>NC_091252.1:99625000-100856666 GCF_042477335.2 Ovis canadensis | reverse complement strand
CCTGATGCAAAGGGTCGACTCACTGGATAAGACCTTGATGCTGGGAAAGATTGTGGGCGGGAAGAGAAGGGGGACGCAAACAATGAGATGGTTGGATGGCATCACCGACTCAGTGGACATTGGTTTGAGTGAACTCTGGGAGAGAGGGGAGGACAGAGATGCCTGGTGTGCTGCAGTCCATGGGGTCACAGAGAGACTGATACAGCTTAGCCGCTGAACAACGAACAACAAAATGTACTGTCTTCACCATTTTCAAGTATAGGATTCAGTGGTATTCCGTTGAGTTTAGTCACTCAGACGTGTCCGACTCTTTGCAACCCCATGGACTGCAGCACGCCAGGCCTCCCTGTCCAGCACCAACTCCCAGAGTTCACTCAAACTCATATCCTTCAAGTCAGTGATGCCATGCAACCATCTCATCCTCTGTCGTCCCCTTCTTCTCCTGCCTTCAGTCTTTCCCAGCATCAGGGTCTTTTCACATGAGTCAGGTCTGCGCATCAGGGGCCACAGTATTGGGGCTTCAGCTTCAGCATCAGTCCTTCCAATGAACACCCAGGACTGATCTCCTTCAGGATGGATTGCTTGGATCTCCTTGCAGTCCAAGGGACTCTCAAGAGTCTTCTCCAACACCACACTTCAGAAGCATCAATTATTTGGTGCTTAACCTTCCTAAAAGTCCAACTCTCACATCGTACATGACCACTGGAAAAACCATAGCCTTGACTAGACGGACCTTAGTCAGCAAAGTAATGTCTCTGATTGTTAATATGCTGTCTAGGTTGATCATAACGTTTCTTCCAGGGAGCAAGCATGTTTTATTTTCATGGCTGCAGTCACCATCTGTAGTGATTTTGGAGCCCCCCAAAATAAAATCTGTCACTGTTTCCACTATTTCCCCATCTATTCGCCATGAAGTGATGGGACCAGATGACATGATCTTAGTTTTCTGAATGTTGAGTTTTAAGCCAACTTTTTCATTCTCCTCTTTCACTTTCATCAGGAGGCTCTTTAGTTCTTCTTTGATTTCTGCCATAAGGGTGGTGTCATCTGCCTATCTGAGGTTATTGATATTTCTCCTGGCAATCTTGATTCCAGCTTGGGCTTCATCCAACCTGGCATTTCCCATGATGTACTCTGCATATAAGTTAAATAAGCAGGGTGACAATATACTGCCTTGATGCACTCCTTTCCCGATTTGGAACCAGTCTGTTGTTCCATGTCTGGTTCTAACTGTTGCTTCTTGACCTGCATACAGGTTTCTCAGGAGGCAGGTCAGGTGGTCTGGTATCCCTATCTCTTGAAGAATTTTCCACAGTTTGTTGTGATCCACATAGTCAAAGGCTTTCGAGTAGTCCATAAGGCAGAAGTAAATGTTCTTCTGAAATTCTCTTGCTTTATCGATGATCCAGCAGATGTTGGCAATTTGATCTCTGCTTCCTCTGCCTTTTCTAAATCCAGCTTGAACATCTGGAAGTTCATGGTTCACATATTGCTGAAGCCTGGCTTGGAGAATTTTGAGCATTACTTTTCTAGCATGTGAGATGAGTGCAATTGTGCGGTAGTTTGAACATTCTTTGGCATTGCCTTTCTTTGGGACTGAAATGAAAACTGACCTTTTCCAGTCCTGTGGCCAACTGCTGAGTTAGTGGTATTAAGTGTATTCATATTGCTGTACAAGCATGGTTCCCGCCCTTTCCTCGGGCATCCTTTCTGCAGGTAGAACTGAATCTCTGCACCTTTTAGACCATTACTCCCCATCTACCTCCCCCAAGCCCGTCAGCCACCCTCTGCTTTGTATCTTGGAATCTGATGGCTCTTCACACAGGTGGGGCCACAGGGTATTTGCCCTTCTGTGATGGATTGACTTCACTGAGAGTAAAGTCCCCAGTGGTCATCCATGTTGCAACAGGTGTCAGAATTTCCTGCCTTTTTGAGGCTGAATAACAGCCCACTGGATGCACTTTTGTTTATCCGCCCCCTCTGTCCGTGGGCATGTGTGGCTCCCCCCTTTGACTGTTGTGAATAACTGCTATGAATGTGGGCGAGCAGATGTCTCTTTGGAACTCTGCTTTCAGTTCTTTGGGGGTATATACCCAGAAGTGGGATTTCTGGATCATATAATAATTCTATGTTTCACTTTTTTTAGTAACTTCCATACCATTTCCAGAGCAGCTGGATCATTTTACGTCCCCCAATTCTGCTCGGGAGCTCCAGCTTCTCTGCGTCCTCACCAGCACTGTTGTTTCCTGTTCTTATTATAGCCATTCCAGCAGGTGTGAGGTGGGGCTTCCCATGTGGCTTTGACTAACATCTCTCTAATGATTAATGACGTCGAGCATCTTTTTATGCTCTTGTTTGGCCATTTCTATATCTTCTTTAGAAAATTTATCCTCATATCTCACAAACAAAAACAAAACGTACTGACATTTTAAAATAGTTTCTCGAGATCTGACAAGTGTCAGAGTCAGATACCTGACTGGCCACTAAATGGAACATTACTGACGTCAGCAGGAAGGTGGGCTGGTTCGGAAACCGTGGGCAGCATTTAAAGAGTGCCCTCTTGGCCCCTGTCCCCGGGAGGATGCCCCATGACCTTCTGTCTCTGACTCAGTGGAGGCCATGCTGAGCTGTAGTGGATGAGGGTGGCCCCGGTGTGCCTTATGGAGTGAGTCTGCAATTTTAGACACGAACCTCTGACCAGAGTCCAGCCTTTTCCTTCCGTTGCTTCTGGATCAATCAGCCGGAAGAAGATTACCTTTCAATAACTTTTCTATTTTGGGATCACTTATCACTGCTCTTTCCAGCTCACAGGTCCACGGGAGGATGCAGTGGACAATGAGCCCTCGTGAAGTGTGTCGCTCTGATTTAAGCCGTACGCGTGCAGTCGGGAACAGCACCCTGACTCAAGGCAGATCCTCAGGACTGGGTACTTCGTCTCTGAGTTTTCCCCAGCAGTGGCCAGGCTGCCCCAGCCACGTGGACTTACTGGCCCTGTTCTGACTCGCTTCTGCTTCTGCAGAGGCCCCTTCCCTCTCCCTCACTCAGCTTCCTCTGCTGACCTGGGGACTAAACCAACTTAGTCCCCGAGCGAGGCTGGGAACAGGGCTTCCCTGGTGGCTCAAACGGTAAAGAATCTGCCTGCAGTGCAAGAGATCTGGGTTTGATCCCTGGGTTGGGAAGCTCCCCTGGAGTAGGGAATGGCAACCCACTCCAGATTCCTGCCTGGAGAATCCCATAGACAGAGGAGCCTAGCAGGCCTCAGTCCAAGGGGCTGCAGAGTCAGGCACGACTGAGCAACACTTTCACCTTCAAGGCTGGGAACACGTTCCGAGGGAGGCGCTTTCCACGTCACTCTGCATACCTCCAGCTCACCGGGAGATTTTAGAAAGAAACTTCATGTCTCTGGCCTCGTCCTGAGTGCGGCTGGGCCGGTCCTGGAGTCTCCAGTGTAAATGTGGTTCTGAATGCGTCTGTGCTTCTGCTTGGTTTCAGCACTCAATTTTTTCCCATATGTTTAGTCTGATTCTCTCCTGGATGAGGATGGCTACCTGGAGGCGTTCTCAGAGGAGAGGCAGACTGAGGTCCTGGAGTTTTTGCTGGAGGTTTTGTCTGGAGTGTTCTTTAGGTTTGATAATCGTGGGTGTAGATGTGTAGGAAAAAGCCCAGTGCCGCTGCAAAGGGCTTATAATACACCCTGAGTCTTTTAACCCTTTACTTTGTATGTTGCTGTTTAGTCACTTGGTCATGTCCGACTCTTAGCAACCGCATGGACTGCAGCTTGCCAGGCCTCCCTGTCCCTCACCATCTCCCGAAGTTTGCCCAAGTTCATGTCCATTGAGTCGGTGATGCCGTATCCAGCCATCTCATCCTCTGTCGTCCCCTTCTCCTCCCGCCTTCAATCTTTCCCAGCATCAGGGTCTTTTCCAATGAGTCAGCTCTTGGCATCAAGCGGCCACAGTATTAGAGCTTTAGTTTCAGCATCAGTCCTTCCAGTGAAATTCAGGGTTGACTGCCTGTAGGATGGACTGGTTTGATCTCCTTGCAGTCCAAGGGACTCTCAAGAGTCTTCTCCAGCACCAGTTGTGGACGCCCTGACTTGAGTGCCCCATAAATGTGCCCACGGTATGTGTGCCTGAGGACAGACCCCCCCAGGGGCCTCCTTCATCTGCCGGTCTCATCGCAGCCGGTTTCTCTGTGCGCCTGGTGTGGCTGTGTCGGGAGACCCACGGGACGGCACATGGGACAGCACAGCAAGGCCTGGAGGCAGAGGAGAGCGGGCCTTGGAGACGTGCACCAGCTGTGGTTGGGAGAGGCTGTGCCAAGAACAGAAGCTAGAACGCCAGATGAAATAATAAGCACTAAGTGCCACGTCAGGCGTGCGTGCCTGAGCCCGCGGGACAGGACGGCGTGGGGGAGGGGACAGGGTGGGGGAGGGGAGGGGAGGGGAGGGGGAGGGGAGGGGAGGGGGAGGGGAGGGGAGGGGGAGGGGAGGGGCGGGTGGAGGAGGGGCGGGCTCCGGTTCTTGCAGATGGGTGGCGTGATGTTATAATGAGGGCTTTGTGTGCCTCAGGGAAGGGCTGCGGAGGAATGCAGAGGAGAGCGCAGGCGTCGGGTGGTAATGCTGTACCGTTGTCATAGAAGAGTGGGCGCTCTGGCTTAATCCACTGAGGATCAAAATGGAGCCTTTGTTCCCTGTCGGATGTGGAATCCTGTAGCTCGTGAGTCAGGAATGACCCCAGCCCTACAGGGAGGACATGAAGACCCAGAGAAGTCCGGGCTTGTCAAGGTCACACCGCTGTGTGGCTGGGCCATGAGTAGACCTTGGTAACGGGCCATGATTTCTATTCATTTACTGCCTTGTTTAGCACACCTGCTATTTGATACAGAAGAAGCCAAAAAAGCTAGGCTTGACTTAGTTTTTCATGTGGATAGTGGGGCTCTGGGGATGAAGGGGGAGTCCCTGCTCCAGGCGTCCGCAAGCGTGGGAAGGTCTGTTGGAAGCTGATGGGTGCATGCCTTAGCCAGAGCGACTGCGCCGCAGCCTTGAGTGAAAGGTTGATTTGCCGCGTTCGACTCGGCTGGCCTGCGTTGGTGACCAACCCGTGATCCGCGCGGTATTTTTAAATACCTGTTTGGTCTGTACCGTTTTGTTGCTGTGTGGACCTAGTGCTGCTCCCAGACCGTCTGGTTCCCTCCAGGTCTGAGCTGAGCAAGCTCTCTTGCATTAAAGAGCTCCCCGAGGCTGCTGGCCTGGACCGTTGCAGCCAGCACCCGGTCGCCGGGTGGCCGTGAGGCGGTGACCCTTTGGCCCTGCCTTCCTCGGCCCAGTGTGGCCAGCGAGGTTCGTGTGGCCCAGAGGAGGCAGAAATGCCCGGACGAGCCAGGTGCCCCCGCGCCCACCACAACCCCTGGGCTCCCGGGGCTTGGGAACTTTGTCCCAGCCCGGCTGGGTGGTCAGAGGCCTTGCGGTCCAGCCCAGCGGCAAGAGAGAGGGCCATGAACACCCCACAGAACGCTTGGCGGAGGGAGGGGAGATGCTTGCCCTGAGACCCATCGGGAGGAGCATCCTCGCTGGAACCCAGCGCTCTCCAGGTCCTGGGGGCAACGTGAGCTTGTCCCAGCCCCACAGGCTGCTCTGCGAGGCCGTGAAGGTCGGTGAAGCCTGTGACCTGGGCTCCTGTCCGTGGCAAGACAGATGCGATACTGTGGCTGCGAAGGGAAACCCTCTTTGCCGGGTGAGTCCATGACCACACCTGGCATCTCTCCTTTTCCTGATGACCCTCCCAACCCCACCAGTCCAAAGTCTTGGATCTTCAGCTGAAATTTGGCTTTAGAATCAGATCAGCATTTGAGTCCTGACTTTGCATTTACTAACTGTGAAGTGACTCACTTTCTCTTAGTCTCCACTTCTTGCTCTCGGAAGTGAAGCCTCCGACCCTGGGGCGGGCATGAGGATTCTGTGGTTTAGGGAGAGGAGCCTGCCCTGTGCCCCCTGCATCTGGCATGTGCTGTCAGCTGGAATGTTTTCTCTTTTTCTAGCCCAGCCACCACGGGAATAACCTCCCACAAATACCACGGAACAGGCTTATTTCCTTATTCTGTGGGGTCTAGTATAATACACAAAATTGTAATTTTTATTTAGAAATAGTCAAACTTTGGGGAATTTAATGTGACTTGGCCTGATAATTTTTACCCCATTCAAAATTACCTACAGCCTTGCAATTCCTGTTCTTAAACAAGTAAAACACAATGAAACAAAATAAACAGAAGTGGGCGAGTGTGTGCATAAATATTTGAGTGTGTGAGTGTGTGTGAGTGAGTGTGTGTGTATGTGTGTTTGTGTTTGTGTGTGTATGTGTGTGTGTTTGTGTGTGTGTTTGTGTGTGTGAGTGTGTGTGTGGGTGTGTGTGTGTGTGTGTATGTGTATGTTTGTGTATGTGTGTTTGTGTGTTTGTGTATGTGTGTGTGTTTGTGTGTGTCTGTGTTTGTGTATGTGTATGTGTGTGTGTTTGTGTATGTGTGTGTATGTGTGTATGAGTGTGTGTGTCTGTGTTTGTGTATGTGTATGTGTGTGTGTTTGTGTGTGTGTGTTTGTGTGTGTGTTGATGTGTGTGTATGTGTGTGGGTGTGTATGTGTATGTGTGTGTGTTTGTGTATTTGTATGTGTGTGTGTTTGTGTATGTGTGTTTGTGTGTGTTTGTGTGAGTGTGTTTGTGTGTGTGTGTGTGTGTGTGTGTGTGTGTGTGAACAGTACCTCGAGGACAGGCTTGGAAGCCATTTTTAAAGCTCACTTTGATCCTGAACATCTGGATGAGCAGTTCTAAGTACATTTTATTCTTAAGTGAACACTCCAAACATTGGCCACGACCAGCTGCTTCTGAATCGTGTTTATTTTCCGTTTTCTGGGGGCACTGGGCTTGGTAGGAAGAGGCACGATGGATTGTTGCCAGAGCTTACTCAGAGCAACAGCCAGCAGAGAGGGAAGCAGAAGCATCGTGATGCTGTTCGCTGTGGCCTCGGAAGCTGGGCAAACGAGGGAACTGGAATCCGGTTCAAGCGTGATGCTAAAGAGAGTGGCCTGGGCCATTTGCTGCGTGCAGATGGACAAGTGAGATGCCAAGCATTCTGACAAGTCTCGTCTACAAAGTTTACAAAGCATTTTCAACCATTACCAAGCTTTCCAGAAAACCTACGAGTTGGATGGAGCTTGTTCTGCTTTACAGGCAATAATACGGCCTCATCACGCGTCCAGGCGGTGCATTGAAAGGCCCACTGCTCACGGAGCACCAGGTCAGAGCTTAAGCGCAGGCCTGGACACAGACTCTCCGGCCACGCTTCTGGCGCCAGGTTCTCCCTCCAGCAGTGACTGCGCCCACCCGCTGGTTTCCTGGGCGCTCAAGCCTGTCGCCTGGCCGTGTCCCCGCACTGTCTACAGGGACCCTCCGCTCTCGGCCTACCTTTCAAAGTCCTTCCAGGAGGAGGGGAGGACCCCCAGCACTGGCTTCTCCACCAGGTGCTACTCTGGGTGACCCAGGTTCCTCGAGGGACCATGGGAATCATTATTCTAACCGCCTAGAGAGGAGGTTCCCGTTTTGGAGCAGCCGTGGTGAGGGGTGTGCCCCTTTCATGCCTCCCATTCTCTGAGGCACCCCTGGAGCGCCCCTCGATGTGGTGGGGAAGCTGCCCTGCCTCTGTGTCTGCAGGGATGACCTCGAGTTTGGAGGGGTGAGCGGCAGGGCCTCTGAGCATCGCGGCTGCAGACCCAGAGGCGCCTCCTGCGCCTCGCGCTGTCTTTTCACAGAGTCAGCAGCTCCTTGGCGAAGCCTCGCATCCCAGAGTGAAGACCTCAGTCTTGCAGGCGAGTCCAGAGAGGGTGGCGGTGCGTCGGTTTCCGTTTCTTGACGGTGTTTCGGTTCGGATGCCTGGCGAGGAAGCGGCGGGCGAGGCGCCTTTCTGTTAATGTGCTGAGTCCTACTCTCCCTGGACTGCCGTAGCAGAGCGCCTCCGACTGGGTGGAGAAATCAACAGACTGTATTTTCTCCGGTTCCAGGAGCTGTGAGTCCAAGCCTGAGGCGTCAGCGGGTGGGCTGCTTCTGGGGCCTCTCTCCTCCGCGTGTGGACGGCCGTCTTCTCGTTGGCTCTTCACACACACGTCCCTCGGGGCGCCAGCGTCCCTGGTGTCTGGGCCCAAATCCCCTCTTCCTCTAAGGACACCAGGCCAGTGGGGTCAAGCCCACCCTAGGGGCCTCATTTTAACTCAGGCACCTGTTTAAAGACTCGGTCTCCAAATATACTCACATTCTGAGGACCTAAGAGTTAGGACCTCACCGTGTGAAATTGAGGGATGGACACAGTTAAGCCCATAACAGTTAATTCCGTTTAACGTGTTTGATGAAATGTTGGATTTATACGCTAGATCAGAGCGCCCAGGTATGCTACCCGAGCCACGTGTACGTACCCCTGACGCCGTGTCTGGTTACACGCACGTGCGCTCAGTGGTGCCCAGCATCACCCCGATTTCCTGTTTGTCTTCACGTGTCTACTGAGTCCAGCGAGCCGGGCAGCTCAGGCGGTTCTGCACAGGGGTGGGCGGCTCCAGGTGGAATAGTCCTTCACCTCTCGTCCTTCCATTAAGAACTCAGTCTTCTCTTTGTATTTCACGTTTGCATCTTTCCATATTTCTGCATCCTCAGAACTGGTGTTAATTAACTGGTGTTGATACATAAACAACTCATAATGCTGAGGTAGCCTTTCTCAACATGAAAACATGGGGTTGGGCTTGCAGGCAGAGCTGTGCCTACAACCCCAGAAGGCAGACAACCCCCTGGAGCCCTGTCACTTGCAATCTGATGAGCCTCCGTATCTCCAGCGCAAACCATCTCTCACCACCCCTGCATCCGATGTGCCCCTTGCCTGCCAACTGAAGGCTACATACCTCCCACAAAGGCTATCACTCCACCTTTGCAGCACATCTTAGAGCGACCCCTTCCAGAAAGAGGAGGACCAAAGAATTAAATTCACGTGAAGCAATGGCTCGTACGCCTCTGATAATCTTAAAAGAGAAAAAAGTAATCTGGTAAGATCTAAGGCATTTCTGATTTTTAGGTAGTGAATACTTTGAAACAGAGAAATACCCATAAGATGATAAAGAAAGTCTGCCTTCACTCACTTAAGCAGCACTGAGTCAGGAACAAGGCTGATTGCCACCTGCCCTGTTAAGGATTCCTGTTGGAGGAAAACAGCCCGAAGGAGTGCTTTAATCCTTACTTAGTGTGCAGTCAAGGAATCCTCAAAACTGGGGGCGATGTGTCCGGTCAGCAAGTCCTGCTGGAAGCGGGGGGATGAGTCATGAAGACCTTCACTGTATGACGTGCTCCAGCACCAACTCCGGGCAGGCTGAGGCTAAACAGAGTCATACAGAGATGGAAGAAGATGTGGTGAAATATTTAGCCAATATTCCAGAATGGGAAAAGGCTTTCTACACCCGTAAGTCAAGGAAAGAATAATCTCACAAAAAAAAGTCGTTTGATTTGACTTACTACAATATTGAGAACTGAATAATTTGACGTGCTCTGCATGCTAAGTCGCTTCAGTTGTGCCTGACTTTCGGACCCTACAAACTGTAGCCCATCAGGTCCTCTGTCCATGGGATTCTCCAGGCAAGAATATTGGAGAATTCAGTATTCTGAATTCAGGTTGCCATGCCCTCCTTCAGGGGATCTTCCCAACCCAGGGATTGAACCCACATCTCTTATGTGTCCTGTATTGGCAGGTGGGTTCCTTATCACTAGCACCACCAGGGATTTCTGAATAATGTGATATTATATGTTAAATTTTATAAATGATAAAGCAGTAGCCTGAGAAAATATACATACATTAACTTTAATAAAGGGATAGTTCCTTAATATATGAGGGACTCTTGGAAAATAATAAGCAAATACTAACTCTCCAGTAGAAAAAAAGGGCCCAGTGATATGCATAAACTTTTTAAAAAATTACAAACCACCAGATATTTTCAGCACCAGTTGAACTGTGGTGTTGGAGAAGACTCTTGAGAGTCCCTTGGACTGCAAGGAGATCCAACCAGTCCATTCTGAAGGAGATCAACCCTGGGATTTCTTTGGAAGGAATGATGCTAAAGCTGAAACTCCAGTGCTTTGGCCACCTCATGCGAAGAGTTGGCTCATTGGAAAAGACTCTGATGCTGGGAGGGATTAGGGGCAGGAGGAGAAGGGTTCGACAGAGGATGAGATGGCTGGATGGCATCACTGACTCGATGGACATGAGTCTGAGTGAACTCCGGGAGTTGGTGATGGACAGGGAGGCCTGGTGTGCTGCGATTCATGGGGTCGCAAAGAGTCGGACACTACTGAGTGACTGAACTGAACTGAATACTGATACTACTGATACACCAGGCTTCCCTGGGTGGCTCAGATGCTAAAGAATTTGGTTGTAGTGAGGGAGACATGGGTTTGATCCCTGGGTTGGGAAGATCCCCTGGAGAAAGAAATGGCAACCCACTCCAGTATTCTTGCCTGGAGAATTCCTTGGACAGAGAAGCCTGGAGAGTTATAGTTAATGGGGTTGCAAAGAGTTGGACACAACTGAATGACTAATACTTTTTCACTTTCAATACTGAAATAAATGCAGATTAAAATGGTAAGTGATTTCTGATAGTGCCAATTGGCCCATTTTTAAAGGCAATACTTCCTACTAGTGGGTGTTCATTGACTGATGGGCTTTCACTCTACTAGGGAGTGGAATGGATTCTGCTTTTGGAAAATGGCTTGAGATATGCATTATTAACCTCAAAATTTTTGTGACTCTTAACTCAGGATTCCAACTTGTAGGAACATATTCACAGGAAATAGGGTGTTAGTTAATGGTCTATGTTTGAGAATACTCCTTACAGTATTATTTTTAACTTAAGAAATATAACAATGGGGAAATGATCAAACTACCCCATAACACGAGGCTATGCAACTAACTATCAGATGCAACCGTTAGAAAGCCTGTGGAAATGCCTGTTACACCATTGGGTTTAAATCTGAACATCCTGTAAATTCTCAGTTTGGTGAGTGTTCTATTATACACTCATGTCATCCGAATTAATCGTTGCAATACTTACCCTTTTGTGATGAAACCATTGATAGAGAAAATGATTGTTCATGCTTCTCCTACGGAACGAATATTCTTGAGCTAGGGACTGTGTTTATTTCACTTGTATCCCCAGTAAGGATACTCCCAGCAGGCTCTGTTGTGTGTTAGGCAGACACAAGCATTTGTTCAACAGTCTCTCCCTTTCTTTCTCTCTGACACACACACATACTCACACATACACACACAGTGAGATGTAGGCAGACTTACTCCCACACATTGGAAGAGCATAAACCAAAATAATAGTGCCAGTTATGTAAGCAAAATTCTTTCCTTAAAAAAAAGGGCATTATGATTTTACCCACGGGACTGGGCAGCTGTTGCCTTCTCCAGCGTATCTTCCGACCCAGGAATCAAACTGGGGTCTCCTGCCCTGCAGGCGGATGCTTTACCAGCTGGGCTACCAGAGAAGGCCACGTTATGTTTGCATCCGACTTATGAAGCAATTTACCCGTTATCAGCCCTATAAAGGAGCTGCCTTTACAGGGTTCCTGGATTCTAGTGGCAGATATTAACCCGCTGCACGTGTCTAGTGCTTTCCAGTGTATAAAACTAACTTCTGAATACTCCTCATCGCCTCGATTCCTTTGATTCAGTCTCTAAGATGAGAGCACAGCCCCCTCTCCCCCGGCGTGTTCCCATGAAGCTGGGATCCAGGAAGCTGGGCCCTGGTCACAGAGTTGGTGTAGGAGCCAGGGTGGGTGGGGGGTGGGGCGGCAGCAGGACCCAGACTCGGAGCTCAGTCTGGGCGCTCACCCAGAGGGGTCCCATCCCTGCCTCGGCCCGCGGTGCCGACCCACCCTCCTGCTTTCACCCACAGCCCTGGAACTAAGAACCCACCGCACTGGCCGGATGTGAGATGCATATCCATGGCCCAGTGCCCGTTTAGGAAAGAAGACAAAGCCTGAAAGCTGGGACTTGGTCTCCAGGTTGGTGAAGACAGAAATAAATGCGTCGCCTCTGAAGGAGCTCAGCTCTGCCCTTCTGCGGAGCCGTGAGCTTTCTGCTGACGGCATCTCCGGAAGACAGCCCGGGACGGTGCAGGGTGGTGGGAAGCCGCTGGGGGAGGTTTCCAGGGCGATTAGTTTTGTTGGCCTGTGTTTAAAACAAAGACTTCATGACTGGTCTGACTTAGTTTCAATTCTGGCTTTTAATTAATAGGGCTGAAATTGGGAAATGGCACTTTTGGTCCTGACTTGTTTCCTTCCTGCGTCATTAGCGCTTCGTCTCCGACATCTGTCCAGTCTGTATCTTCAGCTGATGACGCCGTGGTCCCCACCGGGATCCCCACAAAGGGCTTTGGTGGTGAGGTTGTTGTGGTCACGTGCAGTGGGGGTGAGGAGGGAAGACAGATGCTCACGTGAAGGGGTGGGGCTTCACGGGAGACTCGCACGTGATCCTGGAAGGGACCGGAGGTGCAATGCTGGCCAAGGGGGCGGGTTTGCAGATCTTCTTTCCAGGAGGTTTAACTGTTTGGTTCAACGTCAGGGATGTAACATCCGGGCTACGAGGCCTGTTTCCAGCCATTCCTGTCTTCCTCTGAGCATGCCTTCATCGCGTGCTGACCAGTGTTTGGGACGGGCGGACAGGGAAAAGCGGCGGAGCCGGCTGAGCTGACGCGGCCCCCACCCCACGATGCCTTACTGCTTCTCCGTCCTAGGGGCAGCCTCTACTCCAGAGCACGCGGTGGGTCCACGTCCAAGGGCGCAGGGAGTCCGAGTCTGTCCACTCCAGTCCCCAAGGACAAGTTCCGGCCACAGCTCTACGCTGGTGTCTTCTCCCCTGCTGTGGGGACGGGGAGACTTAGGGCCTTGCGTTGCGGGGCTCAGCAAACCCGCTGAGATGCTGGAGGTCAGGATCCGCCACATGAAAGCCACAGCCGCTCCCAAACCACCTGGGGAAGCCCCACAGCTGCTGCTCCGCAAGGCTTCCAGGCTGGTCCTGGCGTTGTCTGCTGCCGGAGCACCTGGGTGGTTCTGTCAGGGTTTCAAGGCACAGCCTCAGGTTTATGGCGCTTCTCTTAAGCAGTTTGCCCTCTTTGTCTAGACCACCGTCAGCTCATCACTTTAAAGCAGGCTCTGAGTCACGAAGACGAGTCTTGTCTGGAGCAGGAGTAACGTGATCAGTCCCCGAGACACAGTGTGTGTGATGATGCCTGGATCGCGCACGGAGGGGGCCTGGTCCCCAAGTCTTCAGCATAAACCCCCGAGGCCTTGGTCACCTGTGTGCTATGGCCTGTTGGGAGAATTGGTGAGACTCTGCGTGAGCTGTTAGCAGAGTGATGGACACAGAGCAGATACCCAGTGCTGCTGCATGTGGTTAGTCCGGGACAGGTTAATCTGATGCTGGGAAAGGTTGAGGACGGGGGGGAAGAGGGCAACGGAGGATGAGACCGTTGGATGGCATCACTGACTCAATGGACATGAATTTGAGTAAACACCGGGAGTTGGTGACAGACAGGGAGGCCTAGCATGCTGCAGTCCATGGGGTCGCAAAGAGTTGGACACGACTGTGTTACAGAACAAAAGATCTGGGGCAACCTTCCTTGTTGCTCCTTGTCTGCCTCAAATCACGCTCGAGTCAGAAATCAGCCTTGGAGAGAGGAGTCAGCCCTTCCCAGCCTGCCTGTGGCTGAACTGCTTCCCAGTTCTGGCGTGCTCCGTTGTGAGAGATCTCAGGAATCTGCGTGACTTCTTGCCTCAAAACCTGCCTTTCCCCACATCCTTTAGGGATGGAATCTGCTTAAAGATCCGTTTCTTCCTCCTGACCCCTGTGTGCACACCCTTCTCCGACAGGACGCCGCTCTGTGTGGTTCCCGCCCTGGGATCCCTTGCCTTGAGCTTCTCGGGGCCTTGATACAGCTCCCAGGGTGTAGTCTTTCGGCACAGGAAATGAGGGCTATTATCGTTAGGCATACTGGAGCCTCATTTATGCCATCATTTGGTGAACTGACATTTTTTGTTGTTGAAATGTATTTGTCCCTCCTAGTATATATTTAAAACTTCCCTAGAGTTGTTTTTTCCCAGAAAATCTGCAGTGGTGGGGCAAACTGTCGTCGAGCATTCGCTCAGCACGGGGACGCCGGTCCCGCTGCCTAGCTCTGCTCCTTATTCTGTTCTCTAAACTGGAAGTGACACCTCGCCCGTGCAGTGCGTCTCACATCCCATGATGACTTTTTAAAAAATTATATTCAAGCGTAGTTGATTAACAATGCTGTGTTTAATTTCTGCTGTACAGAGAAGTGATTCAATTATGTATATACATTCTTTTTCATATTATTCTCCATCCTGGTTCATCACAGGGTATTGAAAATAGTTTCCATGCTATAGAGTAGGACCTTGTTGTTTATCCATCCTATATGTAATACTTTGCGTCTGCTAATCCCAAACTCCCAATACCCTCTCCTCTCCACATTTCCCCCGTGGCAACCACAAGTCTGCGAATCTGTTTTTGTTTTGTAGACATAATCGTTTGTGCCGTATTTTAGATTGCACCTGTCCTTCCCTGGTGGTTCAGACGATAAAGCGTCTGCCTACAATGCAGGAGCCCTGGCTTCAATCCCTGGGTCGGGAAGATCTCCTGGAGAAGGGAATGACAACCCACTCCAGTATTCTTGCCGCCACCCCCGCCCCACCCCGCCCCCAAAAAATACGGCTCAAAGAAGTATTTCCTGGAGAAGGAAATGGCAACTCACTCCAGTATTCTTGCCTGGAAAATCCCATGGATGGTGGAACCTAGTAGGCTACAGTGCATGGGGTCGCAAAGAGTCAGACACGACTGAGCAACTTCACTATAAGTGATATCATAGGACACTTGTCTTTCTGACTTACTTCACTTAGAAGGATAATCTCGGGGTCCATCCGTGATGCTGCAGGTGGCACTGTCTCCTCCCTTTTAATGACTGAGTAATATTCCATTGTGTACATATTTCCCACATGTTTATCCATTCATCTGTCGATGGACATTTAGGTTGTTTTTTTGTCTTGGCTATTGTGAATAGTGCTGCTATATACATGTATCTTTTCAAATTATAGTTTTGTCTGGATATATGCCTGGGAGTGTTATTGCTGGATCATATGGCAACTCTATTTTTAGTTTTTTAAGGAACCAAGGAACCTCTGTGTCGTTTTCCTTAGTGATGGCATCAATTTACATTCCCGCCAGCGGAGTAAAATGAAATTGAAAGTGGCTCAGTTGTGTTCAACTCTTTTCAACCCCATGGACTGTAGCCCGCTAGGCTCTTCTGTCCGTGGGATTTCCCAGGCAAGAATACTGAGATGGGTTGCCATGCCCTCCTCCAGGGGATTTTCCCAACCCAGGGATCAAGCTCCTGTCTCCCACATTGCAGGCAGGTTTTTTACTGTCTAAGCCACCAAAGAGGGTTCCCTTTTCTCCACATCCTCTCCAGCATTTATTGTTTGTAGACTTTTTTGATGCTGGCCATTCTGACTGGTGGGAGGTGATACCTCGTAGTTTTGATTTGCAGTTCTCTAATAATTAGCGACGTTGAGCCTCTTTTTGTGTGCCTACTGGCCACCTGTCTGCCTTCTTTGGAGAAATGTCTATTTAGGCCTTCTGCCCAGCAGTGATGACTCCTGAGGCCCAGGGCCCAATGGCCCTGCTTTGCAGCCTCGAGCCCACTGTCCGTCTGTTGTCTCATTGGCTCATCCCCTCCCCCTACGAGGTGGTTATTCCTGTGGTGCTGGTAAGAAATTAGGAACTTGAAGCTTTAAGCTCTTGCCAGAGGTCATGGAAGGAGGTAGTGACTCAGATCCTGGTCCTAAGAGCAGAGCAGCTGTCCCATCCTTTTTTCATTCAGTCAAGGTCTCACCAAGCACAGATGCTAATGAGAGGAGCTCTGAGCACCGTCTTACCAGGGCGTTTACCCACACCATTGGAAATCGGTCAGCAGCTCTTGGGAGGGGCTGTATCTTCTTGGACAAAGAGGGTTGTGAGGTTCTGGAATGTTCTAGATTGTGCCAGAGCCTGTGTTCTGGGTCAGGACCGCCCTCCTGCACATCCTGCCTGGCTCCATGCTGAGCTGCATCCAGGGACGAGCAGAGGCGATGTTCTCTGCAGCCTGTTCTGGACATCGTGGTGCGCTGGCCTTCAGCTGGGGGTACAAACGGCTTGTTATCCTCTCAGCCTAAATCCAGAGCTCTGTGAAATCAGGCATCACACTACTGTCTCCGTACCTTTCTCCTGATCACCGAGCCGGGGTGCTGGACCTAGGGAGCATTACGTGAGCACTGATTGAACTGCTCCGTTCTGTGCCGATCAATACACATTAGCTGAGTTCAGCCTCCTGTGCTCAGCTCTATTTTAAGCAACTTGCAGCCTCTAATTCAGGAAGCACACAATCAGGGGACACACACCATGTCTGAGTCACACCTTGGAAGGTGTGGGGTGCGCGAGTTGCACCTGGGCTCACGGCACTGTGGGCCATGGAGGAGCCACCCATGCTGGGAAGAAAAGTGTCTCTCGTTAGGTTGGGATAGAGGGCACCTGGAGGACAAGCGTACAGATGAAGAAAGGACCAGACACACCTCTCAGGCCAGCCAGCCCCCCTCCCCTCCCACAGGCCACGGACACCCTGAGCACTGTGTCCTAAAGCATTCTGCCTGTTTCTGGAGTTCATGCCAGTGGAGCCCCCCTGAGCCCTTCCCGTGATGTCTTCCTTTTGCTCATCCTCACATTCAGGAGGGGCTCTGGGTTGCTGCGCCTGGAGTTCATGCCAGTGGAGCCCCCCTGAGCCCTGCCTGTGATGTCTTCCTTTTGCTCACCCTCACATTCAGGAGGGGCTCTGGGTTGCTGCGCCTGGAGTTCATGCCAGTGGAGCCCCCCTGAGCCCTTCCCGTGATGTCTCTCTTTTGCTCACCCTCACATTCAGGAGAGGCTCCGGGTCGCTGCGCCTGGTGGACGCCTCCTGTTCCCTCTGTTGCTGTCCTGTCTGCTCTGCCCCTGGGTGTATGTTCCTTGTTCCTTCCACCATGACAGGCCGTTTCCAGCACCAGGTGACTTCCCGAGCTTGTCTCTGAGCGTCACACTCTATGCGGTGGACGTGGTCCGCGGTCCTGAGCCACGGGGTGCTTGCTTTCCAGACTGGCCAGTTTACTCTCTGATCAGCCAGTTGTTCTGCATTCTTGCCAACCCTGAGTAAAAGCAGGATATGAATAGCTGTGAGCAATTTTAAATTATAGTAAGAAAGAAATATGGATCTTTTGGAGAGTTTTTTTTTACATGCTCACTTGTGTGAAGTGAATAACAGTCTCTCTTGTCCAACCTCCCATCACCCACCCACCAGTCTAACCGGCGCTTGGTCCTGGCCCTTCTGCAGGGCGTGCAGTCAGTCCACAGCTCCAGGCTGCATGGCCACGGCCAGGGCCAGGGTGGAATTGTCCAGCAGGCTGGCGTGGCTCAGCCCCGCCATTGAACTGACCAGCTTCCTGAAAGCCACCCGCACTGGCTCCCTAACCTGTCAGCGCTGGTTATGCCCCGGCTTTGTTTACTGTAGGTGTGAACACTGTCCCTGAGATCTGATGCTTCTAAAGAGTGACGCGGTGTCACACTGAGTGGGTGGCGTGTTTCCGTTCTTGGTGGGCTGGAAATAATAGTGTCTCGTGCAGTAGTGTGACCTAAGGTTCATGAGCTGCGATAGTTGCTTACTACAAATGAGTGAACTTTGAGTAAAGAGACGAGAAAGTCTTGTCTACGGAAGGAAAAGTGAATACTCTGGAAACAGCCAACACGAATGAACAGAAGTGAGAACTGCTCCTGAAAGGGTTGAGTGAGATCCCTGTAAAATCTGGGGAGGAGACCTGCAATTCATTCTGGGGGTGCTTTGCAAAGTTAGTTTAAATTCTCCCCCATTCTGTTCTTGGGGAGAATGAATACCTGTAAACATATGGCTGAGCCTTTGCTTTCCACCTGAAACCACCAAGGCACTGAAATCTGCTGTGATGTATGCTCAGCCGCTCAGGCATAGCCGTCTCTTTGCGACCCCATGGACTGTTGTCCTCCAGGCTCCTCTGTCCATAGGATTTTCCAGGCAAGATTACTGGAATGGATTGCCATTTCCTATGCCAATAAAATGAAATGTTAAGACAAATTCCCCCATTCTTCTACTTTGAGAATTCATACCTGGAGATCTCTGGGTGCTGGAAACTGCTGGGGAAAGTACACTTGTCTCCCAGGACACTGGTTTCACTCTGGTGTTCTCCTCTCATCTCTCCACCCTCGTGTTCCAGGAGAGTGGGACTTGAGCCCAACCCAGCCCCCCACGCCGAGCCCTACTCCCCACTCAGTGGGGGGCAGCAGCTAGTTGGCATCTGACTTTCTCTTACAGTTGTCAGTCTGGGGATGAGCCTGTGACCTAAACTGGCTTATTAAACTCAGGGTAAAATTCCCCGCTATGTACTCGGTGCTGAGATGCACATGTTTTACATGTTAACACCACTGAACGTGGAATGCATCTTAGGGCGGGTGGCATCTTCCAGGAGATGAGGCACAAGACTCCACAGTGGGGGCGAGTTCCCACTTTTCAAGTTGACGGATGGAGCCCTGGTTTGCTTAGGACTCTCAGGAGAGACGCGTTTACATTGGGCGGATCTTGTAGATTCCCTGAGAGAGTGGGAAGGAACCGAGACCTTAAACTGCCGACCTGCTGGCCACAAGTTGAAGCAGCATTGACCCTTGGAGCCCCAGTTACTCAAAATAAGGGATCTGTTATTGCTTAAGTCAGCTTGAATGGCTCACAACTGAATATACCCTGTTATGGTCCAGTGTGGGGGGCGTGGTTTTAGCCAAAGAGAAAAATGGACCCATATTCATTAGTCTACCTAAGTCAAAGTCACTCAGTCTTGTCTGATGCTTTGCGACCCCATGGACTATGCAGTCCATGGAATACTCCAGGCCAGAATACTAGAGTGGGTAGCCTTTCCATTCTCCAGGGAATCTTTCCAACCCAGGGATCGAACCCAAGTCTTCCGCATTGCAGGTGGATTCTTTACCAGCTTAGCCACCAGGGAAGCCCAAGAGTACTGGAATGGGTAGCCTACCCCTTCTCCAGGGGATCTTCCCGACCCAGGAATCTAACTGGCTTCTCCTGCATTGCAGGTGGATTCTTTACCAACTGAGCTCTCGGGGAAGCCCTAGTCTACCTAAAATGATTGGCAAATAAATACATACTTTATATTAAAATAATGTATTTGGGGATTTGATCTCATTTTTCTCTCTTAATTTCCTTTATTTAACCTAAGTAAAGGTTTTGAGTTTTTCAGAATAAAAAAAGTTGAATGAAAAGAAAAAAAAAATGCAGTGGGAAAGTAACAGCCCTTGAAGGACAAAGAGGCATTTTAAATGAGATCTAACGAGAGCAGTGTTGCCTGGGGGAAATAAGTGATGTCACCACTGGATTTGCCCTGTTCTGGGACAGACTGCCTCTGCAGTCCTGCGCTGACCCCCTGCAGGCGGACGGCCTGGAGGGACTGGGCTCTGTTGCTCTTAGGTCTGGAGGGTCTCTGACCACATGTCCGAGTCACAGGGCGACAGACGCAGAGCAGAGGGTGTGGAGCCTCCCCCTGGGCTCCGGGCCCCGAGGCATCGGCGCCCACCGCAGCTCTGCCCACCCTCCTACCCCTGCACGTGGCTCTCGGCAACATGGAGAGGAAAAGCCACGTGGAAGAAGGTCCATCAGGGAAACATCCTGACGGACCACACTTCACAAATTTCCGGTAATTTCCTCTCTTAAGAAAATGAGATTCTTTGATCGTAATGTGTGTGGAAATTATCCCCGAGCTCATCCAGTAAAACACCTTGACTTCACAGAGGCTGATAGGCTGAGCGTGATGAAGCAAGCCGTCTGTGGTCATAACTGCAGAACCTGGCTGGTGGTCCCACCCTAACCTCAGCCTCACTGCTCGCACCCCTTCCCACCTCCTGCGTCCGTGAGGTCTGTGAGTGTGCAAAGGCTGCATCTGCACGAAGGTGTGCCGTGACTCCCGGGGCTCACAGACGGGACCTGAGTCCCGTCACGCCTCGCACAGCCAGCAAGGGTGCCGCTTCCACACAGTACGCTGTGCGAAGCTTGTGGTGATCTTCATTGCAGGTCGGTAACATCGTCTGCAGAAAAACATCTAGTTTTCAGAAGAGTAAAAAGTGGGTGCGTTATTTTCTATGATTAACACTTTTTTCCCTTTTAGTAGTTTGGAGGCAAACGCTTGCTAAATTAGAGGATATTAAGAACCTTTTTACCCCTGAGTATGGGGAAGTGTTTTTGAAAACTTGACTGATATGGTTGAAGAATAATTCAATTTATAAAAATACAACCTCATTTCACAATAGATTTTTTTTCCTACGAGGGTTCTGCTCATTGTCACAGCGACTAGTGGGGAGGTTGTCTGTGTGACACAGATTGAGACTGTTCATGAATTTGGCAAAGCATTACAATCCACAATGGTAAGCGCTTGAAAATGTGTTTCTGTTTGGTGCCACTCCGTTTATTTCTGTTCTTCTTATAAACGAGGAAGTTGCATAGCGCCTCTTAGATCTAATGTCATTTATCATTTCTTTCTCCGTTTAGCTCATAAAAATGAACCAAGAGTCACAAATAAAATGCCGTTAGCTATTTTCATCAAGTCATAGGAAATCTGTGCAAGGTTGGGTCGTTCTATATTCTGCAAGCCTGGCTATTAATAGGAAATCCAGGAAAACATCTGTGTTTCTCTAGGAAGAGAAGGTGGTTGATGCAAGGGCTTCCAGCCTTTCCGGTGCTGATGACAACATGGATTCTGTTCTCGTGCCCGACTCAGGAACCTGGGGGCCTGGCTGGATTGGAGCTCAGACCAAGACTGAGCCTGGTGATCTGATGGGAATGACTTACCTCCTCAGAAAAGACTTTGGAGAAAAGAATGGAGAGTGAACAGCATGGTGGCAAGTTCTGGAGAATGGAGCCCTGCCGCCCACTGTCCCGGCCACACGCAGCCCCACGGGAGCGGGTGTGACCGAGGCCTCGGAGGCCTGTGTATACTTGGGCAGGCTGGTGTACCTCGAGTGCCTCGTGTGGTCCACGGAAGGCGAGTGTAAGCACAGTGCTTGCTTGTTTAATCAAAGGCAGTGACCGTGGTCCACACGGACCACGACGGGGCTGGAAAACCCTGGAGGAACTCCCGGGCACCAGCGGGCCATGCTGCGACCCCACGCTGAGCGGCTGCTCCAGGATTTGAGAACAAGGTGCCTAGTGCATTATTGAGTGACATCACCTTCTGCCACGGGGGCGGGCTGTTTATCAAGGACGTGAAGCAGCTCGTCAGGAGCAGAGAGGGGAAAACTCGGTTAAGTCAAGAAACGGTGTCGGGATCCTGGCTGCATTGTCTGAAAGCATCTCCAGGTGCCTTTGGCCAAGTTCCTCAAAGATCACAAGGTGAAGAGGGTTAAAATCCATCTGGTTATATTTAAAGGAAAGCAAACTTACGTTGAAGACCAAGCATTTTCAACCATCCTTCAAGTAAACCCAGTTGGTGTGAATTTCCCAAGAAGAGTTAGCAGTAAAACATTATTGAAGTTGGGAAGAAAATTGGAATGTAAAATGCACATAATAATAAGTTTCTGGCCAGACGGTTTTTTAAAAATACCAAGTAGAGATGAAAGGATGTAATACCCCAAATGGCCTTTGCTACGAGTACTTTTTAGGGTTTCTCTCTGGGGCAATCCGCAATGCTAGCTAGCCCTCCAACTTCTATGTTCCGTGCAGAGAAGGTTCTCCAAGGGCAGTATTCTTCTGGAGCCTCTATCGTAACCTTTAACCATTCTTAAATTCTTTTAGCATCAGTGGTCTTGAAAACCCAACAGCAGAAATTAATGAAAATCTAGAGAAAGTGGGCCCTCGCAGGCAGCGCTAGCGGTAAAGGACCTTGTACAGGAGGCAGTGAGATGCAAGCTCAATCCCTGGGTCAGGAAGATCCCCTGGAGGCGGGCACGGCACCCCACTCCAGTGTTCCTACATGGAAATCCATGGACAGAGGAGCCTGGCAGGCTGCCGTCCTTTGGGTTGCAGAGAGTCTGGTACGACTGAAGCGACTTAGCCCGCACGCATGCTAGTGAAAGTGTAGCAGTCATGAGAACACGCTTTCAAAAGTCCTCTTGCCCCTGAAGTCCGTGCCTGGTCAGCACTTGGAGCAGGACAGTGAGGACTGGTCTGGCCCGAGGTGACGCGGGCGCCCGAGATAACACACAGCATCGGCTCACACGTGGGTTCCTCGGGAGAGAGTGCTTTCCAATAGGACCAGGGAGAAAGTTCTCAGGAGGTACTCACCTGCTGACAGCCACACTTCCACACTCCTGAAACCACACATCACTGCATACATGACGTCATCATTCCACCTACCAGTAAGACACAACCTTTAAGAACCCTGAGTGAGGGTTGTCGGCATCTCTACGGATTCTAAGCGAGCTTAGTGGCTGCTGGCGTATCTGCTGTCACCAGCATTTCAAAGTGACAGCGTGAAGGGCTTCAAGGACGACGTTTGTCTTCGCCCCTCCGTGAGATTAAAGCATTCATACTTTTCCTTGGATTTCTTTTGTCATTCTGGGAAGAATTGTCTCCTATTGATAAAGGGTTCTCACAGAGCAGGGAAGTAGCCTAGCGGGCATCACAACTCCTCCGGAAGGTTAGAAATACAATGCCAGTGAATCGAGTGCACGTCTCTCATTTGATTGCTTGCAAAGGCCCATTTTTCAGGTCCACTTACGTAAGGCTGTGCATTGAGATAATTGCATAATCTGGTTTAAAAAAAAAAGTCTTTGAATCACTGCCCACACGATACAACACTTTTCTGTACTTGCTGAGCTGCGCAAATGGTTGCAGATGGTCTATTAGAAGAAGACATGATCTGATGTTCACCAAGAAAATAAGAAGATGTAGCTCTGAGACAGAGTAGAGAAAGGACAGAGTGAGCCAAGAGGTCTGGGTTCTAACCCCAAACGTGATCCTGAGCAAACCACTGATGCCTCCGGGGAGGCAGGTGTCCACAGCTCTCGGAGGAGGTGCTGGGTGAGGGTCTGTAATGGGGTCTCAGCGGGGGCGGTTCCTGCAGTCAGGGGACCTTTGCACGGAGCCACCTATGGGACTTGGTTTTAGGTGTTGGAAACAGACAAACAAATGTCCTCTCCGGGGGTTGAAAGTGAAAGTGTTGATCACTTGGTCCTGTCCAGTTCTTTGGGACTCTATGGACTGTAGCCCACCAGGGTCCTCTGTCCATGGAGTTCTCCAGGCAGGAAGACTGGAGTGAGTCACTATTTCCTCCTCCAGGGTTAGCCACAAACCAACCTGACCCTCCCCAAGAAGCCACCCGATGCAGGTGAGTCCTGCTGTACCGTCTCTAGTCCTGGGGTGGGGGTGGCCCTTTCTATAGATTGATCTGAGGGTCAGCATCATTTAGAGTTTTAGCTGAGACGTCAGAGAGAGAGAGAGAAGGAAGGAGAGAGAGAGGGAGGGAATTGGGTGAGTATGCGGCCAACACATTCAACTTCCCCGACCCACGGGGTATCACCCAGGCTCACATGCCTGGGTCAGTTTACCCTGACACCCAGCTTTACAGGAGCACTGATGCGTTAGGACCCTGTGTCTTGAGGCAAGCGGGTGCGTGTGTGGGACACAGGTGCAAAAGGAAGTCGTTTTGTCTTGATCCTCGAGGGATGATGGCAGAAGGGGGACAATCACACTGACCCTTCCCCCACCTTGACCCCCAACGCCTCTGGGCAGCAGGGGGATCTCCCTTCTTGTCGGGCTCCTGGTCCCCGCTGCAAAGTGGATATTGTGTTGATTCAGTGTCTGTGAGTAGGGATACAGCGATGGAAGACCTCCTGCGGGGACCCCAAAATAGAAAGCCCAGGGGAACCTGTCTCATTCCCACAGAGGAGAAAGGAACTCTGGCTTGGCAGCTTGGGGAGTGAGTAAATCATGCCGTTTTGGTAATTCCCAACAAAACAAATGAGCATCACGTCGAGGGACTCTTCCTCGTAGAATATAAATCTGCCATCACGCTAGTCCGAATTACGTTTCAGCCTTGAGGCTGATATTCTTTCGAGGGTAACAAAGATCTTTTTAAAACAAGAATAGTTTAAAGACCGTCATCTTTCTGCCCTCGTGGTGACCACTGCCTGTCAACATGGGCCTGACACACCGTTCTGAACCCCGTGCTGCGGGCCTGTTGTTGGGCTCCTGTGTTCTCAGATCAGGGATTGAACCAGCGTCCCCGGCATCGGAAGCAGAGTCCTAATCACTGGGCCCCCGGGGAATTCCCACCCCAAGGTTCTGGGGGCACCAATCACCGGGGATGTCCCCCTGGCCCTGACTTCCCCTCAACCCGGGCCTAGGTGCCTGATCAGAGGTGGGGACTCTGCCAGCATCAGCCCACCCCGGCGTCTGCAGTCCAGCCCCGAGCCCTAATCCTTTACTCACCACCTGCTCCCCGCGGGAAGCTGTCATCAAAGTGGAGGCTGCTGGAGGAGCTCCGTGAGGCTTCCCCCGCGTACGTGACGCGAGAAGCATACAGTCGTCATGGGAGGGATCGCACAGGAGCCCCGGAGACACTGCACGTCTGGGTGCAGTAAAGTGAAGGTCGCTCAGTCGTACCCGACTTGTCTGCGACCCCACAGACTATACCGTCCATGGAGTTCTCCAGGCCAGGCTCTGGAGTGGGGAGCCGTACCCTTCTCTGGGGTTCTTCCCAACCAGGGATCGAACCCAGGTCTCTTGCACTGCAGGCAGGTTCTTTACCAGCTGAGCCACCAGGGAAGCCCAATCACCGCAATAAAGCGAGTGTCCTGCAAAGCCAGTAGTGTGAATTGTTTGGTTCCCAGTGCTCAAAAAAGTTCTGTTTACGTTACACTGTAGTCTATTGGAGAAGGAAATGGCAACCCACTCCAGTGTTCTTGCCTGGAGAATCCCAGGGACGGGGGAGCCTGGTGGGCTGCCATCTACGGGGTCGCACAGAGTTGGACACGACTGAAGTGACTTAGCTTAGCTTCGCTTAGTAGTCTGTTAAGCATGCCGTAGCATTATGTCTTTAAAAAGTACGCATCTTAGTTGAAAATACTGTATTGCTAAAAATGGCCAGCCATCATCTGAGCCTTCAGCTGGTCTTAGTCATGACGTCAGAGATCAGAGATCACCAGAACAAATGCAATGACAATGAAAAGCTCGAGAAAATTGTGAGAATGACCCAAAGGTGGCGCGGGGACCTGACAGCGAGCAAACGCTGTGAGGGAAATGGCGCCGGCAGCCTCGCCGGGCGCGGGGCGGCCGCGGGCCGCCGGCGGGTGTGAGCACCGCGGTGTCTGCGACCCGCAGTCAGCGAAGGCCTGCGCGCGACTAGAGCACAAGCTGGAACGTCAGATGACGTGAGAGTTACAAAGCGCCGAGGGTTTCCGGGAAGAAAGACGCCTTCTGCCCCGTGGAAAGCAAACCCGTGACCAAGAGGTTCTGTTTCAGTTTGGCCTTGACGGACAGAGGTGGGTGAGTACACCCCCGCTCTGTACCGCCTTGGTTTCTAATCCCACCGGGTGGCCACGTGAGTGCTCACCCATGCTTTGAGCATTTTCCTAGGAGCAAAGGGAAGCTCATTTATGTATTTTGAGCGCGTAAAATCAGGGGCAAAGTTCACATACACAGAAAAACACACACACACACATGAATGAATGGTGTGCATTGATTTTATAAGTGTTGAATTTGATCAATAAAATAGGCCAGCATTGAAAAACAGGGTGTCGCGAACGCTTGCAGGCAGAGATGCAGGAGAGGGAAGGGGAGCAGCCCGAGGCCCCAGACAGGCCTGGGGAGGGCAGCTGTGGAGAGGCTGGCTGGTCCAGGTGGGCTGAGGGGAGAGGGGCTTGAGGGCTGGTGGGGCGCGTGGTGGGTGTCCTGAGAGGCAGCTTGGAGCCGGTTCCGTTAGTACTGGTGCCCCAGGAGGTGGGGGGCTGAGCAGTGTGAGGCCCGAGGCTGTTAGTGAAGGGTGGCTGGGGGCGAAGCTGGGGAAGGAGGTGGAGAGGAGCGCTTAGACCCGGGGGCAGAGACGGTCGAGGGGCAAGTGAACCTTCACGCTGTGGCACAGGTGAATCCCGAGGGCCTGGCTGTTGATGGGATGCCAAGGCGAGGTGCAGAGGGAAGAGGGAGCGTGTGCCGGTGCCAGGCACCCCCTTCCTGAGTCCGTGCTTTGTGAGCCAGAGATGGGCAATGCTGTCACAAAGGTACGGGCCCCGAGGAGAGGCAGAGGTGGGTTGGTTAGTGTTAGTCGCTCAGTCGTGTCCAACTCTTTGTGACCCCATGGACTGTAGCCCTCCAGGCTCCTCTGTCCATGGGATTCTCCAGACAGGAATACTGGAGTGGATTGCCATGCCCGTCTCCAGGGGATCTTCCCCACACAGGGATCGAACTTGGGTCTCCCACATTGCAGGCAGATTCGTTACCATCTGAGCCACCAGGGAAGCCCCTGGTCGGGGAGTAATTCTTACAAACACAGATTGGAGAATCCAAATGGAGCCATCCGGCAACAGCTACGAATGCGAGATCGGGGCTGCTGAGAGCCATCAGAGCTGGGAAAACAGGTTTAGAAATTAGCTGTGTTAAGGCGATAGATGGCAGAAAGTGAAGAAGAACTAAAGAGCCTCTTGATGAAAGTGAAAGAGGAGAGTGAAAAAGTTGGCTTAAAGCTCAACATTCAGAAAACTAAGATCATGGCATCTGGTCCCATCACTTCATGGCAAATAGATGGGGAAACAGTGGAAACAGTGACAGACTTTATTTTGGGGGGGCTCCAATATCACTGCAGATGGTGACTGCAGCCATGAAATTAAAAGAGACTTGCTCCTTGGAAGAAAAGCTATGACCAACCTAGACAGCATATTAAAAAGCAGAGACATTATTTTACCAACAAAGTCTAGTCAAAGCTTTGGTTTTTCCACTGGTCATGTATGGACATGAGAGTTAGACTATAAAGAAATCTGAGCACCAAAGACTTGATGCTTTTGAACTGTGGTGTTGGAGAAGACTCGTGAGAGTCTCTTGGACTGCATGGAGATCAAACCAGTCCATCCTAAAGGAAAATCAGTCCTGAATATTCATTGGAAGGACTGATGCTGAAGCTGAAGCTACAATATTTTGGTCACCTGATGTGAACAGCTGACTCACTGGAAAAGCCCCTGATTCTGGGAAAGATTGGGGGCAGGAGGAGAAGGGGACGACAGAGGATGAGATGGTTGGATGGCATCACCGACTCGATGGGCATGAGTCTGAGTAAACTCCGGGAGCTGGCAATGGACAAGGAGGCAAAGAATTGGACACGACTGAGCGACTGAACTGAAGTGAAGGTGATAGATAAAAACGCTCAAATGCTGAGCCCGAGTGGGGGTCACTGGTCTGAGCCCTCCTGGCTCGGCAGCACTACCAGGGAGGGTGGGGTCGCCTGGGACTCAGTGCTTCTCTCAGGGACCCTAATTCTGCCTCCAGGGGGGCTTCTTGTACCAGAGCTTGTACCAAAGAAGTGACCCCGAAGCCCCCAGTGCTCACGGTGCCCCCGAGCCCCTCCTCAGCTTGGCAGGGCTGTGCTCTCTGAAGGCTCTGGTGAACCCATCTCCACCGGCTGGTGCGGCGAGGCTTGGCGTCCCTTGGAGTCTAGGCGCGCTGCTCTAGTCCCTGTCTCCGTCACAGCACGGGGTTCTTGTCTGACAGTGTGTCTCTGACTGGGTTTAGGGGCAGCCTTAGTCCAGCTGTGCCCGCATCTTGAGCTCATTGCAGCTGCAAAGACCCTGTCTCCAAATAAAGTCTCATTCATGGCACTGCGGGTTGGGACGTCAAATGACCTTTAGGTGGACAGAAACCACCCCCCCAGTCAGGTTAATCCTCCTTGAAAATGACAGATTCCTAGGTCTGTCACGTTTCCAGACCGCCGTTTAAAATATTCCCAAGCGATAACGCGTTTGCAATATGCTTTCATGCTTGCAACTTCAGTCTAATCCTTCCTGAGAAGCCGGGGAGAGGAGCTGAAGCAGTTGCTCCCGGGGAAGGGTGGCAGGATCGGAGAGACTCAGACTTCCTGAAAAGTCACCAGCCCGCCCCTCCCCACTATCCCAGGAAGGAAGCACAGTCACAAAAATAACCGGAAGCAGTGATGTCACGGGCTGGGGGTGGGGGGCAGGCACAGGAGATGGGGGGTGGGCCTTGGCTCAGGAGTGTGGTCTGGGCACAGCGTTGAACTTCAGGATGCAGCATTGTGAACCTCACATCTGTTCCCTGCTAAAGAATTCTCTTTTCTGGGAAAGTAGATGTCATATTCCTCAGCATGTAACTGATTGGCCCCTAGTTTCAGGAGGTGATGTGCTAATTACTGGATGAAAGGGAGGAAGCGGGAGGGAGAGAAGGGGGTGGGCAGCTGATCTCTCCGAGTCCACTCATTCTTCCCTCTGTCCCGCATCACAAAGCACATTGTGCTGAAAAGCCACGGTGGCTTTCTGCCTGGCAATCCACTGGCCGATTCACGCATCTATCCACTCAGCAAATGTTTGCTTTGCATGTTCAGGCATCACGACAGGCGCTGAGGTTAGTGGTTTGCAAAACAGACACAGTTCCTGCCCTTGTAGAGTCTACAGTCCATCAGGAAGAAAAGCATTAATCAAATGGTCACACACATATACCTGGGTGCGTGTGCGTGCGTGCCCAGTCACTTCAGTCGTGTCTGACTCTCCACAACCCCATAGCCTGTAGCCCACTAGGCTCCTTTGTCCATGGAATTTCTCTAGGCAAGAATACTGGAGCGGGTGCCATTTCCAGGGGATCTTCCTGACCCAGGGATCAAACCCCGGTCTCCTGTGTCTCTCGCTTCAGCAGGCAGATTCTTTACTGTCTGAGCCCCCAGGGAAGCCCATCGGGAAGAAAAGCATTAATCGAATGGTCACACGTGCACAGCTGAGTATTCCAATCTAAATAATTTAAATACTTGCCATTGCCTGGAGAGCATCTCACCGGGGGCCTGACTGATTCTGGGGTTCATGGAAAGTGTCCTGAGAGCTGCAGGTGGAGTCTAACCTTGTGAGGGAGTGGGGAGGTCACTGTGTGGCCTAGATGGGGATTAGTGGCTGTGCAGAAGCTTCGAGACACTCAGGAGTGGGGCCCACCTAAGAGCTCAGAGAAGAGCGTGTGGCTGGAGCCCAGGAGCAGGAGGGGGAGTGTGGGGAGACGGTGGGAAGGACTGAGCTCAGTTCCGGGGTTTACAACAGGCTGTTTCCACAGATCCGCATGAGGACCAGCAAACTCACTTGGCTTTGTAGGAAAAGAAAGACAGCCCAAGACACTGATATGGGAATAGCTTTGAGATGTTTGTCAAAACATGGCTGTTTCACAAAGCCTCTGATAGATCATCAGTTTCTATACATGGGAATACTATTAAAATTGTATTTTAAAACTTCTCCAATCTTATGGGGTTATTCAGTTCAGTTCAGTTCAGTTCAGTCGCTCAGTCGTGTCTGACTCTTTGCGACCCCATAAGTCGCAGCACGCCAGGCCTCCCTGTCTATCACCAACTCCCAGAGTTCACTCAGACTCACGTTCATCAAGTCAGTGATGCCATCCAGCCATCTCATCCTTGGTTGTCCCCTTCTCCTCCTGCCCCCAATCCCTCCCAGCATCAGAGTCTTTTCCAGTGAGTCAACTCTTCGCATGAGGTGGCCAGAGTACTAGAGTTTCAGCTTTAGCATCATTCCTTCCAAAGAAATCCCAGGCTGATCTCCTTCAGAATGGACTGGTTGGATCTCCTTGCAGTCCAAGGGGCTCTCAAGAGTCTTCTCCAACACCACAGTTCAAAAGCATCAATTATTCGCATCAAAGCTCAGCCTTCTTCACAGTCCAACTCTCACGTCCATACATGACCACTGGAAAAACCATAGCCTTGACTAGACGGACCTTAGTCGGCAAAGTAATGTCTCTGCTTTTGAATATGCTATCTAGGTTGGTCATAACTTTTCTTCCAAGGAGTAAGCATCTTTTAATTTCATGGCTGCAGTCACCATCTGCAGTGATTTTGGAGCCCCCCAAAATAAAGTCTGACACTGTTTCCACTGTTTCTCCATCTATTTCCCATGGAGTGATGGGACCGGATGCCGTGATATTACTGAAATAAAATTGATCCTTGTGGTATGGTAAGAAAAATCAATCTATGTGGTAACAAGCACTTGTGAGATTAATTTTCATTTTATTTTTTTGAAATTAATTCTTAGATAATCACTGCTTCATACTTTGTTTCTAGATTATAATGTTGATTTTTTGTAATATTTCACGTGAACTTGGAAAGAAGGCACAGTCGAAAGTGGCTGGATATATGTACTTGTTCCTTACATCAGCTTTCTTAAATGTATTGTTTAATTATTCAAATATTTATGGATTTTTGTTCCTCTGCTTGATTTTTCATTTATTGAGACATGTGTTGGGCATTCCTCCAGATGATAATGGATCTGTCTATTTCTCATCTTGATCCTGCCAAATTTTGATGAATATATTTTTAAGCTTTATTATATGGTACATGCAAGTTTGGAATTATTATGTCTTCCTGGTGAACTGGAACTTCATCAATATATAGTGACTTTTTTTTATATCTTCACGTGCTGGTCATTTGTATGACATCAATGTTGCTTCATCATCTTTCCCTTTATTAGTGTGTGTATGACACATGTTTCCCATTCTTTTATTTCAAGTTTTCTGTGTCTCTTGTTTTAGAAATATCTCTGTAACTAAATCCATTTTATAACAATTTGGCCTTTTCTGTCTTTTGACTGGAGAGTTTAGCCCATTCACATTGATTTCAATTTTTGATATGTATTCATTTCTTTCTACACTTTTAGTTTGTGTAAAAGGTGTAGGTTTTGACTTTGCCTACTTACAATCTAATAATTAGCATGTTCCTATTTCAGGGATGTTGGAGGAAGACACAAGCTTCCAGATCAGAGAGAAGGGACTTCCTCACTCAAGTGACATGAGTACCATATTTCCACTGGTTTCCTTTGCCCCCAAATACCCAAAGTGGCATTGCAAGGGGGGGCCGATGGATGCTCTGCTCACAGTGAACCTGCATCCCAGGCAAGGATCACTGAGCTTGGGGACCTGGTGTTTATAACAAGGGGGAAGCAAGCCTGCTCTTTGTCTTAGAGGAAAATGTTACCTCATCCCCCAACGTTGCTCACTGCAAACACAACCCTGAGAAATGGGTTAAGAGTGTGGCCAGCATGAACGGATGAGAAGTGCAGAGATGTTCTGGTCAGTGGTGGTTGCCACTCCTAACAGCGTGTGCTTTCCATTCATTCTGCTTTTTCTGAAGTCCTGTATTTCTTTCTGGAATATTTTCTTGTTCTGTACTTTTGACTCTATTAGTTTAGCAGTTACAGTTGGCTCTCCCATATCCCCAGGTTCCACATCCTTGGATTCAACCAACCTTGGATCCAACAGTGGTAACACTGCATTTTATTTAAGAGATGGAGCATCTGTGGATTCTGGTATCCAAGGGGTTCCTGGAGCTGGTTCATGGATACCAACGGACAACTAGACACAGTGGATTTTTACTTTTTTATTGGCTACTCTAGGCATTTTAGCATGCATGTGTAACTCAGTCTAAGAGTAATCTGCATCTTTACTGACATACAGAAGCGCAGGGACATCAGAAGGCTGTAACTGACCTCCCTCCTTCTGCTATGCTATTTTTCCAATCAAGGCTTCATTTCTAACTTGATTTTTATTTCCTTGCTGGCCCTGAGTGTTCAGCTCTCCATGTGATATTCTCACTGGTCGTGAACTTTCTCAGGTTCTTGATCTGGAAGTGTCTCTCTGATTTGCACTCTGTCAATTTTCAGCAGATCTAACTTTTCCTTTATCAACTCTCTCTTGGACTTTGTCTACTATTGTTTAATCTTATTGTTGTTGCTGTTCAATTGCTAAGTTATGTCCAAGTCTTTGCGACCCCATGGACTGCAGCATGCAAGGATGTCCGTCCTTTACCATCTTCTGCAGCTTGCTCAAACTTAGGCCCATTGAGTCGGTGATGCCATCCCACCATCTCATCCTCTGCTGCCCTCTTTTCTTCCTGCCTTCAATCTTTCCCAGCGTCAGGGTCTTTTGCAATGAGTCAGCTCCTCTCATTGAGTGGCCAAAATATTGGAGCTTCAGCATCAGTCCTTCCAATGAATATTCAGGGCTGATTTCCTTTAGAATTGACTGATTTGATCTCCTTGCAGTCCAGGGAGCTCTCAAAAACTTCTCCAATACCACAATTCAAAAGCATCAATTCTTCGGCACCCAGTTTTCTTTATGTTCCAATTCTCACATCCGTACATGACTACTGGAAAAACCATAGCTTTGACTAGATCGACCTTTGTTGACAAAGTGATGCTTCTGCTTTTTAAAACATTGTCAAGGTTTATCATAGCTTTCCTTCCAAGGAGCAAGCGTCTTTTAATTTCATGGCTGCAGTCGGTGTACACAGTGACTTTGGAGCCCAGGAAAATAAAATCTGTTGTAAATTTACATTATTATAGTTTTATTTGCAAAGTTCTACTTTTGTTTACAAATCTGCTTGATCATTTTATAATCTCTAATTTCCTTGTAATGCCTTCAATCCCCCTTTTGTTTTTTAAACATATTAAGCAAACACACTTTATATAATTTATACAAAGGCTTCAGTTCTGTAGTCTCTACACTGTCTGATTCTGCAGCTTGTTATCTCTACTCCCTCTTGCTCCTGGTGACCTATCTCCTCGTGAATTCAGCAACTGATGACTGCGAGCTCATATTCCTTACAATTTTCTCTGTGATTAAGCTTTGAGACATGTTTGAAGAATGTTCCTCCAGAAAACTTACATTTGCTTCCACATGGCCCTTTTGCTGCTATAAACTGGGATCTTTAAAACGGAAGTTTCTGGCTTGGCGTTTTTCAGGTCACACTCAGAGCGTGAGTTTTGTCCTCCAGCTGTCATCTGTGGGAGCTTCAGAAACCAGAGAGGAGAATTCTTTTCTCTTTCTCTTTCCAGCGCTCACCCTGTAAAAGCATCTCTTCTCCTGCAGGGAGAGAATTTCCCAGCTTACCTTACAGTCTGCTCCAAAGGGGTCCTGACTTCAGGGTGGGTCTGACCTGCCCTGCATGACCCAGGCTTTCTCCAGTCCCCACCCTCCCCCCGCCCCTGAGTCCTACCCATTCTCCAGATCCTGTTAAGACCTCAGGTCTAGACCACAGGGATTGTCACAGGCTCCAGGACAAAGGCCGTCTGTAACATCACTTATCTTGGGAGAACATTTTCTTATTCTTGGTCTGAATTTGTTTTCCCCTGCTCACTGTTGGCTCAGCCATGCTCTGAAAAAAAGGGGAATTTCCCTTTGTTTTCTGTGTCTCAGGAAATCCCCTCTGTATATGTAACCCATCATATTGCCAAGAACGACCTGCCCCAGCGCCCAGCCTGGTCCTGTGTCCTTCTGATGAAGAGGGTGAGGGACGGACCACAGGACACGCCATGCAGCCTAAAGCCCTGTTGTTCTGTTTTTAGTGTCCCTGCATATTTTTGATGTGTTTGTCTAGTTCTCATTGCTAATATAAACGTTTAGTGGCAATGGCACCCCACTCCAGTACTCTTGCCTGGAAAATCCCATGGATGGAAGAGCCTGGTGGGCTGCAGTCCATGGGGTCACTAAGAGTCAGACACGACTGAGCAACTTCACTTTGACTTTTCACTTTCATGCACTGGAGAAGGAAATGGCAACCCACTCCAGTATTCTTGCCTGGAGAATCCCAGGGATGGGGGAGCCTGGTGGGCTGCCGTCTGTGGGGTCACACAGAGTCGGACACGACTGAAGCGACATAGCAGCAGCAGCAGCAGCAGCGCCTGAAAGCCTGTAGAGGGGTGGGGTGTGGGCGGAGGTGGGAGGGAGGTTCCAGAGCGAGGGGAGCTCTGTGCACCTGCGGCTGAGTCAGGCTGATATACGGCAGAAACCAGCACAACAGTGTAAAGCGATTATCCTCCAGTTAAAAATAAATATTTTTAAAAAAGTTTAAAAAAGATTTCTTGCTAAAAAAACATTCTGGCAAGGAATTTACATTCTCCTTTGTGCCCAGCCCAGGTCTTCAGAAACTTTTCTATTATGAGGGTGGTTTTTTGTTTGTTTTTTTCCTTTTTAAGTTACAAAAATCCTTTCTGCTTTAGTTTTAACCCGTTTCCTCTTTCCTGTGAGCTCCCTTCCTTTCAAAGTTCCTCTCTAGTTTATGTATGGGCTTGGGTTGACAAGGAAAAGCCGCGTATCTCTCTTACAGCCCAGTCTCCTCATAGACAGTTGGTGCAAATTCTCCGTTTGGTCGTGAGCCTCCCTAGTGACGTGCTCGTCAGGAAGTCACTGCAAATGTGTGAGATGGGGAGTGTGTTTGCCTCCATAACAAAGGGTGACAAACGCAGAGCCCCACAAACCAGAGCTTCAAACGCCAGACACGTACTGTCTGACAGTCCGAAGGCCTGAAGTCCAAGGTCAGGGTGCAGGGCCCAGCTGCTCGGAATCTTCCCGCCTCTTCTCACTCCCGGCTGGGACCGCCCCGCTCCGTCCTCCCCATCCGTGTCCCTGCGGCCTCCTCCGCCGTCGCGGCCTCCGCGCGGCCCTTCTTTTGAGGACACCAGTCATGCCGGGCGAGGCCCTCCCTGCTCCAGCACGACCTCATCTTCCCAATTACACCTGCCGTGACCCTCTCCAAATAAAGCCGCAGTCTGAGGTTCTGGGGGTCAGATTTTAGCATACGTATTTAGAGGGGGCACGACCCAACCCATAACAACGTGGAAACAGCAGCGAAGCGCAAACCCGGAAGTCCTACAGATGCCGGCACCTCCCAGTGAACGCAAGGCCGCCCCTCCCCGCTTTAAAACTCATAATCAGAGAAGACCCAGTGAGCGCGTGTACGGTAATGATTGCAAACGCCCTGCCCCGGCTCGCGCACGTGGTCAGAGCCTCACCCTGGCGTCCCTCCACGGCCTCAGGAGTAAGCTGGCTTTTCACAAGGACACCTGGCCTCCCTGCTCCCAGGGTACGCATCTTGCCGCCAAGGACACACACGATGAAGCCCCTGGAGGCCGCCACCAGAGCTGGCCTGGGAGACGCTCTGACACCGGAATATCGGCCCCAGGGGCGTTTCTCGGTTAAGGGCGGGTGTCCAGGGAAAGGAGGACCCTGGCCTGTCTCCCCTGGTAGCCAGCCCTTCTTGTGGCTTCTTTGACACCCAGCTAGTGCAGTGCTGTGAATCTGTGAGGACCTGCACACGCAGACCTTGTCTGAATTCTTCTTGTCCTGTTGTATAAGTTTAGACGGTCGGTTCACCTCCCTGGGCCTCAGTGTCTCCACCTCGTAAATGGGTTCTCTGTGTCTGGTTCATAGCGTTCACAGTGTATCACAGAGATGGAATAATAATGCAGGCCCAGAGCTTCAGAACCAACAGTCATCACCGAATTCCTTTAAGCCAGTGTGTCAGAGTGCTGTGCACAGTGGCCATCCCGAGCGTGTCCACGTGAGCGTGAGAAGCTAACAGAGGCCAGGAGCGGTTATCTAGCAGGTAAGGAAAACGAGGACCCCAGCGACGGCGCCCTGGCACCGCCTGTGGGGCACGGATTTCAGTAGGCCTCCCGGAGCAATGTTGCATCTTGAGGAGGTGGGAGGGGCAGGAAGGACGCCCTGGGAGCGGCTGTGGCCCCACGGAGGCTGGACTCTCCTATTCACCCAGTGGTGAGCGCGGAGGGCCCAGGAGGAGAGGCACTGCATGCAGAATAGACTCCCCACCCCTCGGGCTCTGCTTCTGAAAAGGTCACGTTGGTTGGCAGACTGCAGATGACTTGTGGGGCATGGCCTTGAGCCCGGAAGCACCATGCTCTGGTGAGAACAGCTGGAGAGGAGGGGACAGGAATACTGTGGAGACGGTCTCAGGGCAGTCACTGCACACGGAACCCACGCGTGACACAGTGCTGGTGGTCTCATCTTCTGCTTCGGGTGATGGGGTGACTGGCCGTGCCCTACACCGGATGACACAGACCGATGGAGCAAGCTTCCAGATTAGCATTCTAGAACGTGGAGTGGGGGGCTACTCCTTTCCCGTGCATGTCATTGATCTTCCTGGGTGGAACTCTAGGATTTTAACAAATAACGTCTTTGTGGAGCACTTTTCAGTTTACGGAGCACTTTCTCATTTTGGTTTCCTGTGTGGATTGCCAGTCTTGCAGTGATGAGCTTGTGAGGAAGGTAGATGGGTTTCACAGAGGGGTCTTTCTCACCTCGGCACTGGCGAGTTCTGCACGGGGTCATCCTCTGTGGGGACGTCCTGGGCGCTGCAGAGATTCACCAGCACCCCCAGCCTCTGCCCTTGAGATGCCAGCAGCAGCCTTCCCGTCACCCCCAGTTGTGAGACCCCAGAATGTCCCCAGACGTTGCCAGCTATACCCCTTGACAAAGTCAGCCCCAGTTCTAGAGGCTCAGAGGATTTCGGCACAGTCATAATCGGAAGAGCGAGTAGGAGCGTCATTCCAGATGTTTCCCTTTCTGACGTACGTTCCACAATGCGGCGCTTCTCACCGCAGCGTTTTTGAGATTGTGCACACCTTGCCACAGCCGCGTTGAATTTGCTTTCTGATAAAGAGGATGTTTATATTCAGCTGTACCTGCTTGGCGTCCGGGACTGCATTGTCTCATTTCCAGAAGCACTTTGTTCCTTTTTAGAGTCTCTTGTTTGTTAATCATATTTTCTTTTTAAAAATACTTATTTACGTACTTATTTAATCTGGGGCTGTGCTGGATCTTCACTGCTTCCTGTAGCCTCTCTTTAGTTGCGGCAAGCGGGGGCTACTCTGTAGGCGCGGTGCTCAGGCTTCTTATTGCAGCGGCTTCTCCTGTTGGGGAGAGTGGCCTCCAGAGAACAGGCTCAGTAGTTGTATAGTACACGGGCTTAGCCGCCTTGCAGCATGTGGGATCTTCCCAGACCAGAGATCAAACCTGTGTCCCCTGAACTGTCAGGCAGATTCTCAACCACTGGACTACCAGGGGAGTCCTGTTGATCGTATTTTCGTTTATTTCTTTAAACTTATTAGATTTAATTTTATATCCGACACCTGGCTAAGTCCAAGAGCCGAAGTCCACACATCTGATTCTGTAGTCGGCTGTCTTGCTGACTTTGCTGACGCCCTCCCCCCCCCCCGCCACCGTGTCCCTGTTCAGTGGCTGTGAGCTCCTGGAAGCTGTATGCAAAGAATTCTTTGAATCCTGGGTTTAATGTGGATTTCTCTAGAGAGCATTTCTGAGTGTTTCTGTTAGACCCCTGAGCTAAGAACCACCTGTGTGTGCTCAGTTACCCGGTTGTGTCCAACTCTTTGTGACCCCATGGACTAAAACCTGCCAGGCTCCTCAGTCCATGGAATTTTCCAACAAGAATACTGGTGGTGGTGGTGACTTAGTCACTAAGTTATGTCTGACTCATGCTCCCATGAACTGTAGCCCACCAGGCTCCTCTGTCCACGGGATTCTCCAGGCAAGAATATTGGAATGGGTTGCTATTTCCTCCTTCAGGGGATCTTCCTGACCCAGGTATTGAACCTGCATCTCCTGCACTGGAAGGCAGATTCTTTACCACTGCAGAGAACCATCTGAGACCACTTTATTTATTTTTTTGCTTCTGAACTTTATTAGCTGTAAATGAGAATAATAAAAGAAATCTCATGATTATTCATAATAAATACATAATCTATGACAATCTCTTGGTACCTCGTAAGCACTCTATAGTGCGTGAAATTGCTCAGTCCTGTCCAACTCTTTGTGACCCCATGGACTGTAGCCTACCAGGCTCCTTCGTCCATGCGATTTTCCAGGAAAGAGTACTGGATAAATGGTGGTAGTTTACTTGCTAAGTCGTGTCTGATTCTTTGTGACCCCATGGACTGTAGCCCACCAGGCTCCTCTGTCCACGGGATTCTCCAGGCAAGTGAGTGAGTTGCCATTTCCTTCTCCATGAGACCCCTTTGAATTCTCAACTTGGATTTCCGTTGCTGTTTTTAAGTTACACAGATAGTGAATTAGGGCCACAGCCTGTGTCAGGGATGGCTGTGCTCACGATGTCTAAGGGGAGCCTTGTCCTTCCTTGTCCTCCTTGTCTGCAAGGTAAGGGTATTTAGTCCACTTCAGAGGGAAGGCAGAGCCCTGCCACACCCCACCCTGGGCTTCTGACTTCCATGGTGCTCACACATCGAATCTGAATCTCCGAGTTCGACCCTGAATTGCCGACTCGGCTCTGAGCACACCCCTTGCAGCTGGTCTGTTGCACAGACCTGGCTTGTGCTTGGGCCATCACACCCCTTCCATTCTTTGTTCAAAGAGTGAACAGTGGAAGGCGGCTGGCAGGTTTCATGGCTTTCTTCCCCTTCTTGAACAAGACACAACCACGTTCACTTTAGGTTTCAAACCTGATTAAGAAGTTAGTGTCTTGTGTCCTAAGGGCTGATCAAACTCAGGCCTTCTCTTTGCCTGGCTTGAGTGTCCATCCCACTGGAAGCTGCAGCGTCCCTTTGAGGGTCAGAGCAGGAGGAGAGGAGAGACAAAGGTATACTTAAACTGCTCCTGGCCCAGCTGATCTTGCTCTCTGGACCCGGCCTGACCCCTTCTCTCATGGACAGCCGTCTTGTCTTCTTCCGAGGTTACTGTGGCCAGAGAACCCCAGTCCCCCAGGCTGCAGCCCACTTACAGGAGAGCAGCCTCTTATTTGGGGGTTAGAGTTCTCATGCCTGGCCACCCCTGGTCTGTTGTTGTTTAGTTGCTTCAGTCCTGTTCCACTCTTTGTGACCCCAAGGACTGTAGCCTGCCAGGCTTGTCTGTCCATGGAATTCTCCAGGCAAGAGTACTGGAGTGGGTTGTCATTTCCTCCTCCAGAGGATCTTCCCAGCTCAGGAATCAAACGCACATCTCCTGCGCTGGCAGGCGGGTTCTTCACCGCTGGGCCACCATGTGTGGAGACATTGGTACATCCTTTCTGCTCAGCACCCTGGGATGCAGGCCACTCTGAACAGCTCCTCCTGGGGCCTCCCTGCACCTGGGGCTGCCCTACTCCCTCCTGTAGAATCCTGACCCCCAGACATCACAGCTCTCATGGCGGGGCTTGAAATAAAGGAGGGGCATCCTCCCAACCCCTGAAAGCCCTCTGGGTGGAGGGAAAGCAAGGTGGGAGGGCACGGACTTTGCCAGTTACCTTCCTGACAAAAGCCTGCCTCCTCTTCCTGCCCAGGGCAGCCTATTCTCAGAGAAGGACAGCTCCCTGTTATCATCCTTGGGATTCTCAAATCCTTTGCCTTCTGTGTTTTCGGGACTTGGTACAAAATTTAGTTTTCATTACTCAATCATGAGATTGTATTTGTTCCAAGTTCCCAATAACTCTGTTCTTCCACAGCCTGGGACCCCACCTCCTCTGCCTTCACAGAACACGTCTCCTCGTCCCCAGAGTTCACCCCAAAGCTCCCTCCTCCTTGGCTTCTCCAGTCAGGGTCAACTCTTCGTTCATCTCTGTTCATGGAGCATTTTCTTACATGTTTCTTCAACGTTGTGTAAAACCTACATCAGATCTGTCTATTCACTTTCCTTCTCTAGCACACAGCTGTGAACTTCTGGAGGTCAGGGGCCATGTTGTAATCACGCTGTGCTCCCGCATGCCAAGCACAAGGCCAGGTACTCAGAGGAGCTCTGTAATCCTGTGTTCAACCCATTTGAATGCACACTGACCAGTCTGGTCCTCTCTTAGAAGCAGCAGCAGCCATTGAATTCAGCCCCAGATGGATCTTGCTTAAGTCAGGAAGAAACTCAGGATAATCAGCGGTCTCTGAGTTCTTGGTCTTCTCTCCAAGCCTCCCCACTCTATCATCTGGGCACCAGCCTTCATTAAGTTCATCTTTTCTTTCCCAATATTTGCTAGGGATCGTTTGGAGTCAGGTTAAAGTGGGCCCTGATACCTACCCAAGATTTGCTGATCTGGAGGGTTTGGTTGCATTAGCACACACAGTGGTGGAAAATGGTGGCTAGAGATTTTGATGTATCTCTGTTTTACTGGGACAAAAGCAAACAGACTTGTTCTAGCAATGAAATAAATTCCTCAGTTGAAATATGAAAGCTACTTTTATTTTTCTTTTGAGATGTCCAAGTTCAATAGAGCCATTTTGTAGCATTCGAACATGGGGGATCCTGAACGTCCCACAGACAATGTCTTTCCTGTCTTGTTACAACAGGTCAAATGCTCTTGTTGGTGAAACACAAGCCTTGATCTGGACCTACCCCAAGGTGTTTGTCTGGCACAGGGTGCCCTTGAACTAGCATCCCTGGCAAGCCGTAATCCTGTCTGACTAGTTGTATCATCTACCAACAGCCGGCCCCTTCCTCATTCTTGGAACCGGTGACCAGCCTGATGTCTGCTGTCCATCAAGTGCTCTTTTTGCCAGAGCAGCCACATGGCACAGCCCTAGCCTGTCTTTGTTTAGAGCTGGGATGCCTGAGTGGTGCTGGCGGGAGACACAGGGTGGTAGGAAGCTCCTCTGCAGAGTAGGGATAACTGCCCCCGAGCAGAGTCCTTGCAGGAAGCAGGACCCGGTTTACGGCCTGTTTTCATTTTAGAGATGCACAGTGGGAACACAGAACATGCAAGTGTGCTCAGGCTCATCCAGCAAGGAAATGGCGACGCCAGCATCTGGATGCTCAACTGTGCTTACCCCCGTTCAACCCCAGAGAGTGCCTGACCTCACCTGCTGACCCAGATGCAGCATGAACTTACCAGTTCTTTTCTGGGAGCCTCCGCTGTTGACTCGCTGTAGCAAAGATAGCCTGACACCAGTATTAATGCAGCCTTTGATTAAGCCAGGGGATCATATGACAGGTAGATTTTTCACAATCTGCCTGGCAAAGCAGTACTTGTCACACAGCGCCGCGTGCACCGATGCTTCTGGACTTTTCAGGGCGTGGTGGTAGTTTGTTAATGAGCTTGTCTGGTCTGTGTTTTAAACAAAAATACGTGGACAATGCACAAAAGGAAAACAGAAAAGGCTGCACAAAGTCCAAAGGTCACAAATCTGGACCGGACTCCGGCCCTCTGATGAGCATTTGGGGGGGGGGGCGGGCGGGAACTGTGTTCCCCCTTAGGGCAAATCCCCTGCAGCCCTACAGCCAGCAGCTGGTTTCTGAGGGCCTTGTCAGGATACTCAGGACACTCGGTAAATCTTCCGTTTGGGTAATTTTCTATATATGGAGTCGGAGGTCATGGAGAACGGATGTATGTCTTTGTTCTCCAAACACAGCCGCGGAGGCTTCCCCCGCTGGGCGCGGCCGCCCTGGGCTGCGCTGGGGTCCACTCATCACCAGGCAAAGACTGGCGGACCCCCAGGTCGGGGGCCCGGGCTGCGGGGACGCGCTCAAGGGGAGGGCCGCTGGGGCCAAGGGGCGAAGAGCGGTGTGGAGCTCACGTGTGCAGGCTCCTGGCGCACCCTCCACCCTGTTTTGTTCCGTTTTCTAGAAGTGTTTGCTAATCAGCAAAGTTTTGCTCTGCAGAGAAACGCATGAGGGCCAAGTCCTTATATGGATGCTTTAAGGAAAGAAAACATAATGACATCCCAAGCTAGGAAAACAGCCCAGCAGGCCAACCAAAGAGAGAGAGACAGCGACAGTCGCTGCCGAGCAGCCGCGCAGCTCGCCCCGCGCGGCGCCGCGGTCCCCTCCGCGGGCTCATTAGGGATGCGCCGTCGGGGGTGCTGATTGGTGGAAGGGGCGTTGGGGGCGGAGCCACAGCGAGCGCGTACGCGGAAGGACGGGGCGGGGAGAAGAAGCGAGAGCCTGGGGCAGTGGGGCGCTGGGCGCTGATTGGTGGTAGTGGCGGGGAACAAGGAGGTGGGCGTGGCCGGGCGTGGCGGCGGGCTCTGATTGGTGGAGTGGTGGGGGAGCGGGGCAGGGAGGGGCTGTCCAGGACTAGTTCTCCCGGACAGGAGGAGGAGGAGGAGTTGGGGGGAGGGGAGAGCCCGGGGCGACAGGCTCTGATTGGCTGTAGTAGCGGAGGGCCGGGCGTTGCGGCGGGCTCTGATTGGCGGTAGTGGCTGTGGGCGGGGAGACGGGGGCGGGGCTGCCCGGGGCTGGTCCTCGCAGGCAGGACCAGGAGGGGGAGGGGGAGGGGGAGGGGAGAGCTCGGGGCGACAGGTTCTGATTGGCCACGGTGGCGGAGGGCCGGGCGTGGCGGCGGGTTTTGATGGGCGGTAGTGGCTGTGGGCGGGGCAGAGAGGGGCGGGGCTCCCCGGGGCTGGTCCCCGCAGGGTGGACCAGCAGGAGATGGAGGAGGAGGAGAGGGAGGGGAGAGCCCGGGGCGGCAGACTCTGATTGGTCATAGTGGCGGAGGCCGGGCGGAGCGACGGGCGTTGATTGGCGGTAGTGGCCATGGGCGGGGCGCGGAGGGGCGGGGCTGCCTGGGGCTGGTCCTCGCAGGCTGGACCAGGAGGAGAAGGAGGAGGAGGAGGAGGGAGGAGGCGGGAGCGCTGGGCCCCCGGCCGCTGTGGCCGGCTTGGCCTGCCCTTTGTGCCCGCCGCCCGCGCCCCGCGCCGATGGCCGCCGTGCCGGGCTCCCCGGCCGCTCGCGCCCGCGAGCGGACCTGACCCCGCGCGCCTGGGATGCGCCGGGGATGCGCGTCCTCCGGCCCTGCGGCTCCTCGCGGCTGGGCTCCGGGAGATGGAGCTGAGCATGAAGAAGTTCACGGTGCGCAGGTTCTTCTCCGTGTACCTGCGCAAGAAGTCGCGCTCCAAGAGCTCCAGTCTTAGCCGACTCGAGGTAAATGCCCTCGCCTCTGAGCGCGCAGGTACCCCGGTCCCCGCCGCGCCCTGGAGGAAGCTGCGGGTCTTGGGGCCGTCGCGAGCCCTTCCGATTGTCAGATGCACGGTCACCCTGCGACCCGTGTCAGGGAGCTAAAGTTGAGAGCCGCTCCGATCTTCCTAAAACCGAAGGTTATTGTCGGGACTTAGTAAATCCTTGGACGGGTCTTAGGATCCTCAGCGGGAACTAAGCTCTGCCCGCGTTGAATCTCTAACCAGTTTTGTTCCACGCTCTGTGCAGGATTTTGGATAGTCACCCTGGGTGCCCACAGGGTGCTCTGGGTGGAAAGGGTTTCAGCCTGTGCCGTTCGATGTGGCACCTCAGAAGTCCCAAGTACACAGCCTCCCCAGCCCCACCCTGGGCTGGTGTTGATCAGGTTTATTTTACAGAGACCAAAGCCACACAGATACTACCATGTAGTGTAGATTGTTCGTGTATTTGAAATAAGTGTGGAACTGACAAAAGGGATTTTTTTTTTTTTTTTTTTAGGGCAGCACCACAATCCACCTGGACTAGTCTGAAATGGTGCTCCGTAGTAAAGTGCCTGATGCAATAGCCTTGTGCCTCTGGGTGTAATATGGATTCATTCTGAAACCCAGAGGACCCTTTTCTCAGTCCTGCACCTTGTCATCTTCAGGTTTCCAAGTGGTCTATGCATGGTCCTCTAATGTGTTTTGTATTTCAACAATCACATCATATGCTCTGCATTCCAGTGTCCAAACTACATGGTTGAATCTATAGATGACCAAACTGTGAAGCATGTTTAAGTGAAGAAAAGAGACATTGTGGGTTTTTTTTTTTGAGGGGAGGAGGGGTGGGGGTGAAGCTAGTGGACACAACCTAGAGATTTCTTTTGACATTGTCCTTGCCTTTGCCACAAGGCTGGCACCTACAGAGGTTTTGATGTGTTTGCTTCTAATGAAGTCACATCAGTGGGAACAATGTCACATTTTTCATCTTGGGTTTCTTTGTCCTGGCTGCCATGATATTAGATACAGGCATGGGTTCTGTAACAAGAGATCTTTAAGCCAAGCTCAGGAGTAGACATGACAGCAACAGAAAAGTACTTGTTTTAAAAGTTTCTCTTATGAAATCACTAAATCAGAATTTTAAGGACTAGGTAGGATCTTTGTGACTGGTTTCTGAGGATAAAGCATATCTTTCAAATACAACTATTCATTCAATAATTCAGTAATGGAGGAGGGCTTCCTTTAAACCTCATGCTGACAGATGAAGCATAAGTTCATTGGGATAAGTCATCTTCCTGGATGTCAGGCATTTAAAAAACACCAAAGTAGACAAGAATAGAAACTCAGAAGAGTATTTACCGTCATACCTCAATGCCAAGTTTATTATACAGCTACTTGTCTCCCTCCATTCGTGTCCTTGCCAAGGGGAGGCAGTGAACTCCGGTGTTGTTTAGGTAAAGGAGCCTAAACACTGGCCCTTCTGGATGTCAGGAATCCTATGGGCACGATACATTTACCACCAGTGTTCTGGGCTGTGGAAGTGCCTCAAAAAAGAATACAATAGGAACCAAGTGGGGAGTGGGGACAGAGAAGTGATGTTGCTTCAGTGTGAAGATAAAATTTCTGTACACAAAATAAAACTATAAATAAGCCATCAGACATGCGGAAGGTCAAGCGGATGAGGAAGAAATGTAGTGTGTCAGCACGTGATCAGTGAGCAGTTCGTGTGACCCAGGTGCCCCGGCTGGAGGTGCACAGAAGTGCTGATAAAGATGCCCAGCGCTGACTCAGTGCTCCGGTCTCTGCAGACGCTCTCAGCAGCTGCCCGTAGTTGATCCCTGTGAAAATCCAGGTAGACGTGTTACTCTCCTCATTCTACTGCTAGGGAGGAAAAGCCCTGAGAGCAAAACCTGAGAATCCTGCTGAAAACTTAACCAAATCATTCTGCAAGTGTTAACTGAGATCCTGCTGTGTGTGTGCACAGCCCTGTTCTGGGCATTGTAGATCCAAACTACCGAGGACGGAGCAGTCCTGGCCTCATGGTGCCTCCACCTGGTGGGGGATCTACTGAGTGCTGACCTGTGCTTCAGTCCAGTAAATCCCATATTCCTGCCCAACTGCCTTCCAGTGTTCCCCAAAGAATCCTATTTGCTGGCTCAGTCGGTAAAGAATCTGCCTGCAATGCAGGAGACCTGGGGTCGATTCCTGGGTTGGGAAGATGCCCTGGAGAAGGAAATGGCAACCCACTCCAGTATTCTTGCCTGGAGAATCCCATGGACAGGGAAGCCTGGTGAGCTACACTCCATGGGGTCACAAGCGTCGGACACGATTTAGTGACTAAATCACCACCACCGTTCATTCATTCAGTTACAGATTAGAGACCAAGAACCACTCACCAGAAAATGTGAAATATGGGAAGGAGGCTTGTCAATTATTTGGGGCTGAGAAGTGGACGTATAAAGTGCTTTACACACGTGTATTTCCTCTAATGAAAAATGTAGCTCACTTTGTAAAAACAAACTTATTTTTTAATTCTTTCAGTGAAATTTATATTTTAAAATAGACACAGAGACTGACAAGTTTGTTTTGTTTAAATTCAGTATCTAGTGATATTAACAGGAAAGTAACAGTAGTTATTATATTTGGAAATTGAAACAGTATCATCTTTATCAAAAAGGCTCCTAGGGAGAGACTTGGTGTTTCATAGCTTTTACATTTGACTTGACGTTCAGGTTTAGAACTCAGCATTTGGTAAACTCTAACAAACAGAGAAGCCAGGTTGTTTAATATAAGATTTGGAATCAGTTTATAAATTACAGCTTAAATGTTTTTATAGTGTGTCATCACTGTGCCAGCTGAGTTGGCTAAATCATTGACTGGGCAAGGATGATTTTGGGGGCTTCTAAATGGAACTTGGATATCTTGAATCTATTTCTATGTGCATACCCTAGAAAGGCTTCAGGGCTCAGCATCTGCCAGACCCTCAACCCCAAGAAAGCTCTGATCTCAGGCCATTGGCAGCATTGCCTAAGAACCATAGCACCTCTAGAAGGTGTAACTATTGCCTCATCGAACTGTCCATTTTATAGTTGAGAAAGTGGGGCCCAGGGAAGCAAAATGACTTGCTCGTGCTTCTAACATGTTTGACGGGAAGTTCTTACTATGAGAGCATGTGCTGTCTCTCATTAATTTCAGCCATTTCAGGTTGTGTGTTTTTTTGGAGTTTACCATGGATTAGAAGATGCACAGATGAAGGCTATTTTCATTTTTAAAAAGAAAGCTACTCTAGGGGATATTTTTGGAATGTACTCCATAACCTAAAATTATCCTAGAGAACCTTTTCTGGAAGTTGGGAAGTTCTCGGTGGGCTTTGCAGTAGAACCACTGAAATTAGAGTCTCGCTTTTACCTCTCATAGCAGGGCAGTTCCTTCAGCTCCCTCAGCCTCGTTCTTCTCCTCTGTGAAATGGGGATGCTCGTGACTCCCACCTCATGGGCTTTACATGCTGATTCCGAGCTACTATACATAAAGGTTTAACATGGAGACTGGAAGATAAAATCAGTAATCAATCATTGCTAGCAATGGGTATTGATAAAGTATTTTCCAGGTTTATTGATGTTTTTCATATTGTTCAGTGTCTACTGGTTCTGTCTGAACCTGAGATTGCACAACCCCCACCACCATCTCCCCCAAGGCCTATAGATCCCATGGTTTGTGCTATGCCCCAGCCTGGTAACTAATCAGTCATTGGGACACCCACCCTGAGCACCCTGGGGAAGGAAAGGCAGAGATCAGTTCTCAAAGGCTGCATTCCAGCCTGATTCATTAGCTAGCAGTGGTCCCACTGGCTAAGATGGAGCCCCCGTCATCTGGCCCGGATGCCGCTGTTCCTCGTCCTTATTTTGCCTGTCACCTGGGGTCCAGAAATGCATTACAGCGCAGGTCCTGAAGCCGAGGCACCCAGAGCTCAGGCGGGTTCTCGATCAGAAACCGCCCTGCCATCGCCGCGCTAACCTAGCAGATCTTGGGGAAGGAAGCCTGCCCAGCACCCCTCAGTACCCCAGGAAAACCTCCCAAGTGTGTGCAGACTCCAGAGCATGGCTCAGGGCTCAGTGAGGTTCAGAGAGGTTGGCCAGGAAACGTTCTGGAGAGAATACTGGGCTTTGATTAATGAAAAGGGATATCATTTACTCAGGGTAAAATTTACCTACCAGTTTGCTAAATGGATCAGTATTCAAGGTCGGTTCATTTAGGGAACACTGCTTTTGCTTGGGGTTAGCAAAGCCAGGAATTTGGTTCTGTTTGTCATTTCACCTGATTTTGATGTTGTTACTGAAAGACAGTTGGGGATGAATGAGAAGGACAAAAGGCAGGTCCTCTCCTTGGGGTTGGGCTTCGCAAGTGGCGCTAGTGGTAAAGAACCTGCCTGCCAAAGCAGGAGACGTCAGAGAGGCAAGTGTGATCCCTGGGTCGGGAAGATCCCCTGGAGGAGAGCGTGGCAACCCACTCCAGTGTTCTTGCCTGGAGAATCTCATAGACAGAGGAGCCTGGCGGGCTGCAGTCCGTAGGGTCCCACAGAGTCAGAGACGACTGAAGTGACTTAGCACACAGACACGCACTCCCTGGGGTACTGATAGTGGCAAACGTGAGTAGAGAAGAGTTTCATTCATTTATTTATTTGCTCAGTTATCTACACATTCCATGTGCCCTGTGCTAAGCAGTTGAGAGATGAATGTCTGACCCCTGCCCTCAGTGAATTTAGCATCTGGTGAGAGAGGCAAAGACACATACGGAAGCTGCTGTGTAGGATGTAAGTCCTGTGAAATCACTGGCGCCGTTGGAGTTCAGTGTCCTAACTATATCGATTGTCAATTTGTTCCCATTTCCAGTGCTCACAGATAATCAGTCATTATCCATGTGCGCATATGAATACACTTTACTTACCCTTTTTAAAGGAAACCTGGTATCCTCATAAAGTAAAAGTTAAGGGACTATTAGCAAATATAGCAATGTTGGCTCCATTCTGGGGGGGAAAAAAGAAAACTTCCTGGGAAGTTAAAGCATTCAAACGTATTCTTGATCCTTGATTGGTAAGCTGTTGATCCTGGGAGGTTTCCAGGAAAACCATTTGTAATTAAAATAATTTTCAGGTAGTTTCAGTAAATGCACCCAAAGAAATCCCATGTTAATCCTTGTTTTATTGGGCTTTTGGACAGCAGCAACAGCAGGTCATTGGAGACCACAGAAATAGTCCATTTTCAGCCTCAGCACATGCCTTGGCCTGTCCGACTCTTTGGGACCCTATGGACGGTAACTTCCCAGGCTCCTCTTTTGATGGGATTTTCCAGGCAAGAATACTGGAGTGGAATGCCATTTCCTTCTCCAGAGGATCTTCCCCCCGACCCAGGGATCGAACCTGTGTCTCCTGGGTCTCCTGCATTGCAGGCAGATTCCCCAACTGCTGAGCCATTCGGGAAGTCCTTTTTAGTGAATACTTGATTTGTTTACTGTTTTACTTATTTATGCTTTGTTCCATTTTGAAGACACTAGACTTAATTCCTTATTTGTGGTCAGCTTATCTTTGCAATTTCATTATTCACTTTCTTTCCTTACATCCAGGAAAACACCCCCAAAGTATTGTTTCTTATTCAAAAATATGTGAAAAGACAACTAAAACTATTGAGATTTCACCCCTTTAAAAAAAATTGTTTGATTGAAGTATAGTTGGCTTGGGCTTCCCAGGCGGCTCAGCAGTAAAGAATTTTCCTGCCAAACAGGAGATGAGGGTTCCATCCCTGGGGCAGGAAGCTCCCCTGGAGAAGGAAATGGCCACCCACTCCAGTGTTCTTGCCTGGAGAGTCTGATGGACAAAGGAGCATGCGGGGCTACAGTCCATAGGATCACAGAAGAGTCGGACACGACTCGGAGACTAAACAACAATAATAGCTGGCTTACGCTGTTGTGTTAATTTCTACTGTGCAGCAGAGCGGTTCAGCTATGCATATATATATGCACATTCATTTTCGTATTCTTTTCCATTGTGGTTTATCTCAGGATATTGAGTACAGTTCCCTATGCTTTACAGTGGGACCTTGTTGCTCATCCATCCTGCATATAACAGTGTGCATGGCCCAGCCCTCCCTCCCCCCTCTCCGCCCTCTTGGCAACCACAAGACTATTTCTGTGTCTGTGAGTCCGCTCTGTAGATTCTCCCCTTTTTCTTTCACCTCTTTGGCCTATTCACTGAGCGTCCTCCACCGCCCTGATGTAGCCGAGACTTGTGTGTTAGTGACTCAGCTGTGCCTGCCTCTTTGTGACCCCATGGACTGTAGCCCACCAGGCTCCTCTGTCCATGGGATTCTACAGGCAAGGATACTGGAGTGGGTTGCCATTTCCTCCTCCAGGGAAATCTTCCCGACCCAGGGATCGAACCTAGGTCTCCTGCATTGCAGGTGGATGCTTTACCATCTGAGCTACTGGGGGAGCCCTCACCAAGACCATTTCTGTATATTTTTCATGCATTTAGAAGTGCAGGAATGAAATAAAACACACTGAGTAAAAAATGGCATATTTGTCCACATCAACTGCTTTGTCGATTACCCAGGATTGCACGCTGTTTCTTGCATGTCAGGTGGATAGTTTCTTAAGTAAGGTAAGGTAAGGTGAAGTCGCTCAGTCGTGTCCGACTCTTTGCGACCCCGTGGACTGTAACCTACTAGGCTTCTCCGTCCATGGGATTCTCCAGGCAAGAATACTGGAGTGGATTGCCATTTCCTTCTCCAGGGGATCTTCCCAACCCAGGGATTGAACCCAGGTCTCCCTCAATGGAGGCAGACGCTTTAACCTCTGAGCCAAAATTAATGAGTGGGCTGGAGGTGCTGGCACTCTGAGACAGGGACTGGAGCAGGAGATAAAGAGTGATGTTCGTGCAAGAGCCCGGGTGTGGATGAGTCCCTATGGGGCTCCAGTGGGCAATGCCGTTTCAGATATGGGGAGACTGGGGGTGACTGAGTTCTGTGTGAGTCCAGCTGGGAACCAGTAATTTAGCCAGAAAGGCTCTTCACCTTTGGTCCAAGCTTCCATGTGTGTTAAGTAAGCAAGCCAGTGTAGCTAAAAGCGTTCTCTAGAATGCACTGCTATTATTTCCAATGACGCTGGGTTGTGTTGTATTTTTCCCCCAGCAGACATCACGTGTCAGCTGATGTATTTTCACTGGTGAAAGCTAGTAAATTAAACTCAAGTAGGAATTACCAGCAGATAGTCTGTAAAGCTACAGTGTGATTTAATCAAGCAAGCGGCTCAGATATATTCAGTATAAAATACTGTTCATCGTACCTGACTTGCAGCGGTGTAGGAAGCCTTCCCTGCCAGTGGGTTGGCTAGGGAGCTGTCATGGTGGTGCAGGTGTAACTAAAGCCCAGGAGCCTGCACCCCGGGGGCAGAGGTGACCGTGGTGGCTGTGAGCCTGTTTCTCACAGTCTGATCACTGTGGCTGATCCCCAGGCGGGCAAGAGGCAGAGTTTGGAACCATGAGATGCGCGCCGCCAAGAGTTCTCCCCCTTCAGACTTGAGCCCGCCTCTCCCAGCCCTTCTTTCCCACTGGCCGGACCTTGGGCTTCTGTGTCGTCCTTGGTGGGCCCACTGCGCCTGGTTTCAGCCAGAATCCTGCTGTGTCGATTTAGAGAGGACCCCTGGCCAGCCTCAGCGTTTGACCACCCTTGGCCTGTGGTCCAGCTCCTCACCCCCACGACCCCAGGCAAGGCGTGGTGACCCTGACCCACCTTCAGCTCAGTTTACAAAGAATTGCCCTGCCCCCACTGGCCACCCACCTGCCCCTGGGCTGCAGCTCACCCCCCCCCCACCTCTTGTGGGGCAGGAGCTCCATCTCGGTCCCCTGCTGCAAACCCATGGCAGGGGTCCCTTGAATAAAGTCTTCTTCATTGTCTTTAGCAAGCGCCAGAATAATTTTTCTTGAGCGGTACCTGTTATTGTTAGAAATTTGTTTGTGTGCCTTGATATCCCTTGAAGGGGGTCCGAGGAACACCACTGATCAGACAGCCCTGACCTATTCCAACCAGCACACACTCAGCACCTGATCTTTTCCACAAGCTTTGGTTTGCCGGCTCCCCAGGCTGCCCTGATAGCTCAGTTGGTAAGGAATCTGCCTGTAATGCAGGAGACCCCCAGTTCGATTCCTGGGTCGGGAAGGTCCCTGGAGAAGGGATGGGCTACCCACTCCAGTGTTCTTGGGCTTCCCTGGTGGCTCAGCTGATAAAGAGTCTGCCTGCAATGCAGGAGACCTGGGTTTGATTACTGGGTTGGGAAGATCCCCTGGAGGAGGGATAGGCTACCCACTCCAGTATTCTGGCCTGGAGAATTCCATGGACTGCATAGTCCCTGGGGTCACAAACAGTGGACATTACTGAGCGAACTTCATTTTCACTCCAAGGGTCTGCAGGCTGCCCCACCCTGAGAGCCCCAGGAGTCGGCTCCTGTGCCCTTCAGGGACAGGACAGGGTGGCAGGGGTGACAGAGCCAGGCAGGGGTGCCATCCCCTCACCCCGACCCCCTCCCCGACCAGAGGTCCCCTGCTCCCCCCGCTGGCTGTGCTGGGTCTTGCCGGCCCCGGGCATGTCCCTCTCCCTCCCGCTGTTGGCCTCACGGGTGGCGAGGCTGCTCTCTGGTTATTAAATGCCCAGCAGGTCGGATGTGCCCCATGAGGGAAGAGTCTGCCCTTGGGCTCTGCAGCTTTGCCCCCAGCTGGCTCTGATGGACCCCGCCTGGAAGGGGGTCAGCGTGTCGTTGTGGGGAGGAAAGGTCGTCCTCCTGAGCCAGCCTCTCCTCCCTGCCCTTCTGAGGATTTGCCCGCTCCCAGTCAACCCTGTCCCCGCGAAGCCCGCTTTCCTGGGCCGAGCTGCTGCAAGGCTGCTGGCAGCGATGCTCTCGGCCCGGCCGCTGTCATTTTAAACATGATCCAGGGAAGTAGCGGCTCTGGCGGAGCAGAGAGGCTCCCGCCGTCCCTGGCGTCAGCCCGCCAGCGCGGGGCTCAGGAGCCAGTGGAGATGGTCTGACTTCTCAGGGACAAGAACTGCTTTTCCTTTTGGCTCTTCTGCCCTCCTGTATTAAACTAGGGAGATTCAAAGACACAGATCAGGGGACTTCCTGGTGGGCCAGTGGGTAAGACTCCCCGATTCCGCTGCAGGGGACTCGGGTTCGATCCCTGGAGCAGGAACTTGAGATCCCACATGTCGCTTGGCAGGACCGAAAGAAAACCCACACGTCAGAGGAGGATTTGTTGGCCTGGGTGTCTGCAGTCAGCGTGAGCCGTGACATTCTCTGTGTTGGGACACCCGGCCACACTGCCTGCCCCGAGACGGCATTTACTTGTTAAAACGCACGGTTATTAAAACGTGTGGCTGTTAAAATGTGCGGTCAAATCTTTAAGGAACAGGGATGGAGGAATTTTACTTTGAAAGACTCCCTTTTGGAGTAGTTGTGGTGGAAATGCGCTAGTTGAGCAGATTTCTCCATCAGGTCTCAGTTTTAACACTTTTGGCCCAGGATAGTTGCAAAGTTTCTGCAGCTAAGATTAGATATGTTGTTTCAAATATATGTTTTCCATTCAAAGGATAGTGTGGACAATCTCTAAGGACGGAAAAGGTAGAAAGCTTCTTATTCTGAGCAGTGAGTAGAACATGCACCCAGGAGGGTGCTCTGTGGACAGCTTGCACAGGAGGTGGGTGTGTGGGAGGGGGGCACCCGCTGGGAGAAGGCTGAGGGGCCAGGTGGGGCGGGCAGGCGAGCCTCCTCACGGCCCGTGTGCGAAGCGACCAAATACGGGAGACACTGTTGCCATATGACTTGCTGCTCTGTTTGGTTGACTTTGAAGTTTAAGTAAAGGAAAAAAAAAAACAACAGATAAAGCAGAATAGAACACATTTTTAGAACATCCTCGGCTTCTGGCTTTACACTTTAGTTTGCAGCTCAGGGAAGAGGGCAAGTGGGCTGCAGGAATAAGGGAGCGATGCTTGCTACTTGCCTTCATCCCAGAGAACCCCGAGAAACAGCGTGAGGCTGGGCGTGACTGTTGTGTGCCTAGATCTCAGCAAAGAGAGAACACATGGATTTGGATGTGTGAGGCACTCATGCAGAATTCACTCCAGCAGAGATGTGAATAAAAACGTTGAGGCTGGTGGGCCGTGCTGAAACCGGTCTGCGGAGGCTGGGCGTGCACTCGGCTGGGCACTGAGACCCCCACCGGAGGGCTCCGTCAGCACGCCGCTGTTTCCTTTGACTCGACGTTGCGGTTGACGACCACGGAACGCCAACAATCGGCCTAAGAAAGTGACAGTGATTTGTCGAAACGAACAACTGTAGCCACTGTGACTGCGTTCGTGCGTTAGGGAAGGGGAGGAGGGGCGCATCTGAGAGCGCCCCAAGCTGTGGGGCGTGTACTCGGTAGGGGTGATGGACACTTGCCCAGAGCATCTCGGGAGTCTGGGAGCTTAGCAGAGGCCTCTCACCTGCTCTGGGATCCATGTCCCTCCTCCCCATCCCGCCCCAGCCTGCTCCATCTGCGGCCGATCCTCCCTCCAGTCCTCCCCTCCTGTGCCGTCGGCCACTCAGGCCCCGCCCACGCACCCCCGCCCATGACCGGCCTCCCCCGGGGAAGCTGACCCGTGGCTGGGATTCAGGGCCAGCACTTTCTTGCGAGGACTCTGTCCCTGGAGAGCTTGCGTTTGGTGGGGGACAGCCTGTGGGGGCCAGGGAACGCAGTCACTGCCATGTGACGGAGGGTGGCGTGGAGCGCGGTGCCCGAGGGCCAGTCTGCAAGGGTGGTCCCTGCTCAGAGCCACGCCCTGTCTCAAGAGGAGGGTGCTGGATGGGCAAGCCATGAGCAGAGCCGCTCCCTGTGGTTTGGGCTCTGCCCCCCATTCTTGAGGAGTTCTGGGTTTCCAGAAAGTTCACCAGATCTCAGAATCTTCGCAGGCAGAGCGTCTAAGCTGCATTCGCAGTGTAGCTGGTAGAGTGTCATCCGCAGAAAAAAGTGTGGAAAAGCCGACCGTTGTCATCACTTAAAACTTCTTAAAGCAGCAAAATGTCTTAAAAGACATTTGAGAAACTATCAACATTTTAAAAGCAAATTCAGAAATTTCAAAATGTTTTAACACTAGCAATTTTTAAAAACTAAAACGATGAAAGTTGAATGGGCTTTTATTTTAAAAGCCAGTACTTACTGAGGAATAGGTTTAATTCCAGGGAGGTGGCTTGTGTGATGTCTTAAAGCAATTTCTAGTCCCATTTGAAGGCTTTTGAACGCCTGGTGTGATTATGATACATCATTCCACTTCAGAGCCTACAAATCTGCTGTCCGGCTCAGGACAAGCGGGGTACCCTCCTCTTCCTCCCCGTCGCAGGAGCAACCTGGTTCTGTGAAGGAATCTGTCTGTGCTTCTGACCTCTGGCACCTTTCTTAGGGGTACAGCGGCTGGCTGGGTTGGCTGGGCGCGCCCCACATGAGCCCCACACCTGGGCTCGAAGTCCGTGGAGCTCATGCCTGCACTCCTGATGAAAGACCACCGCTTGAGGGCCCCCAGCCCCTTGTACCTGGTGGGCCCGATCCCTGGGCTGATCTCAGCCCGCACCTTTCCCCCAGCCCAGGGGGACATCCCTGACCACTGGTGGGGTCTGATGCATTTTGGAAACTCTTTAAAGCATTATGGAAATATAGGACTTCCCTGGTGGTTCAGAAAGTAAACAATCTGCCTGCAATGCATGAGACCTAGGTTTGATCCCTGGGTTGGTAGGATCCTTGGAGGAGGGCATGGTAACCCCTCTCCAGTATTCTTGCCTTGAGAATCCCATGGACAGAGGAGCCTGGCGGGCTGCAGTCCATGGGGTCGCACAGAGTCTGACATGACTTGAGGACTGAATAAGTGTATTGTCATTTGCACAACAGTGGAAATGCTTGTGAGGAGCACACAAGACTGACTTCATAGCTTTCAGTGTCTATGAGGAAAGACTCCAGAATGGAAATTATAAGGATTTGTTTTGCTTCCCTGAATTCTTTGTAACCAACATAATCTATGAATTTCACGCTTCTACAGTATTATGTCAGCATCAGCAGCTCACCTTTGTGTTTGAAAGATGTGGTTATCTGCAGTTACCCTTCAAGTGCGTTTCATATCTCCAGATACACGTCTGTCACTGAAAGAATGACGACGGGTGGTCTCACTCCCAGAGTTTCTCCATCTGGGAGAAAAATGGTAGAGACAAAACCAGGGTTGAAGTGACTTATTTTTCAAGCCAGCAGGTCTTTCTTGCATTTTCTAAGTTTTAAGGTGAAGGGGCCTGAACTATTTGAAAACTAAGCAACACAAGTCTCCTTTCTCAGCAAAGACCAGTGTGAAATATTCACTTTGACAATCTGGAGATTAAAATGAGCAGATCTCCATGAATATTTAAGTTTATACGTATGTGTGTTTTAACTCTGTGTGTGTGTGTGTGTGTGTGTGTGTGTGCACTACATGTGATGTCTTCGTGGCCTTGGTGATTAGCTCAGTGTTGAGCGTGTGGTCTAAGACAGTCAAAATGGATTGTAACTTGGGACCTTTGTTTATTGGCTCTGGAGGAACAAGGAGGCATGGAGCCTGGCAGCTTTCTGAGAGCAGGAGGTTACCCATTCTACAGAGGAACCAACACTCAGAGCCATGGAGAAATGAGGTTGGAACCTTGATCAGCCCTTGCCTGAAGTCCTTACTACCTTAGAACATTTTGGTTATGTGATCCAACCAGTTTCTCTTATTATTTAAGCCAGTTTTTTTTTTTAATGCAAGTAAAACCTGACATACTTATATCTAATTAACTCTTTACTAGAATCCTAAAATAAGTATAATTATATCCTTTTCATAGATGAAGAAACTGTATTAAAAAGCTAAACAGCTTGAATGAAGTCATGCTGATTATAAGTAGAAATCAAGACTCTAGCTTGGTTCTGTTTGCTTCCAAAGCTTGTGCCTTTAACTACTATGATGTTTGCTGCTGCTGCTGCTAAGTCGCTTCAGTCGTGTCTGACTCTGTGCGACCCCATAGATGGCAGCCCACCAGGCTCCCCCATCCCTGGGATTCTCCAGGCAAGAATACTGGAGTGGGTTGCCATTTCCTTCTCCAATGCATGAAAGTGAAAAGTCAAAGTGAAGTCGTTCAGTCGTGTCTGACTTTTAGCAACCTCATGGACTGCAGCCTACCAGGCTTCTCCATCCATGGGATTGTCCAGGCAAGAGTACTGGAGTGGGGTGCCACTGCCTTCTCCAACTATGATGTATACTAGATCTTAAATAACATGTTTAGACCAGATTGCTCTATTCTGTTCTCACTGGCCAGGGAAATGCTTTCCAGAAGATGTTTTCTGTCTACGGAAGTCACAGGGGGATGTGCTCACAAGGCACACACTGTTTAAAGCCCGGGCTCCCCGGTAGCAGGTGCTTTGTGCACCGAGGTGCTCCGTTAGGGTCAGTGGGGAAGGGATGAGCACGTGGACCCTCCCAGCCCTCTCCTGGGGACCCCGAGAGCTCAGTGGGGCCAAGCCCCCGCCCAGGTCCAGGGTTTCAGACCCAGAGAGCTGGTCATCCCATTAAAACACAGTGCTGTTGATTTTTATAATTACACAAGAGGGGTGTCTCCTCCATGTCACTTTCCCTCCTGGCTCACGCTGAGTGTCACAGAGGCAAAGCTCCTGGCGAGAGCCGGAGGACGCTGGCAAGCACAGGTAAAGCGAAGAGACCCCAGGGGCAGTTACAGCCTGTTGGCGTCTCTGCAGCGGGGCGTGGCTGGACCCGGCTGACGCTCTTATGGTTGCTCATCCGTCTGGATGAAGGGACATATGCAGCGTATCCAACAGTTTTGCAGATGTTGATAGATTTCTGCCAAATGGCTACTTGTAAAGAACAGGGACGTGTCTTAATAGGCTATTAAGGGCATGTCTTAATAGGATAATAATGTATATTATTTGGAAAATATAATAATACCTTTAAATTTATGTTTCAAAACATAGTAGAAATATTTTTTTCAGGTTTTCTAGTTTAACTGAGATGGTAAATTGAGAAAAATACTTTTTTATTCGTTTAAAACCTTGATGCATTTTTAAAGGTCTATTTTATTGAAGTATACTTGATTTACAATGTTGTTCATTTCTACGGTTCAGCAAAGTGATTCGATTGTACATATACGTGTATACATTCTTTTTCATATTTTTCTCCATTCTGGTTTATCACAGGATATTGAATATAGTTCTTGGTGCAAAAACCTGAACTATATTATGTTCGCTGTCATTCTTTCAGTGTGTTTAGTGAGTCTAAGAATCCTTTTGTTCCCTTTCTGTCTACTTTTATTTCTCATAACAGTCTCCAGCCTAAAATCTAGACTATTTAAATAATAATTTAAATAAATAAGGTTTCAAAACAAGGTAGCGGTGGGGATTGATTCTAGAAAGAGTATTTTATTTATTGTACTTAGCTTCCTACTTGGTAAAATTATTCAGCATTATAATTCTATATAAAAACAAATATGCATATATTCATTTTATAGAATAAATTTTGTGAAAACATTGTAACATTGTTTTCTTTGCGTTATTTTTCTTATACTATTGCGCCCCCAATTTTTGCCAGCAGTACCTGTTTACTGTAGTGATTGCGTTTTGATAAATTACTAGAAGGAATTGGTTACATAAAGCAAAAGATTATAAAACTATGATATACCTAATAAGACTCCTGAGCAAGCAGCCGTTTCTACCCTGGAAGTATCCAGAGACTTTGTACTCAAAGCGTTTCTAAGTGTTTGGCATCACGGGTCATGTAATGTGATTGCCTCAGATTTCATCTGCTTCAACCATCATGGGTTCATTCCTTTAAATTGTGTCCTTGATTTTCGCTTATAGGTGATGGGCAGAACTCAGGAAATTCACAGTAATTTTCTGTCCCTTGTTCTGCCACTGCTGTCTGTGTTGGGTTGATTATCTTTTCATTCACAGGGAAGAGAGAGAGCTTTTTGCATTGACTTCCATAGTGATGTCATGCTTAATTGGAGAAAAATGACTTGCTTTCGTACATTTATTAAATAATAAGCCACACTCTGTAGTAAATGCCTTCATGCTCCCAGAGCCATTTCAGAATACCTTTTTCATGTATATTTACCAGTAAGTATTTCTATCTCTAGCAAGCTCGTGTGTGTGTGTGCTCAGCCACATCAGTTGTGTCTGGCTCTGTGTGACTCCACAGACTGTAGCCTGGCTCCTTTGTCCATGGGATTCTCCAGGCGAGGATACTGGAGTGGGCTGTCATTCCCTTCTCAGGGGATCGTCTTGACCCAGGGATCAAACTCGCGTCTGCCTTCATCTCTTGCATTGCAGGCGGATTCTTTACCCACTGAGCCACCTGGGAAGCCCCTCTAGAAAGTTACTTGGTAGCAAAATATATTGTGTTAAAATAAATAGCAAGAGATATAAAGAGGAGATGGGAGTACAGAAATAAATTGAAAACAAGGAAATAAGAATAAGAAGAGTGAATGATTCAAAGCTAATAAATGTCCTTTATCTTGAAATAGAGAAGACAGGTATTTTCCGATTACATGAATATTCCAGTTTGTTAATTCCCCATTTCCAAATAAGTACAGATTAATAAAATATGCTGCTGTACTCAGTCGCTCAGTTGTGTCCGACTCTTTGTGACGCCACGGACTGTAGCCTGGCTCCTTTGTCCATGGGCTTCTCCAGGCAAGAATACTGGAGTGGTTGGCCATGCCCTCCTCCAGGGGACCTTCCCGTCCGCGGGATCAGACCCATCTCACTGGTGTCTCCTGCATTGCAGGAGGATCCTTTACCTGCTGAGCCAGCAGGGAAGCCCCCAATTAATAAAATATACCTAACACTAAAGCTTTTCTAAATAAAATTAAGCTTTTGATAATTCAGAATATACTTTACAATGTTTTCATATTTCTAGTTCAATATAAAAATCCAACCTTGTGGTTCAGCACCTTGGCTATAGCAATACTATATCATAGAAAAATGATAGAGCCATTCACTCTAATGGGTCCTGTTTCTCAGTTCTGTTCAGTCGCTCAGTCTTGTCGAACTCTTTGCAACCCCATGGACTGCAGCACGCCAGGCCTCCCTGTCCATCACCAGCTGGCAGAGCTTGCTCAAACTCATGTCCATCAAGTCGGTGATGCCATCTGACTATCTCATCCTCTGTCGTCCCCTTCTCCTCCTGCCTTCAACCTTTCCCAGCATCAGGGTCTTTTCCAATGAGTCAGTTCTTCACATCAGGTGGCCACAGTACTGGGGCTTCAGCATCAGTCCTTCCAATGAATATTCAGGACTGATCTCCTTTAGGATTGACTGGTTTCACCTCCTGCAGTCCAAGGGACTCTAAAGAGCCTTCTCCACCACTGCAGTTCAAAAGCATCAATTCTTCAGTGCTCAGCTTGCTTTATAGTCTAACTCTCACATCCATACATGACTACTGGAAAAACCATTGCTTTGACTAGATAGACCTTTGTCAGCCAAGTAATGTCTCTGCTTTTTAATATGCTGTCTAGGTTGGTCATGGCTTTTCTTCCAAGGAGCAAGCATCTTTTAATTTCATGGCTGCAGTCACCATCTGCAGAGATTTTGGAGCCCCAAAAATAAAGTCTGTCACTGTTTCCATTGTTTTACTTTCATCAAAAGGCTCTTTAGTTCTTCACTTCCTGCCATAAGGGTGGTGTCATCTGCATATCTGAGGTTACTGATATTTCTCCCGGCATCTTGATTCCAGCTTGTGCTTCATTCAGTCTATAGTAACCCTGAAAGTAAACCCAAATCAAGGTTTATCCATGTGTCTATTACACAGGTACCCTGTTTCAGACATCTCATGCAGAGCTGCGGATGTGAAACAGGGTTTACAAAAGAGGCAGTTTGCTTGCAAGGGGATGGGCGGCTCTCCCTGTGGCCTTCCTGTCCCCTGTGGGTCTGTGGCCAGATCACAGGACCCCAGGATCCCAGAGAACCCCAGTCTGAAAGTCAAATCACTCTAGAAAAAAGACCAAGTAACACCTTCGTTATCTTTATCTACAGGTTAATCCTCCAGGTAAGTTGACAAACCAACCCCCTCCTCTCTTCCCTCTCCAAACGTCAGCAGAGACCAGGGTGAATTTGGGCTGACCCTACCATCGGTATATATTCCGGAACTTATGCTTCAGAGTAAATCTCCAATCTTAAATTGTTTAGTTATTCATGGTTAGTTCATTTTTCTCTTTCGTAAGAGTTCTGTTTTTAAACCAGATCCTTAGCTTCCTGGTTGTTTGGATCTGGGAATAAACATGACTCTGTGTCCAACTGCGTATCAGCTGTGGAAGATACAGAGCAAACACCTACAGCCCAGAGCCGCCAAGACTGAAAAAGCCTTTGCTCCTAGAACAGGGCTGGAAAGAGAGTTGGGAGCTTTCTGTACCACTTGCGGGCAGAAGTCATCAGACGCTGTTCCCACGCTCTGCAGAGCCGCGTCTATCTGCGCCATATCCAGGGAGATTGCTTTCACATATAGGTCCAAACGGTAGCCAAAATGTTATAGTTTCCCCAAGACTCAAAAGTGACTCCGGGTTTTGTCTCCCTCAGACAGAAATAATCCTGAAGTCTGTAACTAAAATCTACAGCTATTTTTTTTTCTTCCATATACTGATAGATTGTTAAATTAGATGTGAAGATGTTGAGCCAAACATTTCTCTGTTTTTGCAGTACCAAATTCAGTTCAGTTTACATGGGTATAGGGATACTTGTTAGCAATGCAGTTACAGTTATCCAGCTTCTAAGTCATGTGTGGTTGCTTTATACCTTTGCTAAGGGAGCATTGTTTATACCCCCAGAAACTTCATTTCCAATATGTGTCAAATGCCCATCCTAAATTCTCTTGCATTGTCAGGAAGCAAATATCCTGGGCAATTGTCTATCATACATTCTGCTAGTGTCTTTGGGGGGGTAGGGCGGAGGGGTGTCTTTGAAACATTCCAAAATTTCCCTGAGAACTGATACAGAGTTCAAATCAGACGCATGAGAAACATGTATGCTGCTTTGTTCTTTAAATTACTTTTTCATGCAAAGCACCAAGAAAGTGCTTTGAATCACCTGTGTGATTTTGTCCTAAGTTCCCTTGAATATTATGACTTTTTTTCCTGTTTTTTCAAAGAGTTTTATGAGATCTAGTTCACATACTGTTCAGTTCACCCCTTCACAGAATACAGTGAGTGCCGGGGGTTTTAGTATATTCACGGAGCTGTATGACCATCACCACAGTCTAGACCTTTTCATCACCCCAAAAAGGAACCCATTTCCTGTGACCCTCCATTTCTCCATCCATTGCCCCCCCAACAGCCTGAGTTAATGGCTGATCACTTTTAGTCATCATAGATTGATCTGTTCTGCACATTTTTCATAAATGGAGTCAGAATACAAGACGCTTTGTGACTGCCTTCATTCATTTATCATAATGTGACCATGTTCATCTGTGTTGTGGCAGATATTTCTGTTAATCACCAGATACTCTAATGCACGGACACAGCACATCTTATTATCCATGGATCAGCTGACAGACATTTAGGTGGTCTCTTGGTTCAGTTCAGTTCAATCGCTCAGTCGTGTCTGACTCTTTGCGACCCCATGGACCACAGCACGCCAGGTTTCCCTGTCCACCACCAACTCCCACACCTTGCTTAAACTCATGTCCATTGAGTCAGTGATGGCATCCAACCATCTCATCCTCTGTCATTCCCTTCTCCTCCTGCCTTCAATCTTTCCCAGCATCAGGGTCTTTTCCAAGGTGTTAGTTCTTTGCATCAGGTGGCCAAAGTATTGGAGTTTCAGCTTCAGTATCAGTCCTTCCAATAAATATTCAGGACTGATTTCCTTTAGAATTGACTGGTTTGACCTCAGTCCAAGGGACTCTCTAGAGTCTTCTTCAACACCACAGTTCAAAAGCATCAATTCTTTGGGGCTCCGCTTTCTTTATGGTCCAACTCTCACATCCATACATGAGTACTGGAAAAACCATAGCTTTGACTAGATGGAACTTTGTCTGCAAAGTAATTTCTCTGCTTTTTAATATGCTTTCTAGGTTGGTCATAGCTTTTCTTCCAAGGAGCAAACATCTTTTAATTTCATGGCTACAGTCACCATCTGCAGTGATTTTGGAGTCCCCCAAAATAAAGTCTGTCACTGTTTCCATTGTTCCCCTATCTATTTGCAATGAAGTGATGGGACCAGATGCCATGATCTTAGTTTTCTGAATGTTGAGTTTTAAGCTAGCTTTTTCACTCTCCTCTTTCACTTTCATCAAGAGACTCTTTAGTTCTTCACTTTCTGCCATAAGGGTGGTGTCATCTGCATATCTGAGGTTATTGATATTTCTCCCAGCAATCTTGATTCCAGCTTGTGCTTCATCCAGCCCAGCGTTTCTCATGATGTACTCTGCATATAAGTTAAATAAGCAGGGTGACAATATACAGCCTTGATGTACTCCTTGCCCAATTTGGAACCAGCCTGTTGTTCCATGTCTGGTTCTAATTATTGCTTCTTGTCCTGCATACAGATTTCTCAGGAGGCAGGTAAGGAGGTCGGGTATTCCCCTCTCTTGAAGAATTTTCCACAGTTTGTTGTGATGTACAGTTGAAGGCTTTGGTGTAGGTGGTCTCTACTTTTTGGCTATTGTGACTAATGCTGCTGTGAACCTTTGTGAACGGGGTTTTGTGTGGATGTGTTTTCATTTCTCTTGGGTAGATACCTAGGAGTGGAATTGCTGAGTCAAATGGTAACACTATGTTTAAGTTTTTGAGAAACGTCCAGACTGTTTTCCAAAGTGGCTGCAGATTTTACATTCCCACCAGCAGAGACCGAGGGGTGCAATTTCTCAGCAAGACTTGCTGCTGCTCCAGAGGCATCCGAGAGGGTATGAAGCCATGCTACAGGGTGTGAAGTCACGTCTGGCTCCCTGTGCTTTCGGCTGTGTTTCCTGACCAGTGGCACTGGACATGTTTACACGTGTTTGTCGGCCGTATCTTCCTCACAGAAATCCCTATTCAGGTCGTTTGTCATTTTTTTTTAAATGTTACGTGATGTTTTAAATTGCTGAGCTGTGAGAGTTATTTAGATGTTCTGAATACAGGCCACCCACCAGATACATCGTCTGCAGGCATTTCCACCGCCTTCTCGGTTGTCTCTTCATTTTCTTGACGGCATCATCTGCAGCACAAATGCGGCGACTTCTGTGTCCACCCTGCCATCCTGCTGTGACTTGCGGTCACTCCAAAGACCCTTTCCAACCCTGCTTGGACACCCACCCAGATTCCCAGGCAGGGTGTGTCTGGGCTATGTCTCTGCAGAGTTGAAGTCCCAGGGTCACTCGCTTTTCTCATGTAATAGAGCCAGGAAGGCAGGGGTTTTCCCCACTGTGAACAGGTAGGTGTGTTTCATTTTAGCTTCCTACAAGCACTTGGATCTATGGGTCTCAATATAAATAGGGTACAGTTGGTTGAAATCTAATCTATTTAAATAATCTTCCATGGGGTCCAGCATCTTATTTTCTAATGGGCCGGAACTGCTGAAACCACACCTCCGGGCTGTAGCTCTAACAAAAAGGACTGAAGCATCGCACGTGTGGGGTCCCCCATGCTCCCCTTCACAAGGTAGCCTTGCACTGGTTTTTGCTTTCCTGTGAACACTCACCAAGGTTTTGAACCTGCAGTAGGGAATCAGGACCCAGAGCCCACTAATCTGATAACAGGTGGTGATTTTGTGCCTTAGGCTAAATTTGAGTCAGCCTGCAAAGTGAAAAAAAGGTTTTTTATTCGGGTTGTCATGTTTTGGGCAAGATAGAACCTTTATATCTCAAACATTGATCTCATATTTTCATTTCAGGCCTTATTACCACAGAAAGCAATCTTTGAGTTTGCTCTTTTCAATAAAATGTGTATGCTATTTTTATTTTTATGTCACCTTTGGAACATTGCAGCTGAATACATAATAGGGGAAATGTACGGGTGTTCCTGAGTACATTTCTGTCTAAAACAGCTACCCCCACAGCCCTTTCACAGTTAGAATCAGAGCCTGTATGTTCATTTGCTCCTATAATGTCATATCAAATTTTAAGTGCCTAGAGAGGAAGCATGATATTTTAGAATTTAAATAAGACTATCTACTACAAGCTTACAAAGATACATTCTGATCTCTTAATTGGATTAAGCCTCCACAAACAAATTTTAACTCCAAGCGAGAAATTTAGGACCTCGTATTTCATCTCACTTTTTAGGCTAAGTGCTGACCCAAGGGTTGCCTTTTAGGGCTTCCCTTGTGGCTCAGCCGGTGAAGAATCTGCCTGCAATGCAGGAGACCTGGGTTCAGTCCCTGGGTTGGGACGGTCCCCTGGAGAAGGGAAGAGCTACCCACTTCAGTTTCCTGGCCTGGAGAATTCCATGGACTACAGTCCACGGGGTCGCCAAGCGTCAGACACAACTGAGCAACTCTCGGTTCCGTTCACTTCAGCCTCACTAAGGAGACCAGTGTGATATCCCTGCATTAATTATGGATGCTCTAAGGTTTTGCCCACATGCATGGCATGGACTGCAGAGTTCTCTCTCATCCATCCACTGTGAGACCAGGTGGCTTTCCAAGAAAGCAAAGTCTGAGTGCGGAGCACATCGTTGCTGTAACAAACATGTCTTTTGACCCCGCCCGCAGCCCTTGGGACCCAGAACCCCAGGCAGAGGACTTGATGGCAAGTTGTAAATCTGAAGATGTCAGGCTGGAATCTTTGGAGACAGTGTGTCCGGAGGTGGCTCTAGGAGAGGTAGAGGGGATGGGATGGTGAACGCGAGAGTGAAGAGTGCTCCGAATGAGCGTGGAGCCAGGGAAGGGGGTGGCAGAGCCGTGGGGCGCGTGTGGAGCCCGTGGGCACAGCCCTGCCCACGCTCAGGTGGGGCGGGCGTGCCCCGGCTTGTCTGCAGTCTGGAGGGATGTGAACAGTGGCTCTGTCGTGAAATCTCTGTGTCTCTTGGTGGTTTTGCATCCCCACACCCCAGGTTCAAGCTGTGTTCCAAGCAGGCTCCATATTTATGTCTGATCCTCCAGACAGCCCTCGGCGGAAGGGCTGTGATTAACTCGCTCTGCAGGGGAGGCTGTGAAGGAAGGCACCGGCTGATGACGTGACTGGTGGGAGGTCCAGGGGCCACAGGTGCCCACCAGCCCTGCCCCAAGCCCAGAGGGGTCTCCCGTCCTCCCTGACAGCAGCCTGCTGTGCACACGCTCGCTGAATCAGCTTAGGACGATCTCATTCACCCCTCAGAGGGAGCCCCGGCCACACCGCACAGAATTAAATGTGGGCTTCGTTCTTTTATTTGCTTCTGGTTTCTCTCTCTCTCTCTCTCTCTCTCTCTCTCTCTCTCTCTCTCCTTGTGAGTTTTCCTCAAGGTCATTCCAAACCTGCCTCGGGTCACATAAGCAAACCTGTGTTGAGGGAGAGTTTTAAGAAGAAAGGAAGACGCTTTCCTTGTGTTTTATGAGGGTGCTGTGGTGTTCCCCCTTCGGGAAGCTCTGACTCCCAAACACCTATTTTAAAGAAATTATTTCCTAGACCGTTTGTCCCCATCACGTCTCAACGTCTGAGGGTCTGCGAGGGGAAAGTGTCCATACCCGTGTCTTTTAAACAGTGTTGCTCACAGTTAGCAACTTTGACATTGAAACAGTCTCCTCCTGGGGAGTGTTCTCATGGAGGATGAGTAAGAACAGAGCTTTTAAAAGTGCTTTTTCATCATCACTTCATTCTAAATATTTCGGCATTCCATTCCTCTTTGTTGAGCTTCTCCTTTTTCCTTCAGTTCAGTTCAGTTGCTCAGTCGTGTCCGACTCTTTGCAACCCCACACTCGTGACATAGCAGGTTTCTTTACCACTGAGCCACCAGGGAAGCCCGGTAATAAACACCTATGTACCCGTAAGGAAAGTGATGACCAACCTAGATAGCATATTCGAAAGCAGAGACATTACTTGGCCGACAAAGGTCCATCTAGTCAAGGCTATGGTTTTTCCAGTGGTCATGTATGGATGTGAGAGTTGGACTGTGAAGAAAGCTGAGCACTGAAGAATGGATGCTTTTGAACTGTGGTGTTGGAGAAGACTCTTGAGAGCCCCTTGGACTGCAAGGAGATCCAACCAGTCCATTCTGAAGGAGATCAACCCTGGGATTTCTTTGGAAGGAATGATGGTAAAGCTGAAACTCCAGTACTTTGGCCACCTCATGTGAAGAGTTGACTCACTGGGAAAACTCTGATGCTGGGAGGGATTGGGGGCAGGAGGAGAAGGGGACGGCCCAGGATGAGATGGCTGGATGGCATCACCGACTCGATGGATGTGAGTCTGAGTGAACTCTGGGAGTTGGTGATGGACAGGGAGGCCTAGAGAGGGACAGGCCTAGACAGGCCCTGGACAGGGAGGTGCTGCGATTCACGGGGTCACAAAGAGTCAGACACAACTGAGCGACTGAACTGAACCCCGTAATTCGGCTCAGTGAGATAAGCATTTTCAACACAGCTGAATTTTGTTTGCAGCTCCCCGGCCTCATTCCTGTCCTCCTCCAGGAGTTGCCGTTCCTGGATTCGACATCACCATCCCTCTGTGCATCTTACTTTTCCCGGGTGAATATAAACACGGCCACGGTTCTCCGCAGTGTACGCGCTTTATAAACAGAATCACGGCATGTATTCTGATACAGCTTGTTCAGTGTGATATCGCTGGGATCCGTTCGGGTCGATCCGGTGGCTTGTTTCCTTGTGTTTGCGTCCGTGTGGTGTTCGCCGTCTGCCCTCTGAATATTCGTGATCAGTTGTCCCGTGGGTGGACGCTCACGGTCTCCTTCCGGCCTTACCATGCGCAGTGCTGTTTGAGCATGTGCGGGAGGGTGTTTCCTTGGGAGTGAGGTTGCTGGGCTGGGGAGCACAAGATCTCCAAGTTTACTAAATATTACCAAACTTCCCTCCTTCCCCACGCCCCCACTGGCAATGGACGCGGGCCCCAGTCTCCATCCTTACGGTCAGCAGGGTGTGGGGAGTTAGCGTCTGCCCTGGGATGCCCGGGAAGTATCATCTCCCTGTGGTTCTCACCGCTCTGCCCATGGCCCGTGTGCCTGAGCCTCTCTGACGCCCGGTGGGTCGTCTGTGCTTCCGCCTGCGTTGCCCATTTGTGTTAACTTTCTAAATTTCCCGTTTCTCTGGTTCTTTCGTTGCTTTCTGGGAGTTGTTTGTGTATTCTGAATAATACTTCTTCATCAGTTAGATGTCCTGTTAGTTGCTCAGCTGTGTCCGACTCTTTGTGATCCCATGGACCGTAGCCCGCCAGGCTCCTCTGTCCATAGGATTTTCCAGGCAAGAACACTAGACTGGGCTGCCTTGCCCTCCTCCAGGGGATCTTCCTGGAGAGATTGAACCCAGGTCTTCTCCATCCTGGGCGGATTCTTTACCGTCTGAGCCACCTGAGAGATTAGACGTACTGTGGACAGCATCTAGTGTGTGACCTACCTATTAACCTCTTTATGCAGAAGTTTTAGATTTTTATGTAGCTGAATTTATTAGTCGTTTTCTTTATGGTTGGTGCTTTCTTTGTTAAATCTGTCCTTACTCTGAAGTCAGAGAGAGTCTGTTTCCATTTAAAAGTTATAAAGTTTTATTTTGGCCTGTAACTACTGGACATGAATTGTTTTTATAGCCTTTGTATAGGGAACTAATCTTGTTTCCTGTCTTTGTAAATAATATCACCATTTCTCAGCCCAACCTGTTGAACTGAACTTTTCTCCACGGCGTGGCTGCCCAGCCACATCACAGGATCCCCTGGAAGGACTGGGTCCATGTCTGTCTGGTTTGTCTAACCTGTGCCAAACCCACGCTCATTTAATGTTGATTTAAAATGTCGTGATATTGAAGTCAGCGAGTGCTTCCTGGCTTCACATTGTTTTTCTCAGGATGAGCTTTGATGACAGCTTATCCTTGACGTAAATCTTTAACCTCACTGGATTCACTTATTTTCTAGTTAAATAAGGTGTTTTCTGTGGAGATTTTTACAAGCAGTGGAGTGCTACACATATTTAATTTGTGAGTATTCACACTATAAAAATGTTGTGACTTCTATGGATTTAAGAAAATTGTATGTATTCCATGTTTCAGCTAGTATGTAACTTGCTTACGAGTAAAGGTATGTGCCTGATTTCTGCTGTTTTCTCTCTATATATATGTCAAATAGCTTGTGGGTGTTCAGTAAATATCTGAGTGGATACATCAGTCAGTCAGGCTCAAGGTAGACCAGTTAGCTGTCTGTCTGCCTTGTATTTCTAACCCTTCTCTCCTTTATTGCCATCTTTTTGAGGGGAGGGCAACAGGTTTTTTGCTTTTTTTCTCGTAAGAAGTGCCAGATGCACGAAGCATCTCAGTAAGTTGTCCCCTGTATCTACAGGCAAAAGCAGAAAAGATTTCAATAGGAATAATGTAATAAAAGTGGCTTCTGCTTTAAATACTGATTTCCTACTGACTTTGATGAGACCATTTTCAAAATGCAGGAGTACTCCGTTTGCCATTTGTTTTCACTTTGTGAACTAAGGAGCTTTTTTCACTGATTTCTACACATTTGAAATGTCAGTTCAGTTCAGTCACTCAGTCGTGTCCGACTCTTTGCAACCCCATGAATCACAGCACACCAGACCTCCCTGTCCATCACCATCTCCCGGAGTTCACTCAGACTGACGACCATCGAGTCCATGATGCCATCCAGCCATCTCATCCTGGGTCGTCCCCTTCTCCTCCTGCCCCCAATCCCTCCCAGCATCAGAGTCTTTCTAATGAGTCAACTCTTCGCATGAGGTGGTCAAAGTACTGGAGCTTCAGCTTTAGCATCATTCCTTCCAAAGAAATCCCAGGGCTGATCTCCTTCAGAATGGACTGGTTGGATCTCCATTTCTCTTAAAAATAAAAAAACAACCCTACATTCAGCCTTATCGTTTAGTCTGAAAATGGGGTGGATACAGCAGCTTTTATGTTAAAAGAATGATTATTTATTCAGCCAGCCTTTGGGTTGAATGTACCTTTCTAAAAGCTTTTCCCTGTTTTCAGTCCTTCCTAGCAACTCATCTTCTTCAGAAATCACCAAGAGTAGATCTTCGCACCCCAGGGACAGGGCTGTGGCGCAGTCGCAGACCTGGGTTTGCAGTTGCAGGGCCTTAGAGACCCGGGTGGCCTGGCCATGTCTATGTCCCTGCTCTCTGACCATCTGTCCCTCCCTGGCCCGGGTGATCAATCCAGTCGCCCGAGGGTGGGCAAGGAGGTATCTGATGGGGCTGAGTCCCGGTCCATGGGGCAGGGGGACAAGGATGGAGGAAAAAGAAAGGAGACAGAGAAGAGAGATGCTGGCTGCTCAGAGAAAACTTTTTGTTTCCTGGACCATAAGAGAATCTAACAGAGTCTCGCAGAATCGGGATTGCTCTTCCCTGCCTCCGTCCCCCACCAGAAAGCAGGCATCTTTCTCCTGACGCAAGAGGAAAGAATGTCGTATAAACAGAGCCACTTAGAACTGAAATGTTTGGAGCCTTTACCCACACAAACCACCCAGGATGTAGTTCGTGGTGAGCAGACTCCAGGTTGCTTAACTGAAAGTCCTGACGTTCAGAGGGTCATCTGGTTCCAACTTCTCTGCCCAGAGTTGGCCCTGAAGTCGCATCAAACCTGAGCGTGTGCTGACTTCTCCGCACCTTTGTTTGCCCCGCCAGCCTCCATCGTGGGTAGGCCAGCCTTGATTCTGCAGCCCGTTATCCATCCATAAGCTAACTTGTTCCTGTAAGAGCATACGTGCCTACGAGAAAATAAAACGAGGTGTGTCTGACCCGCCGTTTGTGTCGGGGACCCTCGCCCACCAGGCCGGGAGGAGGGAGGGGGGCAGGGGGCTGAGGCCCCAGGAAGTCGGAGCCTGCAGCAAGCGCAGCTCCTGGTCAGGCGGCCCTGAACAAAGCAGGACTGGAGGTGCCTCCTGAGTCCCCTGGCTGGGGACAGAGTGGCGTGTTTCCCGGGAGACCAGAGAATGCCATTCACACCAAAGCTTTGCTGCATGACCGCGGTGCTCGCAGTCCAGCAGGAGGCGCTGGCAGAGACAGGCCCGCCCGGGCCCCCCGAGCCCAGGCCGTACACCACCGCCAACGACCCCGAGAGCAGAGCCGGCCAGCTGGACCGCTTTCCCTGTCGGCAGGCTCTGAACCTGTTTCTCCTCTGCTCTGTCCTCCACGGGGCCTTGCCCCTGGGTACCGCTTGTCTCTCTCTCTGTTTGCTTGTCTCTTTGGGTTTAATTATTAGAAAGGCCCATTTTGATGTCATGTTAAATCCAAAGGAAAAAACCGTGAAGAATTTGCTTTAGCCTGTGGTCTTGATTAGACAGTTTTGTATATCCTCTAAATCTTTGCATTTTCTTTCTAAAACCTCTGGTGTCTTCACTGAACTTTCCCTCGTATATTGAATAGCACGCTGATCTCTCCCTCTCTTTCTGGAAGGAGAGAGTCTTCCCTCTTTCCTTGCAAGTTTCCCCTTAGTTCCCAGCACCCCCCCCCCCACCGTCTCCTCTGCTGTGGGTCTCCCTCCCCTCTCACATCACCTTGCTCCTGCATCCATCACCAGCTGCCCCTGCAGCGGGCGGGGTCTCCAGGCTGTCCCGGCTGCCAGTGTGTGTCTGTCTCTTCTTCCTCTGGCTCTTCTTGGACCAGGGCCTCCTCACCTGCTCCTCCCAGCCTCCTTCCCCCTCACCAGCCGCATTCCAGTTTCAGCCGTGGGGCTGCGCTTTCTAGAGCCCCCTCTGAAGACCCCTCTTTTCTTGACTGTTGCACCGTCCTTATCTGGAACCACCTCCACTCCCCGGCTCCTTCCTGCCCTCTTTTCTCTCTGAGATGCGGGTGGAGAATGCACTCAGCCAGGTCTGCACGGATCTCTCCCTTCCCTGGCCAGCGCGGGCAGACGCCACAGTTGGGCTCCTATAGTCCGGGTTCCGTCCTCTCGCCGCCCCAGCCATGCACCCCCCCACTGGGCCCCCCTCCCTAGCTGCCCAGCTGTGGGGGCTGGCCACGTTCCCCCCGAAGCCCTCTTCCGCCATGTCTCTGTGCTCTGGTGGGGTAGCCACGCTCCTGGTCACAGGGAAACCTTCCAGCCTTCCTCTCCCACGTCCTGGTCACCTTCTCCTTACTCCCCTCTGGCCCTCACCTTGTCCCCTCCCCACGGTGACTGGTGACCACGCCTTCACACTCACCTGCAGACCAGGGGCCGTGGCATCAGGGCGCCGTTCATGGATTTTAGCCTCTTCAACAGGCTTTCCCTTTCTCCAGGGTCAGGTACCAGTGACTGTTCAGAGGTTTCTGTATCCAGACCCCACTCTAGACTTCCAAGTTTATCTTATTTTAAGCCAAAATGGAAACACCATTTCCATCAGCTGTGAGAAAATTCCACGTCTAGAGGTCTTGGTCTGTTGGGTTGATCATCAGATCAGCCAATAAGGGATCCCGTTTGTTGATTTGGTGATAATCAGTTGAATTAGTTATAAGCGCTTCCGTCCTTCTTTCTTCCCGTCTTTGTCAACGGGCAGATCCCGTCACCATGAACGTCTCATCAATGCACATTAGATGGGCCTCTGAAACACGTGGGGTGGGCTTCCTAAGGAGACAGCTTCTTAGCAGTGTGACTCTCCATGTCGTTAGGCTTTTTGTGACGTTATTACAATTCCCAGAGGTTACTAACGTATAAAAATGTGTGCTGACATCTCACTGGCAAAACTGACTCGGCTGTGACCATCTCAACTTTCTGTTTTTCAGAGTGGAAGAGGGGCTTTTGATTACAAACTTGCCGGAAGGTACAGTGCAGGCCTAATGCGCAAGGTCATGCTGACCAGTTAGCACACATGGAGCTCTGCGGGCCTGGCATGTGGCGGCCACTGAGGTCAGCTGGCTCCGCCAGTGGGCACAGAGCCCACGCCGCACCCCTGCTCTCCCTGGAGAGCAGCCCTCTGGCTTTTTAAAAGAGCTCTTATTGGGGTTTAGTTGCTTTACAACCCTGTATTAGTGTCTACTGTACAGAGAAGTGAGTCAGCTGTGTGTGTACATACATCTCTTTTTTGGAATGCCTTCCCACTTAGATCACCACAGAGCACTGAGTAGAAGTCCTTGTGGTGCACGGTAGGTTCTTATTAGTTATCTCTTTAGATACTCAGCATCACTAATTATTAGAGAAATGCAAATCAAAACTGCAACAAGCTACCCACCTTACGCTGGTCAGAATGGCTACCATCAAAAGTTCTACCAACGGTAAATGCTGGAGAGGGTGGGGAGAAAAGAGAGCCCTCCTACATTGCTGGTAGGAATGTAAATGGATATAGCCATTACGGAGATTCCTTAAGAAATTAGGAATTAAACCATCATATGACCCAGAAATCCCACTCCTAGGCATGTACGCAGTGAAAGTCATAATTCAAAAAGATCACGCACCCTGGTGTTCACTGCAGCACTGTCCACAACAGGTAAGATGTGGGCGCAGCCTAAACGTCCATCAGCAGAGGGGTGGATAAAGAAGGTGTGGTTCGTACTCACAGTGGAATATTCCTCAGCCAGGAAAAGCAAAATCGTGCCATCTGCAGAGACGTGGATGGACCTAGAGACTGTCTGACGGAGTCCTCTGGTTTTCACTGGAGGCAACACCCAGCTGGTGCCCTGAAAGCCAGCTCTATCTTGTGCAACAGCTCATCAGTTACCCTGTTGATTTCCCCATGACCCTCACCTACTATTTGTAATTTCTGACCCTGCCGTTCCCTTGAGAGATCTGCTGATTTGTAATATCAGCAGAGATATTTGCTGTAAAAAGTTTCCTCTTTTCAGCCTTTCAGGGTTTCTGCAGGCTTTTCCATCCGTTGCTGCACCCTGACAGGTTGTCCAGCAAAGGCTTGCGAGCGATTATTTTCTATTAACTAAATCCTCCATCACGTTCTCGTTTTCTGAGCTCTGATGTAGCCCTCTGTCACAGATGTCCTCCATCCTTGAGGGCTCTGGGTTTGGGCTGGCCTGGGTTTGGTCACGGCGCAACGTAGGCAGCACGGATGTGGTCCCAGTGGTTGGTGCGGAGTATCAGCGTCCTGCGATGGTTTAGGAGGAGTCACAGTGTTGGCTGCATGCTGGTCTGTTCCCTGTGGCTCTCAGGACACACCGGGAACCCGAGTGTGGATTTCTGTGGGTGAATCATCAGAGATCCACCCTCACAGCTCTGGAGACCAGAGGCCTGAACTCAGAGGGTGAGCAGGGCTGAGCTCTCTTTATAGCCCGGGTGGGGAGGGGTCCCGCCTGCCTCCTCCAGGCTCTGGTGGCTCCAGGAGCCCCTGGGCTTGGAGACCTGTCACCCTGACCTCTGCCTGTGTCGTCACCCACTCTCCTCTGTGTGTCTGTCCCCATACGGCCGTCTCACAAGGACCTACTGGACTCAGCCACCCTCCTGCAACCTGACTTCCTTTTAGCTAAGGACCTATGCAGTGACCCCATTTCCAGACAAGAGCACTTTCTCCAGGGCTGGGGGCCAGGCCTTCAGTACATTTTTGGAGGGGACACAGTTCCACCTACAGCATGTGCCGCTGACCCTTTGGACCACAGCAGCAGCCCCGCCGTGGCCCGTCTGAAAGCATTCTGCTCACACACATGGAGGTTTTCCAGCCTCAAGCGTTTCGCTTGATTCTGGGTCTTGATGTCTCTGGATAGGTTTTCAGGCCTTTCTGGAAGAAGAGGGCCAGTTGGTGTGTTTGCTGAGCCCTCGAAATCAGCTGGCTGATCTCTTTCCGTCCCCTCTGTCTATTAAAGATGAAAGCCGCTTATCTCGGGTGCGCCGAGGCCTGAAACGGGATCCTCTCTCCCCCAAATCACCGAGGTCACGTCACGGAATCCGTAAACTAATCTTAAGCTGATGTTGTACCTGCCAGACCCTCGTGCGTCTCATTCCTACCACTTCTTGCTCCTCAAGGCCCGTTGGAAACTGATAACTTTCCCACTGTCTCCAAGTTGTGCACAAAAAGTAAAAACGAAACAATGATAAAGAAGCCCGTTCTCACCAGAGAGATGTCGTCTCTGTTGTCTGAACAGTGCCAGCTCCAGCCTTCGGGTCTTCCGCCTGAGCTGCTCTAGCCCACCTGGGATGCCTTCCCCCGTGACTCTCTGTCCCTCCTGTAAGCCGGCCCAGCCCCACCAGCCCATCATCCCTCTTCTGACCTCTCCAGCTCTCCTTGTTCCCGCATCTCACATTGCACGTCCATGACCGTGGATGTCTGTGTTTGGGGATAAATGATCCTGTCTCTCCACTTAGATTACAAGTTTCTTTCCATTCAGTTCACATGACTAGAGTTTAGTTGGCATTATATACAAAGTGGGGGAGTTAGACATTTTCAGAATATTTCTAACAAATACCCTGTTGGCCTGAACATTCCATGAGAGTCTTTTATGAGCCTGACATTGCATGCCCTGTTTTAATGAAAAGATGTGTGTCTAAGGCACAGCCCGCTACTGACTGCTGTTTCCTCTAGAAGTTGGCACTGGAGCGGAGCTGCCAGTTGAGACATTCCGGGTCCCTAAGGCACCTTCAGGCGCTTATCCCCATGACTTAAAAAACAAAGATGAAACAGAAGCCCTAAGGACAGGACGGCATCGTGAATGCAGTTTGTCCACAAATCATGGCTCGTTTCATCGGATTCCAGTCTGAAGTCACAGCCCCTCCTGCCAGAAAGAGTCGACTCTGATCACGTGGGGCCAGTGAGTCACGCTGGCTGAGCCCGGCTCCAGGCTGGGGCGTTAGGTGATAATTTGGAACATGTGTTTGCAGAGCCACACGCTTCAGCCAGGGGCTCTGCAGGCGAATCCCTCCCTTGTCTCTCTTCCCGTGGAACTGAGCACAGATGCCCACAGTGGACTTTTGGCTTTACGGGTGGTAGGTGGTGACTGGCCCCACGGCCACTGTTTTCATTCTCAGTCCAACCATCTGTTTCTAGAAGACCTGGCCTCTTTCTAAAGCACTTAACTTTTGAAAGAGGAGCAACAACCCGATGTCCTTGCGAGGGACGTTACTAATTTCAGCCGTGATTCATCCAAGCCTGAGAGCTTTTTTCCTCCTGTTCTGCAGCGGCCGACCCTGGCCACCCACCTCCTGTATGTCCTTACCCACTCACGCCTTCTTGCCTGTGGATAAACACACCCTGCTCAAGTGACCCCACCCCTTCCGTAGCGGGTGGGGGCCCCTGGGGTTCTGTGCAGGGCCTCCTGGTCCTGTGGACGCGGAGTAAGGGCGTGTGTCTGGCCCTGGGCTGGATGCCCAGCCGTGTTTCCCGGGCGTGGCTGCCTGCCTCTGCTCTGGGAGCCCTGGGGCCGTCATCAGGGCCGGAGTCTGAACCCTGGGCTACAGGTGTTCCTCAGGCACCTGAGCTGCCAAGTGGACAGCTGTGGGATCTGGGGTCAGGGTCCAGGCTACCTCTGATGGCGTTTCTGTAGGAATATGAGCCATGCTCATGCGGAGCTGAAATCAGCCCTGGGTGCTGGCTCCTGAGATAAGCGCCATCAGCCTGGCTGCGGCGAGGGCTGGAGGCTGCAGAGCTTCCCCACCCTGGGCTGGGGGGGCCTCCCTGGGGAGAAGGAAGCGAGGGGTGTCTGCACCAGCAGGGGAGCGGGGTCCCCTCAGGCCCGGAGTCCCAGGAGCCCCGAGACCTGGATCCACCCGTGCCCAAGCTCCCTGCCTACCCACTCTGCTGCAGTAACCTGCTCCTTCCTCATCTGAAAATAGCAACTCCACTTTTTTTGAGCAGCTTCCATGTGGGAAGTCTTATAAATTGTGCTTTGAATATTTCTTTAAAACTTGCCTCTTTTTTTAATCCTCTAAACAGTCTCACTGTAAATAAATTATCTTCCACATTGTCCTGATGAGGAAGAAAGTAGACTCTGAGGGTGGAGGGTAACGATTTACCCGAAGGTCCACGGCTGTTAGTGGGCACATGCTGGGCTGTAGGTCCGGCTCATTTGGTCCAGAGACTGGAGCACACGCTCGCACGCACGTGTGTGTGCACTGTCTCCACCAAGAGGTCGGATATGCTGCCCTCATCCCCTGAATGTGCAGCAGACTGTTTGAAGGTCTATGAACCTCTTTTCAAACCTCATCCCCAAACTGGCGGAGGCTGGCGGGGCTGTGGGATGGGGCTGAGTTCCCGCCTTCTCCTCTGGGACCCCTAGGTGACTTCATACCTTGACGTGGGCTTTTAAACTGGGGAGCAGAACGGAAGAGCCTCCTGTATCTTTAGGAGAAGTCCAGTTTAGTTCCTGGTCCTAAAATTCTCGACCCGTCATGAATTAGGGGGACCTGACAGGTTCCCTCTCACCCCTTCAGGACACTCATCCGCGGCGGTGGGGGGTTGGCGGGTGCCCCCAGCCCTCCCGGGAGACAAGTGTTGGTGAAACCGTGGCACATGCGCCCTGTCACCACCGTGAGAGTCGGGAGGTCAGACTGCTGAAAGTTTCAGCAAGAGCAAACCTCCCGTTTTGTCATCCCAAGATGGTCCTTTTTTCCAGAGACTCAGGCTCTTCATCTTACGCTTCCAAGTATGTTTATGGATAATGTTTATTCCACGATGGTTTCCCTCGTTGGTCTTCTCCTATAGAAGTGCAAACGTTCTCAAGGAAGATGCTGTGTCATTGTATCAGATACGCAGGGTCATGACAAGTTATATTTTGAGGGCCTACCGCCTGCCGGGCACTGTGGCGGATGCTTTACGTGCGTTACCGCCTCTGTCTCTTATCATAGCGACCGAGGTGGGATCGTCCCATTCCATGGAGGAGGGGACAGGAAGTGAGTGTGGGGTGCTGGCTGAGGATGGCGGTGATCGGCATGGGCTGGGGTGGGGCGGCACCCCAGCTGGTGCTCGCTTACCCTCCAGTGGCTTCTTCCCGACCCGCAGCGTGCGAGCCCAGAGGGTGTCAGCTATCCCAGTATTTCTCGGGCTGCGTGGTCACCCGGGGGCTCTGGACCGTGTTGAGGGTTGGTGCCGGGCCCTGTGTGATCCTGCAGTGAGTTAACAAAAGCAGGATTCACTTCTTAGTCAAGCATCAGCCAAATGGCCTTGTTCCTGGTTGGTGGGCAGGTCTCTTCTACGTGGTGAGTTATTAGTAGGACTCCAGGCGCCTTGTCTTAATGGGCTCACCCCTTCCAGGGCCTGGGAAGGCTCTGCCTCCCCAGGAGACTGATGAAGGAACACTGATTAAGGAGGCTGCTGCTTCTTCAGGGGCCACCCTTGCTTCCCTCCCATTGGCCGGCGCAAGTCACATGTCCACACCTGGCCACAGGGAAGGCTGGGAAGTGTAGTCCTGGGCTGGGTGGCCCTTGCCGATGCAGCCCACCTGTAATGGGAGAAGCTGGATTTCTGGGACGATGGTATCCGGGACACAGGGCTCATACTAAATTCATCAATACTTCAGAATAAACCTTGGTAATTCTGCAGAGTAGTTCCTCAGTGTTTGCATGCTCAGTTTGTGTCTGACTCTTTGTGACCCCATCAACTGTAACTCGCCAGGCTCCTCTGTTCATGGAGTTTTTCAGGCAAGAATGCTGGAGTGGGCTGCCGTCTCCAACTCCAGGGGATCTTCCCAACTCAGGGGTCAAAGCCGCATCTCTTGTGTCTCCTGCACTGCCAGGCAGACTCTTTACCACCAGTACCACCTGGGAAGCCCGAGTAGTTCCTAAGCATTATTAAAAGTCTTTGGAGATCGTGTTTGACTTTTTCTCTGTAATGGCATAAGATCATTGTGGACAATCGCACACAGTTATAACTGAGTTTCAGAATCAGGTCCGGACTTGGGTTGACAGCCAGCCGCAGTGGAGGCCTGTAACGAATCAGTGCAGATACGCCAGTGCCCCTCAAGCCCCCTCTCCTGGGGGAGCACTCATTATTAAGAATCTGTAGTTGAATGTGAGAGGGAAGTAATATCTGTGGACTCTAGTCCACCAAGCTCCTCTCTCCAGGGAACGGTTCAGGCAAGGATACTGGAGTGAGGTGACCTTCGTACTCACTACCATCCTCAGGTAGCCAGTGTCCTGTCAACGTGTATCTGTTTCAGAACATTCTGGGTAGAAAGAAAAATGGGGAAAGAACCTGGGCATCCAGAGCCCCCGCCCTTGTAGACATCTGTCCGCCTGAGGCCAGCACTCGGGGCAGAGACGGCCGGGGAGCTGCAGCTCTCCACAGTCGACAGTTGCCATCATAGAAACCTGCTGTGTCTCTGAGACTCTCTGGCACGCCACCCCCTCCAATGCTCTGAAAATATCTGCAGATGAATCTTCTGTCACTGTTGTTGGGGTAACCCCCATGAGTTCCGCCAAGTGTTTCTGAGTTTCTTGGACCAGTATCACGTTGCAGATAGATCACTCATGATCTGCTCAATGGGAGACGAGTCCTGTTGTAAATTCTGTCTTTGTAGCTCTTTCCTGAATATATTTACTGAAAACTTGGCGTCGCAGCCTAACTGCTTTGGCTCATATAAACTTTCAGTTGGAACCACTATAAATTAAGGTGGAAAAGACTGAAAGCTGGACCACAGCCAGAGATAAAAATGAGCAAATTGGGTGCACCATGTGCCGTAGCAGGGCTATGTGGTAAAGAATACACACATACCCGGTGGCTCAGTGGTGAAGGATCTGCCTGCCAACACAGGATGCATGGGTTCGATCCCTGGGTTGGGATAACCCCCTGGAGGAGGAAATGGCAACTCACTCCAGTATTCTTGCCTGGAATATTCCATGGAGACAGGAGCTTGGTGGACTACAGTCCATGGCGTTGCAAAGAGTCAGACATGACTTATCCACTAAACAACAGCAACAATATGACTTAGTATGTCCCATACTAGAGGGCTCTGTGGTACCTATAGAATGCCTAGCTTATTTTTCATTTATTGACAGTATTTCATGGCATAACAGTATGGTATATCTTGGTTATAAAATAGATTTTGAAGTATAAGCTTTTATTGGCCCCTAATTTCTCTCTCACCAATGGGTTGACCTTATGAAATTACTCTAAGTAAAATACATGTATTGATTGTCTAACTGTAAAGTTATGTCACCATTAAATAGAACCTGTAGAAATAAAATGCCATAAGTAGAAATAAAATAGAAATAAAATGCTATAAAAGAATATGAGAACCAGCAAACGTGCACATTTCTTTTCGAACAGATTAATTTTTGCACAGTGCTTCCCAGATGGAGATGAACCTGGACAGAAACATCCGCAGCCTCCCAGAGCGGGGAGCCAGGAATCTGAGGACGTTTGTCCTCTCCTTTAGTTCTAGTAAACATCCGGAAGGAGTCTGACAAGCTTCGCCTGCGTCCCGCAGAGCACACTGTCACACGCAACCCTTCCTCTGGGGTGTGAGGTGCAGTCGCCCACGTGGGAGACAAACTCAAGGACGACGTTGTCACAGGGCAAAGGTGGCCGTGTGACAGTCCCGCCGGGACGTGGACACCTACACCCTGGTGCCCGACGCTGGGCAGCCCGCGGATGAGAGCCACGTGCTTTCTGCGGGCGTGCTCCGTCGTGTCCGACATGTTGCAACCCGGTGGACTGTAGCCCACCAGGCTCCTCTGTCCATGAGATTCCCCAGGCAAGAATGCTCGAGTGGGTTGGCATTTCCTTCTCCAAGGGGATCTTCCCAACCCAGAGATTGAACCCACGTCTCTTGTGTCTCCTGCATTAGCAGGCGGGTTCTTTACCGGCAGTACCACCTGGGAAGTCCCACGTGCTTTCTAAACAAGTACATTTTCAGTGCTTTTAGCTCATAAGTAGTAATTTGGTAAATGCCAGGAACTAGTTTATATAATATGATACTTTGAAAAACACGAGAAGTTAGAGTAAAACTTAACCAATTGGAAGAGAAATAAATAAAACAATCCCACACCCGTAAATAAGTTAACCAAGGAAGTGAAAGGCCTGTGTGTTGAAAACTCTAAGACACCCGTGAAAGAAACTGAAGATACAAGTAAATGGAAGGACATGCTGTGTTCACGGATTGCAAGGCAAGCTTGTAGACAGAACGCAGGGTGGCGGTTGCCAGCCGCAGAGGGCGGGCGTGGGAGAAATGGATGGAGAAACCGCTGCGTCTAAACTAGAAGTGACACCGAAATCACTTTTGTTTCTCTAAGGTCAGTATCTGCGTGTGGTGTCAGCCGCTCAGTCGTGCCCGACTCTTGTGACCCCATGGACTGTAGCCCACCAGGCTCCTCTGTCCAAGGGATTCTCCAGGCATGGAAGGGTTGCCATTTCCTTCTCCAGGGAATCTTCCCGACCCAGGGATCGAACCCACATTTCCTGCATTGCAGGTGGACTCTTTACTATCTGAGCCACCAGGGAAGTCCCCTCAGTTTTCAGGTATTATAAAAATTCTGTTGTCGTTGGGGAGGAAACTGAGGCACATTGACCCCCACCCCCACCCCAGGCCTCTATTTGCCAGCCCAAGGTACACCCTCCCGCTCTCCACCCCCAGCGAAATGAGCTGCACACAGGCAGCCTTTTGCTGTGGGGTAGGGGGGTAGGTCTCAGGAGCTCATCTAGTGGCCTGTGTTGGGGGAGGCTGGCCAGGGTCAAGGGCTATGGGTCAGGGAGCAGGAGGAGGGGTGTGGTTGGAGGAGCAGCTGCTGTGTGTGTGTGTGGGGGGGGGGGGGTTATTTTACAGATACAATATCTGTATATGCTTTAATTCTGTTTTCCCTAAATGAATTTTTGTGAATAAACAGAATCAACAATCAAATTAAACTGAATGAATTTGAAAGTAGGCTCTAGGAAAGCATGGAGGACAAAAATATATTGAGGTGTTTTTCCTTCAAATTAGCCCCTACATCAAATTACACAGACTGTTTATAGCTTTTACTGTTTAAAAGGGTTTTTTTCCCTACTTAGTAAACTGGATGCATAATGATGTTGCTTACATAAGAATTCTAAAAGGTGCTTTCAAAGTGTTTTGTCTTTTCCAGTTAAGATGGAAATCACGTCTAGCATTTTTCATAGTGGAAATTTTATTATTGTCTGTTTATTTTTTGGCACATTTTTCCATAGAGAAAAGTAAACGCCTATTAAATTTTGTATGTGTTTCTGTTATAAAAGACCCTGATGCTGGGAAAGATTGAAGGTGGGAGGAGAAGGGGACGACAGAGGATGAGATGGTTGGATGGCATCACCAACTCAATGGACATGAGTTTGAGTAAACTCCAGGAGTTGGGGATAGACAGGGAGGCCTGGTGTGCTGCAGTCCATGGGGTCACAAAGAGTCGAACATGACTGAGCGACTGAACTGAACTGAATTGATGAATTTGGCAAAAACTCATTGTATGAGTTTTGTATGATGAGACGTGTTACGTGACACATTTAGTTATGAAATAGAAGTCGTGCTGCTAGGATCACTGCACGTTCACCGACTCCAGTGGATAAGGCCACTAGTGCCAAGCTGCTGGGAACGGTCCATGCGATGAGTTAGTGGATTTGGGCGTCTTTCATTCCCCTTAGACAGTTGATTTTATTGGATATGTCCCTGTTCAAATAAAAAGAGTTTATTTCACAAAGCCCACGTCCCTAGAAGCCAGCCTGGCAGCTCCAGGTAGCCCTTGATGGCCTGGGTGGAGCTGGACACTGTCCACTTTCTCCCAGCTCCTGCGTGTGGACCCTGTCGCCCAGTTGCACCTGCTCAGTCATGGTGAGACTCAAGTGATGGTTTCTAAGGGCTTTTCAAGCCTACGCTCTATGCCCACTTCCATACAATTCCCCGTGAAAAATGGTGGAGATGTTCTCAGTGATGCTAGCCGCCCCACCAGCTGGAGGCTGATCTCTCGTCCATGGCTTGACCTGCTCGGCTCTCTTCCTGGGCTTGTGGGAAATCCCGAATTTCCCCTCAAGGGAGGAAAAGTGCTGAGAGGAGACCTCGGCGCCCTTGCTGCGGGCAGGGTGGCGGGCATGGGTCAGAGTGGACCCAGGCGTCCAGGTGGGTTTGGTGGGGCTGGGGTGGGGCTGGTGGAGAAGGCCCTGAGGCCAGGGAGGCCCAGGGGCCTCCAGACAGAACCCTCAGGGACAGCTTGGCCTCCGACGTCCCTGCTCGTGGTACACGTGTCCCAGGGAAAGTTCTTGTACAGAGAAAAGTTGTTGTTGTTCAATCACTCAGTCGTGTCCGACTCTTGGCGACCCCATGGACTGTAGCCCACCAGGCTCCTCCATCTGTGGGATTTTCCTAGGCAAGAGTACTGGAGTGGGTTGCCATTTCCTTCTCCAGAGGATCTTCCCGACCCAGTGATCGAACCTGGGTCTCCTGCATTGTGGGCAGATGCTTTACCATCTGAGCCACCAGGGAATCCCAACATCCCTGCAGATTCAGATGCCATCTGCCCCCGGAGAACCAGCTGTACAAAACCTCACCTCTAAACATTTGCATGGAGAAGGCAATGGCGCCCCACTCCAGTACTCTTGCCTGGAAAATGCCGTGGACGGAGGAGCCTGGTGGGCTGCAGTCCATGGGGTCACTGAGGGTCGGACACGACTGAGCGACTTCCCTTTCACTTTTCACTTTCATACATTGGAGAAGGAAATGGCAACCCACTCCAGTGTTCTTGCCTGGAGAATCCCAGGGACAGAGGAGCCTGGTGGGCTGCCGTCTATGGGGTCGCACAGAGTGGGACACGACTGAAGCGACTTAGCAGCAGCAGCAGCAGCAAACATTTGCACCCAGGGGCAAAGAGGGTGTGTCTAAGCCAGAAGTTTCTGGAGAGAAACGAGGAGTGTGTTAGAGTGGGAGCCAAGATTCCTTACATGCTTGCTTTGCTCTAAATAATCTAACACAGTCAAGCTTCAGTGTTGCAGTCCCGCTCACTGCTCTGCAGAAAAGTAAGGTGCAGGATGGCCAGGGTGCTTGCCTGGGTCACGCAGCTCAGGATACCGGCCCCAGAATCTGGACCCGGGTGCCCCCGCCCCCCAGCATCATTGGGGCTCCGTGCTTGTGGGCGGCCTCCCTCTCCTAAGGTGTGTCTTTCAGACCCGCTGTTTCAGGAGTGTCTTATATCCCAAGATTTCCAAGTATGAACTCCTTGCGTGCAGGGTCTGTGTGCTGTGGTGGGGATGAAGGGCCAGGGCGCTAGCCTTCTCGTAGCAGGCGCCCTGGGTGAACGCCGGGGTTGGGACCCTGGCTTCCTGCCCTGCCTTGTCAGGCTTGTGACTTCCAGTCATCTCCCTCTCGGCTTGAGGATCATGTCTTCATCCGAAATGACTGATGTCCTGATGTGGTCCCTTTTGCCTGGAAAGTTTATTCTTCCAAGTGAGTTGATGGAGGGGTTTCTATTTTAAAAAGAGATGGTGATGCGAAGAACCAACTCATTAGAAAAGACCCTGGTGCTGGGGAAGATTGAAGGCAGGAATAGAAGGGGAGGACAGAGGACGAGAGGGTTGGATGGCATTACTGACTTGATGGGCATGAGTTTGAGCAAGCTCTGGCAGTTGGTGATGGACAGGGAGGCTTGGCGTGCTGCAGTCCATGGGATGGCAAAGAGTCAGACATGACTGAGAGACTGAACTGAAAGGCCATCCATGCCTCTAGAAATGACCCAGTTTTGTTCCTTTTTATGGCTGAGTAATATTCCATGGTATATTTGTGCCATTAAAAAAAAAAGAGAGATGGTGATCCTTATTGATAAAGAGAACAACAAACCATCAGATTTTTTTTTTTTCATCCAGGGGATGGGTGTTATTCTGAGCTCTTATCTCTCTTCGGATAAATGGTTTAGTAACAACAATAACAATGACAAAAGCCTAAAAAGAAGCTACGTGCTGACGTATTTCCAGAGGTAGAGAGAACAAGCAAAAAGTTAACTCATTGGCCAGTCAGTGCGTAAAAACAGAAATTGGCTTTCTTCTCTGAAAATCTCCACCCCTCACATAAATTAAACAGGAAACGAACACTTGCTGCTCTGAAGTGCTTCCATCTTGGCAAATAAGGTGCCTCCTCCTGTTGGATTTGGCAAATCTGGACTCCACACCGAAGCCAGTGCTGGAGACGGCTCTTCTCCGAGCGTTTGGGAGGGTCCCCACCTGCTTCCCCAGCTCCCACCAGGCACTAACCTGGAGTCACGCTTCTGACTTTTTGATGCAAAGTCAAAAAATTCACAGAAGTCGTTGTAAGTCTTCAGATTTTAACTTCACTCTTTAATTTATTAAAAAGTCTTCCCTCCGGCATGGTTTGAGAAGTTGCGCAGCTTTTACTAGCGTGCAGCGTGTGGAAACAGCAGCCGTGTGCACAGCCCGTGATTCTCAGTCACGGTCTTGGCTACGGCAGCGCCTCGGCTTGCTGGGGAAGTGAGCGACGTTGCTGCAGAAACTGTCGGGTTTTTAAGTATTTGCTCCATCTTGGTTTGCTAGTTTAGAATAATTCTTGTCTGTTGTTAAAGAAAAAACAAAACACCACTTCGGAAGTCTTTCTGATCGTCTGAATGAGATTGTTATATTTTAAAATGGGGCTTCCCTGATGGCTCAGCCGGTAAAGAATCTGCCTTCAATTCAGGAAACAGAGGAGACGCAGGTTCAGTCCTTGGAATAAGATCCCCTGGAGTAGGAAATGCAACCCACTCCAGTATTTTTGCCTGGAGAATCCCATGGACAGAGGAGCCTGGCGGGCTACAGTCCATGGGGTGGCAAAAAGTTGCACATGGCTGAGTGACTGACCACGCACAGTCCCACGCTTTAAAGTAATAATAGCTTTATTTTTATAGAGGCCATGACTCGGATATTTTACGACTTTAGAAAGTCCGGCTTTTCAAGCTGCTTGCTGGATTTACGTGGTTTTCCTGCACTTATTTGTATGGTGCTTGTCTCCATTTTTCCATCATGCTTACGTAGTTATGTTTGAAATACTCTTGTGGGCCCCTGAGGGTTGCTGTGTCGGGACACCTGGAGAGCACGGGGAGTCTGTGTGTTACCTGTCCGTGTGATCGTGAGAAGTGTTATCACCTGTGATGTTGCCTAACTGCATCGATCAGACTGAATAGAAATGATTTTCTTTGAGTTTAATGGAACTGAAAATCATTTGCCTTTGAACTCTTTATTAAATTTTTAAAGATATCTTGACTTTTATTTCCAAGTTGGCAAAATCCCAGACCACTTCCCTGCCCAGCTTAGTGATCCTGGGTCAGTCTCCCTCCTGCAACTCTCCAAGAGCTGGAGTGCTTATGGTCAGGACTGGGGGATCTCAGGAAGACTTCCACTGGGACCGTCAATACAGCAAACCCCTGTGAGCTTCACGGGACACGCTCACTCTGTAAACACCTGGCCCTCGGGGGTGCTCCCGGCGCGGGCGCTCAGAGGCACCTGCTGCCTCCCTGGCAGGCGTCTGCTGCTGCGCCGTCTGGGTGAGGAGCTACCCACCCCCAGCACTGGGGGGTGTGCACACGGCAGGCTGGCCTCGACCCCGAGAAGACCAGGTGCCCGCTGCACGCCTTGCCATCTCCCCTGCAGTGGATCGCGGGGCGATGCTCTGCGCCCATGCACACAGAGCGTGAAGCTCCAAGGGATGGGCCACGGTCGGGGCTGTGTCTCCAGGGCGTGTACGGCCGGTAGCCGGTGATATGCAGCTGGTCTTTGCAGGGCCGGCCTTACCCGCGGAGCAGACTTTCTGTGTCTGGGGCAGCTTCGTGGACAGAGGATAAGGGAGACCCTCCTGCCAGAGACGGGGGGCACTTGCTAGTGGTCCCTGACAGCCCCAGGCACCTGGGGCACCGCTGTCCCCTGGGCGGGGGGCCGCCTGCCCTCGCCCACCCTACGGCCTCTGCCCTGAGTCCCAGAGCGCTCCCCTCCCCTTGTTCTTCCTCCAGACTGGAGAGGCTCTGGGGCCCTGGGGACTCCCCTCTGCATCCTCTGTGTGGGGGATGCCCGTGGGGTCCTTAGTGAGCAGCCCTGCTGCTCCTCGGGCACCGGGCAGCCAGAGGGACGGGAGGTCTGGCTCCGCACCCCACAGCGGGGCACAAAAAACCGCCTGGGGGCCGGGGGCTCAGGCGAGGGGACAGGCCCCCAGGACAGCCCGTCAGGGAGGCCCTCGCCATGATGCCCCATTGCAGAGCTGGAGGAGTCCTTCCTGTGACTCCCACCCAGGGGGCCTCCCTCCTTCTTGATCGCCCTCGCTGCGGCCACACCATCACCCTGCCTGAGGACGGGCCTATTACGCTGACTGTGCGCCCACTGATTCAGCTCTGTGAGACGTCTGTGTTCTTTTCTAATTAAAATTAGTCACTGTGCTTGCTGTGTCAGAAGTTGGGACAGTTTTTTACCAATATTTATCAACTAATATGTGGAAGACACTACCTCAAAATTCAGAAAACTATCTAGAAAGTTAGAATCCTCAGAAATCCCACCACTCAGGCTTAAATATTTGACATCTGGGGACATTCTCCTTCTTTCAGAAGGGTATCTCTGCATAGCCTTGCCATCATTCTGAACACAGAACTTGGTATCCTTTAAAATGACTGAACCTTACAAGTCATGTCATTAAATATCATCATAAATGGATCTTATTCTACATATAGAGAGCTGTTGTCTCTCTTTATTTAAACATTAGGTGTTTAAATTAGATGTTTCTCCCCTAATGTGTCTCACTGTGCGTGTATAAAGGCTAAGTCGCTCAGTCGTGTCCAGCTCTGTGTGACCCCATGGACTGTAGCCCACCAGGCCCCTCTGTCCCCAGGGTTCTCCAGGCAAGAACCCTGGAGTGGGTTGCCATTTCCTTCTCAAAGGGATCTTCCCGACCCAGGGATCGAAGTCATGGCTTCTGCGTTGCACGTGGGTTCTTAACCACTGAGCCACTGGGGGAGGCCTTGTCTCACTGCAGTTAATGCTGAAACAGCATCCTTAGGGGTAAATATCTATCTTCCTCTGATTTCGCCCCCAAATTTTGGAAATGAAATCACTTGTTTCACGATTAAGGCTTTGGCTCGAAAGTGCCAAGTTGCTTTCCAGAACAAGTGTCACATCTTAGTTAACCCCAACGGCTGCCAGCAGGTGATCACTACAATTTGGCAAATGTTGGATATTTTTATTTTCAGCATCTTGGCTGACTAGATAGACCGAAAAAAAAAAAAAGATCTCATCTGTTTCATTGTATCTCTGTGATGGCTGGTGAGGTACTTGAAAAAAATAAATTTCTTGGATATTTAGTTTCCTTACATGTAAACTGTCTTCTCTCTCCACTGACCAGTTTTAATTTTGGGGTGCCAGTCCCCACACACAGGTCGCACCACAGATAACATCACACAGACACACATACACACACATTATAGACTGCACATAGACACACAGACACACCTCACATCACAGACACCCACACCACAGACACACATGTCACACACACGTCACACCCAATACACACACACACACACGTCACACCCAATACACACACACACACGTCACACCCAATACACACACACACGTCACGTCACACCCAATACACACACACACACACACACACAGACGTTACCTTCTTTGGCTCCAGGTCTTTTCCTGGTCTGTCCCTGGCCTTTTAGTTTCCTTTGTGGGCTTCCCCTGTGGCTCAGCGGTAAGGAATCGCCTGCAATGCAGAAGACGCAGGAGAGGAAGGTTCCATCCCTGGGTTGGGAAGATCCCCTGGAGGAGGGCATGGCAACCCACTGCAGTGTTCTTACCTGGAGAATCCCATGGACAGAGGAGCCTGGCAGCCTACAGTATACAGGGTCGCAAAGAGCGGGACAGATCTCAAGCGACTTTGCACACATTTGCCTCCTTTCTGCTCTGCCCCCTCCTCTTCCTTCCGTCTTCCCATCCTGAAACAGGACGTCTTCGTGACGTTGGAAAGTGTTAACCACGCCCAGGCTCCCAGCATCTCTTTCTCATCCAGGTCCACTGCATGGCTCTGTCCTGCTGGTCTGCTTTTCCGTATACCATCTGGCTGTTATTTTCCATATTTTATTACTCCCTTGAATGTCACCTAGCTTCCCCGCTGCGTTCTAGGTTTATAAGGATGCCGATGAGTTTTGTGTTTTGCTTTGCATCCAAACCTTCTATTATTAGATCTAATACATTTATTTTGGTTTATGCTTTTAGTATGCTAAATATACTCTCACACTGCCTTTGACCTACATTTGTAGTGCTTATTTCTATTTCTGTGCTTATTGCGTTTTCTAGAATTTCCAAGGGAGTGTTAAACAGTGATGGTAATTACATGTGCTTTTGTAAGTCCTATAGTTTAGGGTAGGAGTGTTTCTGTTTTTGCAGATGAAATTGAAGAAAGGAAGATTAAGGCATTTGTCACTGGTGACATTAATTTCTGCCTCTTGAACAGTTAGACCTGTCCAGGTACCTTCCTGTCTTGGGTCAGGAGACAGAAGGCAGCTGAGACCGGATGGCGTGACCCCTTTGCATACTCAGACGGTCTTGGGAATTCAGGACATTCTGTGACACGTTTCCTCTGTGTGCGCGTTTGCATGATTTTCTAGGGAGAGGAGGGCAAAATTTCATCACATTCTCAAGGATTTCTGTCACCCAGGAAACTTGAGATCTGCCGCCTGCAATCAGTTGGCTTTGGTGGTCACAGGGGATGGAGAGCAGCCGTGGGGGGCGGTTCCTGGACTGCAGGAGGAGGCGCGCTGGGCGGTGGACCCGTGACCTAAGCCCCAGACCGGAGAGGAGACCCGCCTGGGGGTTCCTGGAGCAAGCCTGCCCCAGCGCGGATGCCGCGGCTCGAGGAATTCCCCGTGCTGCACTTTCCCAAACAAGCTGGCTTTTAAGAAAAGAGAAAGAGGTTTCCCCGGGCCAGTTTTTAGCAGACCTCTGGTGCGTTTCAGTTGCTCACGGATTGCCTGAGAGAGGTGTTCCTTCTGTGCTCCGTGGTCTGAGCTGGTCTCCGGGTCCCACTGGGACCCCCATCCCTCAGGTTACAGTCACCTGCAAACACCCCTCTCTGCTTGGAGCTGGCCTCCTGGTCAGAAATGGTTTTCTCGGAGGCCTGGCGCTGTCAGGGTGTCAGCCTTTCTGTGCAGTGCATCTGCCCAAGTCTGTTGTTTGTTGTTCAGTCACTAAGTTGTGTCTGACTCTTTGTGACCCCCCGGACAACATGCCAGGCTTCCCTATCCTTCACTGCCTCCCTGAGTTTGCTCAAATTTATGTCCATCAAGTCACTGATGCCATCCAACCATCTCCTCCTCTGTCGTCCCCTTCTGCTGCCTTCAGTCTTTCCCAGCATCAGGGTCTTTTCCAGTGCGTCAGCTCTTCCCATCAGGTGGCCAAAGTATTAGAGCTTCAGCTTCAGCATCAGTCCTTTCCATGAATATTCCAGGTTGAAATCCTTTAGGATTCACTGGTTTGATCACCTTGCAGTCCAAGGGACCCTCAAGAGTCTTCTCTAGCAGCACAATTCAAAAGCAGCAATTCTCTGGCACCCAGCCTTCTTTATGGTCCAGCTCTCACATCCACACGTAACTACTGGAAAAACTATAGCTTTGACTATATGGACCTTTGTTGGCAAAATGATGTCTCTGCTTTTTAACATGCTGTGTAGGTTTGTCATAGGTTTCCTTCCAAGGAGCAGGCGTCTTTTAATTTCGTGGCTGCAGTCACCATCCACAGTGATTTTGGAGCCCAAAAAAATAAAATCTGTCACTGTTTCCAGTTTGTCCCCTTCCTACATTAAATTGGAGCACTGGGCACTGGGCCAGAGCTATTTCTCCGTTTCTTATTTCCCCTCCGGGTGTTGCTTGTCTCTGTCTAACTTGGCTACCGTGTTTCGCTCTGGTTTTTGAGTCACTGCTACGAATCCTCTGGTTGCAGCTTCTATTAATCACACATGCTCAGGCTGTGTGTGGAGGACACAGACCAAGGTCTTGTCCGAGTCTGCAGACCGGTGGCGAGGGACCCGAGCGTCACCAGCAAGTCCCTGGAGCATCACTTCTCAAGTCCTGCTTTAGCAAGAGCATCAGATCTGCCATGGTGGACTTGGCCCTGAGTCAACCCAGTGTAAGAATCAGTGAGGTAGCTATTTACTGAAGAGTGTTCAGAGGACCCCTGAAGTTTTAATGCCTCCTAACTTGCCTGAGAAGCTCATCATGGTCTTTTTATCCGTTAATCCATGTGACCCTGTTCTAACAGCTGTTTTCATCATACTCCCAACTCTTTGGGCCAGTAAGTCCCTGCAAACTTCACATTTGCTGTGTGCTGTGTAAACAGGACTGTCTGTGAGTCAGCACAGCCGGAGGGAAAGTCCCACTGATCCAGTCCACCCTCTGTGGCGTCACCGCCTGGGCGCCGCTGGCCCTGACCTCTGGGCGGCTGCCGTGTGACCTTGAGCTGTCACTGCGCATCTCCAGGCCCAGGTGGGCACACGGGAAGGACGGAGCACTGTCTTTCCGGCCTCTCAGGGAGTGGAGCACCTCGCCCAGTGGCCTGAGGGCCGGAAGTACCCCGGAAGAGAAGCCAGCCCAGTGCCGGGCGATGCTCCAACGCAGGGAAGGCGTTGGGGCAGAGGAGACGGGTGTTGCACAAAGGCCATGTCCCCACCTGGCGAGCTCTGCTTCACAGGGACCGAGGGCTGCTGCTTCTGCGTGGCCTCCGGCTTGACCTGAGACGCACACTCTGCATCACAGGGCCGTTGTTGAGGCCGCAGAGGGGAGGGAGCATCGCTGACCCCTGGGGGGCTTGTGGGGGAGGGGAGCAGGGGCTGTGCACACCGGCCAGTGGGCGGGTTCCTTTGCAGATGCTCAGAAGGAGAAGGTGAGCACGCCCTGGGGGAACATTCCCGAACCAGTGCTAGTGTGTAGTTGATCAGTCGTGTCTGACTCTGAGACCCCACAGAGGGTAGCCCGCCCGGCCCCTCTGTCCACGGGATTCTCCAGGCAAGAATACTGGGGTGGCATTTCCTCCTCCAGGGGATCTTCTCGACCCAGGGATCGGAACCACACCTCCTGCACTGGCCAGTGGACTCCTACCCTGAGCCACCAGGGAAGCCCGGAGGCTGTGGTCGGCTCCTCCTGAGAAGGGCGGTGGCTGAGTCACAGTGATGGCAACACCAGGGCCTAGGACGCAGGCTCAGGACTGGAGGAATGGTCCCTTCCCGAGTCATGGATGACATGTTGAAGACAGGTTGTGTTGTATGCCAGATGTAGCTTCTGAAGCTCTAAGTCCCAGTCTGGGTCGATGTGAAACCCTTCCCATCCTTCGTCCCTCCCCAGGTGCCAGGTGTCTCTCTCGGGAGGTAATCTGCAGAGTGATGTGGTGGTTTCACACCCAGAGGGATGACCGTCCTCCCGGTGTCCTGCCTGTGGAGCTCACTGATGTGTTCTTCTGAGATGACTCGAGCTGACTGGCCCTGCCTGGAGTCCTGAGTCACTGCACGAGGCTCCGAGCTCTCTGTCTTTGGGAATATTTGGGGGGCGGGGGGTGGGAGTCCACCCTGGTCTGGGCTGGTTCCCCCTAGGCCATCACACCACCTGTCCAGGCAGGTGCCTGGCTCCACTGGCCCATAATGCACGGGCTCAGGGCATCCCCTGGGGATTCCAGCCTAAACCCCCTGGGCCTGACTCTTCCCCCGCAAAATCCCAGTAGAGGAGGGGAGCGGGAAGCCGGCCACACTCAGGGACCAGCCAGGCCCCCGTGGGGAGCAGTTGTCGGGCGGCATGTGCACGCCGGGGGAGCCCCTCTGGATGGGCGGTGGGTTGGGACCACCGCGACCCTGGTGGCCACCCACATCACCCGGGTTAGTGCGAGCTCCGGCCAGGTGAGCCAGAGGAAAGCGCACACGCCAGCCTCCTGGGACGGGCCGGGGAAAAGGCAGACGTGCGATGCGAAAGAGAGAATCTGCAGCTTCGCCTTTGAAAGGCAGTTTCCTTCTCGTCGTGTTGGTGGTCTTTCAGGTTAAAGAGTGGACCTGTCCCCTGGGATGAATGCTTTGGACTTGGCTGTAAATTAAATTATTTGGAGGTTGGAGGCACAGGGGAGCCGGAAAGTCCAGCCACAGGTGGCCAAGCGGAGTGTCCTTCTAACCCACCTTCATGTCTACGCCCAGGACGAGCGGGACCTTCTTAGGATCATTAAGCTTTTATAAGAGCCCCGTGCGAGCTGTTAACCTGGATTCATTGCTTGGAATCACTTTGGTGGGAGCATAAAGTCAGCTTCTCTGAAGCTCGACTGCACTGCTTAAAGGTTTTATACGTGGAATGTGAAGTGTGGCTTTGGCGACATTGTGTTAGAAATCCCGTGTTCCTTTTCCCTTTTAAACGTTAGAGGTTCACTCCAGGAGCCCCTGGGAGGAGTAAAGCCGGCTGCTTGTTGCACAAGGGGCTGCTTCTAGGTCATATTAGTAAAACCTTGTGGTATTGAAGTCCTGATGGGTGAGGAGGCTCCTGTGACTCGGGCAGGGTTCAGCTGGCAAGAGGGTGGACTCTTCTGGAAGCAACCCTCCCCACCTCATCCTGCAGCCCCTGCTTTTCTGCTGCAGCCTCTTCTGGGTGACTCGCTCACCGCCTCTGTCCCCGCTGCCATGGAGGGCTTGGACGCGGGGAAGCTCGTGTCCCAAGGCCTCTGTCTGCTGCGGGCCCCCCGGGTCTGCAGAGAGCAGGGCTGGCCAGTCGTGGCTGCCAAGGAGAGGCCGTCCACAGCCACAGGGGGTGGACACTCTAGTGCAGGGCCCCCAGCCTCTGGGATCGAATGCCTGGTGATCTGAGGTGGAGCCGATGTAATAATAGAAATAAAATGCACAATAATTGTGTGTGTTAGTCACTCAGTCGTGTCCGACTCTTTGCCACCCCATGGACTGTAGCCCGCCAGGCTTCTCTGTCCATGAAATTCTCCAGGCAAGAATACTGGAGTGGGTTGCCAGTTCCTGCTCCAGACCGACTCAGGAACCGAACCCAGGTCTCCTGCATTGGAGGTGTTGTGTGCTCGAATCATCCTGAAACCATCCCTGCCCCCACCGGTCCCTGGAGAAATCGCCTTCCTGAGGCCATTCCCTCGTGCCAAAACTGGGGACCTCGGCTCCAGTGGGCCAGGCTCAGGGGACTTTGAGAACATGTGTGCACCCCCACTTGGAGGAAAGGCCATTCAAACTCTGGATACTGAAACCAACAGCCCCGGGTTTCTTTTGAATTTTAAATGATCTGAGGGTTGAACACACTCCCCGCAGGGTGATAGCAAGGGCTGGCACCCTGGGTGCACATACCGGTGAGCGGGCAGGAGCCTTGGGGGAAAAATCACTGTATTGTCCTGTGAGATACCCCCGAAGGGCCTCAGGACAGGCCATCTGCATGGCAGTGAGGGACCCCTGGTGCCATTTCTTGGAGCTGTGCTCGAGGAGGGGTCAGGAAAGAAGAAAAGAGGTGAAATAAGGCAGCTGGAAGGGTGAACAGGCTTGGGCCAGAAAGCAGGCTTCTCCCCTCCCGGTGCAGGGCAGGGAGGTGCACCCAAGCACATCCCCCCGAGGCACCTGCCCCCTGTGCCTGGCGCCCTGGACGTTGGTGACAACCCCAGCCTTTTTCTTCTGTAGCTGCACCCCGTCACCGTGGGCTTTGTGGGTCTCCCCAGGCATGTCAAGACCCCGATCCCATCTGAATTCTGGTCAGACAGCCCGAAGGGCGTGCGTGGAAGGTTTCTTATCCTGTGCTGTGCCTTACATTTCCGTCACGTCACTTCTTCAGGACGACAGAGCAGATAACGTGACCTTCGTATCTCCCTTAGTTATGCTCCGTTGCTACTTCGGTAAGGTCTTTCTTAAAGAGAACCTGAGACTGGCTTTCCTTCTCATTTAAGTGCACTGGAATACGTGTTTCGTGTTAGCCACCCCATCGTGTCCGACCCTTGGCGACCCTGTGGACTGTAGCCCGCCAGGCTCCCCTGTCCATGGGGTTCCCCAGGCAAGAATACCAGAGTGGGTAAGCCAGCCATGCCCTTCTCCAGGGGATCTTCCCGACCCAGGGATCGAACCGAGTCTCCTGCACTGCAGGTGGATTCTATACCATCTGAGCCACCAGGGCAGCTCCCGAAATATGTGCTTTAGGTTCCAGGAGCTGGACGGTACCTAGCGACCCTCCCCCCAGGTCCTCAGGGCACACGTGTGTGTGGGTGTGCTCACCGACGGCCTGTGTCCAGATGTGACGGCGGGTGTGGAGGCGTCTGAAGTCCGAGCTGAGCGCATGTCAGTCTGAGTGACTCCTCTTCATCCTGCAGCCCAGTGACCAGATGGACCCCTGTGACTTGATGCCATGTCAGCTCATGCCCACACCTCTTCTACTTTCTAATCAGACTCTGTTAGAAGAAATCGTTGAGAGTTCTTGGAAAATATGGCTCGTTTGTCCAGGCACAAATTTCCTGCTTGGTAACCTTTAGGAGAACTTGGTTGTCATTTAACTCAGACACATCACCGAAGCTCAGCAAAGCCTGTCAGTGGCATGTTTAGACATGGGATGTGTTTACTGACTACAGTGTAGTTATTAACTAGTGTTTAATAAGAAAAGTGTTCATCACTTAGGTACTTTTCAGCAGCTATAGCAATGGTCTTTCCCTTAATGCTGGGTATTAAGAGGAAAGCCTTCAGGGACTCACAAGCCAAGCAAAATGAAAATGCAATCATGATGACACGAAGGAGCCCATGGGGGTGAATTTAGCACCTCCTGAGCAGGGCAGAGTTCCTCGAGCAGCCCTCCTCATCAGGCCAGGCAGGTGACACACAGGCCTGGGGGCTGGGGTGGGGTCCCCTGTGGAGGGGAGGCGCCGCTGGCGTACTGTAGACCTAGAACGCAGGAGGAGGACAGAGGAACCCCCACAGAACAGACGGCTCCAGGAACCCTCAGGAGGCTCGCCCTGGATGGAGGACGTGCTGATGGTTCCTGGAATACCAGAGAAGGAAGACCCGAGATCACCTCCTTTCCCCCCGATTTCCAGACTCGGCCCCTCCTCCTGCATTGGCCGTCCACAACAGCTGCCCCTCGGGAGCCACAGGCGCACAGTCTCCCATCTGTGCTAGCCCATCCAGGCCCCCGCTACTAGACTGCACAGACTGGGCGGCTTGAGTACCGCAGAGACGTGTTTCCGGAGGCTCTGGAGGTGGACATCCAGGGTCACGATGCCGGTCGGTCCCCTGTGGCGAGGACCCAGTTGGCAGAAGGTGTCTCCTCCCTGCGTCCTCACGTGGCGGGAGGGGCATTCTGGGGCCCTTTTGTGGGCGTGTTCATCCCAGTGGGGCCCCGCCCTCCTGACCCGTCGCCTCCCAGAGGCCCAGCTCCTAACACCGTCACCCTGGGATGAGGGCTTTGGTCTCTGCGTTAGGGGGAGACGCGTTCAGCTCAAGGCGGCGTCTCTGTGACCTTCACCCTCTGTGGCCCGTTATCTAGAGGCCAGCGTCCTTCAGTCCCTTTCTTCTCCTTAGAGGATGCTTTCGCTCCATGAGGAGGCTTTGCCCTCAGTCAGAGTGGAGAAAGCACAGGTCCTGAAGGTGATGGAGAGTCTCATAAAGAAAGGCGTGGAAAACCACAAGGGCAGGGAAGGACACCCCACCTGTCCACCATGGATCCCCCCACACGCCTGCGAGGAGCGCAGATTTGCGTGCTTAGGCAGACTGTTGCTGCCTCAAGCTGTTTCAGAGCATTGGAGTCCGAATCGCTGAAGAAACGGATCACTGTCACGCGGTGTCTGCTGAATGGACGTTTTATGTCATCTCTGGAGCAGGAGTCTTCACTACACAGGGAAAAGGTCAAGGATGAAAAATCACTAAGTTCATTTCAAAATCAGGTCCTTAAAGTTACCAGATCCTTGTGAAGCTCATGGCTGCTTTCCGTCTGATGGGCCCCGAGGGTACGTGCAATTTGTGTATTTTTAAGACTTTCAACAGAGGTGCTGGTGGTGCGGTCCGAGCGTCCCCTCAGCTTCGTCCAGGGTGGAGGGCCACGCTGTTTTCTTAAAAGAGCAGCCAAAACCCGCGAGCCTGCATTTCTTCCCGACCGCGCTGTGGTTTGGGTGCTTGATTCCGTTCCCGTGGGCCAGCGCGTGCATGTGGTCACAGCCGGGGAAGGCCGTGTCCTCTTGACCGCGCACGCCCGTCCCTCCTCACACGCCGCAGCCTCTGTCCGCCTCGTCCAGCCAGCACACGTCGGGAGGAGGAGGGCCCAGAAACCCCTCTGGGATTTGTCAGCAGCTCCCGGTCCAGTCATGAGTTCTTTAGATCCAGTTTTCACAACAGAAGAGACAGGTTAAGCTTCCTCTCACATGCAGCCTTATAAAGCAGGCCTGGCAACCAGGGAATATTGCAGTCTTGAGGCTTGAGACAGAAGTTCAGATGTGCACAAACAGTGAAAATTCGCAGAGCTCTTGCTTAAGGAAAGGGGCAGTCGTTGTTTCCCGGGGAATCATTGTTTGAATCATTTCCCGGGGAATTGTTATTTGAAAAGTTTGAGGGATAATGAGAACAATATGTCACCTGGTGGGAAGAAGAATGTGAGCGCTGAACTTGAGCGCTGTGTCAGCTGCTTCCGTGATCATTCTAAGAGCTCCTCACTCCAGGAGCTGCCCGAGGTCATTCCCTGGAGCCCCACTGTGTGCCTGTGCAGGCACACACGTGCGCGTCCAGAGGACGGGGTGCAGTTTCGGCCTCCGCTTCGGGGCAGCCTGCTGGTGAGAGCCCCTTCCTGGACACAGATGCCCTTTTCCAGGAGCAGGCTCTGACCTCAGCCTGTGACTGTCTGGTGGGGCTCAGCTCCTGATCAGTCCAAGAGGACGAGGTACATCTCAGTGGGGTTTGCATGGCTGTTGCAGAGCCGTCATCCTGGGAAAGGAGAGCAGTTTGGAAACATTCAAAAACATGATAATCGGTGGGTGTCTTTCTTAAATAGCTCGGTGTATAAGTGCTAGCAGAAATTAGCCAAGTCCATGTAAAGCTGTGCCCTGCGTTTGGCTCAGAAATAATGTCATCCATCGACAGGGAGACAAGCCACACGTGCGGAGGTTGAATGAGGGCAGAGCCCAGAGGGGAGCATGGAGGGGAGGGCTGTCCCTGGGGGAGGGGCCTTGCTCCTGAGCCCAGGACGGTACCCGTCACCCTTGGGTGCCATTCTGTGTAAATGAATCTTGGTCCTTCAAACGTGGTCTGTATCAAGCAGTTCAAGCAAAAACAAACGTGTGAGTAAATGTGAGTGGCCAAGGTCCTGGATGCTGCGGCCTGTGAGTTCCGCCTGCCGTGAGGGTTTTTAAATCAGCAGTTTTATGTGAGTGAGTCTGGGTGTTAATGACGATAGAACATCGTCATCGGAAGCTGCTGACCTCGCTGGTAGGCGGCGTGCCGCAGTGGGATCACAGAGCTCACAGAACACCTGCCCCTGCTGCCAGGCCTCCGGCCTGCCTCCTAGTTCAGGGCTTAGGTGCAGTGGCTGGTCCATCACTGATGAATCCCCACAGACAATTACTCATCCTCATTTGTAGGAGATGAGAGAACTTCTACTCGGCAGCTCAGAATAATAGCCTCAGCTGAAGGGGTTTTCTAAACAAGTCTTCAGATCACCCTTCCTGGTGTAAAGAGTGAACTTCTGACATATTCTGCCAGAGCCTCAGAAACGTCTGGGGCTTTTCTCCAGCGTCACTTCAGCCTGTTGTAGACAAAGTGTGTGATCCTGAAGTACGAGATGTCTGGATTTGCTGGATGGGGCTGAAGCATTCTGGCAAAACCCCAAGCTAGGTTAGACTTCTGCAAGTGTTTATAATATGCTTTCTTTGAATTTAGAAATTGTATATAATGCAGATCATACTCCCTGAATGTGGAGAATGTGGAAAGTCCCCCAGCCTGTCTTACACCACGAATGAGACCGGATCTCAGCAGGCTGGCTCCGTCATGCTGTAAGCCTGGCTCTACAGACATGCTCTGGGCGTTCCACGCACCTTTCTTAAACCATCTGCAAGGTGTTCATCTATTTCTGTGCAAATGCTTATTGAGTAAATGCCATGCGCAGGTCGCTTTGAGGGCGGAGGGTACCACCGGGAACAGAGCGGTATTCGCAGAGTGGGTTCAATCGGGAATTAAAAAGATGTTGCCTTCACCCTGTGCAGAATCTCTCATTTCTCCAACAAGTGTTTCCGCGGCAGCCGCTTTTCAGGATCAGGCTCGCAGGTCGTTAGATAACAAGCCCTTGAGGCCGAGGCAACCCGTCTAATGTGGACGAAAAGTGTAATTACCCGGATTCCTCCGTGATCCTACAGCAGACCCTGAGGTCGCCAGTCTTTGGAGTTCCATAAACCTCAGCCACGCTGATTGCAGGGTTCAGGCTACAAGGCCGCTATCCTGGGTGAATCAATTCAGTGCATCAGCTCGCAAGAAATACTGCATCTGGCTCACAACTCTCTGGAAATCTGTGACTTTTAGCTCATATTGGCAAAAGCTGACATATGTGTGGAGCTCACCAGTTAGCTTTTTGAGGGGGTCATTTGGGGTGGAGTTTGGGGTGGAGGGTAGTGTGATGTGGGTGGGCTGGTGGGGGCATTTGAAAACATTTAGCAGAATGTTTTGTAATTATTTTTAATGTCAACTAAGTTGGTTAAAAAGGAAGAGGGATGGTTATTCAGCTGATTTCTTTGAATGAGGTTTGGCCAAAAGTTTCACCTTTTCAAAAATTTTGAAACCTGATGAAAGCACATTGTCGCTGAAATTGTTTAAGCTTAATCCTGAAGTTCAGAATGTTTTCTGTTTGGATTTTGTTTGTAAGAATCTCCAGGATAAGGGAACACACCGGGACTGGCGACAGTCGCCCGACTCTGAGGTTCTGGTAACGGACTGGCAGTCTTCTCTAAGGATATTGGGACGATCCTTGTAGGGGGAAATGACTGGGACCAGGGTGTTGACAATGGTTTTCATGTATTGGCCTAAGTGTCACCTTCATGGATTGGCCTTGTATAGTGGACACCACTCATGCAGAATCTCCCCTAGATTTAGGGATTAATAATCCAATCACTTTGCCAACAAAGGTCCATATAGTCAAAGCTATAGTTTTTCCAGTAGTTTTGTATGGATATGAGAATTAGACCATAAAGAAGGTTGAGCACCTAAGAACTGATGCTTTTGAATTTGAGAGTCCCTTGGACAACAAGATCAAACCAGTCAATCCTAAAAATAAATTAATCCTGAATATTCATTGGAAGGACTGATACTAAAGCTGAGCTGAAGCTCCATTACTTTGACCACCTGCTTTGAAGAACTGATTCGGAAAAGACCCTGATGCTGGGAAGGATTGAAGGCAGGAGGAGAAGGGGATGACAGAGGATGAGATGGTTGGATGACATCACAGACTCTATGGACATGAGTGTGAGCAAGCTCTGGGAGCTGGTGATGGACAGGGAGGCCTGGCATGCTGCAGTCCAGGGGGTCGCAAAGAGTCAGACACGACTGAGCGACTGAACAACAGCAGTCTAACACACACACACACAGGTCACGGAAGTGACTACAGTTGATCTTGTTTAGATTACTACTCGTGACTGTTGAAGAAAAAATGTAAGCCCTTTATATTTATATCTACAAAGCTGGTAAGGGGAATAGAGTCATCACACAAGTCATTTTGTCTAATATTTCATAGCAGACGGTCATCTTTAATTTCACTTTTAAATTTTTTTCTAATTTTTGTAGTTTCCAGTAAATTCATACCAGCCACCCCCAAACAGCCCACCTCTCTGGAAAACTTCTATTCACCCCCTGGCCACCCGCCGGGCTGGGAAATTTGTATTGGTCTCTGCATGGCACATTCTTATGTTTACCATCTGTGCCCTGATTGGAAATGCCATGTTCGTCCACAAGATGAATCTCGAGTGTTGAGTTTAAAAATTCTAATAGCTTTAAAAATATTGAGCCTTTCTTTTCCACCAAATGGTAGGTTTATTCTTCGCATCCAGAAATGGCATCCAAATTGTTTCATACTGGCTTCCATCTTTTTGTTTTCTTGCGACAAGTTATTTGATCTTATCTGCTTTTCAAAACTCACAGTTCATTTTGCATTTTGCATTTGTATTGGGTAAATTCTCTGTTGTATTTCTCTGTGTTGTAAATTTCTCTGTCGCTATGTATTGGATACACAGCAGTGGGTGAATATAGGAATCCCACGTGGACAGTTAGCAAGATGATTTTATTGATTTAAATTTCCTGTTATAGATGCCTGCATCTTCTTGCTCATTTTTACATTTGTGTATTAAAAAATTCAAAAAGCAAAGGAAAGAAAATTAGTCATTTGTATTTCTCTGATACTATCACTGTTAACATCTTGATGTATTTCCCGGAAATGTGTTTCCTGCAAATCTTTTAAACGTGAATATAACCGTCATGGACAGAAGATTTATTTACTGCCTTCTTTAGTTTAAAATCTTAAGTCTCTTTCAACATTGCAAGTAGACTTCAAAGTCACTTTTTAAGTGTTTTATTCTGAAATAGTTATGGAGCAACAGAAGGTTACAGAAACGAGTGCAGAGGTCTGCCTGCCCGCTCCCCAGTCCCTCCCGTGGGAATAACTTTCAGAACCACATTGTCTGATTAGTCACTCAGTCGTGTCCGACTCATTGCGACCCCATAGACGGCAGCCCACCAGGCTCCTCTGTCCCTGGGGTTCTCCAGGCAAGAACACTGGAGTGGGTTGCCATTTCCTTCTCCAAGGCATGAAAGTGAAAAGTGAAAGGGAAGTCACTCAGTCGTGTCTGACTCTTAGCAACCCCATGGACGGTAGCCCACCAGGCTCCTCTGTCCGTGGGATTCCCCAGGCAAGGATACAGGAGTGGGTCGCTGTGCCCTCCTGACCCAGGAAGTTTCCCTGGAGGCTCCCTCCTGCTGCCACTTCCCACATCTAGAGCCGCACCATGACAACCGCTGACCGTATGGGACTGTATGTGTGATCGGTCATTTCAAGTCCCCTGACCATCCTTCATCTCATCAGAGACTCAGTCACACATTTGGTAATGCAAGAACCAATAATTTTGTAAAACAGGCAGATGGCACGTAATATTGCTGGGAATGCTAATCCGTGGCGCTGGCGGTAAAGAAGTCGCCTGCGCGTGCAGGAGACGGAGAGACAGGCGTTCAGCCCTGAGAGGAGAGCTCCAGTGTGCTTGCCCGGAGAACCCCACGGACAGAGGAGCCACGGCTACAGCCCACGGGGTCGCTACAGACACGACTGAAGCAGCCGAGCAGCACAGCGCACAAGTGAGCGGTTACACCAAGGACTGCCGTTAGGTGGGGTCCAGTGTCTCGTAGGTCGTCTGACCCTTTGGCTCTGCACCAGTCACCATCCTTAGAGGAAGTGGTGTGTTGGCATTGGAACACAAAGTCCACCAGAAACATCTGCACATACAAGGCTAGTGGGGGGTGACCCCTTATAGGACTGAGGAAGGCCTGCTCTGTCTGATGCGGGAGACCCCTTGGTCTCTGTGGCTGAGCCCGTATTTCTGCCATTGGGTAGGTCTGGTTAATGCAAAGGCGGACGGACAGTGCAAACTCGAGGGCAGAGGGGAGGCCCAAATGGGCAGAGAAGATGCTTTGTGTTTACGTTTTTCTTGGCTTGCCTTAACATTGGAGTTTTTATTTCCAGCATCAGTGTGATCTTTCGGGACTGGCTTTTGTACTGAGCGTCCTTTTGTGAGGCTCACCCCCATCGTGTGGGGTGTCAGTGGCTTGTCCTTTTTATTGCCGCCGGATGATGAATCCCAGTTTGCTGAAGCATTTACGTTGGAGGACGTCTGGGTTGCTTCCTGTTTGGGAGGAAAGCTGCTGTGAAATATCATGCTCAGGTCTCTGTGCGGACCTCGTCTTCGTTTCTCTGGGATGAAGTTGCGAGGATGCGGTTGCTGGGCTGTAGGGTAAGTTCACGTTTCAATTTGTAGGATGCCACCTGACTGTTTTCCAGCGGCTGGACCGTTTTCCATCCCCACCGGCAATGGAGGGGAGACCCATTTCCTCTGCATGCTCGCCAGCATTTGATGTTATCACTGTATTTTTTTCTGTTTTAACCACTGATAGGTGTGCAGTGGTGCCTCACCGTGGTTCGGCCTTTCTCCCGCGGCTACCGATGTTGAGTATATTTTCACGTGCTGGTTTGCCATCTGTAGATCTTCTTAGGGGAAATGACCGTTTCTCTCTTTGGCCCACTTTCTGATTGGATTCTTTGTTTTATTTTGCTGTTGAGTTTTGAGAATCTTTATCTGTCACACATCCGACACTGCGGTTACGTAAGCAGTTTGTAGATGTTTTCTCCTGATGCGTAGCTTGTCTTTTCATCTTCTTGGCAGTGTCTTTGCAGAGCAAAAGTTTTAAGTTCAATGTAATAATTTGTCCTCCTTTGGATCAAGCTTTGGAGATCATGTCTAAGAATTTTTACTCTAGACCTGGGTCCTGAAGCTTCTTTCTTAAAAATTTCATAGTTTTATGTTTTGCCTTTAAGTCTGTGATCTGTTTTCAGTTCATTGTATAACTCAGGGGATTTGAGGCCTTTTTTTTTTTTTTTTGCCTCAGAGGTCCAGTGCTCCAACACCGTTTATTGAAAATACTCTCCTTCTTCTGCTGAGTCTCTCCTCGACACCTCTCCAGAATGCACTAGGTGTGTCTGAGTGGGTTCACTGCAGGGCCTCCGGTCCTGTCCGTTAGTCTGTGTGTCTGTCTTTCCCTCAGTCCCTCACTGTCGTGATTACTGTGGCTGCGTTGTAAGCCTGAATATCAGTAGAGTGATTCCTCCCACTTTATTATTCTTTTTGAAAATGGGTTTTTGTGATTTGGGGTCCTTTGCATTTCCGTGTAAATTTTAGAATGACGTTGTCTGTCTATAGGGAGCCCTGCTCAGGTTTTGATGGGAACGGCACTGTCCTGCAGACCAGCACTGGGAGGGTCACGCTCCATCCGCTGAGCCTCCCAGTCTGAGGACATAAGTGCCTCCCACGTGTCCAGCTCTTCTTTGGTTGTGTTCAGACACATCTGTAGTTTTCGGCACACAGATACCCTGTGTGTTTCGGGAGTTTTCACCTTCATATTTCATTATTCTGGGAGCAACTGTGAATGGCATAACCACTTTTAATGCCTTTGTAAAATGTCATCTGGCGGATGTTGTCATCACTTAATTCTTCCGGGTTTTTTTGGACATTCACAGTGTTCCTCATTTTTTCACTCTTATAAAGAAAATCATTGTGACAAACAGCTTTCTGTGTTCAGATTGTTTTTTTCTCACTGAAGCGGAGTTGCGATGCACTGCTGTGGCAGCGCTCTGAGTCTGAGGACAAAAGGGAGACGGTGCTGAGTCTGTGTTTGGCGCACAGCACACGTGACGCCTGCTATCACCGTATCCCCCTCCACACTCGGTGCTGTCTTTAAAGTTGTGCTAAAGAATAAAGACTGACCAGCCCCGTCCTCACACCTGCAGCTGCCCTGGGGTGGGCAGCAGACGTCTCTGCTGCAGGACCTGTTGGCACCCTGTCCACCCACGGTTTGGGGCTCTTTAGAGATTCCTCAGGGCATCTTGACAAACCCAAGTCAGTAGTAACAACTTCTCATCCACATGAGAAACGACTCTTTGCAAAGCACCTCCTTGAAGGTAACTTTCAAGATGAGATGAAGTGCGTCAACAGGCCTCAACAGAACCTACGCTTGAAACACAGTGTCCAGACACTGGGGCCTCGGGCCGTTGTCACCTCGCAGCTCATGTTCCACAGAACGTTGCCTCTCAGGGGGCTCGAGGGTGGATGGGACTGACTAGAGGGAACCCACCTGAGGGACGTTGAGCTGTCGGAGCCGGGGAGCCTTCAGCCTGCGTGTTGGTGGGACGCATACGTGCTCCGCCGTCCGCAGGGAGACACCTGCAGGGACGCTGCTCCATCTGCCTGGCACCGTTTATAATAGAAGCTTCCAGGGCACGATCTGCATAGCCTGTGATTTATAAAAACACTAGCAGACTGAGAGGCTTCCAGAAGGAAGGAAGGGAAGATAATTTGAGGGGGTGGCCGGCAGTGGGGGTGAAGAAAGAGAGAAACCATGGGCGGGAGGCACTTTCATTTTGAAACAGAGGGAAACACCCATCTTACCTTAATAAGCAAAATTAATAGAAGTTGGGGTGGGGAGAGCGGAGCGCAGAGGCCTGGGTGGGAGGGCAAAGGAAGGAAATGGACGGGAGACGAACCTCAGCCGCTTCTCCTCCCCTCTCCTCCAACCTCTTCCCTTGCGCTGCTCTGATGCAGGAACCCCAGTGTAGCCCCGTGCAGACCCTGAGGGGCTTCCGGGGCAGCTCAGGGTTGCCTTCTGAAGGTGGAGGTGGCCCTCAGCTGCCTGCCACATCTGGCTGCCGGCCCCGGGGTGTGAGTTAGTACCGTGACTGCCTTGGATGCTGGGTCCCTTTCTTGGGTCAAAAAAAGGAAAAATGCCATTCCAGGGTGGATGAGAGAAGAGAGCCCTGTGTGGACTGTGTGACCTGTCCCTTGGGGAGTTCGGGTGGCTGGTGGGCATTGGCCAGGCGGGTCTGTGGGCAGCGCCCTGTGGGAAGCACACCTCGTACAGCAGGTGGGCCTTCTCCCTGCATCTCAGGGCCCCTGCCTCCTGCCTCTGGTCTCCCTTCTCGTCCCCTCCCTCCTGTGACTTCAGGGAGGTGTGCTTTTCTTCAGGCGGGTGTCCTTGCTCTGTCTGGAGGCCCGTGAGTGCCTGAAAGGCCAGCTGGAGAAGTGTTGCCATCCTAAATGGCGCGGCTTATATTTAGCCTTTGGAAGCGAAGTGGAGGCTTTCTGTCAAAGTATTTTCCTGAGGACTGATTGGCCCAGTGCAGCTGGTCCTGTGATTTCATCTCGCACTTGCTCACGCCAGCAGGCGCAGACACAGTGGCGGAGACGTGTAAAGGGCGATTTAAAGGGCAGAGAAGACTCTGCGATGCATCAGCCATTCGTCTCAGGAGCCTCCTTGGGTGGGTTGGGGAGGAGGCAGGCTGCCTGGAGTCCACCTCCCACCCGGGCGCGCTGGGAGGTCAGATCCACTTGAGGCTCGAGGCTCGGGCCCTGGTTCCCTGGGAAGCTGCGTGACCTGCCTGGAAGGAGTGGGTTCCTTCTGGCCGGGAGTCTGGGACTCACGCCCGGTCCTCCCTTCCTTGTGTTATGACGTGTGCACAGCCACCGCCCCCTGGGGGCTTTGTCATGAGCAGCCTGTGTCGTCAGTTCTGGCTGTTTTTGGGGGAGGGTTATGCTCCCCAGAGGGCTTCCCAGGTGGCCGTAGCAGTAAAGGATCCGACGGCCAGTGCAGGAGATGCAGGAGGTGTGGGTTCGACCCCTGGGTCGGGAAGATCCCGTGGAGGAGGGCATGGCAGCCCACTGCAGTGTTCTTGCCTGGAGAACCCCATGGACAGAGGAGCCTGGGGGCTGCAGCCCATGGGTTCACAAAGAGTCGGACACAACTTATCGGCTGAGCACACACTCACTGCCCCCAGAGGGGCTCTTCAGGGTCCTCCGCCTTCCCTCCCTGGAGGAAGCAGACAAACTACAGAGACTTCTCTCTGCCTTCAAAGCGTTTCTGAGCTTCCTTCCTAGCAGTATGTGGGGCTAGGTGTGGGGAGTCCTCTTCCTGAAAATCAAAGTCTGGATAAAATATCTTTTTAAAAACAGTTAAAGGCACTGATGAGCTGGGAGGCAGAGCAGATACTCAGGGCCCATGCCATGTGTCAGAGCAGCTCACAGGCTAGGGAGCCTCCACTCACCCCCCACATCAGGCTAAGACCCCGGGGAGGAGTGCGCGCAGCCCCTAAGGTCTCCCCAGGCGCGCCCAGGACGCCGCCTGTGCCGTCCCAGGGGAGACCCAATCCTGAGCATCAGCATTTAGATGGTGACATGGGATCCCCAGATGGGATGAAGTCCCAAGGAGGTGATGACATGGGAGAAGAGGCTGGGACCAAGTTGGGGGTGGGGGATGTTGGGAGACAGATAAAGGAAGAGCCCTCGGGAGGGTGGGAGAGGTGTCGGGGGACCCAGGGGGCCTAATGTCCCCAAATCCAAGTGAGGAAGCTGGGCTGATGGCTGGCGCTCGGCGCTGCAGACACTGAAGCCTGGCCACTGGGTTCAGCCCCACGGAGGGCATTGATGAGCAATCGGTGAGCCGCGTGGGGTGGGGCAGGTGGCCGGGGGAGGGCGGAACAAAGTCTGTGTTTTGCTGAGAAGGATGCAGACAGGACAGCCTGTTTGCGGGAGCCAGCGGTAGGTAGGTCGGTGGGACTGGGGAGGGCAGACTTGAGCAGGATTTCCCCCAGGGAGCCCTGACCTTCAACCTTCTCAGAGATTACAGGTCCTGAAGCCCCGGGCTGGCACCTGGAATCTGCATTTGTGACAGGTTCCCTGGCGGCTCTGGTACTGGGGCACCGTGGCTATGCTGAGAGCGTCTGCAGCAGGGTGCCACTCATGGGCGAGCACACCTGGTTTGGGGTCTGGGGCAAGGGCCACGTTGCCCTACGAGGATCCCCGGGGGTGTCAGCCTCTGCGGACCCAAGCTCTCAGCGGGCCCCTGAGAGCCAGGCTGTGGTTCCCTGGCCCCCTCCCCGCATGCCTGCTCCATTACCAGCCACAGGGGTGGGGTGGGCTGGCCTCGCAGGGCTTGCTGGGAGCGAGTCAGAGTTAGCTAATTTCCCTCTTTTCTGCGTTTTCATAAGCCACCTGTTTAATCATTTACTCTCGGCCCTTTCTGGGAATTAATATCCTGCGCAGGAACCAGTGCTTTCTAGAATGGCCCCGCCCCCTTTGGTGGAGACCCAGCTCACACTTGCCCAGCTTTTCTTTTCTACGTTTTGGTCATTACTATTCCATCACTTTTCATCTGCATTAACTTCTCATAAATCGCCTCCCTTTAATGACGTGGAAAGTGGATGATTCGGAAGGGAGGAAATTACCTGCCAAGGTGACTTTGGCGAGGGGCGGGGCTCGGAGGACACCTCACCGGTCCCCTCTGGCCTGAGTCCAGGTCACTTAGCGGTCCGTCTGCCTCAACACCCACGGGGGAATGTCTTCCCTTGGTCAGAATTCAAGCCCAGTTCGACGGGGATTCTAGAATCCACTGCCGAAAGGTGCTTTGTCACATACTGATGTCATTTCAGCAACTCATCACTCTGGTTTTTCTCTCTCCCATTGGATCATTTTTGAAATCCTTTCTGGCAGAGCACACACCTGGCCAGGATACCAGGCTCTCCCCCAAATTTCTCAGGTTATTTGTAAAAGAATACACTTCATAGGAGTTATGCTAGAAACCAAATGTTAGTAGAGCGTTCAGGACCAGACTTTATGTCCTTAAGGGAACGCGTTAAAATGCACATAGAATTCTAGAAAAAGTGACCTTCCTGATAACAGGGAAAGATGTTTATTTCTAAATGAGGCATAAATAATATGTTAAATCTGGGTGCCCTTTAAGGCAGCAATCACAAAATGATGCAGAAAATATGCCTGTCCGGTCTGGACATGGTTAGAAGCCGACAAGCCCAGACATGTCTCCCCAGCTCCCATCTGGGCGTTTCCTGTGCACACAGCACTCAGCACAGGTCTCCAGACCTTAACTCTTTTGTTTTTTCAAGTTCTTGGGAAAGAGGAAAACAAAATATCTCAAGCAAGTTCAGGTCAAAGTGTTACTATGAGTGCAGAACGCTAAAATCTAAAATGTGGGCTCTTGGTTCCTTTTTCAATGGATGGTTGAGATTCTTTGCTGTTCAAGACCTCCCTGATGTTACTTGAAACATCACAGTACCATCAGGGAGCAACCCGGGATTTTAAGGCCATTCCCGAGGAGGAAGTTAGCTGTGAGCTTTGAGTGCATTTGCTCTAAGGACTTTGACAGCAAGAATCCCCACAAAATGAAATGTTACAGAGAGATTTGCTTCTAAGCCTTCAGCTGCAATGTCAGGGTGGTGACGACGAAGGAAGGTGAATTCTGGCCCGCTGGTGCCTCTGCTGGGCAGGGGAGAGCTGGGTGCTTGGGGCCACTGGTTCCTGGGGGCTGGGGGAAGCAGGGCCCTGGGGGGATCCTCCAGGGATGCTGAGGAGGCTCCGGGGGGCTGAGTGACGTCATGCTCCTCCAAGCGGAGGCACGGACGCAGAGGGATGACCTGGAGACCCTGGAGGAGCACAGCACTCGTTTGTGACATGCGCTTGGAAGGGCCTGGGAACGGGGACGCGGGGTCAGCGGTCGCCTGCCTCCTGGGCGTCTCCCCACGGCCCCAGCCTCGCCCCTAGTCAGCCCTCCCCCCCAGTGTTGAGGGTGACCTTCTCTTCAGCAGCGTGAACGCTGGTGTGCTCAGGCACCAAAACGAAGTCACAGAGGATGGTGCTCGGTGAGCCCTGCTGACCCGCGGGAGTGGCATTAGCTCGGCTGCAGGACTAATAAGCCATGTTCGGGGGGCCGGGGACACTGGATGGCTCGGTGCTGTCCTGCCTGCGGGACGGGAGGTGCTGTGTGTTAACGGAAAAGTCAAGTGCAGTGAAAGTTGCTCAGTCGTGTCCGACTCTTTGCAACCCCACGGGCTATACAGTCCATGGAATTCTCCAGGCCAGAATACTGGAGGGAGTAGCCTTTCCCTTCTCCAGGGGATCTTCCCAGTCCGGGGATCACACCCAGGTCTCCCGCACTGCAGGCGGATTCTCTACCAGCTGAGCCAGCAGGGAAGCTCATTAACAGAACGGGGGTGTCTTATTCTTCCTTCAGTGACAAGTGAGCATCAGGTTCTTTGTTGGTCGATAAGTCAGTGGAGGTGGAGATAGCACCTGCGCAGCATCAATCTTCAGGGACTTGGCAAGTGCTTTGAACTTCAGCTTTGTCTTCCCAGTGGGCATCGGTCTGCAGGCACTGCCCGGATGAGTGCGGTCTTCTTGGGGAAGACACAGGTGCTGCCCTGCGCCCCGAGATGCCCCTTTCCTTCCTTCCTCCCTGGTGGCTCAGCTGGTAAAGAGTCTGCCTGCAATGTGGGAGACCCGGGTTCAGTTCCTGGGTCAGGAAGATCCCCTGGAGAAGGAAATGGTTACCCACTGCAATATTCTTTCCTGGAGAATCCCATGGACAGAGGCGCCTGGTGGGCTACCAGGTGCCTGGGGTCACAAAGAGTTGGACATGACTGAGTGACTAATACTTTCCACTTTTTCCCTGTCGTAAATGGAGAGATTTCTCTACAGAAGAAGCTGTGCCCCTTTCTGTAGCTAAAGGGGTCCTGGGATTCCAGCGGGACTCAGAGGTCATCTCCACTCATGGGGGGAGGACCATGCCCTCAGGGTCCTCTCTCTCTTACATATTCAAGGAATGCTGGTGGTTTAGTTGCTAAGTCTGTCTGACTCTTGTGACCCCCTGGACTGTAGCCCGCCAGGCTCCTCTGTCCATGGGATTCTCCAGACAAGAATACTGGAGTGGGTAGCCATTTCCTTCTCCATATTCGAGGAGTAGTTACATTAAAATTCTTTGTGTTCTAACCGCACACATACAAGCTTTGTGGACTGACCCCAAAAGGATCCACTGGGGGTATATCCATTGCTTGTTTTCACAAAGAGAAACATGATTATTTTTACAAAAATGGAAAAGAATCCTTGAAGATGTGAAGATTGAAGGGTTTCTTTAACCACTGGAATAAAAAGAAATGAGAAACAACTGTCTTGCAGCCCAGACGACCTTCCTCTGCTTTCTGTAGGTGTCCTGTGTTGGTTACACGGAGATGGTAGCCACAAAGTTTAGAACTCTGAGAAACTGTTTTCCATCCATCTCTGAGAGTGACCGCTGTGGTGTGGATTACTACTGTTGCGATTTGATTTGCCTGAGGCTTTAACGTCACTCTTGACTAGAAACCCGGCTCTCATACTTCCAGCTGGGCGACCTTAGGATAACATCTCACTTGATAGTTTTTAAGAAATGAAACGTATAGAAAGGCTGAGTGCCCAGAACACCCTATGCGTGGAATTACTTGTGGCGCTTTTAAGATGTGCTTTGCAGCCAGCCCGGCCTGCTGTTTTTCAGTATGTAGCCAAGGCCAAACCCGTGGTAGTGGATGACGGATCAGAAGGATGGATGGATTGGAAAGGGTGTCTCGGAGAAGCACAGAGACCAGCTCAGGAAAGCCCCTCCTTTCCAGCTTCCACATCTCCCATGGCTGATGGTGGCAGGGCAGCCTCGCCCCTGACCGGCAGGCAGTGCGTCTCCGGAACAGGGAGCTCTCTGATGAGCCTTGGGAGTGATTCCTGTCAGGGCTTTAATTTCAAGATCAAGGACTTTTTTCCCTACTGGGAAAGCTTCTGAACTGGCAGAAAATCTTATCTGGTTGCTTCTTCTGAAATATAGTGTCTAGGATGGAAATGAACCATCAGCTCTGGCAAGAATATAAGGGGGAGCAGAGTAATAAGAAGGAGAAGGAGAAAAGAAATCGCCATTTCACAGACGACTGCTGCCTGTGGACCACCCTTCAGGCCACAGAAGGGTAGACACCCAGACACACACTCAGAGGCTCGTTTGGTTCCGTGTCCCCACCTTCCTCCCTGTCCAGAATTTTGCCCAAATGGTTAAGAAGGAGGATGGATTTCATTGAGATATTGGTAAGACCACGAAACACAAGTCCATGGAGAAAAGACACAATTTAAGGCTCACAAACAGAATCATTGGTACAAATAAGCAAGCGAATTATGCAAAGCGCTGTGATGTCACAGCTCATACCTCCAATCCTGAAAATCCATAACCTACCCAACTCGTGGTAGCTTGAGAGGAGGATGAATCCAGAGGAGCCCCTTGATAAGCATTTCTGTCGTTTTTCTCTTGCAGGAAGAAGGCATTGTGAAGGAGATTGACATCAGTCACCATGTGAAAGCGGGCTTTGAGAAGGCCGACCCTTCCCAGTTTGAACTGTTGAAAGTTTTGGGACAAGGCTCCTATGGAAAGGTAGGTAGAGTCCATGCTTCCCTTCAAGTGGGCCTCATTCCGCTGCAGCTGGTCCCCCACGTCAGGGCAAAGGAGAGATGGCAGAGGTGCCCCCTGAGCCCAAGGGAAGTGTGGGCCCAAACTCATGGAGTGAGGTAGCGCCCACTTGCCAGGCCCCATGGTAACAGGGGCTGTGGCCTCACTCTGCGTGGCCGGAAGCCTGAGACAGTGGAGCTGGGCTTGGGAATGCTGCACCCACCTCCCGCCTTGTAGCTTCCGTGAGCCTTTAGTGTATCTCCGTGCTGGGGAGGGTCCTTGAACTTGAGCCATACGTCTTTGGGAAGTACGCACTCCACAGGTATTTTTCAAGAAGAAAGAAAAAATAAGAGAACAGGGAAGAAAGCAGTGGAGAAGGCGGTGCCCTTTGGGACCCACTCACATAACTGTCACCCAGGGAGGCAGAGAGACAGGGCCTGCAGCCTGGGTCCCCTCCCACCCTTCTTGTAAACCGTGTGGTTATTCTGCTTCTCCAAGCCTCAGTTTCCCCACCTGTAAAATGGACGTAATAGGAACTACTTCCTGTAATTCTTCTGTGGATTAAATAGCACATGACTCCCATGTAGCAACTGTCTGTGATGAATCTGTGCACTAGAATTGTTCATTTCAGGACATCCCTGGGGATCCAATGGTTAAGAATCCACCTTCCAACGCAGGGCACACAGGCTCGACCTCTGGGCAGGGGACTAACGCCCCACGGGCCTCGGAGCAGCTAAGCCTGCCTGTCTCAGTGACTGGGTGCTCACTCCAGAGCCCATACTCTGCAGCGGGAGAGGCCCCGGCCCACAGCTAGAGCAAACCCAGGCGCCAAATGCCCAGTACAGCCAAGAAGCATTGTTCTTTTCCTTTCTTTTTCGCCTTCAAATCAAAACGAATACTCATTTCTCTCAGGAAATGAGAAACGGTTGTCTGTTCACATAGGACTGCGTCCATATACAGCAGGATATCAACAGATCTCTCACGAGACTGGGCGAGTTATTCCAGGGCCAGGCTAAGTTCTCTATGTCCTTGGTGTATCTGTTAGAAATTATACAGACTTATGGTTTCTAGAACATGAGGCCCTGAGATAAACCAGGAGGCCAGCCTTTCCCAGAGTTTAAGCAGGACAGGGTCCTGGCCTTTTGAAATCACTGTTTCTGTACGGTATGTGGACATTCATCAGATTTCCCCTGTTTTCATAGGACTTGGTGCCACGATGAAATCTGGCCCGTGTTGGTTTCATGTAGGATTAATAGTAGGTTGATGGTGTTCTAGGTAATCTCTTACAGACCACGGAAATTTGCTTGTTTGTGAAATCTCCCTTTTGGCATTCTTAAAAGGTAGCACGTTTTTATTTTTCTTTTCCACATGGCAGTGTGGTAGCAACATGTATTTATATTAATACTAATATATCTACAAACGTGTTCACTTGAACCATATGAAATTAGCAGTATTCAAAATGTGATGACCTTAAAAAATGGCAATTTCATATGCTTTTTAGGCATTTATTGAAATAAGAACATGAATATTTCAGTCTCTCGGGGTAAAAAGTTACCAACACACAGGGGCAGACCTATTTATGTGGTTGTAGTTTGTCTTCCCATTAATTAGAAAGGTTGGAAAAGGTGAGTGTATGTGTGTGACTGTGTGTGTGAGTGTGTTTGTGTGTCTGTGTGAGTGTGTGTGTATGTGTGTGTCTGTGTGTGTGACTGTGCGTGTGTGTTTGTGTCTGTGTGAGTGTGTGTGTGACTGTGTGTGTGACTCTGTGTGTGTGTATACATGTGTGTGTGTGTATGTGTGTGTGTGTGATTGTGTGTGGGGGTGTGTGTGTGTATGTGTGTGTGTGATAGTATGTGTGAGTGTGTGACAGTGTGTGTGTATGAGTGTGAATGTGTGTATGACTGTATGTGTGTGAGTTTGAGAGTGTGTATGAATGTGTGTGTGACTGTGCGACTGTGTGTGTATGTGTGAGTGTGTGTGTATGTGTGTGTGTGATAGTATGTGTGAGTGTGTGAGTGTGATAGTATGTGTGAGTGTGTGTATGGGTGTGAATGTGTGTGTAACTGTATGTGTGTGTTTGAGTGTGTGTATGAATGTGTATGTGACTGCAACTGTGTGTGTGTGTGACTGTGTATGTGTAAGTGTGAGAGTGTGAGTGTGTGTGTGTGTGTGTATGTGAGCATGTGTGAGCATGTGTGTGCATGTGTTAGTCATGTCAGTCACGTCCAGCTCTTTGCAACGCCATGGCGTGTAGCCCGCCAGGCTCCTCTGCCCATGGGATTCTCCAGGCAAGGATACTGGAGAGGGTTGCTATTCCCTCCTCCAGGGGATCTTCCCCACCCAGGGATTGAACCCCGGTCTCCTGAATTGCAGGCAGACTTTACTGTCTGAGAGGCCAGGGGGAAGGGGAGTAAAGAACCATGACAGGGAAACAGCGACAGGCACACCGCCCACCACTTGCTTCCCGAGGATGCACAGTATCAGCTGCATCAGCTCCGTCCTCTGTCCTCAGTGATGGAGACCTGGACACACTCGCAGGCAAGCCCAGGGCTGCTGGGCAGGTGGTGGTTGACTGTCTGGGCTGTTGTGTGGCCCTGACTTCACTGAGCACCCCTCCGCCAATTCTCGAGGCACCTAGAAGCAGAAGAGATGGAAATGCTTTCTGAGGTCAGGGAAAATGGATCTGAGCCTGTCCTTTCAATACTCGACTGAATAAAAGCTACACTGACAATGCCTTCCTCAGAGAAAACACCTTTTCCAACTTCCTGAAAACATTCTTTGGGAAACAAGTGAAATCCTGGTGTTAGGCAGAATCCCCCTGGAATGATAATCTTCCTAACACTGAACTCTTTTCCTTCCCAGCTATGATTATGTTGTTGCTATTGTTCAGTCACTAAGCTGTGTTCAACTCTGCAACCCCATGGACTGCAGCACGCCCGGCTTCCTTGTCCTTCACCATCTCCCGGAGTTTGTTCAAACTTATGTCCATTGAGTCGGTGATGCCATCCAACCATCTCATCCTCTGTCGTTCCCTTCTCCTGCCATCAATCTTCCCCAGCAACAGGGTCTTTATCAGTGAGTCAGTTCTTTGCATCAAGTGGACAAAGTATGAGAGCTTCATCTTCAGCATCAGTCCTCCCAGTGAATATTCAGGGTTATTTCCTTTAGTGTTGACTGGTTTGATCTCCTTGCAGTAAAAGGGACTCTCGAGAGTCTTCTCAGCACCACAGTTTGAAAGCATCAGTTCTTTGGTGCTCAGTCTTGTCTATGGCTCAGCTCTCACGTCCATACATGACCACTGGAGAAACCATGGCCTTGACTAGACGGACCTTTGTCAGCAAAGGGTTGTCTCTGCTTTTTAATATGCTGTCTGGATTTGTCAGAGCTTTCCTACCAAGGAGCAAGTGTCTTTGAATTTCATGGCTGCAGTCACTGTCCACAGTGATTCTGGAGCCCAAGTAAATAAAGTCTGTCACTGTTTCCATTGTTTCCCCATCTCTTTGCCATGAAGTGATGGGACCAGATGCCATGATCTTACTTTTCTGAATGTTGAGTTTCAAGCCAGCTTTTTCACTCTCCTCTTTCGCCCTTGAGAGGCTTCTTCGTTCCTCTTGGCTTTCTGCTATTAGAGTTGACATCATCTGTATATCTGAGGTTATTGATGTTTCTTCCAGCAGTCTTGATTCCAGCTTGTGTTTCATCCAGCCCAGCATTTCACATGACGTACTCTGCACATAAGTTAAATAAGCGGGGTGGCAGTATGCACCCTTGTCACAGCCTTGTTGTGACAGAGGGGCTTGCGAAACTCAGTGAAGCTATTAGCTGTGCTATGGAGGACCACCGGAGACAGAGGACTCAGAGTGGAGAGTTCTGACAAAATGTGGTCCCCTGGAGGAGGGAATGGCAGGCTACTCTAGGGTTCTTGCCGTGAGAACCCCATGAACAGTATGAAAAAAAGCCATGATTATGCGAAACATAAGAAAGTAAAGCATAGAAGATTAATGTCTTCTGATATTATCAAATAAAGAGATAAACAGATTACAAGTAAAGCAAGTAAATGGAGAGAAAGAAAAGGAAGAGGCCGTGGCATCTCCTACAGAGGCTTCACCTTCATCGGCTACAGATTCCCCAGCTCAGCCAGTGCCTGTGTGTCTGCCTCGGGGGAGGTGGCTGTGTCTCCACGGGCTCGAGGAAGGGCTTTGCAGAGTCGCGGCTGAGCTGCTGGAGCGGGGTTCTAAAAGCAAAAGGAGGGAGGTCGTGAAGAGTCACCTGGATAAAGTGCTAGAGATGCCGCCTCCGTCTTTGCTGAGATTGACGGGTTGTTTGGGAACTTGTTTTCCTGCGTCAGAATGTGTTCCTGAATCAGGAGAGAGGGAGGAGGCGAGAGGTCGGGGATGCCGTGGACAAAAGAGCTCCCCCCGAGCGGACAGAGCCCACGTCCTCACCCCGTTACTCCCACGTTGTAAGCCGATCGCTACCGTCGCTTGCTGTTTCTCTCGAGGCGCTGGTCTGCTGTTAGCTGCCCTGCTGACCATAGGGCTGTTCCTGCTGCATTTCTTGTAGGACCTGGTGTGTGGCAGGAGCCTGACAAATACTGGGAGAATACGGTGTTTTCCTTGTCTTTTGAAGTCTTTTTAAAAATAGATAATTATGAACAGCCATTTTTGTGTTTGTGATTTAGTCACTAAATTGTGTCCAACTCTTTGCAGCCCCCTGGATTGCAGCCCTCCAGGTTCCTCTGTCCACGGGATTTCCCAAGCAAGAATACTGGAGTGGGTTGCCATTTCCTTCTCCAGTGGATCTTCCCAACCCAGGGATCCAACCCAGGTCTCTTGCTTTGCAGGCAGATTCTTTACCATCTGAGCCACTAGGGAAGCCCTATAAATATCCATTACCACCCATCATCTCATTTTTAAAACCTAAAATGCAATAAACAAAGGTTTCTGTGACCTCGTTTACGTGACGAGGTCTCTGCCAGGTTTGACATCTTGTAAACTGAATCTATGGCTCAGATTGTAAAGAATCTGCCCACAGTGCGGAAGACCTGGGTTGGATCCCTGGGTCAGGAAGATCCCCCAGAGAAGGAAATGGCAACCCACAGCAGGACTCTTGCCTGGAGAATCCCACGGACAGAGGGACCTTTCGAGCTGCAGTCTGCGGGGTCGCAGAGTCGGAGATGACTCACAAACTGAATCGTAGTGGTCAGCTGCCGTGTGAATGTGGTTCAGCATGGACTTAAGTAGACAATATTCTCTACTCCTCTGGAGAAGGAAGTGGCAACCCACTCCAGTATTCTTGCCTGGGAAATCCCACTGGCAGCAGAGAAGGGCCCACGAGGGAATGCTCTGGTTTCTCTGCACCACCCCCTGGGCACTCCTGCCACAGCTCTGCCCGCCTGTCGGGAGGCTCCTCACCAGCTCCCAGACAGAATTCTCTGGGCTGGGACAGGGGACCCGGCGCCCAGAGAGGCCCAGGTCCCCGTGGCCAAGCAAACACTTGTGTGACGCACACGTGCACAGAGGCACGGCCCACGCCTCCCATGGTAAAGGTTCCCAGGGACACTGTCGTCCAGAACCCGGGAGAGGAGAGTGCCTGCTTCTCGTTGCCCGGGATTTGCTAGAATCCCAGCCCCAGGGGCAGTGTCTGTCCCAGGGGGTGACACTGTCCTGCCCGCCTCTGGCCTCCTTTCTGCTGGGCAGAGGGCAAGGGGTGTTCCCGCTGGCCTGAGTGTCCCCGGGGCCCTGGGTGACAGCGGTCACGAAGGGGTGGGGTGGGGAGTCCCGGGTCCGGAGGCAGCTGATGGTCCCAAGGGCAGGCGGTGACCCCAGGAGCTGATGCGAGGAGGCCATCCCCGTGCTCTGCCGGACGCCGACCTCCTGACCTGCCTTATCTCCCGGGGGCGGGATGTGTCTCCCGTGGGCGGGATGTGTCTCCCGTGGGCGGGGCCGTTTGTGTCTCCCGGGGGCGGGGCATGTCTCCCGTGGGCGAGGTCGCGTCCCCCGGGGGCCGTGCTGTCTCTCCCGGGGGTGGGGCCGTCTCTCCCGGGGGCGGGGCCACATCTCCCGGAGGCGGGGCCGTCTCCCTGGGGGCGGGGCCGTGTCTCCTGGGGGCAGGGCCGTGTCTCCTGGGCCGCATCTCCCGTGGGAGGGCAGACTGGTCTGCGTGGCCGTCAGGTCCTTGCTCCCCCACCTCCGACCTTGTGTCCTGAGTCTGTCTGGGGTGGGGGGTGAGAAGATGCAGCCCCTTCTACTTCCTCACACTTGGGCGTGACTCCTGGAGCCGGAACCCCGAGTGTCTGTGAGGACGGGTCTTCTCGTCTCAGGAGGCTGGTGAGAGCCCCCGTTAGGGACACGTGGGCAGCACCCCTGCCTCCTGGACACACGTCCTCTGTGTGGGTGTCAGTCATGACCGCAGCTTTTTCTGTTGGGAAGTACTGGACACCATTGTTTCTATCTGCACAGAAGGTACTTTTCTTTCCTGCTGGATACCCTAGGTTGTTTGGTTGGTTTTCCACTAATCTCATTCAACAATTATGAATGTGACTCTCAAGCTTAGCCTCTCAGTTGTCTTTTCTTCTTGGTTTTCCCTCACAAAACATGTCAAAATGTGTTCCAGAAAATGTTGTTAAGTGTCCACATGAGAATAAGTGAGAGCCATTTAGAACCAGCTCTGTCTGTAAACTTCAGCTACTCGGAGCTAAAACATGGATGAGGAAAACTAGAGAACTTGGCTTCTTGAGGGTCAGAGTCTGGCCTGTGTTGTCTGGCAGGGACTCCCAGGGTAGCTTGACTGTGGATATTTACAGGGCATATTTACAGAAAACCAAGTGATCTATCTCCCTGAAAACTTCTGAAGAGAGTTTGGTTTTCTGAACAAGTGTTCTGTTTTTACAAAGGAAGGTGCTATTCTGCTTCAAAATTGGCAAAGGAGTACATCAAAGCTGTATATTGTCATCCTGCTTATGTGACCTCTATACAGAGTACATCATAGGAAATGCCAGGCTGGATGAATCACAAGTTGGAATCAAGATTGCTGGGAGAAATATCAACAACCTCAGATATGCAGATGAAACCAATTCTAATGGCAGAAAGTGAAGAGGAACTAAAGAGCCTCTTGATGAGGGTGAAAGAAGAGAGTGAAAAAGCTAGCTTAAAACTCAACATTCAGGAAATTAAGATCATGGCATCCGGTCCCATCACTTCATGGCAAATAGATGGGGAAACAATGAAAACAGTGACAGATTTTGTTTGCCTGGGCTCCAAAATCACTGCAGCCATGAAATTAAAAAACACTCGCTCCTTGGAAAGGAAGCTCTGACAAAGCCAGACAGTGCATTAAAAAGCAGAGACCTCACTTTGCTGACAAAGTTTCATGTAGTCAAAGCCGTGGTTTTTTCCAGTAGTCGTGTACAGATGTGAGAGTTGGACCATGAAGAAGACTGAGTGCCGAGGAACTGATTGCTGCTAAATGGTGCTGGAGAAGACTCTCGAGAGGCCCTTGGACAGCCCAGTGATGAAACCAGTCCATCCTGAAGGAGATCAACCCTGAATGTTCACTGGAAGGACTGACGCTGAAGCTGAAGCTCCAGTACTGTGCCACCTGATGCAAAGAGCTGACTCATTGGAAAAGACCCTGATGCTGGGAAAGATCGAGGGCAGGAGGAGAAGGGGACGACAGAGGATGAGATGGTTGGATGGCATCACCGACTTGATGGACATGAGTTTGAGCAAGCTCCTGGAGTTGGTGATGGACAGGGAGGCCTGGTGCTCTGTAGTCCATGGGACTGCAAAAAGTTGGACACGACAACTGAAAACAGCATCAATTACCTCTGATGTAGTGTTTCATAGAAAGAGAATGGTGCCGAAAACAACTATAATTGTTAAGATGAACACATAACATGGGTCCTCACAGGGCTGTACTAAACTAGATGGAACTTTTTTAGATGTTGGAGGAGATGTCACATTTAAGTTTTTCCTATGGCATATTTATTGTATTGGGATTTCCCACACTCCCTAGTGTATCCCCTTGTCAGATCAAATAAGGAAAATGAGTTTGCGGTCTTTAACAGCTGCAGATATCCTGTGTTCTCTTCCTTAGGTGTTCTTGGTGAGGAAAGTCAAGGGGTCGGATGCTGGACAGCTCTACGCAATGAAGGTTCTTAAGAAGGCCACCTTGAAAGGTGAGGGGTTGCAGAGGGCAAGATGGGCCTAACTGTGGTTTATCCTCTACTTGTTATGAGGGGGTATAGCCATCCCGGTTAGTGTTGCTTGACTTCTGTATGTTGACACGTTACTCTCTGATTGATAATACACAATACAAACATGTCCCTGAATATTTAACATCTCCCTAAAAAAAGTGCACAGTCCTCAGAGGGAAAGCCGTATTGTGTAAATGCCACCCTCCACGTATGCTTGGCTGTGATGTGCCACTTGTGGGAAGGAGCGCTGAGGAGGAGAGCAGAAGCAGGTTGCTTCGGCTGTATTGGGCAACAAAGCAGCCTGAATCCGTCCATCAGGCTGGATTGCTCAGTTTGAAACAAAATGTGACTCATGATTGTTTTATTTCTCTTTCGTCCCCCGGACTGGGTTTTAGAAATTCAGTCCAACACTTGATTCCCTCCCTCTGAGCTCCTCCCACCCCACCTCCCAGCCAAGAATGTGCATGTAACAGGGGTCAAAATAAGCTGCCATTTGAAACCTCTGTTCCAGGTGCATGGTCATGTAGGCGGTAGCCCGCAGAACGGGGCACCAACCCCGTCTGCTCTGATCACCTCTGGGGGTGAGGGAGGGGTCCCGGGTCCTAAACGGTGAGAGAAGGCCGAGCACACAGCGCCTGGTCTGGACAGATGAGATGGCGGAGTCTATCACTCAACCATGCTCTTCACACGAGGAGGACACCCACCACGTAGGACCATACGGGGCTCCCGGCAGGCGTGGAGCAAGTCGCAGGGGCTGTGAGATGCAGGCTGTGAAATAAATAACAAGAGGGCAGGGTGACCCCTGGTTCCAGGGAGAATGTGGGGGGCTTGTTAGAACCGTTCTGTGGGCGGACAGGGAGGTGAACCTGTTAGGCTGAAGACCAGATGGGGCACCTCGATCCGGCCCATGGGGAATCCCAGGGCGGGGAGCCTTTTCCTGTGGTGCGTGCAGTCACTCAGTCATGCCCAACTCTGTGTGACCCCGTGGACCGCAGCCCGCCAGGCTCCGCTGTCCATGGGACTCTCCAGGCAAGAACACTGGAGGGGGTTGCCATGCCCTCCTCCAGGGATCTTCCCAACCCAGGGATCAACCCCGTGTTTCTCACGTTTTCTCCATTGGCAGGCGGGTTCTTTATCACTAGCACCACCTGGGAAGCTTTCCAGTAGGGTGGGGGGCGCATCGGACAAAGGCAGAAGTTGTGATTAGGACTTTGGGGCCTACGAAACTCACAGATGTCAAAGCAGGTCTTTCTTGAATTTTTAGGTCTTATATCACATGTCCTAAGCGCCTGCATGCAGGAGGCAGTACAAAAATAATATCATTCTCCACCTTCAGGGCGGGGCTTCCCTGGTGGCTCAGATGGTAAAGTGTTCGCCTGGAATGTGGGAGACCTGGGTTCGATCCCTGGGTCAAGGAGATCCCCTGGAGAAGGAAATGGCAACCCACTCCAGTATTATTGCCTGGGAAATCCCATGGATGGAGGAGGCTGGTGGGCTACAGTCCATGGGGTCGCAAAGAGTTGTACACAACTGAGCAATTTCGCTGGCTCACTGGTTCACCTTCAGGGCACTTCCTGTCTAGCTGGTAAATAAGATATATTTTTGAACTACATATAACCAATAAGATAAGACAGTAAATGCATAGATCAAATTTTATATATATATATATATATATATATATATGCCTAAATGTCTTAGGTAGAAAGGAAGAAAAGAATTTTTTGAAATTCTTCATTCAAGAAGGATTTAGAAGGTGGGTAAGACTTAATCTATCAAAAAGTATTTTATAGGAAGCAGGAACCAGGGTGGCATTGTCAGCACTGCCCATGAAGAAAATATGGAGTCTTTGGCCAGACTAGAGCCTGCATCAGAATCACCTGTGCGTATTTGAGGAACGTTGTTAAAAGTGATTCCTAGTCCCCACTCCTGACCTACTAAATCACAATCTCTTAGGGGCAGAGCCTAGAATTTGACTTTTCTAACAAATTATCCCAATAGTTCTTTTGTACACAGAAGTTTTGGGGTCTGTGTAGGCATTCGAATTTATTTTAGACACTGGAGTTTTTAATTCAGCCACATAATTTAAACCATGCTACTTATAGTGAACATTTTTTATTGTAGCAGTAATAACATTTCTAAAATTGTCTGTCAGTTGAACTTGGCCAAGATCTCCATAATAATATAATTTTAAAGAATCATTTGTGGTTAATAAAAGATGTATAGAAAATAAAGCAGCTTTGACTTTCTATCCCTCACTTTAAATAAAATAATCTCATTACTAAACAGTAGTTTCATTGAAGTGGAGAGTCAAATTAGACTTTTGGTAATTCCGGATCATCAGAATGTCTAGAAAATGAACAGCTTCTCTGGCACTTCCTCAAAAGTTAACAGAGTTTGCATATGACTCAACTATTCCAATCTTTTGTATATAACCAACAGAAATGAAAACATTCGCCTACACAAACACTTGTGCATGAATGTTCATAGCAGCATCAGTCAATTCATAGTAGGCAAAAAGTGGACAAACGCCCAATGCCCATCCACCGGTGGATAAATAAAGTATGGTATGTCCATACAGCGGAGTGTTGTTTGGCAGTCCAAAGAAATGAAATATCAATGCATCGTTGGCCTGGATGAGCCTTGAAAACAAGGTTCTGGGTAAAAAGAAGTCAGTCACAACATTACTCGTGTTGCAGGATTCTGTTTGGATGAAAATCCCGCAGAGGCGAATCCACAGGGATGAAAAGTCGCTGAATCGTTGCTAGGGGCTGGGAGGTTAGGGAGACAAGGATGACTGACTGGCCGTGGGTTTCCTTTAGGGGTGATGAAAATGTGTTATGACTGACTGTGGTGATGGCTCCGAATATTTTGGAAACCATTGAGCTGCACGCTGTAGCTGGGGGGATTGAGTGGGGTATGTTTCCCCGTAAAGCTGCTACGTTTAGAAATGAGCAGCTGCTACATGACATGGCCATTTGCTAAAACCCACACTTTCATTCTCAACGCATAGAGGTTCACTCTCTCAGACACAGAGCGGGCAGCTCCCTGTGGTTGAAGACACGGGCAGGTTGAAGCAGGAGCCTTGTTAGGTCATCCTGGGGCTGAGTATTCCCGGTGGTACCCTGCCATCTGCCCTCCATCCGCAGATCCCACTAACCTCAGCAGCAGGCGCTCAGCAGCAGGCGCTCAGCACCTTTGTGGCTCCCTGCCCTCTCAGGTGGTGACTGTTCTTCCTTCTTCCCATCGCATCCTGCCTCCTGCCCCCAGGGAAGAAGGGCAGGCAGGAGGGAACCAGAGCCACAGGGACCTGTGTCTCCACCCTGCTTGTCCTTGTCCAGCCCATCTGTTGATCTCAGCCTCGACCCCTGTGCAGACACTCATCTCAGTGATTTTAGCCTCACAGGTATGCGTGCCTCCACATTTGTTTATAATCCGATTCAGTGTCCTTGAGAAAGTGCTCCTGATACAAGGTTACACAGGTTAGGCAGGGTCTGAGATAGTGTTACAGAACAATCGAGATGTTATTAATAAAAGCAAGAGCGTCTCCATGAGTACAGGTAGATGCCTGTGTGTTTACAAACACTGAGTATATGTCATACAGGTAGGAAATGAGCCAAAACAAAAACAGCTGTAGCAGCATTGAGAGCTTTTATTTTCATCTCTATATTCTGTATTCCAACTTTTGAACAAGCATACAACGTTTGACTTTGTATAACATGAAGTTTTTATTTGCATAATATTCCAGAACAATATGCTTGACTATGTGAAATCCTTTTTACATTGTGAGGATGGGTCATGTAAGCGTAAAGTCAGAAAAACTTCCCACTTTCTTGTGCTCCTTTCAAAGCCAGCTTCCAAACCAAGCATTAATTTTACATTGTCTATTTTGACTTTTCATAATGATCCGTCATTAAAGAACAGCTTTTTTATCCGCCCCACCCCGCCCCCCCCCAGAAATGCGATCAGAACTTGTTTTCCTAAGAGAAAATATAGAAGTTTTACAAAACAGTCCTTTGTGTGAGGTGGTGATTGGACGCATCAAAGGGGGACCAGGTACACGTCCTCGATGCGGCCAAGTCCTCTGAGCCACCGAGGGGGCTTCTGACCTTCCTGGAACTTCCTTTCCCCTCACGTGTGGAGGGCTATTGAGATTTGCTTTGGCTCCAACACCTCTGCATCTGTCAGCCTGAGAGATTCAAATATTCACAAGCCGTTCTCCATCCTCAAAGCACCCCCGGTTTGCAGGCTCGTTAGTGAGTCAGAAGAACGTATTGAAAGAGCAATGTGTGTGGAGTGGTCCCCTCCAGGGCGCAGACAGCACCCCAGGAAAATGCCCCCAAAGAGTGAAACTGTTTTGAGAGGGGGAAAACGGAAGGAGGCCGGGAAACTCGTGGCAATGATTGTACACCTCCCGATTGTTGCTCAGGCACGTGGGTGGCCGTCCCGTGTGCACGACGGAGCGTGGTTGTCATTTGGGTTCCAAGTAACCTGACAAGCGGAGAACCGTTTCTGACAGCTCTGTTTCATCTTTAAATGAGTTTGGAGGTGTCAGGCGCCTGCCCCCTCTTTCTGTAACAAGGCAGCACGCCATTTCTGAGGAAAATGTCAACTGCTGAAGCAGCTGACGGGGTGACAAGCCTGCGGGAGAGCCGCCTCGTCCCGTCCGCACCCCCAGCCCCCGCGGGCCCCGCGAGCGGATGGTGCTGCTCGCCCCCTGGCTGCTAAAGGAGCCTTTCAAAGTGTTCAGCGTCTCTAATTGACAGCGTGTCTGTGTTCGTGACTCAACATTGACTTACCGCAGGTGACAGCTCTAAATAACGAGTCCCTAAGGGCGACACCCTACCTTGTGTTGCAGGGGAATTTGATTTAAAAGACCACGTGCTCCCAGGCCTGAGCCCAGAATGAAGCAGGACGGAGCTCCATCCCCTGTGTAGTGACCAGCCAGCGGGGACTGTCACCCACGTTAACGAGGTGGTTCCCAGCCGGGGCCGCAGGCTGGAGTGCCCTGCGGGACTCTTACCGAGCACTGGGGTCATGTCAGGCCCAGATGTGGTCTGGGCGTGAGAATACGGGTGTCCCCTGTGCCCCGCCAGTGCGGGGACACTTCTGCGGTGGCTGGGAGCGCAAACGCTGGGCCCTGGGGCTCCGTCTGGCTGTGCCACCTCGGGTCACCTCTCCTGGCTCCTGCTTCACTGAGACGGCAGTGGCAGCGCCTCAGTGATGCTGCTGATGTGAGGGTTAAACTCGTCCACGCACGTGAAGTGCAGCCAGCAGGAGGTTCAGAGTCCCTCCCTCCATTTCTGGGCCTCTTCTCCTTGGAGACTGGCTTTGGAGGTGTGTCTCTTCTTGTCTAGGCTTGCTTTAGGTCTGAAGGAGTGCAGGAGGGAAGAGGCGGGTTGAGCCTACATCGCCATCTGGTTAGAAAGACGTACGTCTGGGTTCAGTCCTGGTTCCTCCAGCTCTGTGAAGAGCCTGTGATGGTGCTGGTTGCCACCAGTCACGTTAGTTACCAAGGATGCCCGGCACTGCTGGGGACCACAAGCACCCACCTCAGGACAGCTCCTCCTGTAGAATTCTCATTTGAATGAGAACTGATGAGTTTGCGTAAACTCGGGGAGCTGGTGATGGACAGGGAGGCCTGGCGTGCTGCAGTCCATGGGGTCACAAAGCAACTGAGCAACTGAACCGGACTGACTGGAACATCTCTCCGTAATGCGGAGAGAGCTTTTATTATGCATGTGTCTCTGCAGTAGTGGTCTTCTGACAGGACTTCACCTGTGTTCTCATGCCTAACTTTTCAGCTGTTTTCTCTGTAAGTCAACTTTCTAAGCCCAGAGGAGATACACATTTCCTACTTTGAAGAAAATGGCTTGTGACCTGTTGATTCTAAAGGAAAAAGTATCCTGGCAAAATCTCGATGTTTAGCAAGTAACTGATAGACCGTTGTGGGCACCTCGTGGGTTTCCTGGCAGCTGCAGGTAGGTTCCAGCAAGAGCCTGGCCAGGAGAGAAGAGGGCGGGTCCCAGCAGCGCCTTCTGAGCCTCTCCAGGTGTCTCTCAGACCGCAGGGCTGGCCCTCCTCTATCCTTTCGTCAAGGAGAGTGCTGACTCCATCCCTGGAGTGTCAGCATGTACAGGACAGAAATGCGTGGGTCCCGTTGACACTGACTACATCGCGAAACATTCCCCATCAGAGCCAGCCTGCTCGGTTTCAAGCCTCAGAATGTGTTTCGGGCACCATGCTATTTCCTTTTCCCTTACACTAGGATGCTTTGTTTTAAAAACACTGCCTTAGAAACGGAGCTTCAGTCAGTGCCTGAGCTACTTTCCTGCTGCTTCCTTTCCGTCATTTCATTCACATTTGGACAGTTGCAGATTCCTGGGGGGGGCGGGGAGAGGGAAGGGGTGGGGGGAGGGGGCAGGGGAGGGGGGAGGGGGAAGGGGAGCAGGCAGATTCCAAGCACACGAGTTCAGTGCCCTTACTGGTAGTGTTAGCTGCATTTTATGATGAGGAAATCGAGGCCCAAGGCAGTGAAGCCACACACTCAGAACCACGTGATTCGGAGCTGGTGGGATCTGGGTTCCACGTTCATCCCCTCCCAGGTGAGGGGCACCTGGGGCCAGCCTTGCCCCCCCACCCACAGGGCATCGCTTCCCCATCAGGAAGCCTCACCCCGCTGTCTCTGGGGTGTTCCCTGTCCAGGGGACCTATTTTCCCAACGGGTGACCTAGGACGAAAGGGCCGAGCCAGCATCACCCTTAGGCGCAGCGCTCCAGTCTGGGACTGCACACCTTGGTGTCCTGGTATGTGCCTTTCTGCACCGAAGAACTGATGCTTGTGAACTGTGGTGTTGGAGAAGACTCTTGAGAGTCCCTTGGACTGCAAGGAGATCCAACTAGTCCACTCTGAAGGAGATCAGCCCTGGGACTTCTTTGGAAGGAATGATGCTAAAGCTGAACTCTAGTACTTTGGCCACCCCATGCCAAGAGTTGACTCATTGGAAAAGACTCTGATGCTGGGAGGGATTGGGGGCAGGAGGAGAAGGGGACGACAGAGGATGAGATGGCTGGATGGCATCACGGACTCGATGGACGTGAGTCTGAGTGAATTCCGGGAGATGGTGATGGATAGGGAGACCTGGCGTGCTGCGATTCATGGGGTCGCAAAGAGTCAGACACGACTGAGCGACTGAACTGACTGACTGACCAGAGCTGTATTTCTTACATTGTAGATAAAAAGTAGGCGACACACTGTTTTGTTTGCTTGCATCTTTGCCTGTAAACGTGAAAGCAAAAGGACTGAAGACTCAAGGCTCAGAGTGTCTGGCAAAGAAGTTGGTTACGTAAGCGTGGGAGTCTTGGTTCCACGATCTAGATTGGTTTAGAGAAATGGAAAGGCGGCTCTTGAGGAGCGGTGCCTGACATGATTGTCGACGTGGCTGACACTTTAATTTTCATCATTCCGGGTCTTCTCCCTTTTTTCTCTGGTGTGATAAGCAGCGCAGCTTCCCCTGGGAAGCCCCTCTGTGCTGTGAACTTGACCTTTGACGGCTAAAGTGTCCTGTGTGAACATGGACTTTTATTCAGTATTCGGGGTCTGCTCAGGGCAGATTTTCAGATCTGGCAGGATTTTGAGGACAGAGCTGGGAGGCGGTCAGTGTGGTCACTCAGCCGGGCAGAGGCTGCGTTCATCGCCAGCCGGGTGCCCGACTCCAGTTAGGACGCTCGGGCCTCCCTGTGGCCGCGGGAGACGCGGGTTCGCGTGCCCTGTGCTCCCCGGGGGCTGCCGCACGCTCACACCTCCCCCCACCAGCCGGGCCTTCCTAAGGTCGCCTCCTCCCTGGCCATTTATCGCCTCCTCCCTGGCCGTTTATCGTCTTCGCCCCGACTGAAGAGACCACGCTTGTTTCTGTCTCAGCCTTCCTTTTCTTTTGAGATACAGCATCTGTAATAGAATGCAACGTGACGTAATGAGATGATACGACAGGATATATGATGTAGCATAAACACAGTGTAATTCACGGAGGCTGGTTACAAAAGCAGCCACGGAAACCACATCCTAACCCGCCACGGGGTGGTTTGAAGTGTGGAAGATGCTCCTCTCTCCCCAGTGTCCGCGGTTCGTGGCGTGTGTGTGCGTGCTCAGCCGCATGTCCGACTCTTTGCGACCCCATGGACTGTAGCCCGCCAGGCCCTTCTGTCCACGGGGTTCTCCAGGCAAGAATGCTGGAGCGGGTTGCCGTTTCCTCCTCCAGGGGATCTTCCCGACCCAGGGACTGAACCCAGATCTCCTGCGTTGGCAGGCGGGTTCCTTACCACTAGAGCCACTTGGGAAGCCCCTACGATTTATTAGTGAATCTCAAAATAGCCTAGAACATGAGGATTTTTTGCATCTACAGTGTCAAGCCCCGCTCGATTCTGGACTCACATGTGGAATACCAGAGAGCAAGTGTCTCAGGGAGGCGCTGGCCTGGCTCCAGGCGCTGAGCTGGTCTGGATCCACCCAGCAGGAGATGGTTGGGGGGCATTTCGCCTCAGGCTGTGTGAGGGTTTCATCATTTCTGTAACCTGCGAGGGTAAGAGTGGAAGGATGAAAGAACACAGCATCCCCTCTCCTTGGCTGCTTGCTCCTCTGGATCGCATCATGGGTGGGAAGCGGGGCGGGGGGGAGCTTCTCCCAGAAGAGAACTTCTGGGGGGTGGACAGCCGTCTCCGCGGCCCCTCCCCAGCCTTCGGAGGGCCAGCCTCACGCCAGCGGTCTCACCTCTGAAGGCCCGTCCGTGGCACAGCTGTCCTTCCTGGATTGTCTGGGTCACTGCAGGTGGCTGACGAGGGGGGCGACCGGGCCTGGCTGACACCACGGGGAAGGACAGCTGTGCCACGGAGGGCCCTTCAGAGGTGAGGCCGCGGGCGTGAGGCCGGCCTCCGAAGGCGATAGGGGACCTGGGGCTGCAAGTGCCAGCTTAGCCCTGCAGGGCCCGCAGCCCGCCCGCTCGGGGTGGCGGCCCTCCCTCGGGCCCTGGGGAGCGAGCGAAAGGCCTGGAAGGCTGCGTTGGCCGCCTGACGGGCAGCTGCAGAGCCGTCCCTCCACTAAGAGAGAAACCGACCTGACAGCGAACGCCTCGTTTCTGATGCTGCCCCTGGAGGCTTAGGATTCCGAGGGACTTTCAGTCCTAAGATTGAGATGCAGAAGAAAAGAAAGGAGCCCAGAGAGATGCTTCCTCACCCTTCCCTTGTGCTAGCCTCTTAGCTTTTTATGACCTTTTGGATGGGAAATTTGTTTTGTGACTGAGTCTATCACTCTTTCCTATGTCATTTCTTTCGTTGCTTTTATTTAAAAGTGAAGAATCCCCACCCCAACCTCAGATGAGTATTTGATTCATCTTCGCTGTCATTTTCACGGCTTTTTAAACACTTACCTCTCTAACAGGCCTGGGATTTATTGTGTAAAATATACAGAGAGGATATATATTCATTTTTCCACTTTCACTGGACAACCCTTGGGAATCTGAATATAAGGTGTCTTTTTCTGATTCTGTCCCCAGGCTTATTATGACCTTTGTTTTCCATTACGAACACCATCATCAGCTGTGTGACTAAGCAGTGCTCCTCATTCCAGAGAGATCTGAGCTCAATGATAATAGCGTGAACCCTATTTAGAGAATGTTTCCATTTTCCTATCCGGAGTCACGGAGTGAGCTTTGCGAGGAGATGGCAGGAAGGGTGTGGGAACACAGCGTCCCCTCTCCTTGGCCGCCCGCTCCTCTGGATCGAGTCATGGGGGGTGGGGGGGCTTCTCCAGGATGAGGACTTCCTGGGGGGTGGACAGCCATCTCCCTCAGCCCCTCCCCAGTCTGCCGGCTCCCCAAAGTCAAGGACACGGCCCAGGAGCCTGAGTGCATCGGATGAGGCTCCCCCCGAGGAGCTGCCCCGAGAGGCATCCTGTCGGCCCTGGTTGGGGAGCGGGCAGCCCCGGGCCCCCGGCACTGATGCGACCCCCATCCTTCCACGTGTCTCGTCCAGGGTCTCCTGCTCAGACTGGGAGGGTGTTTGGAGGCGCATCGTCCTGATCCCACCACTTACGTGCCTATTCAGGGTCTCCAGCCGTCCTCCTCTGCATCTTCTACTGAAGGAAGGGATTCAGGGTCTGTTTCCTCTCCCAAAACCCTTTCTTTCATGTTGCCCCTGGCGGAGCCACCAGAGCGTGTAACCCAGGACAGGCAGAAAATGGAGCGACTCCTTGTCCTGTCTCCAGGGGGATTGTCTTGCTTGTCCCCTTGTTGTTGGTTCTCCTGAGCGGCGGCAGAGCTGGGGTCAGAACTGCTAGGGATTCAGCTACACACACACATTCTTTTTCTACATTCTTTGCCGCTATGGTTTATCTCAGGATATTGGATATAGCTCCCTGTGCTCTCTAGTAGGACCTTGTTGTGTATCCATCCTCCATGTAGCAGTTTGTTTGCATCTTCTAACCCCAAGCGCCCAGTCCATCCCTCCCCACCCGCCCCCCACCTCTTGGCAACCATACTTTCATAAAAATAAATAAGAAAGAACTACCGTGTGATGAATGAGCTTGGGCTGGGGGTCCATCCTGATGGAGCCATGCGGATTCTGCCACAGGGCGTTCTCTCTGGTGCAGCCACAGTCCTGAGTAAGTAGAATCGTATGGTGCTTGTCCTTTTGTGTCTGGCCTACTTTGCTTAGCGTAGGCGATGGCACCCCACTCCAGTCCTCTTGCCTGGAAAATCCCATGGATGGCAGAGCCTGGTAGGCTGCAGTCCATGGGGTCACGAAGAGTCGGACACGACTGAGCGCCTTCACTTTCACTTTCCACTTTCATGCACTGGAGAAGGAAATGGCAACCCACTCCAGCGTTCTTGCCTGGAGAATCCCAGGGACGGGGGAGCCTGGTGGGCAGCCGTCTATTGGGTCACCCAGAGTCGGAAACGACTGAAGTGACGTAGCGGCGGCAGCAGCAGCAGTGTTTCTAAGGTTCATCCCTGCTGTAGCGTGTGTCAGAATTTTATCTTTCAGGGCTGAGTAGTATTCCACCGCATGGCCACGCCCCCTTTTGTTTACTCAGCCATCCATCAGTGGGCACGTGGGTGGCCTCCGTCTCTTTTGCTCTTGTGACTAACACTGCTGTGGATGTGGGTGTGCGCGATCTGCTGGAATCTCTGCTCAGTTCTTTGGGGAATGGGCGTGCTGGGCCCTATGGCATTTCTGTGTTTAACTTTGTGAGGAGCTGCGAAATGGTTTTCCACAGGGGCTGCACCATTTTACCTTCCTGCCAGCTTCCCCACATCCTCACTCATGCCTGTTATTTTCCATTTTTCGTGTTTTTCCCCCTATTATAGCCGTCCTTTGGGAAGGACTTCTTAAGTAAAGGGCTTCCCTGGTGGGCTCAGATGGCAAAGAATCTGCCTGCAGTGCAGGAGACCCAGGTCTAAGAATATGTCAAAAGGCCAAAGAATGGAGGACTTAAATGCCTGATTATGAGGGTGATGTTCATCATATTGTCACACTTAGGAATTCTTGAGGGAGGTCTCTGCCTTCACACACGCGGGGCCGTAGGAGGTCACCTGGACACTGCCCTGGGTGTACCAGTTTGCTCGTGGGAATCTTGGCGTTGTTCTTACTCTCAAGCAGTGGCTTTGTTTGTTTTTCATTGATTTTTGCCTCAAAACGTTTCCGTCTGTGTTCCCAGACGGCTAAACTTTGGACAGTGTCAGCACTGAAAAGAATGATACTGCAATTTGTCGCAACAGACTCATTTTTAAGAATCCATAACTCACAGTTATCCTCAGGAAGAGTGAGAGAACGGATGTTCCTCTTGATTTCTAGTCCCATCAGAAATGAGAACATGGCCATTTTGTGACCCTAAATGACCCAAGCTAGGATCGTATGCGAGCTAACCAATGAAGAATTGTAAGGGAACCCACAGGTCATTGGTACTAAAATGTCATCCCCTCAGGCTATTGATTACTTACAAAGCAACTTGTGCATCTTTCCGATGGGAGGCAGATGACCTGCCCCCTTGACCCAGTGGAGTTCAGCATCGCTGAGCAGGGTATCACAGCACCCCGGCCCCGCCCACTGCACCTTGGGGCCTGCAGCATCGCCCAGGAGGTGTTTCTGCCAAAAATGTTTGGCCTCAACCTTAAAAAGCCTCCAGGCCTAACCTTGGTTCATTAGAAATATAGGAGTTAGAGCAACCGGGAAAGCAACAACCAGACCCAACGGGAGACAATCTACAAGGAAACTGGACTTAACCCTAAAAGCCCACAGAAAGCGCAAGGAGACAAAGATGTGGGGCCATTTTATTCTAGAAGCAAAAGGAATAGGAAGTGCAACCATCAGAGGTGACGTGTGAGCCTTGACAGAACCCTGTGCTGGAAAATAGCAGCTGTGACTGACCTAGGGCAGGGCTGGACTGTGGATGGGGTGCTGGATGATGTTATGGAATGAGGGTTGGTTTCCTTAGGGGTGACAGTCATGCTCGGGTTATGTAAGAGACTGTCCTGTTCTTAGGAGATGCTGCGTGTGTCATAAATGCACTTGAGGTGGAAGGTCATGGTGTGGATGATTTATTATCAGACTTTTGGCTAAAACGTGTGTATGTGTGGGGAAGAGAGGGCAAGAGAAAATGTGTCCGAATGTGAGCAGTTGTTGAATCCAGGTGGAGGCTTCAGGAGTGGCCATTCAGCCTGCTCTTTAAACTTCTGTATCTGTTTGGGAAGTCTGTGACAAAAAAAAAGTGGGAAATTATCTATATCTAAAGTTTTCAAATTGCCAAAATCTGTTGGATCATAGAAAAAGCAAGAGATTTCCAGAAAAAAACATCTACTCCTGCATTATTGACTAAGCCAAAGCCTTGACTGTGTGGATCACAACAAGCTGTGAAAAATTCTTCAGCTGGTGGGAATACCAGACTATCTTCCCTGCCTCCTCAGAAATCTGTATGCAGGTCAAGAAGCAACCGTTAGAATGGGACATGGAACAAGGGACTGGTTCCAAATTGGGAAAGGAGAACATCAAGGCTGCATACTGTCACCTTGCTTATTTAGCTTATATGCAGAGTATGTCCTGTGATATGGTCGGCTGGATGAAGCACAAGCTGGAATCAAGATTATTGAAAGAAATATGAATAACCTCAGATATGCAGATGACACCACAATTATGGCAGAAAGCAAAGAAGAACTAAAGAGCCTCTTGATGAAGGTGAAAGAGAAGAGTGAAAAAGCTGGCTTAAAACTCGACATTCAGAAAACTAAGATCATGGCATCTGGTCCCATCACTTCATGGCAAATAGATGGGGAAACAATGGAAACAGTGACAGACTATTTTCTTGGGCTCCAAAATCACTTCCAGTGGTGACAGCAGCCGTGAAATTTAGAGACGCTTGGAAGAAAAGCCAGGACCAACCTGGACAGCACATTAAAAAGCAGCCCCAGAGGGGTGGTGCCCTGGGACGACCCAGAGGGGTGGTGCGGGGAGGGAGGTGGGAGGGGCTTCAGGATGCGGAACACGTGTACACCCGTGGCGGATTCATGTTGATGTATGGCAAAACCAATACAATATTGTAAAGTAATTAGCCTCCAATTAAAATAAATAAATTTATATTAAAGATAAATAAATGAATAAAGTTTTGTGTTCCACATTCTCCAGAACCTGACTCCTGCCTTTGAAAGTCTTCATTTTTTTTTTTTTTTGTCTTGCAGTTCGGGACCGAGTCAGGTCAAAGATGGAGAGAGACATTCTGGCCGAGGTGAATCACCCTTTCATCGTGAAGCTTCATTATGGTGCGTGTGTGTGCTCAGTCGTGTCCGACTCTCTGCGACCCCAGGGACTGTAGCCCACCAGGCTCCTCTGTCCATGGGTTTCTCCAGGAAAGAATAGTGGAGTGGGTTGCCATTTCCTACTCCAGGGGATCTTCCCGACCCAGGGATGGAACCCAGGAACCCACGCTGCAAGCAGATTCTTCACCAGCTGAGCCTCCAGGGAAGCCTTGCATTTCTAAAACCCCAACATTATAAGCTTCTGGCCTCGATGTTCAGTAAATGAAGTTTCCAAGTGTGTGGGAAACTTCACACACTTGTCAGTGCCCCTTCCAGCCAGACGCCCTGTGTGTGACACGGGCGCCACGTGATGGGCCAACGGTAGCATTGGACTGACCGTCTGGTGGCCACGGACATTACTTTCTCTTGACCCTCATGTGCCGGCAGACCCCTCTGACCGAGGCGTGCCCTTGCTCGTGGTGGGCAGGGGTGGAACCGTGGACTGCATGCCCCTACCTGTGGCCCTCGGGGCCCAAACCAAGGACACGAGCCCCATGGACCCCGGGTGCAGTATGCAGGCTGCCCCATCCCCAGTGCAGCCCTCAGAGGAGGAACGGGCGGTGGGCGTCCTTGAACCCTAAGCTGCCCCGAAGCAGCTCCATAGAAGGACAGGGTGGTCCCGGACGGTCCAGTCGCCGTGCCCCTCCCCAGGCAGCTCACAGCAAAGCCGACCCTCCGACAAGACCCAGGTGGCCAGTGTTCCCAGAGGTGATGAGAGCCCGGGGACCTACTGACACTTTTCCCTGCGTGTCTTTCAGTCCCCCTTAGTGATTAAGAAAGGAAAGAAGGGGAGGGAGCTGGTAGGAGAGGAAGAGAAATAGTCTCCAGACTGTTCATGAGAAGCGCAGGCAGAGCTCTTTGCCGTGGGCCCCCTCTCCCCGAGCGCTGCCCCCGACGCTGTCCACCCTGCCCCAGGCCTGCATCTGAAATGACTCGGCAGTATAGACCACACGGTACTGTCTGAGCCAAAGACAGAAGGGCTCCTAGCACTCAGCGCTGGCCCCAAGGGAGTGACGGCCACCCCAGGCACTGCGACCCCAAAACGCTCTCACCTCTCTCCGTCCGCAGCCTTCCAGACAGAAGGGAAACTCTACCTGATTCTGGACTTCCTGCGCGGAGGGGACCTCTTCACCCGGCTCTCCAAAGAGGTACACAGTGTGGGCCGGGGGGCTGTGGGTGGCTGCCTAGAGTCCGCAGGACGCGGGTGGGAGGAGGGGGCTGTGTGTGAGTGTGCATGTGTACATGTATGCATGCTGGGTGGCGTGTGTATGTGTGCGTGTGCAGTATACGTGTGCACGTGTGATGGTGGTGGGGTGTGTGATGTGTGTATAGGTGTGTTACTTGTTTTAAAGAAGTCTCGCAAGTCACATGGAGAAGAAGTCTGTTGTCCTGGAAGAAAGTGTTCGTCGCTCAGTCATGTCTGACTCTTGGCGACCCCATGACTGTAGGCCGCCAGGCGCTCTGTCCGTGGATTTCCCAGGCAAGGGTACTGGAGTGGGTTGCCATGCCCCTCTGCAGGGGATCTTCCCGACCCAGGGATCGAACCAGGTCTCGCAGTCAGATTGTTTACTGACTGAGCCAGCAGGGAAGGGTCTTCAGAAAAGAGACTTCCCACGACCCCGTGGAGTTCTCGAGCCACCCTGCATAGAGCAGATGGAAACTTGGTTATGTTACGCGGGAAAGACTATTTCACAGGACCTCAGTTTCCACTGTAGGAAGATGCTGTTAACACGAGGACCACTCTTCCTGGGAGGGGCGCCTGGGGCATCCAGTTAGGGCTACACAGGGGAGACCTGCATGACCCCCAGCCACTTCACAGCCCTGGGGCTTATCCTTGCCCCCAGCACCTGACTTGGGAACTTTCCGGAATGTCTCACGGCTCAGCGTGGGAGCTCTCTGGCCTCTGCTTCATGGGATGGAAAACCCAGGCTCCTGCTCCCGGCAGGGGTGACTCTAGGCTTTTTGTCCTGATGATTCCATGCGGTTCCCCTTACTCAGAAGAGAGGGCGGCAGCGCTGGTGACGACGCACCAGCAGGTTTTCCACCCTCTGATGCAGCCTCCCCCCAGCCGCGGGGTTCCTCTTGGCCATAACAGAGGGTTCAGCTGCCCGCTGCCTTTCCTCACCGCCCACTGGCACAGCAGGAGAGCCGTCCACCCTGCGTGACACGCCGAAGTGGGCAGTCAATCATGGTGGCGCAGGGTGGGGTCCCCGAGGCCTCAGGCTGCCCTGTCCCTCCATCTCCCACCGGACCGCCAGGTCACAGCACAACTGATGTATCGGGCTCTTTGCAATATAGATTGGAAGCATGGCTGGGAGAATCCGGTCCAAGTTCTCCAAAAGCCCTCTGGGAGCAGGTCTCTGGTCCCTTAACCTGCCTCCCAGCTGAGCTCAGTGTCCAGAGAGGCTGGATCACTGAGGCTGGCGTGTCTCGCCTGGCGCCTCTTGGTCTGCTCCCCAGCTTGTCTGCAAGAATCAGGCCGCATCCAGTGCGACACACCCTGTTGTTGGGCTTCTGGACCAAAAAGGCAGCGACGTTTAGCAAAATACCCTACCGTGGCTCCCAGTGGGAACACGTAAGGTTCCTGTAAGACCCTCTGTCTCAGAGCTGAAGTGACGTTGTCCGGTGTGGGCTCAACAGGGTCTCAGAGTTCACGGACACACGGGAAATGAACGTTACCCTAACCCCAACCCTACGTGCAAAAGTATTTTCTTTCCATTGTTTTCCCCGAGTCCACTGGACGGCATCCTTGTGAGTGTCGGTCTCAGCACTGACTCCTTCGAGAACTCACATCCGTGGGTGTTTCATTCCTGAAGAGAAACTCTTTGTCATTTGAACTTGGAGGCCGTCCTGAGCTGAGTCCCAGGAACAGCCAAGAAGGGGAAACGGTGACTGTGAGCCTGGACTGCAGGCACGCCCGGGTGGTTATGTCCAGAAGTGGGGACGGTCAGGTGTAGGAGATCCCGACAGCCAGCAGCGTCTGACGACAGAGAAGCCCCCTGAGCGTGTTGGCCAATTTAGGGAAGAAAGACCCAGCCAGGAAGGAGGTGCTGGTCGAGCGTGGAGACGGAACAAGCGATTCCAGAGGCTGGAGGGGTGGCGAGGATTGGTGGGACCCTGACGCTTCCCGCCAGGACTTGGGGTGCATGTCCCAGCCCCTCTGGGAGGCGCCCCACTTGTGAAGGGGACAAGCTCCACCTGCACCAGCCTGACGCCATCACGTTCGTTTCCCCAGATGACCCTTATCCTGGCCCCAGCTTCCTGGGCAGCCTTCTGCTGGTGCGTTGATTTTCAGAGGGAGTTCAGCCATGTCATGGGTTTCTGCTCTCTGTGATGCTGACTTCTCACAGTGCAGGTAGAGAATGCTTTCTGGTAGCATCTGGCTGGCTGGTGAGATGGCTACAGAATTGCGTGCTGGTTCTCACAGCCGCCATGGACAGGGAGACCGTGGGAGGCAATGACCTTGAGGTCTGCTGGGCGCCGTGGCCTCGAGCGTGTTTCAGCTGAGCCAGGATCCCTCTCCCACCAGCCTCCCCGAGAGAGACACCTGCCGACACCACATGAGTGGGTCGTGTTGGTGGACTCGTCTGCTTCAGAGAGACAGCGGCTCCTCGTACGTAACCCGAGGGGTAAAGATGTAAGGTCTGAGAAAGAAATGAGATTCAAGACGTGGTCTCAGGAAATCTTTCAGGCCTGTTGATGTCGACCTTCACAGCGTGGTTTAGCTGGTTGTATTATAATAAAATGGTACATCCCAGGCAGAGAAGACGTCTTGAGAGTCCCTTGGACTGCAAGGAAATCCAACCATTCCATCCTAACGGAAATCAGCCCCGAATATTCATTGGAAGGACTGATGCTAAAGATGAAACTCCAATACTTTGGCCACCTGATGCGAAGAGCTGACTCATTTGAAAAGACCCTGATGCTGGGAAAGATTGAGGGCGGGAGGAGAAGGGGACGACAAAGAATGAGATGGTTGGATGGCACCACCGACTCAATGGACATGAGTCTTCGTAAACTCTGGGAGTTGATAATGGACAGGGAGGCCTGGTGTGCTGTAGTCCATGGGGTCGCAAAGAGTGAGATACAACTGAGTGACTGAACTGAACATCCCAGGCACTTCTATTAAAGCATAAACCCAGAAACACACTCCCAAGCCACATGGTTTGAGGGGCAAGAGAAGCTAGAGGAGAGAACCTGGCCCAGTGTTCCACCCACAAGTCGAGTCACTTTGTGAGAAGAGCCCCCAGGTTCACTGGTCCTGAAACTTTGACGAGAACTCAATCTTCTGTTGTAGGAGCTGGAAGAGCCTGGTCAGGGCCATGGTCTGCAGAGTGGAGCTGGGCTCAGGGTTCAGGGCTCGGGGCTCAGGGCTCGGGGCTCAGGGCTCGAGACTCGGGGCTCAGGGCGGGTCTCAGGAGCAGCGTCCTGCTCTCTACACCTGGCAGACCGAGCAGGCTGAGCCTCCTCTGTCTCCTGCAGGTGATGTTCACAGAGGAGGACGTCAAGTTCTACCTGGCGGAGCTGGCCTTGGCCTTGGACCACCTGCACGGCCTGGGCATCATCTACAGAGACCTGAAGCCAGAGAAGTGAGCAGCCCCTGCCCTGCAGAGACCTCACTCTGTCCCTGTTCCCCTGTGCGCACACGTCAGGCCGGAGGCCGGGGACGTCCCGGTACCACCCCCACACACAAGGATTCCACCTGCTTGCCCCCCGAAAGGGGCCAGACGCAGGCATGGCTTGTGCTGAGAGGTGTGGGATGGCCCCCTCCCCCTGACCCTCCAAACTCCTCCCACCCAGGAGACAGGCCAGGCCACATTCCTGCGGTGCAGGGGAGGCTGGTCAGGCTGGAGGTGGCCCTCCACCCCTCCAACCACACCTGCTGTCCCCCTTCTTAGGTGGGGCCCGTCCTGCAGAGGGCACATCCCCCACACACCTCCTCCTCCAAGCTGGCCTCCAGCCCACCTCCACCTCCAGGTTCTAGAAGCCCTTCAGCTGCCTGGGCCTGTTTCTAGGTGGCGAGTCAGCTGAGCTGTTCCAAGCTTTCCTAAAGGACAGTGGGCCAGATTCCCAGCCCAGATCCCAAACAGATTCCTGTACCTTTGGCAACAATCATCTGTAATGTTGTTTCTAGGACATCTTGCTAATCCAGTCTAAATTTTTTTAAAGTCCCCCCACATAGTAATGTTCTTATTTAAGGCATTCTCCTGCTGTTTTCTGTGCAGAGCTGACACAGTCTAGGAGGGACCCACTTGGAAAGGAGGAGTCTACAGGGTGCAGTTTTAAGTTCAGTGGTCTCTGCTGCAGAGTTGGTGATTTCTCAACCCCCTGAAGCAGTCGACAACACCCCCCACCCCACCCCCCTCCCCCCGTAGACTGAGGTCCACGCCTGCCGCTGGATAAATTGGGGGCTGGCAGGACCCCAAGGCTTGGGGCACAAGGCAACCCAGGCCCCGAGGCACAGGAAGTGAATCTCCCCTCCTCATTCTCCATCCCTTACTCCTTCATCTGCTGTGACCTGAGAAAAACACACAGTCAGCTCTGAGAAGCAGCTGCCACTGACGGAAGCACCTGGGTTTGCCTGGGGGCCAGGAGTGTTATGCACGCCTCTGATGCAAAGTGCGTTTTCCTGAGACCCGGCATCAGCCTGACCGCCCGCTGGGCAGGGCATCTCTGGCCGCACGTGTAAATGATGAATGCGTGAATAACCATGAAAGGCCCTCTCCTGAGTGTCCCCGCGCCCTGCAAATGCTGCCTTCTGACTGCGGGCGCTGGGCCACCGTCACCCCTCCTCTGAGCCCCGGGCCCCCCGGAGGGCAGCACCCCAAGTCTCCCTCTCGTGAAGGGTCAGGGAGATCCGGCAGTTAGACGTGGTGATACGTCATTGCAGGCTGAAGAACAAGGATTTTTGTTGTCAGCAAGAATTAGTAGGGAGTTAATCTTGAAAGTTGCTCACTTCTGGGGCAAAGATGAAGTGTAACTTAAACATGAGAACGTTTGCTTCTTTCATTATAAACTGTCATCTCAGTTACATGCTGTAAATTTTCCTGCCCTTTCCCATGAAATAGTGGGTGTTACTTTTAATCCCATGGCTGATTTGTTTTAATTGTGGTAAGGTGAATATAACATAAAATGGACCATCTCCAACGGCGCAGGTCAGTCGTGTCAAGAACACTGACGCTGTTGTACATCACCACCCTCCATCCCCAAACTCTCCATCCTGCAAAACCGACACTCTGTCCCTGGGGAAACACTGCCTCCCACCCCCCGCTCCCCGTCTCCGCGGACCTGACCGCTCTGGGTCCCCACGCGAGTGGGATCACACGGCGTTCGTCCTGCTGTGACCGACACTGCCCTCAGCCTGGTGTCCTCCTGGTGACCCGTGTCCCAGCTTCCTCCCTTTCCCAAATGTGTTTACGGGTCCACGTGTTAATCCTCACAATCCTCATCCTGGTCTCTTTGGAGCTGGGCTGACACCTCCCAGAAGCTGGGAGAGCAGGGTTTAGTTACAGTGAAGAGCGAGACGGGACGACTGGAAGCCCCCAGGAAGCCGTGGGCTGCAGCCTGGAGCAGGGCCTCACGGGGCGCTGGCCTCCCTCCAGCCCCTCCGTGCGGCCTGCGGGAGCGAGCCCGGCCCCATGGCAGAGAGCTGGGGGTGGCAGGATGGGGCTCCCGGTGGGGTTCCCAGGTGGCCCGCGCCGGCGATGAGGGCCAGAGCCAGGGGACCAGCCTGAGGTCTCACGGGCTTCCCTGGAGCTCGGGGCTGGTCCTGAGAGCCGGGACGGGGCTCCCGGGGAGATCTGGGGAGAGGGAGCAGGCTCCACCCGGCCAGTGCCCGCCTGGGGACAGGAGATCCCTGAGGGGCTCTGTATCTGCACAGCTCAGGCACTCCTGGCCCATCTCAGCCCTGTTCTCACAGGGCAGGCAGTCCTGGGGGCGGGGGGCAAACCGTCCCCCCGGGCTTGAGACGGTCTCAGACCTGCCGTCCCCGCTAGCCTGGTGAACAGGCACAAGGACACAGGGGTGCCCCCTGCCCCCCACCCCGAGCGTCTGTGCGCACCCGACCCCGCAGGAGCTGCTGACCAGCGACGCAGCAGCCGGGAGGCCAGCAGGCACCTCCCCTCTGGCATGGAGACTGCTCCCCGGGGCCCGGGCATGTCCTCTGGGGTCCGAGTGCCCTCTCGCGTGTCTCGTCTCAGAGCATCTGTTTTCTTCCCCTTTCTTCCAGCATCCTCCTGGACGAAGAGGGGCATATTAAGATCACAGGTGTGTAAGTCTCTCCCATCCCTCACTGTTGACTTCGTCCCGGCCCTGGTACACGGGGCACCAGCCCAGGCCCTCCGTCGGCAGCGCGTGCACACGCGTCCCTGTGGCCGCGGCTCCTTCTGGTCTCCCTGAGGCCTCTTCTCTCCTCTGGGCTGGCTCGCCCCGCTCCTAATGCCCACCCCGTCCCAGCGCAGGGTACAGAGTAACTTCTCTCTAATGCCAAACAGTTAGGCTTTTTAAGTTTCTCATGAATTATGCATGGGAATGGGGCACTAGCGTGACAGACCCTTCAGGAGGCACCCTAGAGGCGGGGGGCCACAGGTTGGAGGGCACCTGCAGTGTCCACTGGTGTGGCTGCTACTGAGCCCACTTTGGCCTGTGGGTGCCTCTGTGCTGCCCACACGGAGGGCAGCAGAAGAGACTAACGCTTACAAGCTGGAACCTAAACCTGACTTCTGCACCCGGGTAAAACAGTCCCGAAGTGCCAGCCAGGCATTTCATGGAGATTTAAGGTTCTGCTAACACCTCTCTGGGTTTCTCTGCTGAGTGAGGAACTGCACACGTGTGTTATATAAACCCCGCGTGTACACACGTGTACAGAGGTAGCTGGAATAATAGGGTTTTCTTTTGGCATCAGTTCCACAAGGTCTTGTAGGTCTTAGAACCGTTCAGCTTGAGCTTCTTCAGCATCAGTGGTCAGGGCATAGACTTGGATTACTGTGATGTTGAACGGTTTGCCTTGGAAACGAAGAGAGATCACTCTGTCATTTTTGAGATTGCACCCTAGAACTGCATTTCGGACTCTTTTGTTGACTATGATGGCTACTCCATTTCTTCTAGGGGATTCCTGCCCACAGTAGTAGATATAATGGTCACCTGAGTTAAATTCACCCATTCCAGTCCATTCTAGTTCTCTGATTCCTAAAATGTCGATGTTCACGCTTGCTATCTCCTGCTTGACCGCTTCCAATCTGCCTTGATTCGTGGCCCTGACGTTCCAGCTCCCTATTCAGCACTGTTCTTTGTAGCCTCGGACTTTACTTTCACCTCCAGACATCCACAACTGGCGTTGCTTCCGCTCCGGCCCAGCCGCTGCGTTCTTTCTGGAGCTGTTTCTCTGCTCTTCCCCAGCAGCACATTGGACGCCTGCCGACCTGGGGGGCTCGATCAGAGGATTTTGGCTTCCTCTGATGCAGTCGTTGCCGTCTCTGTTATTTATTAGCGACCCCGAGTTAGTCATTTGTCATGATTTGTCATTTTGGCACAGATGACAGACAAGCCCCCGAGACTCTGATGTGCAGAGCAGGTTGCTTCGGTCGTGAGTGTCAGACCCACGTGGGTGGTGGGGAGGCTGTCTTAGCAGCGGGCTCTCTCGGTCCTCACTCGGCCCGGGAGGAGGTGACATAACCAGAAGTTCACAGGTGATGAACTGGAGGGGTCTGTAGTCTCAGGACCGGCGTGCTCACTGTGTCCCCCACCCCCTGGGTGCAGTAACATGAGCATGGCAGGAAGGCCCCCTTGGCTGGCTTTGAGGATGAGATCTGGGGACGGTGACGCCCAGCAGGAGCTCTGAAGCCCCGTCAGATTTGTCTGTCTTCCGCTTTTTGCCTCACCACTGGGGGCCGCCTTCCTGAGCACCCTTCTGCCCGTGACCCCTTTCTGGTCCCTTCCTTTGGAACAGGGTCCTCTCCATGCCTGTCCATCAGAGCAACCCCAGAGCCTCTCCCCAGGCCGCTGACATCCAGGGTGTCCTGCCAAAAACGGCCTCTGGGAAGTGGCGTCGGGCATCAGAACCCAGGCTCTGGGTGCCCTCGCGAGCACTCCTGGACGTGTTCATCCCGACAGAATCTGACGGGGAGGCGCGGGGCCTGGCTCAGCCTCTGCGGGCAGCGTGGCCCCAGGAGGGCGGCAGGGGGAGGGCTGGCCTGGCAGCCAGGGGTCTGAGCACCGCCCGGAGACTGAGCGCTGTGTGTTGTGTGTCCCCGTAGATTTCGGGCTGAGTAAAGAGGCCATCGACCACGACAAGAGAGCCTACTCCTTCTGTGGGACGATCGAGTACATGGCGCCCGAGGTGGTGAACCGGCGGGGCCACACGCAGAGTGCGGACTGGTGGTCCTTCGGCGTGCTCATGGTATGGTGCGCGCGCTCATGGCATGGTGCGCGCGCGGTGGGGCGTGCGCGTGCACCCGCGGTGGGGCGTGCTCATGGTATGGTGCGCGCGCGGTGGGGCGTGCGCGTGCACCCGCGGTGGGGCGTGCTCATGGTATGGTGCGCGCGCTCATGGCATGGTGCGCGCGGTGGGGCGTGCGCGTGCACCCGCGGTGGGGCGTGCTCATGGTATGGTGCGCGCGCTCATGGCATGGTGCGCGCTCATGGCATGGTGTGCGCGCGGTGGGGCGTGCGCGTGCACCCGCGGTGGGGCGTGCTCATGGTATGGTGCGCGCGCTCATGGTATGGTGCGCGCGCTCATGGCATGGTGTGCGCGCGGTGGGGCGTGCGCGTGCACCCGCGGTGGGGCGTGCTCATGGTATGGTGCGCGCGCTCATGGCATGGTGCGCGCGCTCATGGCATGGTGTGCGCGCGGTGGGGCGTGCGCGTGCACCCGCGGTGGGGCGTGCTCATGGTATGGTGCGCGCGCTCATGGCATGGTGCGCGCGCTCATGGCATGGTGTGCGCGCGGTGGGGCGTGCGCGTGCACCCGCGGTGGGGCGTGCTCATGGTATGGTGCGCGCTCATGGCATGGTGCGCGCGCTCATGGCATGGTGTGCGCGCGGTGGGGCGTGCGCGTGCACCCGCGGTGGGGCGTGCTCATGGTATGGTGCGCGCGCTCATGGCATGGTGCGCGCGCTCATGGCATGGTGTGCGCGCGGTGGGGCGTGCGCGTGCACCCGCGGTGGGGCGTGCTCATGCTATGGTGTGCGCGCGGTGGGGCGTGCGCGTGCACCCGCGGTGGGGTGTGCTCATGGTATGGTGTGCGCGCGGTGGGGCGGCACCCACAGTCTACAGGCGCCCCGGTCGCTGTGCCCCCGTGCACCTGCCCACCCCCGGAGCGCAGAGATCCGGGAACAACCCAGAAAGACAATGCCCGTTGTGTGACTCATCCGTCCCCGAGCCTGGCATTTCCTGGCAGCCTCCCCTCCGTCCTCCCCAGGCTCCCAGCATCGGGAACCAGAGCTGGGACTCGGCTAAGGACACAGGCGTGTGAAGAGTTAGACCTTCTTTATTCTTAACGCTCTTAACGTTATTTTAAAGGGAGCGGTCATTTCCAGATTAAAGATGCTTTTCTTATTTCAATCACAGAATCCCTCCACTTAGCCATAAAAGTCAGCGTGAACCAAAATACACGAGTGGAGCATTTTACATCTACGTCTAGAAACGTGGATTTTCTTTGGATTGTGTGTTTGCAGAGCGTGCAGCAAGCACGGTCTAGACGGGGTGTCCTGTCGTCAGGACAGAAGTGGCGCTGGCCCACACGGTCCTCCCGTCCTCAGCCTTCCTTGTCCCCTGCCCCCGTCCAGCCCCCCTGCACTGGGCCCTGGGCTGGCGGCCCCTCCACGCTTGCATGTCCTCAGCAGGAACCAGACCTCTGAGGCTCTTGGGTCTGACCCTGGATGGGAGAAGCATCGTGGCCTCTCCGGGTTGTCCAGCCCCCTCCCCCGTGTGCGTCTAATGAACGAGGAGAGCAAGTGATGGGGGTTCTCGGAGTTTCCACGGAGGTTGTTCGGCTGCCTCTTTCCAGCACACACCTCACACCCTGGCCACGGGACCTCTGGCCTCTGTCCTGCAGGGTGTCACCCGCGTGCCTTCCGGCTGGCACCCAGGAGACTCACTTGGTCTCTAGGTTCTGGTTCTGCAGACTCAGAAGTGCGGGCTGATTGGACTTGTCAGCACAGACCCCTAACCTCTGTCTGCAGGGCAGGCATGTTGAACCAGCTCAGGGGGCGGTGATCAGTTCCCACAGCCTCAGCCAAGATGCCAGTGCACAGGTTTCTGGAAGAGACCGCCTGCTGTGCTGGGCAGTGCCCCCACCTCCAGAGTCAGTGTGATCTCTCCCCTCCAGCCACTCACAAGGAAGTCACACTGATGAGAAGGCTGCTCCCCAAACAGAGTCACAGCAGATGAAGCGGGTTAGCCCAGGCAAGGTGGTCGGCACAAGCTGCTGACCTCACGCGGGCCCCATGAGTGCTGGCTGTCAGGGCTGGTGATGCTGCGTTCTTGGTTACGTAGACGTCTAGTGGCCTCAGCTGAGACGCAGTCCGTCTTCACGGCGGAGGCCCCTGAGATGGGACCTCCGGCTGTCCCTTCCGACCAGCCGTCTCTCTTTAGACACATCAGCGAGACCGTCAGGTTAGCTTCCCCCCGAAAGGCAGCCGCCTCCACCGCTCTGCTCCCGTCCACGTGGATGCTTCCTCGTCACCCTGTCTGGAGGGTGTGCGGTGGGGGTAGGCGCGTGGTGTCAGCCCCCTCACTGCAGATTTTACCAGAAGTTTGGTATCACCTTCTTGCCACGGGCTTCCTGGTCCCAGGTCACAGCTCTGCATCTTCAGGAGCGATTCCGGTTCTTCAGCCTCCGTCCCCCTCCGTCCCCCTGAGAAGCACTGGGTGGGGTGGGCTCCCTGGGGGCCCCCGGCTTCCCCTTGTCCCTGGACCCCGTCCCTACACTCTGCAAGCTCTTAGGGTGCACACTGGGCTCACCAGAGACCACACAGCGGTTCCCCAGGGAGCCCGTGCCCGAAGCTCTGGAGTCACAGAACGCCACGTGTGTCTCTGTGTACCAGATCTTCATCAGTGGCAGAGCAGGAGGCCGGCCTGAGCCTGGGGAGACAGAAGACCGCACACAAGACCACACGCGGCAGAGCCACCTGGAGTTAGCACTGTGAGGCTCCTGGGGGAGCGGGGACATGCTATCCGCCTCGCCCACGTCTCTCTGTATTAAGACAGCAGACGTAAAATCTACCCCATGAAGATAAAATATGCCTTACGTGCTGTTTTCTGGTCAAAATCATTGCATGTTTAATAGATGGAGAGACTGAGGGGAAAAATAAAGAATAGTGAAGACACAAAAAGGAAGATGAAATGAAAAACAGCCGAGGGAGAAGAGGCGTGAGAGGCAGAGCGAGGAGAGAGGAGGGCAGGAGGCGGCGCTCCGGCTCTGTGTCCTCTTGCCGCTTTGCCTCATCTTGGCTCGTGAACACAAGCGTCTCATCTTGTGTCATGAACACCTGTCTCTGCGAGGGTCTCCCGGGCACAGGGGAAGCCTTCACGGGTCCCCAGCCCAGGAAGGTTTGGGCCCCAAGGGTCCACAGGCAGTGAGTGCAGAGCGGGCCTGGGCTCCCCAGCCCCCCTGCCCCTGCACCCCAGGAAATGGCCCCAGACTTTGGAGACAGTGGCCCAGAGAGACCGGCCTCTCGCCCCCGCTGTCTGCCGCGGTCCTCACTCCAGGGAATGTCCGGCCACCCTGCTCTCGGGCTCAGGACACTCCGTCCTGAATTACCCACTTAGGGGCCCATCCGCTCCACGTTCAGTGTCTCGTGACCGCTGGGCCGGGGGATCACAGTCGGGTGAAGGAGGAGGGTCGTCCTGCTGATGACGAGTCTCGATGGCTCTCGGAGTCCACAGGGCATCCTTGCATTTGATCTGGACTGAAAGATCCCCCTCCCCTCCCCTGCCTCCTCCTCGCTGAGCTGCCCCACTACACCTACCAGGAAAGGACAGGTCATCAGTCTCCCCCTTGGAAGGTGTGGGGCCATGTCCTGCTGTCCCTTCAGGTTCCCATCCTGACCCCCGCTCCCTGCTGTGGAGCTGAGTTGGTGACCATGTCCATCGCCCGCCCATCCATCTCTGCACTGAACACCGAGGCCCACCGTGCAGCTCTGTTCTAAGCAAGCATGTGGGCCCGCACCCGCACATAACTGACCAGGATTCTGAATGGCCACTTGAGCTCGGGCGCACCCTGTCCGTCTGGGTCTCTCCACTGGGCAGTGGGGTTGGTCTGAACACTTGCTCCCGTTCTGTGTTGCTCTGCAGTTCGAGATGCTCACGGGGTCGCTGCCGTTCCAGGGGAAGGACAGGAAGGAGACCATGGCCCTCATCCTCAAGTGAGTCAAACTCCCACTTTGGGATCCACCCCAGCACTTGCTCGCCCCTTCTGATAGCAAGAGCTTCCGTCTTCGAAACCAGGAGTATCCAGTAGGCAATGATGGTAGTGAGCACACTTGGCATTTCCCTGTCAGTGGATAAAGTGAGTGGAGTGTGATTCTGATGAAATCTTCTATCGAAGATTCTGTTTCCCATCCGTGAAGAGCTCATCAAAGTTGTCCCTTGGCAGGGTCTTTAGACATGATAGCTGGTGACCTTCAGAAACGCAGACTCAGGGGCAGAGGGTGCAGGGGCTCCTGAGAGAGCCTCCCTAGCCTGCCTGTTGCCCACTCATGCCGGGGCCTGAGCTCTCCTGCCTGACATGGGCAGGAATCGTGTGTCCCGTGTGACTGAGTGTGTGCATGCTAAGTCGCTTCAGTTGTGTCTGACTCTTTGTGACCCCATGGACTATAGCCTACCAGGCTCCTCTGTCCATGGGACTTTCCAGGCAAGAAAACTGGAGTGGGCTGCCATTTCCTCCTCCAGGGGATCTTCCCGACCCAGGGATCAAGCCCTTGTCTCATGTCTTCTGCACTGGAGCCTTCTTTCCCACTACTCTCATCTGGGAAGCCTGTGACTGACTGTGAACATAACTTTCTCTTAATGTTCATGCAGAATATTTTACCATGAAAACAGGTTTTGCATTTAGAACCCTAGTTCAGTTCAGTCGCTCAGTTGTGTCCGACTCTTTGCCACCCCATGGATCGCAGCACGCCAGGCCTCCCTGTCCATCACCAACTCCCGGAGTTCACCCAGACTCACGTCCATCGAGTCCGTGATGCCATCCAGCCATCTCATCCTCTGTCCATCGAGTCCATGATGCCATCCAGCCATCTCATCCTCTGTCGTCCCCTTCTCCTCCTGTCCCCAATCCCTCCCAGCATCACAGTCTTTTCCAATGAGTCAACTCTTCACATGAGGTGGCCAAAGTACTGGAGCTCAGCTTTAGCATCATTCCTTCCAAAGAAATCCCAGGGCTGATCTCCTTCAGAATGGACTGGTTGGATTTCCTTGCAGTCCAAGGGTCTCTCAAGAGTCTTCTCCAACACCACAGTTCAAAAGCATCAGTTCTTCGATGCTCAGCCTTCTTCACAGTCCAACTCTCACATCCATACATGACCACAGGAAAAACCATAGCCTTGACTAGACAGACCTTAGTCGGCAAAGTAATGTCTCTGCTTTTGAATATACTATCTAGGTTGGTCATAACTTTTCTTCCAAGGAGTAAGCGTCTTTTAATTTTATGGCTGCAGTCACCATCTGCAGTGATTTTGGAGCCCCCAAAAATAAAGTCTGACACTGTTTGTACTGTTTTCCCATCTATTTCCCATGAAGTGATGGGACCAGATGCCATGATCTTAGTTTTCTGAATGTTGAGCTTTAAGCCAACTTTTTCACTCTCCTTTTTCACTTTCATCAAGAGGCTTTTTAGCTCCTCTTCACTTTCTGCCATAAGGGTGGTGTCATCTACATATCTGAGGTTATTGATATTTCTCCCGACAATCTTGATTCCAGCTTGCGTTTCTTCCAGTCCAGCGTTTCTCATGATGTACTCTGCATATAAGTTAAATAAGCAGGGTGACAATCTACAGCCTTGACATACTCCTTTTCCTATTCGGAACCAGTCTGTTGTTCCATGTCCAGTTCTAACTGTTGCTTCCTGACCTGCATACAGATTTCTCAAGGGACAGGTCAGGTGGTCTGGTATTCCCATCTCTTTCAGAATTTTCCACAGTTTATTGTGATCCACAAGGTCAAAGGCTTCGGCATAGTCAATAAAGCAGAAATAGATGTTTTTCTGGAACTCTCTTGCTTTTTCCATGATCCATCAGATGTTGGCAAGTAGACCTCTGGTTCCTCTGCCTTTTCTAAACCAGCTTGAGCATCAGGGAGTTCACGGTTCACATGTTGCTGAAGCCTGGCTTGGAGAATTTTGAGCATTACTTTACTAGCATGTGAGATGAGTGCAATTGTGCGGTAGTTTGAGCATTCTTTGGCATTGCCTTTCTTTGGAATTGGAATGAAAACTGAACTTTTCCAGCTGTGAAGCTGCTTGGCCTCATGACCTAGAACCCTAGAAAGAGATCTAAACACAGAGCCAGTCTTTCTGTAATATCCTTTTTTAAAGCATCATTTTATTTTGTCGGCTGCACTGCATGGCTCCTGGGATTCCCCAGAGTTCCCCGACCAGGGGTCGAACCCACGCTCCCTGCAGTGGAAACGCCAGGTCCTAACAGCTGGACCAGCAGGGAAGTCCCTTGCTGTAACTCCTTAAATGTGAACAGGCTTCATCTGAGCCAGATGTCAAATAGCAGTCCGTGGGAGAGAGAGAAGCAGGCAGAGGGCAGACGAGAGTGGGCAAGTAGCCCCTGGAACAGCTGGACTCCAAGTCACTCCAGCCTTCCCTGCTCAGGAGGGGCAGGGGGAGGTGGAGGGGGGCAGAGGGGGGCGCTCACCGCACCTGCAGGAGAAGCTGTGAAGCTGCTTGGCCTCGTGACCAGCTCTCTCAAACTCTGCTTGCAGGTGGACACACAACTTTTATAAAACCAAGAGGCACCTACAGACCTTGCATTTTTGTAGATCACGTCATTTTATAAATAAGAGGCATCCCATAATAAGAGACATCCCATGGACAATGTTTCCTGTATCAGGGGACCTTTACTCTGATGATGTGCGTAACTGCAGTCCGCTGTTTCTGTTGATGGTCTCTGCTCCTTTTCATGCTAAGGGGGCACAAGACCTTTTTCTGGAGCTAGAATAATTTCCTCCCATCAAATCCCAGGTGTGAACTTACAGCCTGTCACTCGGGAGTGACAGCATTTCTGAAGGGGCAGCATCAGACTGTGGTCACGTGGTTCCTGAAGGGAGGTGGGGGGTGTCCAGGACCCCAGGGGGCTGCGAGGCCCTCCTTTCCCAGATGTGACCACAGACTAAACTGGACGCAGATGGGAGAATCCAGCTGCCTCATCAAACCGAGAGAGATTCCCAAAAATGTCAGCAATGCCACTCGTCTCTCCAAAGCCTTTGATGTCGTTGTCTCAGAAAACATAGTTAATTTCCATTTAAAATGTTACTTATGTTCATGGGAGCATTGCTGTCTATTTTTAGGGGCTTTATTGTTTTTTAATGAATTATTAAACAGCTGCTGTGAATAGCTGCTATTGGTTTGATTGGATTTCTCTGTGGATGCTGACTGCAGAAACCCAGAGCACTGGAGCAAACTCTGGTCCCCCTTTGGCTTGTCCTTCTTCCCCTAAAATATGACTGCTTTTCAGAGCCAAGCTAGGCATGCCGCAGTTCCTCAGCGTGGAGGCCCAGAGTCTGCTGAGAGCGCTCTTCAAACGGAACCCCTGCAACCGGCTGGGTAAGCTCCCCTGACCCCTGAGCCACCCGGGGGTGATTGGAACGTGGAGGACATGCAGGTGTGAACTAGGGGGGAGCAGAGCTCAGGAGGAGCCCTGTGTGGCGGCGCCAGGTGGGGGGCTGGAATACCAGGACCCTGTCCCACCCGGCACTTCCTTGCTGTGCAACCTTCAGCCAAGGGCTGGCCCTCTCTGCACCTGGTTTCCCGACCTGTGAAGCGAGGGTCATAGCGGAGCTTCTTCACAGGGTTGTGAGGAAGACCTCCAGAGCCAGCATGGCACCTCACGCGTAGGAAACACGCAGTGTGTTTGACAAAGGAACGTGCGAAAAGCAGAGATAATCGGAGTGCACAGATCTGGGGGGTGGGGAGGGCGTCTTCCTTTCCCTGCCGCTTGTACAGATAGCGTTGTCTGAGGCGCAACCATCGTCCTGTGCAGTGCATTTTAACAGGTCTTGTTAAACTGGCTCCTGAGATCACTGCAAAAAGGCAGAGTGGGCAAGGGACTGTTGGGCTGTCTCTGGAAGGGCTGGCAGCACCAGACAAAGAATCAAGAAGCACCCAGCTGGGTCCCGAGTCCACGCCAGAAGCAGAACAAGAGAGAACCAGCTGTGGAGAAGAGGGACCTCTCTGGTCTGTCACCCTGAGAAGCCATCACGCGACCTGCCGCCAGCGGATCTGCTGATGATCGAAACTTTGGTTTCAGTACCAAGGTTTTGTTAGGAAAATCTGCCCAGTCTCTGCCTTGTCGTTTGTGAGTGCCACAACAAACTCTGAATACCTGTTCTGTTATGGATGCATACGTGAGCACCTGCCTCCTAGGTAGCAGGCCCACCACTCCACTCCCAACTGCTCTGCCCTTGGGCAGTGCCCAGGTATGGTCTCACCTGCCTAACCTCCCCAGAGGCAGAAACTGGAGTCAGGAACTAGAAATGAAGACATTAGCTCATTTATCCACTGAAACACACAAGACAAACAGCTCAGTCTCATCTCTTGCAGCGATTGAAGAATTTTGCTTTGGGAGTCCCTCTTCTTGCAAGTATCATGGTATCTGGTGGGGAGAATTCACGGCATTGGGGGGTGACTGTGACCAAACCGGAGGGGGGGGAATGTATTTGCTCTTGCTTTGTTTCGGAAAAAGGAAAGAATTTTCTAAATTTACTTTTATCTTAGACTTCAACATCACAAAAATCATAGTTCTCTAACCCAGAATATTGTTCTGTTATTTAGTTTGCATACCTGATGAGAGAGAAAGATGGATTGATCTCATTAGGTGGATAAATAATCATCAAATTCTGATGATTTGCTACAGTGGAGCCTGTAACAGCCTGGAAAACAGCCCATCCGTGGCCAGAGAATGCCCTCCTGATAATCTCTAAAGTGAGTTATTGCGAAGGTCCAGGAGTTATGGACCATCCTGCAAGACCACTTCATATTAATGTCATAGGATGTGCAGACTCATATAAAGAGGAAATCATAGTCAGAATCATTACTCACCCAACTTGACCCAGGTCGGCTACTAAATTTAATTGCCTTAAATCTTTGGCCTATAAAGTGAAAATTATGTTGTGTAGATTAATTTTGCTCTACACAGGCTGCTCAATTAGAAGGCTGGGACGTCTTTCCCCTCTCAATTGCCTTGAGCCTTATTATTGACCCACCCCTCAAAGTCCTCTGGCCCTTTTGTGAGTTTGTCAACATCAGAAGATCTCACCTAAGCCCTGGGTCCTCTCGTCAATCTGTGGTTTGACCCCATCACCTTTAAGTCAGCCGAGATCTCTGTCTATTGATCCTTGAACTGTAGAGGAGTCCCCTCTGTCCAAATTTCTGCTCTTCATCTATGACCAACCTAGACAGCATTAAAAAGCAGAGATATTACTTTGCCAACGAGGGTCTGTCTAGTAAAAGCTATGGTTTTTTCAGTGGTCATGTATGGATGTGAGAGTTGGACTATAAAGAAAGCTGAGTGCTGAAGAATTGATGCTGTTGAACTGTGGTGTTGGAGAAGACTCTTGAGAGCCCCTTGAACAGCAAGGAGATCCAACCAGTCCATCCTAAAGGAAATCAGTCCTGAATAGTCATTGGAAGGACTGATGCTGATGCTGAAACTCCAATATTTTGGCCACCTGATGCAAAGAACTGACTCGTTGGAAAAGACCCTGGTGCTGGGAAAGATTGAAGGCAGGAGGAGAAGGGGACAACAGAGGATGAGATGGCTGGATGGCATCACTGACTCGATGGACATGAGTTTGAGCCAGCTCCTGGAGTTGGCACTGAACAGGGAGGCCTGGTGTGCTGCAGTCCATGGAGTCACAAAGAGCTGGACACGACTGAGCGACTGAACTGAACTGATCAGAACCCTAGCCATATGGGGTAAGGGACCAGCTTGCCCCAGGGTGAACTCATCCCGACTAATCACATTTCCACATAAGGTTTCCCATGAAGTTCTGGGGTTAGGACTTGACCACATGAATTTGGAGGAACACCGCTCAGTACCTCCGAGAGTGAGTCCGTAACATCTGCAGTGGAAGAAACGGCGGAAGTTCCTCTGGTTGGTGTTGCACACCTGACAGGTGATGAGGCCGAGGCCCTTCCCCAGATCGCCTGCTGGAGGCGGCTGCTGAGCCTGAGATGGTGTTTCCACCCTGTCGTCCCCTGAAGGCATGACATCCTCACGCAGTGAGTCTGAGTCTAGGTCCCCCGGCCACTGCTGGCTGCGGGCAGGCACTGTTCAGTGAGGGGCCCCACACCTGTGGCAGATGCTGGGGACACAGGTCGGTGATGCCGCCTGGGAAACCCAGTCATGTGGATGAAGAGGCCAGAAATCTCGGGTGGGTTTCACCCCTGCCTTTTCCCTGCAGACCAGAGAAGGCTGAGGAGCCAGCCGAGGGAGCCCCCCCTCCTCCGGTAGGATGTAGTACCCAAGGAGCAGGGGCGAGGCAGGCTGGGGGGCAGACAGATGGAGGGGGCAGGCAGGCCCCCAGCCAGGCCTGAGGGGCAAGGTGCAGGGGCGAGGTGGGCCTGAGGGGACAGGCAGATGGAGGGGGCAGGCAGGCCCCCAGCTAGGCCTGGCAGAGGCTCAGTGGCCAGTGGGTGGAACAGCAGGAACAGCATTGTTTTCTGTGCCATAAGTGGAGAGATTTTACTTTTATATTTGTCCAAAATGGAGTCAAATTTCTGTCTATTTCAACCATGGTGCAAGTGGACCCAGCAGCTGGAAGACTGGATTATTTGGGCTTCGCACTTGTTTATTACGCACTGTGGTTTGTTCAGTGATGGAAGCAGGCCCAAAATATACCGGCTGCTGCAGTCAGGAGGGCCCCCCGGCAGGGCTGCCTGAGGACCTGGGGTGGCGTCTCCAAGCCTTGTGTGTGTATTAGCCTGGGGGGCAGTGGGGAATGTGGGTGCTGGGCCAGAGAAACACTGCACAGAGTCACGGAGGGTCCTGTAGCACGCGAGAGCACGTGTGACCTCAGGTGGCCAAGGGGAGGGGCCGGGAGGCCATGCCGGCTGAACGGTCCCCAGGGCAGGACCCTCTGAGGATGCAGCAAGAGGCTCTGGTTTCTCTGCCGATCATTCTGGTTGTGAATTAGAGAAGGACCCTACGGGGGTCCCTAGCTCATCCCTGTGAACATCTGCAGCTTCTCTGGAGAGTCCTGGGACATCCTGGGCTCCTGGAAGATCAGGCGGCAGGATCTGGAGTCAGACGTGCTGCTGAGCATAAAACAGCATGGCCAGTAAGCTACCACCAACCGTCCGGGACACACGGGGGCAGGGCCATCCACCCGCAAGGGCTCTGCTCTTCCGGCTTCCGTCTCCTTTCCAGAGTCCGTTTCCAGGGGCTGTGCTCTCCTGATCTGGCTTCAGACACTGGCCACCCCGCTCTCCTGTCATCTCCTCCAGCCCCGCTGGCACCACCGAGACCTCGCGTGCTGGGCTGGCCCTTGATGGCTTGGTCATGATGAACACCCTGCCCCTCGCTGGGAGCTGGCGGTTCCCCACCAGCCCTGAGGATCTGCGGGGGCGCCGCACTCGGCTGTCAGGGCCCTGGGAGATACAGCCACAGCCGAGCAAAGATTCTAAGCATCAGATGAAGAATCAAGCTGACCGAAGATACTTCAAAGCCAGAACAGTGACTTGTAGATGACCTGTGGGTGATGAAGACGTAGAAAGGAGACCTAGAGTTCAAATCCTGGGTGGCTGTAGACTGGCCTTTCGGAGTGTGCAGGTCTGATGCAATGCAAAGTACTCGAGGAAAACAGCCAGACATGAGCAGATTGTGAACACGCCCAAAAGAGCTAGAGAGCGACTCTGTGACTCTCAGACAACAAACGCAGCACCAAGTCAATAGTTCAACAGTCACGGAGGGCCCAGGGAGTAAACATTTCCCCGAATTTTCTGTGGGCAGGAAGAGTGAAGGAAAACATTTTTGGCAGATCCTCAGAACTTTTGAGGGACGATTTACTGAGAATGTGGAAGCTTGTCGATGATTAAGCGCAGAAGGAAATGAACAGGGTTGCCGTGTTGAAAAATGTGCAGGGGAAGGCTCCAGGTGACCAGGATCAGAAAGGGTCAGGTCCCGGCGACAGGCCCAGTGCTGCGTTTACAGCCGCGCTCAGTGGAGGTCGGTTCCCACGGATGTAATACCACCACTGGACCAGCACAGAGAAATCCAGACGTGGTCCAGAGAGCCACGTTCGGGAAGACGGTCCTCGAGTGATCACAACAGAAGTAATTAACTGTGGTACTTACTCGCGCTGCAGAGAGTGTGAATTCTTGAATCTGCGTATTTGGCTGGCGTGGGGGATCTTAGTGAAGACTCACTAAGCTACCTAGAGATTGCTCTTCTGTTCTGAATGTTTCCCTCCATGCACACCTGCCTCTGTGTCTTCTTCCTGCCTCTGGGGACAGAGTGAGACTTGAGTGCATTTGGTGACGACCCCACGGCAAGTCAGCCGAGATTCAGTGACAAGCACAGACTCCCCCGGACTCTGCCAGGATGGATCTCTGCTCACTGCGTGTGTAAACAAAAACGAGTTGTCAAGTGCAGAGCAGACTATGTTAACGTGTTTCAGGAAAGGATAAATAGAACTGGAATCCAAAATAATCACCCCACTTCCCCTAGGAAGGTTGACCAGGCTTCAGGGAGCTGCGTGCAGAAACTTTCTGGTTCACATTTCCCTCCTTTGGAATAGTTACAATTTTTGAGTCATGATGGAAGTGTCAGCTCACCGTCGAGTGTTTGCGGAGGCCTAGAAGCACAAACATGGTGCAGAATCTCACTGCAGTGGAAGAAGAAGGTGCAGGTTAAAATGTGCCCAAGAAAACCCAGCTGGCGCAACAGAGACTTGCAGTTATGCCAATACCTGTATTTCCTGTCTGTCTGGTTTTGTTTGGATTCCTGCGGCATGTACTCGCAAATAATGAATGAGCGTGAAATGCGATGGGTAAAACATGCAAAAAAGACCGGTGAAAGTATTTATCACTCAGTCGTGTCCAACTCTTTGCGACCCCGTGGACTGTAGCCCACCAGGCTCCTCTGTCCATGGGGATTCTCCAGGCAAGAATACTGGAGTGGGTTGCCATTTCCTCCTTCAGGGGATCTTCCCGACCCAGGGATCGAATCTAGGAGGATTCTTTACCATCTTAGCCACCAGGGAATCCCCCTAAAAAAGCTGAAAGAGTACAAATCAGAGGTGATTTTTCATTTTGCTTTACTCACGGTGGCCAAGTCTTTTTCAATCCTGTATTCTGGGCTTCAGCAAAGGAGGCCTGCGTGCGGGTGGGCACGACGCCAGCACGTTCATTGCTGACATGTTCCTGCAGCTGCCTGGGCACCTGGGAGGACTGCCAGATGCTGGGGACGCGCAGGCTGGGCCAGCTCTCCGGTCAGGTCAGGGGTTTCTCTGGAGATGGGCGCGGACTTGCAGAGGGTCCTCAAACAACGCTGTTTCTCTCCACTACTGACAACACTCCTGACACCAGACGCTCGGGGTTTCCACGTGGACGGCTCTCCCCGTCTCCACAGACACCCACGGGGTCCTAGGATTCAGCGCAGTTCTGACCGCCCGAGTTATCCTGGACCCCAGAGGGTTACGGTCACTCCCATCAGACCCCCGCCTCAGACACAAGCCGGGGGGCCCAGGTCTTCACTGTGCTTCCTGCTGACCAGGTGTAAAGCCAGGGTTCCCAGGACCGCCCCCGCCCCCACCAGCTCTGGAAATTCAGAGAACCGATCCCAGACCTCAGGAAGGTCTCCTGTGACTGTTACTGATTCATTGCACAGGATGCTCTAAAAGATTAGATGAGGGCTTCCCTGGTGGTCCTGGGGTGCAGTATCTCACTTAGTGGGAAAGGCCTCTGGTGTGTCTGCCTCCCCGGGTCCCTGGAGCGCAGCATTCCAGGTCTGACCCCTTCCTCCTGTCTATGGTCATTTGCATATCAAAGAGTTGACCAGCAGGTCCTGGAGGCTAGCGTGGTGACAGGGGCAGGGGCTCTTTCCCACTGTGCTGGCCTGGCCAGGCTTCCCGGCCGAGGCTGGACCCTTGCCCACCTAGAGATGACCTGATTCCGTGAGCAGCTTCCCGACGAGGCCCACAGCAGGCTGTGTCTCCTGCGAGGGTCCCCCGGCTCCTCAGGCTGGATGGTGAGGCTGGGTCGGGGGCTCCACAGGGACCACAGAGGCTTGAGGTGGCCACGCGCCATCTGTCCTCCTCATCTTCCTGCCTCCCTCCCAAGGACAAGACCTCAGGCTCGGGTGGAGGCCGGCTGAGTGGGGCTGGACCTGGACCAGGTTCTGCACTGGGGCAGGGCTGGGCCCCTGGAGCTCGGGGTGCCTCCTGCTCGGCCTGTCCCTTTGAGCTGGAAAGCCTTTTTCCCCTCGACATGCAGCAGGAGCTGCGCTTGCCCACTGGAGGCGGCCTGCCACCCCTTCCCGCGTCCGTGGCGAATCCCGCCTTTGTTAGTGTTGATGATCAGCACGTATTCACTCCCTGAGACGTGGAGGTGCCGGCAGGGTTCACTCTGGGAGGTGTGGGATCCATGACGATGTGCGTCCACCGTCAGGGGTCGGACGGTCCCGCTGCCCTGAAGTCCTCCGCGCGCCCCCTCCCTCGGGCCTCGGGATATACCGTCAGCAGCAAAGCGGGCAGAGGTGAAGCAGCAACAAGCAACAGGCAGCTCTGTCGGTACTCAGGGTGCAGTGCTCGAGGGGTGCCCGCCACTCCCTGCTGGCCTGTCTCCAGGCTGCCGTCCTGCAGGACACAGGCACCCCGGGCCCTGCCTTCCTCCCCGGGAGCCCAGGAGCCAAGTCTCTCTGGGCTGGGCTCCCCGCCGCCCTCGCCCGCGTCATCTCATCCTTCAGGAAGGTCCGGCCTGCAGCTGGTTCTGATGGAGGCTGGGCCGGGCCTCCACGTCCTGGCCCAGCTGCCAGGGCAGCTCACAGCTACTGCTGGGGGCGTCCACTCTGCCCCTCCCCCGCCCCCTCTCAGCTGGTCACAGCCCAGCAGGGCGGCATGGTGGCCTCTGCAGGCTGTGAGGTGGGCAAGGCGGGGACTGGCAGGAGAGGGGGCAGCTGAGGCTGCTTCTCCCTGGAGGTCGTCGGGACCACCCTGCACGTGCCCCCGGCACCCGCCTCACTGCTTCATCAGAGGGCGTGCAGTGGCGGGCTTGCACTGACGTCAGAGGGCGTGCAGTCGCAGCTCTGCTCTGACGTCAGAGGGCGTGTCGTCACCAGTTTGCGCTGACGTCAGAGGGCGTGTAGTCGAGTCTCTGCTCTGACAGTCTCTGCTTTCTGGCCCCCCAGGTGCCGGGCTGGACGGCGTGGAGGAGATCAAGCGCCACCCTTTCTTCGTCACCATCGACTGGAACGTAAGTTGCCGGCCCGGGTCCCTTCTGCATAGAAACCGCAGGAAGATGGGGCTGGGGCAGGGGGCGCAGCAGCTGCTGGATACAGGCCAGCGGTCAGCGTAAACCCGTCCCCTGAAGGAGGGTGCTCCCTCGGGGTGTCTCCCAGGCACAGGCCAGGGACCCTCCAGCCCTCCCCTGCAGCTCTAGGCCTGGAACCCGTCCAGGCCTTTGCCGGTTGGAGCCCCTGGGCCCCCGTGGTCCTGCAGCCCTCCCGCGTCCCTGAGGACCGAGCTGAGGCCACCCCGGGCCACTCGCGGCTGCTCAGAGCGTTGGGCATGGGCCCTCTGGGCCCAGACTGGGGGCAGCTTCCTGCCTGGAGTCCGGGTCCCGCCCGCAGTCAGCTCTCTCTGCTGTAGAAGCTGTTACAGAAAAGCGTTCCCCCGACCGGGGAAGACAGGTGTCTGTGATGCTTGTTAAAGACGTAAGGAAGACTTGTTTGGAGGGCCGTCACAATGGTGTGGGACCACTTCAGGGGTGGGGGTCCTGCCTTCGGGAGGGAGGTGGGGCGCGGACCGGGGGTTGGCGGGCAGAAGGTGATTAAGGGGAAACACCAGGTGGGGGTTCCGGCTAAACCCACCTGCCAGGACTCACGCTGGGGCGGGCGTCGTAATTGAGCTGGTCGGTGTCCAGGGTGATGAGATGTGGAAGGCGGGGGGTGGTCAGACTGACTCGGGACTCCTGCGGGAACTGGACAGAGTGAGAGGAGGCCCCCTACAGCCACCCAGACACCGGGGTTCTAATGCTCCAGGTGGGATCTCCCCCGGAGGCAGAGCTGTGCGCCACGTGGACCAGACACCCCAGACCCGCCCACGGCGCGCTGGAGCCCTTGGGCTGCTTCCTGTTCCCCTTCCTGTCCTGTCTGCGTCCTTTCTGCTCTTTCAGGAAGCATCTCTCACGGTGCCCTTTGCCTAATTGGAGCGTGTTAATGTTGAAATGCCTGGAGCCACAAGTGCTTGCAGGAAACAGATGTTCTGTCTGTGACCCCGAGCTGCAATCAGTTTTCCCTTCCATTATCGAGTTGCTATTTTTGTTTCGCTCCCTCTGTCCTTCCCTAGTCACCTTTTAGGTATAAATAGAATTCAGATGCACCTGCTCGGAGCACCCCAGCCTGTACATATGGTGTGAAACCCGTTCCATCATTGCTACAGCTCGTGTCGTCTCAAAATCCTGGGACAAGCTCTGAGACTGAAAGTGATGCCTGGTGGACTTGGTCTTGAGACCCCACTGTCTTTCCATCGGTGTGAGGAGAATTGTCCGAGAGGCTCAGAGAGGGGCGTCCAGGTCAGAATTAGGAAGCTCTATGGCCTCCACAAAATGGTACGCCCGTCCACTCTCCGTCTGACCCTGAGCTCCGCAGTAGATGTGACAGAATGAGGAGCAAGTTCCCCTTTTCTTTAAATCTTCAAACCCACTCCAAGGTCTGGACACAGGGAAAGAGAAGACATGTATGAGAATAACACTTATGGAGAAGGCGATGGCACCCCACTCCAGCACTCTTGCCTGGAAAATCCCATGGGCGGAGGAGCCTGGTGGGCTGCAGTCCATGGGGTCGCTAAGAGTCGGACACGACTGAGCGACTTCACTTTCACTTTTCACTTTCATGCATTGGGGAAGGAAATGGCAACCCACTCCAGTGTTCTTGCCTGGAGAATCCCAGGGACGGGAGAGCCTGGTGGGCCGCCGTCTCTGGAGTCGCACAGAGTCGGACACGACTGACGCGACTTAGCAGCAGCAGCAGCAACAGCAGCAGCAGTGCTTTCCAGACCTCCCTGGAGGCTCGGTGGTGAAGAATCCGCCTGCAAACGCAGGAGACTCAGGCTTGGTCCCGGGTCGGGAAGGTGCCCTGGAGGAGGCAATGACTCCCCCCGCCGGTGTTCTTGCCTGGGGCATTCCACGGACAGAGGAGCCTAGCGGGCTACAGTCCTAGGGGTCGCAGAGTCAGACACAACTCAGCGACTAAACGCCGACAAAGCACTTTCCAAAATGTTTATCCAGTGACAGGAAGACATTTAAGACTGCAGCAAACACCAGGGTGCCTCGGAAGGGCAGGATGACCAAACACCCCCGGTGGCTTTGAGGCTTTTTGCTGCCCTCTTGAAACCAGGATGAGGCTGCACCAAACCCCCGAGATGGGGGGTCTGGGGCATATTTCACTGACAGGCTCCGTCTCTGCAGGTCCCAGTGTCGGGGGAAGGGGGGTCTTGGGGGGACTTCCTGCTGCCCCCCAGCAAGCCTCAGTGAGCTTTCTCCCACACTGTGTCTCTGGTCAGTCGGGCTCTCCGCAGCTGACACACAGGCTTACAGAGGCCATTCAGAAAGTGCACAGGAACAACGCTTGCACACGCTGCCGAGTGAAGCCCGAGGGTGCACAGGCTGCAGACCCGCTTCTGGGACCTGCTCAGTGGGCGCTGGAGTTGGGATTCTGCCCCAGGCAGAGCAGGGCAAGTGTGAGCCGAGTACCATCCCGGAGCCAGGACCCCCGGGGGCCACCTCCTCTCTGGATCCCTGAGTTATCACTCGATGTTTCCATTTAAAATACGCGCTACTCTCCACGCGGGCGAAGCCGCAACAGCTCACTGCTGGGGGACCATCTGTTTGCGACGAGCTCTTCTCCTTATACATGAGGATTTGCCAGTGGGGTCTGCGTCTCCTCCCAAGGGGTCAGCCTCCTGGCCAGGACCACCTCCCAGTTCCCAGTGGAGGCAGGTGAGGACTTGGCCTGGGTGTTAAGTGAGGGGAGGAGCCAAAATGGTTGGGCTTCAGCCTCCAGGTGCAAGAGCTCTCCTTCGGATGAAATGATGACCTGTTCTGTGTGTGTGTGTTTACTGAGATACAGTTGACATGTATTAGTTCCAGTGTTACGACATCACAGTTTGCTTTTTGTACGCATTGTGACGTGATCACACAGTAAGTCTAGTTGAAATCTGTCGCCACACGTAGTTGTAAGCTTTTTCCTTCGGATGAGAACTCTCAGGATCTCCTCTTTCAGCAACTTCCAAACAGGCATGTCTTCTGAGCTATAGTCAGTATGCGGTACAGAACCTCCCCAGAACTTATCCATTGTAAGCAAGATATCCGTGCCTTTAACCCCCTCACCCGTTTCGGCCACAGGAAACCCCTCCCGCCCCTGGCCACCACTCGCGTGGTTCTCTTTCGTGGAACTCTCTTGTGTAAACAAATGCCCCTTCATTGTGGAAGTGGGAGACCAGGCTCTGCTGGAGGCCCCTCCCTTCCCGCCCTCCAGGAAGCAGCAGGAGGACAAATATTTGGTGACTAGCCCCGCGCAGACACCCCAGGGAGAACGGCCGGTGGCAGGGGCAGCCAGGCTGGGCGGCCGGCAGGCTTGGTAACAGCACATGTTTTAACCAGAGCGGGGAGCTCACCCTGCGTATTTGATTTCCCCTGACCAGCACCTGCATCAGGGAAGTACACACACACACACACACACACACACACACATGCACACACGCACACACGCACACATGCACACCCGCCAGTGCGTCAGCACAGAAAGCAGCATCTTTCCATTTCTGGAAAGGGTAACTCAGTTCCTAATGAAATCTCTTCACCCAGGGCTGGAAGCAACCAAGTAATGGGAGGCTGGATTAGCTCACTTCTCCTCCGAGGGCTCCCGAGCGCACACCCCAGCTCCAAGTGTGCACACGCGGCCAAGGCCGCTCTGAACCCGAGAGGGAGCCCAGCGGTCAGTGCGCCTGTGTGGACGGCACCTTCTGCAGGGTGTGCTCCAGCGGGGTCTCCGCTGAGGCGGGAAGAGTCTGGAGACCCAGGACCACCCCCCCGCCTGTGCCCTCGTCACCCTTGACCCTGGAAGGGGTCGTACCTAACCTATTATAGCTTCAGTTTTCTGGTCTGTAAAATTGGTGATAAAATCTGCTATCTCAAGTCGTTAAGAGACTGGAAGCGGATCCAGACAGGCTGCTACATGCGTTTGCAGAGCCACCCGTCTGGAGCCCTGAGTCCAGGCCTGGTGAGCCCAGAGCCCCGGGAAGGGCCCCATGTTCCCAGCCGGGGCCTAGGAGCCCGCCGGTGAGGCAGGCTGGGGAGAACACGAGCTGACAGATTGCAGCCAGACACTCCTCCTGGTTCCCACACCCTGCTGTGGGGTGCACAGCTCCCCACGATTGACGCCAGCTGCTGCCTGTTCCCAGGGTGAGCTGACTGAACCTAGGCCTCCCATTCCCAAATCCACCTGGATGGAACCCCTGGCCCACACCTGCCATCACCAGGCTGTGCCGGTCCGGTGCCCATCTCCCTCCTCAGACGGGCATCCTGGGCCCTGGGGCCACCTTCAAACCTCTCCCTACCTCCCCCAACACCTCAGCATCATCCGTCATGTCCTGCCCGACTCTGAACGCCCTTGTGTTGCTCCTTAAAAGCAATCAGCGAGGAGTCAGGCTTGGAACAATGTACATGAGGGTGTGCCCTTGAACCCTGTCCAAGGCAGTCATCGTGAGACTGAGTCAGACCCCAGAAGCGGCCGGCTCTCTGACAGGCGCTCCGAGGGCCTGTTCAAGAGTGCAAAAACATGTATATCAACTGCAAAGCCCGACTCAGCCCCTGGACTTGAACAGAGGGGTCTGGAGGCCTGAATCTGGGAGCAGCCCAAACAGGTGCCCCAGGAGGTGCAAAGACCCTGCGGTGTGGGTGAGGGGGGCGCGGATGGGGTCGGTGTCCCCGGCAACTGGTGGCATCTGAACTGCTGGCTCCCAGTCCTGGGACAGGGGCGACAGTGCAGAGGAGCAGGGCTCTTCCTGTTGGTACCTGGGGGGGCGGACGTGACTGGCCTGTCAGATGCTACTTGAAGCAGATTCTATTGCGCAGAAATGATCGAGACTGTCACGCTAAAATCAGAGTATTTAGATGCCCCCAAAGCCTTTTCCCTGGAGCCGCAGCTTCAACGTCTGTGTGTAGACGATGCGGCTGTGTGGTGTCCTCAGCTTAACATTCTCAGGGTGCTCCTGCACGTGTCAGAGCTGGGGGCAGGGCCGCGGTGCCCTGGCAGAGTGGGGAGGGGGCATGGGTGGCCCTTCCCCTGCATCCCCCTGCCAGCCCTCAGCCCCCGCTCCGTCCTGCCCTCCCTGCAGAAGCTGTACAGGAAGGAGATCAAGCCACCCTTCAAGCCAGCGGTGGGCAGGCCGGAGGACACCTTCCACTTCGACCCTGAGTTCACGGCGAGGACACCCACAGGTGTGTGCGGGCAGGGGTGGGGTGGCCTGGGCTACTTTCCCACGGGGGGTCCTCTAGCCCGGCCAGGTATGGCCAGGCACCCCGGAGTCAGAGAGTCCCACATTCAAGGGCGCCTCCAGGGGAAGTCCCCCTCAGGACTGTTTGTTCTCGTTTCTCTGCTCGTCCGTGATGGAGCCGCCTCCCAGCCTCCCCGGGGGCGCCTGCCTGTGGATCTCCCTGGCGCTCCTGCTCCTCCTGCTCCCTCTGGGCCTGAGTTGCCGATTCCAGGGACTCACCCTGCAAAGTTCGAGAAAAGAAGCTCGAGGCAATGAAAGTCTCATTTGATCAGCGGTTTTATGGGAAGAGGGAGGCTGTCAGCTAAGTCTGTAAATGCATGAACTGTTGATCTTATTCGTGCAAAAAAACCTAACAGCTGTTTGAAAAGTTGCGTCAGCTCCTATAGCTGAGCACAGCAGATGGACTCGTGAGTTTAGCTTCCACGATGCATCTTGAATTACTCCTAAGGTCTACCAAATTCTATCAGAACTGGTCAGTTCAGTTCAGTTCAGTCGCTCAGAGGTGTCTGACTCTGCAACCCCATGAATCGCAGCATGCCAGGCCTCCCTGTCCATCACCAACTCCCAGAGTCTACTCAAACTCATGTCCATTGAGTCGGTGATGCCATCCAGCCATCTCATCCTCTGTCGTCCCCTTCTCCTCCTGCCCCCAATCTTTCCCAGCATCAGGGGCTTTTCCAAGGGGTCAGTTCTTCGCCTGAGGTGGCCAAAGTATTGGAGTTTCAGCTTCAGCATCAGTCCTTCCAATGAACACCCAGGACTAATTTCCTTCAGAATGGACTGGTTGGACCTCCTTGCAGTCCAAGGGACTCTCAAGAGTCTTCTCCAACCCCACAGTTCAAAAGCATCAAGTGTTCGACGCTCAGCTTTCTTCACAGTCCAACTCTCAGCTCCCTTTAAAAGTTGTCATTCTGTGATATTAGTGGCAAGCCTCTCCAATATTCTGCCTGGGAAATCCCATGGACAGAGGAGCCTGGTGGGCTACAGTCCATGGGGTCTCAAAGAGTCAAGAGTTGGATGGGACTGAGTGACTGAGCATGCATTAACTTTGTAAAAATATGGTGATTGTCTTTGTCTGCCCAGGTGGCCTTAACAAAATACCGCAGACTGGGCAGCTTCAACTACAGAAATTTATCTTGGTTTCCCATGAGAGCCCTATCCTGGGTTGCAAACGGCCACCTTCCCTCTGGCTTCACGTGGACTCACTCTGTATCTGAGAAGAGAGAGAGAGAGGCCCCTGGGGTCCTCCTCCTAATAAAGACAGCAGTCTGTTGATCAGAGCCCCACCCTTACGACCTCGCTTACACCCTCAAGACCCCTCCTCCCAGTACAGTCACTCTGGCCTTCAGCATGGGAATTCTGTGGGACACAGTCCAGTTCATCATGGTAAAGGCATGGTGGTTTGGTCCAAAAACACCATGACAAGCCCCTTCTGGAGATTGTGCCCACTCTTCAGGTGGCTCAGTGGTAAAGAATCTGTCTGCAATGCAGGAGACAAGGGTTTGAACCCTGGGTCAGGAAGATCCCCTGGAGGAGGAAATGGCAGCCACTCCAGAAAGCCTGGCTGGCCACAGTCTGCCGGGTCGCAAAGAGTCGGACACGACTGAGCGACCGAGTGCGCCTTATTCTGGAGATTGGATGGGACACGTTCAGCCCGTTGGTAGCTGCTGGGGCTGCGTGCTGTGCGCATGGGGCTTCCCGCGCTTTGCTCTCTGTTGTTGTTTGGTCGTGTCTGACTCTTTTGCGACCCCGTGGACTGTGGCCCGCCAGGCTCCGTCTGTCTGTGGGATTTCCCCGGCAGAAATACTGGAGTGGGTGGCCATGTCCTGCTCCTGTCTCACTGTTACTGAATCTGAAACTGTCTATGATTAAAAAAGACAATCGTGAAATAAATAGTCAAATATGATATATCAAGTGGGTAACATTACAACAAAGAATCCACTTGGCTTTCCACACCACAGAGGGGCCCTTTCGGGATGTGAGCTGTGTGCAAACGCAGAGGTGGGAAGGGGGTGTCCTTGGGGCCTGGAAGGTGCCTGCAGATCCCCACAGTGGAGGCTCCAGGACCTGAAAGGAAGTGGATGCTGGGCGCTATTGGTTAGGGAGTCGAGGCACAGACACTCACTGGTCTCTTCCGGGTCTTCCTGCAGCCCCCAGATAAAACCAAGACCGTCCTCAGGGCCAGAGCCCGAGTGAGGCCTGCGGCCACGGTCGGGGTTACCAGTCGCTGCTGTGAGATTCACGCGGCTGCTCAGGAGCAGCTGGAGACCCAGGGGTCCTCTAGGAAAGGTGGCGGGGCGCTCACACAGCTCTCAGCGGCCTCGGGAAGCCCTTGTGTGTTGGAGGTGAGGGGCGGCCAGTCCTTGACTTGGCAGCACGGACCCAGTTCACAGACAGGGGACTCGTTAGCCCCAGAGGTTGGAAAGACGGAGCAGGAAGAGGGATTCCATCCTGGCTGTGCCCACCTGAGCAGGTCACTGTCTGCCCTCTCCGTGGCTTACCCAAACGCCATGGAACCCAGAAAGGGTTAACTCCAGCAGAGAACGCTGCCTGTGATGAGCACCCTCACCCCCTCCAGGTCCTTAAGGAAAGCTGCACAGTGTCACCAAGGGTTTCCATCATTGGGAACTGTGTTTAAAATCCTGAAATAAAGACCGGATTTGTGTTGCCTGGCAAGAAAATGCCAACGCAGTCAGCTCTGAATTATTCACCTGTGCACACTTTTTGTATCATCCATGAAGAATTTAAACCCCAACCTAATTGGCCCGTATTGTTAGCAGGCTTTTTTCTTAAGCGCATCATATATCTTTTGTGCAGAGAATTCAAGTTTATTTTATTATTAGCTAAAGGAAAACATAATTAGACACAGTGCATTTTAATGCTGTCCAGAAATAGCTTTTTTTACCCCTTTCTGTTTGGATTTTTCCAATCAATTGTACTTACTGCATGACACAGTTTGCCTTTGAGGAGGTAGTAATTGAAATGCCAAGACATAGAAAAATAACTCTCTCTACTCAAAAGAGACCAGACTGTTCTGAGCATGTGATTCGAGTTCATGACTGAAAGGGTAGCAGATGCGGTGTAACCCTGGAGCGGCGGGCAGTCCAGGCCCTGTGTCAGACTTGGACGCACCGTTGGAATTTTTTGTCGCGGTCTTCAAGTCTTTCATTTTTAGCTTAAGCTGATGCTAAAGCTGGTGGACTTTCCCTGACGACACACCAGCTGCCCTTCAGAGTCTGCTGACCCGCGGGAGACGCCAGCCTAAGATTTAAAAGCACAACGAACATTGCAACAAGTCGGGGATCACTCCTAGGATCAACGAAGGTTGACAGTACTCAGCTTTAAATTTCCCTTCATCCAACTCACACTTTTGCCCTTCTTCTAGTACTGAGCTAGAAGTCGGTGTCCCCTAGCTGATTGTAAAGCCTGTTAAAAGTCACGGCTGCCACTACTGTGTGGTCATGTCCAGCTGCACGGACCAGTGTTGGCTGTGATAACCTCCCGTGAGGTCCGTGTGAACCTCAGCTGGTCTCTGCTGGGTCAGAGCAGGGAGACGCACCCCGAGTGTTAGAAGGCATGGCCCTGGGCTTCACACCTCTTTGACGGTTGAAGTCCTTGCTTACTTGATCCACAGACTTTCTTCATTCACCCAGGAAAGTGTATCAGTTCAAATTCGCAGGAAGCTACATCCTGCCCACGCAGACTGCCAGTTGCTGTAACTGAGCCCTTATCCGTTCGGCCCTCAGCCTGTACGTGGCTCACCCTAGATCCTGGCGTGGGCTTGAGTTCTTCCATCCAAACCTGCACCTCTGGGCTTGATGGTGGCTGAACCGACGCTGTGTCCCTGTGCTTGCTGCAGACCTAGCCCAGGACACGTCACCTGGGGGATTTTTAAGAGCAGGCAAACCTCAAAGCCAGAGTTCTCTGCAGGGAAAAAACAGTCAAAACCGGCCTGGGAACAAAACCTCTTTGGAAGGCGCTTGCTGCCTCTGCCATCTCGGTGCATAATTTCCAAATTCTAGAAACTACACAGCCGAGTCTTGTGCTTTCTAATTAAGCTTCTCCAGTCCAGCACGTTGGCACCTTGCTTCCAAGTGCAGTCAGCTTTGATCTCAGGCACTCGGTGACTCTGGAGCCCTTTGCCAGGTAGACGTCGGGGGCTGAGACCCGCCTTCTCATGGTCGGAGGTGCTGAAAGGGGGTGGGCCAAGCCCGCGAAGCCCCTGTCACCCTACGAGTTCTCCCTGGAAGAGCCGTGTGGGCTGCCCGGTCACAGCTCATGGCTAGGCTCCCGGGTATGGAAGGAGCACCCCAATTGCCTTTCCCCCAAAATAAAATGCTCAGGAGGACAATGCACACTCCTGCAGCAGCTGACCCCCACCTGCCCCCCTGCTCCACCAGGAAAGCCTTAGTTTATATATTGTTTCCACGTCAAAATGAAGTATTCAAACCAAGTCAAAAGGTGTGCTCAAGTCGTGTCCGACTCTGTGCGACACCCTGGACTGTAGCCCCCCAGGCTCCTCTGTCCACGGGATTCTCCAGGCAAGAATACTGCAGTGGGTTGCCATCCCCTTCTCCAGGGGATCTTCCCGACCCAGGGATCAAACCCAGGTTTCTAAAGTCTGCTGCGCTGGCAGGGGGGTTCTTCACCACCAGGACCACCTGGGAAGCCCCCAGGGCACGACAGGACTTTATATTTGTTTATATTGCTTATGGCTTTACTGTACTGTGCTTTAGAATGCATTAAGATACATATGTTTGAATTTTTCTCCCGGTGGGTGCGTTCCGCAGCGTATTTTCTCTTTTTCCACTTGACCAGCTGTTGTGTCAGTTGACACAGCCGTGTCTCATTCTGGGCCTCCTCGTCTTACTGGTGTTCCCTGCACCAGACCAAGCGTCCTGATGACATGGATACAGCTTTGTTGGTGACAGCAACACTTCTGCAGCACGGACGCAGCGTGGTTTCCTTGATGATAGATATCCAGGTTGTCGCCAGAATGTTTTTTTGCTGTTACAAATGTTGCTAAGAGCAACGTTTCCCACATTTATTTCTAATCACCTTAAAGTAATTCGGTGGGGTAGGAGTGTCGCTGCTGCTCTTCAGAAGGCAGGTGGATTTGTGCTTAGGTAGACACTCCACGTCAGCCTTGCAAGGATTCTGCCGACTTGGGCTCCCACCCACCACTGCAGTGCCAGCCCTGACCAAACCCGCACGGGCCTGGTTAGCTTTTGCCGATTAGCCAGGCAGCGCGTTGCCCTGGTCACCGTGCCCATTAGAGGGACCGAGCGCCTCCTCAGGTAGGAGCCCTCTGTGCCCTCCCCCATTTTTCTCCTGGGCCTCTCCCCCTTTTCTCACTGGTCTCTGGGAGCTTTTTGCATAATAGAGAGTTTTGTCTGTTCAGTACGATGCAGATCTTTTCTCTCTGCCAGTCTTTTATCCTTTTGTTTTCCTTAATGGTGAGCTTGGAACGGGACCCATCTCAGCAGCAGTCTAGCCTTCGAGCACGTGCACAGAGCTTAGCGGGGTCAGTGCTGAAGGGCTCCCTGAAGGTCCGCGAGCAGAGCGCCCTGCGTGCTGCAGGCAGGCCCCTGGGGACCCTCAGGGGACAGAAGAGTCACCTTGCTGGGCCTGCATCCCTGTGCCCGGTTCCACTGAACTGAGACACTCAGAGTGTGGCCTTCCAGGCCTTGTCCGCAGTGACAGCTCACCCCGAGGTTGCGGGTGGCTCTGGGCTCCGTCTGGAGTGGGCAGGGCCAAGGGCTGTGGCTCAGAATGAATATCGAATACGTTATTATCAATGATCATCCTGAAGTTTTTGTTCTGAGTATTTTTGCTGTAGTGAAAGTGAAAATCACTCAGTCATGTCCGACTTTTTGTGACCCCATGGACTGTATAGTACATGGAATTCTCCAGGCCAGAATACTGGAGTGGGTGGCTGTTCCCTTCTCCATGGGATCTTCCCAACCCAGGAATTGAACCCGAAGCTTGTGGGAAAGGTCAGTTTTCATTCCAATCCCTAAGAAAGGCAATGCCAAAGAATGCTCAAACTACCGCACAATTGCACTCATCTCACATGCTAGTAAAGTAATGCTCAAAATTCTCCAAGCCAGGCTTCAGCAATACGTGAACCGTGAACTCCCTGATGTTCAAGCTGGTTTTAGAAAAGGCAGAGGAACCAGAGATCAAATTGCCAACATCTGATGGATCATGGAAAAAGCAAGAGAGTTCCAGAAAAACATCTATTTCTGCTTGACTATGCCAAAGCCTTTGACTGTGTGGATCACAATAAACTGTGGAAAATTCTGACAGAGATGGGAATACCAGACCACCTCTTGAGAAATCTGTATGCAGGTCAGGAAGCAACAGTTAGAACTCGACATGGAACAACAGACTGGTTCCAAATAGGAAAAGGAGTACGTCAAGGCTGTATGTTGTCACCCTGCTTATTTAACTTATATGCAGAGTACATCATGAGAAATGCTGGACTGGAAGAAACACAAGCTGGAATCAAGATTACCGGGAGAAATATCAATAACCTCAGATATGCAGATGACACCCCCTTATGGCAGAAAGTGAAGAGGAACTAAAAAGCCTCTTGATGAAAGTGAAAGAGGAGAGCGAAAAAGTTGGCTTAAAGCTCAACATTCAGAAAACGAAGATCATGGCATCCGGTTCCATCACTTCATGGGAAATAGATGGGGAAACAGTGGAAACAGTGTCAGACTTTATTTGGGGGGGCTCCAAAATCGCTGCAGATGGTGATTGCAGCCATGAAATTAAAAGACGCTTACTCCTTGGAAGAAAAGTTATGACCAACCTAGATAGTATATTCAAAAGCAGAGACAATACTTTGCCAATTAAGGTCCGTCTAGTCAAGGCTATGGTTTTTCCTGTGGTCATGTATGGATGTGAGAGTTGGACTGTGAAGAAGGCTGAGCGCCGAAGAATTGATGCGTTTGAACTGTGGTGTTGGAGAAGACTCTTGAGAGTCCCTTGGACTGCAAGGAGATCCAACCAGTCCATTCTGGAGGAGATCAGCCCTGGGATTTCTTTGGAAGGACTGATGCTGAAGCTGAAACTCCAGTACTCTGGCCACCTCATGAGAAGAGTTGACTCATTGGAAAAGACTGTGATGCTGGGAGGGATTGGGGGCAGGAGGAGAAGCGGACGACGGAGGATGAGATGGCTGGATGGCATCACGGACTTGATGGATGCGAGTCTGAGTGAACTCCGGGAGTTGGTGATGGACAGGAAGGCCTGGCGTGCTGCGATTCATGGGGTCGCAAAGAGTCGGACATGACTGAGCGACTGAACTCCTGCATTGCAGGCAGATTCTTTACCAGCTGAGCCACAAAATAAAATGTGGTTTCTTATGGCTCAGCCTCTCTGATCTCTGTTTTACCTCCTCATCTAACACACACACACACACACACACCTGTGCACACACACCTCACACCTATGCACACTCACACACACAGGTGCACACACACCTCACACCTACGCACACTCGCACACGCACACACAGGTGCACACACAGCTCACACACATGCACACACACCCACAGGGTTTCTGCACCTTGTCGTAGCTCAGCTCCCCGGGAAGGCTGATTCTCTGGTTGTTACCTGCAGACTCACCCGGCGTCCCCCCCAGTGCCAACGCCCACCATCTGTTTAGAGGATTCAGTTTTGTGGCCTCCAGCCTGGTCCAGGAGCCCTCGCAGCAAGACCTGCACAAAGCCGCGGTTCACCCCATCGTGCAGGTAACCTGCCATTGTCCAGGCGGTCCCCACCTGCAGGTGTTCCCCCACGTCCAGGCGGTCCCCCATGTGCGGACGGTCCCCCACGTCCAGGCGGTCCCCCATGTGCAGACGGTCCCCCACGTCCAGGTGGTCCCTCACATCCAGGCGGTCCCCTTATTCCAGGTGTTCCCCCGTGTCCAGGTGGTCCCTCATCTTCCAGGCGGTCCCCCATGTCCAAGCGGTCCCCCACGTCCAGGCGGTCCCCCATGTGCGGACGGTCCCCCACGTCTGGGCGGTCCCCCACGTCCAGGTGGTCCCCCGCATCCAGGCGGTCCCCCACGTCCAGGCAGTCCCCCATGTGCAGACAGTCCCCCGCGTCCAGGCGGCCCCCCCCAGTCCAGGCGGTCCCCTGCATCCAGGCGGTCCCCTTATTCCAGGTGGTCCCCCATATCCAGGTGGTCCCCCACGTCCAGGTGGTCCCCCGCATCCAGGCGGTCCCCCACATCCAGGTGGTCCCCCATCATCCAGGCGGTCCCCCATATCCAGGTGGTCCCCCACATCCAGGTGGTCCCCCGCATCCAGGCGGTCCCCCACATCCAGGTGGTCCCCCATCATCCAGGCGGTCCCCCGCATCCAGATGGTCCCCCATGTCCAGGCGGTCCCCCACGTCCAGGTGGTCCCCCACGTCCAGGCGGTCCCCCATCTTCCAGGCTTTCCCCCATGTCCAGGCGGTCCCCCACGTCCAGGCGGTCCCCCATCATGCAGGGGATCCTGTAGAGCCCCTTGGTTCGCTCCCCCAGCTTCCCAGGGCCGTGAGTGTCCACCATGGTGGATGTCCCAATTGCCATCATGAAGTGTAGTTTCAGGGGGTCGGTGAAAGTGCCATTTTCCTAAGGAGGTTTGCACTGTGTAAAGGTGAGCACTGTAGAGACTCTCACGAGGCATCAGGACTACTTTTCCTTTAAGAGCCGAGTCTGGGTTCCGTGGACGGTCCTGGAAGGCCACGTTTCTCTCTGCAAGGCCCTTTGGGGAAACACAGCTTGTGTAACGCGGACCGTGCTGCAGCCGTGTCACCGTAATGGGTGACTTTGTCTACACCCTGAGGCGGCAGGTGGGGATGGGGAGGGGCATCAGGGGTGGGATTTCCATCAGACGCTGGCATCCAGACCCCGCTCTGGACACAAGCACCACAGCCACCGCCTGAGTCTCAGGGCCTCTGACCTCCCGCCTCCGGATCCTCCCTCCCTGGGGTGTTTAGGGGAAGCAGATGGGGCGGCCAACCCAGGGTCCTGACCCGAACGATGGGGACGCTGGGGTTGAGATCTGGAACCACCGGCAGCGAGCCCTGCGACCGTGGTCTGAGCCGCTGAGCCCTCCTAGCCGCGGTGTCCCCACGTGCGCAGGCTGGGGCCCCCTGACCCCGCTCTCTGCCGCTGTCTCTGCAGCAGCTACACGGGAACAATGTCCACTTCACCGACGGCTACGAGATCAAGGAGGACATCGGGGTGGGTTCCTTCTCTGTGTGCAAGCGTTGTGTGCACAAAGCCACGGACGCCGAGTACGCCGTGAAGGTAAGAGCAGGGCGCCCGGGCACGCGGGCACGGCCGGCTTCGCAAACACCCTCTCACGCATCTTCCCCCAGGCTCTGATGCGGGCAGTTCCGTTTGCCTTGATATCAGGTCACTTCTTAAAAAGCTGTTTCGCAGATCGTGAGTGTGTTCTTCTCCAGTCAATGTGTAGGTGGGTGCTGAGTGCCTTTAGTAACTTTCCACCTGATATACACTGGGACAAAAGCTTGGGTGCTCGGTATTTTGGAAAATGTAGAGTTGGGACATAGGCAGTGCATCTGGGGAAGGAAGGAAGGAAGTGGGGAGAGATGAGGAAGGAAGTTACAGTCACCAAACTTAAATCAAAGAGATAAACAGAAGCAGATATTTTGTAACATTTGCAAAAGCTTCAGCAGAGAGCTGGCAGTTTTACCCTCAACATCAGGCCCAGTAAACAGTGACGACTGTCTACCACCCAGTTTGGCACTCTCTCCATCCTGCCTTTTGCTTCTGTAATTGTTGCTAAATTCAATATTTGATCTGGAAATCCAAAATATCAGTTTCTTGCATTTTCTGGTTGGTAAAATATGGATAGTCAAAGCTATGGTTTTTTCAGGGGTCATGTGTGGATGTGAGAGTTGGACCATAAAGAAAGCTGAGCACCAAAGAATTGATGCTTTCTGACTGTAGTGTTGGAAAAGACTCTTGAGAGTCCCTTGGACTTTAGGGAGATCCAACCAGTCCATCCTAAAGGAAATCAGTCCTGAATATTCATTGGAAGCACTGATGCTGAAGTTAAAGCTCCAATATTTTGGCTACCTGATTTGAAGAACTGACTCATCTGAAAAGACCCTGATGCTGAGAAAGATTGAAGGTGGGAGGAGAAGGGGATGACAGAAGATGAGATGGTTGGATGGCATCACTGACTCAATGGATGTGAGTTTGAGCAAGCTCCAAGAAGTAGTGAAGGATGGGAAGCCTGGCGTGCTGCAGTCCGTGGGGTCACAAGGAGTGGGACATGACCAGGCGACTGAACAACAGTAACAGAAACGTGGATGAAAGCTAAAACTTTCTGCTAAAGTCATAATCTAATTTTTGCAAAAAGTGTGACTCTTGCGCTCTCCCTCCACAAGGGTGAGAGCTGGTCTGTCTACCACTTGCCCACTTGCCCACTCAGCTGGCCGGGAGGTGCTCAAGGACCCAGGTCCAGCCAATGGTGTCGTGGTGATCAGGGCACCCTGGCTTATCCCAGGATGGTGCACGTGATGTTCCCCTGCTCTTCAAGGAGCCTCTGGGGACAGATGGAGCCTGTGCAGCAGGCAGTGGAATAAGAGGAGTCGTTCCAGCCCCTGTGATCTCCTGAGCCCCAAGAAGATTGTTCGAAGTGGTGGCTGCGATGCCGTGGCCTCATTCCGCCCCATCCCCAGCTCCCTGGCCACACCTGGGAACAGATAATCCTTGTGTCCAGCAGGATGTTTGCCCACTGCCTTGCACCCCGAGGACACGCTCAGCCCTGTCGGAGACGCCAGCCCCAAGCATCGCAGGTCCTTGGTTTAAGTGGGGCTGGCAATTTATGGCTTTGTGACAAATATAACTTGAATTCCTCAAATAACACAGAGCGTTTACATTGGAGGAAGACTCAGTCTGTGCATTTCGCAGGTCTGGGGTTGTCAGCCTGCCCAGTGTCTTGACCGCATCAAGGAGTGGTTGACGGAAGGGAATATCGCACGATTTTAAATCCCTGGGTGGGTGGGGTTGCGGCTGCAATGGGGCCACCCCGCATGTCGGTCTGATGTGTTTCGGGATTTAGCTCAAAGAGGAGTTTCTTTTTTCCTCGTCCTCGGGAGGGTTTAACGGGATCTCGGATGATGCTGTTCCTATGTCCAGACAAGCCAATGGGGGAGAGGAGAACCAAGTCCTGCCTCGACGAGGACGTCAGTTTTACTTAATATATTTCACATGCTCCGTAAGCATGCAGGGGCTTCTTAAATTCTTTCTGCTGGGCTCACTCCTCACAGGATTTCTTTAGACACTGTGTCGGGTGGCCAGCACCAGTCCTAGAGACAATCGAGGCTTCCACTGAGCGCAGAGAAATGCGTTTATTGTTCAGCGGGTGCCCGACACTGGTGCCCTTCCAGAGTGCAGCCTGACACGGGAGGTTTCTGAAAATAAGCCCCCGCTGACAAAGGCAACGGTGTCTTTCCCCCAGTGTCCCTGTATCCAGCTTTCACCAAAAGACACCATCTGAATTCAGCTTTGTCAGCAACTGGCTTCTAACTCCGTCCCCAAAGATGGGACCCCACGATTGGCATTTCCGGGGATTCTAGCCCCAGCTTCTTGGGCACTGAAGCCAGGAACTGTGACTGCAGCTGACCTAGGAGTCCGAGCTGAAGCTGAAGTTCCTTGAAGTCGAATCCTCGGGGTTCCCTGGACAGACTGGGCAGGTGGGCGTCGCAGGGACCGCCCCCATGGTCTCCGAGCCCCTGGTGGGTCGTGATTCCTCGTCTGGAGCTTCCTTGGGTTAGGCGAGGAAGGAGGAGCGCCTCCAGTGAGACGCACGCCCGGGACCGCGGCTGCCTCGGTTACCCGCTCACTGAGCCTCGGCTCCTCCATCGGGGGGCAGACGCCCCGCTTGGATTTCCTTCCGAGACGAAAGCCGGAGGGAGTCCCACGACAGAGAGCATTTAGGACGAGCCCATCTGCTCCCAAAGCTGCCCGCCCCGCTGCGGCTCCCCGTTCTGTTCCCGCCGGCGTTTCCAGGTAGAAACACCGCGGAAGCGCGTGTTGGCTCTTCCGCGCTCTGCTGACCCGACGGGCAGCCGCACCGCCCTCGCTGGCGGAGGAGCCGAGAAGCTGCCCTCTCGGCGTGTTCTCAGACGTGACGCGGTTCAGCGACTCGGCTGCGAGTGGGTCCCAGCTCCGCACTCGCCCTGTTGAACTCGGGCGACACCTCTCCAGGCCACCGCGGTGTGCAGACCCCGCGCTGCAGACTCTTGGGCAGAGAACGGGGTCGGTTTCATTCGGAGACCATCCCGTCGTGTCCTCTGTGCGGCTACAGGGAGGAGGCGGGAACGTCCGCTCTGCTTGCAGAGCCGCAGGGGAAGACCGCGGTCCCCCGGACAGAAGGGCTGTGGGCGGAATACCCGGGCTTTGCCCGAGGCCATCACACCGGGGTGATTCTGCCCCCCGGGGAACACGCGCGGGGCAGGAGTCGCTCCTGGCGTGTGGTGCCCAGAGGTCAGGGTGTTTCCCCGAATCCCACACAGGACAGCCCCCCGGTGCCCCGGAGACTCAACCCCACAAGGTCAGGCGTGCCGAGGTTGGGAACCCCAGCCTAAGGCATGAAGATGAAGGAGTTCAGGCAGACAAATCCGGCAGCTGGAGTCTGGAGATGAGGGCGGTTTCCTTCTCGCGGAGCCTCTGCTTGCTGTCCTGGAAGCTGGATGGCCGTGGACCAGGAACACGCTTTGTGCAGGGCAGGACACCCCCTCTCTGCCCAGAGCCGGGGTCCGGGTGCAGCCCTTCTGAGGGGCCTCGGGGCCAGTCCTGAAGCATCAGCCTCCAAGCTCAGAGTACAACGTACAGCAGCTCTCACGTTCTTGGAAATATCGCTGTGTTTTGCTTTGTTTGTGTCAGCCTTATAAACACCTACTTTTGGATCGTGAATACTGTCATCACATCAACTGCAATTTAAGTTAAACTGCAATTTCAGTTCTAGGTCTTTATACCAATATACTGAAACCAACCTACCCAGGTATACTCCTGGGACACAAAACTGCTGGATTTGCACTTGTTCTCAGCTGCATTTTTACACTCAGGTCCTGAATTAGTGAGACCACATGGAATAGCGACTCAGTGACTCTGGGAGGCAGCGGAGGACAGGGGAGGCTGGCGTGCTGCGGCCCGTGGGGTCGAAAAGAGCCGGACACGACCTGGCTACTGAACAAGAAGAATCTGGTCCCTGGTCTTGGCCCCTGCCCCCCGCTGAGGCAAACCCCACCAGGTGCCCGGGGTCCCCTGCCAGGAGAGTCTGACCTGGGAGGGCACGACGCTGACCCCCCATCTCAGGTTCATCGGGTGGAGTGTCCCCCCCCACCCCCCGTGGACCTGCCTCAGGCTAGGGTGCTGAAGGGGAAGAACCGCAGCGTTCTCTCAGGCACGTCGCAGTGGACAGATGGGCCCTGCTTCCTGAGACCTCGGAGCTGCTCTCGCAGGCGGCTGATGTGAGACTCAGGCCCGCCTTTGTGTCCACGGCCAGCCCCAGAGGCTAGTGGGAGGAGAGGAGATTGTGCAAGACTTGGAAATAACACAACACACAAACTACGCAGATGCCAAAGCGTTAACGCACCTTTCATTTAAAGGAAGATTGAAATGGAATCAGTGATGACCTGCAGAAGGTAACTCTGAGTCAGGGGGATTCACAGGGGAGAGGTGCGTTTGGAAGGAAAGATAATTCGTGTTCCTACTTCATGAGAGGCGCTCACTGTGCAGACTGCTGCAGCTTTGCTTTCATCGCAGCTTTAGGTCTTCGTGGCCTGACGTGACTGGGTGCGTATTCCAGTCTATGCCCGTGTTTACACCGGCCCCGCCACCCCCGTCCCACCCCCCCACCCACCCCCCGCAGTGGTTTCCTCACTCAGTTCAGTTCGATTTAGTCACTCAGTCATGTCTGAATCTTTGCAACCCCATGGACTGCAGCACACCAGGCCTCCCTGTCTATCACCAGCTCCAGGAGCTTGCTCAAACTCATGTCCATTGAGTCAGTGATGCCATCCAACCATCTCATCCTCTGTTGTCCCCTTCTCCTCCTGCCCTCAATGCCTCCCAGCATCAGGGTCTTTTCCAGTGAGTCAGCTCTTCGCATCAGGTGGCCAAAGCATTGGAGTTTCATCTTCAACATCAGTCCTTCCAATGAACACCCAGGACTGGTCTCCTTCAGAATGGACTGGTTGGATCTCCTTGCAGTCCAAGGGACTCTCAAGAGTCTTCTCCAATACCACACTTCAAAAGCATCAATTCTTTGGCACTCTGCTTTGTTCACAGTCCAACTCTCATATCCACACATGACCACTGGAAAAACCATAGCGTTCACTAGACGGACCTTTGTTGGCAAAGTAATATCTCTGCTTTTGAATATGCTATCTAGGTTGGTCATAACTTTTCTTCCAAGGAGTAAGCGTCTTTTAATTTCATGGCTGCAGTCACCATCTGCAGTGATTTTGGAGCCCAAGAAAATAAAGTCAGCCACCGTTTCCCTTGTTTCCCCACATATTTGCCATGAAGTGATGGGACCAGATGCCATGATCTTCGTTTTCTGAATGTTGAGCTTTAAGCCAGCTTTTTTCACTCTCCTCTTTCACTTTCATCAAGAGGCTTTTTAGTTCCTCTTCACTTTCTGCCATAAGGGTGGTGTCATCTGCATATCTGAGGTTATTGATATTTCTCCCAGCAATCTTGATTCCACCTTCTGCTTCCTCCAGCCCAGCGTTTCTCATCATGTACTCTGCATATAAGTTAAATAAGCAGGGTGACAATATACAGCCTTGATGTACTGTTTTCCCAATTTGGAACCAGTCTGTTGTTCCATGTCTGGTTCTAACTGTTGCTTCTTGTCCTGCATAAAGATTTCTCAAGAGGCAGGTCAGGTGGTCTTATATTCCGATCTCTTGAAGAATTTTCCAGTTAGTCATGATCCACATAGTCAAAGGCTCTGGCATAGTCAATAAAGCAGAAACAGATGTTTTTCTGGAACTCTCTTGCTTTTTCGATGATCCAACAGATGTTGGCAGTTTGATCTCTGGTTCCTCTGCCTTTTCTATATCCAGCTTGAACATCTGGAAGTTCTCAGTTCACATACTGTTGAAGCCTGGGATGGAGAATTTTGAGCATTACTTTAGCAGTGTGTGAGATAAGTGCAATTGTGCGGTAGTTTGAGCATTCTTTGGCATTGCCTTTCTTTGGGATTGGAATGAAAACTGACCTTTTCCAGTCCTGCGGCCACTGCTGAGTTTTCCATATTTGCTGGCATATTGAGTGCAGCACTTTCACAGCATCATCTTTTAGGATTTGAAATAGCTCAACTGGAATTCCATCACCTCCACTAGCTTTGTTCGTAGTGATGCTTTCTAAGGCCTACTTGGTTTTACATTCCAGGATGTCTGGCTCTAGGTGAGTGATCACACCATCGTGATGATCTGGGTCCTGAAGATCTTTTTTTATAGTTCTCTGTATTCCTGCCCCCTCTTCTTACTATCTTCTGCTTCTGTTAGGTCCAGACCATTTCTGTCCTTTATGGTGCCCATCTTTGCATGAAATGTTCCCTTGGTATCTCTAATTTTCTTGAAGAGATCTCTAGTCTTTCCCATTCTATTGTTTTTCTCGATTTCTTTGCATTGATCACTGAGGAAGGCATTCTTATGTCTCCTTGCTATTCTTTGGAACTCTGCATTCAGATGAGTATATCTTTCCTTTTCTCCTTTGCTTTTTGCTTCTCATCTTTTCCCAGCTATTTGTAAGGCCTCCCCAGACAGCCATTTTGCTTTTTCACATTTCTTTCTCTTAGGGATGGTTTTCATGAACACCTCTTATACAATATCAAGAACCTCCATCCATAGTTCTTCAGGCACTCTGTCTATCAGATCTAATCCCTTGAATCTATTTGTCATTTCCACTGTATAATCATAAGAAATTTGATTTAGGTCTTACCTAAATGGTCTGGTGATTTTCCCTACTTTCTTCAATTTAAGTCTGAATTTGGCAATAAGGAGTTCATGATCTGAGCCACAGTTGGCTCCCAGTCTTGTTTTTGCTGACTGTATAGAGCTTCTCCATCTTTGGCTGCAAAGAATATAATCAATCTGATTTCGGTGTTGACCATCTGGTGATGTCCATGTGTAGAGTCTTCTCTTGTGTTGTTGGAAGAGGGTGTTTGCTATGACCAGTGCATTCTGTTGGCAAAACTCTATTAGCCTTTGTCCTCCAAAGTCAAACTTGCCTGTTACCCCATGTATTTCTTGACTTCCTGCTTTTGCATTCCAGTCCCCTGTGATGAAAAGGACGTCTTTTTTGGTGTTAGTTCTAGAAGGTCTTGTAGGTCTTCATAGAACCGTTCAGCTTCAGCTTCTTTGGCATTACTGGTTGGGGCATAAACTTGATAACCATGATACTGAATGGTTTGCCTTGGAGACGAACAGAGATCATTCTGTCATTTTCTAGATTGCCCCCAAGTACTGTATTTCGGACTCTTTTGTTGACCATGATGGCTACTCCATTTCTTCTAAGGGATTCTTGCCCACAGTGGTAGATATAATGGTCATCTGAGTTAAATTCACCCATTCCAGTCCATCTTAGTGCACTGATTCCCAAAATGTTGATGTTTACTCTTGCCATCTCCTGTTTGACCACTTCCAATTTGCCTTGATTCATGGACCTAACATTCCAGGTTCCTATGCAATATTGCTCTTTACAGCATCGGACCTTGCTTCTATCACCAGTCACATCCACAGCTGGGTGTTGTTTTTCTCTGGCTCCATCCCTTCATTCTTTCTGGAGTTATTTCTCCATTCTTCTCCAATAGCATATTGGGCACCTACCGAGCTGGGGAGTTCATCTTTCAATGTCCTGTCTTTTTACCTTTTCATATTGTTCATGGGGTTCTCAAGGCAAGAATGCTGATGTGGTTTGCCATTCCCTTCTCCAGTAGACCACGTTTTGTCAGAACTCTCTACCATGACCCGTCCATCTTGCGTGGCCCTCCACGGCATGGCTCATAGTTTCACTGATTTAGACAAGGCTGTGGTCCGTGTGATCAGTTTGGTTAGTCTTCTGTGATTGTGGTTTTCATTCTGTCCGCCCTCTGATGGAGAAGGATCAGAGCTCGTGGAAGCTTCCTGGTGGGAGGGACTGGTTGTGGAGGAATCTGGGTCTTGTTCTCACTCAGGTGGAACCCAGATCCTTGCAGTGGCCAGCAGGCCCGCACTGCCCTGTTCCCGGAGCCCCTCTGGCCCCTCCTCACCCCATCCTTAGCCCACTCCCGAGGGGGCAGCACCCCTCCCTGAACCCAGAACTCCGCTCCCCGCGCTGGGCCTCAGTCTCTCTGAGCACGGGGTGGTCCCCGCCTGAACCCCGCTCCCCACGCTGGGACTCAGTCTCTCTGAGCACGGGGTGGTCCCCGCCTGAACCCCGCTCCCTGCGCTGGGCATCCGTCTCTCTGAGCATGGGGTGGTCCCCGCCTGTCCCCGGCCTCCCGGCCTCGGTGCCTGTTTCAGGGCTCCTGGAACCCAGCGTGCTTCCCAGCTCGTTTCCTGTCCACACCCCTTCATGATGCTCGGTGGTAGCAAGGACGGATGGTGAGAGAAAAGTCCCAGAAGTTTCCTGGTGGCCCAGTGGTGGGGAGTCTGCTTTCACTCTTGGGGCCTGGGTGCAACCCCTTGTCAAGGAGCTAAGATTCCACAAGCCACGTGGTGTGACCGAAAGGCGGAGAGAGAGAGAGAGAGAGAGAGCAATCGGGGGCTTTTCTTCAAATTCAGAATCACCGCATCTCTTCCTTTGGCTTGTTTATTCTCAGAGTGGGCAGGACGACTGGTCCACCCAACACTCCTTGTCATTCGTTTCTTACAATTTTGTATTAACTCTTTTTCCCAGGCAGACACGGTGCTAGGTTCCAGGCAAAAGCAAACCTGTTCTCGGAAAGCTCACAGTCCAGCCAGGGAGGGCTTCACTGACCGCAGAACCAGAGCCAAACGGGGAGCTCGCTGAGGAATCGAAAATGCGGGGAGCCTCTGTGGCTGCCTCTCCGGTGGCCTGATTCCTCTGCAGACACACAGACACAGACTCCCCTCACCCAAGGCGCCGCTCGCCCGTTTCCTCCCTGTGTGTCTGCGAGGCTCACGCGGGTCCGGGGGGACGTCGGCAGCCATCGCCACGTTGTCCCGAAGGGCAACACAGCTGGGTGTCCTTTCAGGAGCAGATTCTCGTGTTCTTAAAATAGCAATAGAGTCAGGTGAAAATAAAGCGCCATCCTTGAAGCTGTGCTGGAGTCAGCGTCTCCCGATTTGTAATTCTAGTGAAGCGTGGCTGACACACTCGGGGCTGAAGCTGGACTGACTGTCCACCCCATTTGTATTCACAACAGACTGCTGACAATTACAGCGCGTTTCTGGGCTCATTTTCATGCTGCGTGTGTAACTTGTCAACCAGAAAAGCAGTGGAATTAAGACAGATGGCTGACACGAATGGAGCTTATTTTTAGAAGGAAAACTGATTGGCATGGAAATTTAATTTTTTCCGGCAGGAAACCTTGGAGCCCTTTCTCTGTGTCATTTGTTTAAGTTAATTGAACAAGAGAAGGTATCTGTTCAGTTTTACAAGGGACTCCACGCTCTGCTAGTCTCGTTTCAAATATGGTATTAATCCTCTCGACAAGTCAGAGGAAACACCCCACCCCGGGAGGGGGTGTGGCGGGCCTGGGCGTTCTCCCCTCCGTCTTGTGGTGCACAGGGCACCTCGAAGCCCTGTGATAGTCAGTGTCTGGGAGGGGAGTCCGTGCTGGACAGAGGTGAGGCCGAGGAAGATGGGGAAATGCAGAGACCAAAAGGAAGAGGAACAAGCGTGTGGATGCTGGGACGTCTGGACCAGTCTCGTCCCCGCTTTCAGCCAGCAGGAATAGGACGTGCTGATACCTGCCTGTGCACCTCACCTGCTAAGGAGAATCCTGCCCTCTGCATCCTCTGTTGGGGCTGGACTCGCTTCGTGGGCTGTGGAAGCATCCAGCTGCTCAGAGAGCAGCTCCTGGAGAGTCTGTTTTGCCAGCCTCACTGGTCGCTGACCGCTGGGTGGCGTCTGCACCAGGAGAGGGCAGAGCCTCTGGTCCTCCCCACCTGTGGTCCATCCACACCCTCTGAGCATCCGCAGCGAGAAGGGAGGCCTTGCGTGTGGATCTATTTACTGAGAATTTTCCCCTCACTTTTGTTGCATAAGGAAGACTATAAAGCAACATTGTTCTCAAAATAAGGGACTCAGTTGACCAGGGCTCGCTTGGACGAGAAGCCAGTCCCACAGTCACCATCCCAAGAAACTGACCCCCAGGGAGAAGTTCCTCCTGGACGCTTCCCAGCAGTGTTCTCGACCCCGAGAGCTGTCCGCCACAAACCTGGGCTTTGCGCTCGGGCACAGGGACCAGTCATCACACCTCTGTTTGTCCTTCCTGAGCTTTCTGCAAACAACCGCAGGAAACATCTGTGGATAAACACAGCCAGCCCTCGCCAACGACAGTCGGGCTCAGGACTCTGGGTCTGAACAGAACTCGCCGCTGCATGCTGGTCCCCCATTGCCCAGACTGAGGCGGGGGGGCAGCAGCCAGCAGGCAGCTGCGGGAGCCTGAGCCTGCCTCCACTCCCCAGGGACCTCCTTCCAGGCATTGCCTACTCCCCAACTCCAGGCCCACCGGGGACCCCACCACGGTGCCCTGCCCACCCCCTGGCTTCCGGTTGGTTCCACCTGGGGAAACACCCCAGGAGGGAGGAGGGCAGCACCCTCAGGCCTGGGGGGCCCTGTCCGTGCGTCCATGCAGCCACCTCTGGTCCCGTCATAGCTCCCCTCCCCCTGCCCCAGGCCATCGGTGTGGTAAAAAAGTTTCTTCTTTCTTGTTCATCCTGCATCCTGTTCCATCGTGATTTGTCCGTCTAGTCAAAGCTATGGTTTATCCAGTGGTCATGTGTGGATGTGAGAGCTGGACCATAAAGAAAGCTGAGCACCGAAGAACTGATGCTTTTGGACTGTGGTATTGGAGAAGACTCTTGAGAGTCCCTTGGACTGCTAGGAGATCCAACCAGTCCATCCTAAAGGAGATCAGTCCTGAATATTCATTGGAAGGACTGATGCTGAAGCTGAAACTCCAATACTTTAGTCACCTGATGTGAAGAGCTGACTCATTGGAAAAGACCCTGATGCTGGGAAAGATTGAGGGCAGGAGGAGAGGGGGACGACAGAGGATGAGAGGGCTGGATGGCATCACCATCTCAATAGACATGAGTTTGAGCAAACACTGTAAGTTGGTGATGGACAGGGAGGCCAGGCGTACTGCAGTCCGTGGGGTCGCACAGAGATGGACATGACTTCGTGACTGAATAATAAAAATCCTAAAATTTTATTTGAAAGAAAAAAAAAGAATATACTATTAGCTTTTTTAAAAAACCACCACTAATGATTTTAATCTTCTCAAGTTCCAAACGGGTCACAGCCCAGGAACTGAATGGCCAGCAGGCAGCTGGGGCAGAGAGGGTCCTAGAACCTCGCTGGCCAGCGGGGGACCCACGCAGCATAAAGACCACCGCAGGCAGCTAAGCATCCTCACGTTAAGGCTTCCCCTTCACCAGCTGCTAAAGGAGCCTTTAAGACGTCCCCTCTAGACAGACGCGCTGTGTGTTGACTTCCTTCAATAACAGAAGTCACCCTGGCGTCCGAGCTAGAACTTCAGTAACAAGAGGAGGAAGGTGCTGGGTCAAGAAGGGAAGTGCGGCGTTTCACTGGACGCGGAGCCCCAGTGTGTTGTGGGGCTCACGGTCCCAGTGTGATGTCAGCAGGGCCTGGCGTCGGGTTTAATACCCAGCCGGGGAGAGGCACAGACTCCGCGCCCACCGTCCTCGGCGGTGAGGGGGCAGCGGGTGGGGGCTGCAGAGCACTCACTCTGGGTCCTCCTCCACCCCCCCAGGCATTTTGCTCACCTGAAGAAGAGAGTGAGTTTATGCCGAGCTCTGCTTGGAGCCTTGGATGAGATGGGGAGTGAAAGCGAGTTTTCCTCCCTCTGAAATATGCGTCCTCCCCGTGGCGAATGTTTTGAAATTGGGTGAAGCTAACGGGCAGGGAAGAGCACTGCTTCTGAGTGTCGAATCCCACCAGGTGCTGTAGACTTTGCGAGCTCGGGGTCCCCTCCCCAACCCGCTCCATCCCCACAGAAAGCTGGACCGGGGCGCAGGAAGCTGCCTCCTCAGGAGCCTGTGGTGATCCACCCACAGTGACAAGGCATGAATGAACTGAATGAACGCCTGCCTGGATCAAGGTCCGCGTTCATCCATGACACCTGTGGTTGGGAGCTGGAGAAGGAAATGGCAACCCACTTCAGTACTCTTGCCTAGAGAATCCTGTGGATGGAGGAGCCTGGTGGGCTGCTGTCCATAGGGTCGCACAGAGTCGGACATGACTGAAGCAAATTAGCGTGCATCCATGCATGCATTGGAGAAGGAAATGGCACCCTACTCCAGTGTTCTTGCCTGGAGAATCCCAGGGACAGGGGAGCCTAGTGGGCTGCCGTCTATGGGGTCACACAGAGTCGGTCATGACTGAAGTGACTTAGCAGCAGCAGCAGGAGCAGTGGTTGAAAGCCATCTGTCTTCACGGAGGAAAGAATTTTATCTGCCATCCTAAGACCCGGGCTACACTTGCCAGGAAGAGGAGGAAGGTTGGAAGCCTGAGGGAGCATCCATTCGGATAAGCCACGGCGCAACCTCAGGGCCAACCCGGTGTCTCCCGGTCAGAACCGCGCTGGGTCTCCCTTTGTGCCTGGTGTGTAGCCTCCCAAGGAGGCGAGAGACACACAGCAGCTGGAGGCCCACTTTGGACAGAGAGAGGGCACAGCCCTGCCCCTCCCAGAGCCTGACGAGTATAGAAAAACCACCTTCTGCTTATGGGGTGCCTGTGTGAGCTCCCCAAACTCACCCTTCTTCATCCAGCTGTGTAACGGCTTAAAATTTAGTGTCTGGAGGCAAGTGCCTTTTTCTTTTTAATGTCAGTCTGTTGCTCACTAGGAAAGAAAGGATGGCCGTGCATTTCTGGGCAGTGTTGGGTTATCTTGGCTGAGGTCAAGCTGGAGACGGGGAGCGCGAGGGCGCAGAAGGGGGCCCAGCCGCGGGCGCCCGCTGGACGCCGCACGTCACACACCCTGTCTGTTTCAGATCATCGACAAGAGTAAAAGGGACCCCTCGGAGGAGATCGAGATTCTCCTGCGGTACGGCCAGCACCCCAACATCATCACCCTCAAAGACGTAAGTGCCCTCCGGCGCCCCTGCTGTCGAGCTGTGTCTGTGCCCCGCCCCCGGAAGCCCCGTGGATGCGCAGAGCCGCTTGCCGCCAGCTCATCCGCCCTTCCTGGTGCCTCGGAGCACGAGGCCGCTGCTGCCCGGAACCCTCGGGGTCACCCGGCAGCCGGGGGCCCGACCTGCTGGGCCGTTCATCACATCCCATTGATCGCCCCCCACCTCTTCCCGGATTCTCGTAACCGGGCATGCAGTGGGCGAGAGGAGAGAGAACCCGCGAGGAGTCTAACCCGGCTGTGCTGTCTCTCACCGTCGTGGAGAGCGCGGAGCCAGTGAAGCGGGGCTTCAGCTCTGACGCTCCAGGTCCACGGCCCCGGCCAGCTTCCCTCTGTCCGTGTTGAGTGATGCGGGGTCCTTGTCCCTGGAAGGACAGGGAGGGGGTGACCAGGCGCACTGGAGCCAGTCGGATGCTCCTGGCAGCGTCCATCCCGGCCGGGGAGTCAGAATGGGGAGTGCGCTGGCCTCCTCTCCGCCCCTGCCCTCCACCCCAGAGTGACCCCAGGGTCGTCAGCCCAGAACCTCAAGATACTAGGACCCGCCCCTCGGTCTCCCCAGGGCCCTGTGAACGCTGGGCAGGCGTAAGAGGCCTTCCTGACGCTGGCTCAGTTCTGAGGACAGGCCTATGTGAACAAAGCGTAAAGGGAAGCCCAGCCCCCAGACGGCGCGCTGGCCTGCCCCGCCCCTCCCGGCGTGGCGCCCCCGTGCCCGCGGCCTGGCGCCCCTGTGCCCGCGGCCTGCCGGCGGGGTCCCTAAGCCGGGCGCGCTCTCGCCCGCCAGGTCTACGACGACGGAAAGTTTGTGTACCTGGTGACGGAGCTGATGCGCGGCGGCGAGCTGCTGGACCGCATCCTGCGGCAGCGGTACTTCTCGGAGCGGGAGGCCAGCGCCGTGCTGTGCACCATCACCAAGACGATGGACTACCTCCACTCGCAGGGGGTAAGGCGCCCCGGGGCGGGCCGCGGGAGGCCGGGAAGCCGGCGCCCCAGGACCGCGGCCTCGGCACTTAGGAACCAGGCGGCCCGCCTTCCTTCCCAACCCCAGCCGTTCCTCATGGGCCTGCGTGATTTCAGACGCACGCAGCCTGCATCCAGGAGCTCGGTCAGATTTAAATTCACTGGGACCGATTACAGTGAAAACGTACTTCGGACTTGATGGTGGGGTGCTCCTCACTGTCCCACCCCCACCGCCCAGGAGGCCGGTGATGAAATGACTGTGAGAGCTGAGATCGCAGCCCTCTAGGCTCCGGAGCAGACCCATTTCACAGATGAGGAGACTGGAGCACAGAAGGGTTGAGGGTCTGGCCCAAAGCTGCACGCAGAGCCGGTTTCCTCCCAGCACCGTGCCTCCAGGCCCGCCCCCCACCCCAGCCCCAGATTCCCCGCCTGGTCAGCAGCCCCTGGTAGGCCTGCACTGTTCCTCCGCCAGCTGCACACGTGTGCCCTCTGAACAGGGCACTCTTCTGGGCCCCCACGGCAGTCGCTGTTTCCGGGATTAGTAAACCCTTCCCAGGACAGTCAGACTCCAGGGCGGCCCTTCAGAGGGTGGTTTGGCAGACTGGCCTGTTTGCAAGAGGGGAGCTGGCATTGGGGTCTTTAGTCTCCCGGCCTCGCAGTCTCTGAAGCCTCACCGGCCGCCTGCCAAGGCTTTTTTCATCTGCCTCCCCCGTCCTCTGTCTGGCCGTGAACAGCACAATGGAGACACTTGGGCCCCACGCGGGGTGTGGGCACGCCACGCGTTCTCACAACGGGCCTCTGTCCCCTTCCAAAGAAGCCGCTTTGTGCCCTGAAGAGCTGAGCAGCCTCTGTGCTTTGAAGTGCCGCTGGCTCTGTCCCTGGTGCTCAGAGTGCCCAGCCGCTCCCCGGGCACAGATGCAGCCTCGGGTTTCTGCCCCCTGGCCATGAGCACAGGACGCAGGCTTCTTGTCTGCACACTGGCTGGGGTACCCGGCACCTGCCCACGCTGGAACGTGGCCACACACGGCCGGCCTGTATCCTCAGAAATCCAAGTTCCTGACCACCAGCAGTGTCCCCGAGTGATGGCCCCAGGGGGCCCCGCGATCCTGGACAGCTGCCTACTTATTTATTCATCCAGACACTCGCCATCCAAGAGGCTGGGGCAGTTGGTTGGTCCTTAGTTCTGAGCATCTGTGTAAGAGAAAGAGAAGGGGGAAGGACCTGCGGAGTTCACAGCATCCCAGCCAATGGCTTCCTGCCGCCAGACCCACCCTGAGGAAACGGCTCCAAATGAGCGCTTATCTCGCGAGGGCACCCCCACCTCTGCTTCTCGCCCCTGCTCCATCCCGGCCCCCGATTTAGGCGTGGCTTCTCCTGCTTCTCCAGGTTGTTCACCGGGACCTAAAGCCGAGCAATATCCTGTACGTGGACGAGTCTGGAAACCCCGAATCCATCCGCATCTGTGACTTCGGGTTTGCCAAGCAGCTGCGAGCCGAGAACGGGTTGCTTATGACCCCCTGCTACACGGCCAACTTCGTGGCCCCGGAGGTGAGAGGACCGCTGGGCCGGCGGGGGTCGGAAGGCCGCCCACGTGGGCCGCTGGAGTGCGCAGGGGCACCAGCGGGCAGGCAGTCAGCCGCTGATAGTGCTCAGACACCGCTATTTTAACATTTTCATTTCCTGTTTGTGAAACCTGTAATGTAGAATTGTCGTCGTGCTATAGACGATTTCGACCAAATCTGCTTACTTGCTAAGACTTGGTGGGAAGTGGGCACCTCAGGTCGCCCCGGTGGTAAAGAACCCACCCGCCCATGCACGAGACATAGAAGACTTGGGTTCCATCGCTGGGTCCGGAAGCTCCCCTGGAGGAGGAAATGGCAGCCCATTCCAGGATTCTCGCCTGGAGAATCCCATGGACAGAGGAGCCTGGCGGGCTACGGTCCATGGGGTTGCCAAGAGTCAGACACGACTGAAGCACGCAAGTACACAGAGTGAGAACTAATGCGCTGGTGTCTCCTCAACTGGGAGGGGAGCCAGTGGGTCACCTGGGATCAGAAACCCACCGGCAGCTGCACTGGGAGAGCGCGCGTGTGCACAGACCTTATGCCTGAATTCCAGCTCCAGACTGCCTTCCACGACAGGCGCACCGGGGGCCGGGGGGTAGAATGTCACAGTTCTGCAGAGATTTGCAGGTGAGGACCCAGTGGATCCTGAGGGGCCCCCTCCGCCCTCGGCTCCGGGCCTCAGAGAACCACAGCAGCGCATCCCCATTCCGCGCTTCGAGGGGTCGTGCCCCATAGGCCCTGGAGTCCCTGATGCGTTTGTGAAGAAAAATCTAGCTTCTTGCTCTTTAGGAAACAGCCAAACCAGAAGCGCTGGTGAGAGCAAGACTAGTGCAGAGGAGGCTAACGATGCTGGGGAGTGAGGGGGGTTGGGCGGGCGGAGGGGGGCGTCAGGAATGGAAACAAACCTCGGGTTCCGTGTGGATCCTTCTGGTTGCAGGTGAAGCTGCCCCAGAGCGTTTCTAGGCGGGCGCGGTGGCGGGTACCGCGCGTCGTAAGAGAGCCATGCTGACACCTAGTGGTCAGGCTGTGAACTGTCCGAGAGGCGGTGCGGGCAGGGTCTGCAAGCTGACCCCGGGGCAGTGGTCCCCGAGGAGGATGTCTGCGTGCCTGCCAGGATACGGATGGACGCGCAGCCCAGGCTGGCCTGTGGGGCCGATATTAGACTGTCTAGATGATACCTGCGGCCCCTTTAAAAACAATCTGGTTCTATTCGATCAACATTACTGCGTTATTTGGTCGATGCTAATAATATTATTATTATTAAAATGGCTGTCTGGGGAGGCCTTACAGATAGCTGTGAAAAGAAGAGAAGCGAAAAGCAAAGGAGAAAAGGAAAGATATAAGCATCTGAATGCAGAGTTCCAAAGAATAGCAAGAAGAAGTAAGAAAGCCTTCTTTAGCGATCAATGCAAAGAAATCAAGGAAAACAACAGAATGGGAAAGACTAGAGATCTCCTCAAGAAAATTAGAGATACCAAGGGAACATTTCATGCAAAGATGGGCTCGATAAAGGACAGAAATGGTATGGACCTAACAGAAGCAGAAGATAGTAAGAAGAGGTGGCATGAATACACAGAAGAACTGTACAAAGAAGATCTTCACGAGCCAGATAATCATGATGGTGTGATCACTCATCTAGAGCCAGACATCCTGGAATGTGAAGTCAAGTGGGCCTTAGAAAGCATCACTACGAACAAAGCTAGTGGAGGTGATGGAATTCCAGTGGAGCTATTTCAAATCCTGAAAGATGATGCTGTGAAAGTGCTGCACTCAATACGCCAGCAAATGTGGAAAACTCAGCAGTGGCCACAGGACTGGAAAAGGTCAGTTTTCATTCCAATCCCAAAGAAATGCAATGCCAAAGAATACTCAAACTACCGAACAATTGTACTCATCTCACACGCTACTAAAGTAATGCTCAAAATTCTCCAAGCCAGGCTTCAACAATGTGTGAACCGTGAACTTCCTGATGTTCAAGCTGGTTTTAGAAAAGGCAGAGGAACCAGAGATCAAATTGCCAACATCCGCTGGATCATGGAAAAAGTAAGAGAGTTCCAGAAAAAAATCTATTTCTGCTTTATGGACTATGCCAAAGCCTTTGACTGTGCGGATCACAATAAACTGTGGAAAATTCTTAGAGAGATGGGAATACCAGACCACCTGACCTGCCTCTTGAGAAACCTGTATGCAGGTCAGGAAGCAACAGTTAGAACTGGACATGGAATAACAGACTGGTTCCAAATAGAAAAAGGAGTGCATCAAGGCTGTATATTGTCACCCTGCTTATTTAACTTCTATGCAGAGTACATTATGAGAAACACTGGACTGGAAGAAACACAAGCTGGAATCAAGATTGCCGGGAGAAATATCAATAACCTCAGATATGCAGATGACACCTCCCTTATGGCAGAAAGTGAAGAGGAACTAAAAAGCCTCTTGATGAAAGTGAAAGAGGAGAGTGAAAAAGTTGGCTTAAAGCTCAACATTCAGAAAACTAAGATCATGGCATCTGGTCCCATCACTTCATGGGAAACAGATGGGGAAACAGTGTCAGACTATTTTTTGGGGGGGCTCCAAAATCACTGCAGATGGTGACTGCAGTCATGAAATTAAAAGACGCTTACTCCTTGGAAGAAAAGTTATGACCAACCTAGATAGCATATTCAAAAGCAGAGACATTACTTTGCCGACTAAGGTCCGTCTAGTCAAGGCTATGGTTTTTCCTCTGGTCATGTATGGATGTGAGAGTTGGACTGTGAAGAAGGCTGAGCGCCGAAGAATTGATGCTTTTGAAGTATGGTGTTGGAGAAGACTCTTGAGAGTCCCTTGGACTGCAAGGAGATCCAACCAGTCCATTCTGAAGGAGATAAGCCCTGGGATTTCTTTGGAAGGAATGATGCTAAAGCTGAAGCTCCAGTACTTTGGCCACCTCATGCCAAGAGTTGACTCATTGGAAAAGACTCTGATGCTGGGAGGGATTGGGGGCAGGAGGAGAAGGGGACAACAGAGGATGAGATGGCTGGATGGCATCACTGACTCGATGGACGTGAGTCTGAGTGAACTCCGGGAGTTGGTGATGGACAGGGAGGCCTGGCGTGCTGCGATTCATGGGATCGCAAAGAGTTGGACACGACTGAGCGACTGAACTGAACTAAACTGAACTGAACTGAATAATAATATTAATGGTTTTAGTGATTTTAGACTACCTTACGCTGATCTATTACTTTACCATTTACCAAACACTTTACCAGTATTTTTTGCTTTTATCCTCATATGCCATATGGAATGGATGGGGTAGATAGTATTAGCCACATTTCACAGATTCAAAACAAAAAAAAAAAAAAGAGAAACAGCCTCCATGGAAGGGACGTTGAAGATACTCAGCTAGTGGAGATGAGAAGAGCTTGAACACTGACCCCTGGGCCTGTCCACATACCTCGGTGACTTCCCTACAGTGCTGGAGGCACCGTGCCCCAAGTACAGAGAACCTGGCCCTTGTGTCTAAGGAAATTGTACACAGCTCTCCTGACGCCACATTTGGCATAAAACCAGCGACCTGCAGTTTCCAGGAGCATCTGTGCTCTTTCTTTATTGTTACTCTCAATTGTGAGCATAGCAGAGGACTGCTCTCTTCTGAACTGGGTGCTCCTGGGACACATGAAAATTCTCCCATCCTAACTAGTCCTCAGAAAATCAAACACAGACTTACCCAGTGACCAAGCAATTCCACCTCTGGGTGTAAACCCGAAAGAGTTGAAAGCAAAGGTAGGAATGGAAATCTGTCTGTGTGTCGACAGCAGCGTTATTCACAGCAGCCAGAAGGTGGAGACAGCGCAAGAGCCCATCGTGGAAGAACGGCTGAGCGGGGTGCTAGCCAGCCTCTAAAAGGAGGGAGGGCTTCCCAGGCGGCGCTAGTGGCAAAGAACGTGCCTGCCAATGCAGGAGACACAAGAGACTCCAGTTCCATCCGGAAGATCCTCTGGAGAAGGAAATGGCAGCCCACTCCAGTATTCTTGCCGGGAGAATCCATGGACAGAGGAGCCTGGTGGGCTGCAGTCCATGGCGCTCAAAAGACTCAGACACGACTGAGAGATGAAGCAAAAGGACAGAAATCCTGTCCCAGGTCACAGCGTGGATGAACCCCGAGAACACGGTGTTAAAAGTGGGATAAAGAAAAACCCAATGACATGATTCCCCTCACATGAGGGACCTAGCGTCATCACATCATAGAGACAGAAAGTAAAATCGTAGTTCCCGGGGCTGGGGGAGGGGAGCGGGAGCTGTTTCTTGGGGACAGAGTTTCAGGTTTTCAAAACAAGACGAGTTCTGTCAAGGGAAGGTGGTGTGAATGCATCTGCCGCCACTCAGCCACTCCTAAAGGTGGCGAAGCTGGGAGTGTTGTGCCAAGTGTATTTTGTGAGAGAAATTAAAACCTAGACAGCGTGTTAAAGGCAGAGGTATCACTTTGCTGACAAAGGTCCATCTCGTCAAAGCTCTGGGTTTTCTAGTAGTTGTGTGCAGATACGAGAGCTGGACCACAAAGAAGGCTGAGCACCAAAGAACTGATGCTTTCAAACTATAGCGTGGGAGAAGACTCTGGAGAGTCCCTTGGACTACAAGGAGATCACAGCAGTGAATCCTAAAGGAAATCAATCCTGAGTATTCATTTGGAAGGACTGATGCTGAAGCTGAGGCTTCAATACTTTGGCCACCTGATGTGAAGAGCCAACTCACTGGAAAAGACCCTGATGCTGGAAGGATTTAGGAGAGGAGAAGGGAATGACAGAGGGTGAGATAGTTGGATGGCATCACTGACTCGATGGACAAGAGTTTGAGCAAAAGCTCCAACTTGCTGGTGGTGAAGATGGTGAAGGACAGAAGCCTGGCACGCTGCAGTCCATGGGGTCACAAACAGTCAGACGTGACTAAGCAACTGGATGACGAACTTCAGTCGTGTCCAACTCTAGCGACCCCATGAAGTGTAACCCACCTGCCTCCTCTGTCCATGGAATTCTCCAGGCAAGAACCCTGGAGGGGGTTGGATGTCCTTCTCCAAGGGATCTTCCTGACCCGGGGATTGATCTGCACCTCTTATGTCTCCTGCGCTGGCAGGCAGGTTCTTTACCACCAGCACCACCTGGGAAGCCTAAATATATTTTACTACGCTAAAAATAATTCTGCCTTTTTTCCCCCACACCACATGACTTGCAAGATCTCAGTTCCCCAACCAGGAATTGAATCTGGGCCACCACAGTGAAAGCCCAGGGTCCTAACCATGAGGCCACCAGGGAGCTCCCCAAACTCTTCTTCCTCCAAAGTTAAATGTCCCCTTTTCCATGTTCGTCAAGAGCCAGGGCTCTCTGTGCGCGCTGGTCTTGGGGGAATCCTACTGTGGGAAATTGGGGTTGGCTTTGCAGTAGTACACGATGGTCTCACTGAAGACTTCCCCCACCGCCCCCCATGCCCCACCCCCCACCTCCATCCCCTACCCACACCTCCATCCCCTACCCCCACCTCCACCGGCCTTATGGTCCCATCACAGCAACACGCTTTGAACTTGAACTCCTCTGCCCAGCGCTGATCCACATCTGCTCTCCCCACAGGTCCTGAAGCGGCAGGGCTATGACGCGGCATGTGACATCTGGAGCCTGGGGATCCTGCTCTACACCATGCTGGCGGGGTAATGCAGCCCGTGTGGGGGCCGCTCAGGCCCCCGCTCAGGCCAGGAGCTCAGGCCCGGGGCCCGGTGGATGGCCAGAGGGCGGGGGCAGGAAGTTTAGCACTGCCTGTCGTTCAGGGGTGTCTCTGGAATTAGGGAGCTGGCGCTGCAGGGCTCAGCTCACCCACAGAACCCCAAGCCTCAGACCATGAGGCCACTGTCAACTCTGGACTATGCACCCTCTGGAAAGGTCACATCTTTGCTTAGAAACGTCTCCTCGAGCCAGGAAGCCAGCAGGCGGCCCTGGGCTCCAGCGCACAGACACCCTCACTTGCTCTGCTCCCAGGGGAATCCTGCCCTGAGCCCCTCACTGCCCTCACTTTTGACTGAGAGGAGGACACTGTGGACGCTGAAGGCTCCTTCCGGCCAGGAAGGCCTGGAATCCAAGGATCCCCTAGTGCCCAGCGGCTTAAACGTTATTAGACACTTGGGTGGCGGGGCAGGCGAGATGTCTAGGTCATCCAGTCCTCTTTACTGGGCAAAATGGAGAAAAGGGCCTCGCAGGAGTGATCGAGGATGGCCTGCTGCTTGTGTGGCCTCAGTGGCGCGCTTCCCAGTGAGTTGGGGGCGGTGTCCAGTGGAGGGGGAGCCCGGGTGGCCTGCCATCTATTTCCAGTGCCCCTCTTGGTGGTCCTTCCGGGGCTCACTTTGCTGATACTTAACTAGGAGCACAGAGCTGCCACGGAACGGAGTGCTGTTAGAATCACACGCAAGTCCTTTCCGAGGAAGGCTACGCTGACCCACCCTGGTTTACGTGAGGGGTGGCAGGAAACATCTGTCCCACATTAGGGATGCGCAAGAAGTATTCACACTCGGTGCATCTCTGCACTCCACTGCTATAGTGTATCGTGCTGCCCATTTCCAACTGAGCCTCAAAAAATTAATTTGTCAAAGAACCCACTGTTGGTAATATATCGACCATGGGTCTCTCAGACTTCAAATCCCAGGCTCCCATCCACTATGCCGCACTGTCGCCATGGAAACCATATCTCGGGGAAACCGCTGTGCCCCTCTGTCACCAGGGAAGCCGGAGATGGTCCTGAGGCCTCATCTTTGAGTCCACATCCTCCTTTGCCCTGTCAGCCTTTAACACTGGCCAGCAGGGAAAAGAGACACAGCAGGGAGTAAAGCACACTCTGCCGTGAACCTTGGATTTGGAGCATGATGAGAAAGGAAAGAATGATTGCTTTTACCACAGAGAGGCTCAGTGAGCTTTACCGCAGATTGTAGAATGGAAGCTCACCACGAATCTCTCATCACACAGATTCACCCCTTTTGCAAACGGGCCGGACGACACCCCCGAGGACATCTTGGCAAGGATTGGCAGCGGAAAGTACGCCCTTTCCGGGGGAAACTGGGACTCCATCTCTGACGCGGCCAAGGTGAGCTCTCTGCCTGGCGCCCTCACGGCCCCGGGGTGGAGATTCTGCAGGAGCGTCTCCGAGGAAGCTAGAGGATACTTCTCGTGCAAATGACTTAGATATTTTGTACTCAGAGACTCTGTACGCCTTTCAGATTAAAAAAAAAAATTATTTTCGCAAAAATATTTCATAGCCCTTTTCACATTTTCTGTAGTCTTGTGTATTAGAGTTCTTCGGGGACACAGAACAGGGTGTGCATGTACAGAGAGACTGAGACAGAGGGAGGGAGGTCTGTTTCTATGGAATCGTGGAGGCTGGTAATGGTTAAGTCCAAAATCTCCAGGGCAGGCCAGAAGCCTGGAGGCTCAGGGAGACATAGAAGTTGCCACTCTCGTCCAAAGCTGTCTTCTGGCAGAATCTCCTCTTCCTTGGGGACGTCAGCCTTTTTTCACTTAAAATCTTCAACTGGTTGGATGAGGCCCACCCACATCATGGAGAAGTTGATGGATTTAAATGTTAATGTCACTTTCACAGAAACATCGAGGCCAGTGGGCTTGGTTTCTGTTAGGTTTTTGCCTTGCCACCTGGCTCGTTGGGATCTTAGTTCTCCATCCAGGGATCGAACTGGGGCCCTCAGCAGTGAAAGCGCAGAGTCCCAACCACTGGCCCATCAGGGAATTCTCTACTGTGAGGGTTGTTTTTTTTTTTAAATTTTATTTAGCTGTGTTGTCTCAGTGGCGGCACTCGGGATGTTTTGTCACGGTGCACGGTCTCCCCGGTTGCAACGTGCAGGCTCCAGAGCACACGGGCTTCAGTAGTCGAATCTCAGGGGTTTACTTGCTCTGCAGCAGGTGGGGTCTTAGTTACCTGACCAGGGATCGAACCTGTGCCCCCTGCATTGCAAGGATTCTTAACCACTGGACCACTGGGGAAGTCCCTGTGAGGTCTTGAGCAAGTCAATAAAGTTCTCCCAACTTTTCATTTTTACACCTGAAAATGGGAAGAACAATCCTTCTAGGAAATATTTGTCTCAAGAAGTTACCAAGACTAGTGTCAGCAAATGTAAAAGGGCTTTGGGTTTCTCTGCAGAAGGAGTTGCTTGAAGGTGTATGGTATTTCTTCACTGTGGTTGATGACCACAAGTTCTGTTAAGCGAAGCAACTTCACACTGGGCAGAGACTCTAACTGACTTCATTTCGTTTTGGAACGAGGTGGGAACACCACGGCAGGAGAGCAGGCTGGTAGAAAGCCACGGATTCTCCCCGGGGCCCGTCCTCGGGCACGTGGTGAACAAGTGGACATGTCACATCTTCCCCTGCAACACAGCGGCGTCACATTCAGTCCCTGCCCCAAGGACGGTCCTGATGACTCACAGGAGTAGGTGCTTCAAGTGTGTGAAGACAGTCTCATGAATTCCATAGTTGTAACCATACTTGTGTGTACACACATTTGCCTGTATTACAACATGTTAATATAAAGACGAGCTCAGTCTTTAAACCCATTTTAGTTTTTGTTATTATTTTATAATCAAAGAAGAAAATCACCTCTATGGAACATGAAACCTTTGAACACATATAATGGCGACCAGACCATCAATTCCATAGTTGGCAATTATTTGCAGCAAATGCTGTACCAAATATGTGTGGTGCTGAGGACAGTAACATTTTACTACATGTCATGAAATGTGACCAAAGACATTGTGATTGGTTTGTAGCTGTGGGATAGTCCTTATTTCAGTTTCTCCCTTGGGAAGATTATCATTTTGACTCAGTATTGCAGTAATTTACATGCACTATTGAACATCTCCACATTTGATTTCTCTTTAGATGTGAAATCTTTCCTACAATAGAAACCTGGAGTGGGAATTCCCTAATGGTTAGGACTCCATGCTGTCACAATCAAGAGCTCGGGTTCTATCCCTGGAAACTAAAATCCCACAAGCCACTCAGCCCAGCCAAAAAAATTAAAAATAGGGGGCACCCACCATGTTGATGCTGGTTAAAACTTGTTTTTCTAAAATTCACCTTCTTACAAACCTGAAAGCAAATGCTTGACCTCAGATGCAGAGAGTCACTCCCAGGACAATGGTGAGGCTTTGCTGTGACAGGGAGGAGGGGGACAGGGAGGAGGGGGACAGCTTCGAGCAGGGGCAGCCCTCACCCCCAACCCCCTGCTCACCCTCCCCCGCAGGACGTCGTGTCCAAGATGCTCCACGTGGACCCTCACCAGCGCCTGACGGCAGTTCAGGTCCTCAAACACCCTTGGATCGTCAACAGGGAGCACCTGTCCCCAAACCAGCTCAGCAGACAGGACGTCCACCTGGTGAAGGTACCGCCCGCAGTCCGGTCGATGGGAGGGGGACTTCCTGCCTGGTTAACCCCCAGGGGTCCTGGGTACGGGAGGGGAACCAGGAACCGGCACAGACAGGTGTACCCCACACCTGCGGCCACGTACCAACTCTGACGAAGGGGCGACTTCTGGACAGCTTCATTACGTGTGTGTGTCTGTGTGAGAGGAGACAGGCTGAGGGCCCCGTACCAGGCCAGGCGCCAGGCCCACCGCTCTGCACCTGAGCTCTGCACCTGAGCTCTGCACGCCTCTGTAAACCCGAGACCGCACACAGCTGAGGGTTCACCAGATGGCTGTCACTGCCCAGCTCTGTGTCGCAGCACAGAAACACCGCGGATGGCACCTGAGTGGTCAGTGAGTTCCAGGAAGAGCTTATTTACACCAGGCAGCGGCTGGCGTTTGCGGACCCCTGCCCCTCCCCGGCCCTCTGCAGCCAGCCTTTCCCGGTAGCTCACCCACCACCACGCCCCGCTGGCGTGGCCTCTTAGCTTAGGGCATCTCGAGACCCTGGGAGCCGTGCAGGAAGCCCTGGACGATGGGTGAGCCCAGAGCAGCCGCGCCCACGGAGCTCAGGGCGCCCACGGAGCTCAGGGCGGACGGCTCCTGAGCCTGCTCGGGGGTCTAGAGGCCCCGCCCCACGGAGTCGCTGCCCCTTTCGTCCTAGTCTTACAGCAGGCCCGCACTGCCTGCCTCTTCTGACCTTGCGGGGCGGCCATCATTTCCAGGCCACTGCACTGCGGCTGTGTGTCATTGAACCTACGAACGGCCGGGCAGTGGCTGCCGGTCACCCCGCTGCTGACGCCCCGGCCCCTGTGGTGCAGCCCGGACAGACGGCCAGTGTCCAGAGGACCCGGGGGTCCACACGGCGAGGACAGGGGTTCCCGCCCACGGGCTGTTCTCCGGAGGGCTGAGGCCCCAGTGCTCCTGGTAGCCGCCGGAGGCTGACCCCGCCTTATCGGCGCTGCTGGTGTGATGACACGGGCACTGCGGCCCAGTCCTGCTCCTCGGGCGGCCTGGCCCGTCTCTCACGGCCTGGCCAGAGAGGCCCGCACCCGTCTGCAGGGAGCCCTGCGTCCCCGTGGGACCCTCCTCCGGGAGGGGTGCGCTGCCCCAGCCGCGCGACAGGGGCTCCTGCGAGGAGCCGCCCAGCTGGTTAGAGCTGCTCCCGTAGCGGCCACGGCCCCCAAGTGGGTCCCAAGCCCTCAAAACGGGCAGAGCTGGGGGCCAACTGGCTCAGCCATTGCCAGGAGGGTGCCCCAGGGACCCGGCAGGATGGGCGTCAGGAGGCCTCACCCGGGGGCACTGGACGGTGGGCCTGCGTCCCTGCGTCACTGCGCAGGGGGCGGGTCTGCGTCCCTGCGTCTCTGCGCTGGCGGCGGGTCTGCGTCCCTGCGTCTCTGCGCTGGCGGCGGGTCTGCGTCCCTGCGTCTCTGCGCTGGCGGCGGGTCTGCGTCCCTGCGTCTCTGCGCTGGCGGCGGGTCTCCGTCCCTGCGTCTCTGCGCTGGCGGCGGGTCTGCGTCCCTGCGTCTCTGCGCTGGCGGCGGGTCTGCGTCCCTGCGTCTCTGCGCTGGCGGCGGGTCTGCGTCCCTGCACTGTTCACGGTGGGCGGTGGGTGGGCGGACGCGGCTCTCAGAGGCCCAGCCAGGTGTCCGAGTGCGCCGGCCCGGGTCCTGACGGAGGGCCTCCCGGCCGCCCAGGCTCAGCGAGCCTGCCTCCCCCTCTGTTTGCAGGGAGCCATGGCTGCCACCTACTTCGCTCTCAACAGAGCCCCTCAGGCCCCGCGGCTGGAGCCCGTGCTGTCGTCCAACCTGGCCCAGCGCCGGGGCATGAAGAGACTCACGTCCACGCGGCTGTAGCCGAGCCCCGCGCCTTCTCCTGCAGCCCGGAGAGGATCGGACGGTGACCCCCCGGACGCGCGGCCAGGCCGACCTGCCCCCTCCGCCCCCGCCAACCAGACGGAGTCCTTCCTGCACCCCTGACCATGCCGAGAACCGGGGGGCTCCTCCCGGCCCGTGAGCCTTGCACATGGCTTGTGTTTCTGTGGAGAGATGGCTCCTCCAGCTGTAAAGTCAGCAACCTGGTCCCACCTCCGGCACACGCAGCCTGGATGTCACCGCGAGGAGGGGGCGGTTCCCGGCCCCTGTGCTCGGCCTGTGCCCGCGGCTGAGTGACCGGCGGGTGGACGCCTGGTCCCTCCGAATGAACCAAAGAGCCCTTGTCTCCTCCAACCCCCGCCCCCCGCTTGGACCGACACCCCGCCTTCTCTCCTGGTGCAGAGCTGGGGAGGGGCGAGGAAACCTCAGAACCAGTGGCCGCGTTTCACAAGCATCGCTGGTGTCCTCTCGCCCGGGAAGGAGCCAGCCGAAGCCTGTGCGCCCTGACGAGGACCGGGGACTGGCGGAGGGCTGCTCCACTCCTGTCCCGAACTTGCGAGAGGTCCCGGGCTCCCCCAAGTGCCGGCTCTCCCTTTCCTGGTCCGTGGAAGCGCCGCGGTGGCCGCCGGAAACCCCGAGCCCGGTTGCCTCCATCCGCCCTCTCTCTGTTCCCCTGGAGACCTCTGCCGCGCCCCCGCCCCGCCCGCGAGAGAGGCCAGCAGCAGGATGCTCGCAGAGGGCAGGGGAGCCCTTTGTGGAAGCTGTGCTTTTGTGCCGTGTGTTGTGTTTCTGTCGCGCAGGGCTGTTCTCAGCTGAAGCGTCAGGGATGTTTAATGTCTCTGCTGGGCGTGTGCACGCCGGAGTGGGCGTCGTCCGGCAGCGCTGGGCCCCCCTGCACTCAGGCGGGGACGGCGCGCCTGTTTTCAGCCAGGTTCTCACCTAGAAGACAGGATTTAAAAGTCACTCTGGCACCCAACCCCAAAATCAACGAATGCCGCACTCTAAAACTGTAGCTCCCTATCTCTGTCTAATGGTCTTCAGACCTTAAAATATAAGCATATTGGTGAAGCTTTAATTATTCCACGAGGCGTTTTTTCCCCCCTCAGAACCACGCAGAATGAAAAGGTGGGAACAGATCCCTGTACCTGTTTTCCCACAAATCCCTTTCAGGCATTTCTCATATTTCTCAATAGAAAGTACTTTTTCCCCGAGGCTCAAGAGACTTCTACCCGCAAGGGTTTTGTCTTAGGTCAGAACGGTTTCACCTGTTATTGGACACTTAAGCAAACCCGAGTGGCCCCAGGTCACAGGTTTTGTCCTCCCGGAAATCAACCATGATCGTTTGTATCTTTGCTGCACAGAGAACGTCCGGCCCACCGGCTCCTGGGCCTTTGTCCTGGGCTTGTGGACAGGTTCGTTCACTTGCTTCGAGTCGGAGCCTTGCGATGGAGGGAGAGAGAAGGCCGAAGAGGTGCAGCGCTGGGAGGGGGTCGGCGTGTCCTCTGAGCGGCCCGCGGGCTCGGCTCGCCTGCGTGCAGCCCTCCACTCTCACCTCAGAGCGCCCGGCTCTGCGGACCCCGTCCCTCTCCCCCCCACCCCCGGCGACGTGGCTGTCCGTGCAGCGCCCCCCTCCCTCACCCTCCTCGGAAACGAGGCTTTCTGCACAAAGTCCGCCGGGAGAAGTCAAGAGCCCATTTTCAACTGAACTTGCAGAAATCTTGAGTGAAGCGGCCCACGGCTGGGCCTTCTGGCCCGCGGGCAGGGTGTGAGTGCAGGTGCGGCCGCTGCTTCGCATGGCGTGTGCGCCTGGAGTGGCCGCCGCAGGCTAACCGGCTGTCCTGCCCCCTCACAGAGCCAGACACCGCCCCCTCCCCCCCCCCCGTAGAAACCGCAGATGCGCAGCCCTGGATCACAGGCCTCCCGCCCAGCCGCACCCTCTGGGGTGCCCACTCTAGACTCAACACTCTGCCCCCTCTACTTTAAGAGAAACACCTGACTCGCACCCGCCCCCCTCCCCGAAAGCTCTGCGCCCCCGTGTCAGAGCAGCGGAGAGTGGGCTTTCCCGTGTTCCCCAGGTCGGGCCATCCGGGATCCCAGACCCCCCTGGCTGTTAGGAAGGCCGTCGGTCTGTGAGCAGTTGTAGCACTGATGGAGCCAGTGTGTTCACCGGGGTGTCGTCCCCACCCACCCGCCCCCCCCCCGGGGTCCCCTCACCTTCCCAGCCCCGCCCCCGCAGGAGGATCTGATTTGCACTCTTCTCTGCCCACATGGGCTGACCCCCGCGCCTCTCCAAGGGCCGTGGGGTTCTAGCTTGGAGGGGGCGCTGAGCTGCTGAGGGCTCAGGCCGCCCGGGAAGGGACCTGCGCTCGCCCCGCCGCCAGCACTTTGCGCCCCAGCCCGCGTCCGTGTTTACAGGGAACTCTCGAGCTCACGCTTTATATTTTATGTTGGAGATGGGCGGCCACCCTACGGTATTTATTACGCTTTCCAGACTTTCTGAATAGGTTTTTTTAATAAACACGGGTTTTATGAAGTGTACTATTTTTCTAGCACAGCTCTGACACTGGCCTTTCTGTACTGCTACGGGTGACCGTCTGCAGGTGAGCGTCTGGCCTCCCTGCCTCTCGCCCTCCTGCCAGCCTCTGCCGCTGCCCCCTGCCTCCTCTCGTCCTGGGGGCTGGAAGTGTGGCTGCATCTGTGCACGTGTAGGTGTGAGTGCTGAGTGCGTGTACATGTGTGTTTGTGAGTGCACGACGCCCTGGGCAGCCGGGCAGGAGACAGTGGACAGTTGTGTTGGAGTGAAGCAGGCCTGGGGTGGGGGGTGGTGGGCTACTGGTCTCCATCCCCACGGTCTCCCCTGGGTGCCTCCACATGCCACTTCCTGCCCATCTTTTCTTTGTACAGAAATAAAGCAAGAAGCTACGCTGTTGGTCATCAGCTCTCCAACCTCATTTCTTCTTCCCTCTTGGTCAGTTCCTCACCTGCGTGTGTCAGCAGGCAGGACACACACACACACCTCTCTGCAGGCCAGACCGCCCCCCTTGACACACACACCTCTCTCTGCAGGCCAGACCGCTTCCCCTCGACACACACATGTACACACACATCTCTCTTTCTGAAGCACGGACCACCCCCCCGACACACACACAGGCACACACACCTCTGTCTGCAGGCCTGGCCGCCCCCTGGACACACACACACACACACACACACACACACACACACACACACACTCTGCTTCCCCAGCAGCAGAGAGGTCCCTCCTGAGGGCCTTCAGGCAGGAGGCGTGCTGGCTTTCAGGGCCTGCGGTAACACACAAGGAGATCTTGGAGGCCCCAGAGGGTGCTCAGAAAACCTCCCCCTGGAGGAGACTGAGTTGGAGAGGGCAGCTTGCATGCATGCTGTGTTGCTGTGTGACAAGCCCTCATGGCCGGGGTGTCGAGCAGTCCCCTGGGGAGTGGTTCCGGCGGTCAGAAGTCCGAGGTGGGCCCACAGAGTGAAGGCAGGGCCGTGGACCTCCTGGGGCCTCCGGGAGGCTCCAAGCCCCACCATGTGCAGTTTCTGAGGTGCCCGTACTCCCCGGCTCCCGGTCCCTCCCTGCAGCCTCAGAGCTGAGTCCGCCGTCCTCCCAGCTTCCCCCTCCTCCTCCTCCCTGAGAACCCAGGATGTGCTCCCCACTGTGAGGGCAGCTGACAGCAGCCGGAACTCCACCTTCGGTCTCAGCCCCTCTTTGCCCCAGGGCCAGCCCGTGACATCCCAACATCCTGTCTGCCGGGCGGGCAAAGGTCAGCCTGTGTGTGGATCGCAGGCAATTGCAACATCCGGGCTCTGCTTCTCAGGAGCTGACGAGTTACCTACCACAGTCTCAGGGACCCGGCCCGGATAGGAGACTCGGGGTCAGGACCCCCTCCCCAGAGCCTACATCAAGACCTTGTGTCTGTCAGTCCCTGCCCCCCGCCAGGTCTCTCCGGGGTGGGGGGCATGGCCCAGGCCAAGGGTGCACACAGGGGCTGTGTCTCTGCAAGGCCAGACTTTGGAAACCCCAGGCCTCCGCTAAGGGCTGCAGGCAAACCGCCATCCTTTGCCCAGGTCAGGGCAGTTCTGTGCCCCGGCTGTGTGCTGTCCGTGAGCGTCAGCTCTATGACTGCTCACACGTGAGCAGATGAGCAAGGCCAGGGGTCCACCCTCCCCAACACCAGCAGCTCCGGTCTGTACACACTGTCCTGTGAGACCGGGAGAGGGGCTGGGCCAGGCGGGGGCGGTCTGCGACCTTAGCTCACCGGACTTCCTGGTGACCCTCAACCACCAGGGCACGTACCTTCTGCAGGATGAGAAATAGGCCTGCAGACACCTTTCCTGCAGAATATCCCGTCAATATTCTCCAGTCCTGCTTGTCACTTGTCCTAAGCACCACCAACCAGGCCAGTAGGCGTATCTGCTTCCCAAGACCCTGGGACCCGAGGTGGGTGATGGAGACTTGGGCCTGGGCCCCCAGTTTCCAGGGCACCCCCGGGCCACCCAGTTCTGGGCCCCAGCAGATCCCGGCGTTCATCCGCTCCGAGACCTCCCAGGTGATGAGTCCCGCTCGTGGATGAGGCCAGAAACCAGGCAGCGCGTGACCCGGGATCCCAGGTCAGACGCCGGCCGTGGGGTCCTGCTCTGCCGAGGGGTCCTGCTCTGCTGCTCAGGTGGCCAGCCGGACATGGCCCTGCCCCGGGGCTTGGCCTCCTGGGCCGGACGCCGGACGAGGGCACCTCCCTTCCCGGGAGGGCACCCACTCCCTCTGCTTGTCCGTGTTTGACACAGTGGCGGTCAGCTCATCACTGACGCGCGGACACGCGGACTCAATACGTGGTCCCCCGTGCAGAGTCGCTGAGTCAGAGCTCTTCTGAGCTGGGACCTCACGCCCGTCGCGGTCCTGAGAGGTTCCGAGCCATGGGGCAGGGCCCACCTCTCGTGAAGCTGAGCTTCCAGCAGGAGAGGAGCAGCGCAACAGGAACGTAAACTGTAACAGGAATTAAACCAGTAACAACACACCACAGCAGCCGCCCGGAGGCCAGCTCTGCAGACGGGCAGCTGCGCTTTCATTCAGGAGGGGATTCAAAGCGGAGGCCTTGAGATGTGCGGGATCCTCTCAGACACAGATCTTATCAACCTTTCAGTGTTGAGCCAGTGACTTTCGAGTTTTATTTAGTTGATTCCCCAACACTGGCTCTAATTCAGGATCTAAAATCAACAGCCCTCCTGTATGACACGTGTCCAATTCGGGTGTGTGTTTGTCACTTTACAGTGACTAGGATAAACATCACATAAACATTTGGCAGGGAAACAATTTTTAATATGCTGTTTTCATCGCATCTGAGCTCAGGCAAGAGAGTCACGATTTCCAAATCGTAGGTGTGGTCTCAGCTCAGAAACAGCACTGCTGGCGGTGAGTTCCGTAATTTCAGTGTTTCCCACAAATCTTATCACGCAGGGTTTCTTTCCTGGGGAAATGTTAAGTCATCTCAGCCCCTGATCCTGACCTCAGGGCTCCTGGGCTCTGCTCTGGGCTGAGGGACGGACTGTGAAGTTGGAAACTTTGATCACATGGACACGTCAAGGCCTGTAGACTTTCTTTATCAGGTAAACCTATGGACTTGGAAACTGGATCGATCGGGTTTTGTTTTTAGTTGTAAACAGCAGTTGGAAAGGTAGATGCTCAGACTGAAGAAAAGATTTTTTTAAAGAGAAATTAAGACCAGAGTTAGGCTCTGCACATACATTTAAACATGTTTTCAGAGCCTAAGATTTTTGCTAACAACATACTCTGACCTAGTCACACAAGATCCCCAGTGAGACCGAGAAAACATCCAGAGAAACCCAGAATCACGTGCGACTTGATCCAAAAGACTGACAGGAATCACAGTGGAAGCATAATGTCTAAGCCCTTGAGAGGGTTAATGATAAAATAATCAATGTTGGCCTCACAGCCATCAGACGAGCGACCGTCCCTGATGTGCTGGACAAAAGGCCAGAGGTCAGCAGGGCCAAGACCGCGGTCCCCGGGCCTAGGATGCAGGTCCCCAGACTGAGGTCCACGGGGCGCGGGTTCCCGGACCACAGTCCACGGGGCTGAGACACGGGTTCCCACGTCCCCAGAAAGTTCGAGTGGCTTCAGACTCCCCTTTCCTCCAACGAAGCCTTCTAGGACCCGCTGTGAAATGGGGAGGCGGCAAGACAGCCCTGGTGACCCCGGGGCGGGGTCTCGGTCTCCTGACGGCTGATGGAGACGCTGGAAGAGGGGTGCATGGCAGGGGAAGTCCAGTGGGAAAGGGGGTGCCCTGAGGCGCGGTCAGGAAGGTTCTCCCCAGGACGGATGGAGAGATGCTCAGTCTGTCCACAGAAACATTTCTTCAGACCAGCTTCTCACCAGGCCCCAGGGATGCTGGCAGAACTCGGCCCTCCATCAGCTTTCTTCCTGATGAGAGAGGAAACAGAAGAAACAACCGAATCACGCAAAGGGTGAGACCGTCACAGGGTACCGAGTGCTGTGGGGGGACACAGGGAGGCCAAGGGGGCAGCGGAGGGCACGTTCAGACAGAGAGGGAGAGGGTCTCACGGAGAAGATGCTCTGAAGGAGCTAGAGGGCCAGGGAACGGGGGCGCTGCAGGCTGAGGGGAGGAACAGCAGAGCAGGGAGGGGACGGCGTGGCAAGAAGACCTGCATGAGCTCACTTCCTCTTCCCCCAGCTTCACTCCAGCGACTCCCCCACCCAGCTCCCAAGCTCCTTGCAGAGGAAGGGCTTCCTGTGAGTTCGCAGTTCTCAGAATGTGCCACCAGAGGGCAGGGTGGGTCCCGCAGGTGTAGACAGGGTCACTTCCGCCCCCTGCGCCCCCTCCCAGATCACACGCTTTCCTTACGGGGGGACGTGTTGTGGGGAGGGCAGCTGTCCAGCTGTCCCAGATGCTACGTCTGCTCCTTATGCCCCGGCCCGAGCTGCCGACCCGAGATTTCCGCAGAGCTGGGCGTCTGTCAACGTTGCCACAAGCTCTGGGAAGCTCCTGACACAGAAGCTCATGGACACACCATGAACCTACACAGGGCAAAAGGTCAGGATCCTTTCAGTTCTCGATTTTATGTTAGCAGAGCTCTCTCACACACAGGAGAAAATCTCTCCTTAAGTGACAACCCACTCCAGCATTCTCGCCTGGAGAACCCCATGGTCGGAGGAGCCTGGTGGGCTGCAGTCCACGGGGTCGCAGAGCCAGGCACGAGTGAGCATCTGAACACACACAGCACTTAGCTGATCTGCATCGCTGGACAGCAGAAACCGACATAACATTGTAAAGCAACTTTCCTCCCATTAAAAAATAAATTAAAAAAGTAAAACAAGAAATTTTGAAACTCTTGTAGGGAATTCCCTGGTGGGCCGGTGATTAGGACTCAGGTTTGATCCCTTCTCAGGGAACTAAGATCCCAAATGCCGCAAATCATGGCTTAATTAATTAATTAAAACACTCTGGTAGAGAAGCAGAAAAGTTACCTAATCGTTAGACAAAACCTTCCTTGTAACAGGTCCGTAAGAAAAATTTAATTTCAGAATAGGTCTTCAGTGGTGCCAATGACTCAGGTAACCCCCGGAAAAAGGCTCAGATAATACCCCTGTATTTCTCAAGTACCGCTGTGTCTCGGTGGACCGGCCTTGTCAGAGACACACAGTACCACGTGAGCCTCCAAGCTCCAAACTCAGCCCAGGCCTGCCCTGACCCGCAGGCGGCCAACCACTGCGGGCTGCTGGTCACCACGGGGCTCCCTGACAAGCCTCCCCCAGTCCATCAGCCCTGAGCCTCCTGTGCGCCTCTCAGCCTCCCAGCCTGGCGGCTGCTGCCCAGCTCCCTAAGTCAGCTGAAACTGAAGCCCTAGGACCTGCACAACCTCCCAAGGATCCATCTGGGTATTCCTCATTCCAGGGCCTCTCCCCAGCCCCGCCAGCATCATCCACCTCCTGTCCTGCTCGGTCACCTCTGGACCCTGGGCTTCCCTTTCTTCCCTTCCTTCCCTTCCTGGGCGTCGCTCTGCTCACCTGGGCACCTTCCTGGGCGTCTCTCTGCTCACCTGGGCAGTGCTCTGACCTCCCGCCTGGGCTTCCTCGGCAGCGCTGCCCCCTGCACCCACCGTCCGCACTGCGGCGTACAGTTCCGTCAGCAGACCGTTGTGCCCGGATCCCTAAACTGTGTTGAAGGGAAACCTGCTGCCACCCTGGTCCTCCTGGAGGAAGCCCGGCTCATCCGTCTCGTCCCTGAGCCCCATGACCTTGGCCACTGAGATCTCAGCTAATCCTGAGGCGCGCCCCACCTTAGTTTATATCACTGTGCGGTGCCCTCCAAGAGGTGCCTCCAGCCACAGTCGGCTACTTAAATGTGAATGGCTTTGTTGTTGCTGTTCAGTTACCAAGTCGTGTCCGACACTCTGTGACCCTGTGGACTGCAGCCCGCCAGGCTCCTCTGTCCCCGGGATCCTCCAGCGAGAATACTGCAGCGGGCTGCCATTTGCTCCCCCGGGTGCTCGTTCCAACCCAGGGATCAAACTTGCGTCTCCTGCATTGGCAGGCAGACTCTCTACAACTGCGCCACCAGAGAAGTCAAATAAAATTTGAAATTCCGTTCTGTGGCCACACAGGTCACATATCAAGAGCCCTGTGGCTGACCAAGGCCAGGGCTCCCGAGCTGGAGAGCCCAGACTCTAGAACATTTCTGTGAAGGCAGAAAGTTCCACTGGACGGCGCCGTTGCAGAACATTGGTTGGGAGTCTTAGTTACAGACACGAGAACCCTCTTCAGCAAGTTTAAGCGGAAAGGGAATTATCACAGACTAGTAGGTCCTTGCAGAACTTTCGAGAGAGCTGGTGTGGAAGCCACACGGGCAGGGACGACATACCCCAGCCCCTCCCCCGGGCTGCTTGCAGAGTCCTGGTGGCCTCCCCGGCGACTCCCGCGTCCTCCCCAAACACGCGTCCCAGCTGGCTGGGACTCTGTGCCCGTTTGCTCCCAGGTCTGTGTCTGGGGGTCTCGGCCTCTGAAACCCCCCTTGCAGGAACCCCTCATCTTCCACGTGCAATCCCTGCACCTCGTCCCTCCCCGCTGTAGCAGGACCCCTCGTCTGAGATCCCGGCTCATCAGGACAGGTCATCACGTGACGATGTCTTGGCCTGCAGCTCAGGCTGGGGGTGTCCTCTGGGACAGCCTGATGGAGTCACGTTCGCGTCCTGGAAACCCTCCCCCCATGGGGCCCAAGAGCCCAGACAAAGCCTGGAGCATGTTGCTCGTGACCCACTGGGTCCCGCCAGCACCCGCCCCTTAACGTCCAGCACCTGGGACCTGGGAGAGAGAGAGAAGCCCAGAACTGCAGGGGCTCCGGGCCCCCAGCCCTGCCCTGTTAGCCCTCAGCGGGCGGCCCTGCGGCCCTAACAAGGCCGAGTCCTTGAGACGTGCGGAGGACATCCCGAGGCAGCGGCCTCCATCTCCTTCCTCCCGGCTCGATCAGCCCCGCTGGCGAGACAGAAATCTGCAGACAGCTCAGGAGGCTGCGGGTCTACCAGAGGGGCCCCACACACTCGTGTCTTGGGGGGACCCTTTGGTTCACGAAGGCCCTGGGCCCTTCATCCTGCAAGCGCTCTCTCCACATGACCGCATCGAAGCCTACCCTTCAAATGCCATCACAGTGGGGGTGAGGGTTCACCATGTGGGTTTGAAGGGACACAGCCCTGTGCATCCCCCTGGCTCTGAGCCCCCTGGGCAGAAACAAAACCGTGCGGGTCCGGGGTGGTGAGCGTGAGTGAGCCCACACACGGAAGCCTGATGGGGCCGGCTGGTCTCACAGGGCTGTCAGGAGCCAGGCTCATAGCTGGTCAGGGTGGGCTTCCTGGAGGAGGCCCCAGGGAGGGTGCAGGGGCTGAGCCACCAGCTTGCACAGCGCCCCTGTGCTGGGCAACCCCACCACCCTACTCCCAAAAGAGGCCTGGTCTACGCGCTGTCTCCCCTGGCCCGACATCCTGCCCAGCGCTCCTGTCCAGGATTTGGGCCTCAGAGTCTCAGAGGTGCTTTCTCTGATGGTCCTGTCGGAGGCTGCCCTCCCCACCCCAGCCTTGTACGCGTTCTCTCCCTCTCCCATCGCCCTGCCTCCCCTCGCACCGGGCACAAGCGCGCTGATTCACCCTCCCCGCCTGCGTCTCTCTCCTCTGTCTCTCCCTGTCTCTCTGTCTCTGCTCCTTTCTGTCTCCCTGTCTCTCTCCCTGTCTCTCCATCTCTGTCTCCTTGTCTCTCTCTCTCTCTGCTCCTGTCTCTCTCTCTCTCTATCTCTCACCCTGTCTCCCTGTCTCTCTCTCTCTCCTTGTCTCTCACCCTGTCTCTCTGTCTCCTTGTCTCTTTCTCTCTCCCCCTCTCTGTCTCTCTCTCCCCCCCTCTGTCTCTCTGTCTCTCTCTCCCTGTCTCTCTGTCTCCTTGTCTCTTTCTCTCTCCCCCTCTCTGTCTCTCTCTCCCCCCCTCTGTCTCTCTGTCTCTCTCTCCCTGTCTCTCTGTCTCCTTGTCTCTTTCTCTCTCCCCCTCTCTGTCTCTCTCTCCCCCTCTCTGTCTCTCTGTCTCCCTGTCTCTCCCTGTCTCTCTGTCTCCTTGTCTGTCTCTCTCTCTGCTCCTGTCTGTCTCCCTCCCCACCTGCTTCTCCTGCTGGAACATGAGCAGAGGTCTCGCCCACCTGTGTCTGCCTGAACCCCGGGGGCACCACCCGGCGTCCCCCAGGGTCCCAGCAGGGCCTGCAGGAGGATGAAGGCAAGGCTGGACCAGCGCGGGGAGCAGCGCAGAGACAGGAAGGGACTCCTGTGAGAGCCACCTTCCCTTGGTCCCGTCCCCCTCCCCACCCCAAAGTCACTGTTCCCAAGGCCAAGCTTGTTCTGCGCCGCACAACAGGCCTGTGAATCCGGGACCAGGTGTTGAGGCAAGGAAACCGACTCGATCCGGAAAGCCAACTGACAGAGAAGACAGCAGGCTAGCGCCTCGAAAGAACCATCTTATCGGGGGCTGGACACCAGGATCTTTACAGGTCAGACATGGGGGGAGGTGAGGAAGCAAAGTAAAAAGACCAGTAACCTAGCAAACGTCTCCTAGAATAGCAAGCCTCGGGCAGAGGATGTGCTAATTTCTTCCCTCCTGCCATTTACAGGTGGACAGGGTTCTGAACAAAGGCACTTTAGTTAACAGTCTGGCAGAGGGGCAGGGTCCTCTGAGGCAGGCCACTCTGTATGATTACAATAACAAAAGCGACAATCAGCAAGTCAGACAAACAGTTCCAACATGGAATCAGAATTGTCTTCTCTCTGCAACAACTGGAAAACTTCATTTCCACACCTGGTAGCAGCCGAGAGCAGAAAAATGCATGTGCTCAGACACCTGGAAGCCACAGGCTCAAACCCTGGGCCCTCCTGAGCTGCGAGAGGACCTGTCCCGTCTCAGGGGAAGGGACTGAGGGGTGACGTCGGGGCTGCCTTGTTCCTCCCCTCTGGGGGGAGCCACGTGACGCTTGGGGACCACAGAAGGTGCCACACGGGGCCCCCTGCTCCCTTGGTGGAGGCGTCCAGAGTAGCTCTTATTACTGCTGCAGGCAGCGGCCCCTTCAGTGAAACGACCCACGGACACTGGCGTTTGCTTGATCAGCATCAAATTCCGTAAAGCTGCCTCTTCTCCTTTTAAGCGTAGAACTAGGCCAGGGTTAAGAGATGAGGACAACCCAAATATTAGCTTTCAGACTCGCCGCTCAGAGCTGCAACCCAGACCACAGGGCATGGCCCACGTGGAAGTGTGTTTGAGGTCAAGTCAACAAGCCTAACCCCGTCGAGTGCTAACCTGCTTTGTGGGTGAAAGATTTCTGAAGAAACTGATCGTCGTCTGTGTTTCAGTGTTTGTGGCTAACCCGTGTAGCCACAGGACACTCGCAGTATTCACTTCAACTCACCCGAATGCCGCTGGCTACTTCGATCTCGGCCCTTCACCCCACTCAGAAGATGTGCTAGCTGAGGCCAGGTGGAGCCTTTGGAATCCAGGCTCCGAGCCCGCTGGCTTCAGGCTCCGGAGAGGCACTGCTGTGGAAAGCCGTGAGGTCGCCAGCAGGTATTAGGTAAAACAGGAAGAGACCCTCACGGAGCATCAGGGGCAACGATCTGTACTGTGTCTCGAAGAGACTGGCAGCTGACACAGCAGGCTGGGGACCCCTCGTCATGATGAAGGAAATCCGTGCTCATGAAAAATATGACAAGCTGCCAGTATTTGGTATTCAGAATACACACCTTTTCCAATTGCTTGAAACATCATTTTTCAGTTGCTTAAAACATTTAGGTTTTAAAAAAGTAAAAATAATAAATGATCTAAAACACACCTAAGCATACGGAACAGATACGGAACAAGATATGAAGTGAATGAAGAAGCGCTGAGCTGGGCTGAGGCTGAAGTTACGCCCTGGGCCAACCACAGACCTGCAAACACACAAAGTAACATTGCCAAGTCATGGCCTGAAAAACAGAGCCCATGGTGGACATTCTCAAGCCTTGCAGCGTATCAGCTACGAGTGAGAAAACAGGGGTAATTCCTGTTACAACGGACAGTGCTTCAACTATTTAGCCAAAAATCAAGAATTCATGGGAATTTTAAAATAAGACACTGGTGATTCCCTTATTGCTTTATTCCATTGTGTAATGCATATTGAAAATATTCACATTTGACTTTCTGAAGTAGACACGGTGAAGAGTGTCAGAGTGTTCTTTAAAATTTTTTTCATTAAATATGTGCCAATGTTATGACTCTTCCTGAGTTTATAGAACCACTGAAAGAAATTAAAGGCAATGCTGCTGCTGCTGCTAAGTCGCTTCAGTCGTGTCCGACTCTGTGTGACCCCATAGACGGCAGCCCACCAGGCTCCCCCATCCCTGGGATTCTCTAGGCAAGAACACTGGAGTGGGTTGCCATTTCCTTCTCCAATGCATGAAAGTGAAAAGTGAAAGTGAAGTCGCTCAGTCGTGTCCGACTCTTCTCAACCCCATGGACTGCAGGGGGTCTTCCGTCCATGGGATTTTCCAGGCAAGAGTACTGGAGTGGGGTGCCATTGCCTTCTCCAACTAATTCACTAGTTTAGTATGCAATAAAATAACGGAGGCTTTGAATAAGTTACCCTGGCTAGTAACAACTAATCAGTTTTCTTCCGTGATCACTGTTCTATATAGGCAGGAGAATTAATTCACAGATAGTCTTTCTGGTCCATCTTCAACTGTTCTCACACTACATAATCAATTAGGGACATCTTTTTACAGATATATGAAGAGAACACAGGTAGCTTGACATAAGCTGAGTTTGTTAAATCTATTTGCTATGACAAGGGATTTCTGACACAAGAATTGCTCACTGCACACTGAACCCTGAAGAAGTGATGAAACAAGACAGCTGATGTTAGGAGGTATACGGGCGTTGGGTAGGGTGAGAAGTCACGGATAAATTAAACACTGGCAAGTATCTGCTGAAGCAGAGCCACTTTTTAGGGGGCATAAGAAAAACTGATAAGTCACCATTTTAGCCTCTTGAGAGAAATCCATTTGTTGTCAAGAACTTAAGACCATTTACTATCATTCATGCCGCAAAATGCAATAGTCGCACTATTTCCAGAAGGATCCTGAAAACTGTAGTGCAAAAGGAATCTAAGAAAATAAATAAGTACAAAACCACCAACATTGTTCAAAGAAATGTGCTCAAAACAGTGACTTTTAGTGTAATGATATTTGCCAGAGCTCGTTGAAAGAGTTTTACCAAGATTTACCCCTACTTTTCCTCTAACTCAAGGATTTCTGTAAATGGAATGTTCTCCAAATGCTCAGTAATCAAAGCAACAAACAGCAGTGTGACCTATGTTTTCTCCCCAACAGCACACCTAAGAAGGAGCTAAACCTGAAGCTGAAAGCTTTCATATAGAAGCTCTTGACCGGTACTTCTCTGGTGGCTCAGCAGCTAAGACTCCGTGCTGCTAACGCAGGGGGCCTTGGTTCGATCCCTGGTCAGGGAACTGGATCCCCCATGCCACAACAAAGCAGTTTCATGCTGCAGCTAAGACCTGGATTAGCCAAATAAGTAAATACTAAAGAAAACCCTTGTGACCTAGCTAGACAGGTATTCGAATTTATTTCCAATTGAAATTTTTACACAACAAATCAATAATAATGATATTACAGCGTTTCCTAACATGAATAAACAGGCAGAACGCTTTAATCGTAAACAGTATTGTGTATTCCACAGCCACTCCCAAGTTGAAGCGGTACTTTTCCGTTTGGGCAATCACTAACCTTTGATGTCAAGGTTAACATAACTGACTTGAAACAGTGTAGGTGAATTCATTTAACTTTACCTGTTGGTTTGGGGGGTTTTTTCCCTAGACTTGTGGGATCTTAGTTCCCCAGCCAGAGATTGAACCTGGGATCCCTGCAGTAGAATCATGGAATCCTAACCACTGGACCACCAGGAAAGTCCTTGACATAACTTTGAATCTGATATGCTTTTCCTTCAAATTCATTTTCAAAAGTAAACTACTTTTGTTGATGAGAATGCAGATAAGGAAAGCGATTTTTTTTTTCTGTTTCTTTTTCGGTACTCAATTCAGTTCTGGAAATTTTTTCAGTATGTTTGGAACAACTTGAGTGTGTGAGTATATACTTTTTTAAACTACAAATGCTATGAAATGTAAATAGAGATCAAGTATTGGCAATCAAAATTCAGCATCGAAATTGAGGTGAATTGTGAGTGTGGAATACACACCAGGTACTGAAGACATAGCATGAAAAAAAGAAAATAAAATACTTCTGTAATATTTATTATTGAGGTTTTCCTGGTAGCTCAGCTGCTAAAGAATCCGCCTGCAGTGCAGGAGGCCCCAATTTGATTCCTGGGTCAGGAAGATCCACCAGAGATGGAATAGGCTACCCCCTCCAGTGTTTTCAGGCCTCCCTGGTGGCTCAGCTGGTAAAGACTCCGTCCGCAGTGGGGGACACTTGGGTTCCATCTCTGGGTTAGAAAGATCCTCTGGAGCGGGGAACGGCTACCCACTCCAGTGTTCTGACCTGGAGAATTCCTTGGACTGTGTAGTCCTTGGGCTTCCCAGGTGGCACTAGTGGTAAAGAACCTGTTCGCCAGTGTGGGAAACGTAAGGGACTCTGATTTGATCCCTGTGTTGATCCCTGGGTTGGGAAGATCCCCTGGAGGAGGAATGGCAACCCACTCCAGTATTCTTGCCTGGGAAATCCCATGGACAGAGGAGCCTGGTGGGCTACAGTCCACGGGGTTGCAGAGAGTCAGACATAGCTGAGTAGGCACCTTGTGTCGTCCATGGGGTTGCAAAGTGTTGGACACAACTGAATGACTTCCACGTATACTGAAATGATATTTTAGATATATTGTGCTAAATAGACTGCAGTATTAAAATTACCTTCACCTTTTTCTTTTAACATTTTAACGTGGCTGCTACAATCCTCAAAGTTCAGGTTGTGGTTCCTGCTACATTTCTACTGGGAACCACTGATCCAGACTGTCTTCTTTCCAAAGGCCAGAGGCGTGCGGGAGAGGGGCGCTCCATTGCCCTACTGCCCTATTAGGGCTTCCCAGGTGTTGCCAGTGGTAAAGAACCCAGCTGCCAATGCAGGAGACGTCAGAGACGCAGGTTCTATCTCTGGGTTGGAAAGATCCCTTGGAATAGGAAATGGCAGCCCACTCGAGTATTCCTGCCTGGAGAATCCCATGGACAGAGAAGCCTGGCGGGCTATAGCACATAGAGGCAGGAAGAGCTGGACACACTGGCATGACTCAGCACGTGCGTGTTGTCCTGCTAAATGTTCCACTTACTGGAGAAGGGCTTCCCTGTGGCTCTGCTAGTAAAGAATCTGCCTGCAATGCTGGAGACCTGGGTTCGATCCTTGGGTTGGGAAGATCCCCTGGAGAAGAGAAAGGCTACCCACTCCAGTAGTCTGGTCTGGAGAATTCGAAAAGAGTCGGACACGACTGAGTGACTTTCACTTACTAGAGAAGCTGGGTCACTTCCTCAGAGCTTCCCTTAGCTAGTCCCGTTAACGGTTTCATTTCCAGAGAACTGGAAGATGTGCCCACAGGCCTAACTGGACTCAGAATCAGGATGTGGGGTGGACTGTGGGCCCGGTGCTGCCAGGGGCCACTTAGAGTGGGCTGCGATGCTGAGCAGGTCCAGCTGCACCCCTGACTATAAACTGGCATTTCCCCCTTTCACACGGACCTGGGAGACCCACCCTGTGGAGACCCAGTTCCATCCCCTTACTGAATAAATCAGGCCTGCATCCTTGATGACCTTTGTCTGCATCAATATTTTACAAAGGATTACAGATCAAAAAAGAGGAGGTTGGTGGGGGCAGGGGGGGGGGCGGGGGGAAATTTCCTGGCAGTCCGCTGGTTAAGACTCTGTACTTCCATCGCAGAGGGCACAGGTCTGATCCCTGGTCTCAGGGAACTACGTTCCCACAAGCCAGCTGACAAAATAATAATTCACTAGGGATTACACACTGATGTTGTTTTAGTTCCGCCGCTCCTTCATATTTATCTGCTGCGCTCATTCTAGAAAGAAGAGCTTTCCTTGTGACTAACGCTGTCTGAAACAGTTCATACAGATAAATGCTTCTTCCTCTTTCCTTACCCAAAGAAGTGGTGCACTGATTATGGCAAACGAGTGTCCGGATTTTTGCTCTGTTTACTCCCCTCTGCAACTTATTTTTATTTATTTTATTTTTCGGCCTCGCCAGACAGCTTGTGGGATCTTGATTCCCCCACCAGGGATCAACCCTGCAATCCCTATAGTGGAAGCGCAGAGTTCTAAACACTGGACCCTCAGGGAATTCCTTCTGCATTGTTTTAGAGATTTTTTTCTCTGTTAAGTTTTTAAAGACTAACTTTGTTGGGATATAGTTCACGTATCCTACAGCTGATCCCTTAGAGTATATAAGCCAATGGTTTCCAGCACAGTCACAGCTGTGCAACCATCACTACAACCAATGTTGGACCATTTTCATCACCCCAAGAGCAGAGCGTGGATGCATTAACATCCCTGCTTCCCGGCCCCAGGCGGCCACCAGGCAACTCACTGTGTCTGTAGATTTGCCCACTCTGGATGCTTCATATGAGTGGAATCAAGGATAAAGAGAAAGCGAAAGTCACTCAGTCGTGTCCAACAACTCCTCTCGACCCCATTGACTATACTGCTAAGTCGCTTCAGTCGTGTCCGACTCTGTGCGACCCCATAGACGGCAGCCCACCAGGCTCCCCCATCCCTGGGATTTTCCAGGCAAGAGTACTGGAGTGGGGTGCCATCGCCTTCTCCGATGGACTATACAGTCCATGGAATTCTCCAGGCCAGAATGCTGGAGTGGGTAGCCTTTCCCTTCTCCAGGGGATCTTCCCAACCCAGGGATCAAACCCAGGTCTCCCGCATTGCGGGTGGATTCTTTACCAGCTGAGCCACGAAGAAAGCCCAAGAATACTGGAGTGGGGAGCCTGTCCCTTCTGCAGGGCATCTTCTCAACCCAGGAGTCAAACCGGGTTCTCCTGCATTGCTGCTGCTGCTGCTAAGTCACTTCAGTTGTGTCCGACTCTGTGCGACCCCATAGACATCAGCCCACCAGGCTCTCCTGCCCCTGGGATTCTCCAGGCAAGAACACTGGAGTGGGTTGCCATTTCCTTCTCCAATGCCTGAAAGTGAAAAGTGAAAGTGAAGTCTCTCAGTCGTGTCCGACTCTTGGTGACCCCATGGACCACAGCCTACCAGGCAGATTCTTTACCAACTGAGCTATCAGGGAAGCCCGGAATCAAGGATAGATGGTCTTTTGGGTCTGGCTTCTTGTAGTTCATCATTGTTTGCAAGAAGCGGCCATGTAGTAGCCCGTCTCAAATGTTTCATGTTTGCCAGCTCTCAGTTGATCCGACATTTGAGTTGTTTTCACCTCTTCGCTACTGTTTATAATGCTGCTCTGAGCATTCCTGGCCAAGTTTTTCTGAGGACATATGTTTCACTTCTCTCAGGTGTGCACCTAGGCCTGGAATTGCTGGGTCACAAGGCAGCTCTGTGTTTACTCCTTTGAAGAACCGCTAGACTGTTTGCGGAAGGAGAGGCACCATTTTCCTTTCCCTCCAGCTGTGCACGAGGGCTCCTATTTCTCTGTATCCTCACTCACACCTGCTGTTTTCCATTCTTTTTGATTGTAGCTATTTTGGAGAGTGTGAAGAGGTATCTAATCACCAATTTGATTACCATTTCCCTGATGGCTAATGCTGCTGAGCACTTTTCATACCTTTATTGGCCATTTGTACCTCTTCTTTGGAGAAACGTCTATTCGATCTTTGTCTTTTTGGCCATACCGCGTGGCGTGCAGGATCTTAGATCTCCAACTAGGAATTGAACCCAACCCCCCTGCACAGAGTCCTAACCGCTGGGCCACCAGGGAAGTCCTTCTTTGCTCATTATTTAATGGGGTTATTTGGGTCTTTTTGTCTTTGTATTATTGAGTTGCAGAAGCTCTTTAAGTATTTTAGATACAAGTCCCTTATGGATATTTGGCGTCTGAAAATGCCCTGTTCTGTGGACTTGGTGTTTTCCCTTGAGGACCATGAAGTCACAGAATTGCTCCCCCATTTCCAGGTCTAGAGTCAGTGCTTCGGATACTCAGACGGTCCTGTGTTTAGCCAGGGGGAGCCCCTCCCAGCATGGCTTCCTGTTCTATCAGCATCCTCACAAAGGCGGAATTTCAGGTCAGTGTCAGCAGGAAATGAGAGGACTTTCCAGGCTCCAGATGACCCCCGAACCCACCTCCACGGCTGGGACTGCTCTGCCTGCAGCACGCAGGGGTCTGAGCAGGTGGGCGGCCCCCACCGCCTGCTGTGTCTGTGTGGGAGGAGGGAGCCACCGTTTCTGCAGGTCTGGTTTCCCCTAGCCTGGTTTTCAGCATACACAGAGCCCATGACTGTGCAGGAGAGGAGGAGACAAGGACCCAGGCACCTCCGACCTCCCTCCGAGGACACAGATGTACACAGACACCCTCTCTCCCTGGCGGGCTACAGTCCGTGGAGTCGCAAAGAATTGGACACGACTGAGCAACTGGACAACAACCTCTCTCCACCGTTGTCCTTCTGGAGAGAAGATAAAACTCAGAGGATTAAAGGGTGGTGCGATGTACAACCTCTCCCCAAAAAGAAAAATCAAACAAGCAACCCAGTAGCAAAAGACAGGTGGGCGGGCAGGATCCCAGGCCCAAGCTGTCCAAAGAGGGATGCAAGGAAGAAGCGGACCCTGATGTCCTAAGGGGACGCAGGGAAGCGGGATCGGCTGTTGGCAGTGTCTTCCCACAGACATCATTGCTTTTCATTCTCACAAAAGCTCAGCAACATGTATGATGCGGTTTTGTTTCTACTCTATAGGTTAAAAAATTGAGGTCTGAGGGGTTCGAGGAACTTGCCACATGTAGGCGGCTAAAGAGTGAGTGGGGTGTCAGCCTGAATGGAAGGTCTGAACTCCTTCCGCGCCCTGGCTCAGAGGGTTGGAGGCAGAAACCCGGGCCCTGGACCCCCGAGAGGGACAATCTGTAAGATGCTCCTTCCCAAAGGGCTCCGTGGGGAAGGAATTTGGGGAATGCTACGCAGAATAAGCATGTTTTATGATCCCATCATTCCCAGGAACTCAGTAAAGACTCGGAAGAGCTACAGAAGAAACAAACCTTGTCTGATTCAAGTAAGTTTTTGAATACATTTGACCGAGAAAAATGCCCTCACCACTTTCCCCTCTGAAACTCTGGACGACACAGGGCTGGGGAGGCTGCCTGTGTTCAGGTTGTGTGACACCTGTGTCTCCCGTGACCAGCAGCAGCCATTCTGGGTGATGCCAGGCACCCCGGGGAGACTCAGCCCCTCTCACCTTTCAGGGGCTGGACTACACCCCTTGATGCTGGAGCCTGAGATGTCGCACATTTCAACCGGAAAGGCCAGACAGTGACGGTTCTATTTTCTTTATTCCTTTGCCGTTGATTCACTAGCAGATTACTGAACTACTAGGCAGAGTGAAGACTCCTTGCTGTGAGAGACTCTTTGGGATTTCTCTATGCTGAGTAGTACCGAGTAACCGAACACCCGGAACCTGGGAAGAATCTGAAAGGATTCCCCAAGCCCCGGGAGCCGTGCAGCAGATTCATTACAGGTGGGAGGGCTGGGGCTGGCTCGGCTGAGATATTTTGCCTTCGGATTTTAGAATGTACTTTGGCTCTTGACTTTCAGTGTCAAGGCCCTCTCTGAACTCCAGGATTCTTTGGTTTACTCACTTACCACATTCTTTAAATTATTATACTAAGCTAACCAAACTGACCTGTGCCTGCCTGACCGGAACCAAAGAAAGGCATATTTCATATGGCCAAAATGAAAAATGGGCAACAGGACAAAAACACTTACAATTTTTTATTTTACTGTAGTTGATTTACATTGTCAATTTCCGCCGTACAGCAAAATGACTTAGTTATACGTGTATACAAATGCTTTTTCATATTCTTTTCCATTATGGTTTATCACAGAATATCGAATAGCTGCTCCCTCTGCTATACGATGGGACTCTGTCGTTTATTATTTATAACTTTTATCATCCACTAAGTACTTCTTCGGAAGTTGCCTCTTTCATCGTAACCGAAGAACAGATGATATGATTAGTAACCTGCGGAATACAGTGCTGCTGCTGCTGCTAAGTCGCTTCAGTCCTGTGCGACCCCATAGACGGCAGCCCACCAGGCTCCCCCATCCCTGGGATTCTCCAGGCAAGAACACTGGAGTGGGTTGCCATTTCCTTCTCCAATGCATGAAAGTGAAAAGTGAAAGTTAAGTCACTCAGTTGTGTCCAGCTCTTTGCGACCCCATGGACTGCAGCCCACCAGGCTCCTCCATCCCTGGGATTCTCCAGGCAAGAACACTGGAGTGGGTTGCCATTTCCTTCTCCAATGCATGAAAGTGAAAAGTGAAAGTTAAGTCACTCAGTTGTGTCCAGCTCTTTGCGACCCCATGGACTGCAGCCCACCAGGCTCCTCCATCCATGGGATTTTCCAGGCAAGAGTACTGGAGTGGGGTGCCTTTGCCTTCTCCGGGAATTCAGTGTGTTAGCTTGTAATTAGATCTGTTTTTTTTTTTTTTTTTTTTTGCTGTTTTGATAGTTAGGTAAGAAACTGCAGCTTGTCTGTCCCACATGGAAGCTCTTCTACCGTACAAAGCACCGCAGAGCCGCATGCCTTGAAACCCTCCAGTGGGACACGCAGGCAGGGGACCCCCCCGACCCTCCTACACGACAAGCACTGGCACTGCATACAGCGTCTGTAAGCAAGCCAGCACAGCGCTGGGCGTGCATGTGCTCTCAACGGGGTCAGCTCCCTCCAGCCTCGGGCTTCAGCACTCTGTCGGAGCTCGGCGGTGGCTGCCTGTCCTGAACCTGGGTGGGCATGCGAGACTCCCACAAGCTGAGAGGGCTTTGCAGTTGCTTCTGCAAACCTGAGCTCCAACATAGCCAGTGACGTTAGCATCTTCGCTACACACCCACCATCCATGCAGGGAGCTGGGGAGGGGGCAGCCTTTCTGAAGCTTTAGGAAATAGAGTAGCTGGGGTTCTTCTACTGCTAGGATCTCTTATACATCAGACCATAGTGCCAGCTCCATATTTAAAGTAGCAAAGATAATCTTCACATAAAAGAAGTCCTTCTCTTTGTCCCAACATTTGAAATAGTGGACAATGTATGATGCTCAGACTAAAAGACCTGGGTTCAGATCGCAGGTGAGCCACTTACCAGGACACTTACATGTTCCTTTATCCAGCATGGTTTTCCCAGTGGTCGTGTACGGATGTGAGACTTGCACTGTAAAGGCTGAGCGCTGAAGAATTGATGCTTTTGAACTGTGGTATTGGAGAAGACTCTTGAGAGTCCCCTGGGCAGCAAGGAGGTCCAACCAGTCCATCTTAAAGGAAATGAGTTCTGAATATTCACTGGAAGGACTGATGCTGAAGCTCAAACTCCAACACTTTGGCCACCTCATACGAAGAACTCACTCATTTGAAAAGACCCTGATGCTTTGAAAGACTGAAGGCAGGAGAAGGGGATGACAGAGGATGAGATGGTTAGATGGCATCACCAACTCAATGGACATGAGTTTGAGTAAACTCCAGGAGTTGGTGATGATCAGGGAGGCCTGGCGAGCTGCAGTCCGCAGGGTCGCAGATTCAGACACGACTGAGCCACTGAACTGAACTTACTCAGCATATTCCTTTACTTAAACACCCCAGCTCACCCTCCTTCGCACAACAGGAAGCCAACGGAAGCTCAGAGGCCCACCTGAGGCCCTAATGGGAAAGCGAGTCTTCCAAGGCGGGCTGAGGGGACAGCAGTGACTGCCCAGGCGCCCTTGCCAGCGTCTCTGCATTCTCACCGGCCCACGAAGCTCTCAGGGCCACTCTCTGGACCTCCTGAGGCTTATGAGGCTGTGGCTCCAGTTTCCTCTAACAGCTCCTTCCAGAACCACTGCTCAAGAGGGAAAGAAAAACCTTAGGGAATAAGACTGGATCACTGAGATCAGGGAGCCAGATGCAGTTTGATTTTATTTAGAAAGGGCTTCCCAGGTGGCATTAGTGGTAAGGGATGCCCCTGCCAACGGAGGAGTTACAGAAGACCCAGCTTCAATCCCTGGGTCAGGAAGATCCCCTGGAGGAGGAAATGGCAACCCCCTCCAGTATTCTTGCCTTGGAAATCCCACAGAGGAGCCTGGTGGGGTTGCCAGAGTTGGACATGACTGAAGTGACATAGAGGCAGCAGCTGAAAGCTATTCCAATTCCTTATACTCACCTTCTGAGTTGATGAGAGGAGGAGGAAATTGTTTGAAAAGTGCTTCCTGGTCAACAAATGGCTGCTCTTAATAATACTACAAACAATCAAGACCCCTTTGCTTCTTTTAGGTCATAGTTCCTACTACTACCATGAAGCACCAGTGGAATCTAACAACCTTCTTGGTGTTATTCTGCGATTGTGATATTGTGTAATAATGTATACTTTCACAGAAGATCAAGGTTAGTGTAATCTGTAGACACCCTCAGCTCAGTCACTCAGTCATGTCTGACTCTTTGCGATCCCGTGGACTGCAGCGCCTAGGTTTCCCTGTCCATCACCAGCTCCCGGAGTCTACTCAAACTCATGTCCATTGAGTCAGTGATGCCATCCAACCATCTCATCCTCTGTCGTCCCCTTCTCCTCCTGCCTTCAATCTTTCCCAACATCAGGGTCTTTTCCAATGAGTCAGTTCTTTGCATCAGGTGGCCAAAGTATTGGAGTTTCAGCTTCAGCATCAGTCCTTCCAATGAATATTCAGGACTGATCTCCTTTAGGATGGACTGGTTGGATCTCCTTGCAATCCCAGGGACTCTTGAGAGTCTTCTCCAACACCACAGTTCAAAAGCATCAATTCTTTGGCCCTCAGCCTTCTTTATAGTGCAAGTCTCACATCCGTACATGACCACTGGAAAAATCATATCCTTGACTAGATGGACCTTTGTGGACAAATAATGTCTCTGCTTTTTAATATGCTGTCTAGCTTGGTCATAACTTTTCTTCCAAGGAGCAAATGCCTTTTAATTTCCTGGCTGCAGTCACCCTCTGCAGTGATTTTGGTGCCAAAAATAAAGTCTGTCACCGTTTGCATTGTTTCCCAGTCTGTTTGCCATTAAGTGATGGGACCGGATGCCATGATCTTAGTTTTCTGAATGTTGAGTTTTAAGACAACTTTTTCACTCTCCTCTTTCACTTTCATCAAGAGGCTCTTAAGTTCTTCACTTTCTGCCATAAGGGTGGTGTCATTTGCATATCTGAGGTTACTGATAGTTCTCCTGGCAATCTTGATTCCAACTTGTGCTTCACCCAGTCCAGCATTTCTCATGATGTACTCTGCATAGAAGTTAAATAAGCAAGGTTACAATATACACTTTTGACATACTCCTTTCCCAACTTGGAACCAGTCTGTTGTTCCATGTCCAGTTCTAACTGTTGCTTCTTGACCTGCATACAGATTTCTCAGGAGGCAGGTCAGGTGGTCTGATATTCCCATCACTTGAAGAATTTTCTACAGTTTGTTGTGATTCACACAGTCAAAGGTTTTAGCATAGTCAATAAAGCAGAGTGAGTGAAGTCGCTCAGTCGTGTCCGACTCTTTGTGACCCCGTGGACTGTAGCCCACCAGGCTCCTCTGTCCATGGGATTTTCCAGGCAAGAATACTAGAGTGGGTTGCCATTTCCTTCTCCAGGGGATCTTCCCGACCCAGGGATTGAACCCAGGTCTCCCGCATTGCAGGCAGATGCTTTATCATCTGAGCCACCAGGGAAGCCCCAGTGAAGCAGAAGTAGGTGTTTTTCTGGAACTCTCATGCTTTTTCGATGATCCAACGGATCTCTGGTTCCTCTGCCTTTTCTAGACAACCTGACAGAAAATAAATCTGATTCAATGAAATGACTGCTATTTCAATTCTCAAAGGCATTTCTTTTCTTTACTATTAATTTTGAAAAGATAACATATGTTCGTTGTACAACTTTCAAAAGGAACAAAGGCTGCACAAAGAACAGTCGCCCTCCAACCTTCACCCCCTTAACGTCCTTAGAGGCAGCCATTGCCAACATTGCTCTTGATCTTTGGAAACACAAATTTATATACTTTCTTTGTCTCTGTGCACAGATGGCCAGCATACTACACACATGATTCTGCACCTTAATTGTTTTCCTACATATCTTAAAGATCTTTCTGTTAGCACAAGTTCCTGTGTCCCACACACTAAGGCCAAACAAACAGAAACATTGGCATTTGGAGGAGAGAAAGGTTTACTGCAGGGCTAGGCAAGGAGTTAGGTGGCTTATGCCTTTAAAAAATTTTAAAAACCCTGAGCTTCCTGAAAGGTTTTGGCAAAGCACTTTGAAAAGCCACGTGAGACAGGGGAATAGCAAGGTATAGTGACCACCTGGTGCACAAGCCTCTGACTGGCTGATGGTGAGGGAATGAGGTGGTGTCACAGGGGTTACCTTCATGCAGCCTGGGGCTATATGCTCACAGAAGTTAAACCTTCCTTGCGGTGGGGTGTTTTCATATCTTTAAAGCAACTCCAGAAATGTGCATCAGATACTGTTATCTGGTAAAGCAGAGAATGGGGGAGGTGGGGAGGAAGGCCGCTTCCCATGAGGCCCCACAGAGTCCTGCGGGCTGTATTTTTATATCAGAAGGCACAGCTGCCTTACGTTTTAGGCATTCCGCAGAAAGGACGCAGGCCTATTTCTTTGACTCTCTCCCTTTGGTGGCTATGGAAATCGTTTCCCATCCTCCCATATTAAAAATAAATAAATAATAATGGTGTTTACGTTCCAGTTGATGTCTTTGCCAGAGATGCCCCAGGGCCTCTGGACCGCCGCCCCTCCCTGCTCTCTCCCCACCAAACGCCTTTTAATTGACTCATACCTCCACAGTTTGGGCCCGTGTAAAACATTCACCATAAAAACAAAGCAAAACCCAGAACAGCCGGGCGCTCCCACGTCTCCCTCTCCCGGCGGCTCGCCCCGCACGTGGCTCTGCGGCTCCGGGGTCGGTCCTAAGCTTGTGACCGGCTCTCCTGCCGGTACAGAGGGCGGCTTCTGGGGACGCCGCCTGTCCGGAGCCTGCGGCAGCTGCAAAAACCCACGAGAGGCGGGTAGCGCGCCCCTGCGGGCGGCGAGGATGGACCCGCGCGCCAGGAAGCTGTCACTTGCCGCCCGGGGCGCGCCCGCTTGGCTGCCTAGCAACCGCTAGCCAATCGCCGCCTGGCCCCGGCCGTTTTACGGCAGCGGCCCTCCCACTTCCCCTCCGCGCACCGCCTCTGAGGGGCGGGGCGGAGGTGTGAGGCCAGCGCCAGCCAATCGGCGCCGCCGTCTCGCGCTCAGCGCCCTCCAGTAGGCCGAGAGCCGGGCGGCGGCCGTAAGGCGGGGCCGAGCTGTCGTGACGCGCGCGGGCGGTAGGGTGCGGTGTCCGCGCTGTCCGCTTCGCCGGGTGTCATTGGGATCCGAGGCGCTGCGGCGAGGGCACCGCGGGCGGCTAGGTGTCCGGCACGGCCATGGCAGGAGCGCTGGTGCGGAAGGCGGCGGACTATGTCCGGAGCAAGGACTTCCGGGACTACCTCATGAGGTGACGAGTCCCCCCGGGGCAGGACCCTGGACGCGCAGAGGACTCGGGGCTCCGGAGCGGATGGCGCGCGTGACGAGGGGCGCGGGGCGGGCGGGAGCCCGGTCACTCCTGAGGTGACGAGTCCCCTGGCCGGACCCTGGACCCTCAGAGGACTCCGGGCTCCGGAGCGGATGGCGCGCGTGAAGAGGGGCGCGGGCAGCGGGCAGCGGGGCGGGCGGGAGCCCGGTCACTCCTGAGGTGACGAGTCCCCTGGCCGGACCCTGGACGCGCAGAGGGCTCCGGGCTCCGGGCTCCGGAGCGGATGGTGCGCGTGACGAGGGGCGCGGGGCGGGCGGGAGCCCGGTCACTCCTGAGGTGACGAGTCCCCTGGCCGGACCCTGGACCCTCAGAGGATTCCGGGCTCCGGAGCCAATGCCGCGCGTGACGAGGGGCGCGGGCAGCGGGGCGGGAGTCCAGTCAGCCGAGCAGGGTCCCGGGGTAGCCGGCCGGCGGCTGGGGGGCCGCGGCGCAGGGGCCTCCGGACCGTGGGGCGCAGGCGGAGCCCCGGCGCGGTCGAGCGCTGAGAGCCTGCCGGGTCCGGCGGGTGGGGCCGGGGCTCCGCCTCCAGGCACCTGCCTGGCAGGTGTGCGGCGGCCGGGCGCGGGGAGGGCGCGCCCTGGAGTCGCGCGGGGCAGCGGAGCGGCGGGGGCCAGGGCTCCTTCTCCGCCACAAGGGCACCGTGCCCGCCGGGTCGACTCGTCCTTCGCGTTTCTCAGCTTCAGGAGGTCAGGCGTGGGTGGGAGGGAGTCATATCCAACACAATTTTACAGACGAATATTCTGCCAACCAAGCGCACGCTTTTTTGCATGTTATTTTCCATTGATTCTTTCCAGGTAGAAAGAGCTTTGGCGGGATGAAAGGCCTAAAGACACTTTCTGTATTTTATTTCTATCTCTAGCCTTGAGACGCCTGCTTTGTATTTCAAAATATTTAATAAAACTTTAAAGCCGTTTTATATAGTTTATTTGGGGGCTTCCCAGGTGGCGCTAGTGGTGAAGAACCGGCTTGCCAATGCAGTAGACTGCAGAGGTTCAATCCCTGTGTGGGGAAGATCCCCTGGAGGAGGGCATGGCAACCCACTCCAGTATTCTTCCCTGGAGAATAAATTTAAATTTTAGTTTTTATTTGTGTGATTTTCTTAAACCTAGGTAAATTTAGTGCTGCAATGTTTTTCAACAGTTTAATGTAGTAAAGAGTTAATGACAGCTAAGAAATGTAACCATCCATAGGGTACAGTATGAAGGCAGCTTCATTTACCAGTAAAAAAATATATATATAATTTGTTAAAATTTTGAATCTTATTGAAAATACTGTTTACTTCTAATTTTAAAGATCAGTAGGGTAAGAAAAATAATTTTCTGCCATAAATTTGGGATCAAGAACTTCACTCTTGAGTTTTCTAAAAACAAAACAAAACTTTTTGTACTTGTATAGCACTGTGGTTAATTAAGATAGATGTTTAGTACTGTGGAGTACAGTATTTATCAGGTTAATGTCCTGGAAAGTCTGAGCAAAGTGATCATGTGAGGCTGTGTGCTTAGTCCCTGCAGTTAAGTTTCCCAATGGCTTCAGATACTACCTTAGGTTTTACTGATGTTTTCTCCTGTGTATGAGCCTTCCTAATAGTTAAGGACAACTAAGGATAAGGCTGTATGGTGTAATTAAGAATAAAGTCTTATCCATATTAGAAGTATGCTGATGATCACCTAGGAAGACTGTAGAATATATGTATTTTCAAGGAAGAGAGTTAGCCCCGCTTTTCTAAGTTTATATTTTTCCCACTAGATAGGTGTCTGAGAGCCAGACATTTCCGTTGAATGCTTTGATGTGTGGTCTAACCTATTTTCAGAGGTTAGGTTCATGTAGCTTTAATGTTTGTATAACTTCTCTAGCATCGCTTTAATTGTATTAAGCTCTGACTAAATGAGGAAGAGAATTGCAGTGTCCAGGAAAGTGCTGCGAGGTTTGGCTCTCAGCTAGGATTCCGAAGAATGACTTCAGGCCAAGGGATCCCCAGCAGTCAATCCCAGTGGACTTTAATTACCCCATCTATGAAATGGGCTTAATCATAATGTCCTGTCTCACTGGGTTGTTGAGAACATTAAACCAGGTGAGGGGTGTGAAAACAGTTGGAAACCTCAAATCACTATGTATTTCTATTATAGCTTGCTGTCTTTGGAGCAGAAACATTTTAAAAAGTTTCCTGTTATGGGAAAAGTTAAAATCATAAATGTGGATTTTTTACTGAACAGAGCTTGAGTCTATGCACCCGATACACAGCAAAGCCAATCTCCTGACCCGGCATGGTGGAGAAGGAAAGTGCCGTGTTTATTGCAGGGTCCCTGCAAACCAAGAAGGGGTGGCTCATGTTCATCCAGACTCCCAGATGACTCTCAAGAAAGGGTTCTTAAAGACACAAAACAAAAGAGCGAGAGTTGCAGGGTGTGTGGTCAGCTTGTGGACTTCTGACTGGTGGGTGGTGACATAACCAGGTGATTTGGGGAATCTTAATAACAATCTGGAACAACAGACTGATTCCAAATAGGAAAAGGAGTACGTCAAGGCTGTATATTGTCACCCTACTTATTTAACTTATATGCAGACTACATCATGAGAAACGCTGGGCTGGAAAAAACACAAGCTGGAATCAAGATTGCCAGGAGAAATCTCAATAACCTCAGATATGCAGATGACACCACCCTTATGGCAGAAAGTGAAGAGGAACTAAAAAGCCTCTTGATGAAAGTGAAAGAGGAGAGTGAAAAAGTTGACTTCAAGCTCAACATTCAGAAAACGAAGATCATGGCATCATGGGACCACCATCACTTCATGGCAAATAGATGGGGAAACAGTGGAAACAGTGTCAGACTTTATTTTTGGGGGCTCCAAAATCACTGCAGATGGTGACTGCAGCCATGAAATTAAAAGACGCTTACTCCTTGGAAGGGAAGTTATGACCAACATAGATAGCATATTCAAAAGCAGAGACGTTACTTTGCCGACTAAGGTCCGTCTAGTCAGGGCTATGGTTTTTCCTGTGGTCATGTATGGATGTGAGAGTTGAAGGAAGCTGAGCGCCGAAGAATTGATGCTTTTGAACTGTGGTGTTGGAGAAGACTCTTGAGAGTCCCTTGGACTGCAAGGAGATCCAACCAGTCCATTCTGGAGGAGATCAGCCCTGGGATTTCTTTGGAAGGAATGATGCTAAAGCTGAAACTCCAGTACTTTGGCCACCTCATGCGAAGAGTTGACTCATTAGAAAAGACTGTGATGCTGGGAGGGATTGGGGGCAGGAGGAGAAGGGGAAGACAGAGGATGAGATGGCTGGATGGCATCATTGATTTGATGGACATGAGTCTGAGTGAACTCCGGGAGTTGGTGATGGACAGGGAGGCCTGGTGTGCTGCGATTCATGGGATCGCAAAGAGTCGGACACGACTGAGCGACTAAACTATAACTGTAATGACAGTCTTCTAGTTCCAACTTCTTATGGTGGGAATGTAGTCACCACCCCCACCATGGGTGGGGTCTTTGTTCCTGCAGAACAACTCAAAGGTCTGTGTTAGACTGTGGTGTGTGTCCCTTTAGGAGTTAGCAGCAGCATTAGGACTTGGTTTGTCGCTGAACTATTGTTTACTCTTTCATTACTTTTCTTGCTTACATTTCCTTCTTTCTGTGTTTCCTCACTTTCCCCATTAGTAACTGCCTGAATCTGCCCTTGGGAACTTCAGGAAGGCCTTGGAGACTAAAGCCCTTTTCTGTAACAAGAAATGGGGGCATGGAGGGGCATTTATACCCAGAAAGGCCGTACAGGGTCATGCTCATTTTCACAAGGTGTGAAGCTGTGTATTTTGACCTGGAAATACTTTTGTGGACTGAACGGAGGAAGTGAGTGTCCTACTGTGCTTGTTTTCTCTGCTGTTCTTGGCAGCAGTGGGATCTCATGCCAGCCTGCCAAGGGATGATTGAGGACAGGTTTGAGGACTGGTATCAAAAGTCTCATCAGAAGCTCTTTTATTAGCCTTTTCCCCTAGAAAGACAGACTTCTCTCTCCAGAACTTATTAAAGGGATGTTTCCTCTGGTTGTTCTTCCAGTCTTCCTTACAGCCCCTGCTTTGCTTCTGCAAAAGCAAATGAAGCAAAAGACAATTTCATATTCTCCTCCAATCAGAAATGGGGTTCTGTGCCTGCTCCTCTCATCAGTTCTACATTCTTTGCAATCCTGGACTACTCAAGAGCTCCAGCCTTCTTCTTACAGCCTGCCAAAGGGGTATAGAGGTTTTCCAAACTAAAGCTGTTGTAGAGTTTTAAAGTCATCTTATTAGCGACAGAGTTGACATCTGCAGCAAAAATTTAAAATCATGTTTCACATAGATTATAAACTCCTGTCAGTTATATTTTCTGAATAAGATTGAAATGCCTTTCTTACTGAAGTGAATTTTCAAGTGTATTTTAAAATGTTGATTTTTTGTTGTTGTTGTTGTTGAGAATTCTGAGTTGAAAGAGCAGGCTCTAACCAAAGGCAGTGTGTGGATTTTGTTTGGATCTGGTATGGATGAAAACAGCTCTAAAAGGCATTACTCGGACAACTGGGACATTAAAATAGGGTCTCAGTATTAAAATATTAAGTAATTAGCAATAGTTTTTGTTGTGAATGCTGGCAGTATTATTGCACCTAGTATTGAATTTGAATGATAGGTTTGAATCCGAGCCCTTTTGCTTTCCAGCTGTGTCAGTTCAGCCTTGGACAAATTTCTTGGTTTTTGTGCTTTGGTAGTTGTTTGATGACACACCATAGTGCTGTGTATACTTACCGAAAGAAATGTTCTATTAACTTGTATTTTTATGAATATTCCGTGCTTAGTCCCTGAATTCCTGGTACTCTCCTTTTGGTACCTTTCAGCTTTCCTTTCCCTGATTTCTTCTTCTTACCTTAATGAAAATCTTGAATCAAGAACTTTCTGGATCTCTATTCTGTTATCTTTCTAAAGAAGAATAAATTATGTCCTCACATACCTTATCAGTGGAAAGCAAAAGAAGATAGCTTTTTGGGGGGGGAGGGGGGTCCTCTCCTCTTATTCTCCCTCCTGAATTAAGAAAAATAAATTAGAAGGAGCAGCTAAGCTTGGAGATAGGATGTGTGTTTTGTGGTCTGTCAAAGTCTGTGCATGTTTATACTAGAGATTGATTCCCCTTCCTAGAGGAGTGAATGGATGTTTATGTGCACATATGTGCAAAGGAGGTCTTCTTAAGTAAGCCTAGATCATGAGTGTTAGAAAATCAGTTTATCAGTCAGCATGCTCTTATAAACTCCAGGTAAGTTGGGTGTTTGCAGTGAGTATTCTCCAGTTAATAAGGTTTTCTATTCTGTTAATTTTAACTTCTAAGCTTCCAGGAGAGCTTTAAGAATTTATAGTTAATACCCAAGGGAGAAGTGGCAGGGGAAAACAGAACTCTTTCCAAATAGAATAGAATGTTAGAGCTGAATGGTCCTCAGACATCAGATGGTCCAGCTCTTCCCTAGCCATATGGGAAAACTAAGATCCAAACCACGCAGAAAAGTTGAGACGTCGAGACCCTCTGGATGCCAAAGTTGTGAAGCCAAAACAGGAATGTGTATTTAAGATTTGAAGGGAAGTAGTTACGCACAAAAATGGTTTCGAAAAGAAGGTGCCAGTGCTTTCTTTGCACCCCCTTTTCCTGTGTATGTCTCCCTTCTCTGCCACAAGCTTCCATACCCTGCCCTTGGCTTTGCTTCCCTGTCATGTAAATGACCTTCAAACACTTTCTGAGGCTGAGTGTAGAAGCAGAACTGGCCACAAGAGTTTCTTTTCTGCCTTCCAGTTTAGTTTTGACCAGTTGAATAACACACATTATGATTTGTAAAAACACCCTGATTTTAACTTGAAGTAGAAAATCAGGTAAAAGTTGGTGAGAATAAATGAAATGGTGGTCACCATTTTCAGCCTCTAAGAGAATTGCAGTCTAGAATATCTCAGAATCTTACTTTACTCTCAGGAGCGATATAGACAGACTATGCTAGGATCCTTTTAGTACTGTATAAGGAGAAGACTCTTGAGAGTCCCTTGGACTGCAAGGAGATCCAACCAGTCCATTCTGAAGGAGATCAACCCTGGGATTTCTTTGGAAGGACTGATGCTAAAGCTGAAACTCCAGTACTTTGGCCACCTCATGCGAAGAGTTGACTCATTGGAAAAGACTCTGATGCTGGGAGGGATTGGGGCCAAGAGGAGAAGGGGACAACAGAGGATGAGATGGCTGGATGGCATCACTGACTTGATGGGCGTGAGTCTGAGTGAGCTCCGGGAGTTGGTGATGGACAGGGAGGCCTGGTAGGGGTCGCAAAGAGTCGGACACGTCTGAGAGACTGAACTGAACTGAAAGCAAATTATAAATTACCTAAATTACCCAGAGTACTTGCAGAGAAAGCCAACAATTACTGTCAGTAATTTTAGGAAAAAGAAACAAATTGTCAGTGCCCAGGAGACTTGTTGAAAATAAAAATGGGTGTGGAAGAGACCTGGGACCAGACAAGCAGTATTCAAATACAGGAGGAAAAGAAGATAATGTTTATTCAGGGTGGTCCTGGTCCTCCTCCTCTCTCACCTCCATCATCATTCGGCTTTTTTTTTTTTTTTTTAATTGTTTATTTGGCTGTGCGAGATCTTTAGTTGGGTCAGGTGGAATCTTTAGTTGGGGCAGGTGGGATCTTAGTTGGGGCAGGTGGGGTTTTGTTCCCTGACCAGGGATCAACCCTGGGGCTCCCTGCATTGGCAGTACAGTCTTAGCCCCTGGACCACCAGGGAGGTCCCTCCATCAACATTCTTACCTGGTTTCTCCTTCACGAAAATTCAAGGTCAAGTGAACCAAGAAAACCTGTATCCATTTTGAGTTTTTTTTGTTTTGTTTTGAGGTTTTTTAACCTTCACTGAAGTACAGGCAGCGTCCCAAGTGGAGAGAGGGTGTTCTCCACACAGTTTTACATTTCTGTCCCCAGGCGCAGTTTGTGTGGCTTTTAGGTTTATCTTTCTTTAGAATAGCTATTCATACTGGGAAACTTTTCTAGTTTGGCCCTGCACCAATGTCCTTTTTAGATTTTTTGACTGATAGTTGATTCACGTTGTGGACAACTCTGACGCAGAATTAAGAGATGTTGAGTTGTGGATTTTTGTATTTCCCAAGGATGTTTAGAACAGTTTTATTCTCAAGGTCGTTTTATAATCATTAAACCACTATTAAAGTGATGTGATCAACATTATTTTTGTGATCAGTTTCACGTAGGACTTTTGTACTGAGCAGGGAATGGTGGCAGAAATTAATTCCTCCTTCACATTCTGCCCTAAGGTCACCTGTTGTAAAATAGGGTAGAGTTTGAACTATTGTACAATCCAGGGAGAGAGTTCTGAATTGAAAACTAAATTATCAAGTTGACATTTTGGATTTTAAGAACTACATCTTGGAATATTTCTGAAATAATTTGTAGGAAAAAAAACAGTCAGCCATTGGTCATTGATCGGTGAATAAAAGGCTTCTACCAGACGCTGAACAGAGGAGAGCAACCCCCAGAGGTGACTGCAGTCTGTAAACTGCCAGACCCTGCCCTAACCAGCTCAGGACATTGCCCCCCAGTAAAGCCCTGTGCTCAGCTAAGACCTGCTTGTTCCACAGTGGAAATGTCATCTGTTAGAACAGCTCACATAACTGTGAAAGATGGGCTCTTTCTAGGCTGGTCATAGTTCATAATGGAAGCTACTTGAAGTGTATAATTAGCACCTTTGGCAAGTACTTTCATGCTGAAAATTAGAACTTCCTAGAGCCCTAACTCGAAACAACTAGAGGAGGGACCTCCCTGGTGATTCAGTGGTTGGGACTCCGCTTCCAGGGCAGGGGGCATGGCGTGGATTTCGTTCCTGGATGGGGGAGTCGCGTGACGTGCCCAGGAACAAAAGGACAAGATGAGTTATTCGGACGTGACTGTGTGTATAGAGATTTTTATCGTTTTATTCCAGTGATTCTTTCAGTGAAAGTGAAGTCGCTCAGTTGTGTCCGACTCTTTGCGACCCCATGGACTGTAGCCTACCAGGCCCCTCTGTCCATGGGATTTTCTAAGCAATAGTACTGGAGTGCATTGCCATTTCCTTCTCCAGGGGGTCTTCCCGACCCAGGGATTGAACCCGGGTCTCCAGCATTGTAGACAGATGCTTTACCGTCTGAGCCACCAGGGAAGTAAGCTGTACTTTAATAAGAGTTTGCCTTAACAGAACTGTTCAGCTATATCCTGGAAAGAAGAACTAGCCTTTCAGCAATAAAAGTAACTCGACATATTTCTGAATGGCATTAGTTTTAACATTCAGGAAAACAATTAACATTGAAAGTTTTTTCTCTTCATTCAGCAAACATTGTTTGAATGCCTTGTGAATGCTGGTTGTCATTTGGACCAGAGTTTCAGTCATGAACAGAATATAGAATTACACACCTATTTTTAGGGGCTTATGTTCTGGTGATAGCCTGTTAGTAAGAGTGGAAAGTTCGTTGTGGATAGAATTCTGCAGCATTGTGCGTGTGTCCAACTAGTTGTATTCAAATAAATGCTCCCTTGAAACCCGTGCTGTCCAGTCTGAGAACCCCCAGCCCCAAGCTCGTGGAGGGTGGCCAGTCCAGGCTGAGGTGCCCAGGGAGTGTTGGTGCCCACTGGATCTCAGAGACTTAGAGCCAAAAAAGAATGCAAAATGCCTCATTGTGAGGTTGTTCTTGATTCCATGTCCAAATTAAAATATTTGAAACGTTGGAATAAATAAGGTTAACTCCTGTTTTTCGTTTTTGTTAACATAGCTTCTAGAAATCTTTAACTTCCTTATGTGGCTCCTGTGTGTGACTTGCATCGTATTCCTATTGGATAGCCTGGCTTTAAGGATTAAGTTTATTTTTGATAAAATTAAGGTTTACTTTCATTAGGTAAAGGTTGTTATTAGAAATATCACTAACTCATCTTTTTTAAAAATGTGCTGCTTGTGTTGTAGTTTTGTTACTGAGACGTGGATACGTGTGCCATTAAAGAAATTGAAATGTCTCTAAGCATCTGATCTTTTTTTTTTTTTTCCTTCCCTATGTCTTTCCTGTCTGAATCTCGGCGGCTCCTCACGAAATAGTACGGTAAGAGCCTATCTCTCCTTCGCGCAAGGCTTCTGCAGACTTTGTGCCATAGCAGAGTTATGGACAGGAAATAGCACATCCTGCCTCCGTCCTGCAGGCCTCGGGCCGGGGGCGCCTCCAGTGGCCCCTGGGTCCTCGAGGTCCCCTCTGGACTCGGGCTTCCCTGGAGGACCAGCGCCTGCCCTGCACCTGTCTGCGGCACAGGCCAGATGCTTCCAGAGCAGGGAAGTGACGACTGGCACCTCACGCTAGATAGAAAGGATGTTTTCTGCTGTTAGATGATTTCGTAACTAGTTTTGAAATTATATTTTCCCTTTATGTTCTTTTTAAGAAATGTATCTTAAGTATCTCTCAGTGCTTATAACCACAAGTGTATATATAGCCCTTGACTTGCAGAACCCTGTGTCATATAACCCTACACTCAGGCCAGTGAAACGCTGAGCACTGTCATGTGACCGGAAGTCCCCACCCTGCCTCGGGTTTCAGATTCACGCCAAGGCCTCCACTGTCTGGCCACAGCTGTGATGCAGACACCGGGTATGGCCGAGCCCTGCAGGGAGCCGTGTGAAGTACAGATGCAGAGGTCGCTGAGCAGAGCAGAGTGACGGGAAACAGTTAGACAGCAAGTGATGGGAGTAGACTGACGTGGTAAAGAAAAAGGCGGAGGAGAAGATGATGTGGGATAAAGTGAGGGGCCACAGGGAAGGACAGGTCCCTCCCTGAAGTAAGCAGGTGAGGAGGGGGAGACATTGTGTCACTGAGGGTCTGGAGGGTGAGGAAGAAGGGAAGTGGCCAGCCCTCATCTAGACACCAGAACTAGGAAAGGTTCAGCTGTGTGTGTCTCAGACAGAATCCAGTCTGAAAGCAGGACTAATTAGCCACCCCAGCACCTCAGAGGTTCTGTGCACCAGCTGTGCCTAGGTTACAGGGTCCGTAACTCAGACGTGGACGCCACAGTTCTCAGCATGCTGACACAGGACAGCTCTGATGCTGGATAGCTTCTCAGGGCACAGCCTTGTGCTTGCGTCAAGCATATCGTGCAAACATTTCAGAGTATTAGATCATGACAAAGGGAATTCTCATCTTTTTTTTTTTTTTGGCATTTCCCTTCTTTCTTTTTCTTAGGAGGTTTTGAATTTTAGTGAATCTTGGTCAGTATTTAAAAATGCAGATCTAGAAATGTATTCTGCAGTCTAAATTGATCTTAAATGCTCTGATAGGCAGAAATAAAACACTGCTTAGTGTTCTGATAACCAAAAAGGGTCTTTAGCCAATGATGTGTGGTTTCCTTCGTATTTCACTTTTATTCTTTTCGGCTGTGCCGCGTAGCTTGTGGGAATCTTAGTTCCCCAGCCCGGGATCAGACCTGGGCCTCCGAAGTGAGAGACTGAGGCCTAACCACTGGCGCCAGGGATTCCCTCCCTCGTACTTTCAAGTATTATTTGCAAATTGTGCATGAATAAGACAAGTTTTAATTTAATAGGGAAAGCCCCTGGGCTTATTTCAGCCTCAGAAATTAAATAAGTTGGCTGTCACTGCTGTTCAACATGGACAACTAGGTTTTGGTGGGCTGTGATGGCTGTGGTTGCCGGTAAGAAACAGTTGGTCCATTTTCTAAATATAGCTTGCTACTATTATTTTAAAAGTATTTTTCAATCTTTATTTCATACTATCTGAGGTTCCAAGTATAGATTTTTTGCTTCTCTGATCTGAATATGATAATATGAACTGAAAGCAGTTTCTTCCCTTTCTAAGTTATTTTCTTCAGAAAAAGTATCCAACTTAGGGTCTGTATTTTAAGAGATACTGACACATATCTTAATGAAAACTTGAAAAAAGAAGTTCTGATAGATTTAAACATTGCAGAGAACAGTTCTAACAAGGTTTAAGTTAAGTTGTGGCAAGATTGAATTATGCAAGAAGTTGATCTCATTTGAAAATTCTCTAAATGAGATGGTCAGAGATTACTTACCTGTCATCTGGAAGTTAGCAGGGACCTTGGTAAAGTGCCTGCTCCCTTCAGTTTGGGGTCTCACCTGTGAGAACTGCTGATTCATAGGCCAGCACTTGCACAGCCCAGCGCCTGCCTGCCTGGTAACCTTCCAGGGGTTAACCGCACAGTCCGCGTTACCATCTAAGGTAGAGGAAGCTGCAGCTGTTCATGGCTCCATCTTCACCTCTCGTCTTCTTTCTCTCCTCATTTTTTACAGCACTTTTGGGGCCCAGTAGCCAACTGGGGTCTTCCCATTGCCGCCATCAATGACATGAAGAAGTCCCCAGAGATCATCAGTGGGCGGATGACATTTGGTAAGGACGCAGGTGTGGACGATTGGGAGGGATTAGGTGTGATTATAGCAGGATACAGCTCCTGCGCACGTTCCAAGTCTGTCACCCCAGATACTGCAGTCACGGTAGAAAGTACCGCAGAGAGCCTGCTGGCATTGAGGGACCTTACCTCACACAGTAGGGAGCAGCTGGGCTGCTGTGTTTAGAAGTATTTGTTAGGGTTCTGTCTGCCTTTCAGAGTTAGTGCCCCCAGTTAAAGAGTGTGTCCTCTTGAGCTTTATTCAGAAAAGTATCTTTAAGTTTACTTGAAACTCTTAAAACATGTTGAGGGGATTAAATAGCAGGTCTTTCAGGTGACAGACTATAAACAACTGTAGGGGACAGAAAAGGAGCTCAGAACTGATGTCCGTGCACTGACTTTAATAAGTAAGAGTACCCAGCAACGGGGCAAACCATCTCATGAGTTTCCCGTCTGCGGAAGCATGTAAAGGCCGTAGCAGAAGGCAGTCGGCCCAGCAGCCCTTGCTCCTGGCGGCTGTCAGTCACTGTCTGTCTTGCGTGTCCTGACAGCCCTCTGCTGTTACTCCCTCACGTTCATGAGATTCGCCTACAAGGTGCAGCCTCGGAACTGGCTCCTGTTTGCCTGCCACGCCACCAACGAAGTCGCACAGCTCATCCAGGGAGGACGGCTGATCCGGCACGAGTGAGCAGACCCCTCCCACCCTTTGTGTTTTGAGGAGCTGGGCGGAGTAGAGCAGAGATCACTAGGGGTGGGTGTGGACAGAAGTGCATCCCAGCTGGGGAGACTTGATTCAGAGCAAAACTATGCCAGGAATTTGAAACAGTGATTGGGTGGTTAATACACAGTGAAAAGTCACTGATTAAAACAGGAACATTGGCATGAAGTAGGCGATCACTGTTTCTGTCAAATCCTGACTGGAAATAAGTGTTATTTCCAGTCAAGCTCTCCATGACCTTTCTTAAAGGCCTCCTGACCTTTAAGGCTGGTGGAGAAGTTGTTTCCTCATGGGGTTTTGCCGTGTGCTTCTTCCCAGGATGTCTAAAAAGGCATCAGCGTAACAATGGGAGATGAAGAACCGGCCTTTGAAGGGACTGCATCGCCAGCTGCTGTTGCCGAGTCACGGATTCCACCATCATGAATAGTCTTGCTGAGGAAAATACGCAGAATGCTGTTTTTACTAACCAGACTATTTTTCTAGACATAGCAGAGTCCGTAAACCAACTCTCTGCTGCCTTATGAGTACTGAATATTTTCCTTCTCTTCAGAAAGAGTAGCACAAATATGCAATCAATTTAATAATTCTCAATGAAGGTTTTATCTGCAGTAATATGTGTATTATCTATAAGAATATACTTAGTGAAAAGCTGAAGAGAACAAAATTTGTAACCGTTAGCATTTAAGTACTCAGAAGTCATATCCTTAATGACCATGACCCGGCTGACAGCTGGCCACATACCGGAAAGCACATTGCCAGTGTTTGAAAAGCTATTTGTACTTCTGTGCAGTGTGTATATTGAAATGCTGTAAATTAATGGCAATAAATGATTTAAATATTTGTCAAAAGAGTATGATTAAATACCTTGCTGTGTTTGTTAAGAAACTGAAGAACTGTATCCCAGAAAGGACACTTATAGGTGAAAACTGAGCTCCCTGAAAGTGGGCGAGCCAGCCGGGGGCAGTGACAGGCCGGGGCCTGTTTCCGGAGGGCACCCCCAGTCCCTGCTGCTCATAGCGCCCTCTGCCTTGTGGGCAGGCAATGGAAAGTGGGTGCCCCTGGGCCTGCACCTGGACCCTGCCGAGGTGTCCTGGGCACACCCGTGCTGTTGCCATGGAAGCCGTGGGGACTGCAGGCCCCCGGCACGCATTGACACCGCATGGCCAGCGCCGTGCGGGGCACCAGGAGGGGAGGCTGACCCCGGGCAGGCGCAGGCTCGGACGGCGGGGGTGGGGCGACCTTGAGGAGCCTGTCCTGATGCCTCGGGTCAGCACGCAGCACGGCTGGGGTTTCTAACACTCCCCTGCAGAGGGGGGTGGGTTTGCTGTGCTCTGGCGGTAATGGACAAGGGAGGCAGATGGACAGAGGAGTCCGCAGGTTCTGTGTCCCCTCTTCTCAGCCAGCCTGTTCCCGCTGAACCAGAGGCAAGGAGGCAGGGGGCCTGTGTGACTGGGGCCTCCTGCCTCGAGGCTGCATCCACCACCGAGGGGAGCCTGGGGACAAGCCCTTCCCCCGCCATCAGGTTCATGCCTCCACTGCTGCCTGCCTGCAGGGGAGGGTGGTTGAAAGGAACTTTGGATCAGAGCCTGGATGGGCTTAATTAAACAGCGCCTTCTGCTGGACCAGTTGCACAAGTAACAACTTGTTAGCAACGCAAACCACCCAGCTGCACAGAAAGGAGCCTCGCGGCCTGTCCGGTCTGAAGCCACCACTGTTAGCCTGCGGTTTGGGATCCTCCCCTCCCCCTTGCACCTTGGAGAACCCGTCCTACCCGTCTCTAGTGCCAGCGAGGAGCCCGTGTAGCTCCAGGTGTCAGTTGGGAGACTGATACCATCTGCCAGCTCTCTCTCACACCTGGGCACCTGGTGAGGAAATGCAGACAGGCCGGCAGGGCCACTTCTGCCCTGAGTGGATGTGGACGAGCAGGGTGTGTGCTGGGCGCAGGGCTCGGGGAAGGGACCCATGGGCCCCGTGAGGTGCACAGCCCACATCAGAGGGGGCGCTGAGGGGCCCCGGGGGCCAGCTTCCCACGGGGTCTCAGGCGGCCCTCAGCTCCCCGTTCTCTGTGCAGAGTCCCGGCGGGGACACATGCCAGGACCCCAGAGGGACGACGAGAAGAGGTGTGGGTGCAGCGTTGCTGGCTGGAATCCAACTCCTAGCTCCCTTCAGCATCAGCACCAACAGGACAGCCGTGGCCCAGAACCAGACTTATTCTCTTAAAGGTTCTCGGTTCCTTTAAAATGACCGGTGAATCATTAGAAGGACACTTAGAACAAGCGGGCTTTCTGTTTGTAAGTGAAAATCTCATCAAAGAGACTGGCCAAATGGTATTAAAACTTCATTATCCCAGCGGGCTAGACGGAACCCTCCTGGGAGCACGGACTCCGGGCCCTCCAGCTCTGTGCTCCTCCTGTGAACCTACCAAGCCTTGTCTTGGGGCGACATGAGAAGTGAGTTTTCACAGAACGTGGTGGCTATTTGACCTGCCCTCCGGGCGCAGTGCCTGCTCCCTGCAGGGTGCCCGCAGGGCATCTCGCCTGGGTATTGGCTGGAGTGTCAATAGAGAACGCCAAGCCAACATAAATACGTAAATATGTTAGCCATATATATACGGTCACTAACACGGTAATAACATCGGCAATAACAACTGAAACAGGAAAACAGGGCTCGGTTTGGTGCGAATGTGATTATTCTAAAAGCCCAACGGAGCAGGACCCGATGGCCTTCCAGGATGAACCCCTCCCCCAGGTCCTTCGCTGAGCCCCCCTCTCAAGCCCCCGGATGACGTCTCTGGTGCTCATTCCTGAGCTGTCTCACGGATGCTAAACCCCCTCCAAAAGGAAGAGGTCAACTACTAGATCAAGAGCACAGGTCCCCAGACATATCGGTGCCTGAGGGTTGATCACGTGAACACCTGACCCCTCCCTGTGACCTCACCATCAACCAATCAGAGAACGGATCACACTCCCTGGGACTCCCCGCCCCCATCTGGCCTGTAAACACGCTTTACTGAAACCCACAGGAAGCGGGGCTATTTGGAGCGCCAGCTGTCCAGACTCCTTGCCCATCACCTGCAGTAACGCTGCCCATTCCTTCCCCACAGCCCAGCGTCAGTGGGCTGGCTTTACTGTGCAGGCAAGGAGACGCAAGTTTGGGTTGGTAGTGGTCGCTCAGTCATGTCCGACTCTTTGCGACCCCATGGTCTGTAGCCCACCAAGCTCCTCTGGACATGGGCCACAGTGAAGAACAGGATAAATACTCAATCTTTCCTTTTCTGCTCGATTTTTCGAGTATAATGGGCTCAGTAGCCATTTCAGTTGTAACAGGTTACTTATTTTTTCTGGTGTTTCCCCTTTTGAGCGGAGCCGCATCAGGAACCGTCATAGGTTGAATGTTTTCGTCAGTGACGATCACTGTTTTCGGTTCAACGGTCATCACTTTGGCCTCTGGGAGCCCCTGTCCGAGTCTCTCTGCTTTGATCGCACTAAGCCCAACACGAGCCCCCCCGAATGCTCAGCCCCACTGTGAAGGCCCCCCTCCTTGCGTGGGGAGTGTGTCAGCAACCCATACGCCAGCCCAGCTCCCTCCTGCTGCCGGAGGCGCAGGGTGTCTTGGCCAGTTCAGCCCACAGCACTCAAAAGGACTTTGAAAAAAGGCCATACGCTCACACTGATATTTCCCTGTCAATTCTTGTTGAGTTCAGTTCAGTCACTCAGTCATGTCTGACTCTTTGCGACCCCATGGACCACAGCACGCCAGGCCTCCCTGTCCATCACCAACTCCCGGAGTTCACTCCATCTCATCCTCTGTCGTCCCCTTCTCCTCTCACCTTCAATCTTTCCCAGCATCAGGGTCTTTTCCAATGAGTCAGCTCTTCGCATCAGGTGGCCAAAGTATTGGAGTTTCAGCTGCAGCATCAGTCCTTCCAATGAATATTCAGGACTGATCTCTTTCAGAATGGACTGGTTGGATCTCCTACCAGTCCAAGGGACTCTCAAGAGTATTCTCCAACACCACAGTTCAAAAGCATCAATTCTTTGGTGCTCAGCTTTCTTCACAGTCTAACTCTCACATCCATACATGACCGCAGGAAAAACCATAGCCTAAACTAGATGGATATTTGTTGGCAAAGTAATGCCTCTGCTTTTCAATATACTGTCTAGGTTGGTCATAACTTTTCTTCCAAGGAATAAGCATTTTTAAATTTCATGGCTATAGTCACCATCTGCAGTGATTTTGGAGCCTGAAAAAATGAAGTCAGCCACTGTTTCAACTGTTTCCCCATCTATTTGCCATGAAGTGATGGGACTGGATGCCATGATCTTCGTTTTCTGAACGTTGAGCTTTAAGCCAACTTTTCACTCTCCTCTTTCACTTTCATCAAGAGGCTCTTCTGCTCTTCTTCGCTTTCTCCCATAAGGGTGGTGTCATCTGCATATCTGAGGTTATTGATATTTCTCCCAGATATCTTGATTCCAGCTTGTGCTTCATCCAGCCCAACGTTTCTCATGATGTACCCTGCATATAAGCTAAATAAAAACAATGACAATATACAGCCTTGATGCACTCCTTTTCCTATTTGGAACCAGTCTGTTGCTCCATGTCCAGTTCTAACTGTTGCTTCTTGACCTGCATACGGGTTTCTCAAGAGGCAGATCAGGTTAGTACTTGCAGAGTACTTCTACTTAATTTCTTTAATTTTTGTAATCGAATTGTTTAATGAATTGCATTATTTCTAACACAAGCATTTCATTCCTTACTTGCTTTACCCAACAATATAAAAATAGTTTCTCAATCATTCCATTATTACAGCAAACAATGAAACTACTGAACGCCAGCTTGGCAATTACCCTTGTTCTTTGCCCTCAGAATTCACGTCCTCAATATGTTAAGTTCCAAGTAATAGTTCTAAATTCACTGGAGACAGTCTTTTTTCTCTGCTACATGAACACTTACCCAATGTAGAGTTCAACACAGGTGTTTGCGTTTGTTTTCAGTGTGAAGGCTTTTGCATTCCAGTAGCTGGTAGTTCTTAGAAGGGGAAGCTCTAGGCTCATGTTCCCAGTATCAGTTCAGTTCAGACTCACGTCCATCAAGTCAATGATGCCATCCAACCATCTCATCCTCTGTCGTCCCCTTCTCCTCCCGCCCCCAATCCCTCCCAGCATCAGAGTCAACTCTTTGCATGAGGTGGCCAAAGTACTGGAGCTTCAGCTTTAGCATCATTCCTTCCAAAGAAATCCCAGAGTTATCTGCTTCAGAATGGACTGGTTGGATCTCCTTGCAGTCCAAGGGACTCTCAAGAGTCTTCTCCAACACCACAGTGCAAAAGCATCAATTCTTCGGCGCTCAGCCTTCTTCGCAGTCCAACTCCCACATCTATACATGACCACAGGAAAAACCATAGCCTTGACTAGACGGACCTTAGTCGGCAAAGTAATGTCTCTGCTTTTGAATATGCTGTCTAGGTTGGTCATAACTTTTCTTCCAAGGAGTAAGCGTCTTTTAATTTCCTGGCTGCAGTCACCATCTGCAGTGTAGGAAACTGGAAATCAGGCCAAGAATCACACGACCGTCCAGGCAATTCAGTATCTATGATCTCGTCAATTCTTCAGTGTAGGCAGTGAGGTCTGTCTACACTCATGGGTTCTGGCTAAACAAATCAACTCTACCTTTTGATATTTAGCTTCTAGTAATGCTGGGAGGGATTGGGGGCAGGAGGAGAAGGGGACGACCGAGGATGAGATGGCTGGATGGCATCACTGACTCGGTGGATGCGAGTCTGGGTGAACTCCGGGAGTTGGTGATGGACAGGGAGGCCTGGCGTGCTGCGATTCATGGGGTCGCAAAGAGTCGGACACGACTGAGCGACTGAACTGAACTGAACTGAACTGAACTGAATGTTACAACCTAGATAGTTTAACTTTTTTTTTTTTTGCAAAGAGCGGGCTTCTCATTGCCGTGGTTTCTTTTGCTGCGGTCACAGACTTAGTTGCCCCATGGCATGTGGAATCTTTCTGGATTAGGGGTCAAATCTATGTCCCCCGCACTGGCTGGTGGATTCCTAACCACTGGACCACCAGGGAAGTCCAATTTAATTTTAAATTTTGTTCTGATAGGCAAGTTTTATCTTGTACCCTTTTTGAGTTATCACCATTCTATTTAAATAAAAATAATAAAACTGACTCATTGGAAAAGACCCTGATGATGGGAAAGATTGAAGGCGGGAGAAGGGGATGACAGAGGATGAGATGGTTGGATGGTACCACCGACTCTATGGACGTGAGTTTGAGTAAACTCTGGGAGATGGTGAAGGACAGGGAGGCCTGGCGTGCTGCAGTCCATGGGGTGGCAGAGAGTCGGACATAATGAGCGACTGAACTGAACTGAACCAAATTTTCTGCATACTAGGCTCTGTATTTTCATGCCAAGGTTGACATCGCACACACTCACATAATTCTCAGTTAATATCCTCTAGACCTTGCGCAGTCCATTTACTTTTCTGTAGGCAGAGTTTGGGGAGACGGATGGTCTCAAGACCCCGTAGGACAGGCACTTCCCTGGCGGTCCAGGGACTAAGACTGTGCTGCCGATGCAGGGGGCCTGGGTTCGCTCCCTGGTTGGGGAACTGGAGCCCGCACACCACAGCTGAGCTCGCATGCCGCAACTAAGACCTGCTGCAGCCAAGCAAATAGAATATTTTTTCATTAGAAAGATTCCACAGGATAAGCAAAAACAACATCTCTCTCTCTCTTTTGGATCTGAAATCCTCTCTTCATTCAGACGTCAAAACGCAAGCTTTGCTTCCTCTGTATATTTCCTGGGCTTCCCTGGTGGCTTGTCGGGTAAAGAATCCACCCCCAATGCAGACGACGCAAGAGACACAGGATCCCCTGGAGGAGAAGGTGGCAACCCACTCCAGTATTCTTGCCTGGAAAATCCCATGGACGAGGAGCCTGGCCGGCTACAGTCCATGGGGTCACAAAGAGCCAGACACAGCTGAAGTGACTGAGCTTGCATAGCACGTGTGTTTTCTAGCATAATCAAATACCTCCTAAGTAGTTCACCCACCTCAAACCTTATAGCGACTGTACTTAGGTACTTAAAAATACAAGCAAAACCCCAAGAGTTCTCTGACCACATTTGCTTAATTTTTAACTGTAGCACCGCTCTTGGCACAAGTTCTGCCAAGAGTCAGGGTAAAGGTCAGCATGAGCCGGATGGAAGGCCAAAGCGTGCTGCCGTGCCTTTCACTGAATTTCATCCCAGTGCCTTTGCTTCTGGCCAAGAGTGAGAGCAGAGCACGGGGTGAAGCTGTTAAAACAGGCTCCCGTCAGCAGCACTGGACCTGCCGACACCCGTGCTCGGTGTCTGGAAACCAGCGCTGGAGATGGAAGACGACGGTGTGGATGGTAATGACAGGCTGCAGTGCATGGATCCAGTCTTTCCAGTTCTGCTTCATTTAAACACAACCGCATTCACCTTTCTTCTGAAAGCCTTCCTAATTAAGAATTACATAACCTCATAGTTGCTTATTACAGTTTTCAGAAGTTACTACTTAGAGCAAAGAGTAAGTCTTTCAACACAATTTGGGCACCTAAGCCTCCTGAGCGGACATTGAATCTTAGCGGTTGCTTTTCCTAATCAGAAGCTCTGAAAGCTCCCCTGATCAATGAGGTCATCTCTCTGTGGAACTGATAGGCTTACAGCGTGTTTAAAATAATCTGAAGACATCTTGAACATAAGAGAGACAACTCTGCAAATTTAATTTAAAAGGCTTCCTTTTCCTGGAGATGGGAGAATTAAGCAAGCACGCAGAGAAATGTGAACATGTTCCTGGTTGGCAGAGCTGTCTTAGGTTGGACGTACCATCTGGGGTCCGTTCCGTCCTCCTGGGGGCAGTTCTGGGAAGTTTGCTGGTCTTCCTGCTCCTTTGGCTTGGAGGCTCCTTGGGGGCTCCTGTAACCAGAGCCCGTAACGATTCAAGCAGCCTTTGTGCATTTTAGGAAGTTCTCCAACTTCCCGTTTCCTCACAGGCCTCCCTGGCAGCCGGCAGGCAGGAGGCGAGGTTGGGGCCCCCGCTGCGCCCCCAGGCCTCCCACGGGCGTGCCCCAGAGGCAGGCTCCCTACAGAACGTCCTCTGTGCGGGCCCGCGTGCGGGCAGCTTCGTCGCTGAGAAGTCGGCCGGTTCTGGCAGCAGAGGCCCCGCCACTGATCAGGGGAACACTTTCTCACGTGTCTGCGCCCATCACACTGCCCAGGTGTTGGTCCTGGAAGCACACTTCTAAAACGCACTCTCATTCTGCACGATTCTCTGATGGATCCTGTAGCATTTACTTTTCTGCTTAGGCTGGTCCAAGGAGATTCTGCTGTTTGTGGTCAGGGGCTCTAGCCATCCTGAGGCATGGAAAGTGGAGTCTGAGGCTTCATGTCCACAGTTCCTGGAGGGATAGCAGTAGTACCACAGGCATCTGGAAACACCTTTTACGATCATAAAGGTAAATAAATACCTTTTAGGAAGGCCGAGGGGTGGGGCTCCTGCCTCCCCAGGCCCAGAGAGCCTACGTCTGCAAAAGCACTTGAGCATTAAAATGTGCTGGAGACAGAGAATAAAACAGAATGCCTTTTAAAAAACTCGCGATAATAAATCCATTTCACTGGGACTGAAACGGCTCCTGCAGGCAGGATGAGTAGCTCTACGTTTGACTACAGTGAAGAATCCAGAAGAGAGTTCACAGGAGGAGTCGCGGAGACACAGAGTGAGGAGGGAAGGGAGGGAGGCAGGGAAAGAGAGGAGGAGGGTGGGGGGCAGGGAGGGACGGAGGAAGAGGGCGTCACACGGAAAGAACTCATAGAAGGAGGAACAGCAGCAAATCCACACAAGAAGCGCTGAAACAAAACCCACAAACATCAGATGCAAGGAGAAAACTCTAAACGCTTCCAGAGAGAGGATGAAGCATCTGTAATCAGGGTGATTAAACAACCTGCCGGTAAGTAGAGCGTGTGTCTCCTTTTTGGGCTTCCCTGGTGGCTGAGCTGGTTAAGAATCCGCCTGTAATGCGGGACACCTGGGTTCGATCCCTGGGTTGGGAAGGTCCCCTGGAGAAGGGTGTCTCCGTTTACACAAGGCCCTTCTAGTTTACATCTGTGGCCCAAGTTTCATTACTAGAAGCGCCCCTGCACTCGCAGAAGTTTCGTGGTTGAATTTTATCCTCAGTCTACCTGCAAAGGAGTAAGAGACAGCTTGGTAGGAAAACAGTCCAAGAGGATACTGGTGTAATGGGCTTCTCTTTTTTAAATAATTTTATTTATTTCCGGCTGAGCTGGGTTTTCGCTGCCGAGCTCCGGTTTTCTCCAGCTGCAGAGAGAAAGGGGGCGACTCTCCAGCCTAGGTGTGTGGCCTTCTCCCTGCAGTGGCTCCTGTGGTTTCCAAACATGGGCTCTAGGCTGCACCGGCTTCAGCAGTTGCGGTTTCCGGCTCTAGAACGCAGGCTCAGCAGCTGCGGCACATGGACTCAGCAGCTCCATGCATGAGGAATTTTCCTGCACCAGGGATCAAACCATTGGCAGATGGATGTTTGTCCACCGTGCCACCAAGCAAGTCGTCCTTTAATGGTTTTAAAGTAGTAAAAGAAAATGACTTTGAATGTTAGCTTTTTAAAATTTGAATTGTCACTCAAATGTGAGGGTATAAACATTCTCACTCATACAAGCCTCAAAAATGTTGCCATCCACTAAAAAAAGCTCTTGGAGGCAGGATTCAGACACGAAAAGAAACAAACCCAGGGGACTGCTATAAGAGCCACAGAGCTAAGGGTGATGAAACGCCCAGGAAAAGTCCACCATCGGAACCAGGTGGGGAGCAGACTGTGTCCACAACAGTCCAGGGCTAAAATATCAGCACCATGGGGGCTGAAGGAAGAGGGAGCCCAAAACCACGAGCAAACGTCCTGAATTGCAAGATACAATAAGATATTGCCAAGTTTACTAAGACTGGTAAAGATCCATAATTAGAGGTTTTAAATTGAGGTTAGCCACAGTAAGAACAAAAATATAATCTTTAACCTTTTAAACTGACAGAAAACTCAAAATGGCCACAAGAAAGCAGGAAAAGAGAATAAAAAGAAGCAGAAAAGAAAATAAAATTCAATAAAAGCAAAGCATAAGATTGCAAAAGCGAAATCCTAACATACAGTCACTATAATAATTATAAAGAGACAAAACTTACCAAATATAAAAGATAAAGACAGATTGAATATAGAAAAATATATACAATAACATGACGTCTAGAAGAGGCGTAATCAAAACCGAAGGATACTGAAAGGTTAAGGATAGAGGATGGCAAAAATACAAATAAAATGTTAGCAAGTAGAGGTCAATACCACATTAAGAAAATAATTTGTCATGACTGAGTGTGAGTTATTCCAGGAAAGCAAAGTTGATTCAATATCTGAAAATCCATCAATATTATACACATTTTTACAGATCCAGGAAGACATCTTATAATTATCTCCACAGAAGCGGTAAAAGTCTTGGACAAAACTCAGAACCATTCCTGATAAAAATTCCTTACTTGAGATACTTTCTTAGTATAATAATGATGATAATGTAGATAGTCTTTGGTCCTGAAGCCAGCATCTTACTTAATGAAGAAACATTAGAGGCATTTTTACTAACATAAAGAACAAGGTTAAAGTGTGTTAGCTGCTCAGTAGTATCTGACTTTTTTCGACCCCATGGACCGTAGCCCGCTAGGCTCCCCTGTCCCTGGGATTCTCCAGGCAAAAACACTGGAGTGGGTAGCCATACCGGTCTCCAGCACTGCAGGGGGCTCTTTACTGTCTGAGCCACTGGGAAGGTCAAAGTAAGGTATGCCCTGCATTTTCTCAACTAGTCCACACAGTATATGCTCAGCAGTGCGATTAGATAAAAAGTATTCAATTGCAGGTGTAAGAAGCAGCAAAGAAGTAAAAAGTCTCTTTACATATGATATGGAAATACAGCAGGAAAACACCAGTGTTTCAATGTTGTTTTATTTTGATTTCATTATGAATGATTGTGAGCATGTTTTTCCACTGAAATACTATTTTTTTCACCTGTCAGGTTGGTAAAAATAGAAATGTCCGGTGGTACACCCCACTGTCCAGGCTGTGGGCAAACACACTCTTACACATGGCTGGTGGGGAGGCACATCTGTGTGATCCACGTGCCGGCACACACACACACTCTGACCCAGCAGTTCTCGTCTGAGAATGTGCCCTGAAGATAGATTCCACAGCAGGCAGGCTCTGGATGGTTCCCAGGCGCCCTGCGACCTGGAGCTTGTGCTCCACGCTCCTTCCTTCCGTGAGCATTACCTGGACCTGGAGAGAGTGCCAGTCGCTCAGTCATGTCCGACTCTTGGCGACCCCCTGGACTGTACCCCTCCAGGCTCCTCTGGCCATGGGATTCTCCAGGCAAGAATACTGGAGTGAGTTGCCATCCCCTCCCTCCAGGGGATCTTCCCAATCCAGGGATGAAACCCGGGTCTCCCACACTGCAGGCAGATTCTTTACCATCTGAGTTAGCGGGAGTGACGCACCTCTCATTAACAGAATGCGATGAAAGGAATGGAGGCAACATTTGAGATTAGGTTGCAAAAAGGCTGTGTCTTAGGTCTTGCTCTGTCTTGCTGGCTCACATAGATGGAAGACAGACTCGAAGCCATGAGCCACTGCAGACAACCCAAGAATTCAGGGCAGCCTCCAGCCAGGCAGGAAGTGAGGCTCTGAGCCCAGCACTGCAGAGGGCTCGCATCCCGCACACAGCCGCCTGGGCGAGCTTGCACGAGGGTCCTCCCTTGGGTGAGACCACAGCCTGCTGGTACCTCGACCCAGAGCCAGGTGACCCGGCTGAGTTGTGCGTGGATTCCTGATCCCCAGATTCTGTAAAGTGATAAACAGCTGCTGTTTTAAGATACTACATTTGGAAGTGACTTGCGATACAATAGCAGCTAACTCATAACTCCAGGTATACATCTGTATGCACGTGCTTATGTGTAGGTGTGGCTGGGTGCTCATTGCTCAGTTGTGTCCGACTCTTTGTGACCCCACGGACTGCAGCCCATCAGGCTCCTCTGTCTGTGGGATTCTCCAGGCAAGAGTACTGGAGTGGGTTGCCATTTCCTTCTTCAAGGGATCTTCCCCACCCAGGGATCGAACCTGCATCTCTTGTCTTCGGCATTGGCAGGCACATTCTTTATGGCTGAGCCACCAGATGTATATATGTGTACGTATAATCAAGATGTGTATGTATGTGTACATGTATGTGTGTATATGTGTGAGTATATGAATATATATTGTTATTCATTGTAGCATTGTTTGTTGTTGAAAAAATGTAGGAAGAACCTAAGTAGTCATTGAGAAAACTGTTGAACACAAAGCAACATTATTCAGCTGTTAAAAAAACAAGGACTTCTAAGAACTGATGTGGATATTCCAGGATATACTGTTAAGTGAAAAAAGTGAAATACGGGCGTATTTGGTATCCTGTCCTCCTGTAAGAGAGATGGGAGATGGGGGAAGCAACACATCTGCTCTTTGTGCAAAGGAAATGCAGATGAATAAACCAGACAGGAGATTAGGTAGCAGTGCAGGAAGGGTGGGGGGGGGGGTGAGGGGGAGGGGAGCAAGACACCGCTGTGTGTCTGGAAAGACTTCCCCAGAATAGCACTTAGAATCAGCCAGGATGTGGGGCACCCGGCTGGGACACAACGGTTCCAAATGAACCGATCACTAACCTGATGGGTTTGGAAAACGGTTTACTGACCACACAGTGTAGCTCAGAACAGAGTGATCCATGCTCAAACATTTTACTGTTGTTCAGAACTGTGTTTCCCGCAGGGGTAAGGGCAACACTCTGAAGTGCAGTGTGGTTAATCTAGGATTGAGCAACTATGCAAACACAAGGCGGGGATGAAAACCAGGCTTCTCACCCTCAGGAAAGGACGTTATGATTTAAGCAAAGAGAAGGAGGGTTAGGATGATGGGAGCTGAGGGAATAAACTCACGGGGTCCGCGTATTGCCCCAGCTCTGTCCGCTTGGGTGGCCTAGAGGCAAGAACACCCCTGGGACAGTTGGGCACACCTGGAGGCCAGATATTTGTTTCTGAGTATGAGTCTCCTTGGAAAACAGTTGGCTCGGCATGGGGTTGGGAAAACACACCATGAGCCTGGAGCATGCTATGGTGTCAGAAGTTAAGCCCGTGCTCCAAAAACGATGAGGGAACGTGGGCAGAACACAGGAGCCCCGCAGGCGAAATATGGGACAATCTGAGCAACAAAATAACCAGTGACAGTGATTACTAAGCCGGAGCATGAAATCAATACCCGTCAGCCCACAGCCGCATCAATGAGGGATGGATGAGTGACGGAATCCGCACACACGCAGGCAGACAGTGGAGAGGGACAGTTCTTCCTCGTAACAGAATCACAAAGACACACGCAAATGATGGGAAGAGAAAGTCGCCCTTCGGCTGACGCCACAGTAACTATGTCTGAAGCCAGAACCACCTGCTGTTGCTGACACGGCAGGCGTGTCAGCACGATGAGAAACCATAGTTGCAACTCAGTGCACCTCCTCTGAGTGTGTGCACGTGTGTGTCAGTCACTCAGTTGTGTCAAACTCTTTGTGACCCCATAGCCCGCCAGGCTCCTCTGCCCACGGAATTCTCCAGGCCAGAATACTGGAGTGGGTCGCCATTCCCTTCTGCGGGGGATCTTACTGGCCCAGGGAATCCAGAGGATCTTCCCGACCAAGGGCGAGAACCCGGGTCTCCTGCATTGCAGGCAGATTCTTTTCACTGTCTGAGCCACCAGGGAAGCCCATAGGTGTGTACCAGTGACGAAGGAAAGCAGTGACTCTGCAGTGAGGAACCCCCACGGACAGCACCCGAACCATCAACATTAACAGAACAATCGTTCTGATTGGTTCTAATTGGTTCCAAGACCCCCTCATAAGATGTCAATGTTATGTAAATAGTTGTAAGTATGATGTAAACACTATGTAAATTGAGTTGGCAGTAGAAACTCAAGGTTTGCTTTTTGCAACTTTCCAGGAAAAAAAAAATTCTTTTTATTGTTTTCCTTCAACCTCCATAGGAGGAATCCACCAGATTTGAAACCCCTGGTTACAGAGGAAGACTCTAGACACCCTGTGGTTCTCAATAGGATGCAGAGAATTCTGCGGGATTCTTGCCTCAAAAACATCAGCTCAATGTAACTGTGAGGAAATATCAGATTATCCCAAAGCGAAAGACATTCCATGGAATTGCTTGCCAGAGATCTCCCACGTGCTCAGGTTGTGAAAGACGCAGGAGGCCCGCAGACACCCCCGCACCCTACCCCCCGGGGCTGGGGCTGCTGGTCACAGTAGGACTGGGTCCTGACTCAAAGGAGCGTGTTAGTGAGACAGTTGGAGAGACATGAATGAAATTTCCAGCTTAGTTAACTCAATTTGCATCCACATGAATTTCCTGATTTTGATCACTGTGGTCTGGTGATGTAATATGTTAAGAGTGGGAGAAATTAGGTGAAGGATACGAGCAAAATCCAGACTTCCTTCCTTCCTACTTTTGCATTCCAGTCCCCTATAAGGAAAAAGACATATTTTTGGGGTGTTAGTTCTAAAAGGTCTTGTAGGTCTTCATAGAACCTTTCAGCTTCAGCTTCAGCTTCTTCAGCGTTACTGGTTGGGGCATAGACTTGGATTACTGTGATATTGAATGGTTTGCCTTGGAAACGAACAGAGATCATTCTGTCATTTTTGAGACTGCATCCAAGTACTGCATTTCGGACTCTTTTGTTGACCATGATGGCTACTCCATTTCTTCTGAGGGATTCCTGCCCACAGTAGTAGATATAATGGTCATCTGAGTTAAATTCACCCATTCCAGTCTATTTTAGTTCGCTGATTCCTAGAATGTTGGCGTTCACTCTTGCCATCTCCTGTTTGACCACTTCCAATTTGCCTTGATTCATGAACCTAACATTCCAGGTTCCTATGCAATATTGCTCTTTACAGGGTCGGACTTTGCTTCTATCACCAGTCACATTCACAACTGGGTCTTGTTTTTGCTTTGGCTCCATCCCTTCGTTCTTCCTGGAGTTATTTCTCCACTGATCTCCAGTAGCATATTGGGCACCTACCGACCGGGGGAACTTCCAAATGTTCAAGCTGGTTTTAGAAAAGGCAGAGGACCCAGAGATCAAATTGCCAACATCCACTGGATCATGCAAAAAGCAAGAGAGTTCCAGAAAAACATCTATTTCTGCTTTATTGGCTATGCCAAAACCTTTGACTGTGCAGATCACAATAAACTGTGGAAAATTCTGAAAGAGATGGGAATACCAGACCACCTGACCTGCCTCTTGAGAAACCTATATGCAGGTCAGGAAGCAACAGTTGGAACTGGACATGGAACAACAGACTGGTTCCAAATAGGAAAAGGAGTACGTCAAGGCTGTATATTGTCACCCTACTTATTTAACTTATATGCAGAGTACATCATGAGAAACGTTGGACTGGAAGAAGCACAAGCTGGGATCAAGACTGCCAGGAGAAATCTCAATAACCTCAGATATGCAGATGCACCACCCTTATGGCAGAAAGTGAAGAACTAAAGAGCTTCTTGATGAAAGTGAAAGAAGAGAGTGAAAAAGTTGGCTTCAAGCTCAGCATTCAGAAAACTAAGATCATGGCATCTGGTCCCATCACTTCATGGGAAATAGATGGGGAAACAGTGGAAACGGTGTCAGACTTTATTTTTCTGGGCTCCAAAATCACTGCAGATGGTGACTGCAGCCATGAAATTAAAAGACGCTTACTCCTTGGAAGAAAAGTTATGACCAACCTAGACAGCATATTCAAAAGCAGAGACATTACTTCACCAACAAAGGTCAGTCTAGTCAAGGCTATGATTTTTCCAGTGGTCATGTATGGATGTGAGAGTTGGACTGTGAAGAAGGCTGAGCGCCGAAGAATTGATGCTTTTGAACTGTGGTGTTGAAGAAGACTCTTGAGAGTCCCTTGGACTGCAAGGTGATCCAATCAGTCCATCCTAAAGGAGATCAGCCCTGGGATTTCTTTGGAAGGAATGATGCTAAAGCTGAAACTCCAGTACTTTGGCCACCTCATGCAAAGAGTTGACTCATTGGAAAAGACTCTGATGCTGGGAGGGATTGGGGGCAGGAGGAGAAGGGGACGACAGAGGATGAGATGGCATCATGGACTTGATGGACATGAGTTTGAGTGAACTCTGGGAGTTGGTGGTGGACAGGGAGGCGTGCTGCAATTCATGGGGTCGCAAAGAGTTGGACACGACTGAGCGGCTGAACTGAACTGATGAGCAAAATCTTCTGTGTTTGCAACATTTTAAAGTTATTTTGAAAAGAGACATCATAAAGGACAAAGATGAGCTACTATAAAAATTGGGACATTATCACAAGTGTGTAGGAAGCGCTTAAGATGCTCCTACATACCACTGTGCTCCCTCTCCCATGGATAGAGACTGGACACAAAGGGGTTAAATAGCTTGTCTGAGATCAACCATATAGCCAGGGGGCTCGGGGTTTGAACCCAGGTCTTCAGGACCAGCACCCACCACCCAAGCACCAAGCAACTGGTCAATCTCCATTCCAGTAATTGTGGAGCGCTCGCCTAAGAGAACAAGTTCTTTTTTTTTCTTTACCTTTTCATTTATATTGGGGTGTAGCTGACAGTGTTATGGTAAGTGCAGGTGGAGAGCACAGCCACTCAGCCACAAGTAGACACACGTCCACTCTCCCCCAGCCCCTCCAGTCCAGACGGCCACATACATTAAGCAGAGCTCCCCGTGCCGTGCAGCAGGCTCTGGCTGGGTATCTGTTGTACAAACAGTATGGTGGCTCAGATGGTAAAGAATCTGCCTGCAATGTGGGAGACCTGGGTTCGATCCCTGGGTTGGGAAGATTCCCTGGAGAAGGGAAAGGCTACTCCTCTCCAGTATTCTTGCCTGGAGAATCCTGTGGTCAGAGGAGCCTGGTGGGCTACAGCCCATGGTGTCGGACACGACTGAGCGATGAACACTTTCTTGGAGTACCAAGAGAGACCCCAGCAATGTGTACATGTCAATCCTAAACTCATTCTCTATCCTTTCTCCCCTCCTCCCCTCCCTCACCCCCCACCCCAGCGACCTTAAGTGTAAGACGACAAGTTCTGACGTGTTAAACGCCGGGAGTCACAGCAGATAACACATCTGTCTTACCTGATCTCAGCTCGAGTTCTACAGGCAGGATGTACAGGCACCTACTTGCAGCTGGAGTCTGCCTAACCGGAACTCAGATGACACACAGCAGTCAGAGGAGAGAAACTTCATTCTGTGGACACAACGCAACCGGCCAAGTCCTTCCGGAAAGCCCGGGGCACACACCTGCCTTCCCAGGAGGAGTCTGCGCTTTCTTCCGTTTACAGTGGCACCTGTGGGCTGGTCCCCAGGCAGAGCTGCAAGGTCAAGGCCAAAAGAAGTAAAGGGGAGGCTCCTGAATAAAGGGGGGGCATGGGAGCGATGAGAGGGAGGAGGGGAAAGGGAATTTGTCCGTCTGTCAGTTTTAGCAGCCAGTTCAATATTTGGGGTTTTCAATGAAACATACAAATCACTGAGCTCCCCTAGGCCATCGGTCTGTCTGCAGGGAGGACGGTGCTCCTCCTGATTTAAGTCGTGATCCCCTAGCGGCAGAGTCACCAGGCTGGGCTGGAAGGATTCTCTCCCCAAGGGAGAGCCTGGAGCTCCCACACACCTGACTCTCCCAGAAGCAGGGATAGCCCAGAGCAGCTTGGCCCTCCGAGGCTTGCCCCAGACTTGAGGCTCTTTTGTGGCAAAATTACGCCATCTCGTGGCCTCATGAGATTCGAACGCTGAGGTGGAGAATTGGAATGCATTTGCAATTGTGAGGATATGAAGACAAACACAGGCGAGGCTCACGATGGAGGTCCAATCTACTTTCTGAAGTTCACATGTGCGTTATTCCGGAGTGAAGACATCCTGCAGCTCCGTCCGCTTGGGGCGTGGAGTGCCAGTAAAGAGTGCTGGCTGCCCAGAGGGACCCCGGCTCACGCATCTGGGGCCTAATATCCTTCGTAGCAGCACGAAGCAGTTCTTTCCTTTTGCCCTTTGACTGTGTGCGTGCTAAGTCACTTCAGTCGTGTCCGACTGTGGGCGCACCTAGCCTGCCAGGCTCCTCTGCCCATGGAATTTCCCAGGCAAGAAGGCTGCCGTGCCCTCCTCCAGGGGATCTTCCTGAACCAGGGGATCAAACCCATGTCTCTTACATCTCCTGCATTGGTCGGGGGGTCCTTTAGCATTAGCACCACCTGGGAAGACCCATCTGAACACAAATTTGAAACTCATTTTCTTATCCAGGGAATAGAACTTCCAAAAGCTGCAACCAACCAGAAGTGCATGAAATAATATTATTTCTATGTAGAAACATGAAGAATTTTAAAATAAATAGCAGAAAACCTGAGCAAGTTCACAGCAACTAAGGGACCAGGCTGAGAAACAACCATTGGTTTATCTAAATAAATGATGTGAATAGCAGAAAGTGAAGAGGAACTAAAAAGCCTCTTAATGAAAGTGAAAGAGAAGAGTGAAAAAGTTGGCTTCAAGCTCAGCATTCAGAAAACTAAGATCATGGCATCTGGTCCCATCACTTCATGGGAAATAGATGGGGAAACAGTGGAAACGGTGTCAGACTTTATTTTTCTGGGCTCCAAAATCACTGCAGATGGTGATTGCAGCCATGAAATTAAAAGACGCTGACTCCTTGGAAAGAAAGTTATGACCAACCTAGATAACATTGAAAAGCAGAGACATTACTTTGCCAACAAAGGTCCGCCTAGTCAAGGCTATGGTTTTTCCAGTGGTCATGTATGGATGTGAGAGTTGGACTGTGAAGAAGGCTGAGCGCCGAAGTATTGATGGTTTTGAACTGTGGTGTTGGAGAAGACTCTTGAGAGTCCCTTGGACTGCAAGGAGATCCACCAGTCCATTCTGAAGGAGATCAGCCCTGGGATTTCTTTGGAAGGAATGATGCTGAAGCTGCAACTCCAGTACTTTGGCCACCTCATGCGAAGAGTTGACTCATTGGAAAGGACTGATCGTGCAGGTGGCTCCACAGTAGTGCCCACCTTTCCACGGTCCCCAGGCTGACGGCCCCTTTCTGCATAACCTCGGTTAAGCCACTCTGGTGGTGACTGGGTCCCTCTGCAGGAACAGCCACCTCGCACCAGGTCACACGTGTGCCCAGGGCCAGCCCCCACCTAATGACAGGTGGACGCAGAAGAGGAGCCTGGCCCTTTCCCCTCCACAGCTGCCCTCCCTCCCCAGATGGGCCTGAGGCCCCGGCTGGGACTCTATTCCAAGGTCTGAGTGCATGTCTGCCCCTATTGCCACCCACCAGGCCGGCCCTGAGTCATGGGCAGACACCTGCTGCTCCGTCTCCGTGGGGGCCCACTCGGGACGGGTGGTAAGGACCTGGCATGTGTGTCAGGGAGCCTCACGCAGGTGTGGAAGCCGAGGGGCCATCTCCCCTGTCTCCCTGGTCAGCGGGTTGAGAGTCAAGTCAGCTGAAGTGAAGAGGCAGGGATGCCCACCACAGGGGCACGAGGCTCGGGCTCTGCAAGAGAGAGTTGAGGCGGAGAACGAAGAACGGAATCAGTATAGATCTGGGACCTGAGGTCTCTGGAGTTTGGCAGCATATCCTTCTGCAAGCATCCCTCCAGACCAGCCCCCTGAATAGAGCCGCCCCGGGCTCGCCCTGGCTGCCCAGTGGGGGCCGGCACGTGCACACTCACCACGTATATCTGTCCTCCCAGGTGCCCTCTACCCAGAAGCTTTCACTCCAGGGCCCAAGACTCTGCGTCCCCAACAAGCTCCCGGAACGTGCTGCCTTCGGGGCCTCTAACGTCCAAAGTTAAAATTCACCGTGCCCGGTTTTGTTTTTGCTGATTTCTGATTAAATATCATTTCAAAAATTCTTCATGGTGAGATAGTATCTTTTTCTTTTCTGAAAAAAAAAAAGTACCAAGTAGAAAATAAATGCACTTTTATCCACTAATCCCTTAAAGGGAGGATTGTGTTATTTTTAATTGGACCATAAGTTAATCGCACTAATACACACTCGTTTTCTGTGGGTTGCATCCTGGTTGCCATGGGAACGTATTCTAACCATTTGCGTCGCCCTGCAGTCGTGTTTCCATCAGTCAATAGGGATACAGCAAATGGAGCAGGAGAAACAGATGATCAAATGCTGAATTTCCTTTTGCTTTTATTTTTTTTAATTTTATTTTATTTTCCTTTTTTCCTTTTGCTTTTAAAAAAAACTTCAGTGGGAAGATAATTGCCTTACACGGTTGTGTTGGTTTCTACCTACGTTTGCTTTTAAGCTAGCAACATCCAAAACTCATTTATAGCTGGTTCATTAATTCGAAGCCGTGAGAGGTCCACTTGTGTTCAGAGGCCAGCAAAGGGGTTTCTTGCAGGTCTCAGACGGACGTGAATAGGGGGCCCGGAAGCCCCATTCACAGCAGAGTTGAATCCACAGCGGCAGCAGTGTGATGCTGACCACACCACCTGTCGACAGATGGTGGAGGAAGAGCAGAGGCCCGTTCTTACGGGCCAGCCCCCCTCTGCTCTTGGGAGACAGGATTCAGGGACGGCATTTTCGCTCGTCAAGTGGTTGGAGGTGTAAAACCTTCTCCTGGGGAAGGCATAATGCCCAACAGATAATCAGAAAAAGAATCACCTTTGTGTCCTTCTTTGGAAAACCACATGTGAGTAAAATGGAGAAGCGGGATAGTTTCCAACAGAGCAGACCCCTGGGGAACACACCCTTCCACTTCTCACGCGGGGGCTCACGTGGCTCAGCGCCGGGGCAGTGACCCGGGGTCAGGGCATGCTGGGCACTGCTGGACACCACTTAGCTGGCACATGGCCCAGGTTCCAGACCTTCTCAGCCATGGAGGGAGGGCTGGTGGGCACCCGGGTGGAGGAAAGGCCTGGCTCATGTCAGCCGTTTAAATACCCAGCTTATCTTTCTATATCTCACCAGCCCTCCGAGGGGGGAGCTACACACAGGATGGGCTCTGCACTGTTCATAGACTGACAGCTAGACTAGCTTTCTCCCCACAACTAACTTCAGGTGGCAGATGGAGGCAGCTTATGTCTCAGACTCTTTAAATGTGCTCTAGTTATTGTTACCGGAGAAGGCAATGGCACCCCACTCCAGTACTCTTGCCTGAAAAATCCCATGGGCGGAGGAGCCTGGTACGCTGCAGTCCAGAGTCGAACACGACTGAGCGACTTCACTTTCAGTTTTCACTTTCATGCATTGGAGAAGGAAATGGCAACCCACTCCAATGTTCCTGCCTAGAGAATCCCAGGGATGGGGCAGCCTGGTGGACTGTTGTCTATGGGGTGGCACAGAGTCGGACACGACTGAAGTGACTTAGCAGCAGTTATTGTTACTCATGACAGTCCCTGGGACAGCAAGGAGATCAAACCAGCCCATCCTAAAGAAAATCAACCCTGAATAGTCATTGGAAGGACTGATGCTGAAGCTGAAGCTCCATTACTGATGCGAAGTGCTGACGGATTGGAAAAGACCCCGATGCTGGGAAAGACTGAAGGTGAGAGGAGAAGGGGACGACAGAGGACGAGATGGTTGGATGGCATCACTGACTCAATGGACATGAGTTTGAGTAAACTCCGGGAGTTGGTGATGGACAGGGAGGCCTGCGTGCTGCAGTCCATGGGGTTGCAAAGAGTCAGACACAATTTAGTGACTGAACAATAATTGTTACTCATTTATTCATTCTGAAAATATCCTCTGAGCATCTATCACAGGGTGGGGTCTGGACACAAGGCTGTCCTCGGCCAGGCAAAGCCAGGGAGAGACTGTGACCCTGCTTAGGGACGGACACAGCAGCACAGAGAGCTCCAGGCAGGGGACCCTGCTCACGTTGTAGGAGGTCCGGGAGGGCTGCCCAGAGGAGGAGACCGAGGAGATCGAGGGAGCTGGCCAAGAAAGGCAGTCTGGAGGAGCTCGGGGCGGGTGGGGCACATGGAAGCAAGATTTCAGGCAATGAGAACAGGGTAGAAAGGCCTGTCGGTGGGCCTGTGCCTTTGCAGGCTGAGCAAGGAGAGCTGGCTGAGCTGCGGTCTGTGTGGGAGCTACAGGGTGTGTGTGGGAGCTACAGGGTGTGTGTGGGAGCTACAGGGTGTGTGTGCGAGCTACAGGGTGTGTGTGCGAGCTACAGGGTGTGTGTGTGCACATGGAAAGGCAGTTGTGGTGACGTGTAGGGCTGTAGAGAAGAACTGGGCTGGGTCATGACCAGCTCCGCGAGTTACCCGGTTTATCCGGTCTTTTGTTACTCTGAGGATGGAGGGGAGTTGTTGGAGGCTCTTCAGCAGAGGAGTGAGATGAGCAGGCTTAAAACGACCTCCATGCCACGTGCGGTCAACCGCCGGAGCGGGACCCGTCTAGGAAGATCAGCTGGAGCTGACATCGGCCACTTCTGTGCCATGTGTCTCCCGGGACGGTAGTGTTCTCACGTGTGGTTTACTGGCCCCCACATCTGCCTGCCCTGGGGGGGGTGGTCTGGCGATCATCTCAGGGTCCCTGCTGACTCAGGAGAGAGAGTGGGGATGGCGCCAGGCTCCTGTTGCAGTGGGACCCTCAGAGCATCTGTTTGCAGGGATGTCGTCAGGGATGGCTGTAGGGAACAAGGTATAAAGAAGGTTGAGAAGTGCTTGCAAACGAGACTCTCAACCAGGGCTGAGCATTCTTGCAAACGAGATGTTCAGCCAAGAATCCTGTTTGTTCCCGTGGGAAAAGAACATTACTTGCACACAAGGATGTTTCTCTGATTCCTCAAAAGGAACAGACCCTGGGACAAAACGGATTCTAAGTTGATAAGGAAGTTCCCCAAAACAAAGTCTTAGCTGCAGTAAGTAAGTCAAGGTAAAGGTTATCTCGCCTGCGCCTGCGCACTGTATAGTTGCTGAATTATGGTGTTTGGCAACTTGCCCTGTAGGTTGTTGTGCAAAAGATATAAAGTAAAGCAGCTGCAAGAAGCGAGGAGTTAAAGTAAAAAGACTCGAACCACTCTGCAGTGGTGGTGTTTCATTCTGTCGCCAGCAGTGGCACAAAGGAACTGGGGCCTCTCCGGGGCCACAGGGAGCCTCAGAGCTAAGGCTGTTTCCCTAAAGGCTTACCTCTTCTCTGCTCATTTCACCCGCATCCTTGGAGGCATGCATGCATGCGGGTGTGCTGAGCTGGCTTAGTGCACACTGTGGAGGCGTTAGTCACTCAGTCGTGTCTGACTCTTCTCGACCCTATGGACTGTCGCCTGCCTGTCCACGGGATTCTCCAGGCAAGAACACTGGAGTGGGTTGCCATGTGTTCCTTCAGGGGATCTTCCCGACCCACGGATTGAACTCTCATCTCTTATGTTTCCTGCACTGGCAGGCAGGTTTTTTTTTCTTTTTTTTAAACCACCACTGCCATCTGGGAAGTCCATTTTTCTAGGCGAAACAGTGACAGACTTTATTTTCCTGGGCTCCAAAATCACTGCAGATGGTGACTGCAGCCATGAAATTCAAAGATACTTGCTCCTTGGAAGGAAAGTTATGACCAACCTAGACAGCATACTGAAAAGCAGAGACATTACTTTGCCAACAAAGGTCCATCTAGTCAAGGCTATGGTTTTTCCTGTGGTCGTGTATGGGTGTGAGAGTTGGACTGTAAAGAAAGCTGAGTGCAGAAGAATTGATGCTTTTGAACTGTGGTGTTGGAGAAGACTCTTGAGGGTCCCTTGGACTGCAAGGAGATCCAACCAGTCCATCTCAAGGATATCAGCCCTTAATATTCATTGGAAGGACTGATGCTGCAGCTGAAACTCCAATAATTTGGCCACCTCATGTGAACTGACTCCTTGGAAAAGACCCTGATGCTGGGAGGGATTGAGGGCAGGAGGAGAAGGGGATGACAGAGGATGAGATGGCTGGATGGCATCACTGACTCGATGGACATGAGTTTGAGCAAGCTCTGGGAGTTGGTGGTGGACAGGGAGGCCTGACGTGCTGTAGTCCATGGGATTGCAAAGATTTGGACACAACTGAGCGACTGAACTGAACTGAACTGTCCCCAATTCCTTCTCTTCCACCCACACCTTGACAGCTGTTCCTGACCCTCTGTTTGGGAGTAGCCTCACAGCCTTAACGGGAAACGGACTTTATTCACTCAGAGGCATCTGGGGCCTCGGTCCTCATGCAGGGAAAGCTCGGTGTTACATTTTGTACCAAGGTTTTCTGTCATGTCCAGAGGAGCAATTACGATGAGCTGATAAGACAGGGTGAGTGGCCAGTGGTGAACTGTTATCAGCTCTATCCCGAGTTCTGCACTCTTTCTAAGGTACTTCTAGCTGCACAGGGACTCAGGTTCGAGTGTAATTTCCCAGCTGAATTATTACTGGAGAGTGTCTGATACCACTTTCTACCAAGTACTGTATGAAATCTAAGAAATGAGAATAGGAAATTTGAGATGCTTTATATTATCTTTGTTTCGAGATGCTTAAATGTTGCCATGGGGTTGGGTTCCCACATACCTCTCCCCAGGCCCCTCTGGGAAGCCAGCCCCTGTCACTACCGTCAGCTGGTGGAGGGGTGGTGGTTTGTGCATGGACTTCTTGCAGGGAGGGGTCCTGAGGTGGGGTGGAGAGGCCTCTGAGGGCTGTTCTGGGCCCCGGGCTTGTCTGCAGAAGGGACCACCTGTTCCCCGGTGGGGACCTCCTTCTCCCTGACTGGGGGCTCTGCCCCTGGGACCTGTGTTTGCCTTTGACAGCCCCGCTCCCCTGTGGTCAGGTGAAGGGATGGAGGGAGGAGGGACGGACGGCAGGTGTGGAGACCCCTCCACCGGCCCCCCAGCAGGACTAGAGGAAAGCGGGGACTCTCATCTCAGGGCCCAGAAAAGACTCTCAAGCTTTGCGTCTCCCCTCTTGGAACCTTCTTGTCCCCCTGCCTTGTGTGTGAAAAGGCCATTAGCTCTGGAAAGCTGTGTCTGAGAGGCAGGAAGAGGAAGGAAGTAGGCAGCTGCTGGCTTTTGTTCTAGGATTATGGGCAAGAGGTTGGTTTCCTTGCAGACTGTTCACCAGGATGTGTCTACCAAAACATGTCACACAGGAGTCTGCAGACAGGGACAGTTTATCTGGGGCCTTAAGAAGGGCAATTTGGAGACACAGATTCAGGGTAACCCCAAAGGAGAAAGGATCAGGGGCTTCTAAAGACACAAAGCCAGGGAAAAAAGGAAAAGAAAGAAGAAAACGAGGCAGGAAGATAACGAGAAGTTGCCTGGAGAGGACTGTGACTGACAGATGCCGAGTCAGAAGAGATCTGTCCTTAAGGACTCCTTTGTCCTTTAGGATAAACATTTGTCCTAAAATCATGTTTTGGGGCCGGCGTCCAATAAGCAGATAGACGGCCCCAAGTCATTTTAGGGTAAATGTCCTGGTATCTTGGGGCTTCCCAGGGGGCGCAGTGGAAAACCACCCGCCTGCCAATGCAGGAGCCACAGGAGATGCAGGTTTGATCCCCGAGTCGGGAAGATTCCCTCGAGGAGGAACTGGCAACCCACTCCAGTATTCCTGCCTGGAGAGTTCCATGGACAGAGAAGCCTGGGTGGGTTCCAGTCCAGTGCCACTCTGGGGTGGCAAAGAGTCGGACACGACTAAGCCTGGCCGCCTTCTGCCTGCAGGTCTGACATCTTGCCTTTCCAGCAGGTGTTCTGGACAACTTCATCAGGTTAAGAGGTCAGGCCCTCCTCCAGGCGGAGGCAATCGAGTCATCTTCCTCTGCGATGTCCCGGCTCCATGTCACAAAGCTTGCTGAGCAATACCAACTCCGTTTAAATTTTCCTTCCACAGGTGGGATGGGAGACAGGGAACCAGAGCAGGAATTGCGCATGATGAAACAGCAGTAATGATCATAATCGCTAAACCCAACGCTGACTCAGCACTTGCTGTCTACACCTAGTCGGTTCTTGTTATCTGCACATTATGTTTGACAAAGTTGCCACAAACACTGCTCCTAGGAGAGACACAGGTCAGGTTCCTGTGAGCTTGTGAGAGCACTTTCCTCAAATGATCAGCCTACAACCTCGCCTGATGTACTTCTGTTTAAAAGCTTCTTAGCATGCATTATTGATTCATTCACGTGGAACTCACAGCCATCAGCGTATAACTCAGCCTGAACGCCGCTTCTCTAAGACACATGCCCCTCCATAAGCTTTCTTGCGCTTAGGGCGCAAGGCAGCACTTCAGCACAAGGCTTGGGGCCTGTTTTAAACAGTGAGATCACCGACAAAAGGCGCAAATGTGTGAAAAATGTGGCAGTAAGCAGATCGTGAAAGTGTCGCTTGTTTGCAGAATGAGCAGAAACAAGGAGGCACAGCACAGTCTGGCTCCACCGCAGCCCAGCGGGAGAGCGGGGCGACCGGCTTTTCACGCCTCTGCTCCTGCCCCCACTCACTGAGAACACGCATGCAAGTATTAACTTCTGGTTACAAACAAACTTTGGCCAGTGGGCGAATTTGCAATATAGAACCCCTGAATAAAGAGGGTCAGGAGATATATTATTTTTATTTCATCCTCATAACAATCCTGCAAGATAGGAACCACGATCACCTTTTCACATGACATTGTGAAAAGGGAGTGGAGGTTGATTTGCCCCCAACATCACAGCTACGGAACAGCGGCGTCAGGACCCTAGCCCAGGCCGGCTGACTCCAGAGCCTAGACTCCATCGTCGTTTCCAGTGGGTTATGCCTTTAGCGCATTTTATGCAGTATTTTTTTTGGAAACTAAGTTTGACTCACAGGGTATGAGAAGTGAGAAAGTCCGGATCTCCAGGATTATATTCTAAGTAAAATTTCTTAAACCCAGGTACAGGTTAAAAGCTGTGAAATGGCCCTTTTCAGGTTAAACAGAGTCAGATTTTGGCAATCACATGGTTCAGCCTCACATATCCTTGGAAAGCTTTCTCCCCATTAGTAGAGGTAGTTTATTTCATCGTTTTGTATACACAAAACTCAAGTTACTATACTTCAAAAGGAAAAATTGAAAAAACGGGATATACTCTTTTTGTTAAATAGAAGCATAGAGGCGTACCATTATACAGCATTGATGCTTTTGAACTGTGGTGTTGGAGAAGACTCTTGAGAGTCCCTTGGACTGCAAGGAGATCCAATCAATCCATTCTGAAGGAGATCAGCCTGGGATTTCTTTGGAAGGAATGATGCTGAAGTTGAAACTCCAGTACTTTGGTCACCTCATGCGAAGAGTTGACTCATTGGAAAAGACTCTGATGCTGGGAGGGATTGAGGGCAGGAGGAGAAGGGGACAACCGAGGATGAGATGGCTGGATGGCATCACTGACTCGATGGACATGAGTCTGAGTGAACTCCGGGAGTTGGTGATGGACAGGGAGGCCAAAGAGTCAGACACTACTGAGCGACTGAACTGAACTGAGTTCATCTATTTTCTGATCTTTTTAAATTAAGGAAAAAAGGGGACGATCTCACACTTTAGTATAAATAGGCCAAATATAAGTATTTCCACCTAAAAGATGCTTGATCAGAGCAAGCACATCATATTTTTCTAGGGGTCTTATGTTTTCTATCTCACTGAGATTAGATAAAATTCTACTGAAGACAGTAAGGATGGACAATAAAAGTTTTGGGGACTTCACCTTTTAAATGTGAGATTTTGGGGAAGGAATAAAGTAGGTGATTTAATAAGCAGAACAGTAGGCAGGCATTTTCATCACCAAACTGGAAGGCGAAACGCATCACCTGATGACCTTGGAAGGAGCTCCATGGGCTTCCCTGGTGGCTCAGCAGTAAAGAACCTGCCTGCCAGTGCAGGAGATGCAGGAGACTGGGGTTTGATCCGTGTTAGGAAGATCGCCTGGAGAAGGGAACGGCAACCCACTCCAGTATTCTTGCCTGGGAAATCCCAAGGACAGAGGAGCCTGGTGGGTGACAGTCTTTGGGGTCACGACTCAGAACTGGGCACGACTGAGCACACACCAAGGTCACCGCCCCTGATCTCGGGCGCGGGGTGTCTCCTCCCGGCCGCCCCTGGCCTCGGGCGCGAGGTGGCTTCTTATGGCCGCCTCTGATCTCGGACGCGGGGTGTCTCCTCCTGGCCGCCACTGGCTTCGGATGCAGGGTAGCTCCTCCTGGCCGCTGCCCTGACCTCAGACATGGGGTGTCGCAGCAGAGGCGGCCGCACGCCGGCTCACTAACCCATGGAAAAGAAATGCAAAAAAGCGAAATGGCTGTCTGGGGAGGCCTTGCAAATAGCTGTGAAAAGAAGAGAGGCGAAAAGCAAAGGAGAAAAGGAAAGATATAAGCATCTGAATGCAGAGTTCCAGAGAATAGCAAGAAGAGATAAGAAAGCCTTCTTCAGCAATCAATGCAAAGAAATAGAGGAAAAGAACAGAATGGGAAAGACTAGAGATCTCTTCAAGAAAATTAGAGATACCAAGGGAACATTTCATGCAAAGATGGGCTCAATAAAGGACAGAAATGGTCTGGACCTAACAGAAGCAGAAGATATTAAGAAGAGGTGGCAAGAATACACAGAAGAACTGTACAAAAAAGATCTTCACGACCGAGATAATCATGATGATGTGATCACTAATCTAGAGCCAGACATCTTGGAATGTGAAGTCAAGCGGGCCTTAGAAAGCATCACTATGAACAAAGCTAGTGGAGGTGATGGAATTCCAGTTGAGCTGTTTCAAATCCTGAAAGATGATGCTGTGAAAGTGCTGCACTCAATATGCCAGCAAGTTTGGAAAACTCAGCAGTGGCCACAGGACTGGAAAAGGTCAGTTTTCATTCCAATTCCAAAGAAAGGCAATGCCAAAGAATGCTCAAACTACTGCACAATTGCACTCATCTCACATGCTAGTAAAATAATGCTCAAAATTCTCCAAGCCAGGCTTCAGCAATACATGATCCATGAACTTGCAGATGTTCAAGCTGGTTTTAGAAAGGGCAGAGGAACCAGAGATCAAATTGCCAACATCCGCTGGATCATGGAAAAAGCAAGAGAGTTCCAGAAAAACATCTATTTCTGCTTTATGGACTATGCCAAAGCCTTTGACTGTGTGGATCAAAATAAACTGTGGAAAATTCTGAAAGAGATGGGAATACCAGACCACCTGACCTGCCTCTTGAGAAACCTGTATGCAGGTCAGGAAGCAACAGTTAGAACTGGACATGGAACAACAGACTGGTTCCAAATAGGAAAAGGAGTACATCAAGGCTGTATATTGTCACCCTGCTTATTTAACTTCTATGCAGAGTACATCATGAGAAACACTGGACTGGAAGAAACACAAGCTGGAATCAAGATTGCCGAGAGAAATATCAATAACCTCAGATATGCAGATGACACCACCCTTATGGCAGAAAGTGAAGAGGAACTAAAAAGCCTCTTGATGAAAGTGAAAGAGGAGAGTGAAAAGGTTGGCTTCAAGCTCAACATTCAGAAAACGAAGATCATGGCTTCTGGTCCCATCACTTCATGGGAAATAGATGGGGAAACAGTAGAAACAGTGTCAGACTTTATTTTTTTGGGCTCCAAAATCACTGCAGATGGTGACTGCAGCCATGAAATTAAAAGACGCTTACTCCTTGGAAGAAAAGTTATGACCAACCTAGATAACATATTGAAAAGCAGAGACATTACTTTGCCAACAAAGGTCTGCCTAGTCAAGGCTATGATTTTTCCAGTGGTCATGTATGGATGTGAAATTTGGACTGTGAAGAAGGCTGAGAGCTGAAGAATTGATGCGTTTGCACTGTGGTGCTGGAGAAGACTCTTGAGGGTCCCTTGGACTGCAAGGAGATCCAACCAGTCCATTCTAAAGGAGATGAACCCTGGGATTTCTTTGGAAGGAATGATGCTAAAGCTGAAACTCCAGTACTTTGGCCACCTCATGTGAAGAGTTGACTCACTGGAAAAGACCCTGATGCTGGGAGAGATTGGGGGCAGGAGGAGAAGGGGACGACAGAGGATGAGATGGCTGGATGGCATCACGGACTCGATGGACGTGAGTCTGAGTGAACTCCGGGAGATGGTGATGGATAGGGAGGCCTGGCATGCTGTGATTCATGGGGTCACAGAGTTGGACACGACTGAGTGACTGAACTGAGTACACACTCAAGATTCAGTGTAATTCACTGTACAGGAAGCCCTAGTTTCTCCTCTCTCCTTAGCGTGGTAGAGAACGAGAGAAAAAGTCACTAGCTCATTGCTGATGTCCACCCACCCAGTGCAGGTGGAGAACTATGTTTACGCTGTTCAGAGGTTTGCAGGGTTTATGCACAACTGGCAAGGTGGGTTGGATTAGCTATTCCTTTTACAGGTAGGGTTTCGCTCTTACAAACTTAAACACCTCTCACAAGGAAAAAGGAAGAAGGCAGCAGCCTCTTGCTTTTTCCTGAGACAGTCTGAAGTACAGTTGACCCTTAAACAAAACAGGTTTGAAATACACAGGTCCACTTAAACTTGGACTTTTTCCAGAGTAAACACCACAGCACTACCGAGTCCTCAGCTGGTTGAGCCCAACATGCAGAACCGTGGACACAAAGGATCGGAAGATAAAGACGATTCACACATGGCAGCCCGGCTGTAAGCTATACAACAGTTTTAGACTACAGTTTGCGCTGATGCACCTAGCCCCCACATTGTTCAAGGCACAAGGCTACTCTTTAAGACTGAACCCTTGTCCCTGTTTTCACATTGTACTAAATTGCTCAGTGGTGTCCGACTCTTTGCGACCCTATGGACAGTAGCCCATCAGGCTCCTCTGTCCGTGGGATTCTCCAGGCAATACTGGAGTGGGTTACCATGCCCTCCTCCAGGGGATCTTCCCGACCCAGGTATCGAACCCGCGTCTCTTACATCTCCTGCACTGGCAGGCGGGTTTTTTACCACTAGCGCCCCTGGGAAGCCCGTTCTGATACTGGCCCCCAGCATTCTTCCATCAGGCCTGGAAGGGGGTCTACGGCACGGGGCCTCGGGTCTGCAGCGCTGGACAGGAGTCTGCAGAATCGGATTCTGGTACAGTCACTGGACGTGCATCCGGGCGCTGGATCTCTGGCCTGCAGTACTGGACGGGCGCCTGCAGTAACGCATGTCCGGTCTGCAGAGCTAGACTTCTGGTCCGGACACTGGACCCCCTGGTCTGCAGGCCTGGACCTGGGTCCGAGGCACCGGCGCCGAGGACACCCGTGAGGATCCACGTTCACGGGCCTATTCATCCAACCAGCAATGGCCGTGGGCCCGCTGGGTCCCGACTCCTGGAGGTGGGGGATAGGCAGCGACGGGTAAACCCGAGCGCAGCGGAATCCCACTCTGCGCGTTGCAGGGTAGCCGCTTTGTCTCCGGGGCTGCCGGGGGCGGGCGGCGAACTCAGCACCGACGCCCCGCCCCAAGCCCCGCCCAAGCCCGCCCCCCCGCAGCCGCAGGGGGCCAGACGTGCGTGCGGCGGAGCCCGGCGCGCATGCGCTCGCCGCTAGGACGGCCGCCGGGGGGCGGAGCCGGCGCGCCGGAAGCTGGAGACCGGGACTTCCGGCCGGCTAGAAGCGTCTCGACTTCCGGGGTTTCTCTGGGGCTGAGAGAGGGGCGGGCCGGGCGCCCCGGCTGCGGCCATGGAGAAGCTGCGGCGGGTCCTAAGTGGCCAGGACGACGAGGAGCAGGGCCTGACCGCGCAGGTAGCGAGCCTGCGCCGGGGGCGCGCCCGTGCCGGGGCGGGCGCGCGGAGCTGGGCCGCGAGCAGGCGCCCGGCGCCTCTCGGGAGGGTCTGGGGAGCCTTCGGGTGTGCGTGGCGTCTCTGTGGCGTCTGCGTGTGCTCGCGTTGAGGCGCCTCTCCCCCCCGCAGTCCGTGGGGCCTTGAGACCCTCAGGAACCCGCTTCGCTGCCCGTCTCCCTCCCCCAGAGAGCCCGCCCGGCCCCGCGCCGCCGTCCCGCAGCCTCGCCCGGTGCCCCGCGCCCGCTGTGGACTCTGAACCCAGGCTGGCGGCGCGATAGGCGTGCGGGTCCCGGTGCTGCAGAAGCGGGAACCGCGAAGCTCCGCCGCCTCTGTTAGCCCCTGGAGTTAAGGGAGGGGTTGTGAGTGTGTTGTCTAGTCTTGTGGAAGGAGGGGGACTGGAGGGAGAAAAAGAAAAAACAAACCCAGATGATTGAGAAGTGAAATAATACGGAATCAAAAGCTGTCTGTTGAGCTCTATTAAGAGATTTAACAAAAAAACAAAAAAACCCTTGTCTCTGTGGTTTACCCACGAGACTTGATCAGGGTTACTTCCTCTATTTAGAGGGTTAAAAATAGTGCGGCAGGAACTGCTGTGTAAGTATCTGTGTTATTTGCCTGCAGACAAATTCATGCTTGCCTGTCACCGAATTGGAACATTTAAAAGGATGCAGTATTACAGAAAGACCTTTTATTTGTCCCCTCTCCTGTCCTAACTTCCTTCCTTGTGGTCATAATTGTTCCGCACCTCTAGTGAACAGGATTCTGGACGACTCTGAGGGTTCAGAGAGTAAAAGAAAGCGTCTGCTCTAAATGAACTCTAACCAGTTTGGCAAATCATAACCTTAACATAAGAACCAGTAAATAGTAATATGAGAAACGTCCTTTAGGCACTGCTGCCCAGGCGCCACCCCCGCTCATTTATTGAACCACTGTGTTTTGCTTCCCTTTTTGCTCTAGATCTGTGCTATACAAGCAGCAGCCCTAGCGACATGCGGCTATTTCAATTTAATTAGAATTAAATAAAATTTAAAATTGGAGCCACATCAGCCACGTTTCAGGTGCTGGCTAAGCGTGGAAGTTAGTGGCTGTTGGCATAGGACATTGCAGGCTTGGGACACGCCACTCAGAAAGTCCTGTTGAGCTGCTCTAAAACCTTGGGGACAGGAGGGTAAGGGTGCCTCTTCTCTTGAGCCCACTCTCTAGAGGGGAGAAAGATTAGGTAGAGAAGTCATTGATGGAAGCTGGGAGCGACTGGAAGGGACATGAGCTGTGAGTTCAGAGGAGGTGGTCATTTATTCATTCAACAGATATTTTGGTACCTACATGTGTTTGGTTTGGCTTCCCCCACATGGAATTTATATTTTAATTGGGAAAAGCAGTTAATAAACAAGTAAATATAAAAACACGTCAGTCAGTGGTGAGCGCCATGGAAGAAGGTAGAGCAGCTGAGGAGGCTGGGATTTGCCTGATTGTGTTGGACAGCCACTGAGGACCTGTCTGTCAGGTGACATTACAGCGTCCCTCTGAAGAGTCCCTCGGGTACCTGGGCAACTCATGCAAATGTAGATCCTGAGGACAGTGCTCAGCTTGTTGAAGGCCAGTAAAGAGGCCGGAGTGTCTGGAGCCAGGGAGAGCACAGTTGGGCTCTGGAGTACGTGGGGTCTTGCAGGACCCAGTGAGGGTTTCAGCTTTTACTCTCAGCGCTGAGGAGCCGAGGGCAGAACAGGGATGTGCCTGACTTGGATTTTAAAGGATCGCGCTGGTAGGCCCATGGAGAACAGACGAGGGGCAGAGGACTCCAGGAGTGGCCCTGGGGAGAGACCACTGGCTGGATCAGGAAGATGGGAGTGACGGTGGTTTGAAGTGAGAGTGGGCAGGCTCTGTAAATGGCTTGGGTGTAGAGCTGGCGGGGTTAGTGGTTGACGGGTTGGATGCGTGAGCGCTGAGGGAGCCAAGGGCGCCTCTGGTTTTGACCTAAGCAGCTGGAGAGAGGGAGTCTCCCTTAGCTGGGCCGTGGAAGGCGCAGGTGGTAGGGCGGGGAGTGGGGAGAGTCTGGGTGTTGAGTCTGAGATGCCAGCTGCTGAGTGGAGAGGCGGGAAGGCTGCTGGGTGTGAGATGCTGGAGGAAGTACTCACGATAACCAAGGGATTGTGGGTAAGCAGACCAGAGATAAGGCTCGGGTTTGACCTCTGGGCCTTTCCAGTGTGAGGAGCTCAGGAGTGAGGGGGCAGCCAGGGAGGAAGCGGGGAACCTGGAGAGGGCAAGGGTGGGGGAGCAGAGACCAGATCAGTTCATGTGAGAGCCAAAACTGAAGGGGCTCACTCAGCCGGCAGTCACTTTGGCCTCTGGCTAAAGCCGGAGGACACGCCAGCTGCCTTGGGCTCCGTCTTCCCCCAGCGGTGGGTGTTGATCAGGGGTCAGGTGGGGCAGCGAAGGCCAGGGATCAGGCAGTTTTATGGCCTCCGAGGTCAGGGGAGAAGGGCAGGGACTGAGGGATGAGTCTGCAGGGCCCCTCCCCTGCTGCCCGGCTCTCCTGAGGGCCTCAGGGCTGGGAGCGCAGGGGATGCAAGGATAGGCCAGCCGCCCATCCCTGACCACAGGCAGGGGCCGTGCACCAGGCCTGCACCTTCTCCCAGCTCCTTTTAACCAAGAGCCAGATCCCTCGCCTGGCACTTAACACAGGCCCCCAGGAGCCCGCAAGAGGGCCTGTGTTAAGTGTTAACTTTGTTGAGTGAATCGGTGAATGAAGGAGCGGAGGCTGGAGGGTGAAGTCCTGCTTTCTGAGTGTTTAAGGTAGAAGAGGCTTAAGCATGTTCAGTCCTTGATGGTCAGTGGTGTAGGGGGTGGGGGTGGTGTCTCCAAGGCAACGTGGCTTTCTGTTGACCTTGGGGAGAAATCCCACTGGGTCAGGTCCCTGGGAGGTCAGAGGGCGAGGCACCTAACCTTGCGGCTAGGTTGAACTTTGCCCTCTGTGGTGGTGGGAACAGGAAGAGGTGAGGGTCCCAGGCAAGCCTGGTGGTGGGTGGGCGTCTGTTCTCTGTGGCAGATGGAGGAAGCCCAGGGAGGAAGCCCTGGCGCCAGCAGAGGCACCTGGCAGAACTGGAGCCTGAAGTGGCAGTGGGACGGAGTGGTCAGCGGTGGTGGAATGGGAAGGCAGGGTGCCATGGACAGCCATGTGCAGGGGAGGCCCAGCGGGCCGGGGCCAGGGCTCTTGAAGGGCAGATGCCCTGGTTTGATGTCCTGTCATGCGTGACTGCCCAGAGGACGAGCAAGGACGGCTTGAGTCATGAGGGGGTGTTGCTAGGTGGATGGAGAGAAGGGGAACCTTTGCTGTCTGTTGAAGCGAGGCACCCTGCCATCTGTGCTGGAAAGAGGGGGCTAGCGGAGCGGTGAGGCGGGAGCCCAGGGGGACGTCACGGCTGGAGAGCAGTGGCCTGGGCTTGGACCTGGGGTCATTTCAGGGCGTGAGAGACCCTGGGTCCCCGAAGGGCGGGGAGCAGACAGGCTGGGCTGTCAGTGGCTGCAGCAGCCGGCCCAGGCTCTGCTAGGAGGGGGCAGGGCCTGCGGTCGGGGTCCTGGGGGGGGAGGGACCCGGAGGGCTCGGGGCGTGGCCCCGTGGGGAGGGTGTGCACGCCTGCTTCCGCTGCTGTCGTCCGGGCGGCTCCGTGTTCTCGCCGTCTCTGCAGGCGCAGCTCTGAGAGCTCAGTGCTCGGCGGTTCCCTTGACTCGTGGGGTGGTCGCCTGGGAGGTGGGCTCCGGCCACCAGGGCCTGCCTCGCGCAGGTGTCCACATCCCGACTCCTCCATCCCCGTGGTCAGCTCCTTCACCAGCAGTACCGGTGCTGCCGGGAGGATGTTTTCCTCCATTGTTTCCGACTCATTTTTCTCTTTTTAATAAATTTCTAGTTGCAGGTGCTGTTGATTTCTTGCCACATAAAGAGGACACCAGAGAACAGGAGGGTCGCTCCTGCTTCATGAGATGTACTCTTTGCTTCCTCTCCCTTTGATAACAAGTGAAATGACTGGTGGCAATTTTAGTGTGTATTTCTCTTTTAAGACTCAATGTATGAGATCGAAGCACTTGCTGCTTTAGCTGGGCCCCTTCCTGATCCAGGTTGGACCACACGTTGCACCTACCAGCTCATGCTAACGCCATCTGTCTGCGGGGTCAGGGCAGGACCTGTTTTTTTGGCACTATAGATGGACATTGTAACGTTTTCCCAACGTTACAATGTGAGTTAAGCGATCTGTGATATGTTTTTGTGTCCTGGACAATCTGCAGGGCTTGGGACAAGTCATTTGCTTGTGGATCGAATATTCCAAATTTGCAAATGGAAAAAATTTGTTTGGCAGATGACAGAGAAAAAATATCTGCTGTTGTACAAAGGGCTGTGCTGAAACCAAGTCAGACAAAGACCACGGGGCGATTGAAGCTTGAAAGAAAGTGAACACGAACCCTGGGTCCTCACTCGCTGCTGAGTCCCGCCCCCCCACCACCGTCACCATGGGTCCGCACTGACCACTTAGGAACCCTGCCCTGGGACACCGTGTCTGACCTTTCACAGACCAGCAGACCGTTCCCTGTGCAGTGCGCCGTCTCCAGGGTTCATTCTCTCCCGTGTGGTTAAAATGGGATGTGTATTCTTGATGTGTATTCTTCCTGATCAGAAAAAAAGTGAAATTTTAGATGTTGTTATAGGCAAGTTCATTCTTTGTTTACAGTGGTCAGTTTTAGTATAAACAGATGACATTGCTGGAAACAAGATTGTTTGTAAAGCAAATTTTAAAAACATTTAAAATGTGTTAAAATAGCGATGAATGTTACGTTGGCAGAATCTTGATTTAGTTGTTTTTATCTACTTTTCATGCTACGTAAGGATTCACAGACTAATCTGTTGAGGTAAGGAATGTAGACAAAAGTATTTTCAGCTTTTGCATACAGAAACTATTTTTGCTTCGTTATTTTTGAAAATACATTATAAGCATGTGGTCTTTTAAGTATATGGTAATACACGTTAGAAATTTAAATTTTGAAATATAAATCCTTATGGTATATTTCTCGTTTTCTTGAAACAGCTGGTGTTGATACTTTTTCAGCCTTATTGGGAACTAAATTGTAATAATGTATTTAGTAATATAAATATGTATTTACCATTTGCAACAATGTAGATGAACCTAGAGGGTGTTAAACTTAATGAAGAGAAAGACAAATGCTAATGTTATCACTTATACATGGAATCTTAAAAAATACGCCGCATGTAGGTAACCAGACAGAAACAGACTCACAGGTGTGGAAAACAGCTAGCTGTTGCCAGTGGGGAGGGGGAGCTAAGGCGAGACAGGGCAGAGGCGGGAGATGCAGCCGCTGTGTGTAAAGTGGGTGAGCAGCTGAGGTACCATACAGCATGGGAAAACGTGGCCGCTGTTTCCCAGTAACTTTAAAGGGAATATAATTTATAAAGTACTCAATCACTGCTGTACACCTGAAACTAATGTTACAGACCGACTGTACTTCCTGTAAAGAAAATGTGTACTTTAGTCATGACTGTATGCCAGACTATTGTATGAAATATACGGGGTACGCTTTTCCCATATGATTTGGTAGAATATACATGACATCCTGGAGTGTTTTTGCTCTAGAGTTAGTTATCATTTCAAAGCACGTTTTTAATAACTTAGGTCTAGGAAATGCAGGCTTTCGTGAGTTAGTTTTATTTATTTATTATAGGCAAGTTCATTCTTTGTTTACAGTGGTCAGTTTTAGTATAAACAGATGACATTGCTGGAAACAAGATTGTTTGTAAAGCAAATTTAAAAAACATTTAAAATGTGTTAAAATAGTGATGAATGTTACGTTGGCAGAATCTTGATTTAGTTGTTTTTATCTACTTTTCATGCTGGTTTCAAATGAGCTTTTTGTAACTGAAGTTGTCGGGGTACCCCGTGGCAGAGCCTGATGGCGGCACCCCAGGTCCTGGCCATTGGGCGGATGTACCCATTGCCCATCAGCTCACAGATGTCCCCTTGGGCCCGCTCTGGAGTCGCGTGGCACGCTGGGTCCTGCTCGTGACACACGCTCCGCGCCCCCCCCGCCCCTTGCATCCAAAGCAGCTGGCGGGAGGTGAGTCCCAAAAGGTCATCGGGCCTCATGGCTGGACGGACAATGGGGTGTGGTGTTCACTGAGCGCCAGCTGAGGTCACGGCTTCGCTCAGCCCCTCCCCTTCTCTGCCCAGCCTCCCTGAGTCCTCGGAGCTTCCCCTAGGACTGGCTCCCGCAGGACCATCGAGTCGTGCAGGAATCTGGCCCAGACGCCCTGAGACATGAAACAGAGAAGGGTGTGTGTCCCAACTCCATCTCCGCACCCGTCAACAGTTTGCCCGTCTTGTTCTGTCTTTCCCCTGGTTTTAATCAGTGAGCATTTTAGAATGGGTCTCATCGCATATGCATCAGTGCCCCTCCTGGCCCTCCCTGGAAGAGTATTCCAGAAACAGCGCTGTTATCTCATCTGCAGAGGTGACAGCGTCTCCGGGACGGCCCGATCCCCAGACTGTTTACATTCCCCTTCACAGCCGAGGAGTCCGCATATTCTTAAGCCACACTACTGTGTGCAAAGTGAAACAGGTCCATCGTCTGTGTTAGAGTGAAGATTGGCTTTAATGTCATATAAAGCACCAGATTGGCCAAGTGGTGATTTAAAAACATGTTCTAATTCCCCTTCCCTAAGGTGCTTGATGCCTCGACGCTTAGTTTCAACACCAGGCTGAAGTGGTTTGCCATATGCTTCGTCAGTGGCATCTTCTTCTCCATCCTTGTGAGTTAAGCTTTATGTTGCTTGATAATTTCTGCTTCGTGTGAGACTAAGCATTCCATTTATCTGGACTGTTTTGATGGGGCTTATTTAGTCACTTGAAATAAAGGGGTAGAGATCAATAAAAAGATGTAGAGACTAATATTTAGGGGGGTTTATGGATTGTTAAAATAAATTCACTGAAGAAAAATCACTGTGTGTGTTAGGAGAGTTGCAGTCAGTGGTTTAGAAGAGTTTATTACCTTTTGTAACTTGCCATTTATAAAAAGAATACTTAAATAGAATGAGATTTACTTAGATATATAAAGAAGATTATGGAATAGCTCATTTATATATACTCATATGCAAATAGGCATAAGATTCAAATTAGCAGATAACATTGAAAATTAACTTTTTAGGAAACTGTATAATTAGAGACCATATGTTAACACATTTATGTTTAAATATCATTATATACTATCATTATTATAGTAGCAGGTTTATATTTTAATCTATTACAGTGGTAAAATTATTTTTAAATAACTCTAACATCTTAACTCAGGGAACTGGATTGCTGTGGCTCCCTGGAGGCATAAAGCTTTTTGCAGTGTTTTATACCTTTGGAAATATTGCTGCATTAGCCAGGTATGTATGGAAGTTTGGCTTCTCAAAATGTTTTGTTTGCTGTCATTATCAAAGTTTTCTTTTCTAATAGGATATATTTCTGTAGGTCTATGCGTGTCATGAATTCAAAATTTACATTCCCTCAGTAAATACTTAGAGCCCTGCTGTGTGCCAGCTGCCTCATAGTGTTTATGGTGAGAAGAGCCAGCCTCTGGAGGTGCCGCCTGTGTGCCAAGCACTGCCTGTCACCCTCCATTGTACATCCAGGGGTAGCGACGCAAGAGAGGGGGCAGTCAGTCCTTGGGGAAACACCGAGGGAGGTGACCGGGCTGGGGTCCCACCCGACAGCCCTCCGGAGTCCCGGCTCGTAGCTGCCTCGTGAGGGGGACAGTCAGATGCCCGGCCAGCCAGCCAGCTGGAGCAGATCCCGGGTGGCAGTGCTGTGCAGAGGGGTCGGGCGGGGCCATGTGGGGCAGTGACTCCGAGGACTGTGCACTGGGTGTCGGGGGGTCTTCTCTGAGGGCCTCGGGCTCATCTCTGGGGTGCTGCTGTCACAGCTGTGAGCTCTCAGCATTCAGAGGTGAGCCCCCGTCTCCTCAGGGACGTTCCAGGTCAGAGGTGGTGGTGAGGGGACGGGTGTGAACCACCGCTGTGCTCCGTCGGTCTCTGGGCCCATCCTGCTCCTCAGACAGCAGTCTGGAGGGCCTCGGGGAGTGACTGCACACTGCCTTGCTCCTGGAAGCTCTGCACGGACGCTGCTTCTGGAACCGACTGCACTGTTCACGCGTGCCACCCGCGTCGAGACAAGGGGGCCATCGCTGAGTCGGCCCACGCTAAAGACAGACTGCCTTGTCCTCCCAGGCTGCCCGCAGCGGCCATGCTGACCCAGCGCTGGGAAGTGACGCCGCGAATGACTGTGAGAGGCATCCTGTGTCATGGGATACACAGAGATTAACGTTTCCTTCTAACACTTGTTACTCAGTCTCTCAGTCCTGTCTGACTCTTTGCGACCCCATGGACTGCAGCGCGCCAGGCCTCCCTGTCCATCACCAACTCACAGAGTTTACCCAAACTCATGTCCATCGAGTCGGTGATGCCATCCAACCATCTCGACATCTGTCGTCCCCTTCTTCTCCCGCCTTCAATCTTTCCCAGCATCAAAGGAGACAGTTCTTCACATCAGGTGGCCAAAGTATTGGACCTTCAGCATCAGTCCTTCCAGTGAACACCCAGGACTGATCTCCTTTAGAATGGATTGGTTGGATCTCCTTGCAGTCCAAGGGACTCTCAAGAGTCTTCACCACCACGGTTCAAAAGCATCAATTCTTTGGCACTCAGCCTTTTTTATTGTCCAGCTCTCACATCCATACATGACCACTGGAAAAACCACAGCTTTGACTGTACAGACCTTGGCTGGCAAAGTGATGTCTCTGCTTTTTAATACACTGTCTAGGTTTGTCGTTGCCTTTCTTCCAGCGAGCAAGCATCTTGTAATCCCACGGCTGCATCACTGTCTGCAGTGATTTTGGAGCCCAGGAAAATCAAGTCTGGCAGTTTCCATTGTTTCCCCCCCGTTTGCAATGAAGTGTTGGGACCCCAATGCCATGATCTTCGTGTTTTGAATGTTGAGTTTTAAGCCAGCTTTTTCAGTTTTCTCTTTCACCTTCCTCAAGAGGCTCTTTAATTTCTCACTTTCTGCCATAAAACAGATTTAGTGAGATTGTTTAATTAAGCTGACAGGGTTTATTTTCTTAAAAGCACTTATTTTTACACAGACCAATTAACAGATCCATCTCTCATTTCTTTTGTTTCAAATAGTACATGCTTTTTAATGGGACCCGTGAAACAACTGAAGAAAATGTTTGAAACAACGAGATTGCTTGCAACAGTTATTATGCTTGTAAGTAAATAATGATCATTTTTTAAAAAACTTTCATAGGAGGGTGTTTTTTGGCATTATTTATGAATTATCACCCACTTGTGTACAGAGGAATTCATGTTTCCTTTGCTGAATGTAATAGTCGCATCCTTCAGGCTGTGAGTTTGAAGAGTTGGGATTGTGCAGTATTACCTCAGTGATTGGCTGGGGGAATCCTGTTTTCTTGGGCATTCTCTAGCAGAGTAGCGCTGTGTATCTCAGGTGGGAAGCCGAGCTGCATCGCGTCAGTTTCCAGCCCTGGGCAACCTTTCATACTGGACCACTGTATGGACTTCTTGGAGGATGGGGCTGGAAGGTCAGGTCACTTCTGGGTCCATCTGAGTCTTCTCTGGGAGAGTCTCCTGGCTTTTGTCCCTTCCCTGTTGGAGTGGTGGACAAATACCCTGTTCTCTGTCTTAAGACCTGTCCCCACTGCTTTCATCTGCCTGTCCTTGTCACTCCTTTGGGGACAGGGTGTGGCGTGACAGTGCAGTCTTTCTGTATGAAATGATTATGGTCAGCTCCTTATGTAAAGCTAAGTAGAATAGGACCCCCTGTACATTAACAGTTGTACTAAATACGGTGTTGGTGGTTTGAGTTACTGAACGTTAACATAAGCATCACACATCCCTGAGGACAGCTGTTGTCACTCATGCATTCGTGAAACAGCGTCTGTTGGCTTAGTCAGCAGATGACTTATTGCGTGTTTCCAGTTTGCCCCGGAAGACTGCAGTCATAGACTTTAAAACAATACTCAGGGAATGTATAAGGACAGTCCGAGTAAGCCGTCTCCTTGACTTTGTTGTGTGGTGTGTTATTATGCAAATGAACGCAGACTTGTGTATGCATTTTTGTTTGGCCTTTGAAAAGACTCAGACTCGACCGTTTTCCTTGCCTTCCCCAGCTGTGTTTCGTGCTCACCCTGTGCGCTGCCCTTTGGGTAAGTTACCCCAGCCGTGTCTATTTTCTGCTGTGTGGCCCCTCACCAGGTAAAGTGTCATCAAACTGCCATCTCAGAGGAGCTCAAAGTCTGATTTATTAAAACTCACCGAAGACTGGTGTCCTTAAAGTCGTGTGTGTAGCGTCCAGTTAGTGGCCAGACTGGCAGTGGAGCCTGCCACCTGAAACAGAGGTGAGATTCTTACTGCTTCCAGGTCAGGTCGGCCCCCGTCATCAGGGGGCCTGTGAGGGGCCCTCGCTGAGGGTCCGCTGCGTTGTGGCTCTCGGGCGGGGAGGGCATCTCGGGCTAAAGGTGTCCCAGCACCGAGGAGAGAGGGCCAGAAAGCAGGCCAGCCAAAACGGCACCAGGGACCAAGGACGCACTCCTGTACACACAGCTCTCCAGGAGCCTCTAGAGGAGCTTCATTACAGCTCCGTTTACTTCCTGATGCTCCTGATCCTTCACTGTATTTGCGTATTGTTCCTTATCTACTTCCAAAGGGGATTGAGGTGGTTCTTGAGCTCCCAAGAACACGGTGTGTTTCAAAGGTGATGGGGTGGTGTATAATGCACTTCAGAAATGTCCCACCAGAAGTGTTCTGAGTTTAATGATACAAGGACTAGGCTTTAGTTACACAAGAATTCACTAAATACCTCAATTCCCAATTGTAACGTAAAAGAATTTTCTTAAGCAATTTTTGCATATCCCTGTGGGAAATTGATTTCTGATGTGGAATGGTCTAGCAGTCTGTTTATAAGCAGTAGATTAAAAATAAGTGAAGAAGTAAATATAAAGATGGACACATTCTAAAAATGGGTCATTTTAAAACAACCATGGAAACTGTTTATATTATTCCGGAAGATCACAGTGAAGTACAGTTTTACTTCAAAAAGTAACTCAAGGAAAGAGGGAAGTGCCAGTGAGTCGGAGACATGGATTCCACGCAGGGTATAGATCTGCTGACCAAGTGGGCTTTTCAATGTCGATTTTGTTCACTTATTTTAAAAAAAATACTTGCTGATGTATTTAGCTGTGGTGGGTCTCAGTCGTGATCAGGAGATCTAGTTCCCTGACCAGAGGACCAGGGATTGAAACCCCGGGCTCCCTGCATTGGGAGCAGGGGGTCTTAGGCACTGGACTGCCAGGGCTGTGCCTTGATGGTGACTTTGGAAAAGTTAGCCTTGACTTAAAAGGCCTTACATCAAAGGGGGTTAATACTTTGAGCCTGTGCACAATTGTTTCATTAACATTTAATGCCATATATTTAGCAGCATTTAAGTAAATGGAATCAGAATTCTAGAAAGAGAATAGAATTTGTGGATATTTAATTTTCAGATTTACTGAATGGAAATTTTGTCATACTAAAATGTAATGAAATGAATGGAGCTATCAGTTACATCTTTTGAAAGGAATTGAAGGAGGCTGTGAAAGGTATTTTGAAGCGTTTACCTGGTTGTGTCTGTCTTTGCTGTTGTCAGTGGCATAAGAAGGGGCTGGCCGTGCTGTTCTGCATCTTGCAGTTCCTCTCGATGACCTGGTAAGTCTTCCACTCATCGGAAAGGTAGTTTCCTCAGCGGTGCTAAGCGTGTCGTTCCCCCCCTGTGAGCCTACGGAGGTCATTGGGGAGGTTCTCCTGGCCCCGGGGAAAGGGCCTCCTGAGGGGTCAGGCGCCTGCGGTGTGTCCCGGGTGGCTGATGGGCGGGGCGGAGACTCAGCAGAGGCGAGCTGCAGAGAGGCGGGGCCACAGGGCCCTCTGACGTCACGCCAGGAGGCGGGGCCATGCTGACATGTCACACGGGGCTGTGGGGCCGCGCTGACGTCACACGGGGCTGCACGCCCTTCTCTGCTGTGCCAGAGAAGGCGAGCAGTGAAGGGGGTGCTACCCGCACGCGTAAACCCAGGCCGGGCACAGGCTGAGCCCGGGGGATGGCGGGGACCCCTCGCGCTGTGCGGTGTGGCTGAGCAGCTGCCTCTGGCCCTGAGCACTCACTGCAGCCCTGCCTCCCCGTCTCCCCGCGGCTTCCGCCCCTCTGGTCCCTTCTGACTGGCCGTCCCCTTCACGCAGCCGCGTTCAGGGCTGGGCGGCACCGAGGGCCCGGTGAGTATGTGATTGATGGAACGTGTCCCCCTCGCATGCTTCCGGGTTAGACCAGAAAAGTGTTTCTCGCTGGCAAAAGGCCTTTCAGAGTGTTCTTCCTTTCTTCTTTAGACCTGAGTCTCGTTTTCTTCCTCGTAAGAGTCAGTGAGCCCCTTCCTGAGTGCTGTGGGACATCTTGGTGTCGGCCAGTCTAGGAGCTGTGTGTGTGCTGCTGCTGTTCCTCCCTTTCCACTGAGGCAATATCAGCACATGTTAAAAGCGCTTCTTTACCTGTCGCAAAATAACTTTCAGACGCTCTACTCTGACAGATGGAAATCTAAAGCTTTGTCATTTTCTATTAATATGTTACTTTTTATTGTTGATGTGTACTTGATTGATTTCTTCTTGAAGGAGAGTGTAGTTTATTCTATTTTATAGTTAATTTTTTTCTTAATAACTTAAAAGTAGTAACCTGTTATAACAAAAGTTCAGACTTTAGCAGGCATCAGAATCACTTAAGAGTTTGTTAAAAACATAGATTGCTTATTAAAACAACAGTTTTTCATTCAAGAGGTGTGGGGTGCTGCTGCTGCTGCTGCTAAGTTGCTTCAGTCATGTCCGACTCTGTGCGACCCCATAGATGGCAGCCCGTCAGGCTCCCCCATCCCTGGGATTCTTCAGGCACGAACTCTGGAGTGGGTTGCCATTTCCTTCTCCAATGCATGAAAGTGAAAAGTGAAAGTGAAGTCACTCAGTTGTGTCCGACTCTTAGCGACCCCATGGACTGCAGCCTACCAGGCTCCTCCGTCCATGGGATTTTCCAGGCAGGAGTACTGGAGTGGGGGGCCATTGCCTTCTCCTGAGGTGTGGGGTGGGCCCTGGTAATTTGCCTTTTTAGCAAGTTCCCCAGTGATGCTGTATGCTGTCTGGCTCATGCTCTGAGAATCACTGTGTAATATTCTGCTGCTTCCTTTTTTTATGCTGTTAGAATATGGCCATTTGGCATAAAGAAAAATGTGATTTAGATTAAATTTCAACATCCTTGAATTTTTCTTGCAGGTATAGTCTGTCATACATCCCATACGCGAGGTGAGCCTCTTTGAATTTCATCCTGTTCTTTCTGCTCCTCTCCTTTTAGTAATTTTCATATTAAAATATGATTTACAGGGCCTTTTTTAAAATTGACTTTTACTTTTTTCCCAAAAGGAAATGAGTTTTTAAACAAGCTTGATAGAAGCTTGCCACATAAAGTGAAAACATGTGAACACGGGTCCCAGGTGGGCTGGGGGCTGACTGCAGATGTAGCACCTGAACACCTGTAGGTCGGGGGTGTTGGCGAGAGACCCTGCATCCTTCCGCGACTGTAAACACCCAGTACATAGGGAGTGAGGCTGATGCATAGATGTTTGGTTTAAGCCAACAGAAACGTTTATTCTGTATGTTGAGGTAACTGCCGTTTAAAATTTTTTTTTTCCCCCCAGAAAAATGTGTTAATGTAATTGTGGAGGGAAAAGCATAACTAACTGCAGACTTAGGCGTGAGGCTCAGAGGCGCATACTCTCTTAAGGCACAGCTTCTCCATGAACTCTGGAAATGCAGGCTGTGTATGAAAACAGCGAAACTGTATGCCTAATAGAACAGGGAAGGAAATTGGTAGAAATTCTGTTTTTATTCAAACGAGTGAGTCTGTCTGACGAACACTTAAAGGAGAAAAAGCAAACCAGGGTGACCTAGAACAAGAGCCGGCCCTCGGGTTCTTAGCTGGGAGGGCTCCTGCTGTCCCTCAACAAGGGGAAGAGGCGCCCTGGAAACGGCGTCCACTCCGGTGCAGCCAGAGCTCACAGCCAGGGCGAGGCATTGCTCCCCTGATGGTGGGCCTGCGCCTCTATCCTGGGCTCATCCTGAACAGTCTGTGTACCAGTGATCACGTTGAGACTAACTGTCCTGGAAGGTGAATGAGGTCTGCTGCTGCTACTGCTAAGTCGCTTCAGTCGTGTCTGACTCTGTGCGACCCCACAGACGGCAGCCCACCAGGCTCCCCCGTCCTGGGATTCTCCAGGCAAGAACACTGGAGTGGGGTGCCATTTCCTTCTCCAATGCATGAAAGTGAAAAGTGAAAGTGAAGTCGCTCAGTCGTGTCCGACTCTTAGCGACCCCATGGACTGCAGCCTACCAGGCTCCTCCGTCCATGGGATTTTCCAGGCAAGAGTACTGGAGTGGGGTGCCATGGTCTAGCAGGTAGAATTTTTTTTTTGGAGTTCTTAGAATGTAGTTATAAACATTTTTGTTTTAAAATCTTGTTCATTATTTTTTAAAATTTGTTTTTTGGGGTTTTTTTTTTTTGGTATTAAATTTCTTCACAAGAAAATTAGCAATAAGTGCTGGTTAATATTTCTAAATAAATAAATACCATTTCAGCAACTAATAATTTATTTCCGTGTCTCAGTTCTTGATTTCAAGTGACACTCACGAAAGTTCTAGTTAACCAGGAAATGCGCTGGGGGCTCCACTGAGTTCTGATGGGAGAAGGTGATGGCGCATTTGTCTCTCGGCAGGAATCTTTTTGCAAGTTCACTCTGGAGGCAAAATTATTATAGTTTTCCTTTTTTTTTTAAAATCAGGGATGCAGTAATTAAGTGCTGTTCTTCTCTCCTGAGCTGAAAGCTGTTTGAAAAGAAGGAAACTGAAAAGACCTTTTAAAAGTTGATGTTCTGTTTTTGGTGCGGTGTCCTTTTCCTGATACAGTGATCACTCCAGAACAACTGCGCCGACCATCTAAGCCCATTTTGTATACTGGTGAAACAGCGTACCCATTAAACTGTTAGATGCTTGTGACAGTAAATTCATTATGTGCCATTAATACCCTCTGTCAGAGACGACGAGATTTTAATCATTGCCAAGTGTAAATGATTTTTAGCCAGTTTTTAAATCTTTTTTTCTAAACAGCATTTGAGGTGAATATTTAAGGATAAACCTACACTGCAAGATATATTCAGCTTTTTTGGTGTTTTTTAAGGGTCTACATTTTTTAAATATGTTTTTAAAATAAAAACTTTAAATGTGAAAGCTTTTACTGTAAGCTAAACCGCTTTATTGTACGTAATAAAAAATAATATATAAATCTTCATAATTTTGAAATAAACCCACACTTGGAAAAAATAACATTTTCTTGATCAAGTTTGTGATTTTTTATTTTCTCAAGTTTATGTTTCAAGTGGGTGGTCTGTTGATTCAGTTGAATAAAATGTAGTTTGGACACTTGCGCAGTCTTTCTGCAGTAAAACGGGTAAGACAGGGTCTCTATCCTGGTAACTGCCCTGAGGACAGGTTGGTGAGGGGTGAGAAGACTGAGTGACTGAAAGTGTGTTCAGTGTGTTGTGCAGGGTGGGCCCGAAAACAGGCGTTGTGGACGCCGAGGAGGAGGGCAGGCCAGGCGGAGCGGAGGTGCAGGAGAGCTGACCACCAGGTCCGGGTCGGGGGCCCGCCTGGCACGGGGAGGCCCGGAGGGAGGAGCCGGCCCACCCAGGAGGGAGCGCTGCGAGGCGGGGCTGGATCCGGGGAGAAGTCGGGACAGGCAGACGTCACCAGCTCCCCTCGCCCCTCAGTTCCCCCCGTGTCCCCAGCCCGTCAACGACCCGATGTGTCCGCAGGCGAGAGCCTGCTCCTCAGGAAGGTGGCCTTCCAGGCCATGGTGACTAAGCCAGGATGGGAGGGGCTCCCGGGAGGCATGGGGAGGACTCCTTCGTCGAGGGATCTGTGCAGAATCAGCACAAGGCCGGGCTGCTGAGCACAGAGGGGACGCATCCAGTCCTGGGAGGGCCCTGTCTCCAGCTGAGGCCACGGTCGGAGCCTCACCTTAGACACATCCCCCAGTCCCCAGAACCGGCGGGAAGCCTGGTGCTGTGCAGAGGACCCCTGGACAGGGACCGGGATGGCTGCGGGGGAAGCCGTGCGCCTGGAGACAGGGTGCGGCTGAGAGTCCACCGAGATGGGGCCAAGGGACCAACCGACCCCTGAGACAGCAGGCTGCAGCCCCGCGGAGCTCTCGGTCCGCACGGGACCATCTGTCCAGCCAGGCTCCAGCGGTGCAGGCGCTCCGGCGAGCCACACCAGGGCCTACCAGGGAGGAGGGATCCCATGATGGGCCTCAGAGCCTGGGGGTTGTGTGGGACTCGGTGGACGCATGTCCCTAGCAGGGAGGGACGGCGTGAGAGGCCTGCCCAGGCCCTCTGTGCCCTGCCCTGGTGTGAGAGTGACAGATGGTCTCGTTAACCACAGACTTCCTCGTCAAACTTTCCCTCATGCTTCCTCAGGGTGGGGGCCCCTTTGGAGCCAGCCTGTCGTGGTCGGAGGTTCAATCCTTAGCAGGATGGCCCCCAAGTGAGGTTCTAGGGGTATTCGCTCCCTAGGACAGCGTCCTTAGAGCGGGTCCCTTGTGCCACCCGGCAGGCAAGTACAACAATGCTCAGCGTGGCCCAGGTGAGGGACCCTCCCAGCATCCACTGGGTAATAACCCTGACGCTGCACCCTGTAGTACTGGAGAAGGCAATGGCAAAGCACTTCAGGATTCTTGCCTTGAGAACCCCATGAACAGAACGAAATGGCACCACATGCGAAGAACTTAACTCATCTGGAAAGACTCTGATGTGGGAAAGAGTGAAGGTGGGAGGAGAAGGGGGCAACAGAGGATGAGATGGTTGGATGGCATCACCGACTCAATGGACATGAGTGTGAGCAAGCTCCGGGAGATGGTGAAGGACAGGGAGGCCTGGCATGCTGCAGGCCATGGGGTCGCAAAGAGTCAGACACAACCGAGAGACTGAACTGAACTGAATTGAACTCTGTACCGCGAGCTCACAGTGGAGCCCTGGGGCTGTAGACCTGTGATCACACAAGGGTGGAGCACAGAGCAGCCACTCACTTCTGACCTGTTAGCTATAGAAAATATCATTTTCACTAAATATTTTACTAAGTTGCTCTTAAACTCTCGGTTTAAATGTTTAGTAATGACTTCTTTCCAATCCCAAAGAAAGGCAATGCCAAAGAATGCTCAAACTACCGCACAGTTGCACTCATCTCACACGCTACTAAAGTAATGCTCAAAATTCTCCAAGCCAGGCTTCAGCAATACGTGAACCGTGAACTTCCTGATGTTTAAGCTGGTTTTAGAAAAGGCAGAGGAACCAGAGATCAAATTGCCAACATCTGCTGGATCATGGAAAAAACAAGAGAGTTCCAGAAAAACATCTATTTCTGCTTTATGGACTATGCCAAAGCCTTTGACTGAAACTGGAACATTCTTCAAGACATGGGAATACCAGACCACCTGACCTGCCTTTTGAGAAATCTGCATGCAGGTCAGGAAGCAACAGTTAGAACTGGACATGGAACAACAGACTGGTTCCAAATAGGCAAAGGAGTACATCAAGGCTGTATGTTGTCACCCTGCTTATATAACTTATATGCAGAGTACATCATGAGAAATGCTGGGCTGGAAGAAGCACAAGCTGGAATCAAGTTTGCTGGGAGAAATCTCAATAACCTCAGACATGCAGATGACACCACCCTTATGGCAGAAAGTGAAGAGGAACTCAAAAGCCTCTTGATGGAAGTGTAAGATGAGAGTGAAAAAGTTGGCTTAAAGCTCAACATTCAGAAAACGAAGATCATGGCATCTCGTCCCATCACTTCATGCCATCTATTTCATGGGAAATAGATGGGTAAACAGTGGAAACGGTGTCAGACCTTATTTTTGGGGGCTCCAAAATCACTGCAGATGGTGACTGCAGCCATGAAATTAAAAGACGCTTACTCCTTAGAAGGAAAGTTATGACCAACCTAGATAGCATCAAAAGCTTTGCCAACAAAGGTCTGTCTAGTCAAGGCTATGGTTTTTCCTGTGGTCATGTATGGATGTGAGAGTTGGACTGTGAAGAAGGCTGAGCGCCAAAGAATTGATGCTTTTGAACGGTGGTGTTGGAGAAGACTCTTGAGAGTCCCTTGGACTGCAAGGATGTCCAACCAGTCCATTCTAAAGGAAATCAGCCCTGGGATTTCTTTGGAAGGAATGATGCTAAAGCTGAAACTCCAGTACTTTGGCCACCTCATGAGAAGAGTTGACTCATTGGAAAAGACTCTGATGCTGGGAGGGATTGGGGGCAGGAGGAGAAGGGGATGACAGAGGATGACATGGCTGGATTGCATCACCAACTTGATGGACGTGAGTTTGAGTGAACTCCGGGAGTTGGTGATGGACAGGGAGGCCTGGGGTGCTGCGATTCATGGGGTCGCAAAGAGTCGGACACGACTGAGCGACTGAACTGAACTGAACTGATCTTTTAAATCAACTAGCTTTATTTCAAACTGAATTTCATATCGTTAAGATGAGTATTTTGGCGATTATCTCTTGCACCACAGAACCGTGGCTGTGGAACTGATGACCTCACCGCAGTATTCTAGCTTTACTATTTGGTATATAAGTAGTTTATCCCCACTATTGTGTTCTGGGCATGTTATGCAAAAGCCCACGTAAATTATGAATTAAGCCAGACTATATTTCTTGACTGATCCCTTTTCTGCTCCATCCCCTATTCTGAACGGAGTGCTATCTTCCCTGGTGTGACTTTCCTTACTGGTAACTGTCGCTGGCTAACAAGTCAACCAAATAGAATGTGGAGCGGGCTCTCTAACAGTCAGTGCGCCAGTGACAGGGCCAGACACCCGCGGCTTCCACGGGCTCCTGCAGGCCCAGGGAGGCTTTCCAGCCTCCGACGTCAGGGGGCTGAAAGTTCTCGGCAGAGGAACTCGTCGGCAGGGGGCTTTCGCAGAGTCTGCGGCCCGAAGCCCTCCAGAAATGCTAACTTCTCCGTGGCCCCTGGGAGGGCAGCCCACCCACCACGAGGCTGGGGACTCCTCTCCCCCACAGGGGCTGTGGGGCCGCAGCGCGGAGGAATGGGTGGGGTGCTGGGGGGCGGCCCGCGGCGTTCACCTTCCCGCCTCCGAAACCAGGCACATGTGCCGCGTGCCAAGTCCCCGAGCGGACTGGGAGAAGCCCACGGACCAGGCTGGTGTGACGTGTGTGTCCATCCGACGGCTCCGAGTTTCTCTCGGGGGAAAAGGCCGACCAGCCGCTGCTGTGGGTGCTGCAGGCTCCTTACCCGCGGCGTCCCTCTCTCCTCTAGTGTGCCAATGGCTGACGTGGCCCTGGGGCCCACGGCTGGGCTGAGGCTCATCTCCTCCCCCCGGGGCCGCGTGCAGTTGGGAGGTGTTTCCGCCTGGGAGCCCTGGTCTAGGAGACTGGAGACAGGCAGAGGGGCGGGGCGGCACGTGCCACACAGCACGCCCATCCCGTGCGTGGACGTACGCGGCTGTCCTGACCATGAGATGCCAGCCCACGCTTACCTCCCACTCACACCCTTCAAGAGTCACTTCCAAAGCATCCTAAGAATTAGGAAACAGGGCTTCCCTGGTGGCTCAGAGGGTAAAGCATCTGCCTGCAGTGCGGGAGGCCTGGGTTCAATCCCTGGGTCGGGAAGATGCCCTGGAGAAGGAAATGGCAACCCACTCCAGTGTTCTTGCCTGGAGAGTCCCACGGACGGGGAGCCTGGAGAGCTACAGCCCTGGGGCCGCAGAGGCGAACAGGACCGAGTGACTTCAAGAATTAGGAAACAGGAAGCAGGGAAAGCCAGTCGCTGACGCCGGCACAGCTCCTGAAGTGCTGAGGTCCCTCCTGGAATCCCTCTCTGGGCGTCCAGCTGCCCCCGGGGGCTGCGCCCATAGCCGTGGTCCCCTAGCCCCTCCTCCTCCTCCCGCCTCCTGACCCCCACCCCGCCCATCTGCACCGGCTTCACCGCCTCTGCTGCCCTCCACGCTCCTCGCAGGAGTGTTCCTGCCGCCACGGCTTCCACAGCTAGTCCACACCCACCGAGAACAGCGGGGTAAAATGCCGGCGTGATTTCAGCGGCGCCGCAGGTGTTTTACGACCTAAACTGTCTCCAGTGTTTCCCCTGAGCCTTGGGAGGAGACACGATGCCTTGAGACACTGGCAGGGACAGGAAGAAGGTCCAGAGGAAAGGACAGCGGGGAGCCCTGTCTGGAAGTGGGGACTGTGTATTTTATGGAGAAAATAGACACTCGGGGTGGTTTGAGGGTGATGGTGGAGATGACAGGGCCTCCATCCCAGACCATCAAGAGAAGGTTTCCAGCCACCAATCATGTTCCCTTTTGCGTGCCCTGAGGGGAGCACGTGGGAAGGGGCCCGGACAGCAGCGAGGTGCTGGTGGGAAGCAGGAGAGCCTGGAGATCCCGCCAGGGCCCCGCGCAGGGGGCACCGGCCATGTCTGAGGACTCCCCGCTAACCTCGGCCGTAACCCACACAACCCAGCTGTGTTCCTGGGTAGCCCAGAAAGGGATTCCCTGGGGATTCGGAGGGTAAAGAAGGCACCTGCAGTGCAGAAGACCCAGGTTTGATCCTTGGGTCAGGAAGAAAAGAATTCCCTGGAGAATTCCTGGGAGTTACTGGAGAATTCCTGAGAATTTCCTCCATTCCCTGGAGAAACAGATGGTAACCCACTCCAGTATACCATATCCAGTAATATGCCCGGAGAATCCCATGGACAGAGGAGTCTGGCAAGCTACAGTCCATGGGGTTGCAAAGACTCGGACGTAATTGAGTGACTAACGCTTTCCCTGGCCCAGAAAAGCATATCCCATGGGGAGGCGGGTGGAAGAGCTCTAAACAATGGATGATTCTCCGCAAGTAATGCAGGGACTCCTCATTTGAAATTTTGACTTTAGGACGCACTGCTCTGTAATTATGCAGTGAATCATTCATTTATTTAACACACATTTGAAAACTGAAGGAATGTTTTCCGGTCTCTGCCACTAGACTGTTGACAGTGAAGCTGTTGCATTCCTTTGAACGGCTGTTAACGGCAGTGAATGCTTTCCGTGTGCTCACAGGAGTCTCCCGTAATGAACTGAAGGTCCTATATCACGATTTAACCGAAACTGGCCTTTTTTCTTTTTTTTGCCTCGCCAAGGAATACGAGGTTTTTAATTTAAAAATGATTGTCTTTCAACATGATCCAAAGACAAAACCATAAGGATGCCCTGAAATATCTGTGCCCGCCTCTGAACTCCGGCCAGCTTCCTCCCGCGACACCGGGATGCGGGGCCGCGCGCGGGGCCCGCGGTCCCCCCGCCGCAGGCCTGCGCACCATCTTAGAAGCGCCGAGAGGTGGCACACGACTTTCTGGCCCACGTGCGAGGACCCCGCCTCGGGCGGAGGACACGCCCGGTCTTCCCCGCCTCTCATGGATTAGCCCCCGCGGTGGAAGGCCGCCCGGGGAGCCTCGGTCGCCCAGTCGCGGCGCCGGCGTGCGGGCGCAGCGGCTCCTCCTCCCGCGGGCGCGCCAGGCTCCGCGTGGACCGGCCGCCGCTGTCCCCGGAGGAGAGCCGGCAGAGCCCCTGGCCCCGGAAGGAAGGCAGGACGGAGGAAGGCAGCGGGGTGCCCGGACGCAAGGCCCTGGGTGTGGACGCGGGGGGCGTGTGTGCGCCGGAGATGCCGCGGCCCAGCCCAGGTGGGTGCGGAGGGCGGGCGGGGGGCGGGCCGCGGCCCCCCCGGGGAGGGCGCCGGGCTCGGCGCGCCCACACGGTAGCCGCCCCTCTCCTTCCAGGGCGCTGACCACCATGCCGTTCCCGCCCGCGCCGCCGCCGCCGCCCACCCCGGCCCCGGGGGTCCCCGCCGCGCGCCCGCCGCCCCGGAAGCCCGGAGCCCCGCGAAAGCCGGCGGCGCCCGCCTGCGCCCCGCCCGGACCCTCGCCGCCCGCCGCGGCCGCCGAGAAGAAGAGGCGGCCTCCCGAGCGGCCCCCGGGGCCGCTGTCCAGCTCCTGGCCCTCCGCCACCCTGAAGCGGCCGCCGGCCCGCCGCGCCCCCGGCCCGGCATCCCCGCGCGCCCCGGCCCCGTGCGCGTCCCGGCCGGCCGGTTCCGGCGACAGCCCCGCGGGGACCGCGGCCTCGGGGGCGCGGACGGCCGCCTCGGGCGCCGGGCCCGACGCCGCCCTGCGCTTCTCGCTGAGCCTCACGCCCGAGGCCGTGCTGGTCATCCAGCGGCGCCACCTGGAGAGGCAGCTGCTGGCTCGGCCCCGGCGGGCGCCCCCAGCCGACGCCGGGCGCCCGCCCGCCGCCTGCCCCCGGGCCGCGGGCCTCGGCCGTCTGGCCCCGCCGCCGCCGCCCGCCCCCGGCCCGCGGCCCGCCGACCTGCGCTCGCTGCTCAAGGTGTCGCTGCTCAACGAGCGGCACAAATACGACGACGTGGAGTACGAGGAGGAGGCCGCGACCGCCGACGAGGGCCTGGTGCGCAAGTGCACCGAGTGGCTGCGCGGCGTGGAGTCGGCGGCCGCCGCGCGCGACCGGGCGGGGCCCCTGGACGCGCTGCCGCACCTGAGCTCGCTGTGACCGCGCCCGCGGTCCCCCCCCCGCCGGGCTCCCGAGAGCCGGCCCCGCGGCCCACCCCCTGCAGAGGACGGGGAGACGGCCGCCGCCCCGCCTGCGGCCCTCCCGGGCTCCCCGCGGCCCACCACCTGCAGGGAAGGGGGAAACGGGCGCCACCCCGCCTGCGTCCCTCCCGGGCTCCGAGAGCCGGCCCCGCGGCCCACCACCTGCAGAGGAAGGGCGAGAGGGCCGCGACCCTGCCCTGCCGCCGGCCGGGCCTCGCCCTGCGGGTCTGCCCTCTGCACCTGTTGGCTTCTTCCGCGCCCACGGGTGTCCTCGGCGCTCGTGGGTGGGGGGTGAGTCGCGGTACCCATGCCTCTCAGCCCCCACCCCTAAGTGTCCCCTGGGTCCCCCACCCCCAGCGGGGGAAGTCCCGTCGGTGGGTGTGGCTTTGCAGGTGCAGGGGGCCCGGTGACCCCCAGGTGCGGGGGCCAGAAGGGGGGCGGCCAGGTGTGGAGCTGGGCGCAGTGCTGCGTGGACGGTTTTGCCTCTCTTGGGTGGGAACCATGTCCTGGGGCCTGGAAAACCCGCGACGCAGGTGAACCGAACTTCCGGTTGGCAAGGGGGTGGGTGCTGGCCAAGAGAAGAGTCTGCCGGCCAGTGGGCACTGTGATGGGCACCGTGCTCTGCGGTGGCCAGGCAGACTCCTGGGGGCCGGGAGCCCACGTGCACAGTCCCACACACACAGGTACATGCCTGCACACTGGCACATGCTTACCTTCACACACTCAGCTTCCACGCTCACACGCTTGTGCTCTCATGCACGCTGACACGCATACGTGCCTGCACGCGTGCACGTTTGCTTCCATACACTCAGCTTTCACGCTCACACACTTCTGCTCTCATGCACACTTATCCATACTCACACGCATGCTCGTTCATGCACACATGCTCACGCCGGTTCACATACAGTTCTTGCCCACCGTGCTCTCTACACTCACACACACACACACACACACACACACACACACACACACGGGCGAGCACAGCTGCAGGGACGCTTCGGCGTCCGGGGTGCAGCGGCACTCGGCGAGGCCCGCTTCTGGAGAAGGCACCCTCTCTATCTTAGTGCTGCTCACACCTGTCTGTGCTACAGAGGGAAGGGGGAGGTGACGGGCAGAGAGCTGGACCACATGCGGGTCGCCACGTGCGGGCCAGAAACCCGTTTCTCTAGGGACTGTGGGAGTGCAGGGCAGATGGGTGTTTTCAGTGCTTTTAGTCCCCGTGTGAGAATCAGTGATGTGGTGGCTTTGTACCGTTTATACAGTGGTTTGGAAAAGGGAAGTTTTTATTTATTATTTGAATACAGGGTAAGACTCCCCTGCCTTTCAGAGGTCATACTCTGCTCCACTAACTCCAGGCTGATTTCTAGGTATTCCTTCTGTGCATCTGAGTATATTTAACGCCAAGGTTGAGAAGGGGGGAGAAGGTTATACTCAGATAAAGCTGGTTATATGAGAGTGTAATGTATTACCTCAACTTTTGTCTTATTTTATAACACATAACTAATTTAATGTTTATCTCATTAGACTTTAAAGTGTCAAGTCTTGCTTGCATTGTACATTGAAGCCTTACATTTTTAAAAACCAGTTTTGTATTTTTCCTGCGGAGGTCTCTGCTCTCGTCTCTCCTGTGCTAGGCACGCCTCTAGGTAGACACGAAGCATCTAAGTTTGTGGGAGCTGGATCAGCCGCCAGACGAGATGCAGGACCGAGGACCTCCACCTGATGAATAGCTTGCCTTCTGTATGAATGCCCAGAGCTGGACTGTGTTTTATTTTAAATGTGTGTCTTAATACCAGAATGGCAAAGGCAGCAATCGTGTGGAGGTGACTTTAAGACACGTGTCTCTGTGAATGCTGCGGGCACCCCCATGGAGTCTGCTGAGCTCAGTCCTGGGGGAGGAATGCTGCTCTGGACGTCAACTGTGAGGTCAAGGAGGGCAGTGCCCTCGGCCTTATGTGCACTCGGCGCAAACACCAGTGATTACCAGGCCCCGGTTCATGCCCGTCGTGACAGTAAGGGCATTGTGAAGACTTTCCTAAAGGAGTTGATGTTTGCAGAGCGTCCTGCGTCGGTGTGTCTGTCCTGGCCCTGGCACACGTGTTGTCTGTGTCCGTGTCTCGTCCTTTGTCTCCCTCTCCTCCCCTCCCCGCTCTGCTGGACCCCCAGCCCCGTCTCGCCCGTAGCTGGCCACGGACACCACGCACTTTTTCTCCTTGGCGAAGTCGGCTGGAATTGTGTGCCTTGTTCTTCATTTTAAAAGCAGATGGGTCAAACGTTCGTGTTGCTCTGGTTGACAACCCTCAATAAAAGACAAAAAAGTTGTGCGTTCATGTTGTAACTGACGTTTTCCAAGTCACTGCCCTGCAGTTTCTTCATGTTTAAGTAGAAGAGAAGCTTGATGCCTGTATTTCTTTTTAGGAGGATATTACACACTGGCCAGGAAGGGAAGAGCTCACCAAGGTGTTCTGAGAGGATTCCTGATGGCCCAGTGGTTAGGACTGACTGCTTTCACTGCCCAGGGCACAGATGTGTTCAGTCCCTGGTCAGGGAACTAAGATCCCACACGCCACCCAAAACAGAGTTCTTCTGAGATGGCCTCTCCCTGGTACTGCCCTGCCTGAAGCTTTGGGATTTCCAGGGGTTAGCAAAGGGTCGTGCCTGCCTGCTAAAGAGTCGAGTCTGACTCTGCAACCCCGTGAACTGTAGCCTGCCAGGCTCCTCTATCCATGGGATTTCCCAGACAGGAATACTGGAGTGCGTTGCCATTTCCTCCTCCAGGGGATCTTCCAGACCCAGGGCAGAGTCTTATGTCTCTTGCATTAGAGGGCAGATTCTTTACCAGTAGCTCTTAATTGCTGCCAGCAATGACCAGGATTTTAAGAATTCTATTGCTAAGTCAAATAAGGTCATAATAAAACTATTTGGCTTTCCCTGGTGGTTCAGATGGTAAGAATCCGCCTGCCATGTGGGAGACCTGGGTTCAGTCCTTGGGTTGGGAAGATCCCCTGGAGTGGGAACCACCCACTTCAGTATTCTTGTCTGGAGAATCCCATGGACGGAGGAGCCTGGCAGGCTACAATCCATGGGGTCACAAAGAGTTGGACACGACTGAGTGACTTTGACAAGGCTACTTGCCAGCAGTACCTAACCTCTTGTGGGGTCCCAACCCTCATGAGAGCTAATTCCAGAAATACTCCTAAGAATATGCCTGCTAACAACAAAATATGCGTATGTTTTAGGGAGCTCATGACTCCAGATTAAGAGTTCCATCTATGCTCACTACTACAATGTTTTTCTTTTGCTGAAAGTAATTTCAGTCTGGTGTGTCATTCCAATCAGAAGAGTTTGAATGATGGTGAGAGCTATAGATTACTCAGAGCATGAGGTCTGTCTTTGAAATCTTTGGGTCCATGGACAAAAGGTGATAAACGATGTCCATGGAAGGAAGAAGGTGGAACCCCACGTTCTCTGGGTAACTGGTGATGTTTGGGCCTAATCCTCCCATCACTGCCCTGCCTGTAGCTGGGCTGGGAGCACACACTCTGTAGGCCGGGCATCTGTGCTCTAGTGACCGTACATGGAAGGTCTCTATCGAAGGGCAGGGCATGTGTGACTAAATGCCACATATCTGGGAGATTCCCTGGCACTTTAAGAGAGGTTTTATGTCCATCTGTTCTCTTCCTGGAAAAAGCAGATGCCAGAAATCAGAAACTTCAGTTTTGTAGTTTCCCAGCAAATGGCACAGTTCCAGGGACGGTGGCGATCTGTGGGATCTGGTGAGTTACATTGATTCTGAAACTGTAACTTGTACCCTTGAATCCAGATCGCCAGGAGAAATATCAGCAACTTCAGATATGCAGACGATACCACTCTAGTGGTAGAAAGTGAAGAGGAACTGGAGCCTCTTTATGAGGGTGAAAGGGGAGAATGAAAACGCTGGTTTTAAATTCAGCATTAAAAAAAAAAAAAAAACGATCATGGCATCTTGTTCCATAATTTCCTGGCAAATAGAAGGGGAAAGAGTGGAAACAGTGACAGATTTTGCTTTCCTGGGCTCCAAAATCACTGTGGATGGTGACTGAAGCCATGAAATTAAAAACCCTTCTCTTTGGAAGGAAAGCTATGTCAAACCTAGACAGCGTACTAAAAAGCAGAGACATCAGTTTGCCGACAAATGTCGGCAAATGTCAAAGCTACGGTTTTTCCTGTAGTCATGTATGGATGTGAGAGTTGGACTGTAAAGAAAGCTGAGCACTGAAGAATTGAGCTTCTGACCTGTGGTGTTGGAGAAGACTCTTGAGAGTCCCTTGGACAGCAAGGAGATCCAACCAGTCCATCCTAAAGGAGGTCCTGAATATTAACTGGAAGAACTGATGCTGAAGCTGAAACTCCAGTACTTTGGCCACCTGACGCGAAAGATGCCTGAAGTGCCCACGGTCGTTCCTGCCTGGAGGAAGCCCGCAGGAGTATCAGAGCTGGGGCCCGGGCGTCTCTGGAGGTCTGGGAGGGGCCCCCAAGGCTGTCTCTGCATGTAGGGGACCCACTCGGGATGTAGTGCTGCCTGCAGGGGCACACCAACCTTCCTCTATTTGTAGGTGTAGACAGTGAGTCCTAAGGGGAGGGCCTCTCACACCAGCACCCAGTTGCTGAGCTGCCCTCATCACCAGGCCCCCGGGTTCAAGTTCTGAACCTTCACACGAAGGATCTAGTGAGCATGGAGGGGTGCTCGGGTGACCGCCTGGGGAGGGCCCTCACAAGGGGCCACTTCCAGGTGCCTCCCTCAGTGGGTTTTCCATGGAACCGACTTTTCCATGGAGTACAGATTTAAAACCTTTTATGGATAAAGATCACACTGAGCGAGTGAGTGAAAGTCTCTTTGTCATGTCTGACTCTTTGCAACCCCATGGACTAGTCCATGGAATGCTCTAGGCCGGAATACTGGAGTGGGTAGCTTATCCCTTCTCCAGTGGATCTTCTGAACCCAGGGAATCAAACTGGGGTCTCCTGTGTTGCAGGTGGATTCTTTACCAACTGAGCTATCAGGGAAGCCCTACGCTAGAAATCAATGAAATAAGACACTAACGATACAGAAAACTCACAAAGTCTTAAGTTGCTTCTTTTAAAAGATCAGTTGGGCTTCCCAGGTGACCCTGGAGCTAAAAGAGTCTACCCACCAGTGTAGGAGACGTAAGAGATGCTGGTTCGAGCCCTGGGTCGGGAAGATCCCCTGGAGAAGGAAATGGCAACCCACTCCAGGATTCTTGCCTGGAGAATCCCAGGGACAGAGGAGCTTGATGGGCTACAGTCCAGGGGGTCACAAAGAGCTGGACATGACTGCGCAACTTAGTACACGAAGATTAGCTAAAATCAGCAGTACCTGTTGTGACTGATCATGAAGAAAGAAAGACAGAAAAAAACCCACAAACTGCCAAGATCAGGAATAAGGGGGAATTTAACGGCAATCCTATAGATCTTAAAAGGGCAATCAGTCAAACCAAGGACAGGCAGAATTGAAGTAACAGCTTTCCCACCCACTGCCAACAGTGCTGGTTGGAATAGGCACCAAGTGAGGTTTTCTCTGTGTTATTTCAGAAACATTTCCTTTCCGAGGTCAGTATCTAGTTTGCCAAACAGAACAGCTGATATTTGCATGTGTGAGGCATAAATGTTTTTTTATTTTGCATTGCGATTCATTTGGATGCAAGGAAGATTTTGCCTGTTTCCTTAAGCAAAGGATAAACAGAAAACCTCCAAGACACAGTCGCAAATACGTTGGGAAAACTGGCTTCCCTTTTGCTGGGAGAGCCTGGTTTGCAAGGCCACATCGTTCACAGCGAGGGGCCTCTCCCATGCCCTCATCCCTGGGAGTCCCGCAGCCCACTCCTCCCCCACAGCAGGCTGCGGTCTCTGCGGAGCCTCTGGGTTTAGTCTCTGCCCTGGTCCCTGCCTCTGCCCTTTTCACTGTGTTATAACGAGTGTGTGTGCGCATGCTCAGTCAGTCTGACTCTTTGCAACCATGTGGACTGTAGCCTCCCAGGCTCCTCTGTCCATGGGATTTCCCAGGCAAGAATACTGGAGTGGGTTGCCATTTCCTCCTCCAGGGGAGCTTCCAGACCCAGGGATTGAACCAGCATCTCCTGTGTCCCCTGCATTGGCAGGCAGACTCACGGGGGAAGCCCTATCGATAACAAGACTAGCCTTCTTTTCAGAGCACTTACATTCACCATCGATTTGGATGACACTCTCTGGTCAATTTTATAGACAGAAGGGGGACCCATGATGTGGCCCAAGCACTCAGGTGTGAGTGGCAGCAACCGAATTGTGGCCAGTGCCCAGCGGATCCAGGCTCCACGGTGCTGGGGTGGTGGAGGGAGGGGAGACCACCCTGCCCCACCCCCCAGACGCTATGTCCCACATCCACGGGGCAGCATCCTGGGAAGCCTGTCCGGACACCTCCCAACATGGACTCGTCACTGTCACTTCATGGGTGGAGGGGCCAGCACCCTCCTAGTCAGGATGCTCCTGAGGGTTAGAGAGTCACCTGAGACTCACTGATGTGTTACCCAGGGCTGGGATGGGGTGATCTGGTCTCCAGGACGGAAGCCTTATCCCAGGGACTTGCTGAGAAGGTGCTCTTAGGGAAACTAAGTTTCTGGGTAAAGGAGAAAGCAGAGAGACGCTGGAGGAGACTGGGTGACCCCGAGGGGCACTAGTGGTGTCCAGGGGTCGCACAATGATGCAGGTGGGCTGGCAGTGCCCGAGCCCAGGGCCTGGCCCATCCCAGCTCCCCACGTTCACAGTGACCTCGTTGGTCACTGTCTGCCCCACTTCCCGCTCTGGACCTGGGTGATGGGAGCTGCAGGCGGGGGACCCGGCCTGGCATGTGGTGACGTGGTGTGTGCACTCATAGGGCTCAGACCCCTGAACATGACCCCATGGACCCTGGGGCTGCACCAGCTGAGACAACCCAGCCAGAGAGTTCTGAAACAGTCTCTCAGTGGCGGGGACGGGACTCCCAACAATGGGCCCATTCACGACCAAGCACAGCCAGTACCCACGGCTGTGCCGTCCCAGGGCCTGCAGAGAGACACTGCGGGTGATGGGAGGGCCAGGGACAGACAGAGATGACTTCATGCTTGTTATAAAGCACAGCTGTCCCAAGAGACCGGCTGGTGGGCACCAGGGCCCCGCAGCCGAAGCCAAATTGCAGAGATTGTTCCACTTTCATTCCTCACTGTCCGTCTGCTCAGAAGGCATGTCTGAAAGTCAGGGGCACCTTCTCGAGGACGGCTGTCTGTGCTCAGCGTCTAGCAGCTCCCGGCAGAGATTACACTACTCTTCCACTAACAATGGAATATTTGACCATAGTTTAGAAAAATGTCCTCAAAATGTTAAACATGAAACACAAAGGGAGGGGACCCCTCACCAGTGGAAAAGAAAAGATGAGCAGACATCCAGGCAAAAGCGGAGCTGTGATCACGTGTGTGGAGCCTTGAAGTCTGGCTGCACTGACCTTCGTTCTAGAATCACCAGGAGATCCTCATTCGGGAAGTAAATGAGGGGACCGTCTCTGGTGGTCTAGTGGTTAAGACTCTGCCTTGCAAAGCAGGGGTTCCGTCCCTGGTCTGGGAACTAAGAGCCCACATCCTGGGGAGCAGCCGAGTCCACATGCCCCAACTAGAGTCCATGCACTGCCAAGAACAATTCTGCATTCCGCAATGAAGACCCAGTGCAGCCCAACAATAAATAAATATTTTAAAAGGCAGCAAATGAGATGGGAAGGGCCGCAGCCAGCCTGTTGCCCAGTTGCCCTGCAGCTGCCCATGGGCGAGTCCTTCGTGCGCACTTACTATCAGTGTTGTGAAGGTTCAGCTCTGCCCTGAGACGCAGGTAACTCTTCACACAGCTGTACAACCGAGGCGGCCCATTTGCTCCAAAACAAAAGTGGGGTTTTCTCCCAGCACAGGGGAAAGTGAGAGGCATCAGAGGAGGTCAGGAGTAGGGGGACCACAGGGCCAGGAGAGATGGGATAGGAGGATTGGTCAGCTGTGCCCACTGGCGTGTCTGCCAGCCCTGGGAAGGGGCAGGAGAAAACTGGTGAGCAGAGAGGGTGATGAGGCCGCTGGGGGTGGGCTTTGAAATGTGCCCAAGGCCCTTGGCCCGCCCTCCTGGGCAGTATACAGACCAGCCACCTCCAAAACCTCCCTTGTCCTCGTTTTCCTGGTGTGAGCAAACGCTCTGGATTTTCAGAGAGTTTTGGTACCTCTCCATGGGAAACACCCTCAGAGTCTGTTTTTAAGGAAACAAACCCAAATCAGTATCTCATGACATCACTGTTCAAACATACATTTGAACTTAAGACTGGGCTTCCGTGGTGGTTCAGATGATAAAGAATCCACCAGCAATGTGGGAGACCTGGGTTTGATCCTTGGGTTGGGAAGATCCTCTGGAGGAGGTCATGGCAACCCACTCCAATAGTCATACCTGGAGAATTCCATGGACAGAGGAGCCCTGGTGGGCTGCAGTCCATGGGGTCGCAAAGAGTCGGGCATGACTGAGCGACTACATGCACCCACACACATGGAACCCAGTTCATGGAGATGTGTGACCAGAAGTTCTGTGCTTGCCTGCTGGCAGGGTGCCCGCCTTGGAACATGGATGCCCCAAACGCTTGGATACTGTCCCAGCAGCAGGGTGATGGATGGTCCTGAGCAGCCCTGTCCTTCTCCATAGCAGCACAGTCAGGCCGGCTGTACCTCAGAGCCCAGACTGTCCTTGACTGTGAAGGATCACTAACATCCCACCCTGAGCTGCAGAGAAAGCAGGTCTTGCTCGTTCAGCTGAGGCTGCGGACGCCATTGTTCCAGAACATGATTGCTGACTTTGACTGGTATTACTGGTTCCTTCACGAGATCAGGAGCCCCATTGCTGGGTCCCAGGGATGTCCACCCAGGGCATGTGGTATGTTGGTGCTGTGGGGGGACACGCCCAGGGGTCTTTCAGGAACCTTGGATGGGACCACACAGAAAACTTGTTCTTCGACCTCGTTGAGCTGGGAGCAGGGTGCTCTAGCGGGCTGTGCTGAGCTGGTGCTAGAAGGACCTGGAAGCTGCCCCGTGTCCTGTCTGCAGTCCCGGATAGGTATGTGATATAGACAGGAATTCCCCTGCATCAACTGAACATCAGGCATCGCGCAAGAGGAAGACTCAGTCACAACTTTCCTCAATTAGATTTTAAAAAATTACTAGATTACCCAAGCTCATTGTGACCAAAGGTACCAGCTTTTTAAAGAAGAAGTTAGGAGTCCGTGTCCCCAGGATGAACCCTAACTTTGTTCCTCCAGCCTTCTGCAGGCGACCTACAGTCTGCTCTTATCTTTCTGCTGGGGGGGGGGGGGTACTGTAATTTTGTGAAATTTAAAAAAAAATTGAAGCCAAATGAAAAAAAATTTAAAGCTTATTAAAAACATTAAAGAGACTCCCTCATTTACCCACTAAAAGACTTTGATGGTTACTGATGTGAATCAAGAGGACCCCGGCCCCAGCCACATGGGGCGACCGTACTAGCGGCCGCAGGGAGCCACTGTCCTTTGTCTCCGTCTCCTGAAGGCAAAGTGCCAGAGAGCGGGCTGTTTGAGCAGCGGCCCTGGGCATGCCTTCCTGGGGGCCTCCCCAAGTCTACACCCATGGGGAAGAGCCAGCATCACCATCATCCCATTCCCGGTGGGAGGGAGATGCAGAGTCACGGCGTTGCAACACCCACCCACCCCAGATTTTCCAGGGACATGCCGGTTCACTGAGGTTCTTCACCCACGCAGGCTTTACTTCCGGTTCACGAGATTCTTCCCCTATGCTGGCTTTACTTCCGGTTCACTGAGATTCTTCCTCCCCCCCGCCCCCAACGCTGGCTTTACTGACTTTACTTCCGTCGGGAGAACAGAGGGCCAAGCTCACTTGAGGCACCTTTCATCCTCTTCCTCCTCCCCTCAGGACTGCCGACTGGAAGGATCTGAGAGGCTCTCTTCCAGCTCGTTTGCACCAAATAAGGGTCCCTTTGGTTGCACGACAAACCCCAATCAAGGAAGTGATCGCTTTCATTCAGAAATCGCTGTGTGTCCTGGTCAAATAATGAGTCTTAAAATAGCAAGACCACAATAAAGGAGTGTGTGGATGAAAGCCGCCGTGGGAACCATCCATGAGCACGGCCTCCACAGGCCCCAGCTTCTGTAGAAACCGATTTTATTTCTGTGTCAACTAATTTGGCTCCAGGATCCTATTCATTTGGCTTTTCCTTTATCAGAAAACTTAGTATATCATAAAAGTTTGCAGTCAAGTACAAATTTTGTAATTTGCAATAAATAGAGACACTGGATTTCCCCACCTAGTCTGTAATTTAACAACAACAACAAGTCAGATAAGAACAGAAGAGAAAAGAAGTTGCCCAGTGGTCACGTGATCTTGGTCAGAAAGATTCATTATCTCTTGTCTTCCCTCTTCTTGTTTTCTTCAAGCAGACAAAGAAATAAGAGTTAAACAAAAGTATTTAATGCGTCGGGCTTCCCTGGTGGCTCAGACAGTAAAGAACCCACCTGCAATTCAGGAGACCCGGGTTCAGTCCTGGCGTCGGGAGATCCCCTGGAGGGGGCAAGGCAACCCACTCAGTATTCTTGCCTGGAGAATCCCACAGACAGAGGAGACTACATTAGAAAGAGCTGGACATGACCAAGTGGCTGAGCACAGCACAGCATTTTGGTGTTATGTGGTTGGAATTAAATATCAGTGCAGATATGGACACTGCGGCTGCCCTGCAGATAGGTTCATCAGTGCCACGTGTCTAGGTTCCATATGTAGGCACTAATGTATGACATTTGTTTTTCTCTTTCTGACTTCCTTAATTCTGTATAATAGGCTCTAGGTTCATCTACTTTAGCAGAACTGATTCAAGTGTGTTCCTTTTCATGGCCAAGTAATTTTCTGTTGTATATATGTACCACAGCTTCTTATCCATTCATCTGTTGGACATCTAGATTTGGAAGGTGGATTCTTAATCTCAGGGACCACCAGGGAGGTCCCATTCTTCAAGAATCTTTTATATCCATTTTTACATAAACTATTAAGTAGCCTGATAAGGTTGGAGAAGGAAATGGCAACCCACCCCAGTACTCTTGCCTGGAGACTCCCACAGACAGAGGAACCTGGCGGGCTGCAGTCTATGGGGTCTCAAGAGTCAGACATGACTTAGCGACTAAACTACTACTACCCAAATTCACACTGGAGATGGAAATGGCAACCCACTCCAGTACTCTTGCCTAGAGAATTCCACGGACAGAGGAACCTGGTGGGCTGCAGTCCACAGGGTCACGGAGAGTCAGACACGACGGAGTGACTAACACACACACACAGCCTGATAAGGTTGTGACCTGGCGATTTTTCAATGCGGTAGCAGGAAAGAATTTGATGTCTTCCTTGCTAATAGGACTGTGATGTGAGTGAGGCACTGGGAAGGAAAGGGGGATTGGGGCATTATTTCTTTGGTATCAGATCCTGCTAGAATGAACACTTGAATTTCTGTTTCACGGCTTCCACTAGGGGTGATCTGCAGCTCACCACCGGGCAGCTTCTGCACTCTGAAGCGTGGGGCTGCCCTGCTAACTTCCAGCTCTTCCAAATGACTAGTTGAGGTTTCTTTGGGTGGTAACTAGATACTCAGCTCAGTTATTAAAACAAGCAACTTTTAAAGTTTGGTTTTCACAATCCATAAGAGCATCTCAATAAGGAAATAGAGAAAGCAGAATCTAATTTTAGTTCTTTGGTTTCTAAAATAAAAGGTAACTCTGCCTCAGCTTGAGCAAAAAGACTTCTGAGAAGGTTGAGGGATCTGAGAAGAATGGAAGTGGGGGGAGTGCCATCGGTGAGGGAGACTGAGAGGCCCACACCTCCAGCCTGAAATAAAGGAGTCGGCTGGTGAATACAGTCATTAACATTGGAACAACTTTGAGTGGCATCAGAGGGTAACTAGACTGACCTGGTGATCATTTCCTAATGTGCAAAAATACAAAGCTACTATGTTGTACATCTTCAACTAGTATGTATAATACTATAGGAGTGTAAGTTAGTTATGGGCTTCCTAGGTGGTGGTAAAGAATCTGCTTGCCGATGCAGGAGACTTAAGAGCTGCAGGTTCGATCCCTGGGTCAGGAAGATCCCCTGGAGAAGGGAATGGCAGCCCACTCCAGTATCCTTGCCTGGAGAATCCCATGGACAGAGGAGCCTGATGGGCTACAGTCCTTGGGGTCGCAAAGACTGGGACAGGACTGAAGCGACTTAGCATGCATGCAAGTGAATTAGACTTCAATTTCTAAAAATTGAAAGAATGGGAGGAAAAGCTGAGGAAGCAGGCTTTGGTGAGAGTGGTTATCCAGCCCGCTGGCAGTAATGGGGGGGGTCTGTCTTGGGTGACCCTGTGTCAGTCTCTGCGGGGTGCAGATTTGGGGGTTGGCTCTCACGTCGTGGGGGTGGGGAAATGAGGATGTTTGCCCAAAGAGGGACGGGCTGGATGCCACTGGCCGCTGCAGGTCAGGGATGTGGAGCACCGCCATGCACCGGGCCCCTCTGAGCTTGTCCCCATGGTGACCGTGGGCATCCACCTACCAAATCCGAACCTGCCGCTTCTGGTCTGAGAGCTCAGGGTGCATCACCGCGCGTCCCTGTGGGGCTTATATGCTGGTGGTGGGAGATGCTGAATACTGGGGGCGAGCCCTCAGGTAGGAGACTCAGGTCCGTGGTGGGACTGAGCCCCAGGGCAGCCCGAGTGGTGAATGGGCAGTGGGCCTGCAGGGAGGCGAGGGGATCGTGCAGGGACCCGCGTGAGTAGGCGGGAGGCAGTTCTGGGGAGGTGCTTGCCGGGGTCTCCACAGGGCCGTTGCGCCTAAATAGTTCTGTGCCTCCGTGTGTGGCCTTCGCTCCCCGCCCCCAGGGAGGACCCGGCCTTCTGTGAGCATCAGCTCACCTCCGGATCACCTCATGTCTGCCAAGTCCTCCGGGGAAGGAAGAAACATGGTTCATTTGTCAGCTAAGTTGCTACTTTTTCAGTTGTACCTTACGGAAATTTGAAACGTATTTTAAAGGGTAATTAAATACCAAAAATAGCAGACGTTCACTTTTTGCAAGGAGAAATTCTATGGCTTGATCTCACGTTGGTCACGTTTTACCATTCTCGTGAAGTGAAGTAATTAAAGATGCTAAGTGCTGCTGAGCAAAGCCAGGCTGTGACTAGACTGGTCCTCTCCTAAGTGCCACACCAGTTATCGGAACAGAATGAGGACTCTTCCTGTTCATCCTGAGGGTGTCCTATGTACGTTTTGGTTACTGAGCAACAGTAGTCAAAGCATTTTCATATGCTTTGTCTCATTGTTCTAGTAACAAAAATATCAGATTGGGTAGAGGGAATCTTCATTTCTTAGGAGATGAGATATTTGACAATGGTAAAATAAAAACACAGGAAACAACATAATTTTGAGAAGTTTTCTGAGATTTTTGGTAACCATGAAGGAATTAGTAACTTAAAGTAATTGTTTCCTCTAAACATCAAAGTCAAATAATGAGCTTTTGTTCTTTTTTAATAATTAGGTTTTTCCTGCTTATAAAAACCTGGGGGAATACTGAGAGATAAAAATTAGAAAATGAAAACCACTCATAACTCTGCTACCCACATGTCATCTCTTTGATCAGCTTTGTGCTTCTCCCTTTTAGCATCTATGCAAATATAAAGAGCCCTACTGAAAATTAACAGGAGAATTCTCTCACATTATTAAATATTTTTCTACCACATGATATTATTGGCTGTGTAGCCTTCCCCTATTACTATAATTTTTAAAACAAATTCCCTACACAAGTATTCAGTTTACCCTCCATTTGGGGGAGACATTTAAAATACCACTACAGTGAGTAACTGTGTCTGCTAATATTTATACATTTGTCTAAGTCACTTATATATGTAAGTCATTAAATTTTTGGGCTCCAAAATCTCTGCAGGTGGTGACTGCAGCCTTGAAATTAAAAGACGCTTGCTCCTTGGAAGGAAAGCTATGACCAACCTAGACAGCATATTAAAAAGCAGAGACATAATTACTTTGCCAACAAAGGTCCATCTAGTCAAAGCTTTGGTTTTTTATGTATGGATGTGAGAGTTGGTTTATAAAGAAAGCAGAGCACAGAAGAATTGATGCTTTTGAACTGTGGTGTTGGAGAAGACTCTGGAGGGTCCCTTGGACTGCAAGGAGATCCAACCAGTCCATCTTAAAGGAAATCAGTCCTGAATATTCATTGGAAGGACTGATGCTGAAGCTGAAACTCCAATACTTTGGCCACCTGATGTGAAGAACTGGCTCATTTGAAAAGACCCTGATGCTGGGGAAGATTGAGGGCAGGAAGAGAAGGGGACGACAGAGGATAAGACGGTTGGATGGCATCAACTACTCGATGGACCTGAGTCTGAGCAAGCTCCCGGAGTTGGTGACGGACAGGGAGGCCTGGCGTGCTGCTGTCCATGGGGTCGCAAAGAGTTGGACATGACTGAGCGACTGAACTGAGCTGATGTGAGTCTCACTTTAGTGAATAGGGATGTTTATGCATCTTTATACACATCTCTGATTTCTCTTGGAATAAACTTCTGGAACCACGAGTCTGAATATATGGAGTCTTTTTAAAATGGCTTTTCTCTTTTAAAAATTGGATATTTATTTATTTGGCGTCTCTGGGTCTTGGTTATCGTGTGCAGGATTTTTCTTTTCAGCCACAGAAAGCAGGATCGCTAGTTGTGCCATGCAAACTCTTAGTTGTGGGATGTGGGATCTAGTCTCTGACCAGGGATCCACCTTGAGCCCACTGCGTTGGGAGCACTAAGTCTTAGTCACTGGACCACCAGGGAAGTCCTGGCAGCTTTTCTTTGAGAAAGTCTGTGATAACAGACACTTCAGAGTGACATCTGAGAACGTCCTTCCCACTGACCCCTGCAAGTATGTGGTAGGATCACTTAAAGAAATGTTAATCTGATAGGAAAAAAAAAAAAAGACAGCTCGTGGGATTTTGTTAATTAATAGCGAAGCTGAACTTTTAATTTATTTTCGTGTTGTAACTACTGTCTTTCTTCTTGGATAAATTGTTTACCTTGGCTGTGTTTTGAAAGGATTCTATTCAGCATATGAAAGGTGACCACAATTACTCATATTTAGAAAGCTTTTAGTGTCTCCTAGACTTGTCTCCAATTGCAAACTCTGTTTGGCCAAACTCAAGACCAGCTCCTGGTGCCCTTTCCCCAGGCCTCCTCCTAGAGGCCTGTCCTAGGCCTGCCTCATCCAGGGGGTAGGGTGGGGGTCAGCAGGAATCCTGCTGAGTAGGGGTGGAGATTCCCCTCCTCGGTTGGTCACCCTGGCCTGCCCTCAGCAAGAACCCTCACCCCTGGTGTCGTCATCCGAAGTTCCCCACCTGCTGACCCTTGGACTGCAAGGAGATCCAACCAGTCCATTCTGAAGGAGATCAGCCCTGGGATTTCTTTGGAAGGAATGATGCTAAAGCTGAAACTCCAGTACTTTGGCCACCTCACGCGAAGAGTTGACTCACTGGAAAAGACTCTGATGCTGGGAGGGATTGGCGGCAGGACAAGAAGTGGACGACCGAGGATGAGATGGCTGGATGGCATCACGGACTTGATGGACGTGAGTCTGAGTGAACTCCGGGAGTTGGTGATGGACAGGGAGGCCTGGCATGCTGCAATTCATGGGGTCGCAAAGAGTTGGACACGACTGAGCGACTGGACTGAACTGAACTGAACTGAATTTGGACTTCTATGAAACACTACTACCACAACCATTATTTGCCAGCACTCTGCTCCCCTTAGGGGGCTTCTCTGCTGGCTCAGAGGGTACAGCGTCTCCCTGCAACGCGGGAGACCCGCGTTCGATCTCTGGGTCAGGAAGATCCCCTGGAGGAGGAAATGGCAACCCACTCCAGTGTTCTTGGCTGGAGAATCCCATGGACAGTAGAGCTGAGCGTAACAGTCTGTGTCGGGGAGCAGGACATCTCTGTTCCTTTCGAGGGTAGCTGCCCACTTCCCGGGGGAGTGAAAGTAAGCGCCGAAGGGTGGACCTTCAGTTTTCTCTCTGGCTGCCATGAACAGGGTCCTCTTGCAGACACCCAGATCCCAAATCCGCCCTGGCCACACGTCTCCTCATCCTGCTGCCAGGACGCTCGAAAGCACCTGAAAGGACGGACTGATGTGATTGGTTGAAGAACAAACAGATGATGACGTCTGCTTCCATGGTTACTTAGTCTCCTGAGGCATCGTCAGGCTGAGACTCGGGCGTGCGCGCTCAGTCACATCCAACTCTTCACGACCCCATGGGCTGTAGCCCGCCAGGCTCCTCTGTCCATGGGATTTTCCAGGCAAGAATACCAGAGTGGATTAGTGTAGCGTAATTCTCCATATCACGAGTGCCTGCAGCTTTTAAAACTGCAAACACATGTGGTGTTCCCAAGCGCTTACTGGTTTCCAGGCAAGAGCAAAATCCTAATGTTCAAGGAGCTTTCTTGGGGGAAAGAATCTAAGAAGAGCAAGAAAGTTATGGGGTGAGAGCAAACCAGCAATGAATTCCGACGTGAAGGGCAGCTGTGGTTAGGACGGTAACAGAGAACTGGCGATGCTGGCTAGGGGCCTGCGAGCACCTGCTGGTCGCCAGGCACTGCTGGGATGTTGTGACAACCAGCTGTAGAGACTCAGGCGGCATGAGTCTCTGGCCTGGGATGGGGGTGCACACACCAGGACTGAGGGCCAGCTGGAGCTGCGCCCGAGTGCTCGGAGCTGGGGTGGGCGCACAGGCACCCGGAGCTCGGCGGGATGGGGGTTCCGCTAGATCAGGGTTGGGGCGTACAAGGCAGCAGAGGAGAGGAGAGGGCAGGATAAGGGGATGGGTGCGCCGAGCTCTCTGGCACCTTCCTCTCCGGACGCCACCTGGGCACCCTCTGTGTTGGCCCAGGAAAGACAGAGGGCCTGGTTGTCTTTCTAGGGAATTAAGAGGCGACTAGAACCAAGCCTGAAAATGCTGCAGCGGGCCTGACAGGCCTCTTTATTTAAAAACAAACATCTGATTGTTTGGTAGCTTTGGGGTTTGTTTTACAAAATTAAACCTGGCAATGGAGATCAGATTTTTGTATCCCTTCACTCTTCATGAAAAAGACTCAAGAGAAAAGAAACGTATCATATTCTTAAATGGGCTTCCTTGGTAGTTTAGAGAGTAAAGGGTCTGTCTGCAGTGCAGGAGACCTGGGTTCAATTCCTGGGTCTGGAAATTCCCTTGGAGAAGGGAATGGCTATCCACTCCAGTATTTTTGCCTGGATTGTTCCATGGACCGAGGAGCCTGGCGAGCTAAAGTCCATGGGGTCACAAAGAGTCAGACATGACTGTTCCTAAATACTCTTGGAAATAATGTGGAGGGTTTTTTTTTTTTTTGAGTCATTAAAATAAGTTTTAAGTGGCAGCACATTAAACTGTCTTTTTCCTTCCAGCTGAGTTAACAGCTCTTCTGTGACATGGTTGAGCGATCTGCGTTCAACCCTGGCAGCCCCAGGATAGTTAGAAACAAAACAAGACGGGAGACAACGCCTAGTGACTCAGGTCCTCGGGGGGCCTGGGGGTCAGACTGAAACTTCCTGGTGACCGTAAGGTGCGGCCGGAGTTGGGAACCTCTGTCTAAAACTCGACTACCCAGACTCCACACACCCAGCTCCCCAGGGAGTTATTTAAGCACATCACATACACCAGCGACTTAGAACCCATGCGTGCTTTGTTTCCCTTCTCACCAGCATTTGTAGTGGAGAAACCTTGGGAACGCAGGCCTCAGAGGAGCACCGCCTTCACGGTGTAATGGAGCAAATAGAAGGAGATGCAGAGAGCTTCGGTTCCCAGTGCGGAAACCCAAGGCAGCGGTATTCTGGCTTTTGGCAATGTAGCAATGCTGAAACGTGTCCAAGGCAGTAAACCCGCATGGAGCTAAACCAGGGCCCCGTCGCCTCCTGCTGGTTTGGGTTACAGACAGGGTGAGCCCTCAGAGTTTGCAGCCACAGGGTCCCAAGATATTAACAGGGAGTCCCTGCGTCAGGCAGGTGAGGTCCTTCCAGTCCCATTTACCAATTAGGTCACAGAATTTAGAGGGAGGCGCGGCAGTCCCTGACAGGCCAGAGGGTTAGACAGTCAGGGTCAGGTTCGGACGCACCTGGGCGGTTCCCTGTCCTTCCACGACTCAGCCATGTGAGCTTGGAGTTATGCGCCCAAGTCAGACTTAATGGCAGACTCTGGACACTGACCCCAGGGCTCCGCCTTGCGGGGCCTTTTCATGCTTCCAGGAGCCCCTCACCCCCAGGTGGCTCACTGCCTCTGGGGGGTCTCACTGCCTCTGAGACCCACCCACCCCAGTCCCCGACCCCATCGTAGTTCTCATTCCGTTCAATTCTACCACGATCATCTTAGAACAGGCACACTCGTGTCCTCCTTTCTGGGTGCTGACAGTGGGTTTGGGTCGAGTGCTGTGACGTCCTGGGCTGTGCTCTGCCGATACTCACCCCTGAGTCCCTGTAGGTGGCGTCCTGCGGACCCGCCCTCACATAGTGTGACCGCAGCATGCCCGCCTCCCACTGCCGCCCCTGCAGACAGAAGCCTCCATCCTCCGGGCAGCACAGAGCAGTGAGATGGTCACAACATTGCCGCCTTCTTGCCACCCCGGGTTCACCCGCGTTCAGCGTGAACACATGTAGAAAAAAAGCTTTCCTCCTGTGGTCACTGAGGTCGTGCTGGGGGACCCCCACAGCCCACGGGTGTCCGGGTCACGTCAGCTGCAGGCCAGGCTGCCCGCTCCTCAGGGTCTCCCCGCCAGGGGCCTGGAACTGACGGAGAACGGGGCAGAGGAAAGAACGGCTGAGCGACTTGGCGACGGCCCCGCAGGGCGCACCGGCCACATCCCAGCGCCTGACACCGGGGCTGGCTGGGGGCAGGCCCCTGGGGCAGGACCGGGAGGACAGTATGAAACGTGGGAGACAAAGGAGGCTGTCTGTCGGCCTCTTCCCTCCTGGCCTCTCCTCCACATGCAGAGTACACGCCAGCCTCCCCGCCTCCAGGCTCCATGGCCAGGACTGAGGACCTGAGATCGCGGGGCCAGTGCTGGTGGGCGGTGGGCTGGGGTGTTCCTTGAGAAGCTCCTGCCGCCTCTCCCATGGAAGGAGGTCCCAGGCCGTGTCTCAGCCTTCTGGAAGGATCTGGTAGGGAAGCTCCCAGGGGAGGGGAGCTCCAAACAGCGTGTTGATGCCACCATCTAGAGCTTTGCCCCATCTCGGCTCTTTGCCTGAAGACTGTGCTGTTAGAAGTGAAAAACTCACCTGACTGATTTGTAGACTCTCACTTCCATAGATCAGCCCATTGTGCACGCTAAGTCGCTTCACTGTGTCTGACTCTGCGACCCACTGGACAGTAGCCTGCCAGGCTCCTCTGTCCCTGGGATTCTCCAGGCAAGGATACTGGAGTGGGTTTCCAGTTCCTTCTCCAGGGGATCTTCCCGGCCCAGGGATCGAACCCAGGTCTCCTGCATTGATAGGTGGGTTCTTTACCTTTAATGCCACCTACAAAGCCGTAGATCAGCCCATTAGTTTAAACATTTTTTTTTGCTTCTCAAGTTATCTGGGGTGAAGAATCAAGTATTTTTTCTATCTTCAATTTCAATGAAATTTTAAAAAGAGCTGCAAAGTACACGGCAAAGTTTTCTGTTATTAATTTAACAGATGTAAGGTCTCTTTGACCCACTTTGTAGCCCAGGTGGCCTAGTGGTGAAGAGCCTGCCCACCAACGCAGGAGACATAGGAGACATAGGAGACCCGGGTTCCATTCCTGGGGCAGGAAGACCCCTTGGAGGAGGAAATGGCAGCCCACTCCAGTGTTCTTGCCTGGAGAATCCGGTGGACAGAGGGGCCTGGCGGGCTGCAGTCCACGGGGTCACAAAGAGTCAGACACGACTGAGCAACTGAGCATGCACGAAGATTTCTAAGTGGTTTTGGATTCCTTCCTGCCGGTTTCTGTGCTTATCTCCCAGGGACCGCCTTTGAGCATCACGGTTCTGAAGGACCTTTGCCTCCTTGTGGGTTTGCGCAGTACGTCACATTTAGAACCTTCTAGATGTGACTTTGTTTCTGACTAGGAACCTGAACTCAGCTCCTGACAAGCTGACAGAGAGAATTTATCCAGATTAGGAAGCTTGCATGGCACACGTTTTATTGGGCCTTTGCTTTGGGCCTCCCTGTGTCTCTGTCCTTAAGCCCCACACCATTAATCTTCTGGGTTCCTGCTAAGTCACTTCAGTCGTGTCTGACTCTGTGTGATCCCATAGATGGCAGCCCACCAGGCTCCCCTGTCCCTGGGATTCTCCTGGCAAGAACACTGGAGTGGGTTGCCATTTCCTTCTCCAATGCATGAAAGTGAAAAGTGAAAGTGAAGTCGCTCAGTCATGTCCGGCTCCTAGTGACTCCATGGACAGCAGCCTTCCAGGCTCCTCCGTCCATGGGATTTTCCAGGCAAGTGGGTTGCTTCTGGGTTGTTTTCAGGCGAATGATCAGCTGTGCGCGCGCCCGGCCATCCTCCCTGTTGCACTGGATTTCAGGTGGACAAGCGTGGGCTTGTCGGCTGCAACCCCAGAGGCGCCTGCGGCCACCACATCATCCCTCCCTTCGCAGGGTTCTCTTCCTTTTCTCTGACTCTGCTTTGGAGAGTGCTTCCTTAGCTTCGGGAGAGGCTGTAATCTAACTCATCGTCTGTTTGCTCTGAAAGCCAGCGTGGACGTGCAGAGGCCAACTGGATCACCATCAGTAGCTGTACTGCCGGTCCGCGAAGCCAGCCCAGCCTCTGCAGGGGTAAGTGCCGCCCTGCTGGCGGACGCAGATCGGGGTCCCTGGCTTTCGGTCAGCCTGCGTCCTTCCACCTTTCCTCCGCACAATGACGGGCATCGAGCACAGGTGCATCGAGTGCCTTTTGGTTCCGGACAAGACTGCGTCAGTGAGACTCTCGGTCGGAAACAGTAGGAACTACTTCTGAAAAACTTGGCAAAAGAAAAAAGTGAATGGATGGGAGGGATGGTCAGCAGCTCACAGAGCTGACGAAGGGTCTAGAGAGCGGCTGAGGGGAAGCAGGCAGGACGGAGGAGACCAGGGCGAAGCCACAGGCAGGGGCCGTCACCAGGGCCTGCACGCCCCTGCTCCGCTGGCCCGGCGCCCCGCTGCGCCCAGCCCTCAGGATCCGAACACGAGCCCTCCTGTGGGCAAATGCAGGTCCCGAGCTTGGCTGACGCTGCCAGGACCTGGCATTTGAGAAGGTGGCAGGGGCTTCCACGAGCAGGCGAATGTGGACAGTGACCAACTGAGGGTCTTTGCAAGCGTCTCCCCCTGGGACTGCACTCTGGCAAGTCAGGGGGCCTCGTGTGTCCTGCAAAGAGAATGGATGCCCCTCCTCCAGGCCAGGATGGCCCGATCTCCACGACACTGGCGGTTTAGGGTGGGCTGTTCTCAGTGGTGCCGGGTGGGCCAGCTGCCTGTGTACTGGGGGACGTCGAGGAGCACCTCTGGCCTCTATTCACTGAGTGCATGAGCCGCCCCCTCCTCAGGAATGACGACCGATAGGCAACAGTATCTGCCCCTCCTGACTGCGACCCCCAACCCCATCAGAGGCTTTGTTAAAGTTCTGCAGTGCACATCAGAGCTCCTGGAGCAGAAACCCCCGGACCTGAAGTTGGAGCTTGCTTTTTAAAGTCTTCCCAGATGGTTTTATGCATGTTAGAGCTGAGTGCCGTGGATATGGGGGCTTTGTAAGTGGGGGCAGGGGAGGGTGGTTAGGGTTCCCTTCTAGAAAGGTCGCTCTGGCAGGCAGAGGAGTTTAGAAAGGCCGGGATGGAGGGGATGAAATCTGCAATGAAGGCTGAGGCAGACGTGGAGCAGAGAGACCAGATGTGAACTCTCGGGGGTGGGTCCCACAAGACGCACTGTGGATGCAGGGACAGGTGCCCGAGCACCCCTGGATTCCTGATTTGGAGGATGGTGTGATGTTTCCCGAGATTGGGACAATCAGGGTGACTCCCAGGAGAAGAGAAGGAGCTCAGAGTAGGATCCGTGGGGCTCTGGGGGCTGACGGGACCCCTTGATGGAGGCCAGTGTGGAGACGGGGTGTGGCGCCGTCAGCAGCCTGGGGGTCACCACAGAAGGAGCGAGACGGCAGAGCAGAGCCCTGTCAAGCCAGCGGCATGTGGGCAAGGGGAGGACCCGGGAGGCAGACGGAGGGGAGAGGCCAGGGACACAGGGCGAGGAGCAAGGGGCCAGAGCTGAGGGAGACCTCAGGAGTGGACCCCTGGCCAGGTGCCAGGATGAGGTGATGGACAAGGGCCAGGGGTCTCACACTCTGTGGACAGAAGTGGCCTTTGCAGGGGTGATTTTGGTAGTCATGAAAGTAGAAATCAAATCACAGCAGCGAAGAGTAAGGGGCAAGACGGTGAAGGAGGAGAATGCCGTCTTTAGGGAGAACAAGACAGTTGACAGCACTCCCCGGGAGCTGAGAGGCAAAGGAGGGCTTCTGTCTGTCCCTGAAGCTTTCCGCCACGTCGCCAACACAGTCTACCGCACGTGTGTAAGCCCATGTACTTTGACCAGTGTTGATATATGTCTGCACCTGTGAAACCGTCGCCACGATCCAAAAGGCGCCTGTGTCCTCAGCCTCAGATCCCTGCTTTCTCCTGGGAAGTCTTCCCCCGGTCCTCCCCCGCCCTCCCCTCTCACCTCAAAGCAACCACTGATGGGCTTTTCATCATGATCCATTAGTCTGCGTTTTCCAGAATTCTATCCAAGCGGAATCCAAGCTGTTGGCTGTAACGTGTAAGGTTACTATAAACACACAGGGGCACAGACGCTCCTACACTTTCTTCTGGGTAGATACCTAGGCTTGGAAAGGGGATTCAAATCTCAAACTATGCTTAACTTTTTAAGAAACCAACGTGGCGGGACGTTTCACGTCCTCACTGGTCGGAGGCTGAGTTCCGTGCCCCGGCCCACACTTGGTGTGGCCCCTTTTTCAAGCTTAGCTGTTCTCTTGGGCCTCTGGTAGCATCTCATCCTGATTTTGATTTGAGCAACATGTTTGTTTACCAACCCTGGATCTTCTCTGCTGGGGTGTCTATTCACATCTTTTGTCCATTTAAAAATTTTGTTGTTTCTGGTGATTTTCCTCATTCAAGTCTTACAGGGTTCCTGCACTCGCTCTGTGTGTGTGTGTGTGTGTGTGTGTGAAGTCACTTCAGTCGTGTCTGACTCTTTGCAGCCTCTCCAGGCAAGAATACAGGCAATATTCTCCAGGCAATACTCCAGGCAAAATTCTCCAGGCAAGAATACTGGAGTGGATTGCCATGCCCTCCTCCAGGGCATCTTCCCGACGCAGGGACCAAACCCCTGTCTCCTGGGTATCCTGCATTGTCCAGCGGGTTCTTTACCATTAGCACCACCTGGGAAGGCCCCCTCATTCACTGGAAAGGGATCAAATATTTAATGAGGAGAAATTATAAAAGGTTTAGAAATGCTAGGCTTACACAGACACCGCCATGAACGTGGGTTTCTTAAACAGTTTCCCTTCTCTTTGGCGTTTTTGCCTTCCTGAATATGTCTTCTTTCTTCAATGGCTAAAGGATCAAAATGCAGACACCACAGCGTGAAGAAGCAGCAGGATCCGAATGGAAATCCTGAATCCACTTCTCGAGGAAACCGCGTTACAGCGCCGGGTCCCCTGGGTGCCTTTGTGGCCTTTCTCTCTTTTCATCTTGTTTCATCACCGGCGAGGGGGCAGGCCAGTCCCCCGTCCGCGGTCCAATCCGGTGCGGAGGTTCAGGCTGTCTCCAAGGGAACCGGGACCGTCTTCCTGTTGCTTCCGCCACCCCCTCCAAGTCCTGTAAGCGCGTCTCTCATGTAACAGGAAAACACGCAAGAGGGGAGCTTTGCCTGCTGATGAGAAGAAATCACTCGGCCCGGCGGGTCTGCGGATGGGGGCTTCCCATCGGGCTTCCTCCTCCCCCGCTACTGTGGGGGTCAGGGGCTAGCGGTGCACGGAGCCCCCCAGACGGCAGATTCACAGGCCCAGCAGTGGGGAGCGACAGGACGCTACAAACGTGGAGGTGGTGGGAGCAGGTTGCCATGGCGACACAGGTGAAGGCCCAGTCGGCGCAGGGCCAGCCTAGTTTCTGTCTGCTTGTGGGTAGAGCATCCTCTTCTGGTTGGAGGGTCGTGCGAGCCTCTCCCAACCCCCCAGCCTCACAGTGACCTGCGCAGGAAAGGAGCTTCACACAGGGGCTGTGTTTGTCCGACTCAGAAACGTGTGATGACACGGTGCTCGCCCTTAGTATGTGAAATGCAATCTCTTCTCTTCTATTACATTTATAGTATACAGAGTATGGTGCATTATTTTCTCTTCTGTTCCATAAAAAATGATTCACTAAACTGAATGCATGACCCTAGTGGTTGCAGACTTGAGGTTTGGAAAAGTTCCCAGATTAATGGATAAACTTTCAGGTGCTTTCCTAAGTGTGGTCAGAGGCTCACTTGCTTCCTTTCCTCTTTGAGGCAGAAAGAAACAGAGGCACAGATTCACAGACTTTCCTCCTGGGGTCCCAGCTGAGCCGGCAGGGTCTGGGCAGCCAGGCCAGGATCCTCCCTAATGTCCACCACCTCCCGGCTCAGGCAGAGAAGGGATGTCTCCAGTCGCAAAGGAGAAGTTTGTTTTTTAGCTAGTTTTAGCTGGGAAAGACTGAGGGCAGAAGGAGAAGGGGGCGACAGAGGATGAGATGGTTGGATGGCATCACTGACTCAATGGACATGAGTCTGAGCAAGCTCTGGGAGTTGGTGATGGACAGGGAAGCCTGGTGTGCTGCAGTCCATGGGGTCTCAAAGAGTCAGATATGACTTGGCCACTGAACAGCAAACAACACAAATACCGTGGCCTTTACTTGAGGGCTCTAACTGGTGTACGAAGGCACTAGCATGTGATTTCTTCCTTTTCCTTAAAAAATGTTCAGGGATAAAGGTCCACATTCTTGGTATTCCCAAATCTCCCAAAGCAATTCATCTCAAGTTTAGAATATTTTCTGGGAAGGTGTCCTCCGGTTTGTAAAGTCCACACACGTTGTCAACACATTTTCCTCTGGAAATGCATTTCAATTTGTCTTTATTTTTGTTTTTTCAACATTGAGTTCATTCAATTTAAAAAATTTCTCTTTTTAGAATTTATTCTACCTGCTTCTGAGTCGTAGTTATTTGATGCCATAGTAAAGCAGTAGGGCCCCAGAATCATTAGTATATTACTTATTGAAAAAATAAGACTTTGTAACGAAGCACAAAAGTATGAGAATTCTCACAGGAGTGTGATATTTATTTGAAATTGCACAAAGCTGGTTCTGTGCTTTCCTCTATTTTTTCTAGCATGCCGTTCTTTTCTTTCCTTCCGTCTTTCCTTTCCTCACTTAATCTCTCTTTCCCTCTCATTGATTCTTGAGGCTGTGTGTGATTGTCTGTTTTGAAATGTCAGGAGTCTTTCTCTTTAGTCATTCACACTCTGGGCCAGTTAAACAGCTAGGCCATTCATCTTTCTGTCTGTTCCATCCTCACCCTCGTCACCTTCACAGCAACGGGGTCTAAGCTGCCCAGAGAACGTGGGCTGACTCAGCACAGGCAGGAATCCTGATGAAATTTGAGGAGACCACAGCGTCGTTTACAAAGCTTCCCTCCAAAGTGAAAACATAACAGCTCCTGGAGACCAGCAAGGGCGTGCTGGGCTTGGATGTGACAAGTGACGGATAACAATGCCACCTTTCTTCAGGAAAACAAGGCTTCCTGAGCATGTGGGGAGCCGCGGCAGTGGGCGGTGACCTCCTTCCGGGGGTGGGTTGGACAGGGACGAGAGAGGCGACCAGCTCACAGGGGCTCCACCAGCCAACTCCCCAGCTACCGAGCCACACTGAGCGCCATCAGGAAGGGAGCATAGCACCTGCCCAAAACAGAGAAATCCCATGAGTCATCGGCTTTTAAGGCAGAATCAGCCAACCTGCCGTGAAAGTGAAAGTCGCCCAGCCGTGTCTGACTCTGTGACCCTGTGGACTATACAGTCCATGGAATTCTCCAGGCCAGATGCTGGAGTGGGTATCCTTTCCCCTCTCCAAGGGCTCATCCTAACCCAGGTGTCCTGCATTGCAGGAGGATTCTTTACCAGCTGAGCCACAAGGGAAGCCCAAGAACACTGGAGTGGGTAGCTTTTCCCTTCTCCAGGGGATCTTCCCAACAAAGGAGTGGAACCGGGGTCTCCTGCATTGCAGGTGGATTCTTTGCCAGCTGAGCCATCCCATGGTGTAATGGTGAGCACTCTGCACCCTGAATCCAGCTGTGAAAGACCAGCTCATTATAGTCCTTCTGAAGCAGAGACTGAGGTTCCCAAGTGCAGATTGCTTGGGTGCAAGGGCCTCGGAGCCTGCCGGAGCCCCTCTGCACACGGGAGTCCTGTCCTCTTGCACAGACAGCTGCCACCTCCCCCCGCCAGTTTCAAGAGCAGGCTGCGGGACTGAAGCTGGACCTGCACCTTGGGGGGACCCCCGTCCTTCACGGCAGGAAGTGCCTTGGCTGCACGGTTCCCTCGGGGGGAGCACCGTGTCCCCCAGTGTCCCCATGCTGGCAACTGGCTTTGCAATTGTTTTGGAAACTGGGACACTGGCTTTTATAGTTGCATAAACTCTCTTTCAAGGGCATAGCTCAGTCTGTCAAACTCTCGTCAGACAAGAAACTGGATCTTGGAGCTCTGGACTTGTGCTACCACGGAAACCTCCAGAAATTTCAAGTTGGTGGCATCTCATTATCTCAGAGATCATACCTGATGCTGAATAGAAGGAAAGCAACGTGAGAGCTGAAATGCGCGTGGGCCGCGGCTTTAAGAGTCACCAGCGTATTTGTGCATGTCATGTAATCACTATTGTTAAAGAAAGCTGTATTATTCCAGGAAATTAGATCCAGCTCCTTAAAATTTACAAATTACACACTCAAATTTTTTCAAAATAGTTACAGAAAAAAAGTATTTAATACTCTATCACACAGGAATCAGCATAATAAATTATAATGCTTTTAATAGCCATGACTTCAGTAAAGAATATTTTCTGTTGTGAAATACAGTTGGTATGAAAACCTGAATGTTAGTTGGTAGGGGATGAAGCAGAAATGCTGAAAAGTTGAAATGTGGTTTGCTAACAGTGAGATGAAGTTGCCGAAATCCGAGGAACCCGGACCCCACGGGGCCGCGAGAGTCTCCAGTTGAGGGTTGGCATCCGGTCTGTTCTCTGCGTGTGGTCTTCCTTCCTGTACAGTCTGCGCTGCGGCGACATCCGTGGGTCAGGGAGAGAGCCTCGCTTGCAGGGAAGGGACAGGCAGGTGCCTGGTGAAAACACACCTCCAGCACCATGGACAGGAACACAATCGTCCCTGGACGTGAAGCTGACCGGGGTCAGGGGCAGGTCAGGAGCTGGGGCGGGGTGGAGGGTGCAGATGGTGGTAAAGGGTTAAAGAGGAGGGTAAGGCTGAAGCCAGGTGCCCAGCGCTCCTTTTCTCAGGCTTCTGCAGGGCACAGGGCTGTCACCGGGGGATGCAAGCAAGACCAGGGAAGGGTCCGAGCACACAGTGGCCAGGGCACAGGTGCGCGCACACACACACACACACACACACACATCATCAAGGACGGAAACTCGGCAGCATAACCCAGGCTGTGGGGTCCAGAAGGAGATCCTCCTCCAGCACGAGACAGCGGGTCAGGATGCTCAGAACTGCCCGAGAACTGCACTGGGGCCGGAGCTGGTCCCCTCTAGGGCGGGCCTTTGTTGACCTTTTGAACTGTGGTTTTCGAGAAGACTCCTGAGAGTCTGTTGGACAGCAAGGAGATCCAACCAGTCCGTCCTAAAGGAAATCATTCCTGAAATCTCTTTGGAAGGACTGATGCTGAAGCTGAAGCTCCAATACTCTGGCCACCTGATGAGAAGAACTGACTCGTTGGAAAAGACGCTGATGCTGGGAAAGATTGAAGGCAGGAGAAGGGGACGACAGAGGATGAGATGGCTGGATGGCATCACCGACTTGATGGACACGAGTTTGAGTAAACTCTGGGAGTTGGTGATGGACAGGGAGGCCTGGTGTGCTGCAGTCCATGGGGTCGCCAATAGTGGCACACGACTGAGCGACTGGACTGAACTGAACTTGGTGACCTTTCAGGAACTCCTTGGGTTGGCCAACTTTGCACGAGAAGCTTGAGATCTGCTGCCGTGAGAGTATTTGCAGCCAGCAGGGAGCCAGGGCCACGAGGCCGCACACAGCTGCACGAGGCTGTTGGGAGGAGCGGGTATAACATGAGGGACACGCAGCCCCTCTGTCACCGCCTGAAGCAGCTGGAAGACGTGCTTCCCAAAGGTGCCGGCCACCCGGGCGCGGAGACCGCAGCCCGGCTCAGAGCCTGGGCCGCGCCGGCGTTTCCCGCATCCCCGCTTCCTGGACAGTCACTCTCGTATGGAGGGGGTTCTGCCAGTTTGCACAGTTATGCCAATGCACCCAGGGAGGTGCCCACAGCTCAATGACGAGCACAGGTCGGGGGCTGTTAACTGGGCCGACAGGTAGCGGGCGGTCCTGGCGAGGCTGAGCCTGAGGGCCGTGCCCGGGGCCCGAGTGCCGGAGCTGGGGGGCTCTCCCGCCACGGCTGCCACGTGTGTCTGGCCTTCCAGGTCTCTGACCCCAAGGGGACAGAGCGTCCACACTGACGGAACTGCAGTGTCCTTGATCTGTGACCTTAGTATTATTATTTTTTTTTTCCCTCAGAATTTAACAGTTTGGATTTCTCTTTTCTTCACCTAACTGCATTCATAGCGCCAACTCTCAGGTCAAAAGCTGACAGGATATTCCATGATTTTAAAAATAGTTTTTCCTCCAGTGAAATGGGTAGTGTACCCAAATGTCAGACATGGGTAATAGTTTGCTGAAACAAAGTGACACAGAATGGGTGTCTTAAACACCAGAACTTTATTGTTTCATACTTTTGGAGGTCAGAGGTCTGCGGTTAAGGCTTGGGTGGGGCTGGTTCCTGCCTTGGCCCTGCCCCCAGCCCCCAGTGATGGAGGGGATTCTTGGGGCTCCTGGGCTGTAGCTACGTCTCCCCGAGTCTGTCTTCACCTTCATGTTCTCCTGTGTGTGTGCGTCTCTGAGTTTCTCCTGTATACAGACACTAATCATGTGTGATCTGGGGCCCACTCTGCTCCAGTACGACCTTGTCTCAACTAATTACGTCTCCAACCACCCTCTTTCCAAGTGAAGTCACATTCTAGGTGCTGGGGCTTAAGACATCAACCCACAAAATTTTGAAGGTGATTCAACCCACCAGAGTTGCAGTCAAATTATAGTTGCCATTTTTCCTTCTTAAACTTGAGCCTGTTTTTAGCATAGTGTGTACCCAGAATTCAGATTTTCAAAGGTTAATTCTGTTATCAGCAGCGGGCTCTGTGGAAGCTGTGAAGACAAAGACGTGAATTTCACAGCGCCACGCTCACGCGGGTTCACAGCACTGCGCTCACCTGGGCTTCAGTCCTGTTTTGACAAGATCGCCGTGTTCTGATGAAACAGCAGGAAGTAACGTTTGGGGTCAGCGTGATGGTGGTTTCTTTCTGTCGGCCTCCATGAGCGCATTCGCAGCACGGGTGCTTGTGAAATAGAGGGTCTGAGTTTATCTGAGCTTTAATCCCATGTGACACTTCCTGAGAGTGAAAATGTCAGTCCCTCAGTCTGACCCTGTGTGACCCTGTGGACTGTAGCCCGCCAGGCTCCTCTGTCCATGGGATTCTCCAGGCTGGAATCCTGGAGTGGGGTGCCATTCCCTCCTCCAGGGGATCTTTCTGGCCCAGGGATTGAACCCACGTCTCCTGACAGTTCATATCTGTTCCTGTTTCAAGATTTTCTTGCTCTGAGGCTCTCTCACTTCTGTTACCATGGCAAAGCCCAAGACTTCTTAGGGAGACGTTTATTGAGATCTCATATACTTTAAATAATAGCTTTACAAGCATCGAGAGAGTTGGAGGTGAAAAGAGCTCAACTATTTTATTTCATGGCTGAGTTTAAACACATCAAGATGCTCGGCGTCCCTGGGTTACTTCAACAGGAAGCTGCTGCTTCTTGCCTCTGACGGGGTTAGGATTTTCATGAGAGCGGCCGGGGCTCTCATCAGCTTCCAGATTCTTTTCTTCTCTGAGCCGCGTAACACACACTCAGCTCCAGGACCATGTACGGGTGCCTCCTGTGGGCCAGGCCGCATTCTCAGGAGAGACGCAAGAGGTGAGCAAAACAGGAATCCTCGGCCTCGCGGGCCTCGATTTTGCTGGAGGGAGACAGGCACGGAGCCAGAAAAGTCAGCTGTTGTTTACTCAGTCATGTCTGACTCTTTGTGACCCCAGGGACGGTGGCCCGCCAGGCTCCTCTGTCCGTGGGATTTCCCAGGCAAGAATACCACAGTAGATTGCCATTTCCTTCTCCAGGGATCTTCCCGACCCAGGGATCGAAACCCTGTCTCCTGTATCTCCTGAATTGCTGGTGGATTCTTTACTGCTGAACCACCAGGGAAATCACTTGTTAATATAAATCGGGTAAAAACATGCACAAGTAAATTACATACATAAAAAGTTTGCCATGATGTGATGAGCAGAGTGGAGGAAAATGAATCAGGGATGCAGCTGAGCACTGGGGTAGGGAAGGCCCAGCAAGAAGTGTGCTGGGAGGGGTCGGGACAGGCCCGCGGGGCAGACGTGGGCACAGACCTGCCTGGGCGAGCTCCCTGGCAGTGGTTGCCAGGCTCCCGGGCCTGGGCGTGAGCTGGGGCCCTGGGGCGCAGGTCACGCGGGCGGGGAACTTCCATGGCAACAAGCCTCCGGGAGAGAAGAGGTGACAGAGCCCTGTTCTGAAAGGGCAACGGGGGGCAGCCTGGGGGCCTACACAGTGGGAGCGGGCTCTCAAAGCCCCTCTGAAGCGACCAGCCCAGAAGCTCCCTGGGTTTGTAAAGCACCTGCTGTTTGCAGCCTTGTGTAGGCTATGAGGGCAAGGGAACAACAAAGTCACTCTGACCAGGACAGGGTCTTGTCCCGTGGGAGGAGGACACACACATGTTTGCACCACACCCTGCAGACACCCACATGCACACGTGTACACACATCACACGCACACACACGCACGTACACTACATGCACACATCACATGCACACACGCACACATGTACACACATCAGCACACACGTGCACACATCACGTGCACACATGTGTACACACACACTTGTGCACACATACACTTAGACCAGGTCAACACTGCCAACCTGGATGAGCTACAGTACCATCACGTGAGATCTGATGACGGGTGATTACATTTCTCACGTCTGTGAAAGTACAAACATCGGAAGGTGAGGCACAGAGAAGGAAACCACGTTACGTTTTCCATTCTTGACGTAAAAAAGCATCCCACCCACAGCAAGCTGCCCCCCACAGGCACTCGAGTGGCTGTAATAAGAAAGGACAGACCGTAACGAGGATGTGGAGAAATCTGAGCCCTGTGCGTTACAGGTAATGAGGTAAAATGGTGCAGCCACTTTGGAAAGTAGTTTACAGTTCCTTAAAAAGTTCAGCCTCGAGTCACCACATGACCCAGAAATTCCACTTCTAAGCATATACCTAAGATAATAGAAAATTTATGTTCACACAGAAACTTGTACATGATTTTCGTAACAGCGTTATTCATAAGAGTTAAGCGGTGAGAACAACTCTAATGTCCATCAAGTATGAATGGACATCAAAATCAGCCTCTCCATACCGTGGAATCCTAGTTAGCCATAAAAGGGAATTATGTTCTTATATATCTGGTGTGGCACAGACGAAACTTGAAAATATTACGCTAAGTGAAAGGAACCAGACGTAAAAGACTACATGTTGCATGGTGCTATTTGTTTGAAATGATTCTATCTGTGTGAAATGTCCAGGCTAGAGGTCTGCTGGGGTCTGAATCAGGTTGCTGGGACTGCCCTAACGAAAGAGCACAGTCGGGGCAGGGGCTTAGACGTTTATTTCCACACAGCTCTGCAGGCTGGCTCTGCAAGGTCAGAGTGTGGGCAGGTTCGGTTTCTCCTGAGGCCTCTCTCCTTGGCTTGCAGACACTTGCCCACCCCGCGTGTCTTCACGTGGGCTTTCTCTGTGTGCCTGCACTCCTGGGTCTCTCTGCGTCTGAATCTCCTTTTCTTATACGGGCAGCCATCAGGTTGGATCGTCTCACTTTAATGATGACTTCGTGAAGCCTCCATCTCCACATACAGTCACACTCTGAGGGGCTGAGGTCAGGACTCCAACACTAGGCATCTCTGTCCCGGGGATTCTCCAGGCGAGAACGCTGGAGTGGGTTGTCGTCCCCGCCCCAGGGGATCTTCCCGACCTAGGGATCGAACCCCTATCTCTTATGTCTCCTGCGTTGGCAAGCAGGTTCCTTACCTCCAGAGCCACTTGAAGCTAATGGACAGGGTCTTCCTTTGGGATGTTGAAAACGGTCTGACGCTGATTCTGGTGATGGGCGCACAGCCTTGCCAGTACACTGAGAGACGCTCAAGTGAACTCTTTAAAGGGATGAGTTTTATGACCTGTGAATTATATGCCTCAGTTAAAAACAATCTTCTGCCAACCTCCAAAAGAGGCTAATGCAAGTGCCCAGTGGAAGAAAGACATGCGAAATGAGGGCAAAACTTAAGCAAGCATTTCCTGCAGCCTGCAGGACCCCCGCGGGCTGGTTTCCCAGTGCCTTTGAGCAGCCACCTGCTAAAGACTCCACGCTGTTGCCAGGATCCAAATTCCAGGAAGGGGAAAATGCTGAGACATAAAACAAAGGCTCGCGGTGGCTGAATTCCCCGGGCTGAGCCCTGGTGACTCAGAGCTTCTGCGGGCGGGGCAGGTCTGGAGCCGGCACTGCTATGCCACGAAGAGAATCCCTCTGCAGCGTCCCCTGGCCTGGTCCTCCGAGCGTCTTGCGTCCACAGCTGCCTTGTGCAAAAGCCATCATCCCTGTTCTGCCTGCCCCCTGGGAGCCTGGGCGGGGGCTTTGTGGAGCCCCTTTCTGCTTGACGGAGCCCCAAGCCTTGGGGACACAGGGCCACTCACTGCGGCTGACGGCTGTCTCTGCCATCTGCCTGCTCATCCTTCCAGCTGCGCCTTTGTACAAACCGAATACCGCAGCCTTCTTGCAGCATCGTAGGGAACCATGTCTTGTGAAGTGTAGGAAAAAAACTCAGGGTGAAAGGGGGCTTAGAATAACAGTGATCTCCAGCCACAGTCTGATGCAATTCTCCTCAGGTGTGCCTTAATAGGTCACAAATCTTGAAAGATCATGAGAAACAGCTAATGGAAAGAGCCTCCGCAACAGACATTTTCATTCTGCTGAAGACCACGAAGCACCGCAGGTCCTGCTGGAGGAGGCAGTAACCGCTTACGTCACGAGCTGAATCTGCGGCCTCTACCGTCTCCACGTAACGCCCTCAGTTCCTGTGCGACCACACGGCCAGGCCGTTCTTAGTGGCAGAAAATATCCCTGTTGTGTGGATGCTAAAAGTCTATATTCTGGCAAAAGTTACACTTTTAAGAATGTGAATTTGCAGTTTCTAACAAACCTTTCAGAAAAAGGTCACTTTACCTGAGCGCACATGAAAAATTCACGCAGCTGGTCGTCATCCACGGTCACAAAAGAGAACATGAGCTGAAATCAGCCAATAATGTGGAAAATCCAAGGACCTCGCGTATTCTGAACTCTTTCCCTGCCCGTCACTGGCTCTGGTAGGGGTGGCGGCTCCTTGGTCCCTGGCGCCCTCTGCAGGAGGAAAGGGGAAGTGACGAGAGTCAGCAGGACGTCTGGATGGCGCGAGTGAGCAGGCGTGGGGACAAAATCAGCCGTGAGCGCACCTGCGGCCGGGGTAGCATCTGCGCGCGTGATTTACGCGCCAAGAATTTCAGGTTGAGAAGCCTTCAACCAGAGAAGACACACAACATTCTTTCATAGGACGACTTACCGACATAAAGAGACCAGTGCTCCCTGATTTTCAAAATAGTTGTTGTTTGGTTGCTAAGTCATGTCTGGCTCTGCAATCACATGGACTGCAGCACACCAGGCTCCTCTGTCCTCCACTATCTCCTAGAGCTTGCTCAAATTGATGTCCATTGAATCAGCAGTGCCTTCCAACCATCTCATCCTCTGTCATCCTCTTCTCCTCCCGCCTTCAGTCTTTCCCAGCATCAGGGTCTTTTCCAGTGAGTCAGTTCTTTGCATCATGTGGCCAAAGTGTTGGAGCTTCAGCATCAGTCCTTCCAATGAATATTCAGGGTTTATTTCCTGTAGGATGGACTGGTTTTATCTCCTTGCTGTCCAAGGGACTCTTAAAAAGTCTTGTCCAGCACTGCAGTTCAAAAGCATTGATGCTTTGGCATTCAGCCTTCTTTATGGTCCAACTCTCACATCCATACGTGACTACTGGAAAAACCACAGCTCTAACTATATGGACCTTTGTCAGCAAAGAGATGTCTCTGCTTTTTAATACGCTGTCTAAGTTTGTCATAACTTTCCTTCCAAGGCACAAGTGTCTTTTAATTTCATGGCTGCAGTCACTCTCTGCAGTGATTTTGGAGCCCAGGAAAATAAAAATTTTCACTGCTTCCACTTTTTCCCATTCTATTTGCAATGAGAAGATTGGACTGGATGCCATGAGCTTAGTTTTTTGAATGTCAAGTTTTAAGCCAGCTTTTTCACTCTCCTGTTTCACTTTCATCAAGAGGCTCTTCAGTTCCTCTTCACTTTCTGCCATAAGGGTGGTGTCATCTGCAATTTTTAGGTTGTTATTTCTCCCAGAATCTTGATTTCGGCGTGATTCATCCAGCCCAGCGTTTCTCATGATGTACTCTGCATATAAGTTAAATAAGCAGGGTGACAATATACAGCCTTGACGTACTCCTTTCCCAATTTGGAACCAGTCTGTTGTTCCAAGTTCTAATTCTTGCTTCCTGACCTGCATACAGATTTCTCAAAAGGCAGGTCAGGTGGTCTGGTATTCCTATCTGTTTAAGAATTTTCCAAAAAAAAAAAAAAGAATTTTCCACAGTTTGTTGTGATTCACACAGTTAAAGGCTTTAGCGTAGTCAATGAAGCAGTTTAGTTCAGTTAAATCGCTCAGTCGTGTGCAACTCTGTGACCATACTGAGTGAAGCAGAAGTAGATGCTTTTCTGGAACTTTCTTGCTTTTTCTATGAGCCAACAAATTTTAGCAATTTAATCTCTGGTTCCTCTGCCTTTTCTAAATCCAGCTTGAGCATCTGGAAGTTCATGGTTCATGTACTGTTGAAGCCTAGCTTGAAGGATTTTGAGCATTTCCTTGCTAGTATGTGAAATGAGTACAATTGTGCAGTAGTTTGAACATTTTTGGCCTTTCTTTGGGATTGGAATAAAATCTGACCTTTTCCAATCCTATGGCCACTGCTGAGTTTTCCAATTTTGCTGGCATATTGAATGCAGCACTTTCACAGCATCATCTTTTAGGATTTGAAATAGCTCAACTGGAATTCCATCACCTCCACTAGCTTTGTTTGTAGTGATGCTTCCTAAGGCCCACTTGACTTCACATTCCAGAATGTTTGGCTCTAGGTGAGTGGTTAGGGTTTCTGGGTCATTAAGATCTTTTTTGTATACTTCTATATATTCTTGCCACCTTTTCTTATTATCTTCTGCTTCTGTTAGGTCCATACCATTTCTGTCCTTTGTTGTGCCCATCTTTGCATGAAAATGTTCCCTTGGTATCTCTAATTTTCTTGAAGAGATCTCGAATCTTTCGCATTCTATTTTTCCCAAATAAAAGCTATCAATTTTCCCTCTGGAGACAGATACATGAATTATAAAGTTTACATGAAAAATAAATAAGTAAAAATCTATGAGAAAATCTTGACAAAGAAGAATTTAGGTTGGGGGAAGGGTCTAGCCCTTCCAGGCATTAAAGCAAGTGATAAAGTGTCTATAAATGCAGCAAGGTAGCGTTAGCACACTATTGGGACAGAACAGAAATCAAGGAGTCAGCCCAAGAGCCGCAGAGATTCAGGGTGGTAAGTGCGTCCTCTTAGGCCTTACTGGGAGAAACGACGGGCTTTCTACTGAGTGACGTGGAGACACGTGGACGGCCTCTGGGAAAGTGTAGATTAGATCCATACCCTGTGCTGGGGCTCATCCCAGAGCTTCAGAGATCTGTGAGCCAAATGTGAAACCAGCGGTGTCGGCAGAGGTGGTTGGTGGTGTGCCCCGTTACCCTGGACCTCCACGCGTGAGGTGCCGGGTTCTGGGCTGTTCCCACCAAGGAGCTCACGTGCTGTTCCCACCACCAAGAGCTGTGGGTCTGGTCGTCCGTCATGGGAGTCGCCTGCATGGACACTGCGCGTGTCCGTTTGCTGGGGGTCCAGGCTGTGAGGGTCCACACGCTGGTTCACGGCACTGGGCATCCGGCGTCCTAACTCTTCAGAGAGGAAGGGCCTTCACTGAGGCGAACTTCCTCAAAGGTGAGAGGATTAAGCAGGACATATATGCTGAAAACCACAATTTTAAAAGACACCTGCACGCTGGTGTTCATCCCAGTACTACTTACGATAGCCAGGACACGGAAGCAACCTACAAGTCCATCGACAGATGAATGGATAAAGAAGTTGTGGTAAATATATGTGATGGAATATTCCTCAACCATAAAAAATAATGCATTCGAGTTAGTTCTAATGAGGTGGATGAATCTAGAGCCTATTATACGCAGTGAAGTAAGTCAGAAAGAGACAGAGTGTGTTAATGCATATGCATGGAATTAAAAGGCGCTTGCTCCTTGGAAGAAAAGCTATGACCAACCTGGACAGCATATTAAAAAGCAGACACATTACCTTGCCAACAAAGGTCCATCTAGTCAAAGCTATGGTTTTTCCTGTGGTCATGTATGGATGTGAGAGTTGGACTATAAAGAAAGCTGAGCGCAGAAGAATTGATGCTTCTGAACTGTGGTGTTGGAGAAGACTCTTGAGAGTCCCTTGGACTGCAAGGAGAACCAACCAGTCCATCCTAAAGGAGATCAGTCCTGGGTGTTCACTGGTAGGACTGATTCTGAAGCTGAAGCTCCAAAACCTTGGCCACCAGATGTGAAGAGCTGACTCACTGGAAAAGACCCTGATGCTGGGAAAGATCGAAGGCGGGAGGAGAAGGGAATGACAGTGGATGAGATGGTTGGATGGTATCACTGACTCGATGGACGTGAGCTTGAGTAGTCTCTGGGAGTTGGTGATGGACAAGAAGCCTGGTGAGCTACAGTGCATGAGTCGCAGAGAGTCTGACATGACTTAGTGACTGAACTTTAACTGTATGGAATTTAGAAAGATGCTACGGATGAACCTATTTGCAGGGAAAGAATGGAGATGCAGATGTAGAGAATGCACTGTGGACACAGTGGGGGAGGGAGAGAGTGGGATGAATGGAGAAAGCAGAATTTGCATACATACACTGTTGCTGCTGCTGCTGCTAAGTCGCTTCAGCCGTGTCCGACTCTGTGCGACCCCATAGAAGGCAGCCCACCAGGCTCCCCCATCCCTGGGATTCTCCAGGCAAGAACGCTTGAGTGGGTTGCCATTTCCTTCTCCAATGCATGAAAGTGAAAAGTGAAAGTGAAGTCGCTCATTCATGTCCAACTCTTAGCGACCCCATGGACACTGCAGCCCACCAGGCTCCTCCGTCCAAGGGATTTGTGTCAAATAGACTGCTGGGACAGCTGCTGTATATTAATAACGCAAGGAGCCGAGCCTGCCACTCTGCGATAACCGAGAGGGAGTGGGCACATTTGTGTAATGAGGGCTGAGTCACATTGCCGTACGGAAGGCACCAACGCAGCACTCAGCTCAGCTCAGTCGCTCAGGCGTGTCCGACTCTTTGCGACCCCACGAATCGCAGCACGCCAGGCCTCCCTGTCCATCACCAACTCCTGGAGTTCACCCAGACTCACACCCATCAAGTCAATGATGCCATCCAGCCATCTCATCCTCTGTTGTCCCCTTCTCCTCCTGCCCCCAATCCCTCCCAGCATCAGAGTCTTTTCCAATGAGTCAACTCTTTGAATGAGGAGCTTCAGCTTTAGCATCATTCCTTCCAAAGAAATCCCAGGGTTGATCTCCTTCAGAATGGACTGGTTGGATCTCCTTGCAGTCCAAGGGACTCTCAAGAGTCTTCTCCAACACCACAGTTCAAAAGCATCAATTCTTCGGCGCTCAGCCTTCTTCACAGTCCAACTCTCACATCCACACATGACCACAGGAAAAACCATAGCCTTGACTAGATGGACCTTAGTCGGCAAAGTAATGTCTCTGCTTTTGAATATACTATCTAGGTTGGTCATAACTTTCCTTCTAAGGAGTAATCGTCTTTTAATTTCATGGCTGCAGTCACCATCTGCAGTGATTTTGGAGCCCCCCAAAATAAAATCTGACACTGTTTCCACTGTTTCCCCATCTATTTCCCATGAAGTGATGGGACCAGATGCCATGATCTTTGTTTTCTGAATGTTGAGCTTTAAGCCAACTTTTTCACTATCCTCTTTCACTTTCATCAAGAGGCTTTTTAGCTCCTCTTCACTTTCTGCCATAAGGGTGGTGTCATCTGCATATCTGAGGTTATTGATATTTCTCCCAGCAATCTTGATTCCAGCTTGTGTTTCTTCCAGTCCAGTGTTTCTCATGATGTACTCTGCATAGAAGTTAAATAAACAAGGTGACAGTATACAGCCTTGACGTACTCCTTTTCCTATTTGCAACCAATCTGTTGTTCCAGTTCTAACTGTTGCTTCCTGACCTGCATACAGATTTCTCAAGAGGCAGGTTAGGTGGTCTGGTATTCCCATCTCTTTCAGAATTTTCCACAGTGTATTAACACAGCACTGGAAAAATTAAAAACCAGAAGAGGCAAAAAGCAGCAAGAATTTAAAGTGCATTTACACCCTGGCTTCGATAACAGTGATGCTCAAGACAGGCAAGGTCTTATGTGAGATGGCCCTGCTCTTCCCGACAGGAGCGCTCTGGAGCGCGGTGGACAACAGTCCACCGACCGCCGGGAAATCTGTCTCCGCGTTGGAAAGGGAGCATCTCCTCCGGTCCTGCCTCCTACTTGCCCTGAGCAGCGGGTGATGGGGCCGCCTGTCCCCCGCTGTTTCCTCCCGAATGCTCCCGGGGCCCAAACATGTCCTTTTTCAAGGTTAGGTAGGGGGGATACGTGTGATTCTCAAAGAGGACCCTAAATTACTCGTGGCAGTAGGTTATGTCCTGTATTATATGCTTCTTTTCTGGACTACTCGATTATAAAACAGTAAGACTAATGTTTCTGCCCGCTTGTGGGTATCAGCCCTGTTTGCTTGTACTTAAAGCTTGTCGTGTAGAACTTTTCTGAACTGAAGAATCATCTATGGTGTAAACTAAAAGGATAAGGACGTATTTGATTTTTAAAAAATCATAGAGTAACCAACCTTACTGCTGTGTAATTTGCACACAGCAGAAGTCCACCCATCTCAAGTGTGCCCACGGATGACTGTTGATGAAAGTGCGACTCTGTGAGCCTTCACGCCAACAGGATGGAGACTACGCTCTCCCCAGTGAGCCCCCGGTGCTGTGGGCCTTGTTTGAATGATCAGCTCCTTATTCTGTATCGGGATGTTTCTTTCAGCACGACCTTGAGCTCCACAAGGACAAGCGCAGACCAAGGGATGCTCTCTGGGTGAAGATGCTCCAGGAGAAAACGGAGACTCAGCAGAGGCAGAGGAAGACCCCCGGCCTCGGCTCTCAGCGGGATCTGGAGAGCCAGCAGAGAGAGGTATCTGTGGTCTGCCGTGTTTGCAGGACGGAGCCACGTGCTGCCGTTGGCGCGCTTGGGGAAGCGCCCTTCAGGCCTCAGGTTCGCAGCGGGTGCCGGGTCCAACTTCACCTCCTCTCGATCACACGCAAGCCCTTCCCGTCGCGTCTTATCCCGACCATTTCCCAGGGGAGAGCTTGGCTGGTAGAGGTCAGGGAGCTGCCCCCAGGCGCAGCTTTGCAGTGCCAGAGCCGGGGTGTGCCCAGGCCGCTGGCTACTCCTCACTGCCCTTGGCAAGATGTGCTCTCACCAGCTTTCCCCTCACCCATGACCCCTGCTGCCTGCTCCCCGACAGTCCAGGCCCACAGTCCAGGCCCATTTTGAGTGGAGCTTGCCCAGGACTGGCTCCTTCCTGCCTCTATCTCTGAATTCCTCCTCGGAGTTGCCATCTCAAGCCTCTCCAGAGAGGCTACCTGAACATTTCAGACATGTTTCACATGCCTTCCCGACTCCAGGTTTCTTCCCAGTTGATGGCCTGCCTGACTGCAGGGGGCCTGGGCCTTCCCACCATCCCGCCCTCTTCAGGAAGCCTTCATCTGCTCCCAGCAGCTCCCAAACACACACAAACTTCTCCCACACCATTTTTAATAATCCAACACAGTTCCTTTTTATTTTTCAGTCAGTTCAGTTCAGTTGCTCAGTCCTGTCTGACTCTCTGCAACCCCATAGACTGCAGCACGCCAGGCCTCCCTGTCCTTCACTATCTTCCAGAGCCTGCTCAAATTCATGTCCATTGAGTCGGTGATGCCATCCAACCATCTCATCCTCTGTCGTCCCTTTCTCCTCCCACCTTCAATCTTTCCCAGCATCAGGGTCTTTTCCAATGAGTCAGTTCATTGCATCAGGTGGCCAAAGTATTGGAGTTTCAGCTTCAGCATCAGTCCTTCCAATGAACACCCAGGACTGATCTCCTTTAGGATGGACTGGTTGGATCTCCTTGCAGTCCAAGGGACTCTTAAGAGTCTTCTCCAACACCACAGTTCAAAACCATCAATTCTCCGGCACTCAGCTTTCTTTATGGTCCAACTCTCACATCCATATATGACTACTGGAAAAACCATAATCTTGACTGGATGGACCTTTGTTGGCAAAGTAATGTCTCTGCTTTTTAATACACTAGGTTGTCTAGGTTGGTCATAGCTTTTCTCCCAAAGAGCAAGAGTCTTTTGATTTCATGGCTGCGGTCACCATCTGCAGTGATTTTGGAGCCCAAGAAAATAAAGTCTGTCACTGTTTCCACTGTTTCCCCATCTATTTGCCATGAAGCAATGGGACCGGATGCCATGATCTTGGTTTTTTGAATGTTGAGTTTTAAGCCAGCTTTTTCACTCTCCTCTTTCACCTTCATCAAGAGGCTCTTTAGTTCCTCTTCGATTTCTGGCATAAGGTGGTGTCATCTGCGTGTCTGAGGTTGTTGGTCTTTCTCCCGGCAGTCTTGAGCTGCACCAGGTCTTACTTGCAGCGCACGGGGGCTTCTGTCTCTGCTGCAGCAGGCGACATGTTTTAGTTGCAACATGGGAGCCCTTGGCTGTGGCTTGTGGGATCGAGTTCCCTGACCAGGGATCGAACCTGGGCCCCCTCCATTGGGAATGCAGAGTCTTAGCCACTGGACCACCGGGGAAGTCCCTCACAAAGCTGCTTTTGAAGTTTGCTGTCTTCGTGCCTCAGGTTGACCACCAGAGCCGCCAAGGCCTGAGTTCCATGGATCTGATCTGGGACCTTCCCTGAAGTACGTGCTCAATGCAGCTTGCACCTCCAAAGCAGTTACTTTGTGCCAATGAGAGACAAATAACTTAAAAAACCTAAAAAAGAAAAAAAAAATAGATTCGATGGTAAGCTGGGAGAGGATACAGGCTGTGGAAAAAATGGAGGGCAGGTTAAAGGATATCTGGGGTGCTAGGGAGGGCGGCCCTGCGGGTCTCTGGGTCCAACCACCCTGGAGAAGAGCAGGTGCCAAGGCCCTGGGGTGTGGTAAGCAGGGCACAGTGAGGACCCCTGGGTGCTGGGAGAGCCGGGACGCGGTGGGCAGGGGCAGGGCGGGGGTCCCGGGCCTACGGGCCAGACGGACTGCGACTTTTACTTGGGGTCCGAGGAGGCGCCGCCGCAGGGTTTTAGCAGAGAGTGGGGTCGACCGAGAGCAAGCTCACAGGTAATTCCCAAACTTCGGAACCCAGCTAATGCTGCCACGTGTCTGCCGCTCGCTGTTAGGGTGTCCTCAGGGGTGTCTGTGTTGCGGTTCCCTGGGACGCAGCACACCGAGGGCTGGAGTGTGTCTGGAACTCCCTCAGCTCCTAACACACGGTGGTGTTTTCACATTTTGCTCACGCCACTCGACCTGTGGGATCTTAGCTCCTCAAGCTGGGACTGAACCGAGCGGAAGTGCGGAGTCCTAACCCCTGGGCCCCAGGCAAGTCCCTGGGGGCACCTCTGTGAGGCTGTGGGGAGACACCACATCCAGAGGGGCGCCCGGGCCACGCAGCTCCCTATACATAGTCCGGGCCGGTGGCTGTTGGGACCCAGACCCAGGCTCCAGCAGGCCTCGGAGGAGGGAGGGGACCCACAAGGAACGGCTTGCCCTCAGTGGTGGGAGAGTCGGGTCCCCTCGGAAAAGGTGCTGAAGGCCTCCCGCAGGGACCGGAAACAGGGCCTGTGAGCACGTGAGTAGTCAGGGTGGGCCGTCCTGGTGGGGGCCTCGTCCAGGAGAAACGGTGTCCTACGAAAAGGGGACACTGGACACAGGTGTGGGGGGTCCTGTGAGCACGCGGCAGAGACTGGGACGCGCCTCCCGCGGCCCCCAGGACCGTCCACAGCCCCGAGGGCCGGAGGGCCTGATGGATCCCCCTCAGTGAATCCCCCTCGGCCCTGGGGTCAGACTTCCGGCGTCCACGCCGGCCAGAGAAGCCGCGTCCCTGGTTCTCCGCCGCGTCGGTGCCGCCCCAGGTGCAGGCTCTCTCTAGCGGATGTGGGCAGCCTCCTTGGGGGGGTCTGTGTGCGTTTGCTGGGAAATCACACAAAACCTCGTTTCCCCCGGCAACCTCGTACGCAAACCGCCCGGCTCTGCACCGTATGCGGAGCACTGTCCCCGGGGGCGCCTCCCCGGGGCCCCCGGCCCTGCCCGTCCCTGCACAGCGGGGGCCCTCCTGCCCGGCCTCCATCCATCTGGCGCCACCGCGGTCCCGTCGCTGCCCCATGGCCACGCTCAGCCTGGCCCGGGCACTGCCCTCCCCGCCAGGCCCACTCGCTGCCCCTGGAGCGCGCGGACAGCGCCCCTCTCGCGCTCACCCCGCCCCCCGCGCCCTCGCCCCCCTCGCTGTGCCTGCCCCCCGGGTCCTCCTCCTTTATCCGAAGCCCCAGCCACCCCTCACGCGCCAGATCACCACCCAGTCTATCTCCCCGCTGGTTCCCTGGGAGGGAAGCCTTTACCTATGTGCTCCGTCTTGTTCCCCAGTGTCTCCCAAAAGCCCTGAACAGTGTCTGCCGCGGAGGGGGCGTTTAAGCCGTGTCTTCGGAGGAATTGAGCAGCTGCACGAATAGGGAGCACTTATGTTTCTCTGAGGGCTTCCCTGGTGGCACAGACGGTAAAGCGTCTGCCTACAATGCGGGAGACCCAGGTTCGATCCCTGGGTCGGGAAGATCCCCTGCAGGAGGAAATGGCAACCCACTCCAGTACTCTTGTCTGGAAAATCCCATGGACGGAGGAGCCTGGTTGGCTGCAATAAAGAGTCAGACACTACTGAGCGACTTCTCTTTCACTTTCAGTGTTTCTCTGAAGTGTGCTTATAGCTGACGGCACAGCATTGGCTGAGGTTGAACGGCTTCTCTTATCTACCAGTAAGCAGTCTGTAAAAAGACAAGGGCTCGACCTGGAAATCGTGGGTTTCCTCCACCTCTGGCCCTTGCCCCACCCCCACCTCGGCCCAGAGGCTTCATCCCGTGGAGCTTTCTAGGCGTTTCTCTGGCCCCTCCAAGGAAATCCAACCAGTCCATCCTAAAGGAGGTCAGTCCTGAGTATTCATTGGAAGGACTGATGCTGCAGCTGAAACTCCAATACTTTGGCCACCTGATGTGAAGAGCTGACTCATTGGAAAAGACCTTGATGCTGGGAGGGATTGGGGGCAGGAGGAGAAGGGGACGACAGAGGATGAGATGGTTGGATGGCATCACCGACTCGATGGACATGGATTTGGGTAAACTCCAGGAGTTGGTGACGGACAGGGAGGCCCGGCATGCTGTAATCCATGGGGTCTCAAAGAGTCGAACATGACTGAGTGACAGAACCAAACGGAACTGACTGAACTGGCCCCGCAAGAGCATAAAAATGTCCTCACCCCACTGCAGAGGAAGCTCCAGGCTGCATCCCCTTTCATCGGAGAGTCAAATGGATGCTGAGAGCAGTGAGTCTCTGAGCCTGGACCGGGGGAAAGACCCTGGGGAAGCAGAGCCCCAGGCCTCCCAGACCTGCTGAGTCAGCTTCTGGAGGGGCCGGGAAGTGGGGGGGGGTGCCGCTGGGGGCCGCACACCGTGGGCTGGAGCTCCAGGTGACTCTGGGGGGGCCTTGCTGCCCATGAGCAGAGTTGAGTAAACAGTAGCACCTGAGGACTTTGAAGAGGATGCTCACAGCTCCAGAGAGGGCCTTGAAGTGGAGACCGAGAAAGAGCTTTGCTCTCCGCCCAACTGGAGGTCAGACCTGGATCCATTCCCAAGCACCGGGGTCCCCTACCTCCCCCCACACCGCGACCCCCCTCCCCCACAGTGACGGGGCACCTTGATGGGATTAAAAAAATACACCCAAGCCCTTTCTGTTGACAATACTTCGTGCCAAATACCACTGTCCTCGCAGGAGGCTCATTTGCATTCTATTAATATGTGCATAAAATGTTGTCTGGTCTGAGCCCAAATACACAGACTGGGGAATCAAAGGGAACCTCTTCCCACCTTTTGCCGGCTTCCTCCCGAACAGTTATTTGTTCTAAAACAACTTCCTCAGCAAATTTCCTTTCTAAAGGAAACTCCTCTCCATTTTAAAGGAAAATTACCCCTTATTCCCTGCTCCTTAACCGATTTCTGACAGGGGGCCCTAATGAGGGTGGGAGATTGCAGCTGGCATTTTTCCTGCCCTCCTTTTTAAAGCTGTGGGTGAGGTTCTTGAGAAAATATTCTGAGGAAATTTAGTGACTACAAAGGACTTGCCTTCTGTGTGGAATTTATACGAACACCTAACTAATGCTTTTATTCTGGGGCGGGGCAAACAATTACTGAGGTGCCGTAGACTTTGAACCAGGTCCTATGAGGGAATTATAAAAAGAGCTCTAGTTTATAGACATTAAAGAATAGGTTTCCTGCTCAAAATAGCATGCCATCGCTAAAGTAGATTAAAAATGGTACGGAGAGCAAAAATAGGGGGAGAAAACCACCCAGCTTTTAATAAAATGTTTAAAAATATTTAATAATGTTCAGCAAATATTCTTGGTAAATTTTGCATGCTTCCAAGAAGTTAAAATAGGCTTTTGGGGGGGACAAAAACTTTCTGTCTCTGAGACTGAATTCATTAAAGATCTTAAGGCTTTAGTGGACTTATTTAGTTATCTTATTTTTCTCATAACCAAGGATGTGAAACTCTTGAAGTTTGTACAGATGCAGAGTTAAATGGAGCTTGGAAATCCTCTGGTCCACTTGCCTGGTGGGAGAAACCCTGAGGGGCCAGGGCAGCCTCCCTCCCCAGGCTCTGTCCTGGCTCGGTGTCTGTCTGATCCAGACGCTTCAGAAGTCTTTCTGTTTTTGTTACTATATTTAACCAATTTTAATAAACTCTTCTGGTTTCCCTTGTGGCTCAGCTGGTAAAGAATCCGCCCGCAATGCGGGAGACCTGGGTTCGATCCCTGGGTTGGGAAGATCCCCTGGAGAAGGGACCAGCTCCCCACGGTGTTCTGGCCTGGAGAATTCCATGGACTGTAGAGTCTGTGGGGTCACAGAGTTGGACATGAGTGAGCGAGTTTCACTTTCACTTTTCTGATTAGAAGTGAATGGGATGCACATTTATTGTACCTGCAGTTCACCAGGATTTGAGAGACACGGTGCTGCCCAGCTTGGCATCAGTGGCACGAAGGCTCAACCCCATGAAAGTGCCTGCACTTATTCATAAAACAGTCCCTTGGACTCCAGAAGTCTGTGTTAGCTGGACTCTGGAGAGCGGATCTGAATGGCAGTTCTAGGCTTTTGGTCCTGGTTCCCTGCTTTGTAAGTGGGACGTGTGGGGGCAGGCCTGGAGGGGGCACCGGACGGTGTCTGGGCTCACTCGCCGCGCTTTCAGATGCTGTCTTTCCGTGGGTTGTGACCTGGTAGCGTATGGCGATTTTCCTTAGGGCACATCATGCTTCCCAGGTTTTCATGGACTTTCCTCAGGCCCAGGAGCTAAGAGAACTTCAGTCTCTGAAGGGCAAAGAGTCTGCTCTAAGACACGTTTTTATAATGACTTTTGAGCGATTGGACAGATTTTATACAGTTCTGTTTATAAGAAACATGGAGTGAGTTTCCAACTTAGAAAACGACTCCCCATGGCCTTGGGTGTGTATGCAAGATGTGATTTCTATCTTATCTCAAACGTCCAACCTGTAGCTCTTTGGCACAAGGACTCACATCTGCAAAACAAAGCTATTTGAGAGGGATGCGGTGTCCTGTGGCCTTCCCAGGCGGCTCAGCCGGTAAAGAGCCTGCCTGCAATGCAGGAGATGGAAGAGATATGGGCTTGATCCCCGACCAAGGATTGAACCTGCTCCCCCTGTATTGGAAGACAAAGCCTTAACCACTGGACCACCAGGGGAGTCCCCTAAATGGCTAAATCAGAATTTACTTTTAATTTCCATGGTTCCCATTTTCCCCTTCATTGGAAGGATCTAGACTCCCACATTCAACTGAATTAATAGATACTAACGTCAGGCAGGCTGTTGAAGTAGAATCAGCAGGAACTAGGCTGCACCTAACCATTCGACCTCCCCACTCTCCCCACCCTCCCCCAGCACCCTGACCTGTAGATTCTCTTACTGTGTTTCAAGAGGCATCTACAGAGAGGGGTTTCCTGGGCACGCCATCTTTGCTGGGGAAATTCAGTGCCCATTTGGTTCATGTAGCTGTGAGCACAGGTGCCACTAATTTGTTGTAAGCATGCGTATTTAGGTCATGTTTGTTGTGGAGTACGTCCTGAAGGAAAGAGCTGGACAAATGCAGGGCAAGATATCTTAGGGAGAGCTGTTCATAGGCACCAGCCCACCGGTCACTCCACACACACCTTGGCGTGGCCAGGGCTTTGAAGCCCCATTTACCCGACGTGGGGTAGAAAATCCTATTTAATTGTTCAAACGAAAGTACTCATGATTTGGGGGCTTCCTTGATGGCTTAGTAAAGTATCTGTCTGGAGTGCCGGAGACACAGGAGATACGGGTTCTATCCCTGGGTTAGGAAGATCCTCTGGAAAAAGAAATGGCAACCCACTCCAGTATTCTTGCCTGAGAAATCCCATGGACAGAGGAGCCTGGCGGGCTACAGTCCACAGGGTCACAAAGAGTCAGACACGGCTGAGCAGCCAAGCACACACGTGCTCGCGTGATTTGGGCCGACAGGTTTGTCATGCATATGTAACAGATGAAACGCAAAGAATGGCTGACCCGTGAAATGAACGCTTGATGCTTGTTGAAATAGTTTAAAACCAGCGCATATACTGACCATTTATTTATAAATTAATAGACGCTTGTGTAATATCTTTTGAAACATTGAACTTTAATTTTAATTTCCCTCCTTAAAAAAAAAAAGGATACTGGGCTTCCCCGGTGCCTCAGCAGTAAAGAATCTGGAAGGCAGAGCAACGCAGGAGCCGCAGGAGACTTGGGTTCGACCCCTAGGTCAGGAAGATTCCCTGGAAGAGGGCATGGCAACCCACTCTGTATTCTTGCCTAGAGACTCCATGGACAGAGCAGCCCGGTGGGCTGCAGTCCATGGGGTCGCAGAGAGTCAGACACGACTGACGTGACTGGGTCATGCGCGCATGCCCCAGCCCAGTTCCACAGAACAGGAAGTTTCCCCTCCCCCAGCTCCCAGAAAAGAAGAACGTGCTATAAACTCGCCCTCCCTGAGGGCCAGTGCCTACCAAGATAAAATTGTTCACTTAAATAATTTTAATATAATAAATGTGAATAATTTAGTAGGAACTGATATTTATGGGAAAGTGGTAGCATTTGGCAGATTCTGATGGGGAAGAAAGATCACATCCATTATTTTCAGCAGTGTTCAGGTGGGCATTCTGCTATTAATTGTACTTGAAGACATTAATAGAAAGAGAAAATCACCAAAAATATACATATCAGTTCAGTTCAGTCGCTCAGTCGTGTCCGACTCTTTGTGATCCCATGAATCACAGCATGCCAGGCCTCCCTGTCCATCACCAACTCCCAGAGTTCACTCAAACTCACATCCATCGAGTCGGTGATGCCATCCAGCCATCTCATCTTCTGTCGTCCCCTTCTCCTCCTGCCCCCAATCCCTCCCAGCATCAGAGTCTTTTCCAATGAGTCAACTCTTCACATCAGGTAGCCAAAGTATTGGAGTTTCAGCTGTAGCATCAGTCCTTCCAAAGAACACCCAGGACTGATCTTCTTTAGAATGGACTGGTTGGATCTCCTTGCAGTCCAAGGGACTCTCAAGAGTCTTCTCCAACACCACAGTTCAAAAGCATCAATTCTTCGGCGCTCAGCTTTCTTTATGGTCCAACTCTCACATCCATATATGACCACAGGAAAAACCATAGCTCTGACTAGATGGACCTTCGTTGGCAAAGTAATGTCTCTGCTTTTGAATATGCTATGTAGGTTGGTCATAACTTTCTTTCCAAGGAGTAAGCGTCTTTTAATTTCATGGCTGCAGTCACCATCTGCAGTGATTTTGGAGCCCAAGAAAATAAAGTCTGACACTGTTTCCACTGTTTCCCCATCTATTTCCCATGAAGTGATGGGACCAGATGCCATGATCTTCGTTTTCTGAATGTTGAGCTTTAAGCCAACTTTTTCATTCTCCTTTCACTTTCATCAAGAGGCTCTTTAGTTCTTCGCTTTCTGCTATGAGGGTGGTGTCATCTGTGTATCTGAGGTTATTGAGATTTCTCCCAGCAATCTTGATTCCAACTTGTGCTTCCTCCAGCCCAGCGTTTCTCATGATGTATTCTGCATATCAGTAGTGGGAAAAAAAAGTATTATAAGTATACTATTTCTGGTAGCATAAATAATTGAGTGGTTTTCAAAATAGCAGAAAATTCTGTTTCTTTTGCTACTTTGCATACATTAGGTGCATACAATTGTTGGTTGTACACAACACCGAAATTATTGACTTTTTAATTCATAGTGATGCTTTTGTGCCAAGGAATCTAGCACACAATTTCCTATGACCTTGAACTCAGTGAAAACCACACCATGACAAACTACATTATACCCCAGAAAGAGAGTAATCAGAATCAAATTGAGACAATTCATTTCAATACGTTAACATTATTATTTTCACTGCTCTCAGCAGAATGCTTTCTCCTGTGTCTTAATGACATTCAATCTACCTTTATTATTTAGCACAAATAAATGCCTGAGGTGTGTACAATGTATGTATGTGTGCAAATACATGTGTGTGTCTTTTAAAATCATACTGTTGATACAAAGACAAATCAGGATCAACCCTCTCTGTATCATCACTAATGCATTCCTGCAAGTCTGTGATCTCTTTCCCTTACAGGATTAACTCTCCAGCACCCTGAGCCTTTCTGAACTTTACTGATTACAGGAAACAAGCTAAAGGACCTTAAAAAAATCAAAATACATGTCACAGACTCCACGCACTATGTAAATTGATATTGACGAAATTGGTAAAAATACAGCAGCAGCAAGCAGTTCTAAAGGCCAGCCTACCTTAAGTGCTTTGTATGTATCAAGTAACTTGATTCTTACAAACACCATGTCAGCTGGACGCTATTTTCAGATCCATTTTGCAGATGAGGAAAATTGAGGTACAGTGAAATGAAGTCATTTGTTAAAGGGCCATAGTTTTCCAGGGGCAGAACTGGGACTTGAATCCAGGTAGGGTGCTCTAGATTTCAAACACTGTTTTAGTTGACCATCCAGCCTCTCTAACAGCCTTTTGTACGAAGGCCTTCCTGTAAGCGCATGCATTTTCTCGGTTGTTGTTCCGTTTCTAAGTTGTGTCCGACTCTTTGCGGCCCCATAAACTGCAGCACGCCAGGCCTCCCTGACTTTCACTGTCTCCCCAGGCTTGCTCAAATTCATGTCCATTGAGTCAGTGATGCCATCCAACCATCTCATCCTCTGCCGCCCCTTTCTCCTCCCGCCCTCAGTCTTTGCCAGCGTCAGGGTCTTTTCCAATAAGTCAGCTGTTTGCATCAGGTGGCCAAAGTACTGGAGCTTCAGCTTCAGTGAAAAATGAGAACAGCAAACTGCCCATACCAGGCCCTCTCTGTGAACTACAGGTTTCCCTGGTTATCACGCGAGACACGAGGCACAGCCCAGGAGGACCAACGGGGGTTTGGGGTCACCAAGAGATCTCCTTCTAGGTCAGGTTTCCCACCTATGAAATGAGATGACCACTTTGCAAGGTTGCCGTGGGTTCATGTTTGTTAAGGAGACCCAGAGCACAGATCAGAGCCTGACTTCTTAGAATAGACAGGTTCAAGACACAGCTGTGAAATTAGGTAACAAAAGCAGCAGCCACCAGACTGCCTGGGCCTGGAAGGTGCTCAGGACCAGAAGTCACTTTGATTATTCTTAGAAATACAAGAGACGCAGAACATGTGAAGAGCTTCTGATTTCATCCTGTACATTTATTTTTGTAAAATTAACTCTAATAATGCACAGTGGGAAAAAAAAAGCCAGGAAAGTAGCTGATGCTTTTTTTTTTTAATGAACATAATATTTAAAACTTTATTTTAAAGTCCTATTACCTAGGCAATCTGACAGTCCAGCTTGTCTCAATTCCCTAAATCTCTGGATGGCTGAAGTCTTACTACTTCAACTTCTGGAGTAGAAAAGGGGCTGATCAATGGTTGTTTTTAATTTGTACCTATTGCCTGAAGGCAATCTGGCTTATGGTAAAGACACACAAACATAAAATTATACCTTTAAAAAAAAAATCAAACCCAACTGAGCGTTTAGGACATAGCATGAAACCATAGCTCATTCCACAGAAGTTTGCGTCCTTGGCACAAGTAGTTCGAACACACGCGCGTTGACAGCACGCGCCACACTGCCGTCCCCAGGAGAGGCCCTCTTGTAGGCACTGATCAGCTCAGTTGTCTTCACAACGGTGTGGCTGTGGGCTTCCCCTGTCTCCCCCCATCTTTAGAGGAGAAAAGGGGGCGTACATGTATGTCCCGGAAACCCAGCTAGAAGGCGCAGAGCTGGAGCTGGGCTCCGGCAGTTCGGGGAGAAAGGCCACGGTCCAAATCTCAGCAACTTCCCCAGGAATTCAGCCCAGGAGGGGTCAGAGGTACAAGAGCAGCCGGGGCCCTCGACTAGAGACGTGCAAATGAGCTTTGGGCGGACTGAAGACCCCACAAGACCAGCCATCGATGGAGCTCCAGCCACATTGCTCTCCGACTGATACAGAACAGCGTTTAAGAACCGTTCGGGAGGACGCAGCTGCACGTGTTCTTTGGTCCAGCAAATTAGCTCCCTGGGGCTATGGAAGGAGTGACCACAAAGCGGTGCTGGGCACAGGAGTTCAGTCCCTTGCAGTTCTGGAGTGCGGAAGTGTGAACACACGGCAGCCTCTCCCGATGACTAATGTGCTAAAGTTAAGACGTGACGACTGGGAGGAAAAGCCGAGGATGTGACTACAGTGTTTGGAGGAGGCAACAGAAAGACACCGAGGTCAGGGGCTCCAGTCACACTAGGACCTTTTCAAGGGACTCAGGGGGAGCCTCAGAGCCAATCAGCCAATCTGGGGCCTCTGAGGAGCTTCAGGGCCTCCATCCACGGTCATCTCAGCAGGATCCAGACAGAGGTCATCTCAAAAACATCTATGAGCGAGGTCTTCTTTTCATGCAGTGAGTCTCACTGAAGTCCACGGGAGACACACAGAGTTTCTGAGCAAACTACTTCTGCAAAAACACTGCCCACTTGGGCAGAAAGGAATGGAGAGAGTGCAACCCCCAGATTCCACTGTCAGGAGGCAGGCTGAGAAGACCACGCAGCTGCAAACAAGACTTATACCTTTCACTTCAAAGCAGAGACTCAGAAGGTGGAGCCAAAAGCCGGTGGTGAAGCCATGAGGATTATCCCCAGCGTGCTGCGTGTGTGCCCACTCAGTCACTCAGTCGCGTCTGACTCCGTGTGACCCTGTAGACGGTGGCCCACAGGTTCCTCTGTCCTCCCACTCCAGGCAAGAGTGGGTTGCCATGCCTTCCTCCAGAGGATTTTCCTGACCCAGGGATCGAACCCGAGTCTCTTACATCTCCTGCACGAGCAGGCAGGTTCTTTACCACTATCGCCACCTGGGAAGGCCCGATTTTCCCCAGACTTGAAGCCTAATTGGGGAACTTCCAAGCTCACTGTGTGGCTTCAGGATTCCTACAGCACAAAGACCCCTCTTCACCTTTCTCTCCTCTTGTGAAATGAGCAGCTCATAGCCCTTTCCTGCTGCCTGTCCCACCATGGTTTGTTGGCTGGGCTGGGGACAGATGACTTTTCTGTCTGACTTCTCAGGTCCCTCATAGCTCAGCTGGTAAAGAATCTGCCTGCAACACAGCAGACCCCGGTTCGATTTCTGGGTCAGGAAGATCCCGTGGAGAAGGGATAGGCTACCCACTCCAAGATTCTTGAGCTTCCCTGGGGGCTCAGCTGGTAAAGAATCCACCTGCAATGCTGGAGACCTGGGTTCGATCCCTGGGTTGGGAAGATCCCCTGGAGAAGGGAAAGGCTACCCACTCCAGGATTCTGGCCTGGAGAGTTCCACAGACTGTATAGTCTGTGGGGTCACATAGAGTTGAACACGACTGAGCGACCTTCACTTCTCAGGTCCATGGATGGGCAGAAACTGAACTTGACTAGACCCACGAGCCTCCTCTGCCCTTTTGCAAATTCCAGTGAGGAGCTGATGAACTTTGAGTTTGCGCTATGAGAGATAAGAATCTTGGGAGCCCTGGGAGCGGCTGAATGTGTTTGAATAATAAAAGCTAGAGGGTGGATGGTGGCAGACAGACCTACGGTGGCCCCAGGTCCTGCTGCTGATGCCTTTGTGGAATCCCCTCCCCGACTCACAGAGCAGGACCTGTGACTTGGTTCTAACCCACAGCTTACGGCAGTGGTGACAAATACCGCTCTCCTGACCGTGGTACCGTCTGCTGGTAAACTCACTTTCCCTCCCTTTGTTGACTCTGAAGATGCTAGTGACCATGAGTTCTGCCACCGAAGGAAACAATACTGTCAACATCCCTGTGAGCAGGGACACACGTTTCTGCAATGAGACCTCCGGATGAGAAGAAGCCTGGCCAGCACCTCGTGAGGCCCTAGGCAGGAGGCTGCGCCGTCCCATCCCTGGACTCTGACCCGCGGACACTCGGAGATCACCACTGTGTGTTGTTTTAAGTTGTTGCAGTCGTGGTAATTTGTTACACAGCCACAGGGAATTGGCGCATGTAATTTATTCCTTCAACACCAATAAAGGGTGTGATGCCAATATATAGTAAAAATTTTAATGGATACATGATTATGGCTTTGCTTCACTATTTTCATTAATCTGAGTTCTTAGACTACTTATAGCCCAGTTAATTTATGAAATAAGCATTAAGGTTTTAAGACAATTTTGCACAGAGTAGTAATTTCTCTGTATATTTTAGCCCTCAAATTTTAATTGATGCAGTTTGCTAGATCAAACTTGGATTTATGGGGTGCAAAAGGATTGCTAATTGTGCTTTGATCTCCTCCTGTTTATCAGATAGTTCTAGGCACTTACCAGACATGATCATATTCTCAAAAAAAAAAAAAAAGCAGGGGGCGGGGATGGTCCAGGCTCTATATATGTACACGTAGACCTGACTCACTTCCTTGCGCAGCAGAAACTAACGCAGCGTTGTACAGCAACTATACCCCAATTAAAAAAAGGTTTTTTTTTAGATGGTTATAGTCGTAAAGCAAATGAACAAACAGAAGTCCTGAGAGAAAGATATTATCACTAAGTCTACTTTGCACCTGGAAAAACTGAGGGTTGGAGATGTTGAATGCCTTGCCCATAAGGGCAGAGCTTGGATTTGAGCCCAAGTTAGATGTACCCCCAAACTCACATTCTTTATGTACATTACGCTGGTTATTTTTAAATTTTTAAAAGTCACAGAGGTAGCAGATTTTGTCCCTTCAGTGCTATTCGTCTGTTTCCTGTAACCAACATGCTTTTTAGAGTGATAATCTTTAAGTATTGTAAAATTTTCATAATTATGTTGAACACATGAGTAGTAGAAATGCAAGCACTTTCCTTTATTATTTCAGCAACTCTTCCAAATTCATTTTATGAAGCCAGCATTATTTTGATACCAAAGCCAGACAAGGATGCCATAGGAAAGAAAATTACAGGTCAACACACACGCAAAAGTCCTCAACAAAAGGCTAGCACGGAGGGAGTTCCCTGGTGGCCTAGTGGTTAGGATTCTGGGCTTTCACTAGCGTGGCCTGTGTTCATTGCCTGGTTGGGAAACTGAGATCCAGCAAGCCACACGACATGGCCCAAACATAAAAACACTGGACTTCACTGGTGGATCAGCGGTTAAGACTCTGTCTTTTAATGCAAAGGGTGTGGGTTCGATTCCAGGTCAGGGAACCAAGGTCCCACATGCCACCAAGTGTGGCCAAATTAAAAAAAAAAATGCTAGCAAGGGAGAGAATGCTTGTAAATCAGGTATCTGATAAAGGACTAATATCCAAAATCTATAAAGGACTCATACAATTCAACAACAGGAAGCCCAAACAATCCAATTTAAAAATAGGCTGAAGATCTGAATAAACATTTCTCCGAAGAAGACATACAGATGGCCAGTGGGTACAGGAATGGACGCTCAGCGTTGTTGACCGCCACGGAAAGGTGCACCACAGCCACAACGAGATAGCACCTCACGCCTATTAGAATGATTATTATAAAGAAGGCAAGAAATAACAAGCGTTGGTAAAGAGAACAAGGAAAGGGGCCCCTCGTGCTCTGTTGGTGGGAGTGTGTATCTGTGTGTGCACGAGTGTGCACCCGGTCGTGTCTGACTCTGTGCAACCCCCTGGACTGTGGCCCGCCAGGCTCCTCTGTCCATGGGATTCTCCAGGCAAGAAATTGGAGAGGGCTGCCACTTTTTCCTCCAGGGGAATCTTCCCAACCCAGGGATTGAACCTGTGTCTCCTGTGTCCCTGGCATTGGCAGGTGGGTTCTTTACCACTGAGCCACCTGGGAAGCCCCTGTCTATTGGTGCAGTCACTATGAAAAACAGTATAAAGATTCTTCAAAAAAACTGAAAAAACTATCATATGATCCAGCAATTTCACTTCTAGATATTTATTCAAAGAAAACAAAAACACTAACTTGGAAAGATATATGCACCCATCCGGTCCCATCACTTCATGGGAAATAGATGGGGAAACAGTGTAAACAGTGTCAGACTTTATTTTTGGGGGCTCCAAAATCACTGGAGATGGTGACTGCAGCCATGAAATTAAAAGATGCTTACTCCTTGGAAGAAAAGTTATGACCAACCTAGATAGCATATTGAAAAGCAGAGACATTACTTGCCGGCAAAGGTCCGTCTAGTCAAGGCTACGGTTTTTCCCGTGGTCATGTATGGATGTGAGAGTTGGACTATGAAGGAAGCTGAGCGCCGAAGAATTGATGCTTTTGAACTGTGGTGTTGGAGAAGACTCTTGAGAGTCCCTTGGACTGCAAGGAGATCCAACCAGTCCATTCTGAAGCAGATCAACCCTGGGATTTCTTTGGAGGGAATGATGCTGAAGCTGAAACTCCAGTACTTTGGCCACCTCATGTGAAGAGTTGACTCATTGGAAAAGACTCTGATGCTGGGAGGGATTGGGGGCAGGAGAAGAAGGGGACCACAGAGGATGAGATGGCTGGATGGCATCACCGACTCGATGGACCTGAGTCTGGGTGAACTCCGGGAGATGCTGATGGACAGGGAGGCCTGGCGTGCTGCAATTCGTGGGGTCGCAAAGAGTCGGACACGACTGAGCAACTGAACTGAACTGAACTGACGGTAGCCAAGCCATGGAAACAACCTGTTCTCACTGATGGATGAATGGATAAGGAAGACGTGCCCTAGATATGCAATGGAATATTATTTAACCATCAAAAGAATGAAAAGTTCCCATTTGCGACCTGGATGGACCTCGAGGTGAGGCATCATACCAAGTGAAATAAGTGAGACACAGAAGGACACTGTGTGATCGCTCTTTTATGTGGAACCTGAATACAGATTTGAATAGAGTCCAAAAAGTCAAACACACCTCCCAGACCCAAGCCCACAGGCAGAACAGACGGATAGAGGATTGGAAGGTGGGAGAAATAGGTGAACTCGTTGGCACATGTATCAAAGATTTGATTCAACTAATTACTTAATAAGGTGGTGAGATGCTAAGATTGATTCAAAAGAGAATTTCACGGATGAAGATTTAGTCCATGGAATTCTCCAGGCCAGAATACTGGAGTGGGTAGCCTTTGCCTTCTCCAGGGGATCTTCTTCCCAACCGGGGAATTGAACCCAGGTCTCCTGCATTGCAGGCAGATTCTTTACTAGCTGAGCCACAAGGGATTTATGTAGTGGCTGGTAAACAGTGTCTTTCACTGAGAATGACAAACCCGCTGAAACTTAAAGGTGCGCACACACACACCAACAGAAGACAGTAGAATCGCCTCAGTGGGAAAATAACCCTGCTATATATACTGGAATTCCTTTTAGGATTATTTCCTTAAAGTGATTTGTGGTTATCTCTCCTTACATTTTATCAGTTTTTATATCTTCATAGGTATGTATAGATTTCCAATTTTAGACATTCTTTCCCTCCTGTGATGTATGATTAAATATATTCTTTCTTCCTTGTGAGAAAGGGAGTTTATCACGTATAACAAAACCATAAAGAAGTAATTCGCAAGTCCTATGGAGAAGGAAATGGCAACCCACTCCAGTGTTCTTGCCTGGAGAACCCCAGGGCCGGGGGAGCCTGGTGGGCTGCCGTCCATGGGGTCGCACAGAGTCGGACACGACTGAAGCGACTTAGCAGCAGCAGCAGGTGATGCGGAGTAACTCCTTGGCTCCCCAAGCTGTAATGCCAACTAAACTACTTTACCACTTTCTTTAAACATGTTTAAGATAAACAGTCTTAAGAGGCAGGTTTTGTTGGAAGCGCCTTTGCATAGCGCTCTAAATTCCTAAGCCCGTCTCCGTGTGTGGTCTGGGGGCTGAACCCGGGGAGATGAACCCTGTGGGTTCCCAGGACCCGCCCTGGGACCGCGGTGGACGCCGCGGGGGTGTCACCGGGACGCGCCGGGCTGACCGCGGGGTGTCGCTGCAGCAGAGACCTGCCCCGGCGCATCCGCTCCGAATCCCGGGAAGGGACCCTTGCTCCCCAAATCAAAGCCAGCTGTAACGCACCTTAAATAAGAGCTCAGACAGAAGCGTTCCACGGAGACCCTCAGTCCTTGCTGGACAAGCCACTGCCACTTGAAGTTTTAAGGAATGGTTGAAGGGCGCACAAAGGAACATTTGGTTATTCAAAAGGGTTGATTTTTACGAGAAGCTTCCAAAAGACTCCCCGCAAAGTGGGTCAGTACTGACATCCCCGTGTCCCTCCACCTCGGGGAGAGGCCCTTCTGCACCCCCCGCCCCTGGGCTGAGCCCTCCACTCGCGCCCGGGAAAACGGGTTAACGTGCGAGGTCCAGGAATCCCAGTCTCCTTCCCTCTGGCTCCCCCGGGGCCTCTTTTGGGGGACGATAGGAATTGAAGCTTCGAACGGCTCGCCTTGAAAGGCCAGGGGAGCGCGGCAGGTGGCCGGCCGCCGGCGGGGCTGCAGGCGGCGTGGGGGCCGCGGCCGCTCCCTCGGCTGGAGGCGGGTCCCCGCTGCGCGCTCATTAGCGCCCACTCTGCTTAATGGCTTCCTGGGGCTGGATGTTTACTTGTCGTTTGTTTTCGCCTCTGTTGCCCAGCTACCGCACCGCACGCTGACCGCGACTTTTCTTGGCTTCTCTGCAGCGCGCGACGGGAGTTGCTGGACGTGCGCCCCCGCGCCAGGCCTCGGCGCGCACAGCCCCGCGCCCGGCGGGCACCCCGCGCCTGGCTGGCACCCGCGCTCCCGCGCCTACCGGGTTGGCCCTGGCGCGAGGCCCAGGACCCGGGACCCGCGTTCCCGGTCCGGCCTCAAGTGCGCTTCATCGTTAGCATGGCTCAGGAATGGCGGGGGAGGGTCCTCCCTGGGCAAGCCGCGGCTCTCGGAGGCCCTCTGCCCAGAATTTGGTGGGAGCTCTGCTGGCCCCGTCGGCCCCTCGGGGACACGTGAAATGCTGGGAGCTGACAGCAGGGGAGACCCGAGCCCCGGGGCCTTCACACCCTTTACGCCCCGGGGTCTGCCCTCTGGCCAGAGCAGGGAGTATCCACGTCATTTTGGGCAGAGTCTTGGGAACATGCCCCGGTGAATGAAAGCCCTTCCCTCTGGAGGGGGAAGGGTCCTACCTACCTTGGGGCGTAGGGGGGACGCCCTGAGTACCTGAGGGAGTCCGGGGTACCGCCTGAAACGACCTCCTGAATGAAGAATTGCTGTAGGAATCCGACTGAATAGACTGGTCCGTGCTCCTCCGGGTTACCCTGGCAGCGTCCATAAACCCTCTCCTAGCCCTGGACTTCCTCATGGTCGTCTTGAATTGAATGGAAAATTCCACCCCAAGCTATTGATAGAGATCCTTGGGGAAATTCGAGGGGTCTTCTGGGGAGGTACTGTTTTAAAGAAGCTATTTCATGTATCTAGTTGTACCTCCTAAGACAGGCCTTATCAGTTCCTAAGAGATGAATGATATTTAAAAGCGGTGAGACTCCCGGTGTTTTCTGTGAGCCTGGCAGTGAGTCTTTTATCACAAGCAGCATATTCCTATGTGACGATTGGTTTACAGTGTATGGTAATTCTGGAGTCTGCATGTCAAGGTGATAAAACTAGAAACTGAATTTTAGGAGAAAGTTACCTTTATCTACTTCCTCTCATCGCCCTCAAACCTACCCACCCCTTTCTCCCTTCCTTTCCGGAAGCCCTCCTCTCTCCCACCACCTCTCCGAAGAATTCTCCTTATATTAACTCCTAGTTACCACCATCTGGGATGAAAAAAAAAAAAAGAAGAAGAAAGAAAGGAAAACAGTTTACTTCCCTTGGAATTGTTTCCTTTAGTTTTTAAATATAAATAACCCCTAGAATTAAGGGACAGAGAGACTTTTAAAGGTGTTAGTTTTCTGGAGTCAGTTACTGTTGAAGATAATCCTTTCCTAACTAGATAGCTGCAAGTTAGCCAGGTGTTGTCCTTTGATGCTCAGAAACGGCATTTTAAATTTCTAATTACCCACTGACTTATTGTTTGCCATTAAATTGTCACTTTGCGATATATGTATGTGTATATATATATGTATATATATGCCCACGCACATATATACTGTTCTTTTTGAAGATAGATTGTAGGGCTGCAAAATGAACTGCCCAAATGTGGAATGTGGAAGAACAGGAGTGGCACTGAGGAGTTTTGGAAGCTGATCCCCCGGAGGAAGCTTGTGGAACAGAAATCAAACAAAAACTCCAGAATATAAAATTTAAAAGTTTGTATTTCTGCTTTTTTTTTCTTCTGAAATTGAATAATTTCCCCCCACTTTTTAGCAATTAATTCTGGGAAGTAGTGATGTAATCTGCCTTCCAATTAAGTTAACATTACATAACATTTTAAAGTATTTTAAAACTATTGATTTTACTTTAATTTCTTAAGTAAAATAAGCACTGTAAAACAGTGCTTCTGTGTTTGGTATTTTCCTTTAGGGTACGGACGTCAGTGATAGCAATAATCGTCAAGAGCTACAGTTCAGAGGTGGCACAAAAGTACATGGTTTTTCCCTCAGGACAATACTTGAGCTGCTTTTTTCACCGAAGAGAGGAAACCCGTTTCAGTAAAGTGGAGCACTTACTTTCTGCTTAGAACTGTGCACAAATACAGATACAAGTAGCCTAAGGGTTGAGAAACCAGTGTTCTCAAAACTAGTTTGAGATTTTCAAGTAGGGCTGCAGGAAATTCTGTAAGCTGGCTTTTCTTTATTGAGTCAGGCAACACTAACAACATCGCACGGTGGTGTCGTCCCAACAGCATCACTTATGCTAACAGAAGCATGGTTTTTTCAGAAGGTAGGAGAGAGCAGTAATTTGAAAGCGAATCAGCCAACAGCTCTGAGCGGTTTGTGATGCATTTGTATAAATTCTGGTTGGTTCACATGATCTTCATGAGAAACTCATAGAATTTGGTGGGTGACTGTCATCTTCCCTAAAGTCTGAAGTGCTCTTGATAATGAAACCCTCTGGAACTCTTGCATAAATATTTATTAAACGCTCACCATGCCAGAACTGGTCCAAGTTGGTATAGGGGGAACATCACAGGCCAATAATCACAGATAGTTTTCCTATAGACACGTTGCTGAGGCAAAGCGTTTTTAGGTGTTCAGTTCAGCCGCTCAATCATGTCCGACCCTTTTCGACACCGTAAACCACAGCACACCAGGCCTCCCTGTCCATCACCAACTCCTGGAGCTCAGGTGAGCATCACCTTTTATTAATACATTCATATTAATGGGGCTTCCCTGGTGGCTCAGAAAGTAAAGAACCTGCCTGCAATGCGGGAGACACGGGCCTGCTGTCTGGGTCAGGAAGATCCCCTGGAGAAGGGAATGGCTACCCACTCCAGTATTCTTGCCTAGAGAATTCCATGGATAGAGGAGTCTGGCAGGCTACAGTCCATGGGGTGGCAAAGAGTTAGACATGACTGAGCGACTGATACAAACACTTCACATTAATGTCCTGCATGAAGATTCCGGTCTCTCTTCTCTAACCTGCATTCCAGATTTTAGAGGCAATGCTATCTTTCATGTTACCCCATATATTATTATGTACTATTTCCATAAAATGTCTAAAGAAATTTTGCTCAAGCTTGCAAATTTCTTAAGAAATTTGTGCATTTAATCCACTTAATGTGGCATTTCCAAAGAAGATTTAAATGTTGTTAGTAGAGTGATTTTTTTTTTTTTTATAGAATGGAAGAGGGCAATTTTGGAGTGGTGTGTGGAGCTTTGCAGCCCTGGTGAAGGGAGGTGATGGCGTGCCAGTTCTGGGAAGCTCCTCTGAGTGGGGCTATGGAAAGGAGCCAGTGGGCTGGTCCAGACTGGAAGGAGGGATACGGGACCCTGCTGGAGCTGCTCGATGTTGAACTCGGGCTTGAGCGTGTTTGCCCTGAACTGCCCATCTCTCTGTCCGCACGATGTAACCCTCCTCTTAGAGTGGACGCAGCACGCTGGCTATCTGAACAAGGGTTTAAATTAGAGCTAGAAGGTCGAGCAGAAACACCTTCCTCACCACTGAGACCCTGTTTGTGTGGAGGTGAAAGCTGTTGTCTTGTGTAACAGGCTGGTGTGTTGAAGGGTCCTCATCACCGCTGGGAATCTCAGTTGTCATGGCGATCAAGGATGTCACAGCTGTGAGATGAGGCTCCGTGTCTGACATGGGGGAGTCTGAGTACCAGGTTGGCTGCCAGCTCGTAGATCCCCTCGGGAGAAAAATAGTACTGTTTTCTGGAAAGTACGGGACTCTGATCTAAATAAGTGTCTGCGAATGTTGTGATAGTTTTGGAATTTCAGAGTAAAATTTTGTTGAAGGATAGTTGATTTACAATGTCCTGTTAGTTTCAGATATTCGCACACACACACACACATACACACACACACCCCCCGTGTGTATATATTTTTCTCTTTCAGATTCTTTTCCCTTGTAGGTTAATACAAAATACTGAGTAAAGTTCCTTAGGCTATATACAATAGGTCCTTAATGTTGGAATATTTAAACGGTATATATATAGAATGCATTTCTTGTCTCTACCAAGATAAGTTTAGTTTCTCTGAGAGTTTTAAGAATTAAAACATTGATAATTTTTTACTTGTATACAGTGATAAATTAAGAAGTCTACAGGTAGTTATGTTTATAAATAATAGTATCAGATACTGAAATACCAGAGTAAATCTGGCAGAGTTGAATGAACTGTAAATTTCCAGTTTTAAACCAAAAGGAAGAATTTATTGTTCAAATGTTAAACTTGGCCTCAAATACATATATATACGCACACACACATATATATTTCTGTTTAGATTTATGTCTGTATTTTTTGTTGTTGTGTTACACTTTTTAGTTTGTATCGGGGTATAGTCAGTTAACAAGCAATGTTGTGATTGTTTCAGGTGAAAGGTGAAGGGACTCAGCCGTACATTTACATGTATCCATTATCCCCCAGACCCCACTCCCATCCAGGCTTTGGCCTGAAATATCAAGCAGTATATCTCATTGTGAATTCATATTATTTTTTATTTATAAGGTAATGAACACATATAATATCAAATACTACAATAGACTACTCCATGAGCAAACAGGACCTTATAATTGAATATTTTTTCCAGTGTCCCCTCCTAGGAGAATAGGAACCAGGCTATTCATCAACACGGAACAGAGGAAAGAGGTGAGATTTCTCGTACTGGTGAAAAGTGTGTTTTCTAATGCTATATTTATTTCCATTGTGGATATTTTTGCATGTCTACTATGTTCCATGGTTTTCAATTACTTAGAATTCAGATTTTCATTTCAGTGACATGGTTAGTGTAATGAGCATTTGAAAACCTTATTGTATGTAAAATAACATTTTGCAACACCCATACAGTTTCATTCAGATGACGTCAAAGAAGGAAGTCATGATCTCTGCCTGCAAAGAGAATACAGTGTGTCTGGGAGGAAAAGCATTCAGTAAATGTGACTCAAGGAGAGTGAGGAATTCATCGGATAGAAACAGGGTTGGAGAGAAAGAGAATAAATTATCCTGGGGAATTCCCTCATGGTCCACTGGTGAGAACTCCATGCTTCTAATGCTGGGGGCCCTGGTTCAATCCCTAGTGAGGGAACTAAGATAAGAACCCACAAGCCGCATGGTACCAGAAAAATAAATACATAAATTTTCTTAAAAAAAAGAAAATAAATCATCCTTAGCCTTTGCTATAAAATCAAGGTGAAAATAAGCGGAGGAGGTTTCCTGGAGATAACAGGTGTTAGTGTCGTCTTAAAGATCTTGCTTTTCCAGGAAGGAGAGGGCTTGCCCGCCGTGTGCCTCCAGTGAGTTTTAGCTGGTGCTGTCGCCTAAGCTCCCGGCTGCACCACCGTGGGGCCCGGGAATGGTTTTCTCCTGACAGGAGGTGTGTTTTCCATCTTTCTTCCTTTGCAGTCCTGTGCACTGCCCTTCCCTCCTGAGGGAGCTCTGCTATTTCAGAACCCATGTAACATCTTTGGCAAGCTCGCATGGCCTGATTTGGAAATAAAAAGGCAGGAGGATCTGGGATAGAACGTGAAATATCATGAACTGTATTTTAATACCTGTACGTCATCAGTTGGGTTTAACAATGATGAGAACTTTCTGCCTTTGTCGCTAGTGCTGGGTTTTGTCTGCGTGCTCACACACAGCAGCAGGAGAGAGGTAAGGCCACCTGCATCTGGCTCCTCGTTTGGCTCCTCTGGGGCCTTCTGAGCAGGTCCTCAGACCCCTGAGCGCCTCTAGGAAATGGGGAAGGTCGTGCTTATTTCATGAGGCTCTCATGAGAAGACCCTTATGTGCACGTGCCTGGCACAAATTCATCTGAAGACAAAGTGAAGCGTGTGTGCTGTTTAAAGTAGGTTTTATTTTGTGTGTATGCTTTTTATCTAGTTATTTTTCCGGACAACTTGGTAGGCTGTGTCCTGAACGTCTTCGTCCTTAGAAGGTGGTGTGGGTGCCGGTGGGACCCAAAGCCCTTGGCAGAGGGCAGGTGCTTCCATCTGCCCCTCGTCCCTGTGGTGCCCCGGCCCTTCTAGCTGAGCTGGGAGGCCCGGGCCTTCGCACCTGGGTGTCAGGAGCACAGCATTTTCCACTGCCAGACAGGGCAGGGTTGTTGGAGCCGCTCTGCCAGATGGCTGGAGATGGCTGAAAGCTTAATTTGTAGCAAACATTCGACTTCTGTTCCGCATTCTCTGGAGAGGAGACAAAATGCCCTCATGGCTGTAGACCAGCTGCTTAACCCTTTTAAAGCAGGGTAAATCTTATGTATTAAATTCAGAAAGGTGGTTTTCTCTAATACTAGAAATGTGGAGCTTTTGAAAAAAGTCACGATCCGCTTGAAATAAGGCTTTATTGTCTGTGCAGAAATGGAAGAAATTAAAAGTATTTTTAATGTTAATTGTTTCTAATGACCCCTCTGAATTCAAAGAGGAACTGAAAGCAGTCTGCTCTCCCACATGTTCTTGCTAGTACATACAGGTGTATAGAAGTTTTTACTCCGGCACGACTGAGAAAGACTTTGGTAGACAACTTGTAAGATTTCATGGAAGTTTCGAGACAAGGATCAAAATGTTGTCTTTTTTCTTTAACTGTATATTAGTCTGCCAACTTCAATGCTAACATTAATTAATAAAATGATGTAAAGATATTACAAGAAAAGACAACTACAGACCAATATCTCTCGTGACACAGATGTAAAAATTCTCAACAACAGTCAGCAATCAAATTCAAAAAAGTAGGAAAAGAATGAGAAGTCAAGTCATGAGACTAGGAGAATATATTTGCAAAAGCCAACACCTAATAATGGAGTGTTATACAAAAACATACAAAGAACTCTTAAAGTGCAACAATAAGAAAAGAAACAGCTGCATTAAAAAAAAAAGGGCTAGGGACTTCCCTGGTGGTCCAGGGGTTAAGCATTCATGTTTCATGCAGGGGATGTGGGTTTGATCCCGGGTCAGGGAACTAAAATCCCACATGCTGAGGGACAACCAAGCCCCACGCCACAACTAGCGAGAACCCTGCACGCACATACGAAGAGCCTGCGCACCGCAGTGGAGATCCAGCCCCCAGATTTCTTAAAAATAAATAAAAAATGGGCTAAAGACCACGATAGACTCCTCACCAAAGAAGACGTACAGGTAGCAAATGAGCATGTGAAAAAATGCTCCATTTCTATATGCCTTCAAGGAATTGGAAATGAAGACCATGATGAGATATCACTACACACCTATTAGAACAGCCAATAAAAAGAGAAATAGCCAAAGTCTGGAATGCCGACAGCACCGAATGGTGGTGGGTTTGTGGAGCAAGGGGAGCGCTCGTTCATTGCTGGTGGGACTACAAACTGGTGCAGCCACTTTGGAAGACAGTTTGGCGGGTTCTTACAAAGCTCTTTCAATGTCCTATCTTTTTGCAAATCGGGAAAGGAGTACGTCAAGGCTGTATATTGTTACCCTGCTTATTTAACTTATATGCAGAGTACTTCATGTGAAATGCTGGGTCAGGTGAAGCAGAAGATGGAATCAAGATTGCTGGAAGAAATATCAATAACCTCAGATATGCAGATGACATCACCCTTATGGCAGAAAATGAAGAACTAAAGAGCCTCTTGATGAAAGTGAGAGAGGAGAGTGAAAAAGTTGGCTTAAAACTCAGCATTCAGAAAACTAAGATCATGGTATCTCGTCCCATCACTTTATGGGAAATAGATGGGGAAACAATGGAAACAGTGAGAGACTTTATTTTGGGGGGCTCCAAAATCTCTGCAGATGGTGACTGCAGCCATGAAATTAAAAGATGCTCCTTGAAAGAAAAGCTATGACTAGCCTAGACAGCATATTAAAAAGCAGAGACATTACTTTACCAACAAAGGTCTGTCTAGTCAAGGCTATGGTTTTTCCAGTGGTCATGTATGGATGTGAGAGTTGGACTATAAAGAAAGCTGAATGCTGAAGAATTGATGCTTTTGAACTGTGGTGTTGGAGAAGACTCTTGAGAGTCCCTTGGATTGCAAGGAGATCCAACCAATCCATGCTAAAGGAAACCAGTCCTGAATATTCATTGGAAGGACTGATGCTAAAGCTGAAACTCCAGTACTCTGGCCACCTGATGCTAAGAACTGACTCATTGGAAAAGACCCTGATGCTGGGAAAGATTGAAGGCAGGAGGAGAAGGGGACAACAGAGGATGAGATGGTTGGATGGCATCACTGACGTAATGGACGTGAGTTTGAGTAAACTCCGGGAGTTGGTGGTGGACAGGGAGGCCTGGCATGCTGCAGTCCACAGAGTCACAGAGAGTCGGACACAACTGAGCAACTGAACTAACTGACTACAAAGCTCTGCATACTCTTTCCATACAACCCAGTGATCACAATCTTGTTATTTACCCAAAGGAGTTGAAAACTATGTCCACACAAAAATCTGCACGTGGATGTGTATAGCAGCTTTATTCATAATTGCCAAATTGTGGAAGCATGTCCTTCAGTAGGTGATGGATAAATAAACTGTGGTGCCTCCAGACAGTGGAATATGGATCATTCCCCCAAGAAGAGCTGTCACGTCATGAAAAGAGCTAGAGGAGACTTAAGTGCATATGACTAAGTAAAAGAAGCCGGTCTGTAAGTGAGCATACAGCGTGATTCCAGCCGCACGGATTCTGGAAAAGGCGAAGCTACGGAAACGGTGCAAAGATCAGTGGTTGCTACTGGTTAGGGGTGGGGGAGGGTTGCATGGCCTGAGCACAGAGGATTTTCAAGGCAGTGCAAGTACTGTGTATGACGTTATAATGTTGAATGTATGCCGTCATTTGTTTGTTCAAACCCATAAACCTCCAAGAGTGAACCCTAACGTAAACTTCAGAGTCTGTGTCAAAGTAGCTTCATCCCTGGTCACACATGTACATCCTGGAGCGCAAAGTTGATAAACAGGGAGGTTGTGCCAAACCTGTACCTTCCTCTCAATTATGTTGTGAAGCTAAAACTGCTCTAAAAGTAACGCGTTTATTAGAGACAAAAGAGTGGGTGCTTAATCGTGTCCAAGTCTTGCGACCCCATGGAGCCAGGCTCCTCTGTCCACGGGATTCTCCAGGGCAGAACACTGGGATGGGTAGCTGTTCCTTCCTCCAGTGGAGCTCCCTAAACCAGGAGCTGAGCCTGGTCTCCTGCATTGCAGGCAGATTCTTTACCATCTGAGCCACCAGCTTCTTTCAAATATCCCAGTTTTAAAAGATGACATAAAGTGACTCTCAAGCCTGAAAGTCCCTTTCCGATCCTGGCTTTTCGCTCCACGTGGGTATTTCTGAAGCCTTTCCATGCAAGGGCCCCGCAGGTGAGTTTGGAGCGTGGTGGGTGCAGCTCACACCCAGCCGTGAGAAAGCCTGCCGCCTTTCATCTGGCCCGTGGGTGTCTGCCGGCCCTGGGGTGCCTGTTTGGTTTGCCTGCACTGAGGCCAGCGTACCTCTGACTCAATATTGTTACTCCAGAGCTGACCTGAGGAGGAGATTGTTCACAGAAGGGTGAGAAAAAAAGAAAAAACTGAAACGCAGCAAGACCCTTCCCAACATGAAAAGGAGAGGTGCCACTTGAAATTAAATCCAAAATGAGTTTCAGGAGGCCGCTCTAACGCTGTGTCAACAGGGGGGTCAGTGAGCGTGGACACACCGGCCTTTAGGAGAGCGGCAGGCAGGGGATTAAAGGGACATGGCCGGCCCGCCCGAGCCTCGCACTCGTGTCTGCGGCCTGCCGTGTGGGCAGCTGCACCCTTCTTCCCCGTGTCATTTCACGTTTCCCTCCTGTAACCATGTGGCGCTGGGTTGTGGTTTCTCTGGGTGACGTGATCCAGGCGGACATGTGGCCACAGTTGCTAGTGTGAGAAGCTGGGTAAGGTTCAACCGGGAAGCCTCGCAGAAATCCCAGAAAGGACGCCCTTGAGACACCAAAACCAGGTCATGCAGGCTGTGAGCAGCTCGGCCTGTGTGGCTGCAGGTCCCCTTTGAGAGGGTGTGGTCACCCTTGGGAGACCCAGATGCCAGGCAGTCCCAGTGGCCTTTTCAGCAGAGACCGGGGGCGGGGGTGTTCCCTTGGCCACAGTGAGGCGTGTCTGTCCGGGGCGGGAACTGCCTTCAACTGCCACTTTCAAAGTCAGACTTTGGGTGGCTGGCTGGATTACAGCAGGTGGGCACTATAGTCAAGGTAGTGTTAGTCACTTAGTCATGTCTGCCTCTCTGTGACCCCATGGACTATAACCTACCAGGCTCCTTGGTCCATGGGATTCTCCAGGCAAGAATATTGGAGTGGGTGGCCATTTCCTTCTCCAGGGGATCTTCCCAACCCATTGATCGAACCCAGGTCTCCCACACGGCAGGCAGATTCTTTATCTTCTGAGCCACCAGGGAAGTGCCACTGGTGGGCACTGTGGGTGGATCTCAGAGCTTTATTATCACCTTGTGACTCTGCATGTCGCCATTAACCACACACACAGATCTTGCTCTTCACAGACAGACAGTCGTGCCCTCTGCTGTTCCGGGGGCCTCTGAGGGCTGAGCGTGAGGCTGCCTGTCATTCTGCTGTAACTCGGGCCTCGGTCAGCGGCATGGTGTCTGCACCCTGACCTGGCCCTTGGCCACAGGGTGGACGGGCTTGGTGGGGCTGGATGCAGGCGTGCCCAGGCGTATCAGCAAACCGGCCTTTCTTGTACGTGTCAGGGTAGATTCCCCACCATCACCAGGCAGCGGCACGCCTGACCCCGTAGCCGGACGGCATCAGTGGTCCCCGGCAGTGGCCCTGACCAAAACCACCTCAGGAGACTCCTTAGAAACATCCACTCTCGGGACCTCCCTGGTGGCCCAGGGGGTAAGACACTGAGCCCCCAGCGCAGGGGACCTGGGTTCGGTCCCTTGTCGGGGAACTAGATCCCACCTGCTGCAAAGAAGACCCGGTGCAGCCAAATAAATACAAATAGATTAAAAATAGAACAAGAAATCCACACTCTCAGGCTGCCCGCACACCTCCTGAACTCAGGAACCTGGGCTGCCCAGCAGTCTGGTTTGTCAGCCCCGCCAGTGATCCTCATCCTAGAGGCTAGAGTGTGAGAACCAGGCTCCCGCCTTCACCCTGCTCGTGGACTGGACTGTCCCATCTGATGGCAGGGCTGTCGAGTCCGCGTCTGGATTTGCAGCGGGCGGCCGCCTGCCTTTAAGCAGTGAGTGCCTGGGCCTGTCTCTGAAGGTGGTTCTTTCCCGGGGGTCAGGGGCACTCCCTGCCTGTCCCCGCCACCCCCTGCCCTGAGTTGCACCCCAGTTTGTCAGGGCACCAGGCTCTGAATGTTTCCTTACAGGGCAGATGTGGCCTTGCCTGTCCAGGCGCCTGGCCCACACCTGGGGCGTATCTGTCGGAGATCCACTGGGGTTAGGCTGTAGCCCCTGTGCTGACGCTGAGCCTGATACACTTGCCTGGGGGCCACGGTGGGGGGCCTGTGGGGTGTCTCTCTTGCCGGGGTTGGGGGAAGAGGAGGCGGAGGCATCTGTCTGTGGGGTGAACACGTGTGTGTGTGAACCCCACGCAGCATTTCCTACAATACAGGCCCTGGGCTCTCTGAGCCCAGGGTGGTGAGCGAAACTGGTTCCCAGAGGCGTTTCAGCGTGCTCCCCGGGCTCGGGGACGGCACACGCCCTGAGCCCCCACGGGCCTTTGGTTTCAGTCTCAGATCCTGCTGCCACTCGTGGCAGCCGCCGAGGTCTGCAGGACCCCACGTACTATGAGAACGTGTGGGCGGCTTCCAGCCCTTCCTCTGTCCAGCGGGCTGGAGGCCGTGGTTTGGCCTCCACAGCACGAGACGTAACACTGGTGACACTCAGGCTCTGAGTAAACACTGTCCTGGGAGGTGAGACAAGACCTGGCGGGGACAGAGAACAGTGGAGGGGAGGGGAGGGGAAAAGGATGAAACGGAAAATGAAGAACGTTTTCATCACCTCATAAACCACTTAGAGAAGAGATTTCTTAGAAGCGAGGTTGAGGGGCTGTGGGATGGACATAACCTGTTGCGTGATTTCACAAACTGCTAGCCTTCCAGGAGCCAGGTCTGAACTTTGCTTTCTCCAGCTCTTGGGGTTTCCCTGGTAGCTCAGCTGGTAAAGAATCCGCCTGTAGTTCAGGAGAGCCCAGTTCGATCCCTGAGTCGGGAAGATCCCCAGGAGTAGGGAAAGGCTACCTACTCCAGGATTCTTGGGCTTCCGTTATGGCTCAGCTGGTAAATAATCTGCCAGCTGTGGGAGACCTGGGTTTGATCACTGGTTGGGAAGAGCCCCTGCAGAAGGAAAGGCTACCCACTCCAGTATTCAGGCCTGGAGAATTCCATGGACTGTATAGCCCATGAGGTCGCAAAGAGTCGACATGACTGAGGGACTTTGACGTTCTTTCTTTTCAATAAAGAATAGCTCTTTGCAGACACCTGGTGAGCAGAGTGCTCCTGGACACACAGTAGGTGCCCAGAAAAGACCCACTGATGGAATGAATGGCCCCTGGGAAAGCCAAGGGAACAGCAAGGCCAGTACCCGGGGAGACAGGCAGCACGCCTGCAGATTCCCTGGAGACCAGTGTCGTGCTTCTGAGCCAGGGCTTGACCGGGGCCACAAGAAGAGTCTGCAGCCACAGCCAGGACCCCGGGGGCCGAGTGTCCCCTTCCTTCCGACTACTCTTAGCAGACAGTAGCAGATGGGCTGAAGTGCCTGTCCCAGGAGAGGAAGTGAACTTGGGGTTTGATGACCCTCCACAGACTGTGTCCCGTTGAGTCAGTTCTAATGAGGTGGTGGATGAACCTAGAGCCTGTTATACAGAGTGAAGTCAGGCAGAAAGAAAAACAGGTATCGTATATTAACACATATATACAGAATCTAAAAAGATGGTACCGACGGTCCTACGTGCAGGGCAGCAAAGGAGACGCTTTGGACTCAGGAGAAGGAGAGGGTGGGATGATTTGAGAGGATAGCATTGCGACATTTATATCACCATCTGTAAAATAGATGACCAGCGTGAGTTTGATTTGTGACACGGGGCCCCCAAAGCTGGTGCTCTGTGACAACCTGGAGGGATGGGGTGAGGATGGAGGGGGCTCAGGATGGGAGGACACGCGTCTGCCTACGGCCAATTCTTACTGATGTATCGCAAAACCCCTCGTAATACTGTAGAGTAGCTATCCTTCTGTTAAAATTAATTAATTTTTTCAAGAAAGATTGTGTCCCAGAGGACACTGTCCTCTTGGATTCTCCCTGACAGCACCTCACCACTCAGTACTGTGTCCCCTCTGTGAGCAAATAAAGAGAACTTGCTTCTTGAGAACGAAACCACGGTCGCGTTTGTCAGGGGAGTGTGTCATTTCCTCGGTTCTGTCTCGTCACAACAAAAATCTGAAGCAACGGACGTTAACGCCCTCGAACAGAACCTGTCTCAGCTCTTGGACAGACTGTGTTACAGCTCTGGGACAGATCATATTACAGTTCCATGTTACAGCTCAGTTTTATTCAGAAAATAAAAGGAAAATACATCCTCGAAGGGTGAGTGCATGCCGACCCAAAAGACACGAAGAGGAGAGAGAGAGAGAGAGGGGGCACACGTGCGGGAGAGAGAGCCCCGGCCCTTTGGCTCCCCTTTTTATATGTTTTCGCCCCCCCCCGGGCCTGCCCTATGTAAACTGGGCCAGCCAGGGGTGCTGTTTGTCCCACCTGAGGTCCCCACTCCAGTCCTCGGACCTTCTTTTGTTCTATTTTCGAGGGCTTTTCCCTCCCTTGTCTTGTAGCCACCACCCTTATGAACTCCTGTTTCCTATTCCAACTGCCTAACAGGTTCATCTCCAAGAAGCCACTGGGTGACTCTGGTGGGGTCTTAAGCAGTCAGCCCTCCCGGGTGCCCTCCGTAGGGCTCTGCGTCTGTACCTGGTGCTGGGAGGAATTCCTAGCTCCCCGGTGTTCTCAGGTGGCAGGTGCCTCACGCCGGCTTCTGCTCACCCCAATCCTGCAGCTTTGCAGCCAGGGACCTCCCCCAGGCGCCCTGGGGAACAGCTGGCCTGTAGCTGCGGCTGAGCACCTGCTGATGGAAACTTTGGACCGTGTGTATGCTGCTGCCTCGTCGGCTAGTGAAGACACAAGCCTACACTGCGTGTCAGCAATCGTGGTGGCCCCTTCAACATCCAGAGGAGGCCACAGGCTCACTCTGCCTGCCCTTCAACCCTCAATCAACGGAGTCCTACCGCAAGGCCTCTCTCTCCAGAACCTGCGCACAGGTCATCATGCCTATGAATTGACGGCGACCCATGTCCAGGCCAGAGAAGGCAATACCCCTCTCCAGTACTCTTGCCTGGAAAATCCCATGGGCGGAGGAGCCTGGTAGGCTGCAGTCCATGGGGTTGCTAAGAGTCAGACACGACTGAGCGACTTCACTTTCACTTTTCACTTTCATGCATTGGAGAAGGAAATGGCAACCCAGTTCAGTGTTCTTGTCTGGAGAATCCCAGGGATGGGGGAGCCTGGTGGGCTGCCATTCATGGGGTCGCACAGAGTCAGACACGACTGAAGCGACTTAGCAGCAGCAGCACGTCCAGGCCGGCCAGCCTCTCGTCCCCTTCACCGCTTTGCTGCTCTGGATGTCTCCACACCCCGTAGTCTTAACAAAGTGCTGGGGCAGTGCTTGCCTGCATTTCAGTGATTTCTGCCCCGTGACAAAAGGCCCCTGAGCCCAGCAGCTTCAAACGAGACTGGATTATTTCTAAGTGTTGTTTGGAGGATTCCGTTTTTGGTTTCCGTCACCTGGCCGCGTTTAGCTGGGAGCTAACTGGCTTTCGACATCTTGGTTCTCTGTCTTTGTCCCTTCCGTCTCTCTTTTTGTTTCTCTTTCTCTGTGTTTCTGCCTGTCTCCCTCTGCCTCTCTCCTTGCGTTTCTCTGCCCACCCCTCTTTCTCTCTCGCTGGAGGGGCATCCGTGCTTCCTAAAGGGAGCCTGTTTTCTAAGAAAGAGGCACCGGGAGCTGCTTGTGCTCTTCAGACCCGGGTTTGGAAGTCTTAGAATTCCGCTCTGTCACACTCTGTGAGTCAGGAGTTCATAGAGATGGCCCAGGGAAACTGTCCCACCTCTGGATGGAAGTGGTCACTTGTCCCTGCGAAGACGGAGGAGCCAGGGCGCCTTCTGAGGCCGGTCCAGTGAAAACCCTTCAGCTGCTCCCCGTTTCGTACATTTCGGGGCCACCACGATTGCTGACACGCAGTGTAGGCTTGTGGCTTCACTAGCCGACGAGGCAGCAGCATACACACGAGGTCCTGAGCTGCCTGAGAGCTGACTTGTTTATTTGTTCCTTGTCGGCTCTCTGCTCTCCTCATCTGGACACAAGCTCCCTGCGAGCCAGCATTTCTGTCCTGTGGTCTTCAAAGCCGAGAGTGGTGTGGAGCACGTAGGAGGAGCTCAACAAATGTTTGTGGAATGAGTAGAGGGAAAATGTGCATGTTTAGGTAAACCAGACATAGGTTTTTGTCTAATTACAAGCACACCCTGAAGGATGCTGTGCAAGGCAATGCCTGTGACTGGAAGTTCTTGTGACGCACGTGAGACAGAACATATCCTCCTGGGTCTGAGCTGAGGTTTTGAAGCAAAAGTGTAACTGAGCTGAAAACCCAGCATGACTGGAGGGGGTCCCACTCACCCCGGATACTGCAGTGCCCAGAAGTCAGTCTGCTCCAAACAGCAGGGTCGCATCTGTGCCGTTGGCCACAGCGAGCAAGAGGACAGTGTGCAGGCCCATGGGTGCCGGAAGGCAGTACCACCCAGGACCAGGCTGGGCTGATTCGTCCCAAGACTTACCAGAGAAGCTTCTCTTCCTGTTAAACCTGTGTTTAACCTTAGAGGGATGACCACCACCTTCCCTGCTGGCCTGTTAATGTGTGAATTTTTATCAAGTGAGTCTTTTTTTCCCCCCTTTTTCTGATTGGTAAAAAAAAAAAGTACCAGTTTTAAGATTAAGATACATTAAAATGATCCATTGTTGTTCAGTCGCTAAGTCATGCCCAACTCTTTGGGACCCCATGGACTGCAACCCACCAGGCTCCTCTGTCCGTGGAATTCTCCAGGCAAGAATACTGGAGTAGGTTGGCATTTCATTCTCCAGGGGATCTTCCCGACCCAGGGATCAAACCTGAGTCTTCTGCACTGACAGATGCGCTCTTCACCCCTGGGCCACCAGGAAAGCTGTTAAAACAATACAGTCATAAAGCGTGTTTAGCCCCCTAATGGATCTCTAGAGCTGAGGCTTTTCCCTAAATTGCCTTTGTTTTGGAGTCAGCGGGAAATTAGTCACTCAGCTGAGAACCTGAGTTTAGTCTGCTTACAGAGTATGAGCAATGCAAACATTGGGTTCTAATTCCCAAAGCTTAGTTCATGGCACTTTATTCAACAATAGGGCCCTTAAATTTGGGAAGGTCCTTAGTTTCTGCAGGAAAGATACCCGCTGACATTTTCAGACAGGATGAAGATAAAACCAAGTGACATAGAGTGCGTGTAGGATGAGAGTGAGAAGGAAGTCTTCGCGTTTCTATCACACCAGGGATGAATCAGAAACACAAGGGAAGATTCTTTCAGAAGGCTGTTATCTGGCCGTTCCCTGATAGTTTCATTTATCTTCTGGCCACAGCGCCAGGCCTATGGGACCTTAATTCTCACGCGTCCCCCACCCCGGGGATCAGACCTGCACCTCCTGCACTGAAGCATGGACTCTTCACCACTGGGCCACCAGGGATGTCCTATTTGGCCATTCTTCTTTTTGTTTTTTCCTTCTTTCACATGTTCATTTTCATTCATCTTTCACAATTTTGAAGCCTTAATAGCTTAGTTGTAAAATTTTTGTCTGTCCATTCAGGTATAGCACACATTCATTTTAAGAGGATAGTTGATGCTGAAATTTTCCTTGAATGTAAATATAAATAGTATTTGTATTGATTTATCAAGAATAATCAAACTTTCCTAACTTCAAAATGAAAAAACAAAACAGTTACCATCACATTCAGTTCAGTTCAGTTCAGTCGCTCAGTCGTGTCCGACTCTTTGCGACCCCATGAATCGCAGCACGCCAGGCCTCCCTGTCCATAACCAACTCCTGGAGTTCACCCAAACTCACTTCCGTCGAGTCGGTGATGCCATCCAGCCATCTCATCCTCTCTCATCCCCTTCTCCTCCTGCCTCCAATCCCTCCCAGCATCAGAGTCTTTTCCAATGAGTCAACGCGTCGCATGAGTTGGCCAAAGTACTGGAGTTTCAGCTTTAGCATCAGTCCTTCCAAAGAACACAAGTTCACTCTTGCCATCTCCCGTTCGACCACTTCCAACGTGCCTTGATTCATGGACCTGACATCCCAGGTTCCTATGCAATACTGCTCTGTACAGCATCGGACCTTGCCTCCATCACCAGTCATGTCCACAGCTGGGTACTGTCCCTGCTTTGGCTACACCCCTTCATTCTTTCTGGAGCTCTCTCTCTCTCCACTGATCTCCAGTAGCACACTGGGCCCCTACCGACCCGGGGAGCTCCCCTTTCAGCAGGCCATCATTTTGCCTTTTCATGCTGCTCATGTTAAACATGGTTTACTTTGACTCGACCCAGTATCAACGGATCTGAAATTGCAAGTATATTACTTTAACTTTTCTAATAAATTATTTTTCTTGACTGTCTTATTTTGACTGAAAGCACATCTAGATATTCTGAGAAGCAATAATTCATATGGCTTTTTAGTTTTATAAAGATTTATTCATCACTAATTTTGTGTGTGTGCGCGTGTGGAGTGTGCTTAGTTGCTCAGTCATGTCCAGCTCTTTGTGACCTCATGGACTGTAGCCAGCCAGGCTCTTCTGTCTGTGGGGTTTCTTAAGCCAGAACACTGGAGTGGGTTGCCATGCCCTCCTCCAGGGGAACTTCCCAACCCAGGGATCAAACCTGTATCTCTTGTGTCTCCTGCATTGCAGGCAGATAGTCACACAAGGAATTTAAACAATCAGAGATAATTTTCCCCTAAAAATGATACCAAATTAAAAAAATAATAAAAATGATGGGAAATACTAGTATATTTGGGGCATTTTGTTATGTGCAGCAAAACATTTGTTATATGTAGAGAATCTAAACAGATATAAAGACTGTATTTGTTTGAGGTGACGAGAAGTTATCTCCATTACCAAATTCCAAGTAGACATGCCAGAATATATCTATAATCTCAGAAATGTTGAAAAACACATCTCCGAATAAGAAGCGCTTTATTTCGGGGAAATGCTTTTGTGTCCATTCATCAAAGCTGACCTGTCTTTGGAATTGAGCATTTATTGCTCTTTACAGACCCCGGCGTCTTCCCCAGAGTCCACACAGGCGGTACCTCATAAGCCCCCTCCCTGAGTAAGTGAGAGAGGATGCTTCAGTGTGTCCTTGAAATCTTAAGATTATTGATCAGCTTGATGACCAAACCAGGACGGAGGGTGGTGAAGGTCATCTTCCTTCCCAAGATGTTCACTACAGAATCTCTTGAGTTTGCGGCTGTGATGTTATCCTGTCCACGCAGCAGCCTTTTCTCTGTGAAGATGCAGCTGGTTGTGTATTCCTTCTGTCTCTCCCATCAGAATGGGATATTGTTCTAAATGTGAGGGTGTGTGTCTCTAAAATTCAAGTTTAGCTCTGAACATAATCAAAATCACTCACCCGTTTATTTTTTAAAAATACTCCAATAAAAAAAATCTTGCATGTGCTCCAAAATAGATTCCGTGAGTGACAAAGACATGAACCAACTCCTCGAATGGCCAGCATTCTGCTAAATTTTTGGTATCTACTATTGTACTGTAACTTGATTTGGGTTTTAGAATAAGTGATAGACTCATTTTTAATTGTGATGATGTATGTACAATTTGACTTGGCTGTTTTTTTTTCTTAAAAATATTTCCAGCATGAGAAAGGCTCTAAAGGGACCAGAAGTAACAGGCAATGAGCAAATAGCCATGAAAATACACGCTTTCTCTCTTACTTTCTACCTGATTGACTACGAGCAACTTAGGGTTTCAATCTGTCCTACATTTTATCAGTATCCTTCAATCTGTACTTAACATTCGTGTAAACAGTTCTCATCAAATGCGGGCAGAATGCTTTAGAATGATTTTTGCAGATGTTCCTAAGAGGTACAACTACAGAGCCTTTCTGCAGCTCTTATAGCTGGACTTGTAAAGAATCGTGGGCCCAGGGTCCCTCAGGGTTTGGAAACCCCCTAAAATAGACAGTGGAGGGTGTGAGGGTTTGTTTGAGATTTTCCCCTGTTGTTCTTGCAATTTCAGCAGGTGAATCACCTGCCGCCAAGCGTCTCCTCCCTTTTCTCCTTGTCAGATAGCAGGTGGAGAGATTCTGACTGGCTTTTATCAGACGGATAAAATGTGTCTGCATGAAAATGGAAGTTCCCTAAGCAGAGACTGCCAGCTGTCCTTTTCCAGGCCGTGGTGTGGATGCTGAGACACTTGCCAGGGCTGGAGGGACCGAGCCTGGGGCCCTTGGGCCATAAACAGCCTTCAGGGCACTTAAAAAAATCTGCATTTTGTGGGTGTTGGCTGAACGCGCTGGCTTTCTCCCCACCATCTGTCCTCCGTGTCTGAGTCTCCCTTTGAACATTTGCCTTGGCTTGTAAACACCGCCATTTACCTCACTTCCGGTTTCAAGGCGATACCATTTTGTCAAATGCACTTGTGGTCTGTTCTTAAAGAGTCTCCGTTGTTTTGGTGAACCGGATTCAGCTTTTCTTGCTGGTTTTAAGGAGTGTAGCTCCTCCTCCACTCCGGCCCCCTTGCCTGGGACCTGACTCTTCTCCTGGCGAGGAGGGCAAGGGTGGAGGCCCTTGAGACCCCACGTTCAGATGCCAAAGGCCCCAGCTGGCATACTCGAGAGTCAGCCTCGGATCCAGCTGCCCCCGTGGACCCGTCAGGGCTGAGTTGGGGCAAAGGAACTTCCCGGGAGGGTCTCCGCCCGCCATTTTTTGTGCTTAAGAAAAACTCTCCTCCCTACGTGGGCTGTTTCCTGGCCAAGTCCTCCCCCTTCTGGAGGCAAGGCTTCATCAGGACGAGACCCCACCTCACTCTCAGTGTGAGGGACTGGCTCCCCTCTGTGATGAATTTTCTCAGAGGCTCCTGGATACTTAAGGAGGTGCGCAGAGGTCTTTGCACTGATCAGGAGAAAAAATGACCTGTTAAATCCCTTCCGGAGGTTGGAAGGAGCCAGAATTTGTGAGCAGACAGCTTTACTGTGCTATGTGAGCAGAAACAGGCCTTCCCAGGTGGACCAGTGGAAAGGACTCCCCCTGGCAGCTCAGGAGACGTCGGAGACTCAGGTTCAGTCCCTGGGTTGGGACGATCCCCTGGAGGAGGAAATGGCAACCCACTCCAGTGTTCGTGCCTGGAGAACCCCATGGACAGAGGAGCCTGGTGGGCTGCAGTCCATGGGGTCGCCAAGATCAGATGTGACTAAGCATGCGCTACACAGGAGCAGAAATAAGTATGGAAATGATTCGGAGCCACGACAGGAGGCCGGCTCTCCCTCACGTCACGCACTGTCCTGCTCTTCCCGCCAGGCCGCACCGGCGTCCGTGTTCCCTAAGCACAGCGGGGCCCGCTCACCCCAGGGCCTTTGCACTGAAGTTCCCTTTCTGGGGAATGACCTCCCCGAGACGTCCCCACGGTGCGCCCTCACTTCCTTCCGGTCTGTGCTCGAAGGCCCCGCCCAGGAGCCATGTGCCGAGCCCCCACCGCCCCACGCCCTTCCCTGAGTCTACATCCCCTGCCTCTGCTTTGGTTGCTCGGCTCACCGGCGTCCAACACTCCATGTGTTTTTACTTGTTTTCTTTAGTGTTTCCCTCCCCTCTGCTCTAGAGCACGTTTTTCACTCTATGTAGTGTTTCCTGGAATCCCCGGTGTCTCAGAAAAGTGCCTGGCGTTCAAGAAACACTCGATGAATAAATGAAAAGATTCGCGAGTCTTCTGAAAACATGTTATTTTCCCTGGCAAAACTTTCCGTTTTGTTTTGTAACGCACCATCTCTGAACCATTAACTTGGACCCGTGAAGGTGTCTGGCGGTGGACATGGTCAGAACTAGTGTTCAAGGCCGACTGTCACCTGCTCCCAGATCCCTGGGGCGGGGGCCCCTAGTCTCCAGGCTTCCCTGTTTTGGCCAGGTGCCCTCCCCGCCTCACCCTTCCAGACTTCTTCCTGGCCAGGCGTACGCCTCACCTCCCCGCACGCCCTCCCCCGGCAGATCCCACTCATGACCCGGGCTCTCCTCTCCAGTTTAGTCTGCAGACAAGATTGTCGGTGCTGGGATGGGGTGGCGAGTCCTGCTTCAGCACCTCCCCCCGGGGCTGGCCCTGTGCAGCGCCGGGGCCCACTCAGCTCGGCAGCCGGGAGTTCCCTGCCAGGGAACACCCAGGGGAGGGTCCCCGTGCACCCACGCCTCATCCGGTCAGGCCACACTGCTTTACCCTCAGCCTCCTCCGTCCACCCACAGGTGTGCACTTGACATCAACAGCCTCAACATCCGCCCCCAGGTTTAAACCTCTCAGGGACAGAGGTTTCTTCGCCCAGGGTCCCCTTCCCACAGCGTGTCACGTTCTCATGGGGTTCGAGATGGGGTAGTTGAGACCATCACCTCTGGCTCCATCCTCACCGATTGGCCCCACGAGGGAGAGCGCTTCTTCCCGGCCCAGCCACTCCTCTCGGTTACCAGACAAAGGGGCCTGAGCAGGACTCGGACAGACTGAGACGAGGCGGCCCCCCCAGCCCCAGAAAGAGTCAGGCCCAGCCTCTGATCCCCGGGGACCCTCGGCACCTTGGACAAGGGTATTGGTGAGGAGGCTCAGTGCTCCAGGACGGTCTGTGGAATCACCTTCCTTTTCTGAAAACGCTTTCTTTTGGTGCAAAATTCCATTTCAGGAGATCTCTTCTTGGTCTGGTGTAAAGAACACATTTGACTCGAGGCAAAGGACCCTCCTTTATGCTCTTTCATAAGCAATAGTAGATCCTCTATGAGACCGAAGAGCAGGCTTTTAAAATGCGAGGAGCACAGGGCTTCCCTGGTGGGCAGTGGCTGGGACTCTGCACTTCCAGGGCAGGAGGCTCAAGTTTTTTAGGGCTTTTTTTTGGTCACGCTGGGTCTTAGTTACTGAGCACGTCCTCTAGAGCCCCGGCTCCAGTACTTGCGACACGTGAGTTTAGTCCCTCCAAGGCCAGGCCAGGGATGCAATCCGTGCCCCCTGCCTTGGCAGGCGGATTCTTTACCACCAGACAAACCAGGGAAGTCCCAGGGGGCTCAGGTTTGATCCCTGGTCACAGGATCCCATATACTGCACGGCTTGGCCACAAAAAAAAAAAAAAAAGGAAATAATAAGGACTATGTACAATGAAGAGAAAAATAAATAGTGACGATCACGTCCCATCACTGTGGCCTGTTTTCAAGGTGCTTTATTTTCCTTTGGGGCTTCCGCAGGGGCTCAGCGGGAAAGAATCTAGTTCCCAATGCAGGAGACGCAGGAGATTCTGGCTCGATCCCTGGGTTAGAAAGATCCCCTGGAGAAGGAAATGGCAGCCCACTCCAGTATCCTTGCCTGGAGAATCCCATGGACAGAGGAGCCTGGCGGGTTGCAGCCAAGGGGACGGCAAAGAGTCGGACATGACTGGGCACACAAGCGTGAGCATTTTCCTTTGAAGACACTAATTATTATTAGTTTATGTGGATTCAGTCTGGAGTGTTTTCACTCATCTTGTTTCCTCTTTCAATGTGAGTGAGACTGCGAGTGTTTTAGGCCAGAACTAGATCTTTTTAAGAAATCTCTGTGTATCTAAGCTCTAACGCAGCTGCAGGCACAGAATGAGTGGGACGTGGGAAAGGATGAGGAGCGGGTGAACGGACGCGTGAATGAATGAAGGAGCCCTAACCCGCCATGCCGGGTTACGAGGGTGGCCTGTGACAGAGTGTGTGGCACTGTCTTACACGCTGTCAGCAGTTCTGATGACATCGTGGGGCCCCAGCCGTGGGGCCTGCAGGTTCATGGCTTCATTTCAGGGGGAGGCTATACTGAACGTCACCCAGTCGTGTCCGACTCTTTGCAACCCTGTGGACTGTACAGTCCATGGAATTCTCCAGGCTAGAATACTGGAATGAGTAGCCTTTCTTTTTCCAAGGGATCTTCCCAACCCAGGGGTCAAACCCAGGTCTCCCGCATTGCAGGAGGATCCTTTACCAGCTGAGCCACAAGGGAAGCCTCTCGGCACACAATTCCCACTATTGGGAACCATCAAATGACTGATTCTATTCAACCAGAAAAATATCTTCTTTTAAAGTTCCTTTACTACCTACACATAAGATTTCCTCAATGATGCCTCAGAGCACTTTAGCTTTTTAGCTTTGTTGGAAAACGTTGTAAGCTGTGACATGCACTATTGCTAAATTATTCTGAGTTAGCCAGATGTGGACTTTGAGCCTGGTTCTTCCAACTGCCTGTTGCAAGCGCTAACCCTTTCTGCTTGCCCTGTCTCTGTGTTCCTGTCTTTAAAATAGGAACTGTAATTCCTACCCCTTTCAGTAATTAAAGAGTTCAATCAAACAAATTAAATCATACAAACTTCCTCTCACAAACTTACTACTCATGGAACGTATGTTCTTTTTATCTCTCTGACTGAGTTCAATTTAAAAAATAGCCCTGATTAAAATAGGAAGTAAAGAATTGAAAATAGCGGAGAGTGAACATTACATTCTGCAAAGAAAGTGAAAATGTTAGTTGCCCAGGTGTGTCCGACTTTGCAACCCCCTGAGCTGTAGCCCGCCAGGCTCCTCTGTCCATGGAATTCTCCAGGCAAGAAAACTGGAGTGGGCTGCCATTTCTTCTCCAGGGGATCTTCCTGACCCAGGGATCAAAAACAGGTTTCCTGCATTGCAGGCAGATTCTTTACCATCTGAACCACCAGGGAAGTGTCTCTGCTTAGTTTGCCATTATTCAGAATAAATTCAGTATTAAGGTCACGCCGCAGCTGCTTTCTCTAATCATTTTATCAGTTTAAGAAATGGTTCTATATTACATGGATCCAATACACAGTTTTACTCTTCCATGGAGATCTGGGACGGAAAATTTGGTTGATGAGCTGTAGGTGGGTGCTGTCAGTCAAACAGGATGCCAGATTTCAGGGTCCCCACGCTGTTCTTCTTCCTTGGAGGGGTGTCTTATTCTCTGCTGAAAGGAGTTAGCCGCTTGCCAATCAGATGCACATAGCATCTGCTCACTTACGTGGTTTTGCGCAATAAGATTTATTGATATATTCATGCTTGTTGATACTTCTTTTCCCCACTTTTCTGGAATGTTTAAGGGAGTCTGTTACCCTCTTCTGTCCTCAAATCAACTCCAATAATCTTTGGTAAATAATTACTTGTGTCTACTGTGTAGCATTTCTCCCCCTAACTTTCAAATTGGTAGAATTCTCTGGGCCACAGAAAAATGTGTCTGATTGCATTCTGTTCAAAGAGACGGAGCAATAAAATCTAGGAAGCTGTAGCTGGTGGGATGCCTTGCCTTAATGCAGACTTTGAAGCAACTTCTCTCTGTCCTTAGTTTATAGCTTCAGCTGGGAATTTTACATTCAGTTGCCTGACTGTGGCAGGCAACGCACACTTAATCAGGCCCTGCTTGTCCCCAGGCAGGTTGTCGTCGGTACCTCAGGGCTTGTCCCTGTTGGGTCCGGCCAGCTGTGAAATGTGGCTGCCGCTCTGGGTGGTGCAAATGGCATTAATGACCTCAAATGGGCATCAGCCAAATGGAGTCATTGGGTTTAGGAACGAACTACATCCTCTACTAAGATCAAGGATCAAACTTTTATTCTGCCCACTTCCAGGAAAACATGTTTTGTTGTTTATATCGAGCAAATGTGTCATCCATAAAATGACACAAATTCCAAATAGATGTTCTTTTTATTTGGTGTGCTTCTTTTTTTGGTAGATACTCTACATATCTACCATAAATAAACACAGGCTGATGTGTTTTGCCTTAATTTCTCAAAAATGTATAAATCCCCATTCACTCCCAAGTATACGTGAAGGTAATAGAAAATGCCTAACATAAAAATTCTAAAAACCCTGACTTCACCATATGAGTAGTTTGCCAACTCAAAAAAAGTGGCGACAAGGGCAGCATGTAAATGTGTCCGTGAAAATCCAAACGACCTCATTGTTTACTCCTTGGAGAAATCGCCATAGTCTGAAATTTTGCTTAAACCATGCATTTTAATTGAGAGCAGGGACATAACTTGGTGATTAAATGAAGACTTGTTTTCAATTATACCTAAAAAGTAATTTGTCCCTAGATGAAACAATCTTTGTGGTTTAAGTGCAATTAGATACAAATTGTGGTTCTTAAAAATGCAGATTATCCAATACATGTGTTTATTTTAAGCAGGTAAAATGTCTGGATTATAAGAGGTGCTGTGGTGAAGTGGCCAGAAAGACCGTTTAGGGATCAACAGTGTTTGAATATTGTTAAACTGTTTAACATAGTGAGAGAGGTCTAAGAGGGAGGAGACAGAAGTATACCTATGGCTGATTCATGTTGATATATGGCAGAAACTAACATTATATTGTAAGGCAATTATCCTCCAATGGGAAAAAAAAAAAACTAACACACTGATACTTTCATTAGGTAAAATGCAACATAGTCAATGCTAAACCAGAAATTCAGATAAATTTAGAATTAATCTAAATTAGCCCTCAAGCATCTGAGGCCCTGAGAACCCCAAGAACAGGAAGATGGAAAGCTGGAGAAGCAAGGCCCATCCTCCTCATGCCCCACGAGCGAAGACGCCGCTTTCTAGAGGGGCCGGGGGTCAGCATCTTAGACCCTGCAGGCTGCCTTCATCTCTGTGGTGATTCTTTCTTTCCGTCATTCTCTTCTTCCTTCCTTCCTTTCTCTCTCTTTCTTTCAAAAACCCTTTAAAAACCTGAAAACCACAAACTTGGCCCACAGGCTGTAGGTGGCAGATGTCTCATCTAGGACGTTAACTTGATGTTCTCCTTTCTGAGCTTAAATGATAGAAAAATGGATGGAAATGTGTCCTGCGTCTTTTGGACTCTGTAAGCACCAAAGCTTCCTTCTTTATAATCTTGTGTTCTTCTGTTTAACCCACAAACTCTATTATGTTTATCCTTCCATGCTAAGATCCTAACCCAATGCCTGATATACAGTAGGTTTTTAGAAAATACTTACCATACAATAACATTCTTATTTTCATCAAAACCTATAGTATTGAAAGGATGACTTCAATTCTGAGAGTTAAAATTTTTACCATCAGCCTTAATTGGAATATTTCCTTATGTCACTCCGTCCAACCGTACCAGTTTCTGTAGAATTTAAAGTATGGAAACCAACAGAAACAATTTACCAAAATTATTACCTCTATGAGCAATATTTATGTATAGTGCAAACCCACTATCAGAGACTGAAAATAATTTAAAGGGATAAGATACATTCCCAAAAGCTGTTTTTAAAATGTGTCTAAGTTCATTTTGCGTTTATTCGTTGGGTCTCCTTGATTATAAAGTAGTGTCCTTGAGGGCAAAACCAGGACGCTTTCTCTCTCATATTTCTTTCATGCTTCTTTCTCCTTCATCCCTCCCCTGGGCTCCTCCCCTGAAGGTGATGAAATGCTCAAGACTTGACACGCAGTGGGAGCTCGATAAATGCTAAGGCTCCTGTGCTTGCCTCCGAGGTGATCCTTCCCTTTTCCAATTTTTTTTCTCTTCTTGCAGAAGTGCTGCAACGACGTTTCCCTTGGTTGAGAAAAGTATGCATTTTTCAATCTGCCAAATAAAAACAATATGAACATTTAAAGTGGCTTTAAGTAAATTGATTTTCTGTTCGTCCCCTTTTTTCCCCAAAAATATTGGCACTAAGCCATATGACATAATAAGCTAGTGGTCTGCAAAGTTAGAGTTCAATTGACTGATACGTCATCTGCAGTAATTCATTTCCCATCACTAAAAGAAGAGGAAGAGGGCAAGCAGCTCATCCTCACTATTGAAGTCCTGACACCTCCAAAAACACATGCGGTGTTTATTCATCTCTCCCAGATTGAAGAAGAACCAGAGCCTGGTTCTGTGGACTTCAGAAGCATCTGTGATGGTACCTGATGCTGATTAAGGCATTTTTTTAACGTGGGTTATAAACGCCGACTTGACTTGGCTTCTGTCTGCTTCCCCCATCAGTGGTCCTTCGTCAGCCAGTCGCTCAGTCGTGTCCAACTCCAGCCGCATGGACTGCGGCCCGCCAGGCCTCCCTGTCCTTCACCATCTCCCCGAGCAGCCTGGGTTTTGGCCTGGGTTTTGGTGAATGTGAGTTGCACTACAATGTCCTGCCGGGCAGGCGTAGGGACATGCGGATCCAGGAAAGAGGGACGTGAGACTGGTTTCCGCACACCCCCCCGCACATGCAGCACGGAAATCCGGGGGGTCGTTCTGAGGAGCTGCGAGCCTGGCTGGGTGAGCTGAGAGGCGGGTCTCCGAGGCACAGCAGGCGGCGCGAGGGAAATCGCGAGGGCGTCCTGGCCCCTGCCTCCCACACCTGCCGCCGGGTCCCCTGCTGCAGTTTTATGGGCGTGAGGAGGCAGGTTTGACGCCGGGGGACACAGTCTCTACCAACAGCTGCAGACAGTCAGCTCACCAGACAGTAAAATGTAAAGAGGGGGGAGGGAGAGAACCTTTGAAGTTCACAAAAAAGCATGACTTTGACCACTTCCTTTTTCCTTTTCGAATTGATGTCCCAGGTATGCTGACAGCCACCGTCGGCTGACTACAAGGACAGATCCACTTCCTCCCCGCACTGCAGGGCCACACGGCTCTCGGCCTCTTAATCCCAGAGCCCAGGGGCCTTCATTTCAGAGACAGCATCTGTAGGGAGCGGATGCGAAGTATGGATTTTGAAGGTGTGTAGCCAGGGGTGATGCTATGCCAATGCACACCCACACGTGTGCAGAGCGCTCTCTGGATTCAAGTTGAAGGGTAGAGGGTACAAGCCATCACTGTGCCCCCCATTTCGTCCCCCTGAGCTTACTCAGGCTGTTGTCTTTAAAGGAAAAATGGAAAGAAAATGAATAGGGATTTTGGCACTGCATTTTCCTCTTTCACGTCTCAGGTTTAACTTCCATTGAAAGCTTTTCCTTTCCACTTTGTTTTCAGTATTCCTCTCTTTGTTTAAGAAAAGGGTTTCAGGATTTTAGCTGTTCTGTCACTTTTATACAGTTTAGCATGAGATGTCCTGGAGAGTATGTGTGTGTTTGTGTGTGTTTGTGTGTATGTGTGAATCTCATAGAGCAGATCTTCAGGAGACCTTGCTGGGTTGTGGGGTTTGAGTCTGAAGTTTGAACCATGTGCATGAGAAAAGCATAAAGGATTCTTTTCAAATTCCATAACATGCCTCATATTCGGCAGTTTTGTGATTTCCAGGTGTAACTTAGTTCGTTGCATCATTTAACAAGTTAAATGATGTTAATGTTAACATCATTTAACAACTTAACAATGATCTTAACTCTGTTTAAAGAAAGGGAGGCAAAATGGAGAAGGAAATGGCAACCCACTCCAGTGTTCTTGCCTGGAGAATCCCAGGGATGGGGGAGCCTGGTGGGCTGCCGTCTATGGGGTCGCACAGAGTTGGACACGACTGAAGTAACTTAGCAGCTTAGCAGGCAAAATGGAGCAGATTTAAACTCTTTGATGTTCAATTCTAAAATAAGAATTAGGGTCATTATAAAAGACTGCTTCCAGGCCAGCATAATATTTAAAGAAAACAAAGAATCTCACAGTCTGTTACTTTTCCTTCAAGACTATTAAAAGGAACATAAATACATACACCCTTTTTGTGGGGTGGAAATTAACCTAGAAACCAGCCCAGGGAGCCTTCCATTTCTATCACTGACCTGCTCCGTGTCTGGCTCTAAGACTTCAGATCAATCCCTGAATTCCCTGGGACTCCATTCCCACTTTTGGGGGAAAAAAGGCATTGGTCTCAACCTTTGCTGTCCAGTTCTGCAGCCGCCAGCCACCTGTGACTGCTTACATTTCGCTTTAATGCAATCGTTGCTGTTCAGTCGCTAAGTCATGTCTGATTCTTTTGTGACCCCAGGGACTGCAGCCCGCCAGACTTCCCTGTCCCTCACAATCTCCCGGAGCTTGCTCAGATTCATATCCATCGGACTGGTGATGTCCTCCAACCATCTCATCCTCTGTCACCCGCTTCTCCTGCCTTCAGTCTTTCCCAGCATCAGGGTCTTTTCCAACGAGCTGGCTCTTCTCATTAGGTGGCTAAAGGATTGGAGCTCCAGTAACATTAACAATCTAATCCCGCGGTTGAGCAGCCACTTCTCGAGTGCTCAGCAGTCCCAGACGGCTGGTGGCCACTGTACTGTCCGCCCCTCGACCCAAACCCCGGTCTGTGAGACGCTTCTGGCCGCTTGCCACTCGCTTTCCTTCATTCATTTTCTTGGTTTGTCCCCCTCCCTCTTTGTCATTTTTGTGTTCTACTATGGGCTTCCCTGAGAGCTCAGCTGGTAAAAAATCCACCTGCAATGTGGGAGACCTGGGCTCGATCCCTGGGTTGGGAAGATCCCCTGGAGAAGAGAAAGGCTACCCACTCCAGTATTCTGGCCTGGAGATTTCCAGGGACTGTATAGTCCATGGGGTGGCAAAGAAATGGACATGACTGAGTGGCTTTTGTTTTTGCTTCACTTTTCATTAAGCAGTTTTATTTTTGGTCTCCTTAAATATTTATTTTGACAGCAGTTAATTAATGTTAATCTCTTGAAAGCTTGTATTTTCTGCATAAATACACTTATAATTAACATTCAAAAAACTAAGATCGTGGCATCTAATCCCGTCACTTCACGGCAAATAGATGGTGAAACAATGGAAACAGGGACAGACTTTATTTTCTTGGGCTCCAAAATCACTGCAGATGGTGACTGCAGCCATTTAAAAGATGCTTGCTCTTTGGAAGAGAAGCTGACAAACCTGGACAGCATACTAAACAGCAGAGACGTTACTTTGCTGATAAAGATCCGCATAGTCAAAGCTATGGTTTTTCCAGTAGTCATGTGTGGATTTGAGAGTTGGACCGTAAAGAAGGCTGAGTGCCAAACACTTGATGCTTTTGAACTGTGGTGTTGGAGAAGACTCTTGAGAGTCCCTTGGACTGCAAGGAGACCCAACCAGTCCATCCTAAAGGAAATCAGTCCTGAATATTCATTGGAAGGACTGATAATGAAGCTGAAACTCCAATACTTTGGCCACCTCATACGAAGAGCCGACTCCTTGGAAAAGACCCTGATGCTGGGAAGGATTGAAAGCAGGAGGAGAAGGGGACGACAGAGGATGAGATGACTGACTCAATGGACATGAGTTTGAGCAAGCTTCAGGGGAAGGTGAATGAAGAGGAAGCCTGGTGTATTGCTATCCTTGGGATTACAAAGAGTTGGACAAGACTAAGCAACTGAACAACAACATACTTGTAATTATTTTCGTTTTTCAATCATAGAGTCAAGCTTCCTTTTTATTTACCATAAATCATTAAAGCTATTTGTGCTTCCAAAAAAAGGACAGGCGACAGGGAAGGTTCTGTGGGTCAGCACTGAATCATACGTCTGTGTCACCCTGTGGGACCTGAGAAGCAGCACCCAGGACTGCTCACAGCCGCCCACTCTCCCCTTCTGTGGACGGCTGGTGGAATCACGATTGTATTATTTATCACAACAGTTCTGCAGAGTCTTTGATTCATTAGATATGTGATGAGCACGTGCTGTAAGCCAAGAACAGTGCCCTGGGCTGGAGACATAAAGACAATATCCATCTTGGCTATGTGCTAGGTGCCTACTCTCTGTAATAGGATACGGGCAAACAAAGAGTCCCAAAGCAGAAGTGCCAGGGGCAGTGTGCAGAGGCTGCTGGGCTTCCTGCCGGGGGTGCTCCTGGAAGGGGCACTGAGCCTCGGAGGGGGAGAGACGCTTTGTCGCAGTAGTCACAAGGGAGCATCGTGAGATGAAGACTTAGGAGTGGAGTTGCTGAGGTCAGGTGCAGGATGTATCTGCAAGCTCTCCACGTCTCCGTGGGCTTCCACAATAACAGAGCATCAGTCTTCACACGACGGCCAACACAGAAGCATTTCAATTAAACAATGCATTTTATCAATATTTCACATAACAAAGGTTAGTTTTGCATTTCTTTCATTCCTGGTGAAATGGAACGCACTTCCATTGCTTCGCTGACGTGCGTTCTGCAGATCACTTTCATCATCGGCCATTTCTGTGTTGGAGGGGATGCGTATACACACACGTGTGTTGGTGATTCTATTTCTTTTTGAGTTCTACGACCTCTTCATTGGAATATTCATCTTGTGCCAGTCATACGGCTGCAAAAAATTCAAGTTTGTTAATTCACTTTTTTAAAAATTATCTTTTTATTCTCATTTAGCATCTAACAGCAGAGAAGGCAATGGCACCCCACTCTACTGCTCTTGCCTGGAAAATCCCATAGGGTGGAGGAGTCTGGTGGGCTGCAGTCCATGGGGTCGCTAAGAGTCGGACACGACTGAGCGACTTCACTTTCATTTTTCACTTTCATGCATTGGAGAAGGAAATGGCAACCCACTCCAGTGTTCTTGCCTGGAGAATCCCAGGGACAGGGAGCCTGGTGGGCTGCTGTCTATGGGGTCACCCAGAGTCGGACATGACTGAAGTGACTTAGCAGCAGCAGCAGCATCTAACAGAGGCTGGCATGCAGTAAGCACTTAATACATGTTTTGAGTGAATGAGTGATGACGAGCACTTTAAGAGGGTGACTAATGTCCAATTTACTTTAACATTTTTTCCTTTTTCTATCTAGACAAATGTCCAATACACATTATATATCAGTTCAGTTCAGATCAGTTCAGTTGCTCAGTCGTGTCCGACTCTTTGCAACCCCATGGACTGCAGCACGCCAGTCCTCCCTGTCCATCACCAACTCCCGGGGTTTACTCAGACTCACGTCCATTGAGTCGGTGATGCCATCCAACTGGCTCATCCTCTGTTGTCCCCTTTGCCTCCTGCCTTCAATCTTACCCAGTATCAGGGTCTTTTCAAATGAGTTAGTTCTTCGCATCAGTGTTATACACGCAGTGTGTCAATTCCCTTTTAATGTGTATATATTTTAAAAAATTGGTTAATTTAGATATTTGACTGCTCCAGGTCTTTAGTTACGGCATGTGGAATCTAGTTCATTGGATCAAACCCGGGCCCCTGCATTGGGGTGCAGAGTCTTAGCCACTGGGCCCCCAGCGTAGTCCCAGATGCTTATATAGTTTAAATTTGTGGAAGCAGAGACAGTTTCCATTATTAGGTGATTTAGAAGTTTCAGTCTTTTCCTTTGTTGTAGCACGTCTTCCCAAAGCAAATCTTATACAAACACTGACCTGTGTTGTGGTTTTGTACATTGGCTGAAGGGTGAAGACCTCTGAGGAGCTTGAAGACATATAGGTGCCGGGGGCCACCCACCTCCCCAAGAATTTCTACCATGTGCCCACTGGAAAGCCATGATAAACCATGATTCATATTGCATAGTGCTTTTATGATTCCATGTTCTATGTTTATCTGATTGAAGCAGAGATCTGAATTACATTTACAAAATAGCCGTTTGCCTTAAACCTGCCTGTTATAATCCATCGGTTGTTAAATCCATTCTCTCCCAACTTGTTTGGAACACCATCGTTTTCACAGACTCCACTTTCAAGGACATTTGGACTTTGCGTTTTCTGTTCTGTCTGAGTGGTTCCTGTGATGGCGCTGTACAGGGGTCTGTAGACTGACTTCTCCCTGGTTACTTCTTCTGGACGTGGAGCTCACATTTTTAAATTGCACTCATCAATTTCAGGCTTCCCTCATAGCTCAGTCAGTAAAGAATCTGTCTGCAATGCAATAGATCTGGGTTAGATTCCTGGCTCAGGAAGATCCCCTGGAGGAGGGCATCACAACCCATTCCAGTATTCTTATCTGGGAAGTCCCAGGGACAGAGGAGCCTGGCGGGCTATAGTCCATGGGGGTCACAAGAGTCGGACACGACTCAGCGACTAAACCAGCACCATCAATTTCGATTGACTAATAGAAAGGCACTAGAGAGTCATGGGGTGAATATAATAATTGACAGAACCATCTGGATTGGTAGCTAGTGAGTTAAGATTAAAAGCTGGTTTATTCTTGACTCATTTAGTGTAAATGTGTTTAAAGCGAAAGATATGATCATAGATTCATTCAACAACTTTTTGCCAGGGTCAAGGCTTCTCCTTTGAAGTCGGGTCTGCAGATTAGTTCCCTGTGGCTTTTCTTGCATCACCAGCAACTTGAACACACTATTCACGTTTCAGATTTCTGGTTACATGATTAGTTAAACCCTCCTGGCACCAGACCTAAATGCAGAATCCTTTTCAGACCCTCTTCTTTTCCTCCCTTGACCCAGTCCGTTGGTGGTCTTTTAGGTGACCCACCTGCATGTGCCTTCCCAAAGCAGTCGGCATAGCGGTCATGAAACAACAGTCCTTGCTCTGTTTGTCGAGACAAGCGACAGTGGTCCCCCCCCTTCCAGTTATACTTTTCCAGTGTATGTAAATAGTTCATTAAATTCTATAACTTTAATTATAGCTATACTTGGCACTGGACGGGAACTAACACAGCTGACCCCCGATGACCGCCACTTTGGTGATGGATGGAGCCACGCAGTCACACAAGCAGCTCCTGCCGTCTGGCTGAACTGGCCCTGGTGCCTGTGGGCGTATTTCAAGGAGCGTTGAGGGCTAGTCTGGTGGGCGGTTCAGTGGGGTTTCAGGGAGGTTCTGGGGTGGGGAAGCGCCCCACCGGTTGGGGGTACCAGAAGCTACACTCTCGGTCACTCACTGTGACCGCAGGGTGAACTGCGAGGGCCTCCTGAGTGTTCAGTGTGGCCACCCCCAGGGACGGTTTAGAGGCCAGAACCCTGGGCACTGTCCCCTCAACACTCTCTTCCTTTCCGCCCCCCCCTGAGATCCCCCACCTTTGTGACTAACACGCTAGATTCAAGGTGGCCGAGGCCAGGCCTGCTGTCCATCCCTGCACCTTCCCACGCTGGGCCCGGCCACATCGTCTGCACCCAGCCCAGCAGCCTCTGTGTCCACTCTGCTCTTTGTTACCCATGCTCATTAGCAGAGTCACTTCAAAGGGACCCCCAGCATCCTGTTAGCCTCGCCCTCAAAATACTTCAGTGTTGACCCAGTGCTCCTAAGATAAAGACAAAAGCCCTAGTCCTGAGCCCCTGTGTCCTCAACTCCCATCTCACTGGCCTTCGGGTCCTGAAGTAGATGAAGGGGATCTTCACTGGGGCCTCCTAGACACTTTTCCCTCCTGCTCCCTCCTCCCCGGCCCTCCTCCCCGGCCCTCCTCCCTTCCCCTCTACCCCACCCTCCTTCTCTCCGAGGCTCTCAGCTTTGGGGTCCCCATCCTCAGGAGCCCTCACCCAGCTGCAGTTTCGGATGTATTTCTGTGGCTCTTTGGTTAATGACATCTGTATCTCCTGAGGAACTCAGACCTCTTGGGGACAGGAATCCTGTCCGTGACACCCTCCAATGGGCCCACCATGGCTGGCACAGGTCTTAGCAAACACTCCATACATCGTTTATGGAGTATACCCTGGAGCAGATGATAATAACAATGAAGCTTCTTACAGAGTCTGACATGTAAGATGCCCTTTTACACACACACACACACACACACACACACACATAAGTGTGTATATATATTTCCTTTTTCCTGTCCTTTTAATCAATAGGACCATGTTACCTGTTCAGCGAGGCATATCATATTGGGCTGCATGTGATGTGGGTGACAAATGAAATGGCGTTTACCTTCAAAATGATTTCTAGACCATTTGAAACAGGCAGGTCTGAGACCACATCTCGACAGACACACAGACTGGAAGTTTTCCATAGGAAAGGTGCAGCGATTTCCTCAATTGGCTTGCAGTAAACTGAAGATCCCTTGGAGGAAGAAATGGCCACCCGCTCCAGTATTCCTGCCTGCAGAATCCCAGGGACAGAGGAGCCTGGCAGGCTGCCGTCCATGGGGTCGCAAAGCGTCGGACACGGCTGAGCACAGCACCTACAAGCTGGTCTCCATAAACCTCCACCTCCGTAACCGACTGTCACAGTTGCCGATGATGCCAAATTGCAGCTTATTTGTAATGATATTAGACTTCTCCCTCCCCCCGTGGAGAGCACCGGGCTGGGCAGGCAGCCTTTGATCCCGCCTAGGTGTGTTAACACCGGAACAGCAGGCAGCCCCAGGCGATGGCTCCCAGCCCAGCCCACCCGCCTGCCTCACCACCCGCTATCTGCTGGCCTGATAAAGGAACTACTTGAAAGGGCTCAGGCCCTCGTCATAGCCGCGTCAGCTGCGTCCACTGGGGAAAATGGTTTAAGGAAAACGGCGTGAAAGTCACTGGTTAATTTGAGTCAACAGTGAGTATGCGATTGGGACTTCTAATTTATATTTTGCCGCGTTTACAAACCTTCCTGCAAAGCGCCCGGGGGCGGGCAGGGCCCTTCTCTCTGCTTTTCCGGAGCTCCGAGCCCTGCCTGCGGTCCTCGCCGGGGGTGCTGCGGACCCCAGCCCACCCCTCGTCGCCCCGGGTCCCTTCCACAGGCAGCAGACCCAGCAGGTGGTTCCAGGGGCTGCTGTCCTGCTCCTGGTCTGCCCGCTGCCTGCTGGGCAACACGGGACCCCTGGAGGGGCATCCTTGACCACCCTCTCCTCTCGGGAGACAGGCTGACCTCCATCCGCGGAGGGCTCCCGCCGCCCGCTCACCTTGGCGATTGTGTCAGGACCGAAGTGTTTTCCTGATCCCCCGGGGCCTCGGCCTGCAGGTCTGGAGCGGGGCTTGGCTTCCCTGCCAGAGACGGAAGCCGGCGTCGCCGCAGAGAGAGTCTTATATCCGAGCGCTAGACCAGTGGTCAGTGACAAGGCCCCGGCCCTTCGGCTTTGCAGAAAAGACAGAAAATAGTGAAACCAGTATTCATTAAGAGGGAAAAAGTACAGTATGTGTGGATAGACACAGGGTCAGACTCAGGGAAAGAGCTGCTGAGTTGTGCCCTCGGGCGGTTTGAATTACTTTCAGGAGTAGCTCTCCCAGGTCTCTTTGGTCAGTTGTTTTAACTTCCCTGGTTTGCATCCATATTTGGTTTGTCTCGGATCCTCCCAAGTGGGTGCCGCATCTCTTGGCTAAGACAGATTTTACTGACCAGGGTCTGAACCCGCACCTCCTACACTGGCAGGTGAATTCTTCACCACTGAGCCATCGGCGAAGCCTGTCTGTACAACTCCACTTAAAAAACATTTTTGAATATCACCCGTGGTGTATACAATAAAGGCATGTTTTTAAAGAGTCAATAACTTAAAACTTATGGAAAATCATTGAAAATGCAATTGCTGATGTAGTGACAGCTTTGGCAGGAATTAAGGAGAATGAACCTGGGGCGAAGCTACAGACCCAGCATCGTGTCTGCGTGTGCTTACTCAGTTGCTCAGTCGTGTCCAGCTTTCTGCGGCCCATGGACTGTAGACTGACAGGCCCCTCTGTCCATGGGATTTCCCAGGCCAGAATACTGGAGTGGGCTGCCATTTCTTTCTACAGGGGATCTTCCCAACCCAGGGATCAAACTCGAATCTCGGCAATTTCTTTACCGCTGAGCTACCTGGGAAACCAGATACAGTATCATATGTGCAATTAATTCATTGAATCATCCTAGGCAAACTCAGGCAAAACGAGTGGAACCCAGAAGTGGGCAAAGATATGTAGGATGTTATTAATCTGATATTTAATAAAAATAAAATATAAACTGTGTGAGGATGGCTGTAGTGACTTGTGTCGTGAGGTGGGCCCTGGCCACGCACTCTTGCACCGCACAGAGGCTACCGGTCCATTTTGAATGAGACACTTGGAAGATTTTAGTGTGTGATGAATGGAAGCAAAGAGTTCCAAATGTGCCGACCTTCTCTGAGATAACAAACAACGACTAGGTTGCTACCTGGCAGAGTTAGAAAGTCTAGCCAAGACCCTTCAAGGGAAAGATAAAATTATCACATTTTATTAACTCTAGCCCGTAGTTTGCATTGGGGTTTGCTCTCAGAGGTGTACAGTCTATAAATTTTGACAGGCGTGCACTGCCGTGTGTCTACCACATTAGTGTCATACTGGTTAGTTTTACTGCCCTAAAAATCCTATGCCCAGTCTATTTATCCCCGCCACTCCTCAGCCCCTGGCAACAATGACCATTTTATTGTCTCCTCGGTTTTTACGTTTTCCAAATGCCACACAGTTGGACTTGTACAGTATATAGCCTTTGCAGAATGGCTTCTTTCACTTAGGAATATGCATGTAAGGGTCCTCCGTGTCTTTTCACGGCTTGACGTCTCGTTTCTTTTTAGTGCTGAACCATATTCCATGGTCTGGATGGACCCCGCTATTTATCCATCAGCTACTGTAGAGCACCTTGACTGCTTCCAAATTTTGGTGATTATGAATAAAGCTGCTATAAACATCTGTCTTTGTGTGGGCATTAATATTCACCTCTTTTGAATAAATACCAAGGAGCACCATTGCTGAATCTCGTGGTCAGAGTATGTTCAGTGTTATTAGAAACTGCCAAACTGTCTTCCAAAGTGCCTGTACCGCTCTGCACTCCCTGTCAGCAGTGAATGGATCCTGGTCAGCATTTGGAATTGTCAGTGTTCCAGACCAGACAACGGCCATTCTTTTCTTCTTTTAAAACTTTTTATTTTGTATTGGAGTATAGCCAATTAACAGTCAATTCTAAAGGAAACCAGTCTTGAATATTCATTGGAAAGACTGATGCTGAAGCTGAAGCTCCAATACTTTGGCCACCTGATGAAAGAACTGACTCATTGGAAAAGACCCTGATGCTGGGAAAGATTGGAGAAGGCAATGGCACCCCACTCCAGTACTCTTGCCTGGAAAATCCCATGGACGGAGGAGCCTGATGGGCTGCAGTCCATGGGGTCGTGAAGAGTTGGACATGACTGAGCGACTTCACTTTCACTTTTCACTTTCATGCATTGGAGAAGGAAATGGCAACCCACTCCAGCGCTGTTGCCTGGAGAATCCCAGGGATGGTGGAGCCTGGTGGGCTGCCATCTATGGGGTCGCACAGAGTTGGACACGACGGAAGCAGCTTAGCAGCAGCAGCAGCAGCTGAGAAAGAGTGAAGGCAGGAGAAGAAGGGGATGACAGATTGTGAGACAGTTGGGTGGCATCACCGACTCGACGGTCATGAGTCTGAGTAAGCTCTGGGAGATGGTGATGGACAAGGAGGCCTGGCTATAGTCCATGGGGTCGCAAAGAGTTGGACACGACTGAGCGACTGAACTGATAGCCGATTCACAGCGTGGTGATAGTTTCAGGCGGACTCAGCCATCCGTGTTCGGGTATCCGTTCTCCCCCAGACTCCCCTCCCGTCCGCCACATAGCACTGGGTGGAGTTCCGTGAGCTGTCCAGCAGGTCCTTGCTGGTTCGACACTGGCTGTTCCAGCAGGCGTGCAGGGGACTCTCTAACTTGCGTTTCCCTGATGCCACGTGATGTGGAGCAGCTTCTCAGATGCTTCTCTGTGTGTCTTCTTTGCGCAGCAGTCTTTTAAGTCTTTGGCCCATTTTTTGATTGTGCAGATTTCTGATTGTTGACTTTCAAGTATCTTTTGTATATTTTCAATACAAACCCTCAGATATTGTTAATGACTTGATTTTGATTATTATTGGCTGCAGCTTGTGGGATCTTAGTTCCCTTACTAGGGATGAAACCCAGGGCCTCCTGCAGTGGAAACTCAAAGCCTTAACCCTTGGACCGCCAGGGAGGTCCCCCTTCAGATCTGTTTTTGCAGATATTTCCTCGACTCTCTGCCTTGTCCCTTCAGTGCTTTAGCAGCGTCTCCCTCAGAGCCCACGTTTTCTGTTTTAATGAAGTGCGGCGCATCAGCTTTTCCTTTCATGGACGGTGCTGCTTTCAGTGTGGCAGCTTAAAAACTCCTTGCCAAAGCAAGGTCACCCGGCTTTCTTCCTGCGTCCTCTTCTAGAAGTCTTATACGTCTGCCTTTCACATTTGGAGGCTGCCAAGGTGGTGCAGTGGTCAAGAATCCGGGAGACACTGTTAAAAGACTGAGGAGACAAATCAGAGACTGGGAGGAAATATTTGCAAAAACATTTCTGAGGGTGAACTTCCCAAGAACCCTCACATGCCTCGAATTAGGTGATTATACCGTGGCTCATGGTTACAAGGTTAATATACGATGATTGACTTTCCAGTATACCAACAGTGAATGATTGGCATTGAAAGTTAAAAACACAGGCATCCTTGCGTCACTTGCAGTCTTAAAGGAGGAGAATTTAACCTGTAATTGTGATACTGGCTGTGGGGTTTTATAGATGGTCTTCATGAGGGAGAGGAGGCGCCTCTCCATGCGCAGTTTGCCGAGAGAGTTTATGCCACTGGGTACCGGATTTGTCCAAATCTTTTTTCTGTGCCGATGGATTACTTAGCCTGTTGACATGCTGGTTTACACTGATTGACTTTTGAATATTGATCTAGCTTTGGATATTTGGAAATTCTACTTGGTCATGGTGATCATGGCACCTGGTCGCATTACTTCATGGGAAATAGATGGGGAAACAGTGGAAGTGTCAGACTTTATTTTGGGGGCTCCAAAATCACTGCAGATGGTGATTGCAGCCATGAAATTAAAAAAAGCTTACTCCTTGGAAGAAAAGTTATGACCAACTTAGATAGTATATTCAAAAGCAGAGACATTACTTTGCCAACTAAGGTCCGTCTAGTCAAGGCTATGGTTTTTCCTGTGGTCATGTATGGATGTGAGAGTTGGACTGTGAAGAAAGCTGAGCGCCGAAGAATTGATGCTTTTGAACTGTGGTGTTGGAGAAGACTCTTGAGAATCCCTTGGACTGCAAGGAGATCCAACCAGTCCATTCTGAAGGAGATCAGCCCTGGGATTTCTTTGGAAGGAATGATGCTAAAGCTGAAGCTCCAGTACTTTGGCCACCTCATGCGAAGAATTGACTCATTGGGAAAGACTGTGATGCTGGGAGGGATTGGGGGCAGGAGGAGAAGGGGACAACCGAGGATGAGATGGCTGGATGGCATCACGGACTCGATGGACGTGAGTCTGAGTGAACTCCAGGAGATGGTGATGGACAGGGCGGCCTGGCGTGCTGTGATTCATGGGGTTGCAAAGAGTTGGACACGACTGAGCGACTGAACTATGAACTATGGTGTTTTATTTCTTTTTATACATGGCTGGATTGGGTTTGCTAGTATTTTGTTGAGAATTTTTGAGTATATGTTCATGAAAGAGATTACTCTGTACATTTTTTTTTTTGAAGGGAGAACATATTCTGGACTTTGCTGTCAGGGTAAATACTAGCTAGCCTCATAAAAGGAGTTGGCAAACATTTCTTCCTCATCCATTTTCTTGGAGAGATTGTATAAAATTTCCATTAATTCTTACTTCGAAAGAAAAGAAAGAGAGCAAAGTTGCTCAGTTGTGTCCAACTCTCTGCGACCCACAGACTGTAGTCCATCAGATTCCTCCATCCATGGGACTTTCCAGGCAAGAATACTGAAGTGGGTTGCCATTTCCTTCTCCAGGAGATCTTCCCGAGCCAGATATTGAACCTGGGTCTCCCACATTGTAGACAGACGCTTTACTGTCTGAGCCACCAGGGAAGTCCAATTCTTACTTAAATGTTAGATAAAATTACCTTGTGAAATCATCTGGGACTGGATATTTCTAAATTAAACTTCTTTCACGGTTTTAAGACTTCTGAGGTTAAGAAGGTTATCTTTCTCATCTTGGCTGAGTTTTGGTACTTTGTGGGTTTGAGAAATGACTCCATCGTGATCAGAGAACAAATTCTGTATGATTCCAGTTTTTAAAAGTTTGCTTACATTTCGATTTTTGTTTTGCTTCTTCTGTTTCTCATTCCTCTGTTTTTCTTTTCTTGATTTCCTTTGGATTATCTCAGCATATTTTAAATACCATTTTTATTTATGTATAACATTTTTGATCATATCATTCTATGTAGCTTTCTTAGTGGCTGTTCTAGATATTATGACACATTTTAGTTACTTAGCATGGCCTGCTCAACATCTTAGCACTCTGAGTGAAGTATTGAATGGTTACTCCCATTTAGGTCCTTAATTCTTTCTGCTTTTAAAATAAAATTGTCTTGAGTATTTCCTCTGCACACATGGAACACTGCATCAGATAGTGTTATAATGTTTGCTTCAAGCGTCAAATCTAATTTAAGAATCTCATGAGAAGGACAGTCTACTATCTTCACCCAGGGAATTACTCTGCTACAGCCACCGTAACAAAATCCCACAGGCCGAGCAGCTTAAAGAACAGAAGTTCATTTCTCACAGTTCTGGAGGCTGGAGGCCAAGATCAAAGCACCAGCAGGCTGGGTTCCTGGGGAGAGATCTCTTCCTGGCTTGCAAAGGGCTGTCCTCACGTGGCCTTCCTTTGTGTGAGAGCAGCCTGGTGTCCCTTCTTCTTCCCCAGGAACACCAGTCTTCTTGGATCAGGGCCCCATCCTTAGGTGACCTTACTTTCTTTTTAAAAGGCTCTGTCTCCAGACATGTCACATAGAGGGTTAAGGCTTCAACACAAGGATTTGGGGGGAACATAACCCAGTCCATAACACTTAAACGCTTTTTTCCCTTTCTGGAAAGAATGGCAGGTGCATGTAGGCCTCGTGCATGTAGGACCGTCTTGGGCAGGCGCCATGCTGGCCTTCCCTGCATCGTTCCACTTTAGTGAACGTACTGCCAAAGCGATTCTTCCAGTGTTTTCTCGAATGCTTAGACAGTTCTTGTTGATTGAGCCTATTTCTCACCATAGAATCTGTCTCTCACATAGATTTTTTTCCCTTTATGACACAGATCACTTTTGAAAGCAAGTTATGAGTGTTAATAAAATCCCTTTGTCTTAGTTGACTGAATCTCAACATGTCCTTAAAACATTATAAGTATAGCACTTTAGAGAAACCAGTTGGTAATATGTAGGCTGAAAATCAGATAATAGCATTATAGCAATATTCAGTTCCTAAATCTGGTCGTTTTAGTGATGTTGTGTAAGAAAATGACTTTTTTTACTGGGAAATATATGATAAAATATTAATGAGTAAAGGGTCATTATGTTTGTAACTTTCTCTCAAATGGTGAGCTAATAATAATAACATTAGCATAATTATATGTATACATATAAAAACATGTAAAAAGCAGCGTAACTTCCAAAATGAGCAGAGAAAATGAATACAGGTTATAAAGGGACAGTGGGTCAGAGACCTGGACGTATTTGAGAATGCTTCTAAACTCTGAGATACAAAAGTTCTGACTAAAACAAGGAAATAAAATATTTGGAAACCTTTGAATCTGTTTTGTCGGGAGAACTGGAAGGGTAGGCCTGCTGGAGTGGGAGAGAACAGACGCTTTCTGGCAAAGACCCTGGCCTGGAGACGACAGGGCACCCATCTGGCTCCAGCACTTTGGGCCCGTGTGAGAGGAGCCGGACCCAGCAGGACGGGCAGGCTGACCTGCTCCCGAGTCCCGGGAACAGTGATTGGCACCCGAGCATCCCAACTCACCCAGGTTCCCCTGGGCACCCTGAGTGCCAGGAAGCCTCCTTCGCCAGTGTGCTTTGTACCGCAGTGCAACGCTGGGGCCCTGTGAGTAAGGAGGAAAATGGGCCCCTAGTGGGCCCCCGCCCCGGAGAGCCCCCGCCCCCCGGCCGGCCCGGCAGTGGCGTCGCACTACAGCGGGCAGACGGCTGTGCAGACCCTGTACCTGGTGCCCAGCATGCTTGCAGAACCAGCAGTGAGAGGAGCCAAGGAAAATACGGAGGAAGTCGCCAGTACTGCGCTGTATCTGAAGCACCCCGTTCCTGCCTAACCAGAGAATACGAGGTCCAGCTCCACCGCTGCGCTCTGCATGAGACGCAGAGCCGTCAGAACGCGGAAAGGGAGGTCCCGGCACCATCGAGCCGGAGACGGTGTGCACGCACGTCTTAAATCCGGGGAGAAGCCTCACTGAGACGTGGGTCTCAGCCACACTGGGCTGCGTTTGGAAGCTTAGCCTTAAATAACAGGGGACCTTGCCCCGCGCCGCCCCCGGTCCGGGTACAAAACGCTGAGGCAAGATCCCCACTTCGTGAGCTGTGGTGGAAACTGGAGGGCCACGCTCGGCTGCCGGGGCCGGTGAACTGTGACACGGGAGGATACTTATTAAAAAACATCTCACGTTCCTCCTAAGGGCCTCCTTTTTCGGCTGACGGAGTGGAGGGAACAGCGTGGACAGCGAGAAACTGCAGCCCCGCGACCCCGAGGCCCGGAGCAGGTGAGCTGGGGGTGTATGTGCCCTTCAGTCCCTGCTGGACCGCCCTCCCCCGTCCCTGCACCCGGCCCCTCAACCCCCACCCCACCTCCTCCCACCCTGGGCGCCTGTGGATTCCACCCGTTCCGCCTGAGAGAAGGCCCAAGGTGTCAGGGGTTCAAAGTGAAATTCAGTGGTGGTGAAGAAGAAAAAACCTCAGACAAATGCTTTTCTTTACCAAGAGAATAGCCACAAAGGCTGGCTGAGGGCTGAGCAAAGGTTCCCTTCCCCAAGATAAAGGGGTTATCTTCACTATCTGAAGTGCCAGCCTCCAAGCCAGATACACTGGCTCAATCTCCCAAGAGCATGTCAAGGCCACCTTAGGATAACCTGAGCCATATTTGAGCTTCTTAGGGTGCGAGTGAATTCTTGAAACTCCTGGAGTTTTGCTGCACAAACTTTCCCCTAAGGGTTTACTGTCGTTGGTTAGGAAAGCTAGCATCGGACTCTGTTTAATTCATTTATAGGTTAAAGTTTAAGGGAGTAAGCTCCAGAATTCTCCCAGGCTCAGAAAAGACCCACACCTTCAGTAAGGTCCTCCTGTGTACGAAGCACACAGGGGCGTCTCCTGGCAGTCAAATGAGGGACTTTGAGAAGATGATCTTCTTAGCAGCTTGTTCAGACTGTAAAATGCCATGAATATTCATGTGTAAAAATCTAGGGACCAGATTACAGCCGCCACCCCAACAGGACAAGTAAACTGGAAACACACAGACACTAATGCCTTTCACTTGTAACACAAACCTTGTCCTATAACTAATATGAAAGTGAAAGTGTTAGTCGCTCAGTTGTGTCCGACTCTTTGCGACTCTATGGACTGTAGCCCCAGCAATCTCCTCCATTCATGGGACTCTCCAGGCAAGAATGCTGGAGTGGGTAGCCATTCCCTTCTCCAGGGGATCTTCCCGACCCAGGGATTCAACCTGGCTCTCCTGTGTTGCAGGCGGATTCTTTAGTGTCTGAGCCTCCAGGGAAGCCCCTCACTAACGTAGTCTATCTTGAAATCTGATTCCTTAAGCGAAGGGGTAAGTGGTAAGCAGGTGCTGTGGGACGGTCTGAAAGACGGACTCTTCCGTTATTTCTGGCTTCCTTCCTGGGTCATCCTCAGCTGTGTGATCATCCCCAGACATGCTGGGTCACAGCGGTCAGCTGGGGCACCTGTAAAATGTGCAGTTCTAGGCCTTTCCCCAGAGACTGGGTTTGAGTGGGTCTCTGTAGCCTGCCAGGCTCCTCTGTCCATGGGATTCTCCAGGCAAGAGTACTGGAGTGGGTTGCCATTTCCTTTTCCAGGGGATCTTCCCGACCCAGGGATCGAACCTGGGTCTCCCGCATTCCAGGCAGACGCTTTAACCTCTGAGCCACCAGGGAAGCCCACAGGGTCTCTGGAGGGACCCAGGAATCTGTGCTGTTATCAAACGTCTCAGCGAATCCCTGTGATTCTGAGGATTAGACAAACACGGGAAATCCTGAATCAGAGCCCCTGCCCGTGACCACTGGTGCTGGCTTGGTCTGGTGGACATGAAGTTAAGGGATGGCTCACGGGCTCAGCTCCTTCCTTGGCTCCAAGTGAGCCGTGCACGTCCCCACCAAGGCCTTAGGGGGTTGAAAACTCAACCCAGCGGCCCTGATTTCTGAGTCCTCCCTTCCTCCACCTTCCTGGTCCCACTTGTTTTTTGGTTTCTTTTCACCCATTTGGAATTTTCTCTAACCTGATATTCTGTTACTTGGCATTCAGTTGGTTTTATTGGTTGGTCAGAAAGTTTGTTTGGGTTTTCCCATAACATCTTATAGACAAAGCTAAATGGACTTTTTGGCCCACCCATTACTTTAGCTTTCTGACCATTTCTATGTTTTGTTTTCTGTGGTTTTTTTTTTTTTTTCATTTCTCCTCTTCTACACTTAGGGTGATATTCACATCACTATTTTTGAATTTTTAAAATGTTGTCTCGAATACTGCGCTTGATGCTACCCTTAATTACCCTGTGCTTTAGTCCGTGCAGGTCTTAGCCTGGGAGTCTGCTGTCCGTGAGATGTTTCGGCAGGCCAGCGGCATTAACGTTATCTTGTCGACTAGTTTATACCAGAAGGCCAGGGCAGGGAAGTCTAAGTATTAATATTTATAGCATACCCAGAATATTTTGACATAGATCCAAAAGCATTATAAATATAAAATTCAGAGAGTATCTGCTAGGTTTACGCAACACAGTGAACAGTGATACTGAGTCCAAGCTCGTAGTAGACGGGCCAGTAAACTGAGAGATGAGTTGCTGGGGCAAAGAAAGGCGCCAAACCGAGAAGATGGTAGACTCGTGTCCCAGAGAACCATCCTGCTTGAGTTAGAAGTCAGGCTTCTTTATACTAAAAGGGGAGGGAGGAAAGCCGCACGTCTGGTGGCCCCAGGCAGCCTCCTGGGGGGGTCCCCGGCAGCCTCCTTCTGGGCTTGGCCACCGTGCTTCCTGGGAAGATATTTTAGCTCAGTGCTCCTAACCTGCAAGACAAGGTTCCCAAAGGTGGGCCGCTATGTATAATCTAAACTTACAGTCAGTGTCCCTTTAGAGATTAACTTGCAATAGGTTACAAAGGTTCTTCCTATTCCAGCAGCACAGTGCACAGACTGTGTGTAATACATGAATCCCTGCACTAGAAATATAAAGAGGAGGAAGGACCCATCTTTGATAGCCTTAGACTCCAGCCTCAGAGGTAAGACACAAAAAATAAAAATAAAACATTTCTTTCAGGCCAAGAGGATCTGTAAATCAGATAAGAAGGATTCTCAAAGTAAAAGGTATCTTAGTCACTTACATCAGATGTTTTCCACTTCGCTCGGTAACATGGAGTTCTCCAGGAGGTAAGTCTCTTTCTAACACCTACATGGATGCTCATTTTAGATAGCTTTTGCACAATCACATCCATGGTGTTTTCACAGAGGTATGAAAAAACTGTCACTACACAATATGGTACCAACACTGTTTTCCAGCAAAAGAAGCATCATGAAATCTAATCAATAAGAATTTGTTGTTGATGTTTAGTCATTAAGTTGTGGCCGATTCTTGCAGCCCCATGGACAGTAGCCCTCCAGGCTTCTCTATCCATGGGATTTCCCAGGGAAGAATACTGGAGTGGAGTTATTAGCATAATGCAAATCTAAAAAGTAAGCAAAAGTAACCCCTGTCCTTTGGGGTCGTCGGGACTGTAGGAGGTGGAGGTAGAGAGGAGACGAAGGGATGGTTATCTCAGAGGATTACGTAACCCTTCCCTCCAGACTGCAAATTGTTAAAGCCTCCTACTCATGCAGATTTAAAATCAGCGTTGCTCCCACCAAACATGCAGATTCCGGCAGAATGGAACCAAGTCCAGGCACGCACCAGGAGCGAGAGAGTGTGGCGCTTGGTGAGCAAGGCACCCCAGCTGGGCTCTTGGTGGGTGTAGGGTCCACCCATGCACAAGCATGGGGTTGGTGGGTGTGTGTGCTCAGCCACTCAACCGTGTCCAGCTCTTTGTGATCCTAAGGACCGAGGCCCGCCAGGCTCCTCTGTCCATGGGATTCTCCAGGCAAGAACACTCAAGTGGGTAGCCATGCCCTCCTCCAGGGGATCTTCCTGACCCAGGGATCAAACCCAAGCGTCTTGAGTCTCCTGCATTGGCAGGTGGATTCTTTACCTCTGTGCCACCTGGGAAGCCCGATGGGTGGATAAGGGCGACACAAAAGCAAATATTAAAAAGACACATACTTTTTTTTTTCAATCAGCTCTTCAATCACTCATTTTAGTCACATAGAAAATACGCTCCATGCTGTGTTGACAGTTTGATGGTAAGATGTTTAAACATCAAGGTAGGAGATGAAAAATGACAAGTTATACAGTGACGTATGTGAAAAGGTGTTTACACTGACATATAATATCTAGGTTGATTTACAAATCTCAGAGCAGGCCTCGAGGCCATGGGCCACATGAGTGGATGTGGCAGCTCAGCACGTCCGAAGGGCCCTGGTCCCACGTGGAGGGAGATGCTGTGCTGATCAGACGCTGGTCAGGAGTGCGTGGGGGCTGCCTCTGCGCCCCTTCCCTGGGGGCGGGCTGCCTGCACGCACATCTCTCAGCCCTACCTCGAAATTTAGTTTTCCAGATTTTCATATTCATAGAAGTGTCAGATGCCCAGTCAACCATTTTGTTTTAAAACATGGGACTCCCCTGGAAATCCCATGCTTAAGACTCCAAGCTTCTGACACAGAGGACACGGGTTTGATCCCTGGTGGGGGAACTTGGATCCCACATGCTGCAAGGCAACTAAGCCCGCACGCCATTGATAGAGAGGCCAGCACTCTGCAGCTAGAGCAGCACAACCCAACTCATCTTAAAAAAGTAAATAAATAAAACACATTTTTCTGATTTAAACCCTCCCAACCCTGTGAAAAAACAAGAACAAGACCTAGTTTCCCCCTCAGTCAGTCTCTCCTATCAGGAAGCTTCCATAAGCCTCTTATCCTTCTCCATCAGAGGGCAGACACGATGAAAACCACAATCACAGAAAACCTGCCAATCTGATCACATGGACCACAGCCTTGTCTAACTCAATGAAACTATGAGCCATGCCGTGTAGGGCCACCCAAGACGGACGGGTCATGGTGGAGAGTTCTGACAGAATGTGGTCCACTGGAGAAGGGAATGCAAACCACTTCAGTATTCTTGCCGTGAGAACCCCATGAACAGCATGAAAAGGCGAAATGATAGGATACTGAGAGAGAAACTCCCCAGGTCAGTAGGTGCCCAATATGCTACTGGAGATCAGTGGAGAAATAACTCCAGAAAGAATGAAGGGATGGAGCCAAAGCAAAAACAATACCCAGTTGTGGATGTGACTGTTGATAGAAGCAAGGTCCGATGTTGTAAAGAGCAGTATTGCATAGGAACCCGGAATGTTAGGTCCATGAATCAAGGCAAATCAGAAGTGGTCAAACAGGAGATGGCAAGAATGAACATCAACATTTTAGGAATCAGTGAACTAAGATGGACTGAAATGGGTGAATTTAACTCAGATGACCATTATATCTACTACTGTGGGCAAGAATCCCTCAGAAGAAGAGTAGCCATCATGGTCAACAAAACAATCCAAAATGCAGTACTTGGATACAATCTCAAAAATGACAGAATGATCTCTGTTTGTTTCCAAGGTAAACCATTCAATATCACGGTAATCCAAGTCTATGCCCCGACCAGTAACGCTGAAGAAGCTGAAGTTGAACGGTTCTATGAAGACCTACAAGACCTTCTAGGACTAACACCCAAAAAAGATGTCCTTTTCATAATAGGGGACTGGAATGCAAAAGTAGGAAGTCAGGAAACACCTGGAGTAACAGGCAAATTTGGCCTTGGAGTACAGAATGAAGCAGGACAAAGGCTAACAGAGTTTTGGCAAGAGAACGCACTGGTCATAGCAAACACCGTCTTCCAACAACACAAGAGAAGACTCTACACATGGACATCACCAGATGGTCAATACCGAAATCAGATTGATTATATTCTTTGCAGCCAAAGATGGAGAAGCTCTATACAGTCAGCAAAAACAAGACTGGGAACTGACTGTGGCTCAGTTCATGAACTCCTTATTGCCAAATTTAGACTTAAATTGAAGAAAGTAGGGAAAACCATTAGATCATTAAGGTATGACCTAAATCAAATCCTTTATGATTATACAGTTGAAGTGAGAAATAGATTTAAGGGACGAGATCTGATAGACAGAGTGCCTGATGAACTATGGACGGAGGTTCGTGACATTGTACAGGAGACAAGGATCAAGACCATCTCCAAGAAAAAGTAATGCAAAAGAGCAAAATGGCTGTCTGGGGAGGCCTTACAAATAGCTGAAAAAAAGAAGAGAAGTGAAAAACAAAGGAGAAAATGAAAGACATACCCATTTGAATGCAGAATTCCAAAGAATAGCAAGGAGAGATAAGAACGCCTTCCTTAGTGATCAGTGCAAAGAAATAGAGGAAAACAACAGAATGGGAAAGACTAGAGATCTTTTCAAGAAAATTTGAGATACCAAGGGAACATTTCATGCAGAGATGGGCTCAATAAAGGACAGAAATGGTATGGACCTAACAGAAGCAGAAGATATTAAGAAGAGGTGGCAAGAATACACAGAAGAACTGTACAAAAAAGATCTTCATGACCCAGATAACCATGATGGTGTGATCGGTCGCCTAGAGCCAGACATCTTAGAATGTGAAGTCAAGTGGGCCTTAGGAAGCATCACTACGAACAAAACTAGTGGAGGTGATGGAATTCCAGTTAAGCTATTTCAAATCCTGAAAAATGATGCTGTGAAAGTGCTGCATTCAATATGCCAGCAAATTTGGAAAACTCAGTAGAGGCCACAGGACTGGAAATGGTCAGTTTTCATTCCAATCCCGAAGAAAGGCAATGCCAAAGAATGCTCACACTACCGCACAATTGCACTCATCTCACATGCTAGTAATGCTCAAAATTCTCCAAGCCAGGCTTCAATAGTATTTGAAGCGTGAACTTCCAGATGTTCAAGCTGGATTTAGAAAAGGTGGAGGAACCAGAGATCAAATTGCCAGCATCCATTGGATCATCGAAAACGCAAGAGTTCCAGAAAAACATCTACTTCTGCTTTATTGACTATGCCAAAGCCTTTTACTGTGTGGATCACAACAAACTGTGGAAAATTCTTCAAGAGATGGGAAATCAGACCATCTGACCTGCCTCTTGAGAAATCTGCATGCAGGTCAGGAAGCAAGAGTTAGAACTGGACATGGAACAACAGACTGGTCCCAAAAAGGAAAAGGAGTATGTCAAGGCTGTATATTGTCACCCTGCTTATTTAACTTACATGCAGAGTACATCATGAGAAACGCTGGGCTGGAGGAAGCACAAGCTGTAATCAAGATTGCTGGGAGGAATATCAATAACCTCAGATATGCAGATGACACCAAGCTTATGGCAGAAAGTGAAGAACTAGAGAGCCTCTTGATGAAAGTGAAAGAGGAGAGTGAAAAAGTTGGCTTAAAACTCAGCATTCAGAAAACTAAGATCATGATATCTGGTCCCATCACTTTATGGGAAATAGATGGGGAAACAGTGGAAACAGTGTTAGACTGTATTTTTTTGGGCTCCAAAATCACTGCAGATGGTGACTGCAGCCATGAAGTTAGAAGACGCTTACTCCTTGGAGGAAAAGTTATGAGAAACCTAGATAGCATAATAAAAAGCAGAGACATTATTTTGTCAACAAAGGTCCAGCTAGTTAAAGCTATGGTTTTTCCAGTGGTCATGTATGGATGTGAGAGTTGCACTATAAAGGAAGCTGAGCGCTGAAGAATTGATGCTTTTGATGGAGAAGACTCTTGAGAGTCCTTTGGTCTGCAAGGAGATCCAACCAGTCCATCTGAAAGGTAATCAGTCTTGAATATTCACTGGAAGGACTGATGTTGAAGCTGAAACTCCAATATTTTGGCCACCTCATGCGAAGAGTTGACTCATTGGAAAAGACCCTGATGCTGGGAGGGATTAGGGGCAGGAGGAGAAGGGGCGACAGAGGCTGGGGTGGTTGGATGACATCACTCACTTAATGGACATGATGGGTAAACTCCGGGAGCTGGTGATGGATAGGGAGGCCGGGCATGCTGCAGTCCATGGGGTCGCAAAGAGTCGGACACAACTGAGCAACTGAACTGACTGAACTCTTCAAAAATAGACCCATACTGTGATAATGGCAGAGAGAGGCTGAGGAGGTTTCCAAGCCTCTCCATCAGGCAAGACTTTGGAAGCCTTTGTTGGAAAAGGCTGCAGGTCGAGGGTTGGGTGCTGTCCTAATTCATCTTGATTCTGACGTGGCCTTGCACATCCCCTGACCACAGTCCTCCCACCAGCATGCTGCACCCCAGCGCTCTGCTTGCTGGGGAGGTGGGACAGCTGGGGACAGGCAGCCTTGGGGCCGGTGACCCCAGTTCAAGTCTTGCAGTTCAGGGCGTGGCCTCGGGCCCTTCGTGCTGTGTGTCCCTTGCAGCCTGAGTCCTTAGGGGGACGGTCTTGGGAAAAGAAAGGCAGTATTTGCCTCCCCAGGCAGGAGCACACGGATGCCCCGTGGGGCCCGCTGGCACCCCGCACCAGCCTCGCCCTGGCCGCTCAGCTGGCGTCCAGGGGCGCCCTTCTGTGACAGCCCCTCCTGTGACACGGATGATGCACCGGAGGTGTGGACGCCAGCGCCGTGCCCGGTGTCACGCAGATCTTGTCACTTCTCCCTGGACGTGTAATGGGAAGAGGAGAACTTTGTTCAAACTGGAGGCCCTCGTCTCTTCTCTAGGAACAGGCTCCGGAGCTGGCCCGGCCGGACACCACCTCGGAGCCGTTTCCGTGAAGCGACTTCACAGATCTCACAGCCTGATGACTGGGCGGAGCCCGGGGGGTTTTGGGGGGAAGGAGTGGCCTTGTGGGCATTTGCGGGGGAAACGTGTCTCCCTCTCTTAGTGGCTAATTTAGGCCTCGCGATTAGCATTTGAATCAGGCCGCCCTGCTGTTTTGATTGAAAAGAGAAACCCAGCCTTTGTTGTTGCAATTCAGGGGCGTAAGTGATTTTCTTCCCTCCTTTAATCAGGGCAGAGAGTTGGGGGAAATGGCGATATATACTGGAGGTGGGGTGGGGTGGGGGGTGTGGAGGGGAAGGTGTGGTCTGGCCTCGGAAATGCAAATACAGCTCCTGTCCCAAAGCTGAAGCTGCCGGAGACCAGCCCCTCCTGCGGCAAGTGACGCTCAGCCTGGGAGACCTCCGCCCCCATTACCGGCTGCCCTGTCTGCCAGAGGCTGGCTGGATATCTTCAAAATACTATTCTCTTATTTGCGTTAAACCAACCCCAATAATTATGGCTTCCTAGGTGGCGCTAGTGGTAAAGAATCCACCTGCCAGTGCAGGAGACATGGGTTTGGTCCCTGGGTTGGGAAGGCCCCCTGGAGGAGGAAAGGGCACCCACTCCAGTGTTCTTGCCTGGAGAGTCCCATGGACAGAGGAGCCTGGCGGCTGCAGTCCACGGGGTCACAAAGCGTCGGACACGCCTGAAGCAACTGAGCATGCACGCCCAGCGGGACAGACATAGCCGGGAGGTGGACAGTCCAGGCCTCCTCTCTGTTGGCTGATCCGTGGCCTGCGCACGAGGAGGGAAGGGGCAGCTCCTTGGCAGGTCCAGAGGTGACACCAGCACGCCCTGGAAGCCAAGGTCCTGGGCCCAGGGAGCAATTTGCTTTTAATTTGTGTGCATAGGAGACACTCTGTTCACTTTCCTAGCGAAGAAAAGCTGCAAACTTTTAAACTGAAGAAGATGCCAGGCCAAGTTCTCAAAACCCCTCACTTGCCTTGTTGGTTCCTTTATTTCGCTCACATTTTCTCATATTATGCACACGAAGACATGATGATTTTGGATTCTTAGAAACACAGATGACTAAAGGCTACCCGTCTTGTGAAAATAAAGGTCTTTGCTAAGTTGATGAGTTTGTAACCAAATTCAGAGCTGAGGTCAGCAGGATGGCTTACTTCTGCACCCTGACACCCAGGCTGGGCCACCACCTTCCCGGAAGCTCTTGGCTGCTCTTCAGGGCCTACAGACTCCTGGGCCCTGAGGGTGACGGGCTTGGCGACATCCCCACGGAGCATCCGGAAAGCGAGACTGTAAAACCCTAGGAGTCACGTGAGCCTGAGGCCCAGGGGAGGGTCCTGGACCCATGGTCTCAGCTCCAGCTGGGGGGAGCCGAGGCTGCCCTGCTCTGCTCTGCACGTTCAGAGAGGAGACACTTCTGGCCCTGCTCTGCCCCAGGTCCAGGCTCAGCACAAGGAGAAACTGCTCCCGCATCACCCTGGGCCTGCAGAGGGTATCTGAGCACACCAAGCAGCGTCTTGTCACGGGTCCAGCTGAAATATTCCCTAGCTTCCTTTCCCCGCCTACTTTGGACATCTGGAGAATTCCCCTCTCTGAGACTGGGTTGACCCGTCCCCTTCACCTCCCCTTCTTGTTCACAAATCACCACTTCCAGGAAGTCCTCCAGGATGCCTCCCCTTCACTCCCGGGTTCCCACCTAAGCCAGGGCTGAGACCACCCTTCCACCAGTTGCATTCTTCAGCTGTGTGAGCTCTGTAAAGACCTCAAAGGCAGGCACCGTGTCTTCTAATGATTGTGTGTCCTCCCACAGGCCTGAGCACTTTCCCGAGGAAAGCAATTGGTCAAGCAGCTGCTCCCCAGGAGGGAGAAAGGCTGTTTGTTTCTGCCTTGGTGTTTGCGGTGTCGTGTGTACAGAAGACAAACGGCAGGCCGGGCTTTCAGACACCTGTCCCGTCCCAGCATGTGGGCACCCGTGCCAGGGAACCCCACTTGCCCCCCGCTGCTGGTGCCAGCACCCCCGGAGCTCCCCCCTGGGGCAGGGGGTCGTCTGTACTTTGCCAGCTGCCCCGCCTCTCCGGGAGAAGCAACTCGGGAAGGGAGGATGAAATGCTGGGGGTCTAGTTCTCCCACCCGGTCTAGAGTCTGTTTCCTCAGAAATCAGTGACGACCCCATCACTCCGTGTTCTGGCGGAGCTGTTGTGAGACCCAGGGGAGAGGGCGTGGGGCCACTGACAGCCACGGAGCTGGGTCACGTCCTTGTCACCGTGCCTGGGGGGTCCGAAACGGGCCCCATGCATAACCCTCTGGTCCCAGCGCCCTGAAGCGAATTCCCCATGAGACCACAGTCTCCTGGCCTCCGGCCTCAGCTTCCCAGGCCCTCCAGGATGCAGGTGAGAGAGGCAGATGGGACGTGGCCTGGTGACAAAGGCTGCCCCTGCTGTTAGCATCGGCAGAGAGGTGGCACCTGGTGGGACTGGCCAGGGTCCGGGCACTGGGCACGTGGGTTCCTTGTCCCTCGCGGGCCTCTGAGTCATCAGGGCTGCAGGTCAGAGAGTGGGCTCAGAGGGGACTCCCAGGGCCACAGCAGCGGGCAGCCCACCCGGGCTGGGGGCACAGGTCAGGGGACCACATCCTCACCCGCCTCAGGGAGGCCCCCTCCAGCCACACGCTCTCTGTCAGCCCCTAACTTTCTGCATTCAGGCGCAGTTTGTGCCAGGTTTTATTACTGATGCTCTGGAAGAGGAAAGGGAAAATGGGGTCTTACGATGGTGGATTCAACATACTTCACACGGAATCCGCTTCACACGTGAACGCACGCTGCACGGGGTCGGGAATGCCGTCTCCCCCCTGGTTTACCGTTGCTTCTTTCACGATGAGTGCGCGTGCTCGGCTTCCAGCCAGGAAAAGCCTCGAGGTGTCCTGTCTAGGCGCTGTGTGCTCGAGGCGCCCAGCCTGACAGCTTCTTCTGTTTGCTTTTCTCTGTTTGGTGCTACCCCGAGCAGCCTGCTGGAGGGTAGCCTGCTGGGGTGCAGACGTGGGCGCTGACGGTGCAGACGTGGGCGCGGATGGCAGAGCCGGCGGTCTGGTCAGTGTCTGGGTCTGGCAGGCGCACAGGGAGGCTCTGTCCCCGATCTGGGTGGGGCGGGTGGGCAGGGGCACAGCACACCCCGCCCCTCCCACTGCTGCAGGTCAGCAGGTTGTGCGGTGAAAGTCCTGATGCACCCAGGAGGGCTGCCTGGAAGCAGCGGCCACCGTTTACAACCTAGGATGAAGGCAGGTCCATCTGCATTCTGGGTCTTGACGTGGTGACCAGAGGACAGAGCCGTTAGGTCTGGGTTTAGAGACACAGATCTAACCTTGACTCTGATTTAAAACCAACGCCAAGCCAGAACCGCACCTGCCTTTCTGCTCTGAGTTTTCTCCCTCTCTTCTCCACCCACTCTCACGACCCAGCAAAGCTCCCCACCCCTTGGTGGGTGATCACAGACAAGATGAACTCGGGGACTTCAGTGGTATTTATTATCATGATTTATTAACAGCAATAGGTACTATCTTCCAAAATATCAAATAGAGTAGAATGAAAATTTGAAGACACATTTTAGTGATTATTGCTGGTGCAACTGTATCAAGATCTTTTTTAAAAGTTATTTCTCACATTTTGAATGAAATGAAAACCATAACCACAAAAATGACGCTTGCTTCCCAAAGTGGGACCCCGCGTTCCTCAGTGGACATGGGCAGCACCAGGTGCAGCCCCTCGAGAGGCGGCCGGAGGGTGCCCGGGCCTCTGGTCGTCAGCACGAAGCCCGGCCTCCTCTCGTCTTCCTGAGATGCGAAAGCCTGGCCAGTGGGAAGAAAGATTCCAGTGAGAAGGCAAGAGGACACGCGGCAGCCCTGGGTGGCATGTGAGTGGTCTAGAAAACTGCCGGAAATGAGAAATACTCCAAACAAAGAGGAAAAATTAAACAGAACAACCCCTGCTCTTTTTTTTAAAAAAAGCTTTCTATTTTGTATTGGAGTGTAGCTGATTAACCATGTCGTGATAGTTTCAGGTTAATAGCAAAAGGATTCATCCATACATCTATCATACATGTATCTGTTCTCCTGCCATCAAGAGTTCCCTGTGCCGGTAGGTCCTTGTTGGTTATCTATTACAAACACAGCAGGGCGTGCGTGTCCATCCCGCACTCGCCACCTCCTCCCCCGAGCCTTCCCCCGGCAACCGTAAGTTCGTTCTCTAGGTCTGTGAGTCTGCTTCTGTTTTATAAATAAGTTCATTTCTGTCATTTCTTTTTAGGTCCAGCGTATAAGGGATGTCATACGACATTTCTCTTCCCCTGTCTGACTTATTTCACTCAGCATGACAGTTGCTGGGTCCAACCATGTTGTTGCAAATGGCGTTATTTCTTTTCCAGTTCCGTTCAGTCACTCAGTTGCGTCCGACTCTGCGACCCCGTGAACCGCATTCTTTTTAGTGGTTGAGTGATAGTCCATTCTATGTGCGTGCCACACCTGTATCCATTCTTCAAAACCTCTGCTGTTTTTGAGAAGAATTTGGCAGGGGGAGGGGAAGAGACTTGAGAGATTGCAGACTGTGGCTCCACTTGAGATTTCAAGCCGGGTATCACCTCCTCCAGGAAGCCTTCTAGGATGCCGGTAGCAGGGAGCGGGGCCCGCACTGGGCCCCTTCCTGTCCCATCCTCCCCATCTGGTGTTTTCCTCCTCTCATCACCGTGGAGGGAGGGATAATGGCTTATGATCTACGCCCTCCTCTCTCCCCCTATCCTCCCCCCATGTTGGAAACCAGTGAGTGGGCCAGAGCTGTCTCGGTCACTGCAGAGTCCCCTACTTCAGGAACAGTAACTGGCCCGCAGAGGAGACCCATGACTTGTCCCGAATGAATGAGTGAGTGAGCTCCTCCCCGTTCCGCTTTCCATCCACCAAGTCAGTGCACTGCCCCCCACCCCTTCTCACGCAGAGGCCGTTCCTGCTGGCCCCGTCTCCCCACATGGCCTCAGTGAGGTCCGCCCGTGGTTCTGAGCAGTGTCCTTGTTCTGAGCAGTGGGTACAAGGGCGCCTGCTCCAGGGTTCTTGTGAGGATGAACTCAGCAACGCAGGCAAGGTGCACACGTAGCGCCTGCTCGTGGTGCAAGCTCTTGACTGTCTGCACTCTGTACCGTGGGTTGCTTCCATCGAGATGGTGATGCGATGGAGCGTGTCCTCTATGCCAGGCATGACCTTTCCCAAAGTGAAAGTGGAAGTCACTCAGTCATGTCCGACTCTGCGACCCCAAGGACTATACAGTCCATGGAATTCTCCAGGCCAGAATACTGGAGGGGGTAGCCTTTTCCTGCTCCAGGGGATGTTCCCAACCCAGGGATTGCACCCACGTCTCCCGCATTGCAGGTGGATTCTTTACCAGCGGAGCTATAAGGACAGCCTCATAAAGAGTGGGAAGGGGAGGCCTGGGCTTCCAGCTGGAGCCGCACTGGTGAGGCGGCCTCTGATGAGGAGAAGCTCGGCTGCGGCCTGGCTGCTGGTCTTGTCTGATTGTGTCTGCGAGAAAGACGCTTTTGGCATGAGCTTAGCTTCACGTAGCAGACTCAGGAAAGCCAAGACAAGACACTGGGGTTCCACATCTCACTACTTTGCTGACTGGTCAACTCCTCTTGTCTTTTTGGAGAGAAATGAACAGAGTTCTTGTTTTTAAGGCCCTTGCACTGTAAAGAAGCCACCATAACTCAGAGCTGGGCCTTATGGAGAGACTGGGAAAGTCAGGATTCAGGGGGGCCCTGGGAATTCCTGAGATAAGGCTTGTGTTGAATCTAGATGACTTTTGGTGACATTGAAATTTTAATAATATTAATTCTTTCGGTCCATGGACATGGGATAGCTTTGCATTTATTTGTATTTTCTTAGCTTTCTTACATAAACGGAGAAGGCGATGGCGCCCCACTCCAGTCCTCCTGCCTGGAAAATCCCATGGCGGAGGAGCCTGGTGGGCTGCAGTCCATGGGGTCGCACAGAGTTGGACACGACTGAGCGACTTCACTTTCCCTTTTCACTTTCATGCATTGGAGAAGGCAATGGCACCCCACTCCAGTACTCCTGCCTGGAAAATCCCATGGGCAGAGGAGCCTGGTGGGCTGCAGTCCATGGGGTCGCTGGGAGTCGGACATGACTGAGGCGACTGAGCAGCAGCAGCAGCAGCTTGCTTACATCAAAGTCTTACAGTTTTCAGAGTAGATAGCTTTCATATTTTTGGTCAAATTTGTTCCCAAGTATTTAATTGTTTTTGACGTTATTGTAAAGGCGATTGATTTCTTTTTCAGAAGATTCACTGTTGGTAAATACAGTCTTTAAGACTCTGTCTCTTTCCTTCAGGAGTAACCTTCCAGAACAAACGAGGAGTAAGCCTGCCTCTTCAGGGATGACCACAGCGCCCCTCACCCTGGAACAAGCAAGTCAGATGTCCCGTGTTCTGGTTGGCTCCTGTCTTTTCTCTGCCCGTAGAGTTAGAGGGTGTAGCTCCCAGGAGATCGAAGAAACAAGGTAAAGAGGGAGTAAAAGCAGGAGATGCCCAAGGTGGGAGGTTGGGGCCAGAGCAGGACGCTGAGCTGAAGATTAGAGTCGGAGCAGCTCTGGGCAGTGCCTGAAGGCAGGAGCGTGAGCGCCTGCCCTCCATGGAGTGGGGGTGAAGTCACGGCGGTTTTAGGGAGACCGAGTGAGACGGGTGAGCAGCCGGAGGATGTGGACGTTCCCACGAAGACGCAGCAGGAGGGTGCAGGGGCGTGCATTTCCCCCCAGTTCCTTGGTGAGTGAGAGCAAACAGCCAAGAATCACAGTTACAGTAGAGGCGAGGGCACATCCCCACGGCACTTTGCCTTCAGAGTTTATATGTAGTTTTTTCCTTTTTTGATTCTAGGAGGCTAAGACAGTAAGTCGATACTGGACTAACTATGTGGATTGAGAATGTGAGTGTAGTGTCCCACCTGCATGAAAAGAATGCAGAAATGTTGAAACTCCCAAAGAGATAATTAAATGGCAGATTTCTTTTTCTTCAAAGTTATGACAAGAAATTATGGTATTATCTAGCAAATAATAATATAAACCCAGAAACATGAATAAAAATCAGTAGAAATAAGAATCAGCTGAAGTAGATTCACAAAAAAATCAAGATAATGGAAATTATCATGTGTGGAAAATAGAATAAATATGATTGATATGGTTAAATAAAATTTTACAAACAAATTTTAAATCATGAGTTAAAATATGACACTATGAAAATGAATCAAATTTGTTTGAAAAAGAAACTTTTAGAGTGGACAATATAGTAAGTAAAAATAGCAAGTGGGTTAAAGAGTATATTATGCATATGTGAAGATAGGATTAGTGAACTATATAGATCAATAGAGGGCTTCCCTAGTGGCTCAGCTGGTAAAGAATCTTCCTGCAATGCAGGAGACCCCGCTTCAATTCCTGGGTTTGGAAGACCCACTGGAGAAGGGCATAGCAGCCCACTCCAGTAGTTTTGCCTGGAGGATCCCCATGGACGGAGGAGCCTGGCAGGCTGCAGTCCATGGGGCTGCAGAGTCGAACACGGCTGAGAGACCAAGCACAGCACACAGATCAGCAGAAATCACCCTAAATAGAGCACAGGGAGCCCCAGTGGCCGAATCCATAACGCAGAGGCCAGCGGCGCCCACACCAGCACTCCTGCCTGGAAAATCCCACGGACGGAGGAGCCCCTTAGGCTGCAGTCCCTGGGGTCGCTGCGAGTTGGACACAACTGAGCAGCTTCGTTTTCACTTTTCACTTTCATGCATTGAGAAGGAGATGGCAACCCACTCCAGTGTTCTTGCCTGGAGAATCCCGGGGACGGGGGAGCCTGGTGGGCTGCCGTCTATAGGGTCGCTGCGAGTCGGACACGACTGAAGCGACTCAGCAGCAGCAGCAGCAGTAAGGACATACAGCCCAGAGTAGGAAACTCCGACATGTGCTCCATCACGTTTCTAGTAGAGATAAACAAGATGAGGAAGAAGCAATATTTGAACATTTTTGTTTTCAATTTCAGGATTGATAAAGGACACCAATCCTCAGATTTAAGGATTCCAAAGAACCACAAGAGCAATAGATTAAAAAAAAAAAAACCACCAAAAGCAAAGTGAAATTTTTAAAGATGCCAGAGAGAAAAGACACATCACTCACAAAGAAATAGCTTAAAAATTAGAAATGCAGATGACATCTCAAAAGCAACAATAGACAAGTTACTTTAGTAAAGAGAATAGAAAATCCAAGTAGTCCTACAATTATTTAAAAAATTGAATCCGTAATTTAAAAACCTTCCCACAAAGAAAACTGTAGGCCCATATGATTTCATAGTGAATTTCAGCCAAATATTTAAGGGAAAATAATGTCATCTTTTATAAGTAAACTCTTTTAGAAAATGGAAAAAGAAGGCAAGTCTTCCACCTCTTTTTGTGGTGCCTGCAAAACCTAAAAGAAAAAAAAAAGGTAAATCTCACTCAAGAATACAGCTCCAAAAATTTTAAACATAATATTAATAAATTGAGCCCAATAACTATTGTCTATTTCAGTAATTTCTACTCAGAGTGAAAATGATAGCAAAGTATAAATAAGAGGGAAACTTCTTAATCGGTTAATATGGTTTTAAAAATATTTGTAAATAAACACTGTACTTATTGGTTTTCTATTCAAGCTTGGACTGGAAGTTTGACCAGTATAAAAAGGAAAAAAGAAATAAAAATCATAAGGTTCGTAAAATGTCTTTTTTTTAATAGAAAAATTCCAGCATAGAAAAGCAAGAGAATAACTATAATAATTTCCTGGAAAATGTGTAACGGGGAGGTAAAGGCTTGTGATTAGGAAGGGAACCTATGGTTGCTGAGAATGGGGTGGGGGTTACTAATGCTGGTTTCATAATGAGTTGTTATGTGACATCTTGTAACGAGATAAAAGTGCTTACAGACATTATTGAGGGCTTCCCTGGTGGCACAGTGGTCAAAAATGTACCTGCAGTCCAGGAGATGTGGGTTTGATCCCTGGGTCAGGAAGATCCCCTGGAGGAGGGCAAGGCAACCCACTCCAGTATTCTTGCCTGGAGAATCCCATGGACAGAGCAGCCTGGAGGGCTACAGTCTATGGGGTCACAAAGAGTCAGACACAATTGAGCGACTAAAGAACAAAACAAAATATTATTGTTGTTCAATTGCTCAGTCATGTCCAGCTCTTTGCGACACCATGGACTGCAAGGCTTTCCCGTCCTTCACCATCTCCTGGAGCTTGTGCAAACTCAGGTCCATTGAGACGGTGATGCCATCCAGCCATCTTCTTGTCTGTCATCCCCTTCTGCTCCCACCTTCAGTCTTTCCCAGCATCAGGGTCTATTCTAATGAGTCGGTTCTTCCCATCAGGTGTCCAGAGTATTAGAGTTTCAGCTTCAGCATCAGTCCTCCTAATGAATATTCAAGATTGATTTCCTTTAGGATGGACTGGTTGGATCTCCTTCCAGTCCAAGGGACTCTCAAGAGTCTTCTCCAACATCACAGCTCAAAAGCATCAATTCTTCAGTGTATAGCCTTCTTTACAACTCTTACATCCATACACAACTACTGGAAAAACCACAGCTTTGACTAGATGGACCTTTGTTGGCAAAGTAATGTCTCTGCTTTTTAATACGCTGTCTAGGTCTGTCTGAGTTTTTCTGTCAAGCAGTAAGTGTTTATTAATTTCATGGCTGCAGTCACCATATGCAATGATTTTGGAGCCCCCCCCCCCCCAAATAAAGTCTCTCACAGTTTCCACGGTTTCCCCATCTATTTGTCATGAAGTGATGGGACTGGATGACATGATCTTCATATTTTGAATGTTGAGTTTTAAGCCAACTTTTTCACTTTCCTCTTTCATTTTCATCAAGAGTCTCCTTAGTTCTTTGCTTTCTGCCATAAGGGCGGTGTCATCTGCAAATTTTAGGTTGTTGATATTTCTTCTGGCAATCTTGATTCCAGCTTGTGCTTCATCCAGCTCAGCATTTTGCATGATGTATTCTGCATGTAAGCTAAATAAGCAGGGTAATATACAGCCTTGACCTATTCCTTTCCCAATTTGGAAGCAGTCTGTTGTTCCATGTCCAGTTCTAACTGTTGCTTCCTGACCTGCATACAGATTTCTCAGGAGGCAGGTCAGGTGGTCTGGTATTCCCATCTCTTTCAGAATTTTCCACAGTTTATTGTGATCCACACAATCAAAGGCTTTGGAGTAGTCAATGAAGCAGAAGTAGATGTTTTCTGGAACTCTCTTGCTTTTTCGATGATCCAACGGATGCTGGCAATTTTATCTCTCGTTCCTCTGCCTTTTCTAAATCCAGCTTAAACATCTGGAAGTTCACGGTTCACATACTGTTGAAGCCTGGCTTGGGGAACTTTAAGCATTACTTTGCTAGTGTGTGAGATGAGTGCAATTGTGCAGTAGTTGGAGCTTTCTTTGGCATTGCCTTTCTTTGGGATTGGAATGAAAACTGACCTTTTCCAGTCCTGTGGCCACTGCTGAGTTTTCCAAATTTGCTGGCATATTGAGTGCAGCACTTTCACAGCATCATCTTTTAGAATTTGAAATAGCTCAATTGGAATTTCATCACCTCCACTAGCTTTGTTCGTAGTGATGCTTCCTAAGGCCCACTTGACTTTGCATTCTAGGATGTCTGGCTCTAGGTGAATGATCACACCATCGTGATCATCTGGGTCATGAAGATCTGTTTTGTACAGTTCTTCTGTGTATTCTTGCCACCTCTTCTTAATATCTTCTGCTTCTGTTAGGTCCATACCATTTCTGTCTTTATTGAGCTCATCTTTGCATGAAATGTTCCCTTGGTATCTCTAATTTTCTTGAAGAGATCTTTAGTCTTTCCATTCTATTGTTTTCCTCTATTTCTTTGCATTGATCGCTGAGGAAGGCGTTCTTATCTCTCCTTGCTATTCCTTGGAACTCTGCATTCAAATGAGTATATCTTTCCTTTTCTCCTTTGCCTTTCACTTCTCTTCTTTTCTCAGCTATTTGTAAGGCCTCCTCAGACAGCCGTTTTGCTTTTATGCATTTCTTTTTCTTGGGGATGTTCTTGATCCCTGTCTCCTGTACAATGTCATGAACTTCCGCCCATAGTTCTTCCGGCATTCTGTCTATCAGATCTAAACTCTTGAATCTATTTCTCACTTTCACTGTGTAATTGTAAGGGATTTGATTTAGATCATACCTGAATGGTCTAGTGGTTTTCCCTACTTTCTTCAATTTAAGTCTGCCTCTGGCAATAAGGAGTTTATGATCTGAGCCACAGTCAGCTCCCAGTCTTGCTTTTGCTGCAAAGAATATAATCAATCTGATTTCAGTACTGACCCTTTTATATAGGTCTTTTTAAATATCTCTCAATAATTTTTATAATTTTGCTCAATTTCAGAAGTGAAATTCTGTTTCTCCACTGCTTCGTCCCTTAGACCTCTTTGCATGTGTTGTGGAACCTGGGAGATGTTTTTCCCACACCACCCTCTCAGTTTACTTTTTTTTTCAGTTTGTCAGTATGCCATTACAGTGCTGCACTCAATACGCCAGCAAATTTAGAAAACTCAGCAGTGGCCACAGAACCAGAAAAGGTCAGTTTTCATTCCAATCCCAAAGAAAGGCAATGCCAAAGAATGCTCAAACTACCGCACAATTGCACTCCTCTCACACACTAGCAAGGTAATGCCTAAAATTCCCCAAACCAGGCTTCAGCAGTACGTAAAGTGTGAACTTCCAGATGTTCAAGCTGGATTTAGAAAAGGCAGAGGAACCAGAGATTAAATTGCCAACATATGTTGGGTCATTGAAAAAGCAAGAGAGTTCCAGAAAAACATCTACTTCTGCTTTATTGACTCTGCTAAAGCCTTTGACTGAGTGGATCACAACAAACTGTGGAAAATTCTTCAAGTGATTGGGATACCGGACCACCTTACCTGCTTCCTGAGAAATCTGTATGCAGGTCAAGAAGCAAGAGTTAGAACTGGACATGAACAACAGACTGCTTCCAAACTGCGAAAGGACTACGTCAAGGCTGTATATTGTCACCCTGCTTATTTAACTTATATGCAGAGTACACCATGTGAAATGCCAGGTTGGATAAAGCACAAGCTGGAATCAAGATTTCTGGGAGAAATATCAATAACCTCAGACACACAGATGACACCACTCTTATGGCAGAAAGTGAAGAAGAACTAAAGAGCCTCTTGATGAAAGTGAAAGGGGAGAGTGAAAAAATTGGCTTAAAACTCAACATTCAGAAAACTACAATCATAGCACCCAGTCCCATTACTTCATGACAAATAGATGGGGAAACAATGGAAACTGTGAGAGACTTTATTTTGGGGGCTCCAAAATCACTGCAGACGGTGACTGCAGCCATGAAATTAAAAGATGCTTGCTCCTTGAAAGGAAAGCTAAGACAACTAGACAGCATATTAAAAAGCAGAGACATTACTTTGCCAACAAAGGTCCATCTAGTCAAAACTATGGTTTTTCCAGTGGTCATGTTTAGATGTGAGAGCTGGAGTATAAAGAAAGCTGAGTGCTGAAGAACTGAAGCTTTTGAACTGTGGTGTTGGAGAAGACTCTGGAGAGTCCCTTGGACTGGAAGGAGATCCAACCAGTCCATCCTAAAGGAAATCAATCTTGAATATTCATTAGAAGGACTGATGCTGAAGCTGAAACTCTTAATACTCTGGACACGTGATGGGAAGAGCCAGCTCATTAGAAAAGACCCTGATGTTGGGAAAGACTGAAGGCAGGAGAAGGGGATGACAGAGGATGAGATGGTTGGATGGCATTACTGACTCAAGGGACATGAGTTTGAGGAGGTTCCAGGAGTTGGTGATGGACAGGGAGGCCTGGCATGCTGCAGCCCTCGGGTTCCAAAGAGCTGGACACGACTGAGCGACTGAACTGAACTGATATGAAAGGGATATCATCCTCATGGAGAGAAACACTATACATTTCCAAGATTTCAGTTCTCCCCAGTCTGATCTTTAGATGTAAAGCAATTTCCATAATTTCTCATGGAACATGACAAGCTTATGTTTATATAGAAGAGCAACCAGTTGTAACAGATGAGACCTACCGGGAGCAGAAAGTAGGGAGGCGCAGGGCTTGCCCTCCTGTCGCCCCGATTTAAAGCCACACAACAATGAGGGCAGTGCTTCGCTGGCGGGAGTACAGGTAACAGCGTCTGTCAGCGAGTCAGAAGAGAGCCCAGGATCGCAGCCCCAACTCAGATCCAGAACAAAGACTGCCAATGGCAGATTTATCGCTGATTGTTTAGCGAAATAATGAATGATTTAATAAACAATGCTTGACAATCTGTTTTCCGCATTGAAAGTGGACCTCTTTCTCATCTTAGGTGCAGAAGTTCATTCTGCATGGTTTAAAGTCCTAAATGTAAAAAGGCAGAGCTATACAACTTTAAAAATCCAAGTGACTATCTTGGGAGATGGCTCTCCTAAACAAAGACACAAAAAGTATAAAGTGGAAAGGAAAAATGTGAGACCTATGACCTTATTGAAATTGAGAATTTATGTTTTGGCAAAAAAAAAAAAAAAACCAAAAAGAACCCCAAAACAAAAAAAAAAAAACACATCATTGAGGACCTGAGAAACTAGTCATGAAGAGGGAGAATAAAATCAAGAAATGGTTAGTATCAGCATTAAAGAAAATGCCTGTAATTGAATTTTTAAAAAAGATTCAATGGACAAATTGTATGTATTTCTCATACGCTATCTAAAATATGACAGATGAACTTATTTACAAAACAGAAACAGACTCGCGGAAGATGAACTTATGGTTACCAAAAGGGGGAAGGGGGTGTGGGGAGGGTAAATTAGGAGGTGGAGATACACACACCTACATGTAAAATAAACAGAAGGTCCTTCTGTGTAACCCAGGGAACGAACTTCAGTATCCCGTAATAGACCATAGTGTAAAAGACACGAAAAAGTGATAGAAATACAGTAAACGAAATCTTTCCTGTAAAGCAGAAACTAACTCAACGCTGTGGATCAACTTTCCTTCAATGAAAAGAAAAAGACTCAAAGTCTTTAGTGCTCTAGGAAATGCCATCTAAAACCAGGACATTCTTTTTCATTCCCTTCAGACTCAAAAAATGGTAAAATCTGACAGTATTAGGTGCTGGCTGGGATGCAAAGAGAGAGGAGGCTTCCTCACCGCAGGGGGCATATGAAACTGCTACAGCCTCTTCTGGAAAGCAATTCAGCAAATACTGTGAATACCGAAGCGGACCTTACCCAGAAATCCCCTTTGTAGTCTTATAGCTCACACACGAACACTCTCACACACGGCATCACAAGATCTATAACCTGTGTTCAGACCTCAGCAGACAACTGTCCAAGTTCCCACACTGTTTCACGCCTTTAATCTCACCAACACCTCTAGCATCCAAAGGAGGTAGCTACAATAGCAGATTTTTGTTTTAAGCCAGCCTCTGAGATTTTCGATGATGTTTGAAAGTTATAGAAGTTGACAGAAATGAATTAAACAAAGACCAAGGAACACAATTTGAGTCTTCCTACTTCTGTTCCGGAATGACACTAACCTAACTTGGAGTTCCACATGAACTGTGTGACCTTGGGAGACTTCTTTACCTCTCTGATCCACACTTTATTATGAAGATTTTTAAAAGAAAGGGGATAACTATATTGACCTTCATAGGGTGCTTTGGAAACACAGGGATGATGTATTCAGGCCAAAGTATTATTTGGCTTTTGCTTTTCTCTGAAATCACTAGCACCTCTGCTGGATTCTAAGTTGTGTAAGGGAGTGGTTGTCCAGCTCCTATTATACTGTTATCCTTTGCATAGTGAAACATTTTTCAGATTTTGAAAGTATTTAAGCCAACCACTTTCCCCTCTGCAAACACACACACACACCAGATTCCATTTATAAGTAGTTTTATGAGTGTGGTGGGTGGGAAAGAGAAAAATACATGTTTCCACTTGCTATATATTTAACCTAGTTTGGGTGAGTGAAAACAAGATGAGTTTTAAAGTAAGACAAATCAGAAGTCCAGCTGGTCCCCATTTTTCCCTCTCTCTGGAGTCCTAGTTGGTTTAGTGGCTCAATCATGCCCAACTCCTTCGTGACCCCATGGACTGCAGCCTGCCAGGCTGTCCGTGGGATTTCCCAGGCAAGGATACTTGGGTGGGTTGCCATTTCTTTCTCCTGGGGATCTTCCCCACCTGGTGTCTCTTGGGTCTCCTGCATTGGCAGGCGGGTTCTTTACCACCGGGCCATCAGGAAGCCCCTGAGGAGCCTTAGTTACCTGAATATAAAAGAGGAGTTTCAGGGCCTTGCAGAGCTGACGCCTGGTGATAGCATCTGCAGAGCTCCTTGCATATAATAGAGCGCGGTGAATGCTACTTCCTCCTCCTTGGGTCCTGGGCTGGGACTGCTGGGACCCTGGAAACGTGTGGGTTTAGGTGGCAGAATGTGCTAATTCTAATTTCCAAATGGGCTTCCTCCTCTGAGGCTTCCTTTCAGCTGGCAAAGTCCCCGCGGTGGGAACCACTGACCGGGGCTCCTTTCTCACAGACATGCTAACCCTCCCCTTTGTCCCGTCTTGCTTTTTCTGTCAGTCTGGTACTTGATATGGAAGGAGGCTGCCCCTTAACCCCGCCCCTGGCTCTCCCCACCGGGCGCTCCCCAGGGTCTCCCTCCAGCTTCCTGCTCCCACCGCAGCTGCAGCCACAGGCATCTGCTCAGGGCTGCCCCTGTCTCCCTCCTCTCCCGGGCCCAGCTGAGCCCTCCCCACATATCCCTGCCCCTGGACCACTCTTGTCTTCTCCCTTGCGTTTGTCTCTGTCTACAGGATTTATGCGAATTTCTGCAGGAAGCCTCTGAACGTGCCCCAGAGTGTCTACGATACGATGCAGACCTTTCTAGAGTTCCTGCTATTAGTCCCTGAAGACCCCAGAAGCCCACCCAGCGCCCCAGCCCCACACCTGCCGGCTCATCTCTGACCTCCCGTCTCCTCTTCCCAAACCACCTAGCTCACGCCTGCCTCGCCATGAACGCTCGTCCACTCAGCCCTCCTGTGTTCATGTCCCACTGATGCTAAGTCACTTCAGTCGTGTCCGACTCTGTGTGACGCCATAGACGGCAGCCCACCAGGCTCCCGCGTCCCTGGGATTCTCCAGGCAAGAACACTGGAGTGGGTTGCCACTGCCTTCTCCAAAGCATGAAAGTGAAAAGTGAAAGTGAAGTCACTCAGTAGTGTCCGACTCCTAGTGACCCCATGGACTGCAGCCCACCAGGCTCCTCCGTCCCTGGGATTCTCCAGGCAAGAGTACTGGAGTGGGGGGGCCATGGCCTTCTCCGCATGTCCCACTGGTTCTTACTAATTAGATGACTGTGTCCTTGGAGACTCCGCTGCCATTAAAAGCCCATGCTCTCTTGATTGTCCTCGGTTTATGTTAACTTTTTAAGCTTTTGTATGAGTTTTCTATTTTATACACGTTGTTGAGTCACTAAGTCGTGTCTGCCTCTTTTGCAACCCCATGGACTGTAGCCTGCCAGGCTCTGCTGTCCATAGGATTCTCCAGGTAAGAACACTGGAGTGGGTTGCCATGCCTTCCTCCACTGGGCTACGTTTTGTCAGAATTCTCCACTATGACCCATCTGGGCAGCCCTGCACGGCATGCCGCATAAGTTCATTGAGTTACACAAGCCTTTCGCCATAGTAAGGCTGTTATCCATGAGGCAGAAGCCTCACGTGCTGCAGTCCACGGGGTGACAAAGAGTCGGACATGATTTAGTGACTGAACAGTAACAACAGCAACCAGGTTACATCTACCTGCATTTATTCCCAGCGTTCTCTCCTGGAAGATAATTGGTTTGGGACTTCAGATATAATTTGTGCGAAAAGAAGATCCTCCAAACTAAGGTATATAGAGAGGAGCGTGGGGTGAGCAGTATTCTATACAGTCACTTTCAAGCCTAAAATTCTACCTCTTCGCCCTGATCCCGTCTCTTGAAAGAGTTCATTTCTTTTCATTCTCACTTCTCCTTTTATACTCAACGCCCACAGGGGCCCTTCCCTTACTGTCTTCCCGACAACAGGCGACTTGAGTCCACGATAACAGCTGAGGAAAGGCCGCTGTGGCTCCTGTGGCTGATATTTCGGTGAAAGTTAAGGGTTAATGTTTCATCTACACTGCTGTTAAAATGCTGCTTGGCAGGCCTGGGTGGGGGTGTGGAGGAGGGTTGGAGCTCTAGCTTCTCCTTAGATGCCCGTGGGGGCTGCTTTCCTATTTTGCCCACCCAGTCACTCCACAGGGACCCCTTGGGCCCCCAGTGGGAGTCAGGCGCTGGTTTGAGTGAGTAAACAGACCCTGCGCCTTGCCTGTCTGCAGGGTGGCCGGGAGGGGTCCTCAGGGCGGTGGGCAGGCTGGGGAGACCAACCAAGGGCGGAGGAGAACGTGGGGGGTAGAAAGTAGTGGGGAGCGAAGTGTTCGGGGCTGGGAGCAGCAGCGGGCTGAGTCCTGAAAGCCAGAGGCGAAACAGCCGCTGGAAATAATCAGTGACAAGGAGCAGAAAGAAAGTCAGCGAACAGGTTGGCAGCTTCCTTTCCAGTCAGACACAAAAACCGTGGCCCCTAGGCAAAGGAGCCGCCGGGAGGCTCCCAGGGACGAGGGAATCGGGATTGTCAGAAAACCCACCCTACAGCTCAGAAAGAAATCCTGCACCGGAGGCGATAAAAACCAAACGCGATGGAAAAAAGCAAACTGACAGAAGGAAGTGGGAAAATTATCTCACAGGCTGCACGATTTGTGCAGAAAGGTCTAAGCGATACAATGGTGGGACAGGCAAGAAATACGACGGGGAAGCACAGATACGCCTCTAGGTAGGAACAGGACTGAAAATGGGGACCACAACGCAGGGCAGAGCTGAGACTCCCAGCCCTCCGAGCAAAACCAGGAAACAGAGATTCTTCCCTCGAGACAGCTGCCAACTCCGAGGAGTGAAAACTCAAGAGCCCAGGACGGGCGACCCGCCGCAGAGGGGACCACAGTTCAGCCACCTCCAGAGCCCCTCCTCGGCTGAGTCCGGGAGGGGCCAGACTTGTGCAGAGCAAGCTCACCGTCCTGAGCTTCAGCCTCACCAGGCTTGTTTGTTTTTAGTGTGTGAACTCCCGTCAGGAAACTGCGCACTGTCATCCGTGGCAAACTCTGCAAGTATAGCCAGGATGGGCTTGGTCTTGAAGCACTTTCTCGGGCTAATAAGGCTGCCCCTCGCCGGCAAAGGCCACACCCTCCCGGCTGGGAGACTCCCACAGCCGGGGCTGCAGGGCTGGGTCAGCCAGGTCCAGGGCCAAGACGCTGTGCTGAGAAAACTTTGAAAAACAAGTCTTGGCTCTTTTCCACAAACCAGAGATGTCCCTGAACAACCCAATGGGCTTGGAAAACTTTCCATGTGAAGGAGTCTACAGAATTGCATGGTACGACTTTAAAAGCCATAACAAAACCCATCCGGCTTCTTTCAGTGGGATAGACATACACCAAAGGTGACAGAAAAGAGATACTGTCAAATGCCTCTAACATTCGGTCTGAAATTTAGGATGCAGATGCTATTGTTACGTCTGCTTAACCAGAATGGAAGAAGAGCTCAGCAGAAGAACAAAATGAAAAAAAGAAAGTTGAATAAAGCACTCACAGAGGCACAGCGGTTAGTGGTTGAGATTTGCATCTTCACATAAACACACACACACAAGAGTGCACACGGGATGCGCAGGCAGACAGGTACACACAGATGTGTATAGCATCTTCTACAACGAGCACAAGTTATATCATCAAAAGTAAACTTATTTTCACTCTGAAGAAGGAAGCTGGAGGGCATGGTGGGGGTCCCACCAGAACAGTCCCTGCTCCATGGGACCATCCTCCAGCCTATTAGGGCACCAGTGATACCCGCTCCCACAAGACAAATGGTTTTGTGGCTTGAGAGGGGGTCGGTCTGGGGGAACCTGCCTCTCTGGGAACTGAGGGGTGTGTGTGTGTGTGTGTGTGTGTGTGTGTGATTTCTTGTAAAATGCTTCCCAAGTTATTTGTGAGGGTGACGCCCAGTTGCATTCTGAGCCCCAGCCGTAAAACCTTTGCTTATTTTTTCTGTAAAGAAGAGACAGAGCTTGGGAAACGTGCCTGGGGAGCCTTGGCCCCCCTCCCCACAAGGAAGCACCTTGTTATTATCTCAGAACTCTTTACAGCTGGCCCGGAGGAAGTTTTTGGCTGTAAACTGTCATGCACGGCAGCCTTCGTTGAAAGGACCCCGAGAGCGGAGACGCTGGTCCTGGGAACCAAGGAACGAAGACCCAGAAACCCCCGCCCAGAAACGAAAGGGAAAAACCTGGGCGCTGACGGTCCGGGGGACCTCCGCAGCTAGGCGCAGCCCTGCGCCCCAACCTCTCGGCCAGCCGCGCGCGGAGCCCTGGGCGGGGGATCCCGAAAACCGGCCGTGCCTGCTGGAGAGAAGAAATGTCCTCGCTGCACGTTGGAGAGCTAACATTCCCTTCTGCCGGGCTTTTCCTTCTTATTCGGCCGTGCCGCGCCGCTTTTGTAGAGCCGAACCGAAATCGGAACTACAGTTGGCAGGAGGGACCCGAGAAACCCGGGGGTCCTCACCAGAGCTTCCAGACTTTGGGAAAAATCGACCCCCAAGCGTCAGCGCCAAGAGCTCCCTGCCTCGGGGGTCAGTGAGCGACCTAAACTTCGCTCTCCAGCCAAGGTTTTGGAGAACCCCCGCCTCCGCGGCTGCCTGATATTCACGCTTCTTCCCCCACCACCTCACACCCACCCGCCTTATTCTAAGTACTCAGGCTCGAGCAGTCCCAGGCAGCAGAGATCAGCTTCTTAATTTGTCCAAAAAGACACGTAAAGCCCCCCAAAGCCCGTGGCCAAGAAGTCGGGTGAAGGTGACTCAGCAGGGTCTGGGTGCCGCGAGCATATGAGGTCATTTCAGTGTCTCCTTCCAGAAGGAAACTGTCCCCCTCGGACCAGCCCCTGGGCATTTCCTTGTTCCTAGACAACAAAGAAACTGAGAAACGCGCCGGAGTCGAGGCGCGGGGCTACCCGACTCCCGGCCAGAGGTGGAGAGGGCTGGGACGGCGGGCGCGCGGGGTCGGCCGCGGTCCTTCCCGCGGTGCCCCCACGGTTCTCCACGGCGGAACGAGGCTGGCCCCGCGCCGGGCGGGGAAGGGTTAGCGCGGGGCGCAGAGCCCCCTTGTCAAGGCGCGAGGTTGTTCTGAATGGGGCGCCCCACCGACACGAGGCTTCTTCCAGAAAGCCTGGAGGTGGGGTGCGCGCGGAGCAGACGCGGGGGACCGAGGCCGCGGCCACGCTGGGCTCTTTCGAGCCGCGGACTAGCGAGTCCGAGGCGCGCAGTTCGCGGCGCGCAGTCCGCGTCCCCACGAGGAGCGCCTGCTCCCTTCTTTGCTGGGCTCCCGCTTTAGGAGGAATGTTATTGTCTGAAGAGGCCCCATTGAACTATTTCCTGCCCATTGTCACCTTTCCTGCGCTCTCCTCCCGGTGCTCGCGGAAGGTAATAAACCACCCGGGCCCTGCGGCCCCGCCAGGCGCTCCGTCGCGGCCGCGCGAGGAGACGCGCCCGAAGCCCGCTCGCGGGGAAACCCTGGCCCTTCCCCTCCCGCTCCCGTCTTCCGCGAAAGCAACCAAACCCCACAGAAGTCGAGCAGACTCTCGGGTTACACCCAGTGCACGCACAGACCTCGCCATCAAAGTCCCGCTTTTATGGGGGGAAGCGAGAAATCCTGAAGGCGGGGGTGGGGGGGTGCGTTTTACTGATTTCAGTCTATTTCCCTCTCCCGGCGCGAGACTCGGAGCGCGATTTCCTTCCCAGACCCGTGAGGGCTGCGGAGAACTGGGGGCGCCCGGTGGCTGGTTCGTGGTCGAGGGTGTTGGTGGGGTCACCTGAAGCGCCAAGGAACGTGTCAGGCCGGGACCGGGCCCGGTGGCAGCTGAGCCTTCGGAGAAGAGCGGAGACCAGCCCGACTCTGGCCAGGCCCTGCGCACGCCCTTAGGCCGGGCTGCGCGCGGTGGTCGCGGGCTCCGGCGCGCCCGAGAGCCGCGGTGGGACTGACATACCTTTGGGTCCGAGACGCCCTCGGAGAGAGGGGAGGGGATCGCGCGCGCGAGAGAGTGGGGGAGCCTCGCGGGCCGCCGAGCAGCCCCTGGGCAAGGTGCGGGCAGGCGCGAGCTCGCGGGCCGGCCAGTCCGCGCCCACCCCGTCCCCCACCTCCTCCCGGCCTTCGGGGCCCGCCCAGACGCTTTGATGGAGGTGCAAACATTTGGGGGAGGGCGGAGGTGTAGGGACTGGGCCGGGGCTCGTAGGGTCCGGCTCCGGATTTACAAAAAGCCGGCGTGGGAGCCCATTGATGGCCCCCCGGTCCGCGGCCCGCCCGGCGGAGTCTGATATGGCCGCGCGCGGCCAATGGGCGGCGGCCCCGGCGCTTCAAAGGGCTCGCGGCCCAATCCGCCGAGCCCCCCTGCGCCACGCTGCAGGCTCTATTTATGCCGAGGGGCGATTTTCCTTCCCAGGAGACCTACTCTCGTCCCTCCTTGCGGGAGTTCAAGTGGAATAACCTCCCCCTACCCCTCTCCCCCGCCCCCTCCTCTCCAGATCGTCGCCCTCCACGCAGGTCGGCGCTGGGTCTGTGCCGTCGCGGGTCTGGGCACTTCTTGGGTCTTTTTGGAAGAGCGGCCGTCTGCGGCGGTGAAGGTGGCGCTCGCGTAGCCAGTTGGGATTTAGGGGGGCGTCGGGGCGCGGGCCGGCGGGAGGATGACCTCCCCGGGCACCGACAGCCCGGGGAAGAGCCTGCAGTACCGCGTGGACCATCTGCTGAGCGCCGTGGAGAGCGAGCTGCAGGCGGGCAGCGAGAAGGGCGACCCCACGGAGCGCGAGCTGCGCGTGGGCCTGGAGGAGAGCGAGCTGTGGCTGCGCTTCAAGGAGCTCACCAACGAGATGATCGTCACCAAGAACGGCAGGTGGGCGCGCCGGCTCCCTGCCCGGCAACACCCTCGCCTAGTCTTTCCGCTGGTTCCGCTTGGGCTGGGAACAGACTCGTGTGGCCTCTCCCTCTCCCTCTGGGCCTTCTTCGCAGAATTGTCACTTTCCTGGGGAGGACGAGGTGGCTCAGATAGTAAAGAAGCTGCCTGCTATGCGGGAGACCCCGGTTCCGATTCCGGGAAGATCCCCTGGAGAAGGAAATGGCAACAGGCTCCAGTATCCTTGCCTGGAGAATTCCGTGGACACGGGAGCCTGGTGGGCTGCAGTCTATGGGGTCGCAAAGAGTCGGACACGATTGAGAACCTAACACAACCCTGGGGAGGGGGGCTCCCCCGGAACTCGGGGGACCCATGCGTCACCCTCTCTTGCCCCCGGCCTGATCCGTGTGTCACCCTCTCTTGCCCCCGGCCTGATCCGTGTGCTGCAGCCTCTGCCAGGTCCTGTCCCACCTGGCTCCAGAGGCCAAAGGATGAGGGATGGTGGGGTGGGCGCATGCGGATCTAGGTGAGTCCTGGGAAGGAGCACCGTGCGTGGCCCCTTTTAAGTTCCCAGGGGGAGCTTCCTGCCCCAAATGACAGATGCCCCTGCCTTTGGCCTCACGATCCCATCGGGGTCCTCCAGCTGCGCCCCTTCCTTTTCAGGAGGATGTTCCCGGTGCTGAAGGTGAACGTATCCGGCCTGGACCCCAACGCCATGTACTCCTTCCTGCTGGACTTCGTGGCCGCCGACAACCACCGCTGGAAGTACGTGAACGGGGAGTGGGTGCCGGGGGGCAAGCCAGAGCCGCAGGCGCCCAGCTGCGTCTACATCCACCCCGACTCCCCCAACTTCGGGGCGCACTGGATGAAGGCACCTGTCTCCTTCAGCAAAGTCAAGCTCACCAACAAGCTCAATGGAGGGGGCCAGGTAGGTGTGAGGGCTGGAGGGTGGGGGCCGACTCTAGGAGGGGCCTGTGACTCTGCACCTTCTTGTGGCAGAGAGCTGGAAGGGCGCTGCTGGCCTGGAGGTGAAGTCTGCCTTCCTCAATTAAGCCCTCAGTGTTGTTTATAGTAAGCTGACGACAGTAACACCCGGGCCTGGAGAGCGAGCGGGGAGAGGGCGGGCAGTTCTCAAGCTTTGGGGGAACTTCTGTGTCCTAGCCTTCAACTTCCTGGGGTAGAGAAAATATGCATGTCGAGGGTAAGTGCTCACTTCAGAGCTGAATGTGCCCGCGCACTGACTGCGCAGAGTCTGAACAGACTTGCAAAGCTGTCCTTTTCTACAGATAGTCTTTCCTTGGGGAGTGTTTCCAAAAACCGCACTGGCGCTCAGGCATTCCAAGCTGTCTACAGCCGCCCTGGAAGCTCTAGAACTTTGTTCTACCAGGTCAAGCACGTCCTGAAAGGCAGGCGTTGCCTCTGTTCGTGTGCAGCGTCTCTCGTTCCTTTTCCGACCTAGTTTCGGGGAGCAGCACCTGACCGGCAACCTACCACCTTCAACTCCCTCAGTCACTCAGTCGTGTCTGACTCTTTGTGACCCCAGGGACTGTAGCCCAACAGGCTCCTCTGTCCATGGGATTTTCCAGGCAAGGATCCAGGAGCCGGTTGCCATTTCCTCCTCCAGGGGGTCTTCCCAACCCAGGTATCCCTCGTCTCCTGTGCCTCTTGCATCTCCTGCATTGCAGGCGATTCTTTATGCCCCGAATCACCAGGGAAGCCCCCGCGTCAGCAGTAAAGACATTTTCCTGTGAGCTGCAGGAGTTTCTGCGTTCACATCAGGGCAAATGGAAGTTTTGTTGTCTTTAACGGTGGGACTTTGAGGACCGCAGTTCCTGTGCTTGTGTCTCTCTCAGATCATGTTGAACTCCTTACATAAGTATGAGCCTCGGATCCACATCGTGAGAGTTGGGGGTCCACAGCGTATGATCACCAGCCACTGCTTCCCCGAGACCCAGTTCATCGCGGTGACCGCTTACCAAAACGAGGAGGTGAGGCACGGGCAGTCAGCGGGCTTGTGTGTGTGTGATGAGTGTCCTTCAGAGTCTAAAGTTTAGACGGATAACTAATGCCTTTTCAAATAATTTCCCATAACAGTACATACCAAACAGGACAGGAGGAGAAAAGTTTTAAAATAAGTACTCATTCGAGCACTGTCTCCTTTAGTTTTCCCTAAAAGTGTCTAAATCTAGAAGCATCCACTAAATGCTCAAAATGAGAAGATGAATCAAACATTCAGGTTCAAGACTGCCAGATTTCTTGAGAACAAGACTTCAGAGAGAGAGAGGTGTCTCCTTACTCTGAAAACCTTCCTGAAAGGGTCAGGGGCACCCCCTCCAAGTCTGTGCTGTGTGAATAGTCAGCTAGATACACAGTTTAGTGCCTGTGAATCTCTGTCTACGCCTGACCCCAAAGGAAAGACAGTAGGTGATTAGCTGATCAGGCTGTGGGTGTTGACCGCCAGCCAGACTAGAAGTCACTCTCCCTAACGGACCTGCGTTGTGGTTTGAGCCATGTTTGTTAGACTGATGCACACAAAATATTGTCAGTAGTGAAGAAGTGAAGTGAAAGTCACTCAGTCACGTCCGACTCTTTGGGACCCCATGGACTACACAGTCCAGGCCCGAATACTGGAGGGGGTGGCCTTTCCCTTCTCCAGGGGATCTTCCCAACCCAGGGACTGAACCCAGGTCTCCCGCATAGTGGGCAGATTCTTTACCAGCTGAGCCACAAGGGAAGCCCTTGTCAGCAGTAGGTTAAATTTATTATTGTCAACTCCACTTAGGAAATCAGCATTTAAAAGCTTTACATAAATGTGCTGTTCTTTATGAAATATTATAATTACTCGGCTACTTCAGATTCAAATAGGAAAATACACCTGGAAAGAAGTCTGATTATATTTGAATATTTAAAGGGGGTATTGGTGGTGCCTGATTTCTTGGTGCCTAATTAAGTCCTCTGACTAAGGAGCAGATACTAGTAGATGCAACTTCTTGTTTTTCAGATCACAGCTCTTAAAATTAAATACAATCCGTTTGCAAAAGCTTTCCTCGACGCAAAGGAAAGGTGAGAGAATGCTAGTGATACCCCTTGGGTGAAGCAGTGTGCAGAATGATGAGCTACTGCTGCTGATACCGTTTCCTGAATGTTTTCCTTGACCATTCAATACACTTTCTTGACAGAAGCGATCACAAAGAGATGATGGAAGAAGCGGGAGACAGCCAGCAGCCTGGGTACAGCCAATGTACGGTTTGTTGCACTCTGCCCAGGCGGACCTTGTCTCAGGGACTAGCCTGTCTGGGGCGGGGGGCTGGGGATGGAGCAGACAGAGCTTCTGGGTGCCCCTGGGGGGCACACCGCTCTTGGCTGTGCAAGGCAGTGGCCCTGCGTGTTGATGCTGTTCCTACTGGTCATCGAACTGCTGGTCCCCAGCCTCTGCTCCACCTGGGGCTTCCGGATGCCCCCCACACCCCTGCCAGCTCACGGGATTCCTGACAGAGGAGCCTGGGTTCTTTTGCTTTGAGGCCACTCCAGAGGCTTCCTACGTGGCATGATGGTAAAGAGTCTGCCTGCCAGTGCAGGAGACGAAGGAGACACAGGTTCAATCCCTGGGGCGGGAAGATCCCCTGGAGGAGGAAATGGCAACCCACTCCAGTATTCTTGCCTGGGGAATCCCATGGACAGAGACGCCTGGAGGGCTACAAATCCATGGAATCACAGAGTCCATGGACACGACCGAGGGCTGAGCACACACGAGGCGGCTCCAGCCATGGCTAGGATGGATTGCTGAGACCCTGATGGGTGTTCAGACTCTGCTGTGTTGGGCAGGAGAAGAACTTGGCTCTCATCCACTCTGAGATGGTCTGTCTTTTTGTTAATGGCTGAGAACGGAAGGACCATCTTTGGGACGGTGCTTCTGATCACGTGTAGCTCTCCTCCAGCTTGCTTTGGGGCTGGGAATGGCCTGCCGGGTCCTGCTGGAGACAGCGGCTCGCAGGATGGGCAAGCCTGATTTAAGTCTAGCCTTCTTTAGGAGTTAGTGAGGTGTTCAGCGGAGTGATGCAGGTCTACAGCAGAGTCTATCGGGGAAAAGGCTTTGTCTTACCCATCCAGGCAGGGCGGGGACTCAGAGATGAGAAACTGGCAACCGTTGGGAGAGAAAAGTTACTGCTGGCTGCTCACTTCTAAGTTCGGGCGGAACCAGAGCGGAGGCTTCCTCAAAGAACCGTTTTCCCTTTCTTTCTCTTTCTTTTCTTTCTCCCTCCCTCCCTCCCTCCTTATCCTTCATGGAATACTTTAACAAACAGCTCTCCTAAGTGGCTCACGGCTGCCACCTCACAGAGCAGAATATGAGCAACTGCTCTGGCTGCTGATGGGCCCGAGCTTTGTGGCCACTGTCTGGACCCTCTTCTCACTGGAATGCTGTCTGCAGTTAGAGTTTGGGAATTGGAGCCTGAGCAGTTGTCTTCCTAGTGGTTGCTTTTCTGTTTTTTTTTTTTTTTTTAAAGAAAGAGGAAAATAAAGGGAATGGAGAAGAAACGGGAGCTGTGAAGGAGGGCAGGGCAGTGTTGGAATGATTCTCTGATTGACCTGTAAGGTGGGAAAGGGTGAGCCAAACGCAGAAGGAAAGCGAGGAGAACACGGGTGCCGGTCCAGGCAGGACGAGACTCCTCCGCGTGGCGGTGTGGTCTGCAGCGGGGCGGGAAGGGGGGGAGAAGCTGGGGGCAGGGCTCTCCCTGTGCGCCCTCAGTCTGAATTTTGTCTGTTTTAACATTTATTCGCACTCAGTAGTTTGGCCCTGAAAACTGACCTGCCTGGAGGGACAGAACGTCGCGGGGGATGTTCTGGGAGGATCCTGGGAGGGGGCGGTTTTGAGGAAGCCGCGGGGCTGGCCGAGGTTGGGGTCAGTCTCCCAGGTTCTTGGGTGCCCTGCGCGTCTGGACGCCTTGGCCCTTCTCTGGCCGCACGGCTGACGCCCACGACCCCTGAAGCCTGGTCAGGCCCTCGATGTCCACGGACCCCGAGGAGGAGACCCGCCGCTCCCTGGCCTCTGCCCCGCTGTCCCTTAGCTTCGTTTCCGGCCACGTGGCTCGTGGGATTTTAGTTCCCCGACCAGGGCCTGAACCGGGGTCCTCCGCAGTGAGAGCTCGGAGTCCTGGGCTCTGGACCGCAGGGAAGCCCCGTCTTGCCCGTTCGATGACGGGAGGGAGGCCGAGCGGGGTCCGCAGCCTGCTTCTCTCACAGCAGGGGGCTGGCTGATCCCCGGAACCAGTAGCCTGTGTCCACCCGCCACCCCCCACCCCCAGTTCGGAGGCCCCCTCTCGCTCCCCTCCACGCACGGCTGCGAAAGGTTCCCGGCCCTGAGGAGCCACCGGCCAGCCCCCTACCCGAGCCCGTACGCGCATCGCAACAGCTCTCCAAGTAAGTCCCAGCGGAAGGCGGCCGGGTTGGGGATGCTGGAAAGACTTCCGGGAAGGGAGCGGGCTCTTGACTGGCTCAAGAGGGCCCTTCTTTCGTGTCCACGTCGCTGCTGGCTCGACCACAGAGACCTCCAGGCCAGGGGCCTCAGGGCTGAATGTGACTGCTACTGCTTGAGCCTCTTTACTTTAGGACCCTGGGCCCCGGTTTGCGTATTTTGTGAACCCTGTAAGGTGATGATGCCGGGCCAGCCAGGCACGAGGATTACTAGCTTGATGAGACGCGAGTGTGTTTCTCCAAGTATGAGGCCAGGGTCAGTGGCTCATCTGAAAACTCCCCAGACCCACAGAATCAGACGCTCTGGTGGTCCAGCACTCTGTGGTTTAACGTGCCCCTAGGGGATACAGGCTTATCCCTGCCCCTAGGTGCAGGCCTGAGTGGTATGAACACTGGGCCAGACCATGAAGACCCCTGGACCCAATTCCCTCTAACACCACGGATGTCCCAGACTTCATCTTGTCTGGCTCTGAAAGGAGGAAAAAAGCAAATGAACGCCATAAAACAATTAAGCAATTAAAGCTGATTTGAAATGAAAGAAGCTTATTTGGGAAGGAAATAGCAGTCCAGCTAGAGGCTAGATCATATTTTAAATTTTGCCTTGTGTAAATGGTTTTCAAAGTGCTTTTAATTCTTAAGCGATAATCCTTTGCAGAAAAGACAGGTAAAAATTACACTGGTTTTTCAGTGTAATCAATTCTTAATCGTGTGACTGTAAGAGCCCATTTCTACAGCATAGCTATTGATCTAATGATAAGAAAAAGCCTGGGTGCTGGAATATATTCCAGTATGTACATTTGACAGTGAGTATTGGCCTTTGACGGAGAAGCCAATGGCGACCCACTCCAGTACTCTTGCCTGGAAAATCCCATGGGTGGAGGAGCCTGGTGGGCTGCAGTTCATGGGGTCGCTAGGAGTCGGACACAACTGAGTGACTTCACTTTCATGCATTGGAGAAGGACATGGCAACCCACTCCAGTGTTCTTGCCTGGAGAATCCCAGGGACGGAGGAGCCTGGTGGGCTGCTGTCTATGGGGTCGCACAGAGTCGGACACGACTGAAGCGACTTGGCAGCAGCAGCACCAGCACTGGCCTTTGATGACCGATTAAGCAGGTGCTGATGCAGCTCCAGCTGTTGGTAGCATTTCAATGTGTTTTCTCACTCTTGGAAGCCCTCATCAGTAATGACACTTTCTTACATCTGTAGCCTATTCCGACAGTTCATCTGCATGTCTGTCCATGCTCCAGCCCCATGACAACTGGTCCAGCCTTGGAATGCCTGCCCACACCAGCATGCTGCCCATGGGTCCGAACGCTGGTCCTCCTGCGGGCTCCAGGTAATGCACGTCTGGGGAGTGATGCAAAGTGTCGTGGGAACGGGAGTGCCTGTGATGTCCTCCCATCCCATCCATTAGCCTGTATCCTGCTCTTTACTTACGGGTGATGGGTTTTTATTGGTAACTTGACCACTAGCCAGCTGTGTCCGGGACCCCGGGTTACATAACTGCCGTGAGTTCCTGCTTCAGCCTGTCCTCTGGGAGTTCAGTGGTGCTTTCAGGGTGGATGGAGCTGGAATCTCATGGAAGGGAGCAGGGACCCTCTCCTGGCTCTGCTGTTTACTAGCTCATGTGATGGACAAGTCTCCTGAGCCTTGCTTCTTCAAGTAAAGGGCACCAGATAACCCCAGCCTCAGCCCACCATCATAGGCTTGTAGGTGTACAGGATTGTGGGGTCAGTAGGTAAATCTTGAAGACAAGTTTCCAGAACCTCTTTCGACAGGTGCTATCAAATTAAGGAAATACATTTGTTGGATTTCTGTGGATATAGAATCAGTGTGTTTCTTCACATACTTGCTAGGTAACTTGAAAAGAATGATGACTATTTTATTATTAACTTGAAAATTGTATAGAGGGAGGTTGGCTTCAAAAAATCAAGCTGGTCAGTCAGCGTATTATATTTCTTCATAGGATTATTATAATAAAAACTAAAATGACAAAGCGAGAGCCCTTTCCACGTTTTCTAAGGAGGAAATGAGTCAACGGTATTAAATGATTGAACAAGTTGGCTCACAGCAGAGTGAATCTATGGACAAGGCACCTTGACCTCAAAAGCAGTGCAGTTTCTGTGTGGGTGCTTGCTCAGTTGCTCAGTTGTGTACGATTCTTTGCAACCCCGTGGACTGTACAGAATATCAGCATTTGCCTAAGACCTTAATTCTTTATGTTTAGGAAGCAATTCCTTTAAAGTTGGAATCTAATGTCTACTCTTCAAAACAGAGCAAGCACTGCGTAACCAGGAAGCCTTTCCAGGGCTCCAGGGTCGCCTAGAAGACTGCAGTGAGTCAGATGACCTGCAGGCTACAACGGGGTCCCCCGAGGACTTCAGTGCATCTCGGAGCCTTGTTGCCTTTCATCTGTAAAATGGGGAGAGTCCCCTGCCTCACTCCATCACGCCTGTGTGCAAGTCCAAGGGCATCTGAAGTGTAGGACGTGGCCTGGTCAACCACATAGCCCCCCATAGCCTAAGCCCTCCTTGCTCATTTACAGAAGGGTTGATTCTGCTAGAAGAGAGGGACATTTTCCAGAAGCAAAACGTCAGCCTGGTCTAGTGTTGGTCAGACGTGTGTTCTCAGACAGGGGAGGGCTGACGTCCGTCTCCAGTTCCTTCCTTCAGGGATGTGGAAGCGCAGGGCCTTGAAGGCGGGCTCGGGGCCAGGCTCACCTGGCGAGTGGGTTCACGGGGGTTCGCTTCCAGGTCTGAGTCCTGGGGCTCTTCCTTCCGCCGGGTGCCACGCTGACACGTGGTGCCCACAGGGAGTCACCGGAGGATGCCCTCCACCATCTGTGTTTGTCTCCCTCGAAGGAATGGGCAGCTTTTTTTAAAAAAAGATTTGTTTATTTACTAATTCTTTTGGCTGTAGTAGGTCTTCACTCTACATGGACTTTGTGGCGAGTGGGGGCTTCTTGTCGCGACGCCCAGCCTTCCCGCTGCAGCACCTGATTCTGTGGCTGAGCACGGGCTCCAGGGGGTGCGGGCTTCAGGAGCTGTGGCTCATGGGCTCTCCAGAGCAAGGCTCAGTAGCTGTGGCTCGTGGGCTGATTGCTCTGGGGCACGTAGGATCTTCCCAGACCAGAGATTAAACCGGTGTCCCCTGCCCTGGCACGTGGATTCTTAAACCAGGAATGCCAGGGAAGCCCCAGAATTAGTAGTCAACACAGATGCGTGTGCACATCCTCGGAAACATCGGACTCGGTGCATCTGAGAACTTGGATTCTCAGCTTGAGCACAAAGCTGGAGTCTTTGGAGCGGAAGCTAACAGTGCATGTCAAGGCGTTTTTAGATGGCTCCTAATGATTTTGTTTCTTGTGGGCGATGAGACGTGACCTCTATCCATGTCCAAGTGTGATTTAATCACGCAGAAGAAATGAGCCGTTTATTCCCCGGCCGTCTGGGGTGGGGTTGGCGGGGGTCTCTTTTCCCCTCCGGGAGCGCCTGCCCAGGTCTCTGACCCGTCTGTCTCCCCACTTCTCTGTTTCAGCCAGTACCCCAGCCTGTGGTCCATGAGCAGCGGTGCCGTCGCCCCGGGCGCCCAGGCGGCGGGTGTGCCCAGCGGGCTGGGAGCCCAGTTCTTCCGCGGCTCCCCTGCCCACTCTACCCCCCTCGCCCACCCGGTCTCAGCGTCCTCCTCATCGGGGTCCCCACTGTACGAGGGGGCCGCCACGGCCACAGACGTAGCCGACAGCCAGTATGATGCCTCCGCCCAGGCCCGCCTCCTGGCCTCGTGGACGGCCGTGTCGCCCCCGTCCATGTGAGCCTGAGCCTGTGCCTGAAAGGAGGCCGGGACTGCAGGTGTTTGAGCGGCAGTCTCACGGGGCTAGGGAAGGGGGTCAGGCCTGCTAACCGCCCTTCAAAGGAAAGAAGAAGAAGGTTCATGTTCTGTTATGTATCAGGGGTCCCACCGCCAGCACTGTGCTTCGTCCTCCGTGGTGGCGGTGCATCCTGGGTCCTTTCTGTGCTGCGGGTGAATGCAGGTGTGGAAGCAAGGTGGGGGCCTCCCTCGCCAGGACCTGCAGTAACAATGACCGGCCAGCATCCAGAAGCCGTGTTTCTCTTACATACAGCCGGAGGTGCCTCCGGCGCATCAGGCTTTGTAACTTCTCCGGTCATACTCTGGGGAGGTAAAAAGCACGCTTCCAGTTCTCCTCCCTGTTGCTTTCCAGTAGCTTCCAGGTCCCTTTGGGACCCCTGTGGCCGGGATCCTAGTCGGAGCCCAGCTGAGACAGAATTGCGCCACTCTTAGGGACAGCAGATGGCCGTTGAAACAGCAGTGTCCAGCTCTGCCTGCTAGAATGTTTTCTTTTGAGCATAGGTAGCTGATCTCTTGTACCGTTAAACCGACAACTGCTTATGTTTTCCCTTTGACAAACTAGCCAAAGACAATCAGCAGAAAGTATTTTCTGCAAAATAAAGGCGATGTGCAAAATCCGGCTGGTCTAGTTATTATTTAAAACCCTTCTTCTTTCGGAACGAGACTTTGTTCCTGCTTACGACTGTCCTGGAGGAGCTTTTCAGTCTGTGATGGACTTTAACATTTTATCCAATCAGTGGCAGGACTGGAAGTGAAATGTTCATATATTTATTTACTCAATAGATAGATTACTTTGCCACAAAAATGCAAATGGTGTTAAATGATTTTCAAGAGAGCCAGCGCTGAGGGGTGAATGTGGAGACTGACAGGATGTAGAACATAAAGATGCCATGAAGATCAAATGGGATGTTTACTCCATTCAAGCAAAAATACGTGGAGTGAACTGGCAAAAGGTTACAGTTTACAGGTGTCAGGTGTAGCCACCACAGTCATTGGAACAATAAGGCGCTTGTTAATATCTTCCCTGCTAGAAAGGTTTCCCAGCAGTGAGTCAGCACCACGCCTGCACTAGATCGGGGCAATTTCTCCACCTAGTGGCAGAAGCCTTACTTTAATCCTAGTTGTTTAAGCTCGATACTCTGAGCCTCCTGTGTCTATGAGTGTGAACCTAGAATTGAAGTGTAAAGGGCCGCACCTTTGGTGTGTCTGCCTGCTTTCAAGTTGGGCCATGCTTCTTGTAAATTATTTGCCACTTGAAAGTTTTTCTTGGTTTTACTCCTGTGTGTGTGTGTTAGCCGCTCGGTTGTGTCTGGGTCTTTGTGACCCCGTGGACAGTAGCCCGCCAGGCATTTCTGTTCATGGGATTCTCCAGGCAAGAATACTGGAGTGAGTTGCCATTCCCTTCTTCAGGGGATCTTTCCCACCCAGGGTTTGAACCCAGGTCTCCCGCATTGCAGGCAGATTCTTTACTATCTGAGCCACCAGGGAAGCTGGTTTTAATGCAACTCCTGTAGAAATACCCTAGATGAGAAGATCTGATATTATATAAAGATACAAAGTGCCTTCCCTGGTAGCTCAGCTGGCAAAAAACTCTGCCCACAGTGGAGGAGACCCGGGGTCAATTCTTGGGTCGGGAGGATCCCCTGGAGAAAGAAATAGCAACCCATTCATGTATTCCTGCCTGGAAAATCTCATGGACAGAGGTGCCTGGCGGGCTATAGTCCATGGCGCCGCAAGAGTCGCCTGTGACTTAGTGACTAAACCACCAAAGACACAGAAGTATTGAAAGAGTATTTTAAAATAAACAACTGCCCAGGAGGGACTGGGAAGTAAACTGGCCCCAGATGCGTGGTCTGCAGGAGAAGAGTGAGGCAGGGAGGGAGGTGGCGGGATGGGGCGTGCTGGGGTTTCCCAGAACACGTCACCTGACTGCTGTCCGCAGGCTGGGGCCGTCCCCAGCACCTGCCCCTTGCCAGGCCTTCAGGAGTGTTAGTGAGCGATGTCCGAGCTGCCGGGGAAGAGGAGCAGGTCTCCAGGGAGACTCGATGCTCTGGGTCGCTGGGAAGCACCACCAGGAACGGGGCCCTGCCCCCGCTGGGGGCTGCGGGGAGACGGGGCCTCCACTCTGGGCTGTGACATGTTGGAGTTTCTGAAGGTGAGCCAGAGAGCAAATTCAAGGAGTTAATATTTTAATAAATCCAACAGCATCCTTTGGGCCATGTAGCGGGGCAGCAGCAGCCAAAATGAGCAGGGAGCCGGCAATTTCGGTACAAAAGACCTGTTCATTCTCATCCCTTGCTGCGGGAACCTCGGGAAAGCTAGCTATGCTTCTAGAAGTTGGAGTTCCTTATCCAGATGCAGAAAAAAACACCTGGTTGCTGTCAAAGCGAATCTGTGGATTTCCCTGCCCGGTCCAGTGGTTAAGTGCTTTCACTGCAGGGCACGTGGGTTCAATCCCTGGTCCAGGAACTAAGATCCCCAAAGCGAAAGGACATAGAAATAAAGTCAAAATGCATGTTTTACCCAGAAAACACACTTTTCGGGAGCACAGTCTGTCCCACTGGCCAACTGAAAAATGCTGTGGACTCTATCAGGAAGAAGACACTTAACCTAGAAGACATCAGGAAATTTGATCAACAGTATACCAAGAGAAGGGACTGTGTCACGCAGGAGGAAAGAGGCCCCCAGGGAAGGAGATGCAAGAGCCTGTGAAGAGGGCTTGGCTCTGCTGGGAGGGGAGCTGCTTCTGAGCCCGGCTGGGCTGAGACAGCCGGAGACGGTCACAGACAGGAGAGGACAGCTCACCCTGCTTCCCTCCTGCCCTGCATTGGAACCTGTAATTGCCGTCCACCTCTGACGGACAGAGGACCTCTGTTAGCGAACATTCCTCTTCTTAAAATTTGGCTCTAAAACCAAGAGGGAGAAAGCAGTGCAATCACAAAGATATTAATGTGACGCTCAGTCGTGTCCGACTCTTAGTGACCCCGTGGACCGTAGCCCACCAGGCTCCTCCATCCATGGGATTTTCCAGGCAGGAGCACTGGAGTGGGTTGTCATTTCCTCCCTGAGAAACCATAAATACCGGTAAAGCAAAACAAAACCTGCAGGGGGACCCTTCCACGTGGGAAGACGAGAGGTCCTGGGGGGAGGGGGTGCAGGGGGCCGGGACACGGGACCCCCGCGGCACAGGGACTGCAAAGGCGTGTCCGTGGCCTTGTTCACGCCAGAGCCTCCTGCCCTGGGGAAAGCTGGAGTGGACTCCTGCTTCCTGATCCTCTCTCCCGGGCTTCCTTGCTCCTACAGCCGCTCTGCTTGAGAAGGGCCCTGCAGTGGAGTCCCCCTCCCCAGCCCCATCCCTATTGCCCTTTTTCCACTTGAAAGAAAGGTTTACTGCTGACTCACCCAGCTCTTCATTGACTCAGGTGTAAAAACCTCCAGACATCAAACGGCAAGACAATTGTTCCACCCTCAGGCCTCATAAAGTCCCCCAGATTCTCCTCCCCAACAGACCCCGTGAAGAATCCGCATGGTAGAGGTGCTGGCTTCCCACACCCAAGCGCACATCGCCTGCTTCCAGCCGGCCTGGGGGGAGCTAGCCCATCTGACTCGCAGTTTATAAACTCTAAGGAAATTTACTATTATTAGTTTTTATTCTGGCTGGGCCTTGTGGCATGCTGGAACTTAGTTCCCCGACGGGGATCGCAAGCCCGTGCCCGCTGCAGTGGAAGCGAAGGTCATAACTACTGGACCACCAGGGAGGCCTCCTGACTCCCAGTTTTAAATTCTCTGGAGATGACAGCTGTACAGTCTGGGGTGCTTAGTATGTGCCTGTCAGTGTTCTCAGAGGCTTCCCTCATAGTTCAGTTGGTAAAAGAATTTGCCTGTAATGCAGGACACCTGGGTTTGATTCCTGGGTTGGGAAGATCCTCTGGAGAAGTTATTTAATCGTGTTGGACTCTTTGCGACCCCATGGATTGCAGCCCAGCAGACTCCTCTGTCCATGAGATTCTCCAGACAAGAATACTGGAGCGGGTTGCCATTTCCTCCTCTAAGAGTCGGACATGACTTACCAATGAAACCACCACCACCACTGTTCTAAGTACATTGCCTGTGTCTCTGACTTCCTATGAAACCTCTCATCATTTCATAGAAAAGCAAGTGGAGAGCAGAGGCATGGAATGGCCTGTCCCAGGTCACATAGACGGTGGGCGGAGGGGTGGGAGGCATGGCCAGGGGATCTGCGTGCAGAGCCCCTGCTTGCTACCCGTGTGCTTGGCCGACGAAACAGGTCGGGCATCTTCCCTGGTGCTGCCACGTGGGAGGCTGAGGGAGGCACGGAGCGCCCCGGTGGTTCCAGGAGGAGCTCTGTTGCACTGTTAGAATATCGAGGCATCTGATAACAGTTCGACCGTATCCAGTGGAGACACGGCTTAACTCCACCTCACAGGGACCCACGGCTGGCTGGATGCTGGGGCGAGGAGGGGACTTGAGGAAGGGGTGCTGTCTACATTGGTTTAAAACTAACTGGCCGTACAAGTGTGGGTCTATTCCTGACTATTCTGTTCCATTGATCTGTCTTCCTATCTTTATTTCAGTCTTGCTTTATAATAATGCTTGAATTTAAGGAATGAAAGCTCTCCAACTTTACCCTTCTTGATCACTTTAAATATATGTTGCTGCTGTTGTTGAGTCAGTAAGTCGTGTCCGACTCTTGGTGACCGTATGGACCGTAGCCCACTAGATTTTCCTGTCCATGGGATTTCCCAGGCAAGAATACTGGAGTGGGTTGCCGTTTCCTTCCCCAGGGAATCTTCCCAACCCAGGGATCAAAGCCATGTCTCCTGCATGGGTAGTTGGATTCTTTACCACTGAGCCACCCGGGAAGTCGATAATAGGCTTATGCCCCCAGATTGTTTTTAGTTTTGGTTTAAATGATCAGTGTGTGATGTGATATTTACCCTTTCTGGTAATCTGCCTCATTTCCTTCAGATTTGGAGTTCCATCTGGGAAATTTCTATCAGTATTTCTCATAGGATGGGTTTGCTGGAGATGAATCCTTTCAGGTTTTGTCAATGACCATCTTTATTTCACTTTCAACTTTGAATACTATTTTTGCCAGGAATAGGATGCTCGCTTGCTGGCTTGTTTATATCCTGCGGGTGTTTCTCCGCCATTCCCTAGCTGTACGACCGCCATGGTCTCTGGCGAGAAGTCAGACGCCGCTCACAGCGGCATCACGCACTGTGCTGTCCATTTATCTCTGCACACTACTCTTTTCCTGGTGCTTTTAAGATCAGTCATTTATCTTTTGTTCTCAGCAGTTTTACTATGACGCTCCTAAATTTATTTATTCATGTATTTTTTGCAGTAATCCCGCTTGGAGTTTGCTGAGAATTTTGTATCCGTGAGTTAGTGTTTTTCACCAGTTTGGGAATGTTCTTAGCTATTGTGTCTTGACAGGCTTTCTCTGTGGCGTTCTCTCTCTCCTCTTCTTCTAGGACTCCAGTCATTTGCGTGTTTGATGTTTGACTTTTTGTCTCGTCCCACAAATTTTGTGGGCTCCTGACTGATTTTGCCTCTACTTTCTTTCCCTTTTTATTCAGTTTGGACTCTTCATTGATCTGTCTTCAATTCACTGTGTCTTTCCTTTGCAACATCCAGTCTACTATTAAAGCTATCAGTGTGTGTACATGCTCAATTGCTCCGTCTTGTCTGATTCTTTGCGACCCTATGAACTGTAGCCCATCAGGCTCCTCTGTCCATGGGATTCTCCAGGCAAGAACAACGAAGTGGACTGCCATTTCCTCCTTCAGCAAATCTTCCCAACCCAGCGATAGAACCCGTGTCTCCTGCATTCGTGGGTGGACGGGGCCACGTGGGGAGCCTGTCTAAGGATTCGTTTACTACTAGTAAGTTTTATTTCTAACATCTAGCATTCGAGAAATTGGTCCTAACTTCTAGTGTTCTATCTGCTGAATTTAGCTGTCTCTTTACGCAAGCTATCTTTTTCTTTTTTAAACACTTTTTATTTTGTATTAGGTTGTAGCCGATTAACAAACAGTGTTGTGATGGTTTCAGGTGAAGGTGAACAGTGAAGGGACTAAGCCATGCATATGTCCATTCTCCCCCAGACTCTCCTCCCGTCCAGGCTGCCATGTAACACCGAGCAGAGCTCCATGTGTGCACAAGCAGTCTTTTCCCACAGTGCACTTTCACATTTTTAACACAGCCATTTTAATAAAGTCTCTGACTCTTTAAAACTATTTAAAACTGAGCTTACTGATGATTCCTTTTTTTTTTTTAAACATGAGTTTCTTTTCCTACTGTTTCATATGTCTTGTAATTTTTGATTTTCTGCTGGGTATTTTTGTAGAAAAGAATAGTAGAGACTAAAATAGATGATCAGTGATCAGTGCAAAGAAATAGAGGAAAACAACAGAATGGGAAAGACTAGAGATCTCTTCAAGAAAATTAGAGATACTAAGGGAACATTTCATGCAAAGATGGGCTCGATAAAGGACAGAAATGGTATGGACCTAACAGAAGCAGAAGATATTAGGAAGAGGTGGAAAGAATACACAGAAGAACTGTACAAAAAAGATCTTCATGACCCAGATAACCATGATGGTGTGATCACTCATCTAGAGCCAGACATCCTGGAATGTGAAGTCAAGTGGGCCTTAGAAAGCATCACTACAAACAAAGCTAGTGGAGGTGATGGAATTCCAGCTGAGCTGTTTCAAATCCTAAAAGATGATGCTGTGAAAGTGCTGCACTCAATATGCCAGCAAATTTGGAAAACTCAGCAGTGGCCACAGGACTGGAAAAGGTCAGTTTTCATTCCAATCCCAAAGAAAGGCAATGCCAAAGATTGTGCAAACTACAATTGCACTCATCTCACACGCTAGTAAAGTGATGCTCAAAATTCTCCAAGCCAGGCTTCAGCAATACGTGAACTGTGAACTTCCAGATGTTCAAGCTGGTTTTAGAAAAGGCAGAGGAACCAGAGATCAAATTGCCAGCATCCGCTGGATCATCGAAGAAGCATGAGGGTTCCAGAAAAACATCTATTTCTGCTTTATTGACTATGCCAAAGCCTTTGACTGTGTGGATCACAATAAACTGTGGAAAATTCTGAAACGGATGGGAATACCAGGCCACCTGACCTGCCTCTTGAGAAACCTATATGCAGGTCAGGAAGCAACAGTTAGAACTGGACATGGAACAGACTGGTTCCAAGTAGGGAAAGTATGTCAAGGCTGTATATTGTTACCCTGAGTATTTAACTTATATGCAGAGTACATCACGAGAAACGCTGGACTGGATGAAGCACAAGCTGGACTCAAGATTGCCAGGAGAAATATCAATCACCTCAGATATGCAGATGACACCACCCTTATGGCAGAAAGTGCAGAGGAACTAAAGAGCCTCTTGATGAACGTGAAAGAGGAGAGTGAAAAGTTGGCTTAAAGCTCAACATTCAGAAAACTAAGATCATGGCATCTGGTCCCATCACTTCACGGGAAATAGATGGGGAAACAATGGCTGGCTTTATTTTTTGGGGCTCCAAAATCACTGGAGATGGTGACTGCAGCCATGAAATTAAAAGATGCTTGATCCTTGGAAGAAAAGTTATGACCAACCTAGACAGCATATTCAAAAACAGAGACATTACTTTGCCAACAGAGGTCCATCTAGTCAAGGCTCTGGTTTTTCCAGTGGTCATGTACGGGTGTGAGAGTTGGACTATAAAGAAGGCTGAACAGTGAAAAATTAATGCATTTGAACTGTGGTGTTGGAGAAGACTCTTGAGAGTCTCTTAGACTGCAAGGAGATCCAACCAGTCCATCCTAAAGGAGATCAGTCCTGGGTGTTCATTGGAAGGACTGATGTTGAAGCTGAAGCCCCAATACTTTGGCCACCTGATGTGAAGAACTGACTCGATGGAAAAGACCCTGATGCTGGGAGAGATTGAGGGCAGGAGGAGAAGGGGACAATGAGGATAAGATGGTTGGATGGCATCACCGACTCAATGGACATGAGTTTGAGTGGACTCCGGAAGTTGGTGATTGATAGGGAGGCCTGGTGTGCTGCAGTCCCTGGGGTTTCAAAGAGTCGGACGCTACTGAGCAACTGAACTGAACTGAACTGAAAATAGATGATATTTACCTGCAGACAGAGGCAAGCTCTTGTTCTAATGGGCTGAGGTAAGGATGTCAGTCTGATCTGTAGTTCAGGGCAGTCTGAGCTTTGCTGCTGTTTCTGTGTGATTCAGTTCACTGCTGGCTTACGTATTTTGATGGATGGGATTTGAACATGGGTGTGGTTCCAGAAGCTGTCTCAGCTGTTTCACATCTGAGCTGTTGCCCTGCCATCTCTAAAGGCTCAGAACACCTAAGACGGAATGCTCACAGCTCTCTGTGCCCCTCTGGACTTCAGAAAGGGATTCCTTGTACCTGGGTGAGGCCCCACGCACCTGACTGAGCTCCCTTTGAGCTCTTGTTCTCTGATCAGCTTTTGTTCTCAGCACCCAGGGAAGCGCTCAGTGGAGGCCCAGGGAGAATGGCTGGTGGTTCGGTGCAGAAAGGATCTGAGACTTAGGCTCCCAGGATTCTATCCAGCTCACGTGCAGATGTGAAAACGTTGACTATTTCTTCTTAGCCTCATCCGAGATAGATTCACCCTGGCCTTGCCATTCTGCTATGAATGAGTGCATTCTTGGGCTCATTCTTGTCCCTCCTACGGACAGCTCGTCACTTTCTCACGCGTCTTTGTGTCCTCAGAATTCTAAACGAGCGCTATCATTTTGTAGCTTATCTCCTTTTTCTTGTTAAGTTAAAATCAATGGTCTCAGACAACTTTTTTTTTTAATTTAAATCAGAGTCAAAAACCCCTCTGATGTGTTACTCATCTACAAAATGCTTTCCGTTTTCTTTCCACTGATTCCCCCCAACCCCCTAATTTAAATGTTTAGATATTGAACTGTTTAGATTTTTCATTGCTCATCTTTATACAAAATGAGTTTTTTTTTTTTCCTGGTCAGCTTTCAAAAGGAGAGGGTAGGACCATGCTTTCTGCCCATGTGTAGCTGTGTACGGCTCTGTGAGCCCATGTACTGTAGCCCTCCAGGCTCATCTGTCCGTGGGATTTTCCAGGCAAGAAAACTGGAATGGATTGCCATTTCCTACTCCAGGAGATCTCCTGACCCAAGGATTGAACATCTCCAAGTTGCCATCTCTGGCTGAAAACAGAAGTCTTTCACTGGAGCTGCCCCTGCCCTGAGGCTCCCATGGTTGCCCTGGGACGTCTGCAGTGGCAGAGGTGAAATGCGGCTGGCATATCGCGGAGAGTGCGCCCCTCTCGCTTTTGTATTTCACTCTGCGAGAAGAGCTCCAAAAAAATGTGTTTGCCTTTTGGGGATTGGTAGAATTTTTAGTAAATTTTTTTTTCCAATTTGAAAAACTCTTACATCTGTCTTCTGCCTAAGGTACAGACATTGGGAGGGAGAGAAACGTTCGCTGAAAATGTGCTGTGCTGTGCTCAGTTGTTCAGTCGTGTCCAACTCTTTGTGACCCCATCGACTGTCAGTTCAGTTCAGTTCAGTCGCTCAGTCGTGTCCGACTCTTTGCGACCCCATGAATCACAGCACGCCAGGCCTCCCTGTTCATCACCATCTCCCGGAGTTCACTCAGACTCACGTCCATCGCGTCCGTGATGCCATCCAGCCATCTCATTCTCTGTCATCCCCTTCTCCTCCTGCCCCCAATCCCTCCCAGCATCAGAGTCTTTTCCAATGAGTCAACTCTTCACATGAGGTGGCCAAAGTACTGGAGTTTCAGCTTTAGTATCATTCCTTCCAAAGAAATCCCAGGGTTGATCTCCTTCAGAATGGACTGGTTGGATCTCCTTGCAGTCCAAGGGACTCTCAAGAGTCTTCTCCAACACCACAGTTCAAAAGCATCAATTCTTCAGTGCTCCGCTTTCTTCATAGTCCAACTCTCACATCCATACATGACCACAGGAAAAACCATAGCCTTGACTAGATGGACCTTTGTTGGCAAAGTAATGTCTCTGCTTTTCAATATGCTATCTAGGTTGATCATAACTTTTCTTCCAAGGAGTAAGCATCTTTTAATTTCATGGCTGCAGTCACCATCTGCAGTGATTCTGGAGCCCCCCAAAAATAAAAGCTGCCATCGACTGTAGCCTGGACTAAATCTGTCCATGGATTTCCCAGCCAGGAATATTGGAGCGGGTTGCCATTTCCTTTTCCAAGGGGTCTTCCTGACCCAGGGATCGAACCCAAGTCTCCTGTGTGTCCTGCGTTGCAGGTAGATTCTTTACTGCTGAGCCGCCTGGGAAGCCCTCACTGTAAATACACAGCGACAGTTAACACCTTGTCCCTGGCTCAAGCCCCTCACACCTGGCTCTTCGGCCAGCATGGAAAGCTGCTTCTGCAGGTCCTTGGCTACATGGGTGCAGCTATGCATGCTTGCAGTCCGATACAATGGAGCGTCTCAGTCCTGAGCCCTGCAGCACTATTGCTCTGAAATCTAGGCAAGCAGTCTGCAGGTAGGGAGAATGTTGATATGCCCGTCAGTCTAGATTCTTCCATGCAGCCCATCAACACTGTAAGTCCACATGGCTCAAGGGATATTTCTACTTGATTTAATATATAAGGGATCTGAAGCTCTGATTAGAATTTATTTATATTTAAGATTGGCATGAGTTTTGCAAAAATCACAAACCTCTAACAGGCCCGGGTAAAGCTGGGATCTTCTTGACATCACATAATGAGAAGCTGGAGAGGAAATCCGGGATTTACAGTGAGGCTTCATGTTGCTCACAGGAACCCAGATTCTTTTCTCTGCTCCACGATCTCTGCCACCTTGAACTTGACCCTTCTGTTTATACCTTTCTGAGGGGCTGCTACATTTCTAGGCCCCCAGCCATGTTTCAAGCAGGAAGAAAGAGAGAAGGGAAAACATCCATTACCCGCTATCTGAGTTTCATTCCCAGAACTATGTCCTGAGGCTGCTGCTTCTTACGAGGCTGAGAAAGCTCCATAGATCACTTCTATAACCTTTGTAGTAGTGGCAGGCAAGGAAGGAGGGCTGAGCAGCGAGCAAACATGCAGAAAACTCAAGTTTCTCCAGGAAATGGAACTTCCAATACGACACGAGTGAGGTGGTGGCCAGGGGGGTATTTTTCAGGGTCCTTCGTGAATAATAGCATTATCAATATAACGCTTGTCTGTGCGCCTGCTCAGATGGTACCAGGTATTATAGCTTCATTCTCATCCCTTTTTGTGGCTTTGAACTTATCTCTAATTTTCTGGAAGTGAGAATTCTGCCTTATTTTCTACTTAGTAATGTTGCTTAGTAACATGTTAGAAGACAGACAAAATATGGTTTGAAAAATTACATGAGGTGTAGAACAGATTTCTTTCATGACCTTGCTCTTCAGATAATTTCCTCCAGCCCAGAAAGGGCTGCCAGGCTATTTCTGACTATGTCATATTCTTTTAAGCAACTTCTTGCAGTCCATGGGGTCACAGAGTTGGACACTTCTTAGCGACTAAACAACTCAGAATGTGGATGTACCATTTCTGTGGCGATATTTAGACATGCCACTTTCTTGTCAAAGGTCAAGATTTTGTTAAAATCATTTTTGTTCATTCATTGGACAGCGACAAGAGCAGACCCAGCGCTCTGACCTCTGTCTGGTGGGAATTGGGGCTTCCCTGAGGCCTGCATACACAGGGGCCCCGGCCGTGTGGTCTTGCTTTCAACTGCAGGCAGCATCTCCACCCAGGCTTTTTGTGTGAGCTCTGTTTCTTAGCAGCCCAGTGTGGAAACGAATGCCATTCCTCACCTATGTAGGAGAATTTTCTCATCAGGAAAAACACATAGTTCAGACAGCGTTGAGGAAAATTCCTCTGGTCCCAGTGACTGATGGGCGGTGGACTGGAACCCAGCAGGCAGCGTGTGTTCCGACTCAGCAGTATGTGTTTTTGAAGAAATTATTTCAGAGCTTCTAAAGCCTTGTTTTTGGACACGGATAATTAGCTGTGGTTGAACCATGGCTGACGTTTGACTTTTATAAAGTGGCTCTTGTAAAAACAATTGGTAATCATGAAACTTGTTTCGACACTTAACTTTCATTTTAGGGAAAATATTTTGAGGAAATTGCATACCCTCAAAACATCTCCAAAGAGCAATGTTTTGTGAACTAAGGATGTTTCTGAGATGTTTTTATAAATAATTGCTAGTCAATATATTGAAGGGAAATTAAAGAAAGAGCACACTTAAATTATTTTAGAATTAGAAACAACCTAGTTTTGTCATTTTCAAAAGAATGTCATCTTGAGAGTATTTAAAAGCAGAAATTAATTGCATCTTAAAAAGCTTGTGTTAGAAACATCGCAGGCGCTCATGAAATAGGAGCTTTTTGTTGCAGTGTTTAGCTTACTGCACTATCAGAAATAAACGATTTTGGTCCATCACTTAATTCTGTGCTTCAAGTTTTGGTTTCGGAAATGTGTCCACTAATATCTGTGTAAATTTTGCAAAGAAACATATCAGCATAACGGCCTTGGTCAGTGTCAGTCCCTCAGTCGTGTCTGACTCTTTGAGACCCCATGGACTGTCGTCCACCAGGCTCCTCTGTCCATGGGATTCTCCAGGCAAGAATACTGGAGTGGGGTGCCATGCCCTCCTCTGCGGTATCTTCCCGACCCAGGGACAGAACCCCGGTCTCCTGCACTGCAGGCAGCCTCTGTACTGTCCGAGCCACCAGGGAAGCGCCATGATGGTCTCAGCTGTGACTAACAGTCTCGTGTAGAAGAGCACCAAGTTTAGGGAGATAAACTCTATTTTCAGCAGTTACTCCCCTCACGTCTTCCACCTTGATCAGAATTTGTTTCTTCCCATAATGTGGGCAGTCTCCCCTTCCGTGCTTTCATAGCGTCTCTTCCACACCTTCATTTTCCGTTTGTGTTACAGATATTGACCCTTCAAAAAGCTGGACGGGACCTTGAAAAAACGTGATCCTCATAGCTCACATCCACAGACTTGCTTACTCTGTGCCAGGGATTATACCCAGCTGCGTGCTCTAGCTTACCTCCGCACCAGCCCACGGGGGCAGCACTGTTCCTACGTGCAGTTTAGCAGCAGAAGCATGGGACCTGTGCAATACAGCCTGCTGCCAGCTCCAGATGTGAACGTCAGAAAATCAGAGGGGGCAAAGGAGATCCACAGGCCAGTCTTAGGCTGGACAGGGAAGAGCCCTCCCATCGCGATCTGTCCCTGCGATGGGTACATATGGGGCAGCAAGTACATAACCCTGTGTCCCTAGTCTGACCATTTCTTGGAGTTTTCAGACGCTTGTCCAAGTTGCCGTAATTAATGGAATGCTGGGAGTGAAACCCCGGTGTGTGTCGGTCTCTAAAGCCTGTGATCCTTCCATGACTTCATGCCTGGGATGTTTGCAGGGACCAGATATCTCCCATGTGATGTGGTCCCTCTTACTTAGGGTGACTGAATTAAAACTAGGCTATTAGATTAGCCATTTTAAAAGCCATCCTACTGTGCAGCACAGGGAACGCTGCTCAGTGTTATGTGGCAGCCTGGATGGGAGGGGAGTTTGGGGGAGAAGGGATACATGTATGTGTGTGGCTGAGTCCCTTTGCTGTCCACCTGAAACTATCACAACACTGTGAATTTGTCTGTATTCCAGTATAAAATAAAAAGATTTTTAAAAAGTCATTCTGCATTATTTTTAAATAGCATAACTCTTTATAGAATGACAGTGTATGTTTCAAACAGGATGACACAGCTCAATTGCTCAAAAAATTTCTCATGCATCTAAGTTTAAGGTATTATTCTGAAAATTGTTTGGCTTATTTCTTCATCAGGTTGGCTTAAGGCCAGGATAACGCATCTGAAGACAGTTTCCAGTGCATAACACTGAATTTCACTGAACAGATTTTAAATCTCCTCAGGATGTGATAGAGCCATATTCACTGAGAGGGGTTTCCAGCTTCCTGGAGGTGAGGTCACAGGGACTTTGGCCCCTGCTTTCCATGTGTTCTCAGGCGGGGTGATAAGCACAGCCAAGCAGCTGCAGCCAGGTTACCCTCTGTGGATGGCGAGGTGGCCGGGCACCTAATGGTTGCTTTCTAATTGGAACTTGGGTGGATCTGAAATTCTCCCAGGTCAAACCTGGCACTGGTTTGCATACTTTGCTTCATGTCCTGGTGGCGACTCATGAAAAAGTTTCTGATGGAATTTTTTAGGAAAAAAATGTGTTGAGTTAGAACTCTCCAGAATGAGTTTTTCGTTTGTTTCCAAAACACCTCCTGGGTCCTGTAACTTTTAATTAGATGTGACTGGCAGTGTGGAGTCTTCTTTTTGGGTGTGGGTGGGTGGCCGCGGACCAAACATGTCAAAGGGAGCGGGGTGATATATGACTCGGCTTATTGCGGCCCCGGCTGTGAGAACATTCCCTCCAGAGGAGACAAACAGAAGCCGTGTGTGCTCTTGAACGCTTGGTCTTCGTGTGGGTAAACAAATCTGGCTGCAGGGATCCTCAGGCGAATAGCTGATTTAGCAACTTGCAAAGGCAACTGTGCACAAGTGCGTAGGGGCCCTTGTTCTCGATGCTTTACCTGGTTAAAGGAAAGTCTTGCAACTGGAAAGCTATGAAAAGTGAAGACGGAGACACAGTGGGAGGGACATGAGCAGGGGCCCCTGGGAGAGAGGATGCTGGCCAGCATCCCGGGGGCTGAGGATTGCACTTCGCCCGATATTTGGTCCTAAGGATAAATGTTGAGTTCTGTAACATTGCCCTTAATAGCTCATAGATTTTAATGTATTTGGGAGAAGCCAGAGAGCAGAGCTGTTGTGGACGTGGGTGGCTATAGCTGGCCTGGATTGAGTCCATGCTCATCTGACTCCAAAGCTGATGATTTCCTGTGACTCCAGGCAGTCTCTCTTGCAAGTACAGAGCACAGTGGTGGATAAAGAGGCAACAACATGAAGCTCTCCGTGTAACGGGATGGGTGCGGTGGCTTCAGTGACCACAGAGCTAAGATGCGCTGCCCACTGCCCTCTGCCCTCTGCACAGCCCACCCCTGCTGGCCTTCCTGGCCCTGCCGGCTCTCCCACAACCACTACCCCCCTCCCCAATTGTCTCCTTCAGAACTTTCTCCCGCCCTCCCCCATCACGGCAACCGTAATTTGACTTCCTCACTTTACTTCCTTTTTTTTCCTTAAGTAAAAATACTAGGATCAGAAACTCTTGACCTGTGTATCCACTTGCAGAAATATTTTATTTCATCACCTAGTTTTAAAAATAATTTGAATTTAAATGCCTTTTCCAGAGAGGCCCCATCAATACCGGTTGTGCAGTTCTTGTTTAACTAGCTGACTGTATCTTCCCGGTTCTTGAAAACACTAAATCGAGACCCTTTTATATAGAGGGTCATCCGTGGAAAAGAAAGTCATTGTCTCACTGCAAGACCGTGGTCCCATTTCTCAGGCAAAGTCATTACCAGCTTCTCACTCAGGTGAGCTTTGCTTTAGGTGGTTTTATTTTTTATTTTTTTCTATATTTCATGCTAGGGTTCCCTTTTGATCTAATTTGAGAGTCTGAGAAGGGAATGGCAATCCACTCCAGTATTCTTGCCTGGAGAATCCCATGGGCAGAGGAGCCTGGCAGGCTACAGTTCATGGGATCACAAAGAGTCAGGCACAACTAAGTGACTCACACACACACATTTTAAAAATGAGATTAGTTTAATTGCATTGATTGCTATGGAGGATAAAAGTATTCTGTCATGATTTTTAATGTTCCAGGCTGGATGAAGCACAAGCTAGAATCAAGGTTGTCTGGAGAAACATCAACGACTTGAGATACGCAGATAATACCACCCTTATGGCACAAACTGAGCAGGAACTAAAGAGCCTCTTGATGAAGGTGAAAGAGGAGAGTGAAAAGCTGGCTTAAAACTCAGTATTCCTAAAACTAACACCATGGCATCCACCCAATAGATGGGGAAAGAATGGAAACAATGGCAGATTTTATTTTCTTGGGCTCCAAAATCACTGTGGACAATGAATGACTGCAGTGATGAAATTAAAAGACAGTTCCTCCTTGGAAGAAAAGTTATGACAAGCCTAGACAGCATATTAAAAAGCAGAGACGTTACTTTGCCAACAAAAGTCCATCGAGTCAAAGCTATGGTTTTTCTAGTAGTCATGTACTTGTGAGAGAGTTGGACCATAAGGAAGGCTGAGTGCCAAAAAATTGATGATTTCCCATTGTGGTGTTGGAGAAGACTCCTGAGAGTCCCTTGGACTGCAAGATCAAACCACTCAATCCTAAAGGAAATCAACCCTGAATATTCATGGGAAGGACTGATGCTGAAGCTCCAATACTTTGGTCACCTGATGAGAAGAGCCAGCTTACTGGAAAAGACCCTGATGTTGGGAAAGATTAAGGACAGGAAGAGAAGGGAGCGACAGAGGATGAGATGATTGGATGGCATCAGTGACTCAATGGACATGATTTGAGCAAGCTTCAGAGACAGTGGGCAGGGAAGCCTGGTGGGCTGCAGTCCATGGGGGCACAAAGGATCAGGCAGGACTTAGTGACTGAACAGCAACAAATAACCATTTTTATTGCTTATTTAGAGCATGTTTTCCACTAAACCCACCCGTGTTTGTTTTTGTGGTTCCTTTGTGTTAGGTGTATACGTCTAGTAAGCTGGGCAATTGTATAAGCATTTTGTTCAAGCAGTTACTTTGCACTTCCCATTGTGTCTTTTTATATTTAAATGATACTTTGGCTTGGGTGGAGAAGGAAATGGCAACCCACGCCAGTATTCTTGCTTGGAGAATGCCGTGAACAGAGGAACCTGGGGGGCTACAGCCCATAGGGTCACAAAGAGTCAGACACGACTGAGTGACTAACACACCTGCTTGGTAGAAAACTCATCAGTCGCATTCTTTCTTTGGAAATCTGTAGATATTTCTCCATGAATGGATGGAATGCTTCTCAGAGTTATTTTGGAATCAGTCTGATACTTCACTTTTACAGTCTTAGTCTTTTTTTGTCTGGATGTTTAAAAGTTTCATCTTTACTTTGGTTTTCAGTAACTCATGTCCTGGTCTTTTCAGTAACTTGTGACTTGTTTTCAATGGCTGTTGTGGGCTTTTCAATCTACAGAGCATATTTCAGAAATTCCTTGTGACTTCTTGCATATTTCTGTATAGTTTGTGGTTTGACATTAGCTCTGCTGCTTTTGTTCCCCGTTTGGGGATATGCTATACATTTATAATGCATTACGTGCTTGTCAATTGAATTCATTGCTTTTGCTTTTGTTTGGATTATTGTTCACGTCCGCTCTGTCTTACTTGCTTCGGATTGTGCCCTAAACTTCTCCTCTGTGTCGTAAGCAGTTTTGCTCCCAGCACTGTCCTCATCTGAGTGTCTGTGTTTCTCTGTGTGCGGACAAACTGACGGTAGTTCCAGCAGTCTCCTTGACCCCAGACGGCAGCTTGACCCCAGACGGAAACCTTGATAAGATGGACAGGGGAGAAATACAGAAGGACCTATTTTTGCTTTATTGACTATGCCAAAGCCTTTGACTGTGTGGATCACAAGAAACTGTGGAAAATTCTTCAAGAGATGAGAATACCAGACCACCTGACCTGCCTCTTGAGAAATCTGTATGCAGGTCAGGAAGCAACAGTTAGAACTGGACATGAAACAACAAACTGGTTCCAAATAGGAAAAGGAGTACGTCAAGGCTGTATATTGTCACCCTGCTTATTTAACTTCTATGCAGGTACATCATGAGAAACGCTGGGCTGGAAGGAACACAAGCTGGAATCAAGATTGCCGGGAGAAATATCAATAACCTCAGATATGCAGATGACACCACCCTTATGGCAGAAAGTGAAGAACTAAAGAGCCTGTTGATGAAAGTGAAAGAGGAGAGCGAAAAAGTTGGCCTAAAGCTCAACTTTCAGAAAACGAAGATCATGGCATCCGGTCCCATCACTTCATGGGAAATAGATGGGGAAACAATAGAAACAGTGTCAGACTTTATTTTTTTGAGCTCCAGAATCACTGCAGATGGTGACTGCAGCCATGAAATTAAAAGACGCTTACTCCTTAGAAGGAAAGTTATGACCAACCTAGATAGCATATTCAAAAGCAGAGACATTACTTTGCCGACCAGGGTCCGTCTAGTCAAGGCTATGGTTTTTCCTGTGGACATGTATGGATGTGAGAGTTGAACTGTGAAGGCTGAGCGCCGAAGGCTTGATGCTTGTGAACTGTGGTGTTGGAGAAGACTCTTGAGAGTTCCTTGGACTGCAAGGAGATCCAACCAGTCCATTCTGAAGGAGATCAACCCTGGGATTTCTTTGGAAGGAATGATGCTAAAGCTGAAACTCCAGTACTTTGGCCACCTCATGAGAAGAGTTGACTCATTGGAAAAGACTCTGATGCTGGGAGGGATTGGGGGCAGGAGAACGGGACGACCGAGGATGAGATGGCTGGATGGCATCACGGACTCGATGGAGGTGAGTCTGAGTGAACTCCGGGAGACGGTGATGGACAGGGAGGCCTGGCGTGCTGTGATTCATGGGGTCACAAAGAGTCGGACACGACTGAGCGCCTGAACTGAACTGAACTGGAGATAAGATTGATAGAGAAGAAATATAGAAGGAGCTGGGTCAGTTAAGACATCCTGGGTCTTCCATACAAACCTTGAAATAACTCCTTCAGGATTTATAAATTAGAGGAAATTAAACTCCATTCTTTAGAAAGATGGTAACACTGACCTTATATGTAAGACAGCAAAAGAGACACAGATGTAAAGAACAGACTTTTGGACTCTGTGGGAGAAGGCGAGGGTGGGATGATTTGAGAGAATAGCATTGAAACCTGTATATTACCACATGTGAAAGAGATCGCCAGTCCAGTTTCGATGCATGAGACAGGGCGCTCAGGGCTGGTGCACTGGGATGACCCAGAGGGATGGGATGGGGAGGGAGGTGGGAAGCGGGTTCAGGCTGGGGGACACATGTACACCCATGGCTGATTCATGTCAATGTATGGCAAAAGCCACCACAATACTGTAAAGTAATTAGTCTCCAATTAAAATTAATTAAAAAACTCCATCTTTATAATCTACTATAATGTGAGCTATCTTGTCTAGTAATACTTGTCTCTTACTGATATAACAAGGATGCATCGCAAAATTACCTAGTTATGGACATTTATCTTATCTGTAATATCTTGCTCCAAAGCATTGCTGAGAATATGAAGGTCTCAGATAAACGGAGAGATATACTATGTTCACAGATTGATGACTATGTCATTAAGATGCTGGTTCTCATTATATTAATCCATAGATTCAAGGCAATTTCAGTTAAGTCCCAGCAGGCCTTTTTGTTAGATGTTGAAAAGCTAACTGTAAATTTTAAATGGGAATGACCTAATATGGTCAAAGTGACATTGAAAAAGGACAAAATCCTAAGTAATTTCAAGGCATATTATCTACTCAGTTCAGTCGCTCTCCTGGGACCATTGGTAACCACTTGAAAGCAAAAATATAAACTGCTTTCTCACACTCAAAGGCAGGTCTGGCTTAGCCTCTGTGGGGTCTCCTTGTGAGTACAAGGCTTTGGGCCCTCCGAGCGTCTCTGGTGGGTATGGGGTTTGAGTCTACACGCGATTTTGCCCCTCCTACTGTGTTGCTGGGGCTTCTCCTTTGCCCTTGCATATGGGGTATCTTTTTTTGGTGGGAGCCAACATTCTCCTGTCGGTGGTTGTTCAGCAATGAGTTGTAATTTTGGAGTTCTTGCAGAAGATGAGTGCACTCCACCGTCTTGGGTGATCTCAACACATGTTATAAAACTACATTAATCAAAGCCGTGTGGTATTGGCATAAAGATAGAAAAAGATAAATTGAATAGAAACTGTAAAAATAGGTCCATGAAGCTAGTTAGTTGACAAAGGTGCAATGGGAATTCAAAGCTAATCTCCTCAATGAATGGTTCTGGGACAACTGGTGGCCACCTAAAAACAAAAGCAAAAATATAAACCCCTTCACACCATTTGAAGCATCAATTTGAAACAAGTCCTAGACCCAAAGGTAATAGATAAAACTATATAACTTCTAGAAGAGAACAGAAGAAACAATCTTAGTAACCTTGAGTTTGGCAAAATATTTATTTAAAAGGACCCAAACACCACTAAATAGAAAAGACAAGAAAAGTAGAATTTTCCTTTTAGCTTCACCCTTGCCAAAATAAAGCTTTTTGGTTGGGGAAAGATATATGTGTGTGTGAATGTGTTTCCCAATCAAAAGTGTAATTTCGGCAAGAGTGAAGTTAAAAGGGGAATAAAGATCAGGGCCTTTTAACCACGGGTAGGGTACACACGTGTGCCAAGGATAAAATGTTTCGGGTCATTTAGTTCATCCATCAGGAAAGCCCAGCTTGGAAAAGCTTAATCATTGCATTTTTAGTCTTTATTACAATTTATTACAATTTCCTCATCCTGCCAATGAAGAAACCGCGTTTCATAGGTAGTAGGGAATTTGCGCAATAAAATCCATAAGTGAAAGTGAAAGTGAAGTCACTCAGTCGTGTCCGACTCTTTGCGACCCGGTGGACTGTAGCCTACTAGGCTTCTCTGTCCATTGGATTTTCCAGGCGAGGGTACTGGAGTGGGGTGCCATTTCCTTCTCCAAATAAAATCCATAATTAATATTAATTGGTTAATAATTAATGCACACAGTGCCGACCTCCCCCTTCCCCAAGTCCGGGGCTCTCCTTGGGAAGCCTTTTGCCCGCGGTGGTCCCGCGAGCCTGGCTGCAGGCACTTGGTTCTGATCCTAACCCACCGGCCTGGCTCAGCCTGTGAGGCTAAGGGGGTTCCAGCCCACGGAGGACCCTTCCTGAGGGGCCGAGCGCCCTCCTGCTCCCTGCACCCCTTGATGCCTGCACCTCAGTCAGCCCGGTGCCCCGCTGCAGACTTCGCATCAGTCACCCAGGCCCTGCTCCGAGCTCTGACTCAGCTTCTGTACCTGCCCCAGAGCGCCCCTTGGAATTCGGGGAGTACAAGCTTGCCAGCTGACCCCACGTGCTCTTACTGCAGCGCTGCCGCTCAGATGGACAAGGAGCCCGTGTGTCTGAGGAGCAGTCGTGGAGACGGCACACAAACAAACCGCCAGGGGCTGTTTCTAGGTGTCCGCCCTCCTCCCTGCCGGCTGGGCCCGCGGTGATGGGCGGTGAGGTCAGCTGTGTCAGGAAGGTGCTGGTTTTCACATCGCCTTCACTTCAGCAACTGGAAAATCGACGCATCCCTTTCTCGGTATTTCCCAGGCGCAGCCTGGAGGCGGCAGGGACCCAGACGTGCTCAGGGACAGCTCCCACCTGCTGCAGAAATCTGGGGTCCTCCGGATCCCCCCGCCAAGTCCTCAGCCCCAGCAAGTCCCCCACCCCAGCCCCAGGCGGTCATCACCCATCACTCCCGGCCCCCCCCCCGCCCCGACTGAGTTGTTGTCGCCATGGTGACGGCATCCTGCCCTCCTCCAGAAAGTGATGCTGGTGGAGACGTACCCGCCCGCCCCTCAATTCTGTGTGGTGTCAGGAGGAAGGCTGCCTTCCTGTGCCCCAAGGCGCCTGCAGGCCAGCCTAGAGGGAGGTATCCAGGGAAGGGTGAACAAGATCCGGTGGAGCGGAGGGGCCGAGGGGCGGGGAGGCGGGGCTGAGTGTCCCGGAACCAGGTCCGTTTGCTCAGTGTACACCGAGATGCTGAGGCTGCTGCAGAAAAAGACGTTTAAACTCCGGGCAGCCCCACGGGAAATCGGAGAACAAATCTCACATCACTTTTCTCCAGGCTCCGCACACCTCAGACCGCCTCAGACTTCTGCACACCTCTGATATTTTCTTTTTCCCGTAAATATCCTGAGCCTTTCGCCCTCAGGAGGCAGAGCTGAGATCTGCAAAGAGGTCAGTGAACCACGGGCCTCTTCACCGCACGCCTGTTCAGAAAATGGCAGGTGAGCCTGCTGAGAGGGTGGAGTTCTTGGCTCTCTGACTTCAAAAGGTCTCTTATCTGATGCTTGCACATGACCAGTTGGAGGGCAGGGGGGGTCCCAACCAGTCTTAACCAGCTTGAGCTGGAATTGGACACAGCAGACTCCAAGTGCCAGGAAAATAACTCAGGCAAACAATTTATTGTTTAGGCCACGTGATACTTGCAGGACGTGCAAGTTTTGTAAAGACAATTAAATCGAGCTCATCAGTGAAGGCGGTTCCGGTTCAGTACTTATTAAGCAAGCTGCAGTTTAATGGCGACTCAGTGGTAAAGAACCCACCTGCCAATGTGGGAGATGCAAGGGATGTGGGTTTAATCTCTGGGTCGGGAAGATCGCCTGGAGAAGGAAGCGGCAACACACTCCAGTATTCTTGCCTGGAGAATCCCGTGGACAGAGGAGCCTGGAGGGCTACAGTCTTTGGGGTGAAAAGAGTTGGACACGACAGCGCCCAGGCACGTGCAGAGTTTATGGTCTAACTGATGGCTACCCTCAATTTCAAGAGGGACACACAGGTCTGTTATGATCAAGAGGGGAGATGGTGGCAGGATTCCTGGAGCTGGTGAATGTGGGGGAGATACATCAGGTGGGGAACAGATGAGCGTGGGCATGTTGTTGGATGTCACTGTGAGATTCACACGTGGATGCTGTCAAACAGCTGTTTAAAGAAGCCTGAACTGGGTGTGTAAGTCTAGGAGTTGCTGGCCGTGGGTGGTGAGTCATGAAGTCAAACAGTGGATGAGATTACTTAGCGGACTTTGAGGGGAGGCCCAGGAGAGGGCGTGGGAATCAGAGCGATTGTCCTTGTATGTTTGGGCCACACCCTGAGTTTTGTGGACCCGTAGTTCTCTGACCAGGTACTGAACCTGGGTCATAGCAGTGAAAGTGCTGAGTCTTAACTGCTGGACCACCAAGGAAGACCCCCAAGGACTGTCATTCATTGATCAGAAAGGCAAGAAGCTGGCGAAACCACAGGATGGCGGCATGGAAGAGTCGATACAGCATCAATGGCCCGACAGTGAGGAGGAAGAGTTTCGAGGGGACTGAGCCCTGCCCGGGACGATGAGGTCGGAAAGCTGGGAGCAGCTCCGCCGGGTTAACCAGGTTTAGAAGAAGAACTGTCAGAAAAACAGCTCAATTTTCCTCCCCCGCCCCCCCCCCCCCGCCTTTTTTTGGAAGATTCTTTTTTGTGTGGACCATTTGTAAAGTCTTTATCGAGTTTGTTACAATATTGCTTCTGTGTTATGTCTTTGGGCCTTGAGACATTTTAGATTCCCCACCAGGGATCAGACCCAGATCCCCTGCGGCGGAAGGTGACCTCTAAACCCCTGGACCACCAGGGAAGTCCCTTCTTCTGTTGTTTCTTATCTGTCCGCAGATCAGCCCTTCCTGGTCACCTTGCTCTCTGCGGTATTTTACTGGATGTTTGATGCCAGCGTCTGGAATCTGGAAGCCACGTGAACTTGGTGTGGCTGGTCCAAGGTCCATCCCAACCCTGGAGACCAGGAAGCATTTAGTAGCACCAAGAGGAAGCTGGGATGACTCCTGCTAGCTGTCTTTTAGGGCTGAAGAAAATATGAAAGCAGCCTGACAGTTTGAGGAATTGGGGTCTAAACTGTCTCTTTCCTCTTGTTTTCGCTCAGTCCACATCCACTCCCGCCAATAAGATGGCAGAAGAGCTGTGAAGCTTTTGCTGCATCACACGAAGATTAAAGCAAGAAGACAGTAAGGATCTCCACAGGAATCTAGAGAACCAGGACATGTCGGGAAAATGATGCCTGCTTGCCAGGGACTGGCTACTGTTCTCTGTTGGGGCTGTGAGTCATCAATATGGAAAAAAACAGTTCACCCCAGCATGGGGAGCTGGCCAGGGAATCTCCCGCCTGAATGGGCAGATGGCGTCTCTGTGAACACGAAGTCAGCTCGAGGCACAGAAACAGTGGCTCTTGAAGGACTGTCCCTCCTTCTCCATTCAGCTCCCCTTTTTTCCACCCCACTCTTCCATTGCAGGGACAGAGGGCAGCCCAGCAGAAGCACACCCTTCCTCAGATCCAGCTCGCGATGGAGGAAAAAGAGCCTCCCGGTGGTCATCAGTAAAGAATCTGCCTGCAAATGCAGGAGACGAGGGTTCAGTCCCTGGGTTGGGAAGATCCTCTGGAGGAGGGCATGGCAACCGACTCCAGTATGCTTGCCTGGGAATTCCCAAGGACAGAGGAGCCTGGCGGGCAGCAGTCCATGGGGCCGCAAAAGAGTCGACATGACTGAGCGACTCAACAGCTGTAATACAAACGGATTTGCTAACAGTGTCAAGTTTTTCAAACCAGGAGCTCGAATCCTGGACCCTACGAGAAGTTCCCAGGACATCCGTGCACTCATGACCTTGATTGCAGTCATTTTTGTATTGTCTTTTTTCTGTGCATCTTCTTTTTAATAATTTCTGATAAAACAGACACAAGAGCTTCAAAGAACAGTGCAACAACGTACACCTGAATCTCTGTTATGCAAAACAAAGCCCCCTCTTTAGACATCTTTCTGTCACATTCTCCACAATCCTGACTGCAGGGAGCTGTTCTGGACCGTGCTCGTTTCCAAGCAAACACCTATATTTTGACAGCAGACATTTTTATTCTAAAACTATATATGGTATGTTTTAGGTCTGAGAACAATGCCATCGATATTTTGATAGCGATTGCATTGAATCTGTAGATTGCCCTGGGAAGTATGGTAATTTGAGCAATATTAATTCTTTCAGCCCATGAGCATGGTCTATCTTCCCATTTGTTTGTATCATATTGGATTTATTCATCAGCCTCTTATAGTTTCCTGAGTACACGGTCTTCACCTCCTTGATTAGATTTATTCTTTTTTAAAAAAGATATTTATAACCTCAGATATGCAGATGACACCACCCTTATGGCAGAAAGTGAAGAAGAACTGAAGAGCCTCTTGATGAAAGTGAAAGAGGAGAGTAGAAAGTTGGCTTAAAACTCAACATTCAGAAAACAAAGATCATGACATCTGATCCCATCATTCATGGCAAATAGATGGGGAAACAATGGGAACAGTGAGAGACTTTATTTTTGGGGGCTCCAAAATCACTGCAGATGGTGACTGCAGCCATGAAATTAAAAGACGCTTGATCCTTGGAAGAAAAGCTATGACCAACCTAGACAGCATATTAAATAGCAGAGACATTACTTTGCCAACAAAGGTCCGTCTAGTCAAGGCTATGGGTTTTCCTGTGGTCATGTATAGATGTAAGTTGGACTATAAAGAAAGCTGAGCACAGAAGAATTGATGCTTTTGAACTGAGGTGTTGGAGAAGACTCTTGAGAACCTCTTGGACTGCAAGGAGATCCAACCAGTCCATCCTAAAGGAGATCAGTCCTGAGTGTTCATTGGAAGGACTGATGCTAAAGCTGAAGCTCCAGTACTTTGGCCACCTCATGCGAAGAGTTGATTCATTGGAAAAGACTCTGATGCTGGGAGGGATTGAGGGCAGGAGGAGAAGGGGACGACCGAGGATGAGATGGCTGGATGGCATCACAGACTCGATGGAGGTGAGTCTGAGTGAACTCCGGGAGTTGGTGATGGACAGGGAGGCCTGGCGTGCTGCGATTCATGGGGTTGCAAACAGTCGGACGTGACTGAGCGACTGAACTGCACTGAGCTGAGCTGAGCTGATGTGTCGGTTGCTGTTTTCCTCCTTGCTTTCTGCTTGTCTTTACCGCTCTTTCACGCTCCGTCCTTGCTTTGCTCTCTCCTTGTGTTATTTGATGATGTCTTTAGTGTTGTGTCTGGATACCTTTCTCTTTTGTGTGTGTCTATTACAGGTTTTTGATTTGTGGTTACCATGAAGGACACATATAGTAACTTGAAAATACTCATCATTATTTTAAACAGTCTCTTAATTTCAACTGCATTTTAACGATCCCGCATTTTACCCTCTCCACTGCCTCTGATGCTTTTGGCCTCACATTGTGTCTATTTCTGTGTTGTGTCTCCTTCACCTACTTACTGCACTTCCCGGGCGGCTCAGAGGGTAAAGAATCTGCCAGCGTTGCAGGAGACCCAGGTTCGGTGCCTGGAGAAGGGAATGGCCACCCACTCCAGTATTCTTGCCTGGAGAATTCCATGGAGAGAGACGTCTGGCAGGTTACAGTCCATGGGGTCACAAAGAGTCGACCGCAACTGAGCGCCTGACACTTTCACTACCCGCTTGCTGAGATTGTAGGTGATTTTGCTCTTTTGTCATTTAACCTTCCTACTGGTTTTATGAGTGGTTAACCTACTATCTGTGCTGTGTGTTCACTTTTAACAATGAGATTTTTCCTTTTGTAGCTTTCACAATTTGTATATGGCCTTTCTTATCCACTTAGAGAAGTCCCTTCAACGTGTCCTTAAAGCCAGTTTAGTGGTGCTGAACTCTCGGCTTTGGCTTGTGTGTAACTCTTTATGTCTCCTGCAGATCTGAATGATAGCTTTGCAGGGGTTATTAGAGGGTCACAGATAGGCTAGTCTTCTACACGTCACTTGAAGTGCAACAGTAAACTCTATGTCAAATGTGAAAAATTAGGTATGTATATTTTAATCCATATAGCAGCCACTATCGGAGAAGGCAGTAGCACCCCACTCCAGCACTCTTGCCTGGAAAATCCCATGGACGAAGGAGCCTGGTAGGCTGCAGTCCATGGGGTTGCTGAGGGTCAGACACGACTGAGAACTTCACTTTCACTTTTCACTTTCATGCATTGGAGAAGGAAATGGCAACCCACTCTAGTGTTCTTGCCTGGAGAATCCCAGGGACAGGGGAGCCTGGTGGGCTGCCGTCTCTGGGGTCGCACAGAGTCGGACACGACTGAAGCGACTTAGCAGCAGCAGCCGCCACTATAAATGCACAAAAGACATAGCTGAAAGGCCCATAGATAGATTAAAATAAAATACAAAATATTCAGATTTTCCTAAAGCAGGGAGGCTCAGAGGAACAAAACCAGAAAATAATAAAATGTAAGACCAGGTTCCCACTATGTCAACACTGGCATGAAATGTTGATAATCTATGGTAAGGGGATTGTAAGGCCAAGATATATGCTGGCTACAGGAGACACGCTTGAAATATAAACATATAGGTTTAAAGAATTGGAACAAAAAGCACATGTCGGGAGCAAGAAAAAGGATACAAAAAAATTGAGCGGTTCTTATGAGAGTGTTACCAGAGACATTTCTTTATCGTAATCATGCAAAGTAACAATTCATCAGGAACACTTAGCAATTAAATATGCATGTGTGTTTAATAACAGAGCCTCAGAAGAGTAAAGCAAAAATGGACAGACCCCGGAAGTACAGACAACGCTGCCGTTATGGCTAAGAGTTACTGCGCCTCTTTCTGCAGCTGGTGGAGCAAATGGACACAAAAGCAGTAAAGACCTGGAGGACCGAACACTCCTACCCACTACCTTCACGTAGCTGATGCCCATGTGCTTAGTCACTCAGTCAGCTCTTTGTGACCCTGTGGACTGGAGCCCTCCAGGCTCCTCTGTCCATGGGACTCTCCAGGCAAGGATACCAGAGTGGGCTGCCATGCCCTCCTTCAGGGGATCTTCACCACCCAGGGATCGAACCCAGGTCTCCCACACTGCAGGCAGATTCTTTACCCACTGAGCCCCCAGGGAAGCCACCAGGAATTGATGCTTGTAGAACAGTACGTTGAACAAGTGCGGAATACAAAGTCTTTTCCAGTGCATGTAATATATTCACCAAGACAGGCGATATGGTGGCACATAAATCAAGTCTCAACAGCTTTAAAAGGACTAAAATCTTGGGCTTCCCTAGTAGCTCAGTGGTAATGCATCTGCCTGCCAGCGTGGCAGACCTGGGTTCAATCCCTGGTCCGGGAAGATTCCACATGCCGCGGAGCAGCTATGCGGGTGCCCCACAGCTGCTGAGCCTGTGAGAGGCTGCTGAGGCTGGGAGAGGCGGCTGACACCGTATTCACCTGTGAAGGCTTAAATGAGCCTCAGCTGGGGAGTCTGAGGTCTCTGGGTGAGAGGTGGAATTAGCAGTTGTTAGCACAAAGGTGTAATGGGCTGACACAAACTTCCCAGGGAGAAAAGCAGAGACCGCAAGGGACCCCAGGGAACACTGACTCCGAGGCACGTAGACACAGACAGGAAGCTGGGAGAGGAGGAGGGGAGCGTGCAAGGCCTGACTGTCTGTGTGTGTGTGTTAGCCACTCAGTCGTGTCCGACTCTTTGCGACCCCACGAACTGCAGCCTGCCAGGCTCCTCTGTTCACGGGATTCTCCAGGCCAGAACACTGGACTGGATTGTCATCCGTCCTCCACTGAGGTCTGATCAGCGTCTGACTTAGTTCCAGCTGCCGGTGGGGCCAACACAGGAATCTTCCTTTGGAAAAAAGCCGTGAAAACGCAATACCCTGAAAGGCCACACGATGGCGCGAACGCCACGCCGGCATTCCAGGGCCTTCCGGTGAGCGCCCCTCCTCTGCCGTGTGACCTACACTCATCCACTGGGTCACTTATTGTTCCGGCAACTATTTGTGGAGTTGTTGCCCTGTGGTAGGTACAGGCTCTACCCCTTCGAACAAGACAGTCTGCTCCCCACGTGTGGGGTTGGGGTGAAGGAAAAAAAAAAACAAGTAAATAAGTCAGAGTGGGCTTCCCTGGTGGCTCAGATGGAGAAGAATCTGCCTGCCAACGCAGGACACTAGGGTTCCATCCTGGGTTGGGAAGATGCCCCGGAGGAGGGCATGGCCACCCACTCCAGTATTCTTGCCTGCAGAGTCCCCTGGACAGAGGAGCCTGGCGGGCTACATCAATCCATGGGGTCGCAAAGGGTCGGACACGACTAAGTGAACAACGGCAGAATCCAGAGGGGTGATTTCAGAGAGAATCCAGAGGGGTGATTTCAGAGAGAATCCAGAAGGGTGATTTCAGACAGAATCCAGAGGGGTGATTTCAGAGAGAATCCAGAGGGGTGATTTCAGAGAGAGTCCAGAGGGGTGATTTCAGAGAGAGTCCAGAGGGGTGATTTCAGAGAGAGTCCAGAGGGGTGATTTCAGAGAGAATCCAGAGGGGTGTTTTCAGAGAGAGTCCAGAGGGGTGATTTCAGAGAGAATCCAGAGGGGTGATTTCAGAGAGAGTCCAGAGGGGTGATTTCAGAGAGAGTCCGGAGGGGTGATTTCAGAGAGAGTCCGGAGGGGTGATTTCAGAGAGAGTCCGGAGGGGTGATTTCAGAGAGAATCCGGAGGGGTGATTTCAGAGAGAGTCCGGAGGGGTGATTTCAGAGAGAGTCCAGAGGGGTGATTTCAGAGAGAGTCCAGAGGGGTGATTTCAGAGAGAATCCAGAGGGCTGATTTCAGAGAGAACCCAGAGGGGTGATTTCAGAGAGAGTCCAGAGGGGTGATTTCAGAGAGAGTCCAGAGGGGTGATTTCAGAGAGAGTCCAGAGGGGTGATTTCAGAGAGAGTCCAGAGGGGTGATTTCAGAGAGAGTCCAGAGGGGTGATTTCAGAGAGAGTCCAGAGGGGTGTTTTCAGAGAGAGTCCAGAGGGGTGATTTCAGAGAGAGTCCAGAGGGGTGATTTCAGAGAGAGTCCGGAGGGGTGATTTCAGAGAGAGTCCAGAGGGGTGATTTCAGAGAGAGTCCGGAGGGGTGATTTCAGAGAGAGTCCGGAGGGGTGATTTCAGAGAGAGTCCAGAGGGGTGATTTCAGAGAGAGTCCAGAGGGGTGATTTCAGAGAGAGTCCAGAGGGGTGATTTCAGAGAGAATCCAGAGGGGTGATTTCAGAGAGAATCCAGAGGGGTGATTTCAGAGAGAGTCCAGAGGGGTGATTTCAGAGAGAGTCCAGAGGGGTGATTTCAGAGAGAGTCCAGAGGGGTGATTTCAGAGAGAGTCCAGAGGGGTGATTTCAGAGAGAGTCCAGAGGGGTGATTTCAGAGAGAGTCCAGAGGGCTGATTTCAGAGAGAATCCAGAGGGGTGATTTCAGAGAGAGTCCAGAGGGGTGATTTCAGAGAGAGTCCAGAGGGGTGATTTCAGAGAGAGTCCAGAGGGCTGATTTCAGAGAGAATCCAGAGGGGTGATTTCAGAGAGAGTCCAGAGGGGTGATTTCAGAGAGAGTCCAGAGGGGTGATTTCAGAGAGAGTCCAGAGGGCTGATTTCAGAGAGAGTCCAGAGGGCTGATTTCAGAGAGAATCCAGAGGGGTGATTTCAGAGAGAATCCAGAGGGGTGATTTCAGAGAGAGTCCAGAGGGGTGATTTCAGAGAGAGTCCAGAGGGGTGATTTCAGAGAGAATCCAGAGGGGTGATTTCAGAGAGAGTCCAGAGGGGTGATTTCAGAGAGAGTCCAGAGGGGTGATTTCAGAGAGAGTCCAGAGGGCTGATTTCAGAGAGAGTCCAGAGGGCTGATTTCAGAGAGAATCCAGAGGGGTGATTTCAGAGAGAATCCAGAGGGGTGATTTCAGAGAGAGTCCAGAGGGGTGATTTCAGAGAGAGTCCAGAGGGGTGATTTCAGAGAGAATCCAGAGGGGTGATTTCAGAGAGAGTCCAGAGGGGTGATTTCAGAGAGAGTCCAGAGGGGTGATTTCAGAGAGAGTCCAGAGGGGTGATTTCAGAGAGAGTCCAGAGGGGTGATTTCAGAGAGAGTCCAGAGGGGTGATTTCAGAGAGAATCCAGAGGGGTGATTTCAGAGAGAATCCAGAGGGGTGATTTCAGAGAGAGTCCAGAGGGGTGATTTCAGAGAGAGTCCAGAGGGGTGATTTCAGAGAGAGTCCAGAGGGCTGATTTCAGAGAGAGTCCAGAGGGGTGATTTCAGAGAGAGTCCAGAGGGGTGATTTCAGAGAGAATCCAGAGGGGTGATTTCAGAGAGAGTCCAGAGGGGTGATTTCAGAGAGAGTCCAGAGGGGTGATTTCAGAGAGAGTCCAGAGGGGTGATTTCAGAGAGGGGTGATTCCAGAGAGAATCCAGAGGGGTGATTTCAGAGAGGGGTGATTTCAGAGAGAATCCAGAGGGGTGATTTCAGAGAGAATCCAGAGGGGTGATTTCAGAGAGGGGTGATTTCAGAGAGAATCCAGAGGGGTGATTTCAGAGAGAGTCCAGAGGGGTGATTTCAGAGAGAATCCAGAGGGGTGATTTCAGAGAGAATCCAGAGGGGTGATTTCAGAGAGAGTCCAGAGGGGTGATTTCAGAGAGAGTCCAGAGGGGTGATTTCAGAGAGAATCCAGAGGGGTGATTTCAGAGAGAGTCCAGAGGGGTGATTTCAGAGAGAGTCCAGAGGGGTGATTTCAGAGAGAATCCAGAGGGGTGATTTCAGAGAGAATCCAGAGGGGTGATTTCAGAGAGAATCCAGAGGGGTGATTTCAGAGAGCAGGAAAGGCCCGAGGCAACAGGACTGCCTCTGGCGAGCAAGCAGAGCTGTGCGAGAGACGTGGCGCTCTCTCCATGATCAGGACCACACACAGTTCATGCACTGACTCACAACTGTCCGGGCACAAGCAATGTGCACACATCTCACCTGCAAGGCCCCACGCACGTGTGGTCTGACTTTCCTTCTGACATACAAAGCCAGTTTATCTACCCACCTATCTATCCATTTATTTATTTATATCTTCTATTCATCTGTCTGGCCCTGTCTGACCACCCACCCATCCAACCACTGACCCACCCATTCACCCACCCATTTATCCACCCACCCATCCACCCACCCTTCCACCCACCCATCCACCCATCCACCCACCCACCCATCCACCCACCCATCCACCCATCCACCCATCTACCCATCCATCCACTCACCCACCCATCCATCCACTCACCCATCCACCCATCCGCCCACCCATCCATTTAGGGCCTCATTCCAGCCAGGAATCAACCCTCCCACTTGCATCTTCATGAAGAGCACTCCTCTGTGTGCTGGACAGATCCTCTCAGACAAGCAGAGTTCGCAGTTTAGACCTACGTAAGCTGGGGCCTTCCCCGGGGGCAGGAGAGTGGAGAGCAAGAAGTCATGTCTCATGCACTGCAGTTGGAGAAACAGGCTATTACCTGGCGAGAAGAAACCTCAGAGCTTTGGGGTGAAGTCGGGGCAGGTGAGAGCCTTCCGTGCCTGGAGCGCTCATGTGGAGGTCAGGGAGGAGGTCTACTGTGCTGACCTCAAGGGCAGGGGTGAACGCAGCTGTCAGAGCCAGTCTGGATGTGATAAATTTCAGGTCTTTCCACGGGGTTTGCTAGGCGGAGGGGCAAATGCCCATCACAAGGGCATTTAAAGAGGGACATGGAGAGGGGAGAGGTCACACAGTAGATGGTATTTTTAAGAGAAATTGAAGAAGTCAGGAGTAAGCAGAGAGCAGAGTCAAGAGAAGAAGCCAGACAAACTGGCAAAGCTGGAGTAAAGCAAGAAAGCACAAGTGGGATCAGGAAGGCCAGGGAGGGGAGCTATGTATTTACGCACAAGTCGTGAGATTGCAAGGGGTCAAAGAGGGGAGCTGAACAGCAGACAACGTGTAAACATGTGTGCCCTGCGGGGCAAGGGGGGCCTGGAAGAAGGGAGGGGGAAGCCGGGAGGAGGAAGGGATTCTGTCTCTTGGTGTTCTTGTTTGTTGGTTGGAGGATTTTGTGAGCCGAGGGGTTCACCAGCAGAGAAGCTGGACAGGACACCACTGAAGGTGTGAGTGATCACGAAACAGCGGGCTTATCCAGGAGTAGGCCTGTCACTATCATGGGTGCTCTGTATCCCGTCTGGGCGAATGTCAGTGGTGTCTGTGATGTCCCTGCAGCAAGATGGTGCGAGATAGGTGGCTGGGAAGCCCGTGAAGAGAGAGGGCCGGGGACTGCAGGCAACCAAAACCGCGCTTAGTGAAGGACAGGGAAGCCTGGCGCGCTGCAGTCCATGGGGTTGCAAAGAGTCAGGCATGCCTGGGAGAATGAACACCAACAACAATAACCTGGGCTTGAATCCTGGCTCAGCCTCTTAAAATTGTTGACATCCTGGGCAAGTCATGCACACAGAGGAATCTTCGGTTCCCATCAAGTAGTAATGAAACAGTTGCTATGATTTGTTGTTTACTAAGACCCAGGGCTTCCCAGGTGACCCTACTGCGAAAGGACCTGCCTGGCAATGCAGGAGACATGAGAGGTGATGGTTCAGTCCCTGGGTCAGGAAGATGCCCTGGAGGAGGGCATGGCCGCCCACTTCAATTGGGTTGACTGGAGAATCCCACGGACAGAGGAGCCTGGCAGACTGTAGCCCACGGGGTCTCTCAGAGTCGGACTGAAGCAGCTTAGCACACACACAAGACCCAGCGCTCTGCCAAGCGAGCGCTCCAGGGGTCAGGTTCGTGGGATTCTGAACCCTGCGAGCATCAGGTTAAATGACCTCCAAGGTCACAAAGCTGATCCGTGCCTTTTCTTCCAAACAGATATACAGCCCCGCCCCCAGTTTGCCCCACACAGTTTGTTCTAAGCGCTAAAAAATCAGGAATATTCAAAGTAGTGGTGAATTATTGTAGTGGGATAAATGTGCTTTATTAGGAGTGCCCGGGGTTGCTAGTAACTGAGTAAGCAAATGAGTAATTAAGCTCTGGGGGAATCTGACTGATTTGGAAAATCAGCAAGCAGGTTTATGGTAACACATTCAAGAAAGAGAGAGAAAGCAATTCCTCATTTTCAGCGTGTGTGATGCTGGCTCACAGGTGAAGGAAGCCGCCGGGCAAACTGCCCGCAGTTGAAGTTTCACTGCTGACCTGGCACTCGCCTCCCACCCCTTTAACGCCAGGGAATTTCCGTTTTGTTTTCTTTTAGTCTGGGGGCAATGTAACCTCCTCCCTGCAAGGGCCCTCCCTGAGTCGTGACCACCGCATTAGAGAGCCACTGGAACTCCAGCCCTGAGCCCTCTCCTCCTCCCTGGCACGCAGAGCAGGAATTACATGTCTTGTTGACTCCTGTTTCTGGAAGCCTCTGTGCTTCTGAACAGCGCACAGATTATCTCAGATCCTGGAGCCCAGGAAAGGAGCTGTTTCTGGGTGTCTAACTCCCTCTGGTGGCTTTTCTGTGGCATCTCTTTGGACGACCTTGAGAAGATGCTGCTGCTTGTGGACAGTTTACCAGCTTGAGCCGCGCTGACTTGGTCCACACGCAAGCATCGTGCACCATGCCTGGGAAGAACGTGGTCTCCGGCGTCTAGATCTCGGGGTTGGGAAGTTCTCTTTTTTTCTCACAGTGAGGCATTCTCCTACGGATCTGGTGTTTCCTCCAGTGTTTGTAGTTAATCTTAGAGGGATGGCAGGAACCAGTGCTAGTAGCTCAGTCAGGTCTGACTCTCTGGGACCCACCAGGCTCCTCTGTCCATGGGATTCTCCTGGCAGGAATACTGGAGCTGATTGCTGTTCCTTTCTACAGGGGACCCTCCCAATCCAGGGATCGAACCTGGGGGATCTCCCACATTGCAGGCAGATCCTTTACCATCTGAGCCATAGACGAGGTGATTGTCCAGAAAAACAGTGAGTAGTTTATTGCTTTAAAACATGCAACCACGCAAAGAGTGCAGAATGCAACTTGAATAGGTGAATAGGAAACGTGTGTTTCCAACCTGGCAAGTGCTATAGTGATTTAAAAAATTGGGCTGCAGTGTTTTCATTCTCTTTTCCAAACATACTAGGTTGGCCAAAAATCTCTTTCCCCATTCATAACCGCAAGTTTGTTTCCTAAGTCTGTGTGTTTGTAAACAAGGTCATCTGTATTTTGTTTTAGATTCCACATGTAAGTGATGTCACCTGACGCTCATCTTTCTCTGGCTTACTTCACTCGGATGGGTTTGGTTTCTGACTTACAGACAACGGTCCATCTGGAGAAGGAAATGTATTTTCTGTTTCGCCTCCTAACGTCTCCTGAGGAGGTAAGCTCAGGCTTTGAGGTCCCCCTAACTCACTGTCTGTGGCGCTTTTTGAAGTTAGTTGATAGTAGGAGTCACCCAAAACCTCCCAGGTCCCTGGAGGAGGAAATGGTCACTCACTCTGGTGCTCTTACCTGGGAAATCCCATGGGCAGAGGAGCCTGGGGGGCTACAGTCCACGGGGTCGCAAAAGACCGAACATGCCTTGTCGGCTAAACAACAACAGTGCAAAAAGAATCGACATTTATTTTTTCAAAAAGAGTAAACACACTCTTTTTAAATAGGAGCAAGGCTGATATATCTGTAGAACATATAATAAAGATGTGTTTTATTTTGAATAAAGCAATTCCACATTTAAAAATAAAGGCCTTATGGGTTTGGGACTCTCTGGGTTGTTTTTATTAAAACATATATTTAAAACTTCGCATATAGTAAATCACTTTTTTGGGTGTGCAGTCCTGTGGGTTTTCACACGTACTGATTTTTGTACCCACCGCACAAACAGGATACAAGGTGATTCTCACGGCTGTGAGCTCCGCACTGTGGCCCCCGTGAACCCCGTGAGCTCCGTGCTGTGGCCCCTGATCGTAGCAATGCCTGGCGTGCTCTCTGGCCTCAGAGCTCTGCCTCTTCCCGAGTGCAGTGGCCACGCAACGGTGGAGGGGCGGGGGTGTGTGTGACACGGCCCCTTCCGGTCTCAGAGCACAGCTGGGGCTGACCCGTGGCGCCCCTTGCGCCAACAGCTCGTTCATGCCTGTCACTGAGCGCTGTCCTCGCTGTGGACAGACCAGTTTGTTCGTCCATTTACCCGCTGAAGGCCGTCCATCTCGGTTGCTTCCAGGTTTTGGTGATTATGAATACTGTTGCTGTAATTATTCATGTGTAAGTGTTTGTGTAAAGATGGGGCCTTCTTTTCTCCAAGAGGGACATGTGGGGCTGGACCACGTGCAAGCTGGCCACGTGGTCACCGTGGGCCCCGGTCCATGGGCGGTGGGCCTTTCTGGAGGCTGCCCCTTCAGCATTTGTGCCTTCCTCAGCAACCTCACTCATCCTGTCTCCACACGAGCAGGCGCGGGTCACATCTCCATCATCTGAAAAGCTGCGCTGACTATTCCCTTGTCTTATTAAAGTCTCTTCTTGGCCACTCAAACGTGGCCCATCTACAGTGGAGCTCTCCCATCTTCCTCCCCAAGTGTGCTTTTCTCACCTGAGTAAACGGCCCTGCCCTCCTCCCAGCTCCCCAAGCCAGGAGGTCACCCCGGACCCTGCCCGTCCACTCTGCTTCATCCTCTTCACTCGCTGGTCCTGCTGGTTTGACCTTCACGGTATTTCTTAGAACCACCCATGTTTCTCCAGCAGCCTGTCCACACCACCATCGTTGGGAGCTGGATTTCACCATGGCTTCGTAATAAGTTTACCTGTTTCCGTTCTTCTTTTGCTCACCAACCCAGGCTCCAAAGAATGGTCAGAATGAGCTTTTAAAGGTATAAATGAACCCCACTATGAGATGCCCTGGCTCAAAGCCCCAGACGGCCTCCAGTGCAACCCTGGGTCCTGCCTGCCTGTCCGGCTGCAGCTCTCGTGCATCTCCACCTCCACCCTGAGCCCCAGGGTCCGGGTCCTGGCGGGTTCTAGAACCGCTGTGCTCCTACAGCAGGATGTGGGGTGGTGTGGGGCACCCCCTTCTCATTGTACGGATCGCCTTACTGATCCTTCAGCAGTCACCCTGATTCCACTCCCAGCAATGACCTCCCTGCCTTTCTCGGTTGGAGCCTGCTTGTTTGCGTCTTAGGATGAAACTCAACTGTCATCACTCAGCTCTGCTCATTTCCGTCTGTTAGAATCGCTAGACTTCGTGTTCTTGTGTGTGCATTGACTTCTGAGGGTGTGCAGTCTTACTGTAAAGATGGAGAAGTTTGTGAACTATGGGTGAAAACTTTTAAGATATTTTAAGAATGGAAGAGGAGCTAGTTAAGTTTGGGAAAATGGGCAGAGTTCATAGGTTGTGCTAAGTGGAGATTGGTGGTTAGCGGCATATGAGTGTTAAATAACAAAGTTGTGCGCAAATGTGCTCAGTGGTGTCTGATTCTTTTCGACTCCATGGACAGCAGCCCGCCAGGCCCCTCTGTCCATGGGCTTTTTCAGGCTGGAATACTGCAGTGGGTTGCCGTTTCCTCCTCCAGGAGATCTTCCCCACCCAGGGATGGAACCTGTGTCTCTGGCATCTCCCGCACTGGCAGGTGGATTCTTTATCACTGGTGCCACCTATTTCAGATCCTGGAAGATGACACTGTGAAAGTGCTGCACTCAATATGCCAGCAAATTTGGAAAACTCAGCAGTGGCTACAGGACCGGAGAAGGTGTTTTCATTCCAGTCCCAAAGAAAGGCAATGCCAAAGAATGTTCAAACTACCACACAATTGCACTCATCTCACACGCTAGCAAAGTAATGCTTAAAATTCCCCAAGCCAGGCCTCAATAGTACGTGAACCATGAACTTCCAGATGTTCAAACTGGATTTAGAAAAGGCAGAGGAACCAGAGATCAAATCACCAACATCCGTTGGATCACCAAAAAAGCAAGAGAGTTCCAGAAAAACATCTGCTTTATTGACTATGCCAAAGCCTTTGACTGTGTGGATCACAACAAACTGGAAAATTCTGAAAGAGATGGGAATACCAGACCACCTGACCTACCTCCTGAGAAATCTGTATGCAGGTCAAGAAACAACAGTTAGAACTGTACATGGAACAACAGACTGGTTCCAAATTGGGAAAGGAGAACATCAAGGCTGTATATTGTCACCCTGTTTATTTAACTTATATGCAGAGTACATCATGAGAAACACTGGGCTGGAAGAAGCACAAACTGGAATCAAGACTGCGTGAGAAATATCAATCACCTCAGATATGCAGATGACACCCTTATGGCAGAAAGTGAAGAAGAACTAAAAAGCCTCTTGATGAAAGTGAAAGAGGAGAGTGAAAAAGTTGGCTTAAAACTCAATATTCAGAAAACTAAGATCATGGCATCTGGTCCCATCACTTCTTGTCAAATAGATGGGGAAACAATGGAAACAGTGACAGATTTTATTTTTTGGGGGGCTGCAAAATCACTGCAGATGGTGACCTCAGCCATAAATTAAAAGACACTTACTCCTTGGAAGAAAAACTATGACCAACTTAGCATATTAAAAAGCAGAGACATTACTTTACCAACAAAGATCTGTCTAGTCAAAGCTATGATTTTCCACTAGTTATGTATGGATATAAGGTTGGACTGTAAAGAAAGCTGAGTGCCAAAGAACTGATGCTTTTGAACTGTGGTGTTGGAGAAGACTCTTGAGAGTCCATTGGACTGCAAGGAGATCCAGCCAGTCCATCCTAAAGAAAATCAGTCCTGAATATTCATTGGAAGGACTGATGTGGAAGCTGAAGCTCCAATACTTTGGCCACCTGATGCGAAGAGCTGACTCATTTGAAAAGACCCTGAAGCTGGGAAAGATTGCAGGTGAGAGGAGAAGGGGACGGTAGAGGATGAGATGGCTGGATGGCATCACCGACTCGATGGACATGAGTTTGAGTGGACTCCGGGAGCTGGTGATGGACAGGGAGGCCTGGCGTGCAGTGATTCATGGGGTCGCAAAGAGTCGGACACGACTGAGCGGCTGAACTGAACTGAACTGAAGGTAGACACGGATTTAAACCAACCCTCATAGACTGGCGATTCAATTCTTACATGATATGTCTGACGCAGGGTGCAGCATGCTTAGGGCTGGTGCATGGGGATGACCCAGAGAGATGTTGTGGGGAGGGAGGTGGGAGGGGGGTTCATGTTTGGGAACGCATGTAAGAATTGAAGATTTTAAAATTAAAAAAATAAAAAACTAAAAAAAAAAAAAAAGTAAAGTAAAGTAAATGTCAAAAAAATAAATAAATAAATAAACCAACCCTCACCGTGCATTCAAATGTCAGGGCAATGGACTATGTAAGACTGACGTTCAAGTCCAAGAGAACTGCAGGTGCCAAAGGCCTCCGGCTTTTATTCTGAACCTCACTTTGCTGCCTTTTCCTGACTGTCTGCGGCTCCGACCCGCCGGGAGCCTGGAACAGGCTGATCCCTGCTTCTTGGCACAAGAGCACACGAGAGCCTGGAAACCGCAAAGCTGGCCGTTGACAACCTGAAAGGCGGCCACCGACACAGCCCCTGCCTTGCACCCTTCCTGTCCGGCGGCTGCAGGCGCCCACACTTCCCAGGAGCTGGACCGGGAGCAGGTTACCACTGCCCACCTGTGCCGGGGACGGAAATGTCTTTTCCCTGCCTCAACACCCCTGGAAAGAGAAGGTGAGCAAGTGATTCAAACCATATGGGCTATCCTCCTCTGCGACGGCCCTGAAAAGGGGTTTGGAGGCTGTGAAATGACCAGTTGTGTGCCAGGACTGGTGTGGGGGAAGCTGGGCTGTTCACTTTTCCAAGTGGAGGGTCTACCCACGTTTATGGAAAAACCCAGTGCTGTGTCTCTTAAAACATACAGCCTTCTTGCTTCCACAAAAAAGGTGTGAGTCAGCACTTTACCAGCCCTCACAGTTGTGGGCATGCTTTCAAAGTTTCAGAGAGGCAGTTGATTTTGTAACATTGATTCCAAAACTTTGCTTTTTTTCCCTAAGCTCTTTCAATAGTCAATAAAATTGGTCAGAGGAGCCTGCTAGCAGTAATAAAAGATATTTAAGGGTTTTATCTTCTGTTAAAAATAAATGCAGAAGAGAAAGAAAAAGGGGAAAGAGAGAGGCTTGGAGAAGGCATGTCCTTTGAGGTTCTCATATTTAGGAGGGCGTGTAAGAGGAGACCCTGGGTAATAGAAGCTCCATAACAAACATGACATCATGTATATTGTTACTTCTTTCCAGAACTAACTTTTATAACAATATGCATTGTGTGTACATCTTCTAAAAATGCAGGAATTGTGGTCACATTTTACTGTGGTCCTGCAAGTTTGCCTGTCTAATAGGTAAGCAGTAAAGTTTAGAGAAGAATTTATTTTAAAAGTGTGTGGTTTGAAAGGTCTGTCACTGTTCCCGATATGTCTAAGAACAGAAGGGCAGAAAACCTTATATGTTTATTTGCATTTGGGTTTTTAAATGCTTGATATAGATAAAAACTTTTCCAGGGCATCTTCCCAACCCAGGGATCAAACCTAGGTCTCCCGCATTTCAGGCAGATTCTCTACTATCTGAGCCTCCAGGGAAGCCCCCTCTCCCTTTCTTTATTTTGATAGATAAAAACTACCCTTAAAAACGAAGAATCAGATGGGTATGCTACACTATTGCTAACCAGCGGTATTAATTTGAATTTGCCTTTTCATTAAAGAGAATACGGTTCTATTCAAAATAAAATTCTCTCTTTTTTTTTCCTGTTGAAAGTCTGAGGGTAAATTTTTAGGCTGTGAAACAGCAAGTCAAGCATTTTTTGTGTGGATACAGACAGAAAGGATCTTTGTCCTGTGAAAGCTACCAAAATCTAAAATCGTCAGGCTAATCTTTATTATTTTGGAGATTAATTTATTCACAATTTAAAACGTCATTTTCAGCAGGAGATATAGCGACTTGGTAAAGAATTCCAAAAATAAGGAATGCCAAGGCTTCATCTTTCAGATGTCGTAAGGGACACTGTTCAGCACATCACAGGGAATCGCCACACGTCAGGGCTCAGCTAAGGTAACTTGCACGTCTCTGGAACAACTAAGGTTTAAAAACTTTGCGCTGTCAGTTAGGCAGTTGATTGTATTTTCCTTGGAAAACCAGAACCCAATTTCAAGGTGTTTAGCAACTAATGGTACATTTTCTGTGTACTGACCCAGCTTCCACATGTATTTTGTATTTCCTCTCCTGTTGTCTCTCGTCCCCCAATTCCTATTATTTATTTCTGGTTGTACGTATACTATTCTTTATCTTTTTGTTCTTGATTATACACTTACTGTTCTTCATCTTTTTGCCCTCGTGACTTCTGGTACGGTCTCTCAGGCTTGGGAACTGCCTTATGACACGCGGTCATCACCTCTCTTCTGCTCTCCTCTTACTTAGCTGCCTAATTGCTTTCTAATTGCTTTCCAAGTTTCAGTTCAGTGATGGTAGATAATCTTTGTGGAGTTTTCACAACTCTCTTGGGAAGCGCTAGGGACTCCTTTTCCTTTGCACCATGGATTTCACCCCTTACTTTTCCAGGCTGAAGGTCGGATCAGTTTGTTACTGAGTCACAAATACTGCCGGGTGACTGATGGAGGGATAACTGCTTCTGTTGGATATAGTTCATGCATGGTCTACTCTCGCATAACTGAGGAGCATAAGGGTTCTATTTTTCAGGGATGGCAGCTGTGGACCCGCCTTCCTCCCATTGGCCCGACCAGGATGATACCAGAAAGATTCCAGATTATGTCCATATCTGTATCAACACACTTTGCTGACAAAGGTCTGTATAGTCAAAGCTGTGGTTTTCCCAGTAGTCACATATGTATGCGAGACTTGGACCATAAAGAAGCCTGAGCATGGAAAATCGATGCTTTCCAATTGTGGAGAAGACTCTTGAGAGTCCCCTGGACAACAATGAGATAAAACCAGTCAATCCTAAAGGAAATCAGTCCTGAATATTCATTGGAAGGACTGATGATGAAGCTGAAACTCCAATATCTGGCCACCTAATGCAAAGAGTCAACTCCTTGGAAAAGACCTGATGCTGGGAAAGATTGAAGGCAGGAGGAGAAGGAGATGACAGAGGATGAGATGGCTGGATGGCGTCACTGACTCAATGGACATGAGTAAACTTCGGGAGATGGTGAAGGACAGGGAGGCCTGGCGTGCTGCAGGCCACATGGTCACAAAGAGTCGGACATGAAAGAGCGACTGAACAGCAATATCAGTGCCCTACAAACAGGATCCAGAGCGCCTTTAAGAAGCCAGTTAGAGTCTGTGTTATTTGCTTTGTATACCCCTAAAACTTTGAGCCAAATTCAAAGTGTATCCATTGTAGCAGGAAGTAAAGCCATTTTTAGTAAAAATGTGCTTAGATTTCTGGTTCAACAAGTTGCTCTGGGCTGTGTGGAGGCTTTCAGTGCAGTAATATTTGATAGCCATGAGTTCCTGAGAGCGTCAACAGTTGGTTCTTTATCCCTCCACATGTGGAATGCCGAAACTGTAGAATGTATGATATTTTTAAACTTGCTATTTCTACATGCTACTGAAATATATCAGAGCTGGGCTACAGGCTGTGAGCTAGACCATTCACACCTCCCACATTTAGCATTTTCTTGTGTTCTCGTAAAGAACTGGTTTTCAAATATAGGAGGAAGAGAAATCCATGAAATCGGAAATATTTACAAAATTCAGAGGTACATGTGATTCTGGTTATTTTAACTACAGAAGTTTTGTTCAGAAAAAATCTGTGGAAAAAAATTTTGGGTGGTTGAAATCTTCAGCTTGCAAGAGTTTATGCATTCATGATTTTAAGAAATAACCTCAGTTTCACAATACTTCATAGTGTCAGATGGATACTTATTAGAAATTGCTTAAGTGTATGTATTCTGAGATAACTTTCTAGAAAAAAGGGAAAAACCCAAAGAAATGACTTTTTAAAATATTTATTTTTATTTATTTGGCTGCATGGGGTCTTAGTTGCAGTTTGTGGGATATTAGTTCCCTGAGCACGTTTTGAACCTCAGTCCCTCGCTTTGGGAGCTTGAAGTCTCAGCTACCGAACCACGAGGGAAGTCCCTTATTATTTAAATAGTAGCAATCGTCAAAATGTTGAGTTTGTGTCAAAGTGTTAAAAGTTTTGTGCTTTTTTTTAATCAGCTCTAGAAGAATATACAAAACCGCTGTGTAGGTAGCCACTATTTTATCATGAATAAAGTGGGAAGGTCGCAGAGGAGTTTTATTATTCGGTAGGAAGAGGACTGGGTGGGCAGCTGGAGGCACAGGTGTGACCACTGCCCTTTAATGGGCTCCAGACCCGGCCCCCTGTGACGATCGGCTGATTCCACCAGCAGAGGCGACTCCAAGTGTTCCCTTTTAATTTAGAGAGCTGAATGGACATCTCCTCAGCTTTGCCTGCTGACGCCAATGGTTCTTGCTTAGCACAGGAAGGTGCAGATAGAGGAGGGGCAGCCCACTAGGTCTGTGGGCATCGCCACCCGCGGCTTCGGCCACTTAGACCCTTCGGGTCAAGGGGTCACGGAGACATGCTCCCAGAGCAACCTTCCAGGACTGGTGACTTTGCGTCTGTTAGAGCCGGGCATCAGATACCGATTTGATAAGTCAGTTCCCACCTGAATGCAAGAAAACCACACCAGTGTGTACTGAAATGTGTTCTGGGGTTAAGATGCCACCAGTAGATAATTCTCAATTTCTAGACCAAGACAAGGAAAAAGAAGAAAATGCAAAAGGCCCCTAAAGGGAAGATATTTGGTCAAATTCTTTTCCAGGAACTTACTTAGAAACCTTGTAATTGATGGCTTTGTTCCCCTTCATGTGGGGAATAAAATGGAATTTAAAAACTATGTCCATTAAGGCCATTCGGCCAAGATCTGAGTGTTCTCCCTGAGAAATAACTCACACACAACTCAACAAGGGAAGACATTGTGTTATTGGCAAAATTCTAGGGAGGGGCCTGCCTATGTCCAGAAAGTGGGCTTGCTTGCCAACTGTGTGTCAGCCGGGCGGGGCGAGGGGCTCCCCTCCTGCTCAGTGTCTGACCATCACCCCAGCCCACCGCGTCCACCTCAGGGGCCCAGAGCCCAGCCCTCTGCACAGTGCCGCGTGGTCTCTCGAGGGGTTAACCGTGTCCAGGAGCCGCTGCCCGGGGTGCTGTCTCCCTGGAGAGAGCCTGTGGGTGCAGCTACATGTGGGGGGGTTGCTTTGGTAAAGTTGCACGTGGAGAGAGTCCCCGGGCGGAGGGCAGACTCCAACCCCAAGGAGGGACAGGATCAGGAGAGCAGTGGTGGGGCGGACCCCAGGGTGGTGGGCGAGATGGTCAGGCGGTGGGGTTGACTACAGAGAGCCACGCGCAGGCAGCGAGCCAGCGGGGCAGAGGGAACTCAGAGCAAACCCCGCCTGGATCAGAGCAGCCAAGCGAGGAAGAGCTGCAGGCGCAGGCTGGGTCACCGCGTCTCACGTGGGACAGCGGTAGCCGCAGGCACACTAGCTAACAAGGTGCCCAAAGCCCAGGCAAGCAGCAGGCTTGCCATTTCATCCAGAGCCGGGCAGGTGCGGACCCCGATACATGCCCTTCGGGGACAACACGAGCGGGCTGTACCCTACTCTGTGACAGTGTTTTCCTTGGTCCTTGATTACCTCTAACACCCGCCCCATGACTCCATTCTACATAAAATAACTGCTGTGTGTGCACTCAAGCACAAAGCTCTTTTTATCCCTTAAATTGTCAGCCCTCTGTTTTGATCAATGGCAGCTATGAATGAGGTGAGGGGGAAAACTGATTCTCAGAAAATACACCCTTTTCTTCAGGAGTGACACACTTATTCAGACTTTTTATGTTTTTATGTCGGTAAATCGTTTTGATCTCAAGGTTTAATGATACACAAATAAAAACCTTTTATATATTCCTTAATTTTTAATTTTGCTTTTAATTTTTTTCATGTCTTCCTGTCAATTATAGAGCATTCTGTGTCTTTCAATAGGACTGTTATTCTAACAAAACTGATACTGAGTAAATTCTTCAACCTAAGCATCTTGTTGAAAAAAAAAAGTCTCTTGAAAATTTGTACAGGCCATACATTCTTTAAAAAAAAAGTCAAGGTCATCAAAGACAAAGAAAGACCAAGACAATGTTCCAGATTACAGGAGGCTAAATGGAGCACCGAGGAATTGAAGCTTTTGAATGGTGGCGTTGGAGAAGACTCTAGAGAGTCCCTTAGACTGCAAGGAGATCCAACCAATCCATCCTAAAGGAGATCAGTTCAGAATATTCATTGGAAGGACTGATGCTGAAGCTGAAACTCCAATACTTTGGCCATCTGATGCGAAGAGCTGACTCATTGGAAAAGACCCTGATGCTGGGAAAGATTGAGGGCAGGAGGAGAAGGGGACGGCAGAAGATGAGATGGTTGGATGGCATCACCTACTCAATGGGCATGAATTTGAGCAAACTCCGGGAGATAGTGCAGGAGCAGGAAGCCTGGAATGTTGCAGTCTGTGGGTTCACAAAGGGTCAGAGACAACTTAGTGGCTGAAAAAACGAGAGTACTACGTGTCTTTATCCACGTTCAAATATTATGTTTATGCCTCTGTTGTATCACACACTGCCTTTTATTATGAAAAGTTCTGTAGGAAGCTGTCCATTCTACTGGATTTTGAGACCTTTGCAGAAGCGGATGGGGTGGGGGTGGAGGCGGGGGGAAGGTGTGCACCTTTCGGATAGAGGCAGCCTGTACATGTTTGCACAACTCCTTGTCAAGTTCTCCCATCTCTCCTCCTCTCTAAACTTCGGCATTTAAAACTGTCTCCTCCGGGGTTTCCTGGTGGCCCAATGGCTAAGACTCCACACTCCCGATGCAGGAAGCCTGGGTTCCATCCCTGCTCAGGGAACTAGATGCCACGTGTAGCAACGGAGAGTTCATGCGCTACAACTAAAGATCCCTCGTGCCCCACAGCTAAAAATAAAAAAGGATCTCAGAGGCCTCAGCGAAGATTGAAGACCCTGCATGACTCAAGTAAGACTAACACAGACAAACATATAAACATTAAAAAACAAACAAACAAACTCTCCCCTCTGCTCGCCTCTCATTTCACCCAGATGAAGCAGAGCTGTGAGGGTCCTGATCAGGGTTCTAATTAGGTCAGGTTCTGCCTCAGCACAGGAACAGCTTTCTCGAAAGGACTGTTGACATATTTGAAGGCTGAGAGAGGTTTGCTGGGACCATCTCACTGGGCCACAAGCAGATCAGTGTTGCTCTTACTTCCAAGTGAGTGTCCATAGGTTTAAAAAAAAAAGTTTTGTTTTTTTTTCAACATCGGAAACATTTTGTCTTGGGGTGTGGCTGATTAACAACGTTGTGGTAGTTTCAGGCGAGCAGCAAAGCGGCTCAGCCACATGTACAGTGTCTGCAGGTTTAAAAGTTATCCGAGCAACATGTTTCTCCTTGGTGTTGGCCTCTGGACCAGCAGTGGTCCACTGTGCTCCTACCCCGACCCACAGCTCTGGGGAGCCGGGCTGCTCCCTCCAGTGACTGGGTCACGAGGTCACGACTCCGCCTTGTCTCTGCTTGCCGGTCTCTCCTGCCATCTTCCAACCCTCTCCGTCTCTGTGCACCGTCTCAGGATCCCCACTGACCGCTCTCTCCCTGGCTGCATCTCTGCTTCTGCCCACTGACTCTCTACGTCTCGTGGTTATTTTTCCCAAGGAAAGACCTGCCTTTGGTTCAGACACCAGTCCCTGGTCTGGTGGATGGCATATTAATACAAAGCAGGTTTAGCAAGCAGCTTTCACATTTTTTAGGAGCTCTGTTAGTCATTGGCGATTAGAGACGGGCCCCCTTCTCTGCAACCTGACACCGGGTGGGCTGTTGTAACTAGAGAAGCTAAGGTCGGTTCTGCCTCACGTGCCTTTATTAACAGACAGACCTCAAAGCGGACGCACAGCTGGATCTTTCGGTCCTAGGGGCATCCCTTCCACAAGTCCTCGGGTTCAAGTGGTGAGCCCAGCAGTACCCGCGTTAGGACCTGTCTTCTTGGGGCGGGGGTGGACAGCTCTCGTCCTTGGACCTTGTTAGAGGTAGTAGTAGTGTTAATCACTCAGTCATGTCTGACTCTTTGCGACCCCATGGACTGAAGCCCACCAGGTTCCTCTGTCGATGGAATTCTCCAGGCAAGAATTCTGAAGTGGGCAGTCATCCCCTTCTCCAGGGGATCTTCCTGACCCAGGGATCAAACCCAGATCTCCCACATTGCAGGCAGATTCTTTACCATCGGAATCACCAGGGAAGCCCCACCTCTTGTTAGATGGAGAATTTCAGACCTAGAGCACTACTCCACAAGTGCTAGGTGACCCGGTTTACAGATTTTTCTACCTTGTTCATTCAAGGGCAGTGGAATCCGTAAAACTTTCCTATTCAATTACATTTAAAATTTTCATTCATTTTATCAAGGAAAAATTGCTAACTAAAGAGATAGGTATGAAAGATTTATGTAACAATGCCTCAAAATCTTGCTATAACTACCTCTGAAGTACAGATTTCTGATTAGTTAACTGCCTCCTAAGTACCCCTAGATTAAAATTAACTTTTATGCACTTCCATTGGCCACTTCCTTTATTCTGAGGTAGTTGAAGATTTGTTATGAATGGTGATCTGATGTTGGCTGAATGGTCTTTAGCTGCTTCCAACATCCTTAAGAAAATTGGGGTCAGTAGGCACTTTAATAATTTCCATTATATATAGTCCCATCCAAAAAGGAAATGAAATTAGCAAGATGTGGTTTCTCACTGACCTCACAGTGGTGCAATATTAATGGCACAGCGGGGGATGGCCTGGGTCGAGTCATTCATAACCCTACTTTCTCCTTTGTCCATTTTGAAAATGAAAACCTGAGTTACACATCCCCCCACCCCCCACCAATTTCAAAGTTTCTAAGGCATGGCAGTTTCCATCCACTTCATTCATAAGTTTGTGTTCTCTGACTCCTTTTCCCATCTTGATTTTGCCTCATTTAACCTCTCCTTTCTTTTTTTTTTTTAACCCAGATAACGGGCATCACTGATGGCTCAGACAGTAAAGAATCTGCCTGCAATGCAGGAGACCCAGGTTCAGTCCCTGAGTTGGAAAGATCCCCTGGAGAAGGGAATAGCAATCCACTCCAGTATTCTTGGCTGGAGAATTCTCTGGACAGAGGAACCTGGCGGGTTACAGTCCATGGGGTCCCAAAGAGTCCAACACAACTGAATGACTAACACTTTCACTTCTCAAAGATAATTCCGGTAGAGGTTTTCCCCCCACTTCATCCACTCATTCATCAAACATTTACTGAGTACTTGGGTGGAGAAGTTTCCTCGCCCATTGACCTAGCAGCCTGTGGCCCCAGGAGAGAAGAAGGAACATGGACTTGGGTGGAGGGCAGAGCTCTGGGTTTAGCCCCAGGGTTTTGCTGTTGCTTAGTCATTAAGTTGTATCTGGCTCTTTGTGGCCCCATGGACTGTAGCCCGCCAGGCTCCTCTGTCCAGGCGATTCTCCAGGTGAGAATGCTGGAGCAGGTTGCCATTCCCTTCTCCGGGGGATCTTGCCAACCCAGGGGTTGAACCTGCCTCTCCTGCATTGCAGGCAGGCTCTTTAACACTGGGCCACTGCAGACGCCCAGGATTTAGCCTCTGGGTGTCCTGTTTCCTTTTTCCTGCTTCCTGCTTGTCTGGTGCCTGAGGAGCACACCCAGCTCACAACCAGCAGAAACAAAGGAACCTCTGACCAAGTGTCAGACGTAGAGACCAAGAGGCAAGATCACAGAGCCACATGTTTTGCTTAAAAGATTGTCTTGTTTAGGCTACTATAACAAAACACCACAGACTGGGTGGCTTATAAACCACAGAAATGTATTTCTCAATCTGGAGGCTGGAAGTTTGAGATCAGGGTACCCACACGGTTGAGTTCTGGTGAGAATCCTCTTTGGGGGGGGTCACAGACTGCTAAGTTCTCATTGTTTTCACATAGCTGGAAGGGGCGAGGGAGCTCTTTGGGATCTCTTTTATAAGGCCACTAACCCCACTCACAGGGGACCACTCACACTCATCACTGCCAAAGGCGCCATCTCCTAATACCATCTTCATGGAGGTCAGGGTTTCAGTGGGTGGATTTGGAGAGACAAAAACACTCAGGCCATAACAAAGAGTAATGATTCTGGTGTGAGAGCGGGCAAGCTGGAGGGCTGAGAAATGACCCACAGAGAGACAAATATTTGAAAGGAGCCTGGATCTCACCTTAAGGGATGCTTTCTGCCCAATGACAAGGGAGTGGTCCAGCTGCCCTGGAGGGACCGCTGCCCAGTCACACTTCACCTGGGGCCTTGGTGCCCTCCCACACGTCGGGACACATGTAAGCAAGACCCTGACCAGAGCCCGGGTGCGCGTACATCTTATGGTGATACTGGAGCCAGAGGCAAATCCCGCCCCTGGCCACGGAGGAACAGGACGAATCCCACTGGGAACGTTCGTAAAGACCAGGCCAATTGTTTCAGTTGGTTATTTCTAACACCTGGAGTTTAAGGTGCCAAAATGCAATTTGTTTTCGATAGGAAGAAAGGCAGCTACTTAGAGTGAGAGAAGGCAGGTAGATTTCACTGGGACTTTTGTCCAGAAAAGAGTCACCGATGATGAGAGTTGCCTAAGTTTGATGAGTTCAGTTCAAGCTCTGGACCAGGCAGTGTGACTCACACAGGAATAAAAGGAGGGTGGATTGGAAGGGGAAAGCTGGAGCCTACAGACAGATTATACCTGGGGTAAGAGCTCCAGGGTCTACCTTTACCAAGGCCTTTGAAACTGTTTTAATCATACTTTCATTCAGCACCCAATGCACACATTTAAATATAGTATTAAAAGACGTCTTTCTCCTCATCAAACTCTAAGGCCCAGATGGCTTTACTGATATTAAATAAGTCTATTACACCATCAGTGAACCCTTAATTTTTACTTCATAATAAGTTATTTTCCTCCAAATATAAAAAGACAAAAAAATTGTGTTTTTCATTCTGTAGTTAGCTAGGAACAATTCAAGAGAAACAAATTACAAGCATAGTTCATTTTGAACACAGTTGTAAATATCTTAAATGAGATATAGCTAAGAAAATCCAACATGTTTTTAAAAAGGAACAATAATTAAATGACTTTTTCATGAATGCAAGATGGTTCACCTTTGGGGAACGTGTCAGTGGAACTCATCGCATTAGCTGTCAGCTAACATTCAAGTGTAAAACACGTGGTTATCCGAGGTGATGCAGAAAATGCTCTTGATAAATCTGACACACATTTGTAGTGAAAATTGTTAGCAAACTAGAAGTAGAAACTTCTTCGGTTGTTAAAGTTATATACCTTGAAAGTCACAACATACTTTATCCTTCTGAAGGTCATTTTAATATTTCCTCTAAACTTGTGAGCAAGGCAAAGATGTCCATCACTACTCCTACTATTTAACATTCGTACTTAAGCTCCTGACCAATGCGCTAAGGGGGGAAAAAAAAAAGAAGAAGAAATAAGGACTGGAAGGAACAGATAAAACTGTTATTTGAAGATGATATGATCATTTATCCCCCCTAAATCCAACTATTCGAATGAATGGAAGAATTCACCAGCATTTTCAGATACGAGACTTGTGAGGGGGCTTCGTGGGTGATTCAGCGGCTAAGAATCTGCCCGACAATGTGGGGGATGCAGGTTCAGCCTCTAGTCTGGGGAGAGCCCCCGTGCTGTGAGGCAGCAGAGCTTGCTTGCCACAGCCACTCAAGTCCGTGCTCTAGCCTGTGCTCCACAGCGGGAGAAGCCACTATGGTGAGAAGTCCATACACCACAACTGCAGGAAGCCTGCAGGCAGCAAGGGGACCCAGAGCAGCCAGACATAAGACAAATAAAATAAAAAAGTTCAGAAGGACTCGTGAAATCTCACCATACCTCTACAATGACAACACTAGCTGGAAAATATAATAAAAATATTATTCCAAGCAGCAGTCAAAACTCCAGAGTACATAGGGATTAATCATTAATGCATAGAAACTTTATAGAAGACATTTTAAATTGAATGAATGACAATGGAGAAATGGGGAGACAGTCCACACTCTTGAGCAAGACATATCGAAAAAGAATGCTAGTTTTCTCCAAGCTGATGAATCACAAGCTGGAATCAAGATTTCCAGAAGAAATATCAGTAACCTCAGATATGTAGAAGATACCACTCTAACGGCAGAAAGTGAAGAGGAACTAGAGTCTCTTGATGAGGGTGAAAAAGGAGAGTGAAAAAGCTGGTTTAAAACTCAGCATTCAAAAAACTAAGATCGTGGCATCTGGTCCCATCACTCTATGGCAAATAGATGGGGAAAAAGTGGAAATAATGGCATCTTTTACTTTCTTGGGCTCCCAAATCACTGCAAATGGTGACTGCAGCCATGAAATTAAAAGACACTTGCTCCTAGGAAGAAAAGTTATGACAAACCTAGACAGCATATTAAAAAACACAGATATCATTTTGCTGACAATTTTCCATGTAGTCAAAGATATGGTTTTACCAGTAGTGATGTACAGATATGAGTTGGACCATAAAGAAAGCTGAGCACCGAAGAACTGATGCTGTTAAACTGTGGTGCTGAAAAAGACTCTTGAGAGTCCCTTGGGCTGCAAGGAGATCAAACCAGTCAGTCCTAAAGGAAATCAACCCTGTATATTCATTGGAAGGACTGATGCTGAAGCTGAAACTCCAATACTTTGGCCACCTGATGTGAAGAGCCGATTCGTTGGAAAAGACGCTGATGCTGGGAAAGATTGAGGGCAGGAGGAGAAGGGGACGACAGAGGATGAGATGGTTGGATGGCATCACCGACTCGATGGACGTGGGTTTGGGGAAACTCAGGAGACAGTGAAGGACAGGGAGGTCTGGCTGCTGCAGTCCACGGGTCACAGAGAGTCAGGCTCTGCTTAGTGACGGAACAACAATACCCCACAGTATCCAGAATGAGCTCCTTTATTTCAAGTCAACTGACTGTAAATGTGAAGCACATCAACTAAATACCTTCACAACAACACTGTGATCAGTGCTTGATCCAATAGCTGGGCAGTAAAGCCTAGCCAAGTTGACCTATAAAACTAAATGTCACACTGAGTAACCCACGTTTATGTTACTGATTAATTGTACTGCCTTACTGACTATGGAATTCACCAACCAATATGGAAATACCTCAGAAAGTTCCTATCAGTTCTGGCTAGACATCAAACACATGTCAAATTGCTGAGCAGGGAAGTGGTATGCGGAATGGAGATGAAAGGGAATAAATTAACAAGTCCATAAATAAGTAAATAAACGAAAGAAGAAAAGGGCTTTGCATAGCAGTGATGACACTGTGCCAAGAACTTAGGAACGTAACCTACCCTTTACGCTTGATGCCAAAAACAGAAGTTTTTTTAAAAATTGCTGGCCATGATTCCTAGACACTTAAAGAAATGCCAACCTACCTTTACACATAGAGACTTTACAGAAATGCTTATAAGACCTTTACCTAAAATAGCCAAAACCTAGCAAAACATCCCAAACATTTATCAATAGGTGAAAGGATAAAAATTGTGGTTTCCATACAAGGGAAATCTACTTTACTGATACATGTAATGACATGGATGAATCTCATAAAGAAAACTTATCCCGATCAAAAGCTAGACCTGAGACTAAAGTGGATGAGTCCGTTTACGTTTAGAGGCAGAGCTGGAGAGGGCACTCTCACCCAGGATGGCCAAAAGCACACCCATGGCTGCAGGCGATGACGGCCACACGGTGACGTCACTGCTGTCACGTTTGGGAGACGAAGACGTTCATCGCAGTGGTGACTCCATGGGGGTATACACCAAATTCCATTGAAGGCAGATTATAAACAGTCCTCAGTCACCTGCCATAATCCAGCGGGCAGACTCCAGGACGGTGGGAAATGAGGAGGCGTGGAAAGAAATGCAGCCCGTCAGTCCCCCAGGTTGATCTCTGAATTAATAATATTTTAAACTGTTAACTGCATTGAATAATGCAGGTGGGAGGCGGGAAAGACTCCTCGGGTCTCGGACGTCTCCAGTGTGTTTGCTTGTTGGCGGTGGATGTGCCAACGGGGCAGCATCTTCCAGGAAACTGATCACCAGAAGGTGTTTGTATCAGACAACATTTGACATTGGCGATAAAAGAAAACTCTTTTTTTCCCCTCATTTTTCATTTATTTATTTGGCTAGTTGTGGCATGTGGGATTTAGTTCCCTAGCTAGGGATAGAATCGTGTCCCCTGCATTGGAAGCCTGGAATCTTAACCGCTGGACCACAGGGAAGTCCCAAAGTCTACTTTTTAACGCACTGAACTCTTTACATATTTGAGGATGGCTGTGATTTTTTTTCAAGCCAAACATCACCCATGACTTACCCGTTACTTGAGCCTTGCCCAATAAACAACAATTTTGATATTTCCTATGGCACCATGGTAAAGAACCTGCTTGCCAAGCAGGAGATGTGGGTTCAGTCCCTGGGTTGGGAAGATCCCCTGGAGGAGGAAATAGCAACCCACCTGGTATTCTTGCCTGGAAAATTCTATGGACAGAAAAACCTGGAGGACTACATGGGGTCCCACAGAGTCGGACGCGACCGAGCAACTAACACTTTCACTTCTCAGAGATAATTCTGGTAGAGATTTTTTTTTCACTTCATCCATTTATTCATCAAACAGGCTACCCTCACCCCAGGACTCAGGCTGCTCACAGTGGGGTTTGTACAACGTTGCTGACGTCCCTTGAGAAGGAGCCTGCAGACCCCACTGCAGCTCTGGGTGGAATGCCACAGCAGAGTTAACATCGCCTCTCTTCTCAACAAGGCTTTTAATGTAGCCCAAGAGCATAGCTGGAGTGGGTTTCTGGTCAGTGGATTATGCCAAAGCTGCCCTTGGAATCCTAGAGTTTCTAACTCCCCAGATCTCTTAATTATAAACTGCCGTTAAGTTGTGCTGTCTTGGGGCAAAATTCAAACGCAAGACTTGATGCGATAGATATCACATTTCATTGTTTGGGATTTAGACCAATATGTCAGACTGCTAAGGTTTTTGCTTTTTGTTTTACTTGGTTTTGAATCCAACCCTCACATTTACCATCCATGGGAGCATTCCATAAATGCTACACTCAGATCACTTTCTTCCGAGAATGGTTTCTAAGGCTGTAGACCGTATTAAACGCTTTGTGGCATTCCACTGGAAACGTCTTTCCATAGGGCTGTGGGCGCTCACTCGTGTGACTCTTTGCAACCCCATGAACTGTAGCCTGCCAGACTCCTCTGTCCGTGGGGTTCTCCGGGCAAGAGTACTAGAGTGGGTTGCCATCTCCTGCTCCAGGGGACCTTTCTGACACAGGGATCGAACCCAAGTCTCTTGCATCTTTGCACAGGCAGGCAGATTCTTTACCACCATGCCACCTGGAAGCCAGTTTCCATAAGGCACTGTACCATTAACCAGGTACCAAGCTTGCTATGGATCCACTAATTTTTACTGTTATTCAACCTATATAGAGGTGTTTTCCTTAATAAATAAGGACAATGCATTTAAAAATATCAAACACACTGAGAGGGGAATTTCATGATTGTTAATGTGATTTTTATTATACTTGAAAGTAATTTTCTTTCTATAGGAGACTATGTCTGAAATCATTGTGAAAATTAATGAGAAAATGTGACTCTGTGTGTCTTTCACAGACAGACACTTTCTGGAAAAGTCATATGAAGATGGATGGTCAAGGTGTGGACAAGTAGGAGCTGATGGGCACCGAAGAGTTGTTTCAACAGGAAGATTTCAATGCAAGTCAGACTCACGGAGCCCGAGTGAGCTCGAGGGACTAGAAAGGGACGTTCGGGCAGGTGTGAAATGAGTATAAGGGAAGCTGGTTTACTACTATGAACCTGTTCATCCTGAGAAGTACTGTTCGAATTAATGTTGTAGGTGGGGATGGAGAACTGTGAGAGGAATGACGTTGGTACCTTATTTAAAGCAATGAGCAAGGAGGAAAGAGAAGGGCTGGTTAAAGTCAGAGATTTTAAGGAAGTGAAGACTTGGCGTGAGTGTCCTCAGAAGTTGAGGACAAAATGGGCTGAAGCCTTGAGAGGTGAGACTGAGGATGGGCTCACAAATCCACAGTGACGAGAAGACCGCAGAGGAAACCGGAGCGCGTGTGCCAAGTCCCTTCAGTCGTGTCTGGCTCTTTGCGACCCCGTGGACTGTAGCCTTCCAGGCTCCTCTGTCCATGGGGTTCTCCAGGTAAGAACACTGCAGTGGGTTGCCATTTCCTCCCCCAGGGGATCTTCCCGACCCAGGGGTCGGACCCGGGTCTGTCATGTCACCTGCATTGGCAGACGGGTTCTTTACCACTAGTGCCGTCTGGAAAGCCAGAGAAGATGGCAGGTGTACTTCCATCGGGTCAGGACGCAGCTGGAAGCTTCCCAGGGTGAGAGAGAGGCCTGAGGAAAACGCAGGGGGAGTTGCACGCTGTCTCGCTGTCACTGAAAACACGGGCGGGAGGTCCCCGGGGAGAGGAAACCAGGCTCCTGCTGTGCGCAAGGGGCCCTGAGCATCCGGGGCCTGGGCTCGCCGGCCAGCAGCGCAGCTTTCCATGGGGCTTCGTCACCCTTCTTGTTTCCATCTCTGGTTTTGGATACTGGGCCTCAAGCCCTGAAGTTAAACTAAACAGCCAGCATAGCAGCAGAAGTTTCAGATGAAAGCAAATGCTAGATAAATGAGATTTTTTAAAGAAACCGTTTCCTCTTCATGTGAATTGTGCTGCTTTGGGATGCCTTTCCCCCCTCAGGGATAACAAAATGACCATAGGTTTCGCTGCGATTTTCCTACTTGGTTTATTTGCACACTACAGTGACAAAGAGGTGTTACTGTTCAGTGAGCCTAACCGGGGACACTATTGGTCTTCACACACAAAGTGCAAATAAGATTAATTCACAGACCTTAGCAAGCCAGTGAGCAGCACTGACGCGTCCGTCGTCTTCATCTTCCGCTTCACAGTGTTTCATAGCGCCTCTCTGCAAAACTCCTCATCCTCCTTCGAGACAGAAAACATAAAACCGTAAAAGAATGGATTCAGATATTTAAAAAAAATTAACATTAATACCTTGGGAAATAAATACCAAGTAAAAGTGTCAGGAAGTGTTAACCCTTGACACTCAGTGTTAGACCATCAGTCATGTCCGACTCTTTGCAACCCTATGCCCTGTAGCCCGCCAGGCTCCTCTGCTCAACGGATTCTCCAGGCAAGAATACCAGAGTGAGTCCCCATGCCCTCCCCCAGGGGATCTTCCCGACCCAGGGATTGAACCCAGGTTTCCTGCCCTGCAGGCAGATTCTTTACCATGTAAGCCATCAGGGAAACCCATTCACACTTATTTCCTGTGTTCCTATGTTTTTTTTTACTGCCCTATTCACAGGTTAAGCATAAGACTGAAGATTAAAGAAAGGTTGTGAATTTCCAGGTTGAGAAGATGGTCGAAGATGCATCTGAGTACAGAGAAGCAAAAATGAGCTCACAGGACTGGGCAGAAAGAGGAGCCTGTGGGAGGCGGGCTGAGTGTGGCTTCTCCAGGCTGAGCTCTGCCAATTGACGTCAGCTGCCGCGAGCCTCCCCCAGACACGCCGGGACCAGCTGGGCCGCCCACCTGTGCAGGCCGTGGGCTTGGCGTGAAGACAGTGGGGTACGGCCGTGCAGAGAGAACAGACTCTTAGGATCCCAGGCTGCTTTTAGCAGAAGCCCCGGAGAGAAAATTCCTTGGAGAAAGGATATTCTCTCAAATGCCTTTTCAGTTACATCAATCAAACAGTTCTTAATTTCCAACCAGATTTGAACTGAGGAATACAATCTAGGAGTGAAAACCTTTTGAAAACAAATCATTTTGTTAAGTTCACATTTTAGGGCTCAACTACAAGGCCTTCCGTTATGCGCATGAGAATGTTGTAAAAACCTGGGTCACGTTTGGACAGATGACTAGTCAAGGGGTCCCCAGGTCAGCTGCTAATGAAGTGAAGCAAATTACTGGGCACGAACTGTGGAGCAGGCACCCAGGCCACACCCAGGAGCAAAAGAGGCTATGAAATGTCTTCATTTTATGCCCAGAGAGCTGCCCCCATGGGGTGGGAAGTCTAGTGGAGAAGACAGAAAAAAAAGCAGCATCAGTAAGTGAGCCGCTTCCTATGCTCTGAGACAGAAACGCTGTGAAGAAACGGAGCGGAGTCAGGGGTTTGGAAGAAGTGTTGGGGGGACCGTGATTCCTAACAGAAGGGCGGCGTGAGGGCCTCACTGGTGGACGGCTGGTTATCTGGTCAGCCCACTGAAGAGGGTGTGCAGGGAAGGCGTGCCAGGTAAAGGCCCTGAGGTCGGACCGCGTGCGGTCGCGCCGGGAGCTGTGTCCACAGCGGAGTCAGCGGCCCTAAGGGACTTGTGGTTGTCAGGGCTCAGCCTTGGACTCGGACTGGAGTGGAGAGAGCCACGGTGGGTTCTGCGCAAAGGAGAGCAAGTGATATTATCTCCTTTGCATCTTGAAAGCATCCCTTTGGCGGAAGTCTGGGCGCCTGCCAGGGCAGCAGCCGTGGAAGGGGAGGAGGTGTTCGGATTCTGATGATCTGCCTCTGGGAGCGGGAGCCAACCAGATGAGGTGGAGGGACGGGGGTGGGAAGCGAGAGGAAAGGATGACTCAAGCGAACGCGCGTATGTGGGGCCTCAGCTCCTGGGGAGAAGGCGTTTCGGTGGCGAGCTGGAATTGAAGGGAGATCTATCACCCGCGATGCGTCAAGCGCGGTGCCAGGTGCCAGCTGAAGCAGGAGCTGGGTCAGTATTTTTCCATCCCAGGGAGGATGACCAGGGAGGCCGTTATGACTCTGTGATTTCCAGCTAGCATTTAAACATTCAGATCGAATGCTGTTATATGTGCCCTGGGGCCCCACAGCACACCTGGGGTGCTGAGACCTTCAGCTGCGCTCCGATAGAGCCACCTCCCCCAGAGGATGACACCTGTGACCTCAGGGGCCACTGAGCCCAAAGAGGAGCCTGTGGCCGGGGTCCGGCTGATGGGCATGGAGTCTGAGCTCTTGACTTGAGTGGGTGAGCAGGAAGGCTCTGCTGAGGCCCCTGGGTAAGATCTCTATTTTCTCTTCTGGAAACCAGACAGATATCTTGCTCAATTCCTGCTGAAGTCCAGTTGAGGGTACGCGGGCTCCCAGGAGGATGGAGGGAGTGTGGTTGGATGGGGGGGGGTGCGCCTAGGATCCAGATCTCTGCTGGTGGAGTCTGGAACCTCTGGGGCTCTCACTTCCACAGGACACAGAGGATGCTGACCCGGGCAGTGTTCTTGAGGCCCCCAAGCAAAGTGCCAGTCACCTCATGCAGCAGGGCAGGTCAGAGGCTATGAAATGTCTTCATTTTGTGCCCAGAGAGTTGCATGGCTGATGTAACATCTTCCAGGGAACCGTGTGCCATAAACCCACAGAGTTTAGATTTGTTGACCGTAGGTTTACACACCGGTGGGAGGGGAAGGAGAGGATGGGATGAATTTGGAGGTTGGGATTGCCGTGTATTCACTACCCCAGGTGCAATAGGAAGCTGCTCTATAGCGCAGGCAGCTCAGCTCAGTGCTCCGTGATGATTTGGAGAGATGGGACGGATGGGGGAGGAAGGGAGGCCCGGGAGGGCGGGAACACCTGTGTACAGACAGCCGGTTGACTTCCGCGTTTAGTAGAAACCAGTATAACACGGACAAGCAGTTATACTCCAATAAGATGTTTAAACATTCAGTAGTCAAGGACTCTTCTAGAAACTGCCATTTGTTATGAGGTCTACCTACCAGCATGTTCAAAAAGGGATCAGACCAGGCCACTTCCCCTTTACCTTTTCTTCAAATGTCTCCCCACTATCTGCCTACTCTCCCTGGAATGCTTTCCAGGGACATAACATCCTAGCAAGACCCCAGAAGACGGTGCAAACATACAGCTAGGCTGACCTGGAATTTTGGAAAAGTGATGGATTTTTCCAGTAAGGGAAGCAGGAATGGCAGAGCTGCCATGCTAGGTGGTGGTGGAGGGATCTTGGAGAAGTGGTCATGAGTGGCTTCACAACTGAAGTCCAGAACATCCACAAGCAGATCATGTTTTGCACAATGTCCAGACAATACCCATCCACTGCGTAAATACAGGACGTGCAGGGAACTTATAGTTCGGATGCAGTAATAGGGACTGGATTTACCCTCTTAACTAAAACAACTATCAGTTCAGTTCAGTTCAGTCGCTCAGTCGTGTCCGACTCTTTGCAACCCCATGAATTGCAGCACACCAGCCCTCCTGGTCCATCACCAATTCCTGGAGTTCACCCAAACACACATCCATTGAGTCGGTGATGCCATCCAGCCATCTCATCCTCTGTCGTCCCCTTCTCCTCCTGACCCAATCCCCGCCAGCATCAGAGTCTTTTCCAATGAGTCAACTCTTCGCATGAGGTAGCCAAAATACTGGAGTTTCAGCTTCAGCATCAGTCCTTCCAAAGAACACCCAGGACTGATCTCCTTCAGAATGGACTGGTTGGATCTCCTTGCACAGACAAAGTGTAAAACAGGGTTTACAGACGTCACTCTAGGCAGTGCAGGAGGAAACAAGCAAGGTTCCAGAGGGATCGGATCTCCGGGCTTTCTCATCTTCTAAAGCCATATTGTCTGTATTGCTTGACTCATGGCGCCTTCCTACATCTTCAAGACCAGCACTGCAGCATCTTCAAATCAACCTCTGCCTCCCAATCACAGGGGTTCTTGTGATTACATTTAAGTCCCAGGGAGGTAACCCAGGAGGATTACTTCATCTCAAGGTCCTTAACTCACTCCCACATGCAAAGTTCCCATTACCATAGATGGCAACGCACACAGGTCCCTGGGCTTAGACTTACTTGGGGCCCTTATCTGGCCTATGGTCTTCCCAGGTGGCTCAGTGGTAAAGAATCTGCCTGTCAGTGCAGGAGACGTAAACGACGAGGGTTCTGTCTCTGGATTGGGAAGGTCCCCTGGAGGAGGAAACGGCACCTCACACCAGTGTTCCTGGACAGAGGAGCCTGGCGGGCTACAGTCCATGGGGTCACAAAGAGCCAGACATGACTGCGTGTCTGAGCACTTGCGCACTCAGCTTACGACTACCATCCAGCTTGATATCTTGGCTTTTATATCAGACTCCATCCAACAGCAACAGGATACACATTTTTTTTGAGTACAAATAAAACATTTATCAAGAAAGACGATATTCTGAGCCATAAAGCAAGTCTAGATAGATTTAAGAGAACTGACAGCATAAAAGCATATTCTCCTTTCATGACAGCAAAATATCAGAAATTAATAACAGAAATTACATTGAAAATATCCAAATATTTGAAAACAGAACAAAGCATTCTAAGTAACCAGGGGTAAAAGAAGAAACCATCAAGAAAATTTGAAAACTGCTAAATTGTATAAAATTGAAAGCGCCAACGTGCCATCATTTGTGGCAATCAGATAAAGCTGTGCCTAGAGAGTAACTTTTTTAGCATTAAATGCTTATATTGTCAAAGAAGAAAGGTCTCAGATCAATCTTAAGCTTTAACTCTAAGAAATAAGGAAAAAAGACAAGTTAACCCTAAGCAAGAGGAATGAAAAAAAAATGTTAAAGAGAAGAGATCAGTGAAACAGAAAGCCAGTAAAGAAAACCAGTGAAATCAGAACTATGTTATCTGAAAAAGTCAGCAAAATTACTAAACTATAAGCAGACATATTAGGATGAAATAAAGAAGGCAAAGTCTGCCAACTACCAAAGTCACTCAAGAAGAAATTAACCTGAGCAGCTCTATATCTATAAAGTAGCCAAATTCTACTTTAAAATATTCCCAACAAAACACCCCAAACAAGCAAAACCCTCTAGGCCAGGTAGCTTCCCTGGTGAATTCTATGACTATCATATACTGAAGGAGAGAGCGGCACCAGTTGTACACAAATCCTTCACGGACATGATAAGGAGTTGAGACACTTCCTAACTCCATTTAGGAGACCAATATGATCCTGACTCCAAAAGTAGATCAATATACCTTATGATCAGAGGTGGAAATGACCTCAGTAAAACATTAACAAAATGAATGCTGCCTAGTATTAAGAAACATAGTACATCATAAATGGGTGGGTATCATTTCATGAAAGTAAAGATGATTTAATGTTTGAAAACTAATTAGTATAATTCAGTGTATCAATGGGATAGAAAAATATTATCATCTTAAGAAATTAAAAAAAGATGCTTACAAAATTTAATATTCATTTGTAGTAAATAAAATTCTTGGGAAACTAGGCATGTAAATTAATTTCATCAACGTGATAAAGCACAGCAAAAAAAAACACAAACCTACGGTAGCCAAGCTTGTATGTGAAAGTGGAGGACTGAATGCTTTGCCCTTAAGATCTGAAATAAGGCAAGAAGACTCACTCTCACCACTTGGTTTGGGAGGTCCCACACATACCATAAGGGAAGGGAAGGAAAACGAGTATGTAGCTTGGAAAGGAAAAATTAAAGCTGACTTTCTTCACAGACTGCATCACTGTCTACACAGAAAAATTCCCAAGAAACTGTTGAAAAGCTACTAAAAAACTATTTTAGCAAGGTTTCAGATTATATGAGCAATACACAGAAATTAACTATACTTCTGTATACCAGCAGTAATTGACTAAAAACTGCAATTTAAGAATGATCACTTAAAAGAGCATCAAAAAGTGAAATACATAGGGATACATTAAACAAAATATGCTAAATAACAGCATAGAGAGTTTGGCATTCTATACTGTAAACTTAAACCAAAAAATATAGAAAATTGTTGAAAAAAATTAAGGACCAAATAAGTGTAGAGAAATTTCACCTTCACATCACAGAGGAATCAATATTGTTGGGATGTTTTCTTTCCCCAAACTGACTGGGTTTTGACTGCAATCCCAATCGAGACCCAACAGGCATTTTGGTAGAAGCCCATGAGCTGATGCTAAACTTTATTTGCAAATGCAAAGCACCTGAAAAATCCAAGACAGTGTTTAAAAATGATGACCAAGTTGGAGGACTTACGCTACTGATTTCGGGATTCTTATAAACAAATTGTGGTGTGTGTGCGTAGTAGAATTCTATTATGCAGAACAAAGGCACAATCACTCAAACAGCCCATCAGGGCTGAAGCCCAAAAGCATGACATTAGGCCAAGGAAGACCACAGACCGCTGGAGACATTACTAGGAAATTCTAGCGAAAGCTCGACGGTGGTGTCAGAGACCACATCAGTGGTTTGGGGGAGTGAGTACAAAGCAAAGGAGCATGGGGAAATATTTGAGGTAATAGAAATTCTAATCCCAAGAAAAACCCATGAATTCTGCACCTGAAACTGTTGCATTTCACGGTGTGTCAATTCACGTCAACGGAGTTGATTTGAAGAATAAGGAATGCCCTGGAAAGAGGCGCCCCAGAGCTACTAAAAGTCTGCACCCCAAGCAGTGACCTTTCCAGGGGTCTGGATCCCCAGCAGCCCCGCCCTGGGGGGCTGGGGACAGGGCGGGAGGAGAGGGGTCCAGCCACCCTCCTTCTTGACCCTCTGAGAGAGCCTGCTCTCCCAGTGGAAGGCGTCTGCAACGTCCTAGTGGTCCCGGTTCCCAGAGGGCAGACACGTCCATCTGGGCACACGGTGAGGGTCCTGTTAAAATCCAAGCGGTGGCTGCCACCCAGTGTCTCAGGGTCCCAGTGCCAACGGAGCAAGGCTGGCCTGGGAACCGGCGGGTGTTCCCGAAGAGCGAGGCTGTGGCTTCACCCGGGGAGGGCAAGAGGATCTTTCTTGTTCAGCTGAGCTACTCTCGCTCCCAAGCTCAGCTCCTTTTTGAAAACATAGTTTCCTTATTTATTACATCTTCAAGTCTCCCTTGCTGCACAGGCTTCTCCCCAGCTTCGCCAAGCACAGCCGCATCCCAGCGGTGGCCCGCTGTCTCCTCACTGCTGCGGTCTCTCGTCGCGGGACTTGCGCCCTAGGTCGTGCCGGCTTCAGAAGCTGCAGCACACAGGCTCAGGAGCTCTGGCTCACCGGCTTATTTGCTCTGCAGCTTGTGGGACCTTCCTGGATCGGAGATGGAACCTTCCTGGATGGGAGATGGAACCCACGTCTCCAGCCCTGGCAGGCTGATTCTTTACCACTGAGACTCTAGGGAAGCCCGTCAGCTTTTAAATGTAGAAGAATTGAGTAATCTCAAATTTGTGAACATTTGCAATCCAGAAAGTACAGAGCATGGGTTTTCACCTGCATTTTTGAAAGTGATTTGCCAAATCGATGCCCTGTCACCCTCTAATATTTTAACGTGTGCTGCTTAAGCATAAAGATACTTCCTACATACCCACAATAGGAAATGGCAAACCACTCCAGTATTCTTGTCTGGAGAATCCCATGGATGGAGGAGCCTGGCAGGCTGCAGTCCATGGGGTTGTAGGGGGTCGGACATGACTGAACAACTCAGCAACAAAAACACAATACAGCCATTAAAAAAAAAAAAAAAGGAGGTACACAGCTGATTTGGGCTTGGCTGGTAAAGAAGCCACCTGCAGTGTGAGACCTGGGTTCAATCCCTGAGTTGGGAAGATTCCCCTGGAGAAGGGAAAGGCTACCCACTCCAGTATTCTGGCCTGGGGAATTCTACGGACTGTATAGTCCCTGGGTTCGAAAAGAGTTGGACATGACTGAGCGCCTTTCGCTTTCCCGTAGCTGATTTGCAACGCTGCCTTATTTCTGCTGAACAGCAAAGTCATTCACTTATGCGTGTATACATATGATACATATGTTCTTTTTCACAGTCTTTCCCATTCTGCTGAGCAAAGTTCCCTGTGCTCTTCAACAGGTTCTTGCAGCTTACCTGTTTTATATGTTGCAGTGTGTACCTGCTAGTCCCGAACTCTTAACTGTTTCCTCTCCTCTTTCCCTTCAGTGACCATAAGCTTGTTTTCTATGTCTGTGGATCTGTTTCTGATTTGTAAATAAAAACAATGCCGCCACCTCGCAGGCGAGCGGTGCAGCTGTGCGCACACCGTCTGTGACAGTTACAGCCCCGGAAGGGGGCATCTTAGCGGCAGACGCAGAGCCAAGTGCAGCTGCGGTGCAGGCCCGGTGACCGAGCCCAGGGCCGCCAGCGCCCTCGAGAGCGATCTGGTCATTGCTGGTCCTCCTGCCTCCCCTCTCTGTTCCTCTCTCAGCGTTTCAAACGCTGTAGAACTAAATTCCTCCAGGCTTGAAATACTTGCAGTAGTTTCTGATTTCACGAAAGGATCCTGGCTGACAGCCAGATTTAAAGGAGGGGAGAGTACAGGTTTGGCTGCAAACCTTGGTGATGCTCCTGAGACCCCACGAAGCCCAGGGCTATGCTCGCCCTGTGGTTTTCTCGAGGTTTCCCGGTGAAGGTCTCAGCTCTCTCCCCCTACCCAGGCACTTTCCCATCCTCTCTGAAGCTGGCGGTGACCCCACCACTTGCTCTGATGAGAGCCACGTGTCATTTGAAGGATGAAGCCTGAAGAGTCGGTGCGTATCTGCCACCACGGCCCTTCTCCTCGCACGTGCCAAGGTCCGTCCCTGCTGAGCTCATTCCTAAGTGACCGCAGGGAGTGAAGACCGGCCACCTACACACAATGAACGCGCCACGTGAGCAGGAAGCACATACTGCTGTCCCCACCACTTAGAAGCAGCGGCCGTTTGTCCCCGAAGCTTAACCAAACCCAGTGGACGCAGACAGAAGACGGTTCCTGCCCGGAGCACCAGCACCCTTGGATGGGGCTGCGGAAACGGCAGAGGGTCTGGTGATGTTTCCTCGATTGAAGGGTGGACTTCCCACCTCCCAGAACTCTGTCTCCTTCTCTGCATCTCTGGTTTCCACACGGACATCAGGACCACTGAGGGCGACCTCTGGGGTGACGGAGCTCCCTGAGGCCAGAGAGACCTTCCCTGGCTCTTGGCAGGCTTGTAGCTTTTTGGAAACCATCAAGAATTTTTGTCACTTTTGTCAAGAATGCATCACGACACGAAATGATCAATAACCAGTCACTCAGATCTTCTCGTGCATTTAATGGCTACACGTTTACTCTGGCCTTGGAAAAACGAGAGCTTGGCAGACTCTAGTCAAGGTTGTCTTTGAAGAGACACAGGAGCTAGTGATCCTGTCGGGCAAGAAAAGCTCTTTCCAACCACAGGGGTTCCTGGATCCTGAAACACCTTCGACGCTGTGTCCCCCATTCCTCCTGCCACTGAAACCCACTCAGATAAAAGCTCCTGTCTCAGACTTTAACAAACCTGCATTCAACTTTAAATTCCCCTGTGCTATTTTTTCCTTCTTAATCGCAACAAAGCAGCCCTTGTTTATTTCATCTCAGGCTTACATGTTTAATGTCTTATCCCCACTAGATTGTAAACACCAAGAGGATGGGGACCACCATAGTAGAGAGTAGCTGGCTCACCGCAGTATTTGTATCACCTGGAACACTTCCTGGCTCAGAGTAATTGCTTATTCTGTTGAATAAGCTCACTGGTCAATGAAAAGGCGGGACAGCCCCCCGGGCCTCTGTTCATCACTCAGCGTTGCAATACACCTTGATAGTGGGTGGCTTCCGATGGCTCACATAACTTGCCTGAGCCTAGGTTTCCTCCTCTGTAAGTGGGTATAATAGTGCTGTGCTCTGCTAAGTTGCTCCGTCTTGTCCGACTCTTTGCGACCCCATGGACTGGAGCACGCCAGGCTCCTCTGTCCATGGGGTTTCCCAGGCAAGAATACTGGAGTGAGTTGCCATGCCCTCCTCCAGGGGATCTTCCTGACTCAGGAATTGAACCCACATCTCCTCTGGCTCCCGAATTGCAGGTGGGTTCTTTACCACTGAGCCGCCGGGGAAGCCCAGGAATAATACTACCTACGGCTAGCTGGATTTTTTTCCTGCTCGAGACATGAGCACACATTCTTTCGGATACTAATGGTTTGCATGATGAGTCTTGGTGGAGGTGACTCACCTCTCCTCCAGAAAAGCCCACAACCCTGGCAGCTAGGATGTGAGCGTGTGACTTTAGCCAACCAATCAGATGCTCTCACCCAAGCTGCTGCACCCCGAGGGAGGGTCACAACACGGACAGTGGGTTGGAAAGGAGGGCAGAAGTGTGGGGGGCAGCTTTGGCGGACCGTCTCTTAGACGTGACCTTCGCCCACATCCCTTAACCTCTCTTGATTTCTGCTTACTGAGCCTCTTTCCCAATCTTCTTACAGGCTTCAAAGGATACAAAACAAGCACCTGAAGTATTCCCTTCTACACATTGTGCTCAGCGGCTCAGCCGCATCCGACTCTGCGACCCCGTGGACTGTAGCCCTCCAGGCTCCTCTGTCCACGGGATTCTCCAGGCAGGAATACTGGGGTGGGTTGCCATTTCCTCCTCCAGGGGATCTTCCTGACCTGGGGATCGAACCCACGTCTCTCATGTCTCCTGCACTGGCAGGCAGATTCTTTACCACTAGCGCCACCTGGGAAGTTCTTTCTGTACATTAGGCACTTGATTTTGGTGAGTAGCTGCCAGGAACCCCAACCATACAGGAGACTTGTGAGGATTAAATTACAGGATCATGCCAGGAGCACTATGAGTTGGTGTCTGACAGAGGCTCAGCTCTCGTGTCTGCGTAACTCTCAGGCTGCTCTGCTCAGAGAGCCCTCCCGGATACCAGGCCAGTAAATAGCATCGCCAATAGCATTGCACGAATCTTCTCACTTTTAATCACATCAGTGGGACAAAATGGTGTGGCTGAGGCTGTTTACCTTCAGAGCCACTATAAACATTCCATGTTCCATGTGTCCCTTTAGTTACTCAGTACAGTTACTCAGTAAGTATTTACAGACGCCGTCTAGGCATGACGCCCCACACTGGTCCCTGAGCAGGCAAACGAGTCCACGGGAAGCAGAGCAAAGAAGAAAGGACAGAAGAAGAAAGGGAAAGAAAAACAGAGAACTGGCGGGGACAGGGGCTCGTGACACGTGTGGGTGGAGCCTGTGCCACCAGACTGAGTGAATGAGTCCATTCTGTACCACCAAATGGATTCTGGAGGCGCCCACCCGGGCAGCAGTCCCATCAGCTGATGGCATCTGGTCCGGGAGATAAAGGCCTGGGCCGGAGTGACCTCAGGAGGAACAGCCCCCCCCGCCCCCGCCTCCTACTCCCTCTCTTTGCACAGCTGCAGAGAGCAGTAATCCAGCCCATTTCCTCCTGGAGGTTCAGAGGGAAAGGAAGATCACAAATAGATAGCTGCTTGAAAGTTCTCAAGTGCAAGTGTTTCTAAGTTGGATGTGATTCTCGTTGTTAGTAATACGAAAAATAAGGATGTGCATTGATGATGTAAAGTTTGGCATTTTTGTCCTGACCTCAAATTACTGTTTCCTAACTCTCAATTGACACTGAAGGACACATTCCTTTCCTCTCTAAACAAAATTCAATGGACACAAAAAAGTGCCGTGCTAATTTATGGCAGATCTTTCAAAGACAGTTTTCTTTAAAGCCCTTTTCTTTTGGGAAATTGAGGATGAAGTATATTATAGGTTATTTTCTCTCTTCAGAAAAAGAAGATCTTCAAAGGTAGCTTCCTGTTTGCATGTCACCATTTACTTCAATTCCAGTGGAAATTATTCCAGCAGGAATTATGGGGCTTCCCAGGTGGTGCTAGTGGTAAAGAACCTGCCCACCAATACAGGAGACATAAGAGGCTTGGGTTCGATCCCTGGGTCAGGAAGGTTCCCTGGAGAAGGCCATGGTGACCCACTCCAGTACTCTTGACTGGAGAATCCCATAGAGGAGCCTGGTGGGCTACAGTCCATGGGGTCACCAAGAATCGGACACGCCTGAGCTCGCTTAGTAGGCACACACGCCGGTGGAAATACACCTAATATCACTCTGGGTGTCACCAGCCAGGACTTGGCCCAGCGTCTGACACCTGATTCCCAGAATGAAACAGCGTGGGCTTGCTTTCACTTAATCTAAAACCAGGAAGAAATGCAATCTTAGAGGAGGGAAGCACCTTAAGTATGGTGTGGTCCAGCTGCTTGACTTGACAGATCTCTGTGCTAAGTCACTTTAGCCGTGTCTGACTCTTTGCGACCCCATGGACTGTAGTCTGCCAGGCTCCTCTGTCCATGGGATTCTCCAGGCAAGAATACTGCAGTGGGTCACCATTTGCTCCTCCAGATCTTTACAGACCATGAGACGAAGCCCAAGCACCCCGGCCCTCTGCCCCCAAGAGGCGGAGGCCTCCTCCTCCGCTCCTGCCGCCGTTTGCATCTCCGCCGGCTGCACCAGAGGAAACATCCTGCGGAATATGTGCGAGGGTTGGGGGTGTCCCGGGGGGCTTCCCGGGTGCCCCCTTCCCAGCCACTGGCCTCAGTCTTGCTCTAACGCTGCGTCCTAAACCAGTCAGCTCATTTATCAGACTCGCTTCCCTGGTCCCTCTCTCTGAATGCACCGAGGCAAGGGCTGGAGCGGAGAGTCCCTGGCTGGTCCCTGGGTGGCCTCTGCATAACACGCTGACCTCAGCGGGCAGAAGGTTGGCGGCCCGCGGTTTCAACAGCGTCAGAAAAAAACACAACGGCTCGAAGCCATTGCCTGGTTTCCACCCACTTCTTTTCTTGTTTTAATAGCGTTTATTTATTTATTTATGGCTGCCTTGGTCTTCATTGCTGTGCTGGGGTTTTCTTTAGGTGAGGTCATCGAGGGCTACTCTCTAGGTGCGGTGCACCGGCTGCTCATTGCGGGGTGGGGGGTGGGAAGGGGGGCTTCTCTTGTTGCTCCAAAGCACCTGTGCTCCCTCAGCAGCTCGGGGGCAGGGCCCCCCTTTCTGATGCAGACAGGCAGGAGGGGTGAGCAGCAGGGCTGACGGGGAGATGCACAGCTCTGGGGATTCCCTGAATCCTCTTCTCTTAAAAAATCTCAAGTCCCTGAAAGAGAAGCAACAAACTGTCACCTCCAGGACAATCGGAAAAAAAGAATCAGATCCATACCTCACACCATGAGTAAAAATCCAGTCCAGACGGACGAAGAACGTAAAATGTCGACAGCAAAACTTTCAAACTGTCCCGGCCTTTTGCCTGCTTTTTCTCAGGTTGGTTCCCTCCTCCCTCCACGTTCCTTTTTGTTCCTCGAGGCAGAGGGATGCTCGCGCACCTTTGATGGGGTCATCCCCCGGAGTGTCTCCTGGTCCTCATTATCTTTTCAGCTCTTTCAGCATCTTTCTAAGGAGTTCCGTGGTGAACAGCTCTCTCTGAGCCACCTGGCTGCTGCTGCTGCTAAGTTGCTTCAGTCGTGTCCGACTCTGTGCGACCCCATAGACGGCAGCCCACCAGGCTCCCCCATCCCTGGGATTCTCCAGGCAAGAACACTGGAGTGGGTTGCCATTTCCTTCTCCAATGCATGAAAGTGGAAAGTGAAAGTGAAGTCGCTCAGTTGTGTCTGACTCTTCGGGACCCCATGGACTGCAGCCCGCCGGGCTCCTCCGTCCATGGGGTTTTCCTGGCAAGTGTGCTGGGGTGGGCGCCATCACCTTCTCTGGAGCTACCTGGCAGGCACTCTTTTATACTGACCCAGCCTGGCTGACTGACACAAACTTGAAAAGAAAAAAAATGAGACGATCTTTATTCCATGATGTTGCACTTATGGATGTCTGTTTACCAAATGAGATCTTAAAAAAGTGAAAGTGAGCTAAAAACTGGGAGAAAATGTTTCTAAAGTGTAACCAATAGGTATAAAGAGTACTTAATACCTCATACTGATCAATAAGAAAAATGCAAAAATTCAGCAGGGAAATGGGCAAAAACCCATGAATAGACTTTTCCAGAAGCAGAAACGCAGGCCTAATAGTTACGTGAAGAGCAAAATGCAAATCAAAGCCACAGTTAGCGACCCTTTGTGTCCACTTGACTGACAACAGACTGTCTTATATCTTGCTCATGAGAGTGTGCCTTTGGAAGACAATTTGCCTACCCCCGCAGTTTCACATGTGTCTTCTAATTGCCAGGAATTTCTTATTTCTTTTTCCCCTGGGGATAAATCTGGCATATGTACTGAAAGCTCCCTAAAATTTAGATCTCTACTCATTTAGTATAATTCAGAAAATATACACCTTCTGAGCCTTTGGTGGTCTGATTTCCCGTGGAACATTCAAAATAATGATAATAACGAACTTGAAATAGGGTTCAAAATTGTGTGACACTTTACTTGGGGAAAGCAAGTTCCTATTGCAAGGTATTACTGTTGTTAGTTTAGTTATTATCATTGTTATTTTCTTAAGTGTTGTGAGGTTTTGTCCTTTGGGAATCCTGCAAGATTTCAAAACTTTTGGAATAATCTTAAAGGTCAAAGTTTAATAAAATTGCTTTGGTTGCTTGAAAAGAAGGAAGACAGATATTTTAGACACTGACAGAGAATTCTGAGAAGTCTTACACATCACGAATGGGAGCTTGTCACTAGACAAGGATGCTGGTAGCCTGGGGTGCCTGCACACTCCGTAGCCTAGTGAGAAGGGAAACCTAAGCCCAGGTCCACGCCCTTGAACTAGAGAATGGCAGGTCACAGCAGCCAATGGGCTTCCCCAAACAAGGCCTTATTCAGTAGCTCAGTCGTATCCGACTCTTTGCGACCCCATGGACTGCAGCATTCCAGGCCTCCCTGTCTATCACCAACTCCCGGAGTTTACTCAAACTCATGCCCATTGAGTTGAAGATGCCATCCAACCATCTCATCCTCTGTCGTCCCCTTCTCCTCCTGCCTTCAATCTTTCCTAGCATCAGGGTCTTTTCCAATGAGTCAGTTCTTCACATCAGGTAGCCAAAGTATTGGAGTTTCAACTTCAGCATCAATACTTCCAATGAACATTCAGGACTGATTTCCTTTGGGATGGACTGGTTGGATCTCCTTGTAATCCAATGGACTCTCAAGAGTCTTCTCCAACACCACAGTTCAAAAGCATCAATTCTTCAACTCAGCTTTCTTTATAGTCCCACTCTCACTTCCATACCTGACCACTGGAAAAACACAGCTGTGACTAGATGGACCTTTGTCAACAAAGTAATGTCTCTGCTTTTTAATATGCTGTCTAGGTTTACTGTAGCTTTTCTTCCAAGGAGCAAGCATCTTTTAATTTCATGACTGCAGTCACTATCTGCAGTGATTTTGCAGCCCAAGAAAATAAAATCTGTCACTGTTTCTTTCCATTGTTTCCCCATCTATTTGCCAAGAAGTGGTGGGACTGGATGCCATGATCTTAGTTTTCTGAATGTTGAGTTTTAGGCCAGCTTTTTCTTTCTCCTCTTTCACTTTCATCAAGAGGCTTTTTAGTTCCTCTTCACTTTCTGCCATAAGGGTGGTGTCATCTGCATATCTGAGGTTATTGATATTTCTCCTGGCAATCTTGATTCCAGCTTGTGCTTCTTCCAGCCCAGCGTTTCTCATTATGTACTCTGCATATAAGTTAAATAAGCAAGGTAACAATATACAGCCTTGATGTACTCCTTTCCCAATTTAGAACCAGGCTATTGTTTCATGTCCAGTTCTAACTGTGGCTTCTTGACCCAAATACACATTTCTCAGGAGGCAGGTCAGGTGATCTGGTATTCCCCATCGCTTAAGAATTTTCCAGTTTGTTGTGATCTACACAGTCAAAGGCTTTGGCATAGTTAATAAAGCAGAAGTAGATGCTTTTATGGAATTTTCTTGCTTTTTCGATGATCCAGCAGATGTTGGCAATTTGATCTCTGGTTCCTCTGCCTTTTCTAAATCCAGCTTGAACATCTGGAAGTTCATGGTTCATGTACTGTTGAAGCCTGACTTGGAAAATTTTGAACATTGCTTTGGTAGCATGTGAGATGAGTGCAATTGTGTGGTAGTTTGAACATGCTTTGGCATTGCCTTTCTTTGGGATTGGAATGAAAACTGACCTTTTCCAGTCCCGTGGCCACTGCTGAGTTTTCCAAATTTGTTGGTGTATTGAGTGCAACACTTTCATAGCATCACCTTTTAGGATTTGAAATAGCTCAACTGGAATTCCATCACCTCCACTAGCTTTTTTCATAGTGATGCTTCCTAAGGCCCACTTCTTTTGATTGGTGCTTTAATAAAATATGTTTTCCCAATATTTTACTATTAGCTTATCAGTGTCATATATATATATATATATATATATATATATATCCATATTGTTGCCTTTTGATTGAAGTGTTTAGACAAGACGACAGTGAATTACGGACCCTGCACCAAACCCCATTTCCTAGTTTTGTAAATAAAGTTTGTTGGGTCACAGTCACCCCCATTTATTTGTGGAAAGCGGATGACTGATTTCTTGCTGCAACAGCAGAGTTCATGTCTTTGAAGCCGAGATCATATTGCATGCAAAACATACAGTGTTTACTATCTGGCCCTTGGCAGAAACCCTTGCTTGAGACCATTTACAGGTACTGTGATTATCAGTCTGTCTGGGTTTAAGTCTATAGTCTTGCTTTTGATTTATTCCACCTGTTATTTGTCTCCTTCCCTATTCTGCTGTTTTCTTTCGCATTGACAGTTTTTTCAATATATGCACGTTTTATTTCTCACACAAGGCTACCATGTGGCACAATGTTTAACAATTCAATTCTATTGCCATAAATGGATTATTAGTTGTATTTCCTCCTTGTGAATATGTTTGCCCTGGAGCCTACTCTGCGTCTTAAAATTTTCAAATATACTTCTGGTAACGTTTGCACTCCTCTTCATAAGATATTGTGCATACAGGAAAGAACTAACAACTGTTTACGTCCTTTCCCCAATCCTTGTCTTCTTTGCTACTGCTCTGACATGTTTTACTTCTTTGTGAATTCTTCACCCAAGAATATATTTTTATTATTTTTACTTTAAACAATTAATATTTTTAGAATTCAGTTAAGAACAGAGAATTATGTATTGTTTAACTTTTTAGATTTCTGAGTTGAAGGCTAATCTCATCTTTTTTCCCTATTGTGCTCTTTGACAAATCTTGATGACACGTCATATTCAAAATCCACAAATGAAACCTGAGTGTCTGTAACATTTGGCATTGTCTGGGTATTTCCACATGCGATGTCTCATTCAATCCCCCTGTGAGGATCACACCATTATTCATATTTTATAAATGAAGAGATGAAGGATCAAAGATTTAAGCAACTTAGAACATCATTCTCAGAAAGGTGCTGATACTTGAAACCTTACCAGGAAGGAGAAACCTATTAATCATCATGACTGTCAGTTTTAGTGATCCCTAGAGGAAAGTTGTGCAAATTCAACCTTCAGTTAAGACATGTGAGGGGTCTGAGCCTTTCCCTGTTTGTGAGCTAACATGTCAGCCTGCACAGACCGTGTGTGCTCATGGGGATGAAGATGGTTTATCACTTTCAACTTCAACTGCCACCAGTAGCTCAGACCACCCCCAAACCCCAACTCCCATAAGGCGACTCAAAAGGGACTTTCACTTTGCAATTGTTGGTGGTCCATGAGAAGAACCCTGACTTAGGGTTCAATAATGGGCAAGTGTGCCCTCCACCAGGAAGAGGACATTGTCTTTTTCACACTGGATACTGAGGATGCCTGAGCTTTGCTGGGGAGGAAGATTCTAGCTCTGTGTCACAAGGCTGGTCACATACAAACATCCTTGGAAAGCTGTCCAGAACAAACATGGTTGGTGCCTCTGGTGCAAGTCATTCAGAACCACAGATGACACACGGAGAAGCATCTCCCAACATTCAGCTCTTAAAAAATGTCAGGTATCTCTGGCATTAAAATCTGTCTCATTATTCTAGCTTCATGGCCATTTTCTATGTGTAAATGCTGAATTGTTTACATATCATAGGCATCCATCTTTCAGTCCAACTGGTTAAGGAAAGCAGCCAGATGGGTTGGACAGTATGTTTAATTTCTAGATGAGTTACAGTTACTTTCTTCTATAACACTCTGTCTTTTTCAGCTGAGATTTATTTTGAACTAGCCTTCAATCGGAGAAGGCAATGGCACCCCACTCCAGTACTCTTGCCTGGAAAATCCCATGGATGGAGGAGCCTGGTAGGCTGTAGTCCATGGGGTGGCTAAGAATCGGACATGACTGAGCGACTTCCCTTTCACTTTTCACTTTCATGCATTGGAGAAGGAAATGGCAACCCACTCCAGTGTTCTTGCCTGGAGAATCCCGGGGACGGGGGAGCCTGGTGAGCTTCCGTCTATGGGGTCACCAAGTCGGACACGACTGAAGCAACTTAGCAGCAGCAGCCTTCAATAAGCCACATTCTCAAGACAAGAATACCACGGGACTTCAGGTAGTGGACTTACAGTTTGCCTGGATCTAAACTTCAACAATGATGTGGTGATGTCTCAGACGGTAAAGAATCTGCCTGAAATGCAGGAGACCTGGGTTTGATCCCTGGATCAGGAAGATCCCCTGCAGAAGGAGATGGCAACCCACTCCAGTACTCTTGCCTGGAGAATTCCAGGGACAGAGGAGCCTGCTGGGCTACAGTCCACGGGGTCCCAAAGAGTTGCACACGACTGAGTTACTAACACCTTCTTTTTTTTTTCAAACTTCAACAATGATGTGATTAAAAGGAAATATACAGTTGTGAGTGACAGAAGTGAGATGGAACCTCAGACCCCGACGTCACCCAACTCTCTTTTCCTTGCATTCCCCTGCCTCCCAGACATGCCAATGGAAGATAATTTGTGTAATCTGACAGTAGCAGTCACTGGAATTTTTATCTCAACCAAAGTCTTTAGTGATCATCATATATCAGATTAGTCAAGACAGCTATGCTAAAAAAATGTCGAGATTTTTCTAAACTGAAACACACAAGTCAATGCCCACATTGAAGAGATTAATATGAGTTGAATCTTCACATTTCACCTTCTTATTCAGACATGCTTATATTATCTGTGAAAAAACAGACCTGCATTTTGAGCTACTATATATGAAATAATTGGGGTTTCCTCAGTGGCACCAGTGGTAAAGCACCCCCAGCCAATGCAGGAAGCTAAGAAATGAAGCTCGACCCCTGGGTTGAGAAGATCCTCTGGAGGAGGGCATGGTGGCCCACTCCTGTATTCTTGCCTGAATGGTTTTCCATGGACAGAGGAGCCTGGTGGGCTACATTCCATAGGGTCACAAAAAGTCAGACATGACTGAAGCAACCTAGCACGCATACATGCATATGAAATAGTTATTTCATGTGCATTTTATAGTAATTTGGAAAATGCATGAAACCAACACCCTCTTTGCTTTTCTTGGTCTTGCTCTGAGAGTGTCTGGAAAAACCACATAAAGCCTACAGATATTTGGCATTTTGATGTACAAATGGTTTCTGTTCCACAAAACTATTCATTTTAGGTGATAATTGTAAACTAAAACTATACTAACAGCTCATTAGAAGCACTGAGGTTTCCATATACTATGATTTTTGTAGCTAATGGAGCAGGCTAACTATAGAAGAAAATGTTTAAAAGACCTATTATTTTTTCCTTCACATGCAGGGAAATTTAGAATGAGGTCATTCATGAAACTTGACTCATACAGCTGGATACAGACATCAAAAAATGCTGAACACCCACCTTTTCTCAACTTAGCCTTTGTGATTAGAGCCACGTGCTCAGTGTCTTCACGGTAGACAGTTTGGTGGATACAAGAGTGGAAAGTGAAAAGGACACAGGCATGTCACACACACATACACACATACACACACAGACACACATACACACAGTCTTCTTACTCCAAAGCACTCAGGATCAACACTGGATGTGTTAGATGAATTAACTGCTCTATCTGGTGAAAAGCATCACAGGGAGAAAGAGAAGAGGACTTAGATCACTTCTAGAACCAGAGAAAATGATAGAATCAGATAGGCTGTCCCATTGCTGGCTTGAGCAGTTCCTCTGTCAGCAGAACTGGTCTAAAGGCTGCCAGGGGTTTACCCTGCAGGAAAGCCCAAGGGGTCTCCTCAGAAAGATGGCCCCAGTCCTCAGTCCTTACCAGCCACAGGAGGTATGGGACCAGCAGAGATTTGACAACATTATCACCGGGATAAATACAGTCCACTTCCCCCACCACCAGGATGTTGTCCACTCATAGGCTGGGGATGATGGAAAAACCAAAAAAAGATGTTTCACTGAAAACTCTGTGCAACACAGTATCACCAAGAGCTCTGCTTTGCAAAGTGTGAATCAGAAGGGAGAGAGGGTCTCCGGTCCACCGAGGTCCCAGGCTCAGCGCTGTGGCTGCGGTTTCCAGGGCTGGCGGCTCTGAGCAAGGGCTTGAAGGAGGGAGGGGCACCTGAGATGCCCATGAGAGAAGGTGCCAGAAACAGACCACTGATGCCTGTTACTGGGGAGAGTTAAAGCCAGTGCCATTCCAGTTAAAATTCAGTGCGACCCTAACTTGTCTGCAGTTGAAATTCCTGGGAAGTTTCTGCAAATATCTCTGTCTTGGGGGTGGATCCTGGAAATCCATGGTGGTGGGAAGACCCCCACTGCTGACGCATTGGGCATCAGAGTTCTGCCCCCGGCGTGGCCCCTAGACCTGTAGCCCCTCTCCAGGGCCCTGCTGCTGTGAGCATCCCCTGAGAGTGGCCACAAGTGCCCCCTGCTGAGGCCCGTCCTGGGAGGTTGGGATGCTCTCTGCCTGCCTGTGAGGGCAGCGAGATGCTCGCGCCAGGCTTCCCGTGGAAGCTGCATCCCCCTCCTCCCCAGGGCACCCCCCACCATAGCACACTTCTGCTCACGCTTCTCTGCCCTCTCCTGTGTCCCCCTCCTGACTGGCCGCTCTGGGAACTCTTCCTCAAGAACTACCTAGACAGGAACCCAGCCTAGGACAAGGAGCAGCCCCCCTCTGCTGCCCCCGGAGCTGGTGAGAGAGACAGGACCCCTGGTCCAGCCCAGCCCAGCCCCTCAGACTGGGCAGGTGAACAGGGAGGAGGCCAAGGATTGGCCTGATGGATGCCGGAGGGGCAGACAAGCGCTCTGCCCTATCCCCCACCCAGGTATGGGCAAGCACTCCTTAAATGAGATGGAAACTTTAAAGAAAAAATCGTCCAACCAGGGTGTTGAAAACAGCTATGTGAAGGGAAAGACTATTTAACACGTTAGGCTTAGTGGGCACAAAGGTCTACTCTACTGGAGATTTTGAAATTTTTAAGGATGGCAGAGGGGAAAAAAATTGGCTGCTATTTGTGGGTGGGGAAAACACGGAAAATTTGAAATAAATAAATGTGTAACTAAACGTCCACAAAAAGTATACCAACTAGTTTCCTGCAATTTAACTAAACCCATATATATTTAATGTGGGCTGCGGTGAATTTTTCACGTGTTTGCTCCGCAGTGGCTTGGGGCCCCTACACTGTAGATTGCCCGAAGCTATAAAAAATGAAAATGGGCAGCTCCGCTGGCAGCTCCCTTTTCCGGCAGCGGGCTGAGCCGCTCTCCCCACAGCCCGAGGATCGCCCACCTCCCGCTGCCCCAGGCTTGCGTTCCAGGACGTGAGGGCTGGGCTGAGGGAGGGGCTGAAAGGGGCACCTGGAGGAGGCGGGTGCTGGGGGGGCTCCCCTCCTCACCCCTGTCTCCTGACCCCCGCAGAACCCCGCGCATGGTGGAGAACCAGGAGGACAGGATGGGGAGCAGGGTTCTCTGGGCCTGGAGTTTGGCTTTTTCTGGTGCTTTGAGCGCACCACCCACTGAACAGTGTCTCCCTTCCATTAAATAGGAATTTTCACGTAATACGAGTTAGGGATGGTTTCTACAGAGCTCCCACCCTCCTCCCCAGCTCACCCTGGTGGGCGGAAGGACCGTTACGGCCACCAGGGAGCCACTTGGCGTGATTTTTATAGCTGGGCTTGGGGTCTTGAGCTTTGGAGTTTCACATTTCTTCTCTCTTAGGACTCAGTTCATTAAGGCGACTTTAACTTTGTTAAAGAATGATTTTCACATATGGAAACACACCCCGTTTAAGTGTGCAGTTTGATTAGTTTTGGCAAATGTATACAGGAGTACAGTTGTATATGTACCAGCTAGATTATGGTATATATAAGCACGGTCCACTTCCCCCCCAACCAGGATGTTATCCACCCATAGGCTGGGGATGATGGAAAAACCAAAAAAAGATGTTTCATTGAAAACTCTGTGCAACACAGTATCACCAAGAGCTCTGCTTTGTGAAATGCGAGTCAGAAGGGAGCGCGCATCTCCTGTCCACCGGGGTCCCAGGCTCAGCTCTGTGGCTGTGGTTTCCAGTGCTGGGGGCTCTGAGCAAGGGCTTGAAGGAGTGGGAGGTCACCTGAGATGCCCACGAGAAGAGGGCATATAAATACATATAAATACCATATATACCATATCTAGTTATAGAATGTTTCCATCACACCCAAGAGTTCTCTCGGTTGTCAACCAACCCTCCACATCCAGGCCAGCCCTGATCTGCTTGCAGGAGTTAGACTTCTGTAAAATTTCAGATAAATGGACAAAAGTTTCCGCTAAACAGATAAACAGGTATGGGGATGCAATGTGTAACATGATAACTCGCGCTAACATCGCTGCGTGATACACAGGAGAGTTGTTAAGAGCAAATCCTGAGTTCTCATCACAACCAAACGAGCACCTTACCTCCTGCTTTTGTAATTATAAGACAGAGTGGATATTACTGAAACTCAATTCACAGTGTAAGTCGGGTCACTGTGCCGCACGCCTTAAACTTTTACAGTGATGTGTATAGACAAAACTGGGGGGGGGAATGGATGAAAACCAATTCCAAGACAATGCTGAAAAGCAGCGGCGAGAGGGGACTTCTCTGGCTCATTTCTGATCTTCTAGGATAGCTTCAAGTGTCTCAGCAGGAAGTATGAGTTCAGCCGCACACTTTGTGTTATTTAACTTTGTTTATTACTGCTACTCATGGCCTAGTAGTAGCAAACCCAGTGAGCATCATGAAAGTTATAAAGAAATTAAGGCCGAAAGTCTCCCTAGTTTTCTTCAGAAGTGTGATCCTGGGTCTGCTCTTGGTTGGTTATGCTGTCACAGTCAGTGCTCAAACCAGAGGTGCACTGGCTGGTAAGGATGGCATCACTGACTCAATGGGCACTCAATGGGCAAACTCCAGGAGTTGGGGATGGACAGGGAGGCCTGGCATGCTGCAGCCCATGGCGTCGCAAAGAGTCGGACACGACTGAGCGATTTACCTGAACTAAACTGGCTAATAAAGCAACGAAGCCATTAAAATTCTGGTGGCATTCACAAGTGAAACATAAGGAAATAAGTTTCTAACACACCAGTAGAACTCCCTGAAAGACAGACTATTGAAATTAACAAAAAGAGAGGGGGAGAGAAATAGAAGTTCAGTAAGAAGATCAGTATTTAACAAGTGGACTTGGTACACAGGGGAAAGGGAAAAAGTGAAGTCGCTCAGTCGTGTTCGACTCTTTATGACCCCACGGACTGTAGCCTACCAGGCTTCTCCATCCATGGGATTTTCCAGGCAAGAGTACCAGAGTGGGTTTCTGTTTCCTTCTCCAGAGATCTTCCCAACCCAGGGATAGAACCTGGGTCTCCCTCCCTGCAGGCAGACGCTTTACCCTCTGAGCCACCAGGGAAGCCCCGGTACGCTGGGGGACGACTTTCTTATAAAGGTCTTCAGACTGATACGACTAAAACACCACGTACGGTGACTGAGACTCTGCTGTAAGACAACATCATAGATGAAAGTGAAAGTCAAAGTGTTAGTCACTCAGTTGTGTCCGATTCTTTAGAACCCCAGCCACTGCAGCCCACCAGGCTCCTCTGTCCATGGGATGCTCCAGGCGAGAATTCTGGAGTGGGTACCAATTCCTTTCTCCAGGGGATCTTCTTGCCCAAGAGATCGAACTCTCATCTCCCACATTGCAAGCCGATCCTTTACCATCTGAGCCACTAGGGAAGGCCTGAAATCACAGAGGTTTGCCTGCAGAGACTGGGTGTATTTGTGCCAAACAAGGTAACTCATGAGCCATCCATCCAGGAGCTGACAGTGATGCAGAAAAAATCCAACTGCAGAAAAAATAAGTCTAGACAAAATGATTTTTTCTTACAACTGGATGACTGCTCTCGCAATACCAATGTGGCGAATCTTCAGTCCATTGAGATTTTGAACATGATGCGGTGTGAAAGAATTCCCCTCTTGGTTTTCTGTCCAGCAGACACGACCCGCCCTGAAGCGTATGCCAAGAGGAAGGGTAAAGCCAGCAACACTGCAGATTGCAGTTTTAATGCTGTGTAGCGCTGGAGAAGGCAACGGCAGCCCGCTCCAGGGCTCCTGCCTGGAGAATCCCAGGGACGGGGGAGCCTGGTGGGCTGCCGTCTATGGGGTCGCACAGAGTTGGACACGACTGAAGAGACTCAGCAGCAGCAGCAGCAGCAGCTTGGTATGGCCACAATGACAGCACACAATGGGTGAGTAGTTAAGCGATTAGGCATCCATCTCTCCGGAAGTCAGCCGGCTCGTATCTGTGGTTCCAGCCGGCTATACCTGGGGGGTGGTTGCCGCAACCTCACCTCCCTACGGGCTCTTATCAGTACTGTGGCGTGGACCCCACGCTACGAATGGCTTCACCAGCCCAGCTCTGCTCCAATGCCGCCCTCTTGGCAAATTTGATTCTTCCCATCCTACTATTCCCCTATATTGCTGTATTTCTACCCAAAGCATAGATTACCTTCTATCATAACATCTGCATTTATTATGTTTTATCTTTAACTATCTGTCATCCAATAGGATAATAATTCCACAAGTGCAGAGGATATTATTTATTTTGTTCCTGAATGTATCTTATGCACCTAGAATAATGCTTGGAACACAGGTGCCCTATGTATCTGTCCTACGAATAAAGGCATCCATTACTTTGTTAACCTATTCAGCTCTTTCAACCCAGACAAAATCCTTCACAAGCAGCATGTATTCTGTGAGTGCCAGAGACCTCATGACCATGAAGTGGCCATTTTGAGCCCCGAGCTGGGAGACTCAGGACCCCTCCCCTTCATGCGTGGAGTGTTGCTTGGGGAAGACAGATGGAAATCACTGACTTGGCTGTACCTCACATGTGAGTTATTTTCATAGACTAGCACGCTTCGTAGTCACCCATGAGTTTCTACACAACGAGGCATGCATTGGGATGAAATAGAAGCCAATCATCTGATCTGCTTGTGCTCAGCGTAGGAGGGTCATCCCTGCCTCCCCAGACCTCACCAACCCGAGGACAGGAAGAGAGGGCAGGGCCAGGGGCAGCCTGGGTGCTAAGCCTGCATGTGGAGTCTCCTCTATTCCTCCCCTCCCCTGGCATGGGCACTGCCATTGCCTTGTTCTCCCGAGTGCCAGCCTCCCTGCTGGCAGGCCTGCCCCCACATCACCTCCTCAGGATCAGGGTATCCCTGTAGCTGCTGCTGCTGACCTGGGTCTTGTCCAGGCCGTTAATGCCATCAGGCTTGAAACACTGTAATGACAGACACCGAGAAGGCTCCAGACTTAACTCCCTCTGTTGCTCTTAGTTGCATGGTTTGAGACACTCAGGACAAGTTCCTCATGGGCTGAGTTAGAGGCCATCCAAACAGTGCAACCCAAAAACACCAGCTGTGGGTTGAATCATGTTGTCTGAAGAGTTAGGCTGAAGTTCTCAGCCCGTACTTGTGACTGTGACCTCATGGGGAAATAGGGTCTTGGCACACTTAACATGAAGTCATCTGGGCGAGTCCCAACCAGTAGGACTGGCGTCCTTAGAAGAACAACAGAGAACAGGCCAAGAGCAGGCCGTGGGACCCCTGAGGCAGGGCTGAGAGTCATGTCAGGAGACCCCAAGGGTCAACAGCACCTCCAGAAGCTGGCAGAGGCCAGCCAGGGTCTAGCAGGCTCGGAGGGGACACGACCCTGCCCACACCTCCATCTCACACTGCCAGCCTCCAGCACTGTGAGACGTTGCCTTTGCTTCTTCCTAGTTGTGGCCCTTTCTCAGGGCAGCTCTGGGCAATTGATCGGTGCTCACTCACGGCCACTTTCCCAAGACAGACCTGAGTGCCTGGCTCTCTCTCTGCAGAGTGATTTCCCCATCTTCCGGTTTCCACCTCGGGAAACTGAGGATCCAGGAAACGTCTGCTACCTTTACTTACTCAAGACCGTTAATCCTGTTGTACCCAGGCCCAGAGACGAGTTCTCAGAGCAGAAGCTGTGATTTTTCCAGAAGGTCCCCTGTGTGCCTGGGATGAGACCCCTAGCAGTTTGCCTAACAGTGGCCCCACTACCGTTACCCTACAACCTATAGGAACTTTGCAAATATTAACTGTGTTTCCTCTGTAACCATTTGTGCTTAATCCATAAGCTTAATTCAGTTAAAGATATGCTTAATTCATCTCTCTCATTTCCTTTACACAATGAAATAAGTACATTAGAAAGCTAACATAATCACACAAACTTATGTGGTGAAACTGGTAAAAATAATTGAGAAGCATAACATATAAGGATTGGCAATGCATAAAAAACATTTCCCGCATAGTTTTAAACCTGGATACACGAAGAAAAGAGAAGCAGCAGCATCCAGAGGCTCATTTCTTCTAGGGAGGAGATACTGACCCAATTTCACTGAATTCACTATAATATTCAGCAAGAACATATTTAGTAATGAAATGTGCCTCTAATCTCACCATGCCAATCTTTCACATGGGAAAAGCATTTTTAAAACACAATCCTACAGTCCTTTAATATTTCTTTTTCTTTTTTCTCCTCCTTTTAATTAATAAAATCAAAACATACCAAGAGTACACGGCTAACTAAGCCAGTAAGGTAACTAAGCTTATTGAAAAGCAGAGACATTACTTTGTCAGCAAAGGTCCATCTAGTCAAGGCTATGGCTTTTCGAGTAGTCAGGCTCGTAAATAGTATGGCTATTCTCACGTATAGACGTGAAAATTGGACTATAAAGAAAGCTGATCGCGGAACAATTGATGCCTTCGAACTGTGGTGTTGGAGAAGACTCTTGAGAGTCCCTTGGACTGCAAGGAGATCCAGCCAGTCCATTCTAAAGGAGATCAGTCCTGAATATTCATTGGAAGGACTGATGCTGAAGCTGAAACTCCAATACTTTGGCCACCTGATGCGAAGAACTGACTCCTTGGAAAAGACCCTGATGCCGCGAAGGAGTGAAGGCAGGAGGAGAAGGGGACGACAGAGGATGAGACGGTTGGATGGCCTCACCGACTCCATGGACATGAGTTTGAGCAAGCTCCGGGAGTTGGTGATGGACAGGGAGGCCTGGTGTGCTGCAGTCCATGGGGTCGCAAAGAGTCGGACACGACTGAGCGACTGAAGGACTGACTCAAGGGGGAGGCGGGCTTAGCCAGCGGCGCATGCGTCTCACCGCAGTGGGCGGGACGCCGCAGGTTGATTGATGGCCGCGGAACGAAGCGCGAGGTGCGGACGTCAGCGGAGCTCAGCCGACTCCCTAATACACAAATCATATCTTCGTGCGCCCACGGAGGAGTGTGATGAAAAATGAGGATGGGGAGTGTGTACTGAAATATCTGTAGGATTCATATGCATTTAAGGCTAAGTTGCAGGCGCTACGTGTTTTCCTGACTCAGTCCTCGTGCGGGACTGCTATAGGTTTTGCGCCTGTGCGCGCGCAGAGGACGTGCTTACAGACTCGTGCGCGCGCACAGACTCACCCGCACACACTGTTAGGTCCTCCAGGAGGGACAGGATAGGCGATGGCGCGTTCACCTTCTCGCCGTAGAATGCAGGGAGCACAGTCCTTGTTTTGGCTTTCCCTCCCCCGGGTACTGCAAAGGATGCTGTTTACTGCGCGCCCCTGATGCCACGGCGCGGACAGCTCCGAGGCGCCCCCCTCCCCGCCCCCGGCGCGCCCCCATTTCTCAGTCTCCCCTCCAGCATGAGGCGGCCGTGCAACGCGGCCCCAGCGCGGTGGGTCTCTCTGTCGGGTGGACGTACCTCCCGGCTGCTCAGTGCAGCGTGTGTCCGCGTCCCCCTGGCAGAGATCCAAGGTTCGAGAGCGCTTCTCTTCGGAGTCACAGGGGCGGAGCCAGCCGCTAGCGGGTGCCCACCCCATCACCGCCTCCTTGGTGAATGTCAGCGGCAGGACCCACTCCTCTGCCTGTCCTTACCCAGGCTTGTTTTCTCCCCTCAAAGCAGATCCTACTCCCCCCTCCCACACTGATATCTACTGACATCTATATCCTTACATATTTGCAGAATGTGCCATTCCTCACCTTTGATGCACAAAGGAAGCCAATAACTTTCTAGTGGCATTCGTTTATATCTGCTGCTGAAACTGTGTATCGAATTCGTTTTGCAGCAGAACCAGATTTAACTCATACTTCGCAGTATGCAAGCTGCCTATTAGGATATCCACTGAAGTCCCTCAGTTCACATGTTATGATGTGAAAGTCCCTCAGTCGTGTCTGACTCTTCACGACCCCATGGACTATGCAGTCCATGGAATTCTCCAGGCCAGAACACTGGAGTGGGTAGCCTTGCCCTTCTCCAGGGGATCTTCCCAACCCAGGAATTGAACCGGGGTCTCCTGCATTGCAGGCGAATTCTTTACCAACTGAGCTATCAGGGAAGCCCCTTAAGATAGGTTTTATATTTCTTGCACCAACCGACTTTTGCAGGGCATAAAGATCATTCATAGGAGAACCTGTGCTTAGACACTGAAATGACGGAGCTTATATCTGAAACAGTCCCGAAGACTATGTCTTTATGCCAATTTCTTTTGCTGTTGGTGTACATCCCAAACTGCTGTGTGCCACAGTCCAGATAAAAGACGTCATCCTGGACATCTGTGGGCTACATCCAAACAGCCAAATAAAGTTTCGAGTATTCATTTTTCTTATCCACATGTCCCTCCTTGAGCTGCTCACGAGTCCTCTCCAGATGGCTCTCCTCAGTTCTTCTGTCTCTTTCTCTCTCTCTTGCTGGAGTGAAGAAAGTGGGGAATCGGGGAGTGGATTCGATCCCTCTAAACACCCGCCTCCCTTAGCTGGTGATGCTGCTGCTGCTGCTAAGCCTTGTCAGTCGTGTCCGACTCTGTGCAACCCCATAGATGGCAGCCCACCAGGCTCTCCCGTCCCTGGGATTCTCCAGGCAAGAACACTGGAGTGGGTTGCCATTTCCTTCTCCAATGCATGAAAGTGAAAAGTGAAGGTGAAGTCGCTCAGTAGTGTCCGAGTCTTCGAGACCCCATGGACTGCAGCCTACCAGGCTCCTCTGTCCATAGGAGTTTCCAGGCAAGAGTACTGGAGTGGGTCGCCAGTGATAGTCGACTTACTAACTCCTGACGGAAGTTCACACACATGCAGGGAGCGTGTCCTGCTGTGCACGAGCAGGGAGAAGGGGAAGGCCTGGCTGACACTGCCCTGGACGCCTGGACGCAGCAGTGACCGCGACAAGCAGCTCCCTGTGGCTGTGTGCAGCCCGGCTCTCCAGCCTGGGACCTCTGCAGTTTTAAGATCAGAAGAGTCTGGGGCTGGAAAGAGCAGAGACAACCGTTCTGCTCCTGGTTGTTATTTACGGCCACTGAGAGAACTGAAAGAATGGAGGACATGGTAGGGGAGGGGGGCGGCGGGGGGGGCGGGGGGAGAGTTAAAATTATTATGTGTGCTTAGTCCCTCAGTCGTGTCCAGCTCTGTGTGACCCTGTGGACTGCACCCACCAGGCTCCTCTGTCCATGGAGATTCTCCAGGCAAGAATCCTGGAATGGGTTGCCATGCCCTCCTCCAGGGGTCTTCCCAACCCAGGAACTGAACCCTGGTCTCCTGGATTGCGAGCCAATTCTTGACCACCTGAGCCACCAGGGCAGCCCAAAATTATTATGAATTTGGAACAAATCAGGCCACAGTCTTTACAGTTACTTTATTCCAAGGCTGTGTGCTCTGGATGCTCACTTTTAGTTGAAAGTTGTGAGCAGGTTCTGAGGGTTCTGCTCTTGGTTCTGAGCTCAGAGAAGATCCAGGAGACAGAGTGGTTCTCTCAGGGAAGCTCTGGGAGACCTGGTTTCTTCGGGCCCAGATGACCCCCTTGCAGAACTTGTGGGTTCTGTGTAGATAAGAGGCCTGAACACACGGAGCGCTTCTAAGGGTAGCTTCCAGAGGTGGAGCTCTGTTCTGCATCTGGGCCAAGTCTGTAAGAGGGACACCCCCTCCCCACAGCGTCCCTACCCCACTGGCTTGGTCCCTGCGACTGGCTGGGCCTCCCTGTGAAGCCACCGGGCTGTGGCCTATGCTGGAACCAACAATGGAAATAAGGAGGGGTTCGTGGGGCTTCCCTGTGGTTCAGATGGTAAAGAAACTGCCTGCAATACAGGAGGTCCAGGGTCTGGAAGATCCCCTGGAGAAGGAAATGGCAACCCCCTCCAGTATTCTTGCCTGGGGAGTCCCATGGACACAGGAGCCTTGCGGGCTACAGTGCATAGGGTCGCACAGAAATAGGACAGGACCGAGTGACTAACACTTCCTGGAACTATCCCTCCGAGGATTAACCTGGCCGGGCACCTCCCAGCTCTTGCAGGGGCTCCCCCACTGCTTTGTTCGAGGCCTTGTGGAGGCACAGGAGGGCCTGTTTGTCTTGCTGGCCATCTGCGAGCGCCGGGTATTAGCATGCAGAAGCGTGCCGGGTCCTGCCTGCCGAGGCTGCTGACGTCTTTGCTGCCTGATCGGCATTAATGGCTGGTGGTCTGTTTCGTGTCAATAACACACCCGCACAGAAGAAGCTACCTGCTCCGCGCCATCAGCGCCCACCCATGGGACGTTAGCCTAGGGCAGGGGGCGGCCTGTGCACCCTGCTCTCGGGCAGATCGCGTGTCCCCCCTGTTTCTGGGTGCGCGCACGCGGGGTGCACAGCGGCCAGGGTCTGCTCAGCCGAAGTCCCACTCCCCCCCCCCGCCCCCCCCCCTCCCCGCCCCCGCACAGAACTGCGCTCCTCACCGCGCAGAGGGGAACTATTTCAAGTTTTTCCTCTAAAGGAGGCCAGGCGGCTCAGCCCTGTTTCGCGCGGGCGGCGGGGAGTGGGGGGGCTGGACGCGTGCCAGGTCTGATGGCCCCAGCCGCTTGATTTATGAGTCTGATAATAAAAATCCCATTAGGCTCCTCTCATTGAGAAAAAGGAGGAATAAAAAAACAAGCTGTGTGTGTCACCAAGCGGCATTGACGCAGGCAGCTCTGACGACAGCAGCCGCGGGCGGGGACGCGGGGATGGGGGCGCAGGGCGCCCGCGAGGGGCGCGCGAGGGCCGGCGGCCAGGGTGCTGCCGCCGGCTGCCCTGGGTCCTCTGCGGACCCCCCCTGCCGCGCCCCGCGCGTCCCCGCCTTCACTGCTGCGCTCCCTTCCCCAACTCCCTCCCTCCCTCCCTCCGCGCCCCCGCACGCCTCTGCTACACCAGCCACCCAGATCCACCGGCCACATCTCCTCAACCACCCCATCCCTGCACCTGCTCCGCGCTCCCCCAAGCCCTCCCCCTTGGGCCCCCCTGCCGACCCCCTGCCTGGGAGGTGGGAAGAGAGGCCTGTGCTGGACCCACAGAGAGAGGGGCACAGACTTGGAGGCCGCGGGTCGCTACCCCCAGGGGAAGGGGGCTCAGGCTGGAGGCAGGGAGGCACCACGTTTCTCAAGGACACTTTGGGATGGCCAAGCCCCCGAGGGAGTTGCCATTGCCAGAACCCCTGCAGACCCCTCTCCAGCAAGCCCATTGGGGACGGTCTGAAACCTACTAGAGTCAGTTATTTTTAGTTAAAAAAAAAAAAAAAAGCTTTCAGGTTAACAAACAAGATGAGGGATGCTGTGCTCTGAGGGTGCTGTTGGATCTGGGCCGGGCCAGCATCCATCCGTGGTGCTCTGGTAAAGCTCTGGGGTCAGCCAAGCTCCACTGGAGAAGCCAGGGAGCAGGGTACTGCCCAGTGCAGAGGCCCCTACGGTCAGCTCGGAGGAAGGGGCAGATGCTGCTATGGTGGCCTAACGATAAATGCTGCTTCTCTATCAGAGCAAGCAAAGGTCTGACTGCATGCAAACGTCAAGCTTCCCGGTCACTCTCCACTAGAGCTGGAGGTTTTCATACACTCTCCACAAGAGAAGAGCTGGTCACATTCACTCTTTTCTCTATGTGCTGGGAAATCCCTTATATAAGATTGACCTCGACAACTGCAGTTTAGCCTCAGCCTTACATTCTGACATCCCCCCTGTTGAATGCCCTTGGCGCAGCAGATACATCACTCCTGGTGTCCCAACGACATGGAACTTTCCAGCTCCACTGTAGCATGCAGCAGCCTCATCCGTGGAGGAGATTTTAGAGAAGACCTCTTGTTACAACTTCCTTCTCATCTCCGGCAAATCCTAATTTTATCTTTGAATAGAATACACATCTGATACTCGTACGCTGATATTCAAAGCAGTGTGACTCACGACAGAAAAGAGGCAGAAATCACTCACATGTTGATCTGGTGATGAATGGAAAGACAAAATGTGGCCTGCCTATGCAATGGAATATCATTCAGCTGTAAACAGGAACAAACTTCCAACACATGTTATAGTGTGGATGAAACTGGAGGACCACCATAAGTGATATAAACTAGTCGTAAAAAGAGAAACACTGTATGGTTTCTCTTCTGTGAGGTCTCTGCTGCTGCTAAGTCACTTCAGTCGTGTCCAACTCTGTGCAACCCCATAGATGGCAGCCCACCAGGCTCTCCCGTTCCTGGAATTCTCCAGGCAAGAACACTGGAGTGGGTTGCCATTTCCTTCTCCAGTGCATGAAAGTGAAAAGTGAAAGGGAAGTCACTCAGTCGTGTCCAACCCTCAGCGACCCCATGGACTGCAGCCTACCAGGCTCCTCCGTCCATGGGATTTTCCAGGCAAGCGTACTGGAGTGGGGGTACCATTGCCTTCTCCCTAGAGGAATCAAATTCATGGAGGCAGAAAAATACATTGAAGAGTGGTTGCCAGGCCTGGGAGGAGGTGGGGATGGGGACTTAGTGTTCAGTTGGTGCAGAGTTCCTGTTTAGCACGATAAAAAAGTTGGAAGATAAAGGTGATGGTTGTGCAACATCGCAAATGTGATCAGTGTCCCTGAATTGTGCAGTTAGAGACAGCTGTGTTATGTCTTGTGTTAGTGGCTAAGTTGTGTCTGACTCTTTTCGACCCCATAGACTGTAGCCCGCCAGACTTCTCTGTCCATGGAATTTTCCAGGCGAGAATACTAGAGTGGGTTACCATTCCCCTCTCCAGGAGATCTTCCCTACCCAAGGATTGAACCTGGGTCTTCTACATTGAATGCAGATTCTTTACCATCTGAGCCACCAGGAAGTCCTGTGTTATGTCTGCATTTCATCAGAACAAACAAACAAACGAACATGGATGTCTTCAGAGATGCTCCTTCCTCCAGGACCCCTCTTCAAGCTGCCCATTCTGAGGACCGCACCCCTCAGGTGGGGCCCCTGAGCTGTGGACACCCAGCTTTAAATGTACCCTCTGCTGTCTTGGAACACAAATGAGCGCATATGTGCCGAGTCGCTTCAGTTGTGTCTGGCTCTTTGCAACGCCATGGACGGTAGCCTGTCAGACTCCTGTGTCCATGGGACTCTCCAGGCAAGAATACTAGAGGGGGTTGCCATGCCCTCCTCCAGGGGATCTTTCCAACACAGGGATGAACTCCCGCCTCTTATGTCTCCTGCACTGGCAGGTGGGTTCTTTATCATCAGCACCACCTGGGAAGTGCAGAACCCAAATGAGATGAGATACTAAAAGTCACTCCGGGCTTTCTTTTCCCTTTATACCGATTTGAGAATGTTCCAGAGTGGACTGAATCCTTATTCTCTCTGCATCTTTCCTTTGCTAGTATCCCACCCCTACTACAGACACATATTCATAGAAAGGATTTGAGTTCAGTTCGGTTCAGTTCAGTTCAGTTGCTCAGTCATGTCCAGCTCTTTGCGACCCCATGGACTGCAGCACGTTAGGCCTCCCTGTCCATCACCAACTCTTGGAGTTTACCTAAACTCATGTCCGTTGAATTGGTGATGCCATCCAACCATCTCATCTTCTGTTGTCCCCTTCTCCTCCTGCCCTCAATCTTTCCCAGCATCAGGGTCTTTTTCAATGAGTCAGCTTTTTGCAACAGGTGGCCAAAGTATTGGAGTTTCAGCTTCAACATCAGTCCTTCCAATGAACACCCAGGACTGATCTCCTTTAGGATGGACTGGTTGGATCTCCTTGCAGTCCAAGGGACTCTCATGAGTCTTCTCCAACACCACAGTTCAAAAGCATCCATTCTTCGACGCTCAGCTTTCTTTATAGCCCAACTCTGACATCCATACATGACCACTGGAAAAACCATAGCCTTAACTAGACGGACCTTTGTTGGCAAAATAACGTCTCTGCTTTTTAACATGCTGTCTAGGTTGGTCATAACTTTCCTTCCAAGGAGTAAGAATGGATTTGGGGGAAGAAAAATCATTTCAACGTGTTCAGTTACTGCTAACCTAAATGTATTCATTTCAAATGGTTACTGTAAAGATGACCTCCAATTTAGTGGCTTAAAACAACATGAATGCATCATCTTCTGGTTCAGGAGGTCAGAAATCCAAGATGGTCTTACTGAGCTGAAGTCAAGGTGTGGGCAGGGCTGTGTTTCTCTTGGGAAACATGACTAAACTGAGCTGGGCCTGCTGGACAATCCTTTATTCTCCCGTCTCGAGGTCCATGCTTCAGTCACATGGCAGAGTCCCCTTGCCATGCCGGGTGCTGCCGTCTCAGTTCTGGGGGCTGGGGGAGGCGTGGGCATCTTCAGGGCCAGGATTCTGCCCACCGCCCCAAGGCCCTGGTCAGGGTTCCTGGTTCTGTGCTTGGGAACACTGCTCTCGGTGAACTCGCAGCACCAAGCAGCTTGCTCACAACTCGGTCAACACTCAGGAGAGCAGTCAACTGAGGTTCTCTGTGTGGCTGCTGTTCCAGTGGCTTTGTGCCTGTTTACAAGCCTTGGAAGTCGTCCTGGCCCAAGGGCCCTGCTCCTGGAGTGAGTGGCAGGTGTTGGCTGGGAGTGCGTGTTTGCAACTGAGGCCCCAGAGGACAGTCACCCACCCCATGTGCAGCCTGCTGGGGGGTGGGGCAGACACAGTGTCCCCTCAGGCACGGACCCCGTGGGGACAGAGGACGGAGGCTGAACGCCTGTGCCTGCAGCCCCAGGGGCCCTGCGTCGGTGGGGCTCCGGCTTGGCTATTACGGGCCTGTCACCTGCTTAAGTTGCTTAATATTTTTGAACAAGAGTTCTCGAATTTTCGTTTCTCACTGAGCCCAGCAAATTGTGTGGCCGGTGGTGGGTGGACAGGACACGCTTCCCGGCTGGGAGTCACACAGCTGGTCCTTCTCCCCGAGCCCGGCTCACCACCCCGAGCCCTGCCCTGCACTTTCTGCCCTGAGCACAGTTGTGCCTGGAGGTGGACATGGCGAGAAGCTCAAGTTTACTGCCACAGGCGTGGCGCGGGGGCCAGGAGGGCACAGGACTGATGCCCCTCAGCCTTTATTGGTCAGACAGAGACCCTCTGCTGCGGTCATACGGGACCAGCTGTGAAGCTGCTGGAGGCTGGGACAGGCCTGGGGCTGAGTCTGGCAGCTCGTGGCCTCCCAGATCGCACAGACACTCAGACTGCAAGCAAAGGAGAGCGCAGAGCAGATGCTCCTGCCTTGAGGGAACTTGTTGCCAGTGCTGGGCTGTATAGTTCTCTTCCTGGGGCAGAAGGGGAGGGTAGAATGGTGGGTGGTCCTAGTCACGCCCCCTCCTTCCCTGTTGGTCCCGCCTCCTATCTGGGCCTGCCCTTCTGGACCGCCCCCCACGGGCATGTCTGTCCTGCCCTCTGTTTCCTTCTCACCTGATGGCTTTGCCTCTCAGACGATCCTAACCGTCTCTGTCTCTAAGTATGGGAGTGCATGTCAAGCCGCTTCAGTCGTGTCCAACTCTGTGCGACCCCATGGACTGTAGTCTGCCAGGCTCCTCTGTGCATGGGATTCTCCAGACAAGAATACTGGAATGGGTTGACATGCCCTCCTCCAGGGGCTCTTCTGATCCAGGGATCGAATCTGCGTCTCTTATGTCTCCTGCACTGGCAGGCGGGTTCGTTACCACGAAGAACACCTGGGAAGCCTGCCCCTGATCATGAGATTATTTTTCAAAAACATTCCTTTTTTAGGATTTGTTGCAAGTCAGGGAGACTTCTTTGCTTTCTAGAAACTTGCAGAGATCATCGTGGACTGGGTCCATGGCTAGGAGGGAGGGAAACGGCCGAACCTCAGAGAAAAGGAAGATCGTGAGTCTGTCGTGGCCCTGAAGACTCTTAGCTGCTGGCCTGGGATAAGCTGATCTTGAGTGCCGATTCCTGGGCCCCACGTCGTCTGGTTCTTTCCGTGTCCTCACTCTTGTCACGCATCTCCCTGGCCGGCCCACCTCTCCCCTGTGTCTAGAAGGCTCTTTCTCTCCTGAGCAGCTCACAGGCCGCCCTCCTCCCCTACACCGGCTTCTTGCCTCCTCCTCTCCTGGTGAAGGCCCGCTCTGATCTGAGGTCCTATGAGAAATACCACTTCAAAGATATCTTCTACTGCTTTGCATCCCAACCCCAAACACAGAGCATTACGGGGATCTCTGCTTGCTCGGGGTCACTTTCCCTCATAGCGTGAACTATAACTCGCGGCTACACATTGACACACATTGTTCCCATCTCATCATCTGTCTCACCAGCCCTGAGACAGTCAGCTCCACCAGACGCAGAGCCCAGCAGACGCGGAGCCCAGCAAACTCGGAGCCTGCCAGACTCGGAGCCCACCAGACCTGGAGCCCGCCAGGCACGGAGCCCGCCATGCATGTATAGCCTCTGCCACGGCGTGTGTGCTCCACACTCGTCTTCTGGGACCAAACAAATGAAAGGATGGGGTCATAAGCAACTGGGATGAGCTGAAATCCAGGTCACAGGGTGCTTGCTTGTTCAGCTGTTTAAATTCAAGCTCTTTGTTAACAGGGAAGGCTGCTTCAAACTTGAGGACCATGAGAAGGGTGGATCTTACCTCCTTGTTTCTGTGAGCGAATAGCAAGTCTCCAGTCATGCTTCTGATTTTCTTCTTCTTTCTTATTTTCCTTCCCACCTGCAGTGTGTTTCCCAGTTTCTGCCGTTTATGTTTCCTTTTGTAATTATTTGCAGGTCAAATATTTTATTAGCTGTTTTTAGCATGTATTTCGGAGAAGGCAATGGCAACCCACTCCAGTACTCTTGCCTGGAAAATCCCATGGACAGAGGAGCCTAGTGGGCTGCCGTCTATGGGGTCGCACAGAGTCGGACACGACTGAAGCGACTTAGCAGCAGCAGCAGCAGCAGCAGCATGTATTTAACATAAATGTGTCTCAAGATATGGATGAAACTGGAGCCTATTATACAGAGTGAAGTAAGCCAGAAAGAAAACACCAATACAGTATACTAACGCATATATATGGAATTTAGAAAGACGGTAACGATAACCCTGTATGCAAGACAGCAAGAGACACAGATGCTTAGAACAGTCTTTTGGACTCTGTGGGAGAGGGAGAGGGTGGGATGATTTGGGGGAATGGCACTGAAACCTGTATAATATCATATAAGAAATGAATTGCCAGTCCAAGTTCGATACAGGATGCTTGGGGCTGGTGCACGGGGATGACCCAGAGGGATGGTACGGAGGGGGAAGTGGGAGGGAGGTCCAGGATGGGGACCACGTGTACCCCCGTGGCGGATTCATGTTGATGTGTGGCGGAACGAACACAACACTGTAAAGTAATTAGCCTCCAATTAAAGCAAATAAATTTAAATTAAAAAAAACCAATTGGTGGACACAGGAAAACTTTTTGAAGAGACTTTAAGATATTTTAAATAAATTAAAGATGTTTATTACCATCTGCACTCAACGTGCATAGGATTTCTACAGATTAATGCGGTTAACTTTTCCATTCTGATCTTTGTTTGAGTTGAACGTGTGCGCATACATACCACAATAATCCTTTTACCACACTTACTGTATACATTTGGTTCAGCATTGCCATGGTTACCAAAATACGTAATTGAAAGAAAACTTTCCCCCAAAGATCCAATTTTAAATGGGTTACATGCTGAGACAGTGCCTTCTTTGATTTGTACATTAGTCAAATTCTTAGCATTTCTTAGTGGAACATTCCAGATTTGCAAGAGAATCGCCAACGTTTCAGACCTTGGTGAGTATGTTGAGAACAATCTCAAACCTGAGAGAGGCATTTTCGCAAGTGTTAGTGATATATTTATTTATTCTTCGTCAGTCGCTCAGACGTGTCCGACTCTTTGGGACCCCATGGACTATATGTAGCCCCCCAGGCTCCTCTGTCCATGGGATTTTCCAGGCAAGAATACTGGAGTGGGTTGCCATTCCCTTCTCCAGGGGATCTTCCTGATCCAGGGATTGAACCCCAGTCTCCTGCACTGGCAGGTGGATTCTTTACCTCTGAGCTGCCAGGGAAGCCAATGGCTTCCAGGGAAGATTTCCCTTTTTCCTGAAAAAGCAGGTGCCAGTCACTGTCACTTTTCTGCTCTCATCTTCATCCCTTGAACACGAAATGGCACCTGGCTCCAAGCAGCCATTCTTGCCGTGAAGGGCCCAGCAGGAAGAAAAGGCCAAGAGGTGCCTGGGGCGGCTTGGGCATCGTTGAGCCCCTGACCAACTAAGGAGGCAGCCCACACCCAGACTCGCTATTCTGTGAGGGCAGGACGGTGGCATTTCTCTGGCTCTGGAAGCCTGACTGTGCCAGTACCCTGGGATAAAGGGGTCTCTGACTGGTCCCCCTGGGTGCTGTCCGAGGATGGGACAGCGTGTCCTCCAGAGAGCTGGGGAGAGAGTGGGGGAGCTTCCTGGGGCAGGCGGCAGTGAGTGGAGCACTAACAGTGGCATCGGGCCCCAGGCAGGGTGTCCTGGCCGAGGGAAGGGCCTCGGTCCTGCAAGGTGGACTGTGCAGCCTCTGGTCCTCCGGGCAGCGGGCGCTTGAGGAGCTGGAGTGGGAGGAGGAGGCAAGGCTGCAGAGATGGCGGCGCGCACTGGGGCCAGGGTGGTGGGCGCTGTCCTTCCAGGAGGGTTGCTCAAGGCTGAGCCAGGACGCAACCTGCGCAGGCATCTTTTCTGGAAACTCCCCTGGGCATGGGGAGGGGGACTGTCCATGACCCCGATAGCTTCCAGGCCTGGGAGAGGGTTGAGAAGAACAGTGGGGTTTTTCTAAGAGCCGCTGGGAGAAGGAGACGGGGTCCAGCAGGGACGCACGGCAGGACCACTCAGTCTTGGCTGGGTTGGGGTTGTGAACCAGGCCTGACCCATGGGGCCGTGAACACCATCCACGCACAAGGCGGCCTGAGCCTGTGGACCCCAGGCTCCTTCTGGAAACCTAGTCCAGTGGAGCTGGAATCAACGCATCAGGATCTTTGGTACAGGTGGATTAAGAAATCACAGTCAGGCTCCTGAATACTGCGCCTCCCCTGCGCAGCTCTCTCTCCTCTCTTCCTGCCGGGTGAGGGACTGCTTTTATTTCTTGGTCTCCGAGTCAAGCCCCGAGAGACAATGGCAGGGCACGCACAAAAGAGCCTCTTCTCACTCTGCCTTTTTTTTTTTTTTTAATGTTTAACCTTTCTTTGTGAGCCAATTAAACTCAAAATAATCATCCGAGATCTTAAGGAAAAAAACCTAAGTGCTTTCCCCTGGATCACAGGTGGTTAGTGCCATCCCTCGTGGGTGGAAAAACAACCTTAGACTTTCAGGACTGTATCGGCCTCTTTGTTAAAGTTCCATTTTGAAATCATCTATTTCTTGGCGAAGCTCTTTAAAGAGGGGGTGTGGCATTCCTCTCAACCTGCTGGCGCTCTCACTGCGGGCTTCACGTAGGCTCCTTGAAGAAGCAGAACGCTTTGGGACAAGGCAGCATCTCCCAGGTGAAGGAGTTCAGCCCTCTTATAATATAAAGATGGACGATAAGATCCAGAGAGATGAAAGAGCACGGGCCAGTGGTGTGTTAACTGTGGTGAGGATGAAAATGAACCAAAAAATGCAGATTTGCAACATTTCAGTTAAATGTTCCCTCCCCTCCCTTTTTAGAAGTAAGATGTTTCAAAGACTGTGGACAAATCGGACAATCAGAAACAACTGAGAGACCCGTGGACAAGATAGATAGCATCCAGGCATTTCTGTCTATGAATGGCATACACGTTTGCTCCTTAAACCAATCTATTAGGGAGTTGGGGAACATATTATTTTTATCTCTATCTTACAGATGAGGAGAGGAGTCTTAGTGACATCAAATGACTTCCCCAAACTCACAGAGCAAGAATGTGAGAGAACTGAGAACAGAAATGAGGCCTGGTTCCAACTGATTTCTTCCCCGCACATTTATTTCATAATATAGCGGAATACCAGGTTCTAAATGTATGTGCTCAGTTTAGTAGACAAGAGTGATAGAGGTGCATGTTCATATCATGTTCTGGTAAGGCTTCCCTGGTGGCTCAGACAGTAAAGCGTCTGCCTACAATGCGGGAGACCTGGGTTTAATCCCTGGATCGGGAAGATCCCCTGGAGAAGGAAATGGCAACCCATTCCAGTATTCTTGCCTGGAGAATCCCATGGACAGAGGAGCCTGGTGGGCTACAGTCCATGGGGTTGCAAAGAGTCGGACATGACTGGGTGACTTCACATAAGTTCTTCTCACCCCAAGGTGCCTGAGGATGAAGCAGACCCTGGACCCTAACCTTACCAGTTCAGTGAAGCAAATTACTTCTTTAAAAGTTTTCTGTTTCCACTAACGCAGATTTATTTACATTTGGGGATTTTTTTTTTTTTATGAAATGAAATGATTGGTGAATTGTAAACCGATGGAAACCTTTGAAGAATTTGATAATACCCAACAAGGCTGTGTTCATGTTTACACGGCAGTCCAGCTCGAGGCTGGGAAAGGAGTGCATCAAAGCTATATATTGTCACCCTGCTTATTTAACTTCTATGCAGAATATATCATGTGAAATGCCCAGCTGGATGCACCACAAGCTGGAATCAAGATTGCTGGGAGAAATATCAACAATCTCAGATATGCAGATGACAGCACGCTAATGGCAGAAAATGAAGAGGAACTAAAGAGTCTCTTGATGAAGGTGAAATAGGAGAGTAAAAAAGCTGGCTTGAAACTCAACATTAAAAAAACTAAGACCATGGCATCCAGTCCCATCACTTCGTGGCAAATAGAGAAAAGCAGCAGTGACAGATATATTTTCTGATTTTCTTTATTTTCTTTGGACAGATTTCTCCAAAATCACTGTACATGGTGACTGAAGCCAAGAAATTAAAAGACACTTGCTCCTCGAAAGGAAAACTCTGACAAACCTAGACAGTGTATTGAAAAGCAGAGATATTACTTTGCCAATAAAGGTCCATATAGTCAAAGCTATGGTTTTTCCAGTAGTCACGTACAGATGTGAGAATGGACCAAAAAGAAGGCTAAAGTGCTAAAGAATAGACTTTTTGAGTTGTGGTGTGGCAGGAGACTCTTGAGAGACCCTTAGACAGCAAGGAAATCAAACCAGCCAATCCTAAAGGAAATCAACCCTGAACATTCATTGGAAGGACTGATGTTGAAGCTAAAGCTCCAAAACTTTGGCCACCTGATGAGAAGAGCCTACTCACTGGAAAAGACCCTGATGCTGGGAAAGATTGATGGCAGAAGGAGAAGAGGGAGACGGAGGATGAGATGGCTCAATGGTATTATTGACTCAATGGACATGAGTTTGATCAAACTCTGGGAGATAGTGAAGGACAGAGGAGCCTGGCGTGCTGCAGTCCATGCGATCCCAAAGAGTTAGACAGAATTAGCGACTGAGCAACAACCAGCAGGTCCACTCCTAGCAATTTACTCTGAAGTTATACCATCCACAGTATGAAAATATAAATGCACAACGCAATTTTTGCACTTATTTGTAATTGTAAAGTTTTGGAAATTGCCTTAATGTCCAAGCATAGGACATACATACATCAGAGTTGTTTTTAAAAACTGAGGAAGGGGAACTTCCCTGGCAGTCCAGGGGTTAAGACTTCCTCTGATGCAGGGAGCACGGACTCAATCCCTGATCTGGGAAATAAGGTCCCAGTGCTTTGGAGTGCGGACAAACGTTTTAAAAAAACGGAGAGAGAAAGATTGAAAAACAGCAGGGAGTGATTTCCAGGAGATGTTACAAATGACAAACAGCAAATTGCCCAAGAGCATAAAGAGTATAAGTTCTGTGGAGAAAAAAAAAAAAGAGAAAATAAGAAAACAAGCATATCCACTCACCTTTACAGAGGAAAGGTTTGCGATAAACTAGGAAACAGTGAAGTTGGTTTCTAACCAGGCTTGGGGGCAGAGATAGAGTAGAAAGAATTTAGACGGAGGACCCTCTCTCCAAAGATTTAGTCTTGACTTTCAGGAGCAAATTTAGGAGCATACCTGCTCAGAGAATAAAATTACATCAATGAGCCTGGAAAAGGGAAACCTCTGAACCTGAATGGACACAGAAACAAAGGAATCCTGTCGTCCTTCATTTAAAGGAGAGGAAATGGGAGGGGATACGTAAGACAGAACCAACCAGTGTACTCTGAATGCAGGGTTGGCTAGAGGTCTTCTGGGTACAGTGTCCTCTGAGAGGTGCTGGGAGGCAGGGAACCCTGACCTCCTTGAGTTTGCTTCTTGCAATGGAGACAGCACTGATGGCAAAGCCAGCTTGCAGACACCTTGTGGAGCTGAGCAACTGACTAAACACCTTGATGTGGTTGGGAGGGGGCGGGGGCGGGGGGTCATCTCGGTGATAAAGACCATATGACAACAACATGGGAAATTCAGGAAAGACCCTGACACAGGAGCGCATGTATGTTTGCCTATGTGCGTGTGTATGTACATAGCGTGTGTGCTGACTGCCCAGATCTGTCAGCTGCAAGGGCCGAGAAGAAAGGACACCCTCAGTAGCAGTGAGCAGCCCTGGTACCCAGATCTTGGTCTCTAATCCCACAGCAAGGACCAGCACTCCTTGAAGAAATGGCTGATTTCAGGCTGAGGCAAGGATGGTACAAGATAAGCCTGTACTATCTTACTGTGCCAACAGTCAGGAAGAGTTCACCAAACAATGACCTGTGTGCAGGAGCCAGTTTACAGGGACCCTCACAGATTCCTTTATGGACCAAACATGAGCAAAAGAGCCACATACAGAGATGAATCACAGGGCTTCCCTGGTGGTCCAGGCGGCGCAGTGATAAAGGATCCCCCTGCCTATGCAACAGACGCAGGAGATGCTGGCTTGACCCCTTGGTGGGGAAGATCCACTGGAGAAGGGAATGGCTACCCAGTCCAGTATTCTTGCTTGAAATCTGATGGACAGAGGAGCCTGGTGGGCTACAGCCCATGGGGTCACAAAGAGTTGAACATGACTGAGCACGCATGGAGCAAATATCCTGGTTAAGAGTCTTCCTGCCAATGCCAGGGACATGGGTTCAGTCCCTGGCTCAGGAAGATCCCATATGATGCAAAGCAACTAAGCCTGCACGCCTCAACTACTGAACCTGCACTCTAGAGCCCGGGGCTGCAACTCCTGGAGCCCAGGTGCCTGGAGCTTGTGCTCCACGACAAGAGAGGCCATCCCAGTGAGAGCCCTGGGCACCACAACCAGACAGCAGCTCCCACTCAGCACAGCTAGAGCGAGCCCACGTGCAGCCATGAAGACCCAGTGCGGCCAAAACTACATATGCAAATAAAACACATCTTAAGAAAGAAACGAATTATGAACCATGAGAACTGGGAATCTGTGAGTCCCTAAGTTTTCAATACTCACAACATCACAAATAAGCGGACACACGCGTGTGTGAATCAGGGAGAAGGGAGGCTCTCGCCCACCCCAGGGCTGGCGAGTGAATGCAGAGGGTGTGCTGAGTTCACAAGCCGTCCAGGCAGGAGCAGACCAAGCCAGAACCCTCAGACTCGGGGCAGATTTCAACGAGGAGCACAACACTAGCCACTCTTCCCGGGATGCTTATTAGCCATGAGCATGAGGTCAAACACGTGATGACACAGTGGAGGTGTCAGCCAAGAGCTGGGCCAGGATTCAGACTCTCAGGGAGAACTGAGTGGACATCAGGGCCTCTGGAGGCGATAGTCTGGTGAAAAACAGCCTCCTCTTGGCAGCGTTCCAGCTGAGATCACCCGAATCCAGTCCTGCGGAAACATCTAACCGACTCACGCCAAGAAATGGACGGTTTACTGCAAAATGAGGGGAGGGGGTGTCCACAGTCCTCCAAAATGCCTGTGTTGTAAAAGACAAAGAAGGCTTCTAGAAATGGTCCAGAGTGAAAAAATTCAAGACAAGACCAGTTCAATGAAATCCTTATCCATAGTCTTTCAAATTGTGGGGCTGGAGAAAACTCTTGAGAGTCCCTTGGACCGCAAGGAGATCCAACCAGTCCATCCCAAAGGAAATCAATCCTGACTATTCATTGGATGGACTGATGCTGAAGCTGAAGCTGTAATACTTCAGCCACTGGAGGCGAAGAGCTGACTCATTGGAAAGGACCCTGATGTTGGGAAAGATTGAAGATGGGAACAGAAGGGGGTGAGGAGGATGAGATGGTTGGATGGTATCACTGACTTGATGGACATGAGTTTGAGCAAACTCTGGGAGATCATGAAGGACAGGGAAGCCTGGCTTGCTATAGTCCATGGGGTCATAGAGTAGGACGAAGCTTACTGACTTTACAACAACAGACTGCATTCTGCTTTGGAGGAGAGAGCGAGTCTAGAAGACATTGGATCTTGTGTCACCAGGAAGGGATAAGTGTTCAACTGCATCAACTCCCCCTTCGCCAGAATCACATACATTGACCTCCCCCCCACCCCCCAACCCCGCCACCTGATTGGAGTAGTTTCTCAGAGCTACCTGACATGCTGTCTGCCGGGCTAGAGCCCTCATTTTGCCTCAAATAAAACTTACCTTGCAAAATAAATAAAGTAAAATAAAAGACATTGGATCAATGGATAAAACTGGAATATGGACAGAGGTGAGAAAAAGTATTTTATCAGGTATGTTTATACAGTTTATACAGCGCTACAGTGCTGTGTTTATATAAGGAAATATCCTTATTCTTAGGAAATGCACACTGAAGTATTTCAGGTGTAAAAGGCCAAGAGATAATGCACGCTTTACTAATGAGAAAACTAGAGACCATGCGTATGACTAACACTTCACCAGAGGAGGGTCTGGATATCAGAAAGGTCCTTGTACTGTTTTCATTCTTTCAAGTTTTCTGTTATTTGAAAGTATTTCCAAATAGAAGACTAAAAAATGTGAGTGATGACTTCTAAACAGATGAAATATTTAAGATAATTAAACCACACTACTTATGGAACAGACAGGATGTGATAAAATTTCTGCATTTATATAATCAGTTCAAAACTCTGAACACAGTCCACAGCTATACTGTCCTTCCTTTAAATAGAAAACAAACCACCGCAAGCCCACTGCTGTTTGTCGGTGTTACATTATTTGCCCTCATTTTCCTCATTCATAGCCCAGCACTTGGGACTAGGGGATTAGTTTCATTACTTAATTGAAGGTTCCTTCCACTCTGCGAATCAGTGATTAGACTCTGTTTAACCCATTCACAGTGTTAAATAAGCTGCTTTCAGACTTTCTGTGTCTACAGTTCCCGTTTGAAAAATCACTTCCCACAACTTAGAAGTTCTTCCAGGAGCAGAAATGCTTGTGCTCGGCGGTCAGCAGAGTCCTCACCCCTGTTTTCCAAGCAGGCCACTTGGTCGGAAGCCTGCTCTGATTTCGCTTGTTTTCCCCAGACTGTTCTTGGAATCAGTGAGAATTAACACCCAATTATCCAAAGATCTCACTTCTTGGGACCAAAAGAACCTGGAAATGCTTTTCCAAGAATCAGGAGGAATGAATGAACCGTCCCTGAGGGAGGCAGCCCCCGCCCCCTCAAGCTGAGCCTTGCAGGTATCAGAACAAGCCCCAGGCTGCCTGCCCGCCCACCCCGAGGCTTTTATTCTAGATGGAGCCGGGGAAGGCCAGGTCACAGCCAGGATGTCCTGACTGCAGTTGGGGAGTTGCCCTCAGAGCCCACGACCTTTGCTAACTCGCATCACTGGTCCATTTCCCCTTTTGGCAGTTTCAGCGAAAGGGCCTCATCCACATCCTGTCCCGTCATCTGATGCCTTTGGGGGAAGCAGTGGCCAGCGAGCGGGAAACTCAGGCTCCCCTTCCAGGGTGACCAAGCGGGCCTGCCCCGAGTCCTCCCCCGAGCCCCGCCCCCCTCACCTGCTCAGGCTGGCAGGTGACAGGGGGACATGGGGTTTCCGGATGTGCAGAGCCGGTGACCGATCTCAGCCCTTGCTTGTGGCGTCCAGTGGTGCCAGCCTGCCTGCTCCTTGACGTCAGCCTCTTTGGAATCCTCAGCTCAGCTGGGCTGAGTTTTCAGATGCTACTTCAGAAGATGGGCCATCGCGTGAGCACCCAGAACTATTTCCGGCATCCTCACTTCCTCCCTCCTCTCACCCACGCGGCCAGCCCGGTTCCCTCCTTCAACTTGGGATCCGTGAAAGCAGCCTCTGGGCCGCCCACTCGCCCTGCCTCTGGTCCCGCTTCCTTTCCACCACTCTCCAGCTGTCTCCCTTGCACACAGAGGACTCCATCCCACCTCTTTCTCGAAGCCCACCCACCAGGGCCTTCAGAATATGGCTTCAACTCCTCAGCCTGACACTGGAGCACTGGGCCTTCCAAACAATCCCTCTCCTGCCTCTGGCCCTGGGGGGCCTCCTTGGGGGGCACCCCACAGCGTGCCAGGCCACCTGCAGAAGGCACGCCGCAGCCCCAGGGCCTCTTCTGTGCCCGGGGATTGCTGCAGAGACTGGGGCCTCTCCTGTGCCTGGGGGTCGCTGCAGAGACCAGGGCCTCTGAGCTTTGCCCCCAAGCTCAGTGGTTGCTGAATGAGTATAATGTTGGGTGTGCAAGGGGGCATTCTAAAGTTTTGGGAACTGGGCATTTACTCTCTAGATGAGAAGGGTGGAAACCCACTCCTAAAGGGCTCAAGGGAAGGAGTGTGGTCTCTGAGGACTCAGGTCAGCCGGGGTCCTTTTTACCTCTGTGTGGACCACAGCAGGCTTAAGGCTTGGCAGGAAAGAAAAACCCAACAGGGAGATAAAAAGAGAAAGAAGCGATGGAAGCAGAAAGTGACTGAGCAGAGAACTGAGTCACCCAGAGGCCTGACTGGTCTCAGGCAGGGGCTCCCACCCTCCCAGATGGATGTTTGATCTGGGGACCATTGTGACGGACGGAGGCCGCCTGCCAGCCTCCAAGCCCACCTTCTTCTAGTTCAGTTCAGTTCATTTCAGTTCAGTCGCTCAGTCATGTCTGACTCTTTGCGACCCCATGGACCACAGCATGCCAGGCCTCCCTGTCCATCACCAACTCCCAGAATTTACCCAAACTCATGTCCATCGAGTCAGTGATGCCATCCAACCATCTCCTCCTCTGTCATCCCCTTCTCCTGCAAACCCAGCATCTCCAGAATGTATGGTGAGTGAGGAACTTCCCTGAGGCCAAGTCTACTTTTTGATGCAATTATAACCAAAGGCAAAAACCCCCTGTCCTCGAGAAGCTAGCAGCTGAGGGTGAGACAGAACAAACAAGGCAAATGAGCAAAGCAGAAGAGGCGGCCAGAAGTGCTATTCCTGTGCGAGGACAGGGGCTGGAACTGAGGGCAAGTTCTAGGTGAGGTGCCCTCCAGGGCTTCTCAGAGGAGGCCCGTGAGTAGAGGCGAGGAGAAAGAGAGGTCTTCTTGAGGGTCTTCAGTAGGAGGATCTGGAGGGGATCCGCAGTTGCAGAGGTCTGAGTGGGTTCTAGGAAAGTTCTGAGGGGGTTCTAGAAAAGTTCTGAGGGGGTTCTACGAAAGTTCTGAGGAGGCTCTGAGTGGGTCCTAGGAAAGTTTTGAGGGGGTTCTAGAAGAGCTCTGAGTGGGTTCTAGGAAAGTTCTGAGGGGGTTCTAGGAAAGTTCTGAGGGGGTTCTAGAAGAGCTCCAAGTGGGTTCTAGCAAGGTTCTGAGGAGGCTCTGAGTGGGTTCTAGGAAAGTTCTGAGGGGGTTCTAGGAAAGCTCTGAAGGGGTTCTGGAAGAATTCTGAGTAGGTTCTAGGAAAGATCTGAGGGGGTTCTGAGTGTTTTCTAGGCTAATTCTGAGGGGGTTCTGGAAGAGTTCTGAGTGGGTTCTAGGAAAGTTCTTAGTGGTTTCTGGACTAATTCTGAGGGGGTTCTGGAAGAGTTCTGAGTGGGTTCCAGGAAAGTTCAGTGGCACTGGGGACCAGGGAGTGGGGAAGGAAGAGGGTGAGCCAGAGAGGGATGCCAGCCGCTGCAGGGACCCGGCATCACTGTGGGGGAGACGCCAGAGACCTGGTCGTGCATCCTGACCGGCTCTGATGGCCGCGTGACCGGCTCACGGGCAAGGCGGGGGCAGGAGCTGCAGCCCAGGCAGGAGGCGGTGGAGCTGGGCTGCGCGGTGGGGGCCGTGGAGCCCGTCCAGGTCCAAAGGTAGAGGGAACAGCAACTGCCGACAGATGGAATGTGGGGGGCGAACACAGAAGGAGTCAACTGTACCCCAATATTTTGGCCCAAGGGCAACAGTGAGGATGAGACATCCTTTTACATAGGTGGGAAGAACTGTGGGCAGAGCAGGTTTGGGGTGAGGGTGAAATCAGGAACCCAGTGAGTCCTGATGAGTTTCTGGTGCTTTTTAGACACCCAGGTAGAGGTGTGAGTGAGACAGGCAACCCCAACATTTCAGGGAGAGCTCTGAGCTGAATATATGAATGCTGACTCTTCAGGGTTGAGACTGGACTTAAGAGCCGGAGGCAGAGTAAGACTAGCAAGGAGGCGAATGGCAGAGTAGGTAAGGGAGCCACGGGCAACTCCAGCATCAAGCAAATGGGGAGACGCAGATTCCGCTAAGGTGACCCAGTGGGAATGAGCGGGAAGGCAGGATGGAAGCCGGGGACGGTGTGTCCACAGGAGGGAAGGGGACCCAAGACTCTGTCCAACACGGTGCGCAAGTCAGTTAAGGCTGAGGCTTAAGAACTGACCTTTGCTCTAAGCACTCAGGGTGACCTCTGACCTGAGGCAGAGCTGATTTTGCTAAGTCCCTGAATTAGATCTCCTCAGACCATCCTGTAGGCCTGGATTCAAGAGCCAGTGAGAGGAGAGAAATCAGAGACAGAGTGGTCAAGGGGAGAGAAACTGGGTGGAGGGATACAGGATATGTGTCAAGACTTGTTTTTTCCCCATGGGAGACAGACGGACAGCATGCTTGGGGTGGGCCCGACCCAACAGAGGACTTGGGAAGCGGCGCAAAGGGAAGGCGGTTACTCTAGCAGGGAGATGGGCCCGGGTCAGGGCCTGAGGTTGGAGAAGGGCCCCCCGGAGCGGGCACCCAAACCTGGCTCAGAAGGGTCAGCAGGTCAGCCTCCCTGCTGCTGGGCGTCGGCAGCAGAGACGCCCGGGACCTCTCGGCCACCCTGCTCTCTGAGTCCCATGGCAGCTTTTGCCAGCGTCCATCCAGCGCCCGCAATGAGCAGGGCGCCTGAGAACTGTGGGATCCCAGAGGAGAAGTGGGGTCGGGGGGCCCAGGAGGGGGCGCCGCGTCCCACTCCCCGGCGGCGTGGGCCTCGCCAGCCCTTGGTTCCCCGCAGCAGCGCGCAGCGGACGCGAGCCCACGGATCCCCAGAGAGCTGGGCTGCGAGGGTGGGAACCCACCGCTGCGCGGTCCTCCGCAGCCCGCACCCCTGCGCCCTGGGGTTCTGGAACCCAGAGGGCGCCGGCTTGTGCCGCCCAGGCTGAGCAGAGGGAGGTGATGCCCGTGGCTTCGGCCACTGTCCCGCGCCTCCTGGCCGCTCCCATCGCTGTGGCTACGATCTCGGTCGCCCCGGACTGGGCCTGGTTGCCTGCGCGTCCTGGCTCTCCGCGGCTGAGCGCAGCTCGCTCTGCGTTTGGCCTTCCAGCACTGCAGGGGCAGTAACAAGAACCCCCGGGTGGGAGGCCAGGCTCTCGGTCCCTCCAAGGTGGCCGTTGGGGAGTCCACCCACCCGCACCTAGGAGAGGGCGCGGGTTCCGCGCAGGAGGAGCGCCCCCAGCGAGGGCAGCATCCCGCGCGCCCAGTGGTCCCCGCGCGCGGGCACGCTTCCATTCACTGCGGCTCGCGGAGCCGAGCGGCCGCCCAAAGACTCAAATCGAATCTATGAATGGGGAAGAGGGAAGCGAAGCAACGTCTATTTCCACTCCCCGCTTCCCCGCCCTCTCCCCTCCTCCCTCCGGGCCGCGCGAGCGGGGCAGGGGCGGGGGCGCTGCGGGGTGCGCGGTCAGGAGGTGGAGGGGGGGGGGGCGCGCTGCGAGTCTGGCCGGAGACAGCACTATTTATAAACTCCGGGGCTCCAGGACAAAGGAGGCAGATCGGAGTCCCCCACCCCCAACCCCCACAGCCCCAGCGCCTCCCCGGGCCCCTCCCCAGAGACTTTGATTTCATCCCCTCCCCGCCCCGGGCGGGCTGGCAGGTGCGGGGGTGGGAGCCGTCTCCTGCCGGAGCGGCTTTGCCAAAGGTCCGGCTGCTGACGTCGGAGCGCCCGCTCCTGTCAATGAACGGCAGCGGCAGCCTGGGGACTGGCTGGCAACGAGGCTACAGACGTCATCGCCTCCTGTTGGACGCGAGGGGGGGTGTCCGAGCCGCAGCTCCGGCTTAAAGGAAAACTATCCAAGTTCCAGGCAGCCGGGGAGCGCCGTTCCCGACAAGCACATGCACCCACAGCCCGGTGCGCGCGGGCACACGGGCGGGCACACTCGCGCACTCGCACACAAGCACACTCAGACACGCACGCACCTTCGCACCCGTGTTCCCTATAGGTGTGCGGTCCAAAGTTGCGGCCGCAAGGAGGGTGAGCTGAGATGGACCGGTCTTCCTTGGCGCCTGGGCGAGGCTTTCCTGGAGACCCCCCAGAAGGACAAGAGGGCAAGAGGAAAGACCCCCTCGGCTTAGAGTTGTCTCCCCCCTTTTCCGAGATGACCAGCGCGAAATGAGGACTGCCCCAAGCCTTTGGGGCGTGCCTGCGGAGCGGAGCCGGAGCGAGTGTTCTTGGAGAGGTCGTGAACTCGGGCCACCCGGGCTCACGGGCAACTTGTTCTGCGCAGTTCTCAATGGAGCCCCGGACCCACCCGGCTCCTGGCTCGCCTGCTTCCCACCCCCCCTTCTTTGCTGCTCCTCTTTCTTTTAAATGTGTGAAGTTGAAGTGGAAAGCAGATAGGTGCTTCGCATACTTTGGTGGGTAAGTGGACTCTTGCTTTTACCTATTACTTAACCCTTGGGAGTCTGGAAAAACTAGAATCTAACCTTTTCCCTATGTCAAAAAAAAGTTATCATTTCCCTCATCCCTCTGGGCAATAAGGAAGTGCATGTGTGTGTGTGTGTGTGTGTGTGTGTGTGTGTGGTCTGGGGACATGACTCTCTTGAGGAAGGGATGTTGAGGGGAAGTGATTAAAAAGAAGAGACCCAAGTGGGTAAAACCAGAAGCCTGGAGGGGTGGCAGAGGAGGTGAGGGGGTCCGCAGCCAACTCCAGTGACTCCAGCCTCGCCCAGCCGGCGCTCCCAGCTCCAAGTTCTGGGGAAGGCTGCCCTCCAGCTGCAAAAGGCCGCGCTGCGAGCCTGGGTCCCAGAGGGCCTCGGGAGTCGGCCCCCACCCTCCTGGCTCCCGGGTTCTGAAGGGGGACAAGACCCCCTCCCCTTTCTGCCTCTGGGCTCTGCCGCCACTCTCCCGGGCCCACCCGCCACCTTCCCACCTCCCCCAGCCCCTTTTGCAAAAGCCCAGATGATGTCACGGCCAAGGAGGGGGTCTGTGCCCCTAGCACCCGAAGGCATCACTTTTTTGGCATCCTGCAGCCTCTTCCTTCCTTCCTTCCACCCAGTTCTCCTTGCAGTCCTCTGCAAATACTTCCTCCCCAACGCCACAGACACCCCCACCCCACTGCCCAGGTCCTCAGTTCTTCCCAGGCAGGGCCAGCAGTCCTGGTACCGGCACCCACCCACCCACCCTCTCCTACATCAGAAAGAAACCGGCCGAGGGGCCAGGAACCTCCTCTCCCCGATTTTGTTGGGTCTCTTTTTCCTCTGGGCTTACCCTTCCAGGGGAAGGAAAGAGAGGAAGGAGAGAGGGAGAGGGGAAGAGAGAGAGAGGCAGGGAGAGAGAGACGGAGAGAGAGAGCACACAGCCCCCTAGACGTAGGTCTGCAGGAACCGCTCGTAGGATCTCAGTGCCCGCCTGCCCGCCAGGTCCCTGCCTCCGGCAGCCTTCCTGCTCCTCCGAAGTGCCTTCCCTCCTCCGGCAGCCGTCCCCCCAGCCCTCTTCCCGGCTCCCTCCCCTTCAGCTAACCCCACCTTCACTCTCCTCTCTGAGGTTGTGAGGGGGGAGGCTGGGGGTGGGGAAAGAGCACCCCAGAGCCCCAGCCCCGGCAGAGATGTCGAAGAAGCGCAAAGCCCTGGAGGGTGGAGGCGAGCCCCAGCTCCCGGAGGAGGAACCCACGGCCTGGTTTGAGGGCGGCTGCGAGGAGCAAGGTAGGGGGAGGGGGGGGGAGGCACGGGAAGGAGCCAGCCAGGGAGGTTTGGGAGTTGAGAACCTCTGCAGGAATGTTCCAGCCTTCCTCCACAGCAGCTGCCTTGTCGGAGCAACTTGAGCCCACTTTCCCCCCCCACCCCACAGATGGGATTTTGCATGTGTCTCCGGGAAATTGGGGGTGGGCTGGGATGGAGCTGATGAGGCCCACACTGAGGACCCACCTTTGCCTGAACTTGGAAACTCTGTGTGGGGGGTGGAGAGGGGGCGGGAGGAGTTTGGGCCCCGAGGTTGCTGGCCATTCCCCCCTCCCATTCCCCCAGCTGCCTGGCCGTCAGGGCCCTGGGGGTGACAAGCCGCCCCACAGATGTGTGGCCTGCACTGACGTCTTGTGCAGGACACCTGCGTCTGCAGGGCGGGGTGCCGGGGTGTCTGGGGGCTGCCGAGGGCCCTGGGGAGGGCTGCTGCTTTCTCCCAGGCTGCTCTGGTCGGAGGATGCTCAGGGCTGCGTCATGTTGAATCCTGAGCCCCTGCTCAGCCAGACCTCCCTATGCAAGCTCCCCAAGTTGGAGGGGAGGTCTGAGGCCAATCCAGTGCTGGGCTGTGATCTCAAGGGGAGATGCTGGAGGTGCCAGCAGCCAGGGGACCCTTGGCCTGGAATCAGACCCATGAAAAAGTGAAGGTGGGGAATTTCCTAGGGAAGCCAGAGTAGTACTTGGATATCCGACTGCCACATGAAAGGAACCCAAACAGACACCTTTTATTTCACTGAAAGCAGTCTGAGTCTGGTTAAAGGTAGGCCCAAGTGAGCCAGGCAAGCTCTTTTCTGGGCTGTAGGCTAAAATACAAAGGAAATAGGAACCAGAGGCAGGTGTTTGGCTGCTGGTGGAGCTGTGGACGAGGAGCTGAGAGGGCATGTGGGCAATGCGCAAGGGCTCCTGGTTGGTGCTGCTCGGCGTCGGGGCAGGGCCAGGCACCCGGGGACTGGGTGTGTGTCTCAAGATGGAGCCCATGGCTCTTCTCCTTTGACGTCATGAGAGACACAAAGTCACCCAAGTCCTGGCTGCTCACAGAGCCTGGATGTGTGTGTCCACTCAGCACTGCGTGTGGTTCATGTGCGTTCTAAAGCCAAGGTTCAGACCTGGCTGTCCCCTAGCAGTGGGATTTAAGGGAAGCAGATGTGAGCAAAGCCAGCCACTCACCCCAGAAGAGGTTGCAGCTCAGTGTCTGCCCGTGTTTTGACTTTCTTGGCTCAGTTACCATCTGAGAGCAGAAGTCAGTACCTTTCGTCCATTCATCTTGCTGCAAACATGGCATTTGGTAAGACATTCAGCTATTGCAATGACTGGTCGGTATTTTTCCACCTTTGGGGAGAACAACTCTGTATCACCACGGGTGTCTGACAGATTCATCAGTCCCATACTCAGCATTTAGTGTTGGCCTGAGGTTGCTCTCAAAGGTGCATACCGTGTTCCCTTGCTTAAGCAACTGGTGAAGCCTATGGGAACTGACGTGATCATCCTGGTAACTAACAACCTGTTTACATTTTTATGCCATTTTTTAAGAATTAGTGAATGCCTAGCTGCCAGTTATAAAAAGCAATAAGAACACTATTTTAACAAACATTTATCGTCCTCTTGGTGGAATTGTGTGGTATTAGAATTTAAAAGCTACATGCTGGAGGTCTTGCACCAACAATAAGAAAAATCCCACATGCCCGAGTGTGGTAGGACCCGGCCGAGTATATTTTGCAAGCCACGATGGGCAGTAGTAAGTACCTGTATCTGTGGTATTCAGAGGTTATAATAATTTTGAAGTGACTTGCTGTATAGATGCGCTTTGTTCAAACTTGGAACTGTCTAATGTTTTTACTGTAGCCTTTGCTTTGGCATATAAAATTGGTACTGGATAATTGCCTATAAATACGTAACTGTAGAAACCATGAAGTGTGTGAATACTCAGATATCACAGGAGGGTGAATGCATTCACTTGGGAAGTGGTACCAGCGATGCTCACCGAATGCAGTGGCGACCATCTCTACGTTTACGGCAGTAGGGCTGTGGGTACCTGGACCACAGGAGACGGGAGGCCAGGTGGAGACCTGGGTCTGAGTGGCAGGTGGCTCTGCACTTGCGCTGAATGAGCAGGGACTCTCGCGCGTGGCTGAGGATCTGGGTCTTACCTCCTCTCCAGCTCAAGGTTGGTGTTTTCCCTCTGAGTCTTTCAGCCAAGCTTGACAACCCACGCACCAAACAGCAGAGAAAGGTGCTGACCTGGGATATCAGGAGGGCTGTCTTCTGAGTTCCGACAACTTGGAAGGCTGATGCGCTTGTTCATTTCAACCACTGAAAGCACATTATGGCATGTATTAGATTAAGGCAATTGGAAATTAAGTTTCAGAGGGAGCCACTGATTTCAAGACCGCCTGTCAGCAGGTTGGCTCGGTTTAAAGTTTTAAACAGCTGATAAGCAGGCAGGCTGCCTGGAGAGAGTGGAGGGGGAACTTTGAACAGAAGGACAGAAAACCGTTGCTCCTTTCCACGTCCTGCCAGCCTGCGCCCAGTCAGGAGGGTGGGTCTCCACTCAGGCCCCAGGCAGGGGTTTCCTGTGACGGCCCCTATCTTGTTTCTAGTTTCTCTCCTAGAGATTCCTTATGGGATGAATGAAGATGGTGAATGGGTCGTTGTGAACACACATGGATGGTTCCCTTTTTCTCTCTGACCTATTTGTTCATCTGGAGCGAGTGGCAAGTGAAGTGCCCTGTGCTAGTTGGGCTGAGCATTTCTTTGGCTGTCCATTGAAGTCATCTGGTGTGTGTGTGTAAAATCGTGACGATGGTCAGAATATGGTTCTCTTGTGGCTCCAACTTCTCTGACCAAAAAGTTCACTCTATTGATGGGAGGAATTTGCATGCAATGTTAAACATGCAAAGGTTTTGCCTTCACAGCTTAGAGGAACTTGGTGTGCAGATCTGCAGTGGCAGCCACGATTTCCGTTTTGTTTCTACTGCCCTTTGTGGCTTTGAACGTAGACACGAGCGTGTGTTAGAGTTTCAGCTGGCCGTGAAGATGATGGGGGCTATATGTCAAACACCGCATGGGATGAGGCTATGGTGGAAACACCGAATAATTATGTTTATTGGTCTTACCCCTTAAGGAGATACTTCTATTTTTTTCATTCTCTTCAGTTCAGTCGCTCAGTCGTGTCCGACTCTTTGCGACCCCATGAATCGCAGCACGCCAGGCCTCCCTGTCCATCACCAGTTCTCTTCAGATGGTGCCTTTTCAAGGAATTCTTATTTACACAGAAACTTTGATTGACTCACACAGCATTGCAGCAGTTGGGCTTCCCGGGCGGCTCAGTGGTAAAGAACCTGCCTGCCAGTGCAGGAGCCACAGGAGACGTGGGTTCCATCCCTGGGCTGAGAAGATCTCCTGGAGGAGGAAATGACAACCCTCTCCAGTCTCCTTGCCTGGAGAATCCCATGGACAGAGGAGCCTGGTGGGCTACAGTTCATGGGGTCTCGAAGAGTCGGACACGACTGAGCAACTGAGCATGCACGAAACCAGTTAAGGCTGAGCTCTAGGTTCTAAGCTGACTGCATCTACATGACCCTCTAAAGTCAGCTGAAGTGATTTTTTTCCTAACAGATTAATGGATTAATTTTTTTATTTTAAAGAACAACTGATTAGATTTTTATTATTATGGAAGATCTCTTGAAGAGTGGTTTACAGTCATGAATGTGAAAGAGAGGGCATGACCCCTGGAAGAAACTGATGCTAAAGAAAATCTCACAAGCACACATTCTGCAGAATCAAATAGAGTTATTGTCCAGGTGCTTGGTTTTTTGATTCTCTCCTTAGTTTCTCTGGCTCCCATCAGAAAGGCCAGGTTGCCCTGCGATGTGCCAAAGATGGTGGCAGGAGGAGGGGAGCTCAGGGGGAAAGAAGGACAGGGATACACAGTGTGGCGTCCGGGTGGAGCCTTCACCCGTGCGCCAGAAAGGGAGTCCCGTGTGTCTGAGGAGACTTGCCTGTCCCCTGTTCCTGCATCTGTAGCCTCAGAAGGTTGAACCAGATGACCTGGGGGGTCCAGTTTCCAAGACTTTGAATAGGATTGCATGAAGAAGCAAGTGGGTTAAACCATAACTGACCTCCAAGCTTAAAGTCTAGCTCACAAAGAAGATGAACAGCGGTTCTTACTGACCCAAAAGGCTGGGGAAGGGAAGTCATTTAAAATCTGCACAGTTTGGGCAGGCTGGTGGCTGGCGCAATGCTCTCTTTCCATTCTTTCCAGAACCACCAGGCACTCTGGTGGGGTGTGAACAGAGGGCACCTTCTCATCTACGATTTCGCGGCAGCTCTTCGCCGTGCAAGCAGTTCCATCGAGGCACTGGTTCGCCAGCCCCTCCCTTTCACCACAGACACCCCTTCTCCCCTTCCTACCAGTGCAGACACAGGACTGCAGATAAACAGAGGCGAGAGCCACAAGGAGATGCTTCCACGATGGGCCTTAACCCTGTAAGTGGGACCTCGGCTTCTCAGCTAACCCGGAGTTATCTTCACCTTGTTAGGGGGAGGAGAGCTGCTCAACCGTGATGTGAGATGGTTGTTAAGAGCTCTTCAGCTTTCCCATTTCTTCTTGATGAGCATGGCATAGCAGTCACAGCTGTCACTCTCGCCATATTATGTACACGTGTACACACAGACATACATACATGTATACACACACGGTAAGAACGGTAAATATCACATGAGGGTATAAAGAATAAGAGGCAAAATATGTCTATCCTCCCCTAACCCCACTAGCCTTTCCCAAAGGTCACCAATGTGACCAGGTTATGTCACTGACCAGCATTCTGGCTGTATACAGCCGTCCTTTAATATCCTCGAGGTATTGGTGCCAGAACTCACCGCGGATACCAAAATCCAGGAACGCTCAAGCCCCATAGTCAGCCCTCCCCATCTTTGGCTCAGCAAGTGCAGATCCACCAACTGTGGGTCATGTGATCCTGTTTGTATTTACTGGAAAAAGTCTGTGTAGAAGTGAACTCGTGCCATTGCTCAGGGGTCAACTGTACCGGGGTGCCTACTTGATACCCCTTCCTGAGACAAACGCAGGCATTCAGTGTTGACTCTTCCCCAGTCTTTCTTTGTTCACTTACCCTCGTATTGGAAATTTGCCGCCATATACGGATCTGCTTGGTTTTTATTGTCTGTGTAGATTCCGCAGCACAGTGTAACAGGCATTTCTGCAGCCATGCTCAGCGTCTGATTCTTTGTGACCTCATGGACTATAGCCCGCCAGGTTCCTCTGTCCGTGGGATTTTCCAGGCAAGAAGTGGAGTGGGTTGCTATTTCCTACTCCAGGGGATCTTCCCCACCAAATCGACCTAACCTGAAGCTCTTGTGTCTCCTGCATTGGCAGGTGGATTCTTTCCCACTGAGCCATTAATTGAATTCTTGTGGGATTACTAGTCTTTTGTTTTTATAAAGAATGTTATAACAGACAACTACGTTGTATTTTTTGAGCACAAGTGTGAATGAGTCTTGGGGTCTCCCAGGTAAAGAACGTCAATGGCAAAGAATCTGCCTGTCAGTGCTGGAGACTCAAGAGATGCAGGTTAGGTCGCTGGGTGGGGAAGATCCCCTGGAGTTGGAAATGGCAACCCACTCCAGTATTCTTGCCTGGAAAAATCCATGGACAGAGAAGCCTGGTAGCTGTAGTCCATGGGGCCACAAAGAGTCGGACACGACTAAGCGTGCATGCATGCACACACACACACGCACGTGAATGTACCTGCTGGTAAATTTCCAGATACAGAAGTGGGGTCAAAGAGGTGACAACCACCAGAACTCCACCAAAGGCCTGTTTGCCCACAGCTGCCCCAGTTTTCCTGTGCAGCTCGATCTACTCTCACTGTGGAGATTCTACTTCAGGGACGCGAAATCGGAGTGATTAGCAAATATAAGCACGCTCCTCGAGTCAATCAGTGGGATAGAATATTTGAGGTCCGAGCAGTACTAGATGTGAGGTGACTGTAACTGTGATGAGGTTCAGGATTTATGGGCCAGTGTTTCTTTTCCAGCGTCCTGCTTGGAGCAAATGTGGATATGGTACCGCGTTCTGTCCCTGCCAGCTACTGTAAGCAGGCACAGGGTTTTGATTTTGCTGTAAATTCATGTAAGAACAGAGAGAGAGTCGTGCCATTTAGTGTGCATGTTATTATAAAATAGGACATGAATACACTTCCTGAGGTGATCCATGAGAACCCTGGGCGGTGTAAGCCTTGCTCTTGAATTCTCTCATGACTGCAATGATGTGTCTGGGTTTCATGACTTTTGTGCATTTTGTATACTTTGAGATTCTTAAATATTGACAGAGTATAAACTCGCAAAGGGCAGGGGCAGTGTCTTAGCTGGTGTGCTTACAGAAGGCTTCGTCTAGAACGGATAATTCCTGTCTTGCCCTTGATATAGTACATGTGACACAGTAGGCGCTGGGTTGCTTAAGTGAAACGACCGATGTTTTTGTAACTCAGGCCACTTAAAGTGTTGAGTATTCTGTTTAATAGTGACCATGATAATTCTACTTGTAAATGGCTAGAGATAAGGAGGAATATTTCTACTGAGCTATAAAATCTTTCATTTGTGAAAGAACATTGGCTTTGAGATTAAGCACACACAGATGATTAGAACAGTGTTGCATATTTATAAAAATAGTTGTCCTTACGACTACATGAATTTTAAGACATTAATGCCTTGGACTAATGAGAGGGAAGTAGGAACAGCTTCTCTTCTCCCGCTTTCTATCTTGAAAAGGGTTTTATCGACAGAAAAACTATAGGACTCATGCAACGCCTGAGAGGCCCTCTCCTCTTCACCTGTGGCACCAGTGTGACAATGTGATACAACGTTGGACTCCATTTCTGATGGTTCCCTGCAGACAGCTTTCAGATACCACCACCCAGCTTCCCGTCTGCTCCAAACCTAGGCCAGCTGATCCGACAGCCCACGTGGTCCTTCCCTTGGTGCCAGTGGGGACTCAGTCCACAAGAGCCCCAAACCCTGCACCGCCTGGAACCGCAGTGAAACCCACACGTGCTGGCTCCCAGGCCACTTTCAGACACATTTTCAGGAGTCTGCCCCTCTCCCCTAGCGAAGCCTCATTATGGGAGAGCAGACTTTCCCACACTCTCTTGATGCTTGTGTGGGATCACCGGTCTGGACATCCAAACCAAATTTCAGATGAGGGGGGTTCACCTCACTCCTGAGGGGCTAGGACAAACTTTGGCTATGCTGTCGTCTCCTCTTTCCCTTTCTCTTCTTTCTCGTGGGAGGATTATTATTTTTGGCTGAACCACTTGAGAGTTATTTGCAGACATTGTGATGACTTAGACTCCAGATTTATTTTCTAAGAGCAAGGCATTCTCCTAAATGACCACAATCCAGCAACCCCACTGAGGACGCTTAAGCATTGATAGACTATTATCTAGCGGGAGCACATGTTCAAATTCCCCCAATAATAGTCTGTGTTCTTCCCTCTCGATCTAGGATTCTGTCAAGAATCGCGTGTGGCATTTAGTTGTCACGCTGTCTTTAATCTAGAGGTGCTCCTCGCCTGATGATCACAGTCAGGTTAACTGTCTTGGACAAGGATCCTCACTGCCCAGGTGACATTGCATGTCACATCAGAGGACACGCGATCCTGCCAACTGGCCCTGTCACTAGTGAGGTTGAGCTGGATCACCTGGTTGGATGAGATGGTTGGATGGCATCATCAACTCGATGGACATGGGTTTGAGCAAACTCTGGGAACTGGTGATGGACAGACAGGGAGGACTGGCGTGCTGTGGTTCATGGGGTTGCAAAGAGTCGGACATGACTGAGCGACTGAACTGAACTGAACTATCTCTGAATGTTATAAACGTTATATCCATGAGAAAAATCCCTAATGTATTCCACACACTTTAACATGGCAATATTTGCAATCCAGATATAGGATCTTGATAAGTGGACTAGATCTTATTCTTCATAGTAAAAGTCTATACAGAATTTTGATTCATAGAAATAGTTATTCCTACCTACCATGGATGTTGAATTTGATTCTTATTCATTTAAATAGTAAATTGTGCTTGCATTGCTGACTCTGAAGGAGGAGGTGTTGAGAATAAAGATGAAATATCCCCTGGGTATAGAGTCTTGAGTGAAGTTGCTCACAAGGAAGATCCTATTACTTCTGTTTGGGGAAGGATTGCCTGACAGGAATCTCTGCCTAGGAAGGTCCATAACTTCACTTTAAGAAGGGAAGAATAACCAGGAGGGCCTTGTTTTTTTCCCCAGACTAACCTTGAGCTGTCATGATTTTGATTTCTGACTCCTTTTTCTACATCAAGACTATCATTTGCTTGCCTTATCTGGGGCTTGCCTGGGCTAACTGTGAAATAGAAGGGGAAAGGGGCAAATGTGACTTTATGCCACCCCCTGCCCTGCAATAATAAAGCCATATTTAAATAACAGGTGCTGTAGCTGGCAGACAGCTTTCAGTCATCTTAACATTGAGCTATAGAACATCTCTCAGGAAAGGAATGTTCTTGGTTTGGAAAAATACTCTGATGCACAGCAACAGAGAGAGGTGAGACCCTGGCGCCTCGGGAGCAAGAGTTTTGGTTGCTCCAGCAAAAGGGAGAGTCCCTGAGTGTAAAGGAAAGAGAATGTGAGAGGGAGCAGAAAGCAGGGTGAAGGCCCCAACTCAGAGCAGGAGCCCTACTGCGGGGCAGGTGACGTGGGCACAGAGGCCATGGGGCCACTGGGGGCTGGTGCTCAGTGGACGCAGAGGCCAGGGGGCTGCCGGAAGCTGGCCCTCGGTGGACACAGAGGCCAGGGTCCACCAGGGGCTGGCGCTTGGTGGACGAAGAGCCTGGGGGCCGCTGGGGGCTGGTGCTCGGTGGACACACAGGCCAGGGAGTCGCCAAGGGCTGGCTCTCAGTGAACGCAGAGCCCAGGGGCCGCCGGGGGCTGGTGGTTGGTGGCTGCTGGAAGCTGGAATGCTCTGCGTGTCCTCAAGTCTTCGGTAAGTCTATGGATTTCTTCACCATCTCACTCATAAATGGGAGCCAGTGAAGGGCCTGAGTCTCTCTCTGGGCCGACGTGGAGCAGACCTGAGGTGCGGAAGTAGCTGCCAGACCCAGGTGAGCCCGTGAGGTCTTGTGTCGGAGACTATTTTTAGGACTGCTGAGTATCTCTAGGTTGTTGTTGTTGTTGTTCAGTCGCTAAGTCGTGTCTGACTCTTTGCGATCCCATGGACTGCAGCACGCCAGGCTTCCCTGTCCCTCACTATGCCTGGAGTTTGCTCAAATTCATGTCCATTGTGCCAGTGATGACATTCAACCACCTCATCCTCTGTCGTCCCCTTCTCCTCCTGCCTTCACTCTTTCCCAGCATCGGGGTCTTTTCCAATGAGTCAGCTCTTCACATCAGGTGGCCAAAGGATTGGAGCTGCAGCATCAGTCCTTCCAATGAATATTCAGGGTTGATTTCTATTAGGATTGACTGGTTTGATCTTCCTGCTGCCTGAGGGATTCCCAAGAGTCTTGTCCAGCACCACAATTCAAAAGCATCAATTCTTCGGTGCTCAGCCTTCCTTATTGTCCAACTCTCACACCTGTACATGACTACTGGAAAAATCATAGTTTTGACTATACAAACTTTTGTCAACAAAGTGATGTCTCTGCTTTTTAACACACTGTCTAGGTTTGTCATAGCTTTCCTTCCAAGGAGCAAGCATCTTTTAATTTCGAGGCTGCAGTGCTATTCAGGGTAAATCTCTCAATTCCAAACCCTGACCGTAAGCTGTCTTTGGCCACATCACATGTTCCCCCAACTTGAAGTTCATTTGGAGCTCTTTGGTTGTAGTCACAGCTGAGTCTCCTGTTCTAAGTATGGTGTCACCTCCGGCTTGACATTTAGTAAAAGATTGCATGGCATTGTTGCAACCCTGGTTTCGCTCAGACCCAGTGGATTTCAATAACCCAGTTTGAAATGATAGGGATTGGGTCCAAACCAGCTGCCTATCGTAAATGATGAAGTTGATAATTAGTCTGTATAAATAGCAGTAACTTACAGAGCAGGAACAATTTCCTTTAACTTCATTAGGAATGTCCGGAGCATATCAGTCAGTTCAGTCGCTCAGCTGTGTCCGACTCTTTGCGACCCCATGGACTGCAGCACGCCAGGCCTCCCTGTCCATCACCAACTCCCAGAGTTTACCCAAACTCATGTCCATTGAGTTGTTGATGCCATTCAACCACCTCATCCTCTGTCGTCCCCTTCTCCTCCTGCTCTCAATCTTTCCCAGCATCAGGGTCTTTTCCAATGAGTCAGCTCTTCACATCAGGTGGCCAAAGTATTGGAGTTTCAGCTTCATCAGTCCTTCCAATGAACACCCAGGACTGATCTCCTTTAGGATGGACTGGCTGGATCTCCTTGCAGTCCAAGGGACTCTCAAGAGTCTTCTCCAACACCACAGTTCAAAAGCATCAATTCTTCAGTGCTCAGCTTTCTTTATAGTCCAACTCTCATGTCCATACATCACTACTGGAGAAACCATAGCCTTGACTAGACGGGCTTTTATTGGCAAAATAACAGGGAAAAGTAATTTGTCATAACATATAAGAAAAATTAATTACCGATGGATAGCCAGAGAAGGCAATGGCACCCCACTCCAGTACTCTTGCCTGGAAAATCCCATGGATGGAGGAGCCTGGTGGGCTGCAGTCCATGGGGTCGCTAAGTTGGACACGACTAAATGACTTCACTTTCACTTTTCACTTTCATGCATTGGAGAAGAAAATGGCAACCCACTCCAGCGTTCTTGCCTGGAGGATCCCAGGGACTGGGGAGCCTGGTGGGCGGCCATCTTCGGGGCCACACACAGTCGGATACGACTGACGCAACTTAACAACAACAGTAGCAGCAGCATGCTAATTTAATCCGTCTCCCTCTCTGCTGAATATTAAGCTCTTTTCCAGCCCATTCCTTTCAGTGTTTGCTCTTCAGTCTCGGTGGTCAGACCTGAGGTCATTGTCATCTGATGGTCTCAAGTGCACGAGAATTGCCAAGTGGAACTGAATGTTGCAGGGACAGGATTTCGTGAAGTTCATGAAAGTGATGTTGGGAATAGCTCCCTTTATGGGCCAAGTCATTAACCTTGAGTTAGAGGAAAGACACTGGCGAGGGTCGCTCAGGCCCTGCTGTGATGCGTTTCCATCCCACCCTAGCCTCTCTGCCAGGCACCTGAATTGCCGCCTGGCCTGTGCTCAGTGCTGGCCACCCAGGGTCCACGAGCCCGGGGTCAAACTGGGCACAGGATGGCCCGGGACAGACTGTTGGCCGAGACTTTCTTATTGTGCTTACTTTGTAACAGTCTGTTTCCCCCATGAGAATACGTTCTTGATTAAGACAGAAGCCTGTTCGGTCTTTATTCCTAGTGTGCCTCTCCCAGTTAGAGTATAACCTGGCAGACATTGGGTCCTCCTTAAACACTTGTTGAGTAAATGCATGAAGGAACAATGGAAGGCCCTTTTTAGGAGAACTTTTCTGTGGACTTAGGATGCCCAGGATGTAGGCAGGAGAGGGCTGAGGTGGGCTTTTGCTGGAGTGCCCTAGCTGTGCTCCGTGCCCCCAGCTGTCTTGCTTCAGCCCTTCCTTGCTGTGAGTCCCTCTCAGTTACAAGTGGTGAAATCCAAAGGGGACTTCAGTGGGAGGGGCTCTGCAGGGAGTCCCTGGGGGTGGGTCGCAGATGGAGCGGAGGGGGCCTCCAGCCTTGGACGTGGCCCCTTCACCTGCCTCCACCTCCCCTCGTTGACGAGGCAAACTGCAGCTCCAGGTCAGACCTTAGGACCAGAGCAGAGAGGAAGGAAGACCTTGACACTGCTGGCCTGGCCTCCACATCCCAAAGACAGAACTTTTCATGTGACGGATGGGGCAGGGTCTACTTCTTGAAGGAAGTAGGTACATCAAACACAGTGGCCACCTGGGGCTCCCTCCCTTGCAAGCGCGAGCAGCCCATCGCTGTCTCTTCTCCTGCAGGAAGGTCGCCGCCCCCTCTCCTTGGGTGTGAGGGTCTGCTGCACTGTGGTCCTGAAGAGGTTTCAGTGTGGTAACGCACGTGCCAACGTGTGGTCAACTAAAAGTAGCGATGCAGACGTAGAGACTTGCTGTCTTTGGTGTTCCTCCCATCCCACCCCTTACGGCACCCTCCCATTTAGCTAAACTGATACCTTCTAGGAATAGTTATCCAGACATGAGTATGAATAAGCTTCAGGACCTGGTGATGGACAGGGAGGCCTGGCGCGCTGCAGTCCATGGGGTCGCAAAGAGTTGGACATGTCTGAGCAACTGAACAGAACTGATGGGGTACTTACCAAGTTTCTTCTTCCTAGAACTCCTGTTCTCCACTCAATCTCTCTTTCTGGAAGCCTGCATCCTTGGAGGTCCTTCTGAATGTCTACCTCCTCCGTGAAGCCATGGCCATCTCCACAAGGGGAGGGAGGTAATTTTTCCTCCTGAATCTAGAATCTGGGATTCTCGGTGGCCTTAAGCACTCACCACATTCTGCATGGCATGAAGGTCATTTCAGTTTTGGTACCCTGGTGCCCTCTCCTTGGCCTCAAAGATTTTGGAGAAGAGGACCTCTTTCATATGCCTCCTTCCAGCCATTAGAATGATCAGTTGCAACACTAACCTTACCCGTGGAGGGAAGATGAAGAAAACCACCCATGTATGTTTGCATTCATAAGAAGCTGTGCATTAATTCTTAGTGACACTCTATATATGGTGTGGAAAGCAATTCTAAAATTGTTACAACTTTTGTAGCTTTATTTAAGAATTACTTATAATGTAGTAGACTGATTTAAGTGGTATTTGGCAGATAGTAGAAAGCATAAGGGTAAAACATTTTCACGTCAATGGCTGGTTTACAGGGTGGCTAATTCATAAGCAAAAATGCTTAAGTTCTGCTAAGAAACTCTGTGATGTTATTGAAGAAGGAGATTGCACAGATATCCAAGAGAATGAACTGTGAAGTGAAACTGCTCAGTCATGTCCGACTCTTTGCAATCCCATGGACTGTAGCCTACGAGGCTCCTCTGTCCATGGAATTTTCCAGGCAAGAGTACTGGAGTGGGTAGCCATTTCCTTCTCCAGGGGGTCTTCCCGACCCAGGGATGGAATCCAGGTCTCCTGCATTGCGGGCAGACGCTTTACCGTCTGAGCTACCAGGGAAGTATGGAACTGTGATAAGGATTAAAAAAAATTCACCTGGAAATTGTTACTGTATTTGTAGACTAACACTGGTAATGCCCAGCCATTGCACTTTTATTTGGACACTTCCGTAAAGGTGCTGTCTTCACCTGTGCTTGGATGGGGTGTGTGTGCTAAGTCACTTAAGCCTCCTCTGTCCCTGGATGAGGTGTGTACTAAGTCGCTTCAGGCTCTTCTGTCCATGGGACTCTCCAGGCAAGACTACTGGGGTGGGTTGCCATTTCCTCCTCCAGGGGATCTTCCTGACCCAGGGAGCAAACTCCTGCTTTGGCAGGCAGGTTCTTTACCACTAGCACCACCTGGGAAGCCCCATGGTGGTCTTTAGTTACTGATGTTGTGAGCCTGTCTTCATCTTTCAGGGGCACGTTGCTGTATAATGTACATCTTTAGACTGCCAGGGACTGTTGGAGGTTTCTTCAAAATGTTTATTTCTTGAAAAGATTTCAAGCTTTTGTTCATATAATACCCTCCTTTGCCAACTTCAGTGATCCTCAATAAACCCTCCTTGTATCTCTCCCTCGCAAAACATGCTCGGGCACCCTCAGAGCCCTCAGCTCCACCACATTTTGGAATGGTCTCAAACCAGTGCTTTTTCAGATTGTGGTAGCAGTCTATTTGTGAGTCATGGCATCTATCTTTAGTAAGCTCAAATCATATTTCTCAAGACTGAATGGAGTGGGGGGAAGGGAGGGAGCGGGGTGAGGGGGCGGGGACAGGGAGACGGCGAAGGAGGGGAGGGCAGCGTGATGGTGGGCCCAGTAGGCGGCAGGTGCTGTTCAGTGGCGTGTGCGTGTGTGTGTGTGTGTGTGTGTGCCGCATCTGGTTCTATTTTAAAATGAACTTACTGTGAGTTGAAAAGGTCATAAAACCCTGGCCTAGACCACATTTTATAATACCTTCCTGACAGCAGATAGCCCACAGTACCAGAGTTGTTACGGGTCCTTGGGCAGGGGTGAAGAATCCTCCTGTGATGCAGGAGACCCGGGTTCAATCCTTGGGTCGGGAAGATCCCCTGGAGAAGGGAGTGGTAACCCTCTCCAGTACTCTTGCCTGGAGAATCCCATGGACAGAGGAGCCTGGAGGGCTACAGTCCATGGGGTCACACAGAGCTGGATAAAACTGGGCATGCATGCAAAGCCAGGGATTATCTTGGTGAAAAATTAAATAAATAAATCATTTATGATTTAATGCAAATCTCTTTGGATTCAGGCCCACCTCTAAGAGGGCTCTAGACTGCCTGTGTTAGCTGGAAGTGAAACCCAGTAACACAGTGGTATCTACGGGGCTCAGTCCCAGGTGGGTTATCGCATCCCTGTCTTACTGTCAGCTAAGACTCCCGGGAGAGCCTTGGTTCCCCAGTGAGACTGGAAGCATTTTCAGGGCGTGATCAAGTCTTCATTCCAGTCGTTCTTCCAGTAATGAGCACCGAGTAGCTGTTCAACAAATGGTTTTACGTGAATGACCAAGAACCGGGAACACACCTGAGCGGTGGGTGCCCACACAGAGGTGGAAGGTGAGAGGGAAGGAGGCCAGGAGGCCGGGGAGAAGGTCCACGTCTGGGTGCTCCCGTCAGGGCGGCGGAGAAGGCAGTGCAGGGAGCCTGGGGCCCCTCTGGGTCTTGGCCTTGCCCAGGGGCAGTCCCCACCAGTGGCTTGAATCCTTGTTTCCCTGTTTCTCCACCTGGTGCGTAGACAGAATGTGCTCTGCTTTCCACCGTAGAATGAAAGGCACATTCTCCTTCCTAAAATCATGTTTATGTTCTTGAAACTTTTCACGCCTAATTTGTGATCTTAATGTGCTTGTGCTGGGTGCTGTGCTAAGTTGATTCAGTTGTGTCCGACTCTGCGACCTATGGACTGCAGCCTACCAGGCTCCTCTGTCCATGGGATTCTCCAGGCAAGAATAGTGGAATGGGTTGCCATGCCCTCCTCCAGGGCATCTTCCTGACCCAGGGATCGAACCTATGTCTCTCATGTCTCCTGTGTTGGTAGGTAGGTTCTTTACCTGGGAAGGCCTTATGTGCTTGGGGAGTAATTAACTGTCTGTGTTTCTTTAAGTGAGATTCTCCTCGGCTTCCTTGTTATAGACTGTACCTTTTCTGCTTAACCCCTCACACTCCAGGAGCCTGGACTTAGCCTCTGATATTTATGCCTTGATTGCTACTTTGTCAAGTATTACTTGTTATTTTATATTACTTTAAAATGTTTAAAGTTAAATTAGAGTCAAGTAGTAGGTACATATAGTTCTTTAGTTTTTCTCCATCCAGTGTGAAATCTTACTTATCAAATCTAGATGTGATAGGTAAAGAGGTAAAATAATGAGATAAATAAATAAAAGCTTTGTGGCTGCCTACATGCCAGTTTGCAAATATCAATGCCAAATTATCTCTGGAAATGTCTGGAGCAGCTGTGGTTGTCAGTATTGCTTCAACCCCCAGGTCTGATGATTTAAGCTTTCCATTTTTCTTTTTAAAAATTAGAGGCGATACATGACTATTGTTTTACTCTCTTTCCTTCTGTTGTCAGAAGAAAAATTTTATGTGTATATAGAACTTGGTTCTTAATTGGTGAGACTCGCTTCACAATTCAGGTCTGAGTTTGGATGGAGGGAGAAGAAAAGAAAATGAGAGCTTGACAATCCCGTGTTCATTGTGTGTAAAGCAGCAGAGAATTGTCACGAGTGATGGACCAGCGTCCATTTTCTCAGCCCTTAAGGAGTTTTCAATCCTTACGGAAGAGAAGTCTGTGTTACGTGAGACGTTAAGTGAGCGACTTCATGGATCCAAAGAGTTACAGAGGTTCCTGGGAGGGAGCCATGCTTTTCTCCCAGCCTCAGGAGGGTTGAATCACGGGTGGTCTGGGTGTGGGTAGTGAAGAACTATCCCTCGTGTTTAAGCACACTGGATCTTGCTATCAAAGTCCACTGCGGTGCAGTTTTCTTTCTTTATTCAGCCTTCTGAATGGGAGAAAATAATAGCAAATGAAACAACTGACAAACAACTAATCTCAAAAATATACAAGCAACTTATGCAGCTCAATTCCAGAAAAATAAACGACCCAATCAAAAAATGGGCCAAAGAACTAAATAGACATTTCTCCAAAGAAGACATACGGACAGCTAACAAACACATGAAAAGATGCTCAACATCACTCATTATTAGAGAAATGCAAATAAAAACCACAATGAGGTACCACTTCACACCAGTCAGAATGTCTGCGATCCAAAAATCTGCAAGCAATAAATGCTGGAGAGGGTGTGGAGAAAAGGGAACCCTCCTACACTGTTGGTGGGAATGCAAACTAGTACAGCCACTATGGAGAACAGTGTGGAGATTCCTTAAAAAATTGCAAATAGAACTGCCATATGACCCAGCAATCCCCCTGCTGGGCATACACACCGAGGAAACCAGAATTGAAAGAGACACATGTACCCCAATGTTCACTGCAGCACTGTTTATAATAGCCAGGACATGGAAACAACCTAGATGTCCATCAGCAGATGAATGGATAAAAAGCTATGGTGCATATACACAATGGAGCATTACTCAGCCATTAAAAAGAATACATTTGAATCGGTTCTGATGAGATGGATGAAACTGGAGCCGATTATACAGAGTGAAGTAAGCCAGAAAGAAAAACACCAATACAGTATACTAACACATATATATGGAATTTAGAAAGATGGCAGTGATGACCTTGTATGCAAGACAGCAAAAAAGACACAGATGTGTATAGCGGACTTCTGGACTCAGAGGGAGAGGGAGAGGGTGGGATGATTTGGGAGAATGGCATTGAAACATGTATACTATCATGTAAGAATCGAATCGCCAGTCTATGTCCAGTGCAGGATACAGCATGCTTGGGGCTAGTGCATGGGGATGACCCAGAGGGATGTTGTGGGGAGGGAGGTGGGAGGGGGGTTCATGTTTGGGGTCGAATGTACACCTGTGGCAGATTCATGTCAATGTATGGCAAAACCAATACAGTATTGTAAAGTAAAATAAAGTAAAAATAAAAATTAAAAAAAAGAAACTTCTTCATAATAACTTTAGTAGATTCAATGCATGTTCTGATAGTGTTTTCCTCAGTGCATTGTCTTTGCCAAAATTTCAGTTATTCCTTTTTTTAGTGTTTACTTCACATCTTTATGTTTCTTCAACTTTTTAATTTATATTGGAACATAGTTGATTAACAACATGGTGAGAGCTTCAGGTATACAGCAGAGAGTCTTCAATGAAAAATAAATGCATTAGTAAAAATTCAAAAGATACAAAAACTATACAATGAAAATGTCTTTTTTGTGTTATTTAGTATTGTTTCAAAGATTTCTTCATGTACGTGTTGCCTAATTTCTCTAAGTTCATTCTTAGGTGTGTTTATCCCTTTTTAAAAATTGCCTTTATAGATGTAAACATTTCTTACACTAAATATTTTGAAGTAGTTTTATAAATTGATTTGTAAGTTTTGAAATACATTTACAGAAAAGTTGTAAGCATTATACAGTAAAAAGACCTTTTTTTCACCTGAACCACTACCCCGAGTATTTTATTGTGGACTTTCTACAAACTAGGACATCTTACATGAATACAGTGACACCCCATCGAAATTGGAACTGAATCTTGACACACCTCGACTATCTAACCCTCCACTCCATTCCTGGCTTCCCAGTTGTTCTAATAGCATCCTTAATAAAAGGATCAGGCTAAAAAAAAAAAAAAAAAAGAAGGATCAGGCTCAGAGCTTCACATGGCGTTTGCTTCTTTAGGCCCCTTCAGTCTGGAGCAGTTTCTCGTCTTTCATGGGTTTTCACCACCTTCGTGGTTTTGCAGAGGAGGAGTAAGTACTTTTGTAGCGTATCTCTCAGTTTGAGTTTGTAGACCCAGACGACGCCATGTAAGGACGACTGTGGCTGAAATGATGGTCTGTTCTTCATATTTGCCATAACAAGTGGCCCGTGAATCATTTGTTGCATTAGTGAAGATGTCCACTTTGACCACTCGGTCAATTAAGGGAGTGTCCTCCAATTGTCTCCACTGTAAGTTACACTTTTCCCCCTTGTGAGCAGTGAGGAATTTGTAGGAGGGTAAACTTTAATGCATGCAAGTATTCTTTTCCTTTTCAAGTATTTGATTATTAATTTGCTGATTTACATGAGTTTGTTTTTTATTATAAGTTTTATTATTTTATTTATTATTTATTTTATTTATATATTGTTTTATTTATTATATTTGTATATTTTGGAAATTAAGCCCTTGGTTGTATCATTTGCTGATTTACATGAGTTTGTTTTATTAATAAGTTTTATTATTTTATTATTTATTATTTTATTTTATGTATATATTATTTTATTTATTATGGAAATTAAGCCCCTGGTTGCATCATTTGGAAATATTTTTTCACAGTCTGTAGGTTGTGTTTTCATTATGTTGATGGTCTCCTTTGCTATGCAAAAACTTACAAGTTTGATTAGGTTCCATTTGTTTATTTTTGCCTTTATTTCTAGTCCCTTGGGAAACTGACCTATGAAAACATTGCTATGATTTGTGGATTTCTGTGAGTTTGGAGACTTGTTTTCCTGTGTTATTCAGTGGGTTACCATACCTTACTACTACTGCTTATGTCAGAGCTCAGAGTCCCAGGTGTGTCTCTATCTTTTGACACGTCTGTCTCTACCTCTACAGTCTTGATCTCTGTGTCTGTGAAGAGAGACCGAGATGCTCAAATACACAAACACATCTGCATCTGTATTTTCCTGTGTTTCTATGTGTCCTAAATGTGGAGGTCTTGCCAGCATCTTCATTCCAATCTAGCACCACCAGGTTCGTGCTAAGCTTGCCGCTTTTCCATATTTGTAACTCTCTTCTCCCGTAGTGAGAAGCCTGGCATTTATGCCTACTGTCGTTTGATCAGTTTTTCTCTGTGTAGCCATGCTCCATAAGTGCTGTGACCCACTCCCTTGTGTGGATGCTTTCCTCCTCCATCCAGGCTCTGACCCCCAGATCTCTGCTCCAGCTTCCTCTGCCCTTGGCCTTAGCCATGCAGCCTGTCTTGTCCGCCCCCAGCTCACAGCTTTGGGACTGAATTGCTGGGAATGGAATGGGAAGAGGAGGCAGAAGAGGAAGAAGAGGAGGGGCAGAGAGGTTTCAGTGCTGACTTTTGCTCGTCATTCCTTATGTAGGAATCACCTTAGGTCATTTATATTTGTCCTTCAGATCGTTTTCCCAAGTATGTCAGGTTGTTACTGATTAGCTGCTAAGTCTGTCTGACTCTTTGTGACCTCACAGACTGCAGCACGCTAGGCTCCTCCGTCCTCCACTAACTCCCAGAGTTTGCTCAGACTCATGTCCCTTGAGTCAGTGATGCAATCTAACCTTCTAGTCCAGTCAGTTACAAATAATGGTAATTTTACTTCCCCTTCCCAAATCTTATACCTCCTTTCTTCTCATCTGATTTTACTGCCTAACCCTTCCAGGATGTCTTTAAGCTTTAGCAACAATAAAGACTTTATGGGAACGCTTCTTTGATTTTCCCACTTATCATAGAATTTACAGGCTTTTGGGTAGAGACTGGTAAATTTCATCAGAGTGATCCTTCTTAAATGCAAACTTGATCACATCACACTCCTGTATCAAACTTTTAGACTCATTCACAGGTGAATAAAGAAAAGTACATACACAATGGAATATTACTCAGCCAGAAGAAGAATCAAATAATGCCATTTGCAGCAAATGCATGGCCCTAGAGGCTGTCACACTAAGTGAAGTGAGTCAGACACAGAAAGACAAATGTCAGATGCTATCTCTGATACATGGAATTTTAAAAAATGCTACAAATGCGCTGATTTACAAAACAGAAGTAGAGTCACAGTTGTAAAAAATTTATGGTTACAGAGGTGAAAGTGGGGCAGATAAATTGGGAGGTTGGGATTGACATATACACACTATATATAAAATAGATAACGGACAAGGACCTACTCCTGTAGCACAGGGAACTCGGCTCAATATTCTGTAACTGCCTGTATGGGAAAAGAATCTAAAAGAGAGTGGGTATATGTATATGTGCAACTGATTCACTTTGCTACACAGCAGAAACCAGCACGACACCCTAAATCATCTGTACGCAAATGGAAATCGGAAAAAATAAGAGAAAGAGAAAGACACGTATCATATGGTATGCCATACGTGTGGGATCAAAAAGACGGTACATGGCTTCCCTGGTGGCTCGGTGGGAAAGAACCCTTCTGCCAATGCAGGAGACACTGGGAGACCCCACACACCGCAGAGCAGCTTAGCCTGTGGGCCACAACTGCTGAGCCTACGCACCACCGCAACTGAGGCGCACGTGCCTAGAGGCCTGCTCCGCAACAAGAGAAACCGCTGCAGTGAGAGTTCTCTGAGCACTGGACTGGAGAAGAGCCGATGCAGCAACAAAGACCAGCACAGCCAAAAGGACATGCATAAATAATTTTAAAGGTAAAAATGATGCAGATGAACTTATTTGCAAAACACACTTATCAAGCAGACTTAGGGCCCTGGTGCCAAGCTTCTCCGTGCTTTCTGGCTCCTCTGTGTGGGGACCTCTCTTCTTAGCAACCACGGTGGCGTCTGCTCCTTTGAGAAGTGTGCCGTGGTTTCCTCAAGCAGAGGTCCTCTCCTCTTTCACTGTCATCTCTGCACCTGATCTCTCTTCAGACGATGGTGTGAGTCCATCTGTATGCTCAGAACAGAATATTGGTTGAAGAAATATTGTTGCTGTTACTGCATTCACAAATCCGCCTAGTCATTACTTGTTTCTGTGGCTGCCCCTTCGAGTCTGAGCCCTGCACGGTGATAGGGTGTGCATGCCTGCGTGTTAAGTCTCTTCAGTCATGTCCGACTCTCTGCGACCCTATGGGCTGTAGCCTGCCACACTCCTCTGTCCATGGAATTCTCCATGCAAGAATACTGGAGTGGGTTGCTCTTTCTTCCTCCAAGCGATCTTCCCAACTCAGGGTTCGAACCAGGGTCTCTTGAAGTCTCCTGCATTGAAAGGCAGGCTCTTTACCATCACCCCTAGAGAAGCCCCCAGTGATAGGGACCAAGCCTTAAAAACTTTTCTAGTGAGTAGGCCTAGTGCACTTGCTGGGGTGTCTGTCCCAGGGCTTTCTACATTCAGTGTATCACTGTCTTGTAATTGCATATTTACATTACCTGCATTGTTAAAGTTTTAAGGCAAATTGAAAAAGCACCATTCTCAGTTCTAACAGAAATTTTAAACAAAACAGAAAAAAAAATGAAGAAAATTAAAATCACCTGCTTTCTCAGTCCCCAGAGATAATATTAGAATTCAAATATGAATGTATTTCCTCCCAGTCACTTTCTATGCAGATGGCTGTGTTTACCAGGTGTGTCTTTCTCTGTCTTGGCTTTTCTGTTATTCTTTTTAGTTTTATTGGTGTATAGCCGCTCCACAATGTTATTTTTCTGCTGTACAGCAAAGCCATCTCTGTGCATTCCTGATGGTGATGAGAGAGGATTCACAAGTAGTACTTAGTAGTTGCACTAGCGTCACTCAAGTGGAATCGGTTGGACATATTTTAAAATTAAGAATATTTCAGGGATTTTATGCCCAGACTTCCTCTACCTTTTAAAAAGGGAAAGTGGTAAACTGGTAATGATTAAAAAAAAAAAGAAGAAGAAGAAGAAAGCGATGAGAGGGTAGAGAAGTCTGGCCCATGAGAAAAGGGTGCAGTTGCTCAGCTGTGTGTTCCTGGACCGCTGGATCTCCCCCTGCCTCTGTGGAGTGGGGTGCTGCCTGAGGTCTTGCCCCGGCCCGAGAGACCCTGATTCTTTGGGAGGACGGGGCACGGGAGTGACTGTGGGTGAACGAGGGTGGACTGCTCCCTGCTGCTGCAGGCTGGCTAATGAAGAGGTGACTTCCGCTTACGAGGAGGGTTATAGATGAAATGAAATGAAGAACTGCTTGGCCATACCAGAGAGAAAAGGATGAGCCAGCTTTCCCTGTGGATTTCACGGAGATCACTGCCTTGGGTCGCCTGGGTTTCCACCTGCCGGTAAACCAGGTGACTATGGTGTGGCTGACACCTTGCCTGCCCTTTCAGCTCGGTGACCTGATGCCACGCAGGAGCTCAGACCAGAGTTAAACGTGGCACCTGGTGCCCGCAGGGCCCCTGCTGAGAAAGCACAGAGGGTGGGGGGGCCTTTCCCTTGGGCCCGGTGGCGGTCGGTGGTCAGGGAGGCGGGCTGGGCCAGTGAGGAGATGGGGGGAGGGACGTCCAGGTGGCAAGGCAAGTGCAGAGGCGGGGTGGGGATGGGGCGCGCATCTGTCCGGGCGCGGTCACCGGTCACCCAGGGCTCCCGCTCTGTCACTGACGCTCCTGGGGCCTCTTTCCTTCCTGGTAAAACCACTTGTTCATCTTCAAGCTGGAAACTTTGAATAAGACTTTCGCCACAGTCCTTGGGGTTGCCTTTAATCCTCCTCTTTTTTGACTTGGAAATTAGGACCAGAGATGGGAAACTGCTTGGGAGAGGTCACACAGCAAGAAGGAAGAAGAGCCAGGCTTTGATCCCAGAATCTTTGGCTCTTGATATATATATATTTTTTCATCCTCCCAGAAAACATGCCAGTCCACGCTCTCCACGGAGAGGAGGTCTGGGGAGGTTTTTTGAAAGCTGTGAAGCACTTTTCACATGTAAGGTCTGAGTAAATGAGACAGATTTACTTTATGGCTAGAGAGCCTGAGCCTCCCTGAGTTAGGATTAAGAATACGTTCCCTCTTTCCTTGTGTAAGTGTGTGTGTGAGCCTGTGTGTGAGCGTGTGTGTGTATCCGAGAGGAGGTGGGAGGAGAAACCACATAAATCTTGATTAATTACTTCAGAAGTTTCATTTCAAGGGTGGAAAGCTTGGTTGCATTCCTGCCAGCATCTGAAAAAAGCCTCTTCTTGGCACATTGCTGTGCTTCTAAGATCAGGTAGGTAGAACAGCAATTACAGCTCAGTCGTCTGTGTGTATGTGTGCTTGCCCACGTGCTTGTTTTACGTTTCAGCTTACAAAAGGCTCAGGTTCAATGGACAGACCCAGCATCCCTGTGGGCACAGTAGGCAGCTGGTTCTCTGGGCACACGTGTGCTTCTGCGTGTACGAAAGCTTAGCTGCCCGCAGGTGGGTTTTGTGCATGCTGGGAGTGTGGTCCTGGTGTTGACCCTCAGTGACTGGGCGGGCATCTTGCTGGTCTTATGGACCAGAATCCATACAGGTAATAGTGAAGGAGGTCCAACCAGTCCATCCTAAAGGAGATCAGTCCTGGGTGTTCATTGGAAGGACTGATGCTGAAGCTGAAATGCCAATTCTTTGGCTACCTGATGTGAAGAGCTGACTCACTGGAAAAGACTCTGATGCTGGGAGGGATTGTGGGCAGGAGGAGAAGGGGACGACAGAGGATGAGATGGCTGGATGGCATCACCAACTCGATGGACATGAGTTTGGGTGGACTCTGGGAGTTGGTGATGGACAGGGAGGCCTGGCCTGCTGCAGTTCATGGGGTCGCAACGTCGGACACGGCTGAGAGACTGGACTGAACTGAATAGTGAAGACAGTGAGCTCCTGTCGCCTCACCGTCTCCCCCCCCCCCACTCCCCCCCCCGCCGCTCTCCAGGCTCCACCTGTCTCTGCACATACCTCTGCCTTCCCAGGACGGCTGACTCGCCCCCCCCCGCATCCCGTGAACCACTCTGCTGGATTGCTGTCTGGTTCTGAGCAGCTTCAATGGATTTCCAGCCCGTTCTCCACCACCCCTTTCTTGCCAACCAGCTTCTCTTGGTCCTTAATGTTCTGAAAGTGAGTGACGACATGTCTCGGGGTGGGCTTAACGTTTTATCCTGGATGGCGTTCGGTGGAAAACGACCTTTCCCCGCGGGGGCTTGTCTCTCCCAGCTGGGGACGACGTCTTGCTCTCTGTCTGGGTGCTGTCTCTCTTCTGGCCTCGGTCTGCGCCTCCTGGAGCTCCTGTGGGTCCTCCACACCCTCGCCTGTATTTATGTTCTCCGTTTCTTTATGGCGTGTTCTTTGGAAACTTGCTGCAGTGTTCTGGGAGAACGGCTTTGCCGTCATTCTCGCCACATTACTGTGAACGTCATGCTCTTCAGCTTTCTTTCATCTCTTTTTTAAAGACTTCTGCTTTCCTTTCCCGTGGCCTCATGGACTTCCGGTTCCTTTCCTGTGGTCGTCATGGACTTCCGGTTCCTTTCCCGTGGCCTCATGGACTTCCGGTGCTCTCACCTGTGCGCGTTCGGTGGCCCCGTCTGTGGTTTCCACGTGCAGCCCTTGCTCTCTAAAGCTCAGTGTCCCTACTCACAGAGCAGCCGGGTTTTCACGTTGGGAGGTGCTAACTGCCCCGTGCGTCGGGCTTGTTGCCGCTCCCTCGTCTCAGGGCTCTGATTCCTTCTAGACTGTTCCTTACTTTCGGACGTGCTGGGTGACCGCTGCGGGGGTGGGGCGGGGAGGCAGGAGCCGTGACTTCGAGGCCAGGTGCTCTCGCCGCTTGCAGGGGCCATGCTGCCTTGCTGGGAACCCCGGCCGCTGAACTCTCAGGGATGCTGCTCCTGGCTGTCTGCTTGGTCGTCCAGCCCTGGGCCCGGCCTGTCCACCAGGAGGCCGACACCTGAGGGGGAGAAGGTAGGGGGAAGGGGACACGCCGGCCTCAGCCCGGGGCTCCGGGAGCAGCACAGGAACTTCCAGGGAGCCCTCCTACAGCTTTCGTGACCCTCTTTGTGTTCTTCTCTCCGAAAAATAGACGATCTGGATGAAATAATGCCTAGGGAGTGAACTTTCTAGGCTGATTGCCACAAATCATCCAAAGATAGCCAGTGTCTCAATGCGAATGCAGAAGCTAGCTGTAAATCATCGTGTTTCTTTGGTCTGCTCCACGTAGGATGGTACGTAATGTTTCTCATAGAGAGGGCAGTGGATAAAGGGCTCATGATATTTTTACGGCAAAGCACTGTGCTTTTTCGTAAGCCTTCCTAAGATCGTGAGAGACAGAGGGAAAGCCCGGAGCTCTGGGATGGGCCCCAGGCCCCCCTCCCTCTCCGCCTCCCCTCCCTACCCCACCCTGCTCTGGAGAAGACCGTTTCTTGCCCCGCAGTATGGAAACCATCAGCCGGAGGAACATTTTTTAGGAATCTCCTCACCTTGGCTCCTCACTCCACTGAGCATATTGCAGACTTTCCCCTCTGTTCTCACTGGGCGATCCTGCCAGGAACAACCCCAGGCGAGGAGCTGAGCCTGGAGCTCTGTGCTGCCTTCGGAAGCAACTGTGACCCGTCTCCGCTCTGCACGCAGCCCTGGTCCGCGGGCCCCTGTGGCTGTGTTTCCAGCTTTTCTTTTCATCTACCCATGGATGCTCTCGCCTCTCGTTTCTCCAGGAAAAGTGATGACAGAAGCATCAGGAAACTAAACCCTCCTGATACATGCAGGGAGAAGAGATTCTTTCAGTCAGCTCACTGGAGGGTGTGTGTGTGTGTGTGTGTGTGTGTGTGTGTGTGTGTGTGTGTGTTCTCAGTCATGTCCGACTCTTTGAGACCCCATGGACTGTAGCCCACCAGGCTCCCGTGTCCATGGGATTTCCCAGGCAAAAACACTGGAGGGGATTGCCATGCCCTCCATGGGATCTTCCCGACCCAGGGATTACACCTGGGAGGCCCGGAGCCGTTCTTCGTAATTACTGCTTTCTGTAGAACAGGCGTTCCTTGGCCTTTCCCGTTCATCCTGGACCACTGTGTCCTTCGCTCCTGCGCGCACACACGTCCAGCGCCCTGCTCCGGCGCCCCTTCAGTCCTTGGTGGCAAGAGGCGGAGCGACGAGGATGCCGGGAGAGCTCTGCTTGAAGGTCCTGGAGGCTCCTGTTCTCCGTTCAGTAAACCAGGGAGTCCTCCTTTTAGCTTCTCTTGCGAGTGAGAAGCTCTCTGTGTGAATTCTGATCTGGGAAGGATCAGAAATACCAGCTTCATGCTTTTCTGCTGAGCTGCTCTGAGGCTGGCGCTGGGTTGCCAGGCGCGGAGTCAGGCATGGACGCTGCGGGACCCTCCCCCGTCGGCCTTGGCCGCCCAACCCCCAGCCCGGAGCCCTGCAGGGTCTCCAGGGTGGCGTGCACCGAATTTGGACTCCCTCAATCCAAGATAGAACACATCTATTTTCAAGCCAGTTGCTGCTTTTGTATTATAATTTGTCTCTGAACATGTTTGCCTCTTTCCAAAGCGTCTAAATTTCCTTTAAGATTGGCTGATTTCCTAAAGGAAATCCACCCTGAATATTCACTGGAAGGACTGATGCTGAAGCTCTGATATTTTGGCCACCTGATGTGAAGAGCCGATTCATTGAAAGAGACCCCGCTGGGAAAGATTGAGGGCAGGCGGAGAAGAGAGTGGCAGAGGATGAGATGGTTGGATGGCATCACCAACTCAATGGATATGAGTCTGAGCAAATGCCAGGAGATGGTGAAGGACAGGGAAGTCTGGTGGGCTACAGTCCACGGGGTCACAAAGTCTTGGACACGACTGAGAGACTTGCACCCACCCCTTCTGGAGGAGGGCTGGGCAGCTGTTGGCCTGGCTCCTGGCCCTGCTGCATATGGCTGGTGGTGACTTATCGTCAACCTCCAGGCCACAGTCACTCCATCACATGCTCCCTGAGGGTGGACTTATGCAGCTCACCACTCTTTAGGAAAAGATATATTTGAGAACACACCACCCTGTGTATATAGCAGACTCTTAAGACCCCACTCATCCTTTGATTCCATGACCTGGTTGAATTCTGAATCACAGCAGACATGCCTTCTCATGTGCCCAGTGGACAGAGAAAAGCCTATAGTCCACTCCTTCCTGTATGAGCAGTTATGTTTTTGTAATTAAGTGAGAACCATGGGAAGAGGTAGAATCTGGTGAACTGGGCCACAGTTTAAATAGAAAGTGTTAAAATATTCCTGCCACATGGATGAAGGGTTAGTTACTTTGCTCACAGATGTGAGAAGGATCCTACAAGTGACTATCACGGGAGTTGCGATCCTGAACATGCTGAAATTTCACAAGAACTGCTTTTCCTGTGCAACTTTCATCATTCTGGTTAGGTTTCTAGAGACACTGGTAAAATTTGAAGCTGGGCAGAACCACTTCAAAGAATTAAACCACAAGAAACCACAGAGTTGAGTCACTCGAACAGAGGAGGTTTTAGAAAAGGACTAAGTGAGAGGGAGAGAAATTGCCAGGGGTATTGAGTCCTTCTCTTGAACTCCTAAAAATGTGGAAAAATAATAACAGCTTAGGTATTTCTCCTGATAATGCAGGATGGCTCCCTCCAGTGTCTAGCCTTGCATATGCACTTATCCTTTGCTTACATGAGTTAAGGAGAGACTGCTAAAAGGAAGAGACTGCTGTTATGACATAATTTAATCATTTTGAGACTTTTTTGCTTTTAAATAGCTAATAGCATTGGACATTTTAACATTGAAAAGACCCCTAACAGTTTTTTAGTCTTTCTCTGTATCTTCTGTATAGTTTATTAATATATCCATTTTACAGATGTGACAGTTGAGGTTCAGAAGATTACGGAATATGTTCACAAATTATAACAAGAAAGTATTAACTGTTTGCACTTCCTTATGTAGCTTTAAAATTTTTCATATGAATTCAGTATATATTGTCACATACTATAACCTATCAACATATGTCTACAGGAATCAGCATTTTTTATTTGCTGCCCTGCTAAGTTCCTCCCATTTTTACTTGTTATGGTGTCTTGTTTGTGCTACAGGTTATTATTTTACCAGGTTATAGAATTTTTTTTAAGGATATAGATTCTTTAAATTCTTTGGTTATGTGTATTTTTTTCAGTGTCAATGTTTCTAAATATATCTATACTTTTCTATGCTTTGTGCGTTGAAATTCTGGATTTTTATGAGAAGAAGAAAAAGACAGTACAGGCAGAGGGAACAGCACGCGCAGAGGCTCAGAGGCAGGGGCGGAGTCCAGCTGGGAATGGAGAGATGGAGGTGGGCGTGGAGATGCTGGGTGTCAGTCCAGGGCGTCAGGGCTGCACGTGGCAGGAGGCGGGCAGGCAGGACCGGCATGTGAGCACCTGTGCTTCCGGAGGCTCAGTTCAAAACACTGGGGGAAATGAAATGGATGTAGGGGGGCCGGCAGAAGGAGACAATTTGAAGTCATTGCCAAGATCTAAGTGAGAGATGCATGTGTGTGTGCTAAGTCGCTCAGTCGGGTCTGACTCTTTGTGACCCCACAGGCTGTAGCCCACCAGGCTCCTCTGTCCATGGGATTCTCCAGACAGGAATACTGGAGTGGACTGCCATGCCCTCCTCTAGGGGATCTTCCCCACCCTGGTATCAAACCCATGTCTCTTACGCCTCCTGCGTTGGCAGAAGGGTTCTTTACCCCCAGTGCCACTTGGCAAGCCCAAGGGAGAGATAATGAGACCTAAATCCAAGCCACGGAAGTGGAAAATGGATGAGGAGGGCCATGAAAATGAACCTTCTGCCTTTGCTATGCTCTTTCTGCTTCCAACCCTCCATTCAGAGCCTGACCTTCAACATCAGCAGGTGGGGAGACTCGGGTCTTAAGCAGGAAGCTGGTTTACCCAGGCATGTTCAGTGCGCCTGTTGTTGAGCTGTGACGGAGAACAGGACTGTGGTGGCCCCTGGGAGACATGGCGGAACAAGCCAGCACATCTGAGAATCTCTGTCCAACCAGGTCTTCCCACGAGCACCAAGGAGAGCCTCGCAGGCTGCAGGGTGCTCAGACCAAGCCCAGTTGCAGCTATGTTGCGTCTGTCAGTTGTGGCTGTTTATTCACCTGAAGGCTTAGCCAATCTGATAGCCTTTCCCAATGACCTTCCCCGCGATCTCCTCCCCCACAGAGCTGTGAAGAGCAAATGCTGGCCTCGGAGCCTCCCTTGGGTGCGGAGGTGGCCGTGGGACACCCCGTGGCCCGTGAGACACAAACCAAAGAAGCTCACGCTCTGTATGTGGAAGAAGTGACAGGCGAACTTCATGCTTCCCTGCGAAGGCCACGCTGCTGCCGCCCCTGCGCTCCTCCTGGCTTGAATGCCACCCACCCCCAAACACACACACCTGGCAGCTATGAGCCAGCAGGACGACGATGCTGGAGGTGGTGTCCACGCTGACGGTGGAAAGAAGGGGAGTCGGGGGTGTGAGGACCACACTCGCCTCTGCTTCCTTCTGCTCCTCTTGTCTCAGAGAAACCAAGTCCCGTAGTGTATGTAGGCTCTGGAGCTGGGTTTTCTGTAGCTCAAGTGTTTCCCTGTGTGATACACAGTGGCTTTTCTCCTTCCTTAGGAGCTGAGGGTTTCCTCACATGGTGAGGCTAAGCCCTGAGTATCTAGAAACAAACCTAGCTTCTCTGTGGTCACATCATCACCGCTTTTACCCCTGGGTTTGGTAACAGAATCATAGTAACATCAGTAATCACAATAGTAATAATGTCAGAAGTGATGTCTGCGATAATACTTCTATACTGTAAAATTTAACTCAAAAATTTCCCTCTCTCCGTACAAAACCCTCACGTGCGTGTTTTTAGTGGTTTTATTCCTAGTGGCCAAAAATGCAATGGAAGCAACCCAGATGTCCTTCAATAGGCAAGTGGATGGATAAACTGTGGCTTTTCCAGACAATGAAATGTTATTTGGCTCTAAAAATAAATCAGCCATCAAATCAGGAAAAGATGTGGAGGAAACTTACATGCATATTCCTAAGCGAAAGAAGTCAGTCTGAAAAGACTGTGTACTGTACGACATCAACCACAGGACTCTGTGGGACAGGCAGAACTGTGCAGGCCAGCACAAAAGTTAGTGGTTGCCTCAGGTTCAGAAGGAGGGAGGGGGCTTGCCTGGGGGTTAAGAATGTGCCCGCCAATGCAGGAGGTGTGGGTTCAGTTCCTGGTCCAGGAAGATCCCACGTGCCTCAGAGCAACTAAGCTGGTGTGCTGCAGTTACTGAGCCACGCTCCACAACAAGAGAAGCCACGACGATGAGAAGGCCAAGCACAACTGGAGAGGAGTCCCTGCTTGCTGCAGCTAGAGAAAAGCCCACACGTAGCAACAAAGACCCAGCACAGCCAAAAGTAAAATAAAATTAAATAAACGAATAAGATTTGTTAAAGAGGGAGGGAGGTGTGGACAGAGGGAGCATAGGGTTTTGAGGGCAGTAAAACCACTCTGTATGTAGTTTTACGATATACATGACGCTGTAACGGCGAGTACGTGATGCATATGTTTGATGGAACCCATAGAATGTGCCACGTTAGGAGTGACCGCCCAAGGTAAACTGTGGGCTGAAGTTAGTAAGAATATATTGATATTGCTTCATCAGTTTTAACACTATGTCTTGGCACTACGTCAATGCCAAGTATTCGTGATAGGGAAGCAGAGTCCAGGGCCGGAGGGGATTATGGGAACTCTGTGCTTTCTGCTCAATTTTTTGTAACCCTAAGACTGCTCAAAGGAAAAAGTGCACTAATTTTTAAAAGGCACAGTGGTAAAGAATCTGCCTACAATGCAGGAAGCTCGGGTTCGATCCCAGGTCAGGATAATCCGCTGGAGGAGGGCATGGCAACCCACTCCAGTGTTCTTAGCTGGAGAATTCCCTGGACAGAGGAGCCTGATGGGCTGCAGTCCATGGGGTCGCAAAGAGTTGGACATGACTGAGTGACTGAGCCCACAGTTTAAAAAAGCTGCTAACAACCACATTTCCCTCTCTTAGCTCTTGAAGGAGTAAGTATTTTAGAAATTAATATTTCATCCTTGAATGTTATAAGGTGTAAGTGGGAAGTGCTATTAAGTAAATGGTTTTAAAGCACTTCCCTGATAGCTTCTCTGATATCTCAGCTGGTAAAGAATCGCCTGCAATGCGGGAGACCTGGGTTCGATCCCTGGATTGGGAAGATCTGCTGGAGAAGGGAAAGGCTACCCACTCCAGTATTCTGGCCTGGAGAATTCCATGGACTTTTATAGTCCCTGGGGTCGCAAAGAGTCAGACACGACTGAGCTGCTTTCACTTAAAAGCTCTTCTGTAAGAACGGAGAAGATAAAGGCTTGGAGTCACAGACCTGCCCTGGAGTCAAGCCTAGTGTGTGAAGTTCGGTTCGAAAGTTCTAGTGAACGCCAAAATGCTAGCTCGGCAGCAAGCTGGAAAAAAAAAAAAAGCCAAAAAACCAGATTCTTTACTTTTCAAGTCTCCCTTGTTTCTGTTCGTAAGTCCTCCTGGTGCTGGATTTAAAATGTCACCTCGGAGCGGCCGGGAGAGAGGCTGCTTGGCCATTTCGCAGTTAGGAGAGGTCAGAAAACCCACAGCCCTGGGACAGGAATGCGCTGTGGCCGCTTAATAAAAGTAATAAGTGACTGACCAAACATATGGAAAAGGTTCCTTCGAGAGTGATGGGGGCAGAGTGGGAAGAACCATTGAGCGTGTTTGAGCCTCGCAGACTCGGGCGACCCGGTGAGGTGTGTCCAGACAGCCGCAGACCCAGTCCACCGGGCTGACCTGCCCGGGTGAGGGGTGTGGCTTCCGTCCTCTCCCAAAGTGCCCAGGCTTCTGGAGATGTCCCCGTATTTCTTTAAGAAGACAGAGTGAACACTTCATGGGAAAAATGTCACAGGTTCTACTGCAATAATAATACTGAAGAACTTCTGTTCAATAATACTGAAGTCGAGTTTCAGAGGAGGTGGGAAGTGCTCAGTAAAACTGAGGTGCTGGACGCTTTTCACGTGTTTTCTGCACATGCTAGAAAACAGGACCACCCCGGGGCACACGCTTATTACCATGACTCCAACCTCAAATTCTGGCAAAATATCACTACGATGGGTGAACCCTGTCGCCTTAGAAGCTGTGCTGTGATGCTCAATGAGAGGTATGGGACCTAAGTTGAGGACACAGGATACACACAGGAGAAAATGAAAAATGGGAATGAATCATGGCAGAGGCCGTGATGGCCACGTGGTGAGAATGGAGCCGTGCAAGAGGGGAGGGGGGTCTGGAGCCAGAGAGCAGACTTTGAACCCTGGCCAGGGAAGTCATCCACTTTCTCTGAGCCTCACTGCTTCATATGAGAAATTGAGGGTACCACTCCCCATTTCAGGGGGTTACTGGGAAAAGGAAATAAGACATGTCAGCAAGTACTTAACACATTTCCTGGAGCAGTACGTTGTTGATCAATGTTAACTAATTATTATAAATTATTACAGCGACTGTGTGATAAAGGGCTTCCCCGATGCCTAGTGGGTAAAGAATCCGCCTGCAATGCAGGAGACACAGGAGACGTGAGTCCGATCCCTGGGTGGGGAAGATCCCCTGTAGAAGGAAATGGCAACCCACTCCAGTATGCTTGCCTGGAAAATTCCATAGACAGAGGAGCCTGGTGGGCTACAGACCAAAGGGTTGCAAAAAGCAGGGGATAACTGAGCAACTAAGCACACACAATATGTTGTTGATCAGTGTTAACCACTTATTATAATTATTACAGCAACTGTGTGATGAAATGCCAGTTGGGGAGTTTGGACTCTGCAGCTAGAACAGTGCCTGGCACTTTGTAGGTCTTCAATAAAAGTTTGTTGAATGGATAAATGGAGCCAGCGTCCTTCATTAAAAGAAAGCAAGATCACCACTCATATGGGGAGGGCAATGCCTCACCCTGGATCTGGAGGATTCAGTGGGAAGAAGAGTTGGAAAATTAAACTAGAGGAAAAGGCAGGTGGTGCTGAAGGGTGGTGATCAGACCCCTGTCAATGGAAGAAGGGGCGTTGGGAGGGAACCTACCTAGGATAGAGGATGTGGGTCCTTAAAGAGGCCCTTGAACATGAGGGTCAAGTTTTGGAATTTCCCATCATGCACCTGAGGGTGAGGTTCCCAGAGGAGTGATCCAGCATTGCTCATGAGGTCCACAGGAAGGGCAGCCAACCGCTGCAGGGACCCAGGCAAGGGAGGCATTGAGCAGTGAGGCCTGAAGATGTGGACCCAGGAAGTGGCCGGTCCTGGGTCCGGGATGCCCTGAGGAGCTCAGAGGGTGTCCCGAGGAAGACAGGACCAAGTTTGATCTAATTATTCAGGCTAAATTGAAGTTCTGCAAAGCTGAGAGGGGAAAAAGAGTGCACAGGTAATACCCCACTAGGAGATGACACCATGAATTTAGAACCAGAGTTGGCATAGTGACATCTGTTCTGTTGCCAGTGACCTAACTGGTTACTTTACAGAGCTGGTGAGTAGGGTGTGATTCTGCGTCAGTTCAGAAGTGGTTTTTCAGATCCTCCCCAGCCAACGAGACACAACAAAGTAGTGGGTGTTGCTTATATCACCTTGAAAAAGGACTTTAGTCCATCCCCAACGCTGACCTTTAGAGCCTGAAGGCACATATCGAGATGCGATGTGTTTGAGCCAAAGATAACTCACATTTCCACATCAGTCAAACTTACCTGAGAGAAGGATGTGCAAAGAAGTCAGTAACTTTCCAAAAAGGACACAAATGCCTTATTAAATCTGGATAAGAGACAAGATGTCCCGCCTTGTACCGCAGTTTCACTGAGTTTTTGCCGTCGGTTTTGTTCACCGTGTAGTCTGCTTCACATCTGAGGGCTTAACGAGATCAGGCTGGTGACCAGCCTTTAATTCAGATTTCACTCTTCAGTTCTTTAGACTTCTGAGGTTCAGTTGAAGACGGTGTGTGTGCTAAGTCACTTCACTTGTGTCCAACTGTTTGCAATTACATGGACTGTAGCCCACCAGGCTCCTCTGTCCGTGGGGTTTCCCAGGAAAGAATATTGGAGTGCGTTGCCATTTCTTTCTCCAGGGACAAACCCTGTTACTATGAGTGAATTATGTGGGATTAAATACTTCACATCAAACCATATATAAGCCTGTTAAACATTTAGCAAAGACTGTACTTTTCTGTGTGTGAGAATAACTTTTAGAACTTTCTCTAGGTTTTCCTACTCAGATCACAGAGCATGTTTTAAATTCTGGAAACTAACCATGTTTTCCAAGTCAGTCTCACTTCACTTTTTAAGGGAAATAATATAACAATGAGGAAGTCTAGTTTAACAAGAACAAAGGAGAAACGAGAGACTGGACTAGATTGATACTACATAATAAGTTTTTAAAGAAATCTCTTACATCAGCATCCTTGTTTTTATATTTTAGCCCTTATTATTATAATTGTATAATAGTTATGTTTTTATTTCCCCATTTTCCCCCCTAAGTCGTTTTTACTTCCTATCAACAACAAAACAGCCAGCCTGCCCCTGCGGTGAGCGCACACAGATGAGGCCCGCTGTGTCTTCTCCAATTCCTCTCCCCCCAAATTAGCACAGGAGGAGGGCGGAGGGGCTCCTGACTCCTGCAGAGGAGACCCTCAGGCCTGGTTCTCAGTTTACACCGCAGTGTCTCCTGGGAATGACAGAGACGTGGATTCCGGAGTCCCACCCCCAACCCCCGCCCCCTGTAGTGGGTTCTGCTGACCACTGTGATGTCACTAATGCCGAGTTGGGGACCTGTGTGTGCACAACCAGCTCTTCCAAGAGAGTCGAAAGGAGAATGGGCAGGTACTTCTGCTATCACGTAACGTCCGCTTTCCTAAAATCCAACATGCTTGCAAAATTGTGCGTTAAAAACCACAGGACTTATAGGGAAATGCAAGGAGGGCACAAAACTCAAAAACTTTATTAGTAACAGAATGAAAGGGCAGGAACTCAATAAACACGGCAGCACGTTTGTCCATGTGGACTGGTTAAGAAACGTGTGGATGTTGTGATGAATGCATCAGTTTGTAAGGTCTCCTTGAAAAAGCCTGAAGTTTGCTTGTGGAAGTGGAGGCCCATGTTGCCAGGGGCTCAGCAGTCCCACACCCCTGTCTGCAATGGGAAGAAAACAAGAGAACCAGAGAGAGAGAGAGCCCGAGAGCAAAAGAATAGGGCGAGGAAAGGGGAGATTGAGGAGAGGGCAGGCCGAGGGCAAGGGGTGCAGAAAGTGCCGGCAAGAAGTGCCGGCGGGAGGGTCTTCTGAACCAGACAGAAAGTCGACCCGCAGATGTGGTCAGCTCGTCGTCCTGGAGACCCGAGCACGCATGCCCTCTATGTGCTGCTGCTGCGGTTGCCTGGTTCACGCAATGAAACCCACGTGGGCGAGCTGAACAAGGCTCAAGTCGTTGCCTTATGTGTCGGTCGTGCTGGAACAGGTCCTCACATGCCCGAGCAGGACTGGCAGCCTTTACACCAGGACCCTGGCAAGTCCTCCAAGTCAAGGCTGCGTCCCTCTGCCCCCTGCACCCCGCGCACCTGTTAGATACTTCCCAGCGCACTGCTGGTTGTAAAACAGCAAATGGAGGAATTTCTATTTATCAAGTGCCTAATAAATGGTCAGGATTAATGCATTTTCCCCGGGCAGAAGTCAAGCGGGATTCATGGAACACACTGGAACTAGAAGTAGACAGGGCAAAGCAGGTGCCCCAGAACAGGAGCAGGGCAGCCAGCGCCGCTGAGCGGATGCCCTCACTGATGGAGAGGAAGCTAGCAACTCCCAGAACAGACCTACTCCATCATCCCCTGCAGGTGCAAAGAGACACTGAAGATCGTGCGCCACAGATTCTTAGCATCTTTTGTAATTATTTTCAAGGTGGAAACAATACAGGGAATGACAGCAAGCTCCAGTGAGACTTTAGTCAGTTTGTGAAGATACTTTAAACTGACACTTCTAACTCTCCTGCCAAATCCCACTACAAACATGGTTTACTACTTCTTGGAAGGAAAGTTATGACCAACCTAGATAGCATATTCCAAAGCAGAGACATTACTTTGTCAACAAAGGTCCATCTAGTCAAGGCTATGGTTTTTCCTGTGGTCATGTATGGATGTGAGAGTTGGACTGTGAAGAAGGCTGAGCGCCAAAGAATTGATGCTTTTGAACTGTGGTGTTGGAGAGGACTCTTGAGAGTCCCTTGGACTGCAAGGATATCCAACCAGTCCATTCTGAAGGAGATCAGCCCTGGGATTTCTTTGGAGGGAATGATGCTAAAGCTGAAACTCCAGTACTTTGGCCACCTTATGCGAAGAGCTGACTCATTGGAAAAGACTCTGATGCTGGGAGGGATTGGGAGGAGGAGGAAAAGGGGATGACAGAGGATGAGATGGCTGGATGGCATCACCGACTTGATGGGCGTGACTTTGAGTGAACTCCGGGAGTCGGTGATGGACAGGGAGGCCTGGCGTGCTGCGATTCATGGGGTTGCAAAGAGTCGGACACGACTGAGCGACTGGACTGAACTGAGCTGACACTGTTGACGACTGAATGAGATATTTAATAAATGAAGTGGTAGCAGGTATTTATCGAACACAGCTTGATGAGGAAAACAAAAATGCGACTGTTTTTTGGCTGCTTTCCATCAAGTGTGAAGAGTAAGATCTGACCCATAAATCACGCAAACAGCGCAGCAACCTGGAGGCTCCGTGGACACAGGAGACGGCGAAGCCTGTGTGGGTCTGAAGAGACCCCTCTCCTGGAAGGGCAGCATGTATGATGCGGGATTTGAGTCTGGCCTGGAGAAGAGGGGAAATGGCAAGGGGAACACAGGCTCTGTGTGGTTGGCGGCAAAGCCTGGGGCGTTTTCAAAGGGCCAGAGGAAGTTGGGTTTAGGCAGACAGGTTAAGAAGGGATATCTCTGTACCTCTTGCAAGACAATACCTTAACAGCTGTAGAAATAGGGAAACTTCCGTTGGTTTCAGGCAGGTTTGTGTCAGTTTCCTCATTATAGGTTTGTTGTTGTTGTTGCTCAGCTGCTAAGTTGTGTCTGACTCCTTGTGACCCCATGGACTGCAGCACGCCAGGCTCCTCTGTCCCTCACCACCTCCCGGAGTTTGCTCAAGGTCTTGTCCATGGAGTCGGTGATGCCACCCAACCGTCTCATCTTCTTAGTGAATTATTAATAGTCCTTATCTGCTGATCATCATTCTAAGTGATCACCGTCTCACTGAATCCTTATAACAACCATATGAAAGAGGTAATATTACCATCCCTCTTTTATACGAGGAAATTGAGGCAGCAAGAAAGACTTGCTGAAAATCACGCGGCTACTGAGTTTCAGATTTGGGTGCAACCCCAGCCAGGATTCCTAACCTCCTCACCCTACCTCCTGCCCTGTTTGAGCTACACCAGGAGGTATTGGAACATCCTAAAGACAAGTGGGGATTATGTTTCTTGAAGAGATACTATGAAGATGGAACAATTTAAGTTCTGTGTTTTTCATAGGAAAAAATGGGCTATTGTTGGATCAAAATTTGGAGAAAATTAGCTTTATTCCTGTGTGTCATCAATGACAAATGTCACTGAATTGTGCATACCGTTAGTTCATTCCCAATAGCCAACTAATCATGTTCACTTTACTCAAGACCTTTTATAAAATGGAAGCTACGGGCTGAGGACAGAATGGCTCTGAGCTCTAGGGAGAATTCACAGGGAGGCATGGACAGGTAAGGGTCCTCAAGAAAGAGAGCAGGGCCTGGAAAGGACTGCCCTGTGGGGCGTGTCTGCAGAAAGTGATGGAGAGAATCCTAGAACGGTACCCCCAAGGGTCCCAGTGCTGGAGTGACAGAGGGAGTGCCAGTCCCGCATATTCATCACGACGGAAAACTGCACCAAAGCCTCGCACAGACTCCCCAAGGGCAAACGTGTGAGAGGCGGGGCTGCTGTTTCCAGCAGGTCCACCTCCCAATATGAAATGGGCCACGCTTTATCCTTGGCCTGGTTGTGGACGAGTAGCTGCCAGCACGTCTGTGTGTTCTCTGGATTCATTTCCACTGCATGTGTTTTAATACAATCTTCCTTTTTCCACACTGATTCAGACCAGTTCTATCTACAAAGACTCAGTCTAGTCAAAGTTTGCATCTGGGCGCCACAGACTGGAAATGTGCTGAAGACGCCACAGCATATGGCTGAAAGAGCCTTTATACTGAGTGTGAAAGAGACACTTGGTAAATCCTCTTGAATAGAGAAACAGCTGGTGCCCATGTGTTCAGCTTCGGGCTTTTCCAGCTTAAAGGTAGGGTGTCCTCATGTAAGGGTTACCAGTTGCCTCTACTGCGAAGCTGCGGGGTTGACGAGAACTGAGAATTCTGTGGCCTCCTGGCTCCCTGGACCTCAATCCCAGGGCCCAAGAACAGGGGATAGGTGCACTTGGAGTAATCAGAGTGTTCAAAATGCAAATTCACTGGGAAAAACTTGCAGTGTGTTTCATATGTTGTTGTGGCTGTTCAGTCTCTAAGTCCTGCCCAACTCTGTTTGACCGCATGGACTACCGCATGCCAGGCTTCCCTGTCCTTCACTATCTCCTGGAGTTTGTCTTTCACATACAGTATGTTTAAATGCACATCGTTTTATTGGGCAAGCGAATCATTTATGTTGTAAATATTTCCAAGATTTGTACATTGCAAGCCTTCTGGTTTTGATCCATGGAATCTTGCCAACCTAGTTTTTCAAACCTGCACACATAACTGAGAATGAATTTTATTCTTTTAATTTTTATTTTCTATCAGAATATTGTTGACTAGCAGTTGTGTTGGCTTCAGGTTCACAGCAAAGTGATTTAATTATGCAAATACATGTATCTATTACTTTCCCACTTAGGCTAGTACAGAATATAGAGAAGGAGTTTTCTTTACCTATAACATGGAACCTGCCCTTTTTCCTGAAGGGCAACTCATGTGAAACGGACAGAACTTCAGAAATAAATAAATAAAACAATTTAAAAAAGTTTTCAGCAACAAAGGATGTCTCCATTGGGGATGATCCTGTTGATTCTCTATGGTGGTTTTGCAGCTCCTATGGAGAGGAGAGAGGATTTGGGGGTCAGGCAGACTCGGGCTGCCAGTCCAGTCCTGTGCGGCCTGAGTTATGTAAGCTTAAGTATACATGAGCTTCCCCAGTGGCAGTGGCTCAGTGGTAAAGAATCCAACTGCAATGCAGGAGACATGAGTTTGATCCCTGGGCCAGGAAGATCCCCTGACTGAAGAAGAAATGGCAACCCACTCCAGTATGTGTGCCTAGAAAATCCCACAGACAGAGGAGCCTGGCAGGCTACAGGCCATGGGGTTGCAAAGAGTCGGACCCTGCACTGAGCATTCACACACACCCGTTACTGCCAAGACATTCTGTGCTACGATTTTATGAAATGGTGTTAGCGTTTGGTCACGTCATCAGGTCGTTCTGGTTTTTAGCTGGCTTCCTCTGGATCTTTAACCTTGAGTTACTGGTATGTTCAGAGTTGTGCTTCAAAGGTGTCAAAGCTCTTGGCTCAGTTTAGCAGGTAGGCACCGACTATATTGATGGGGAATAATCTGTTCACATTTCAGAGCTCTTGGCTCTTCTTGACTTGTTGGGAAGGGGAAAATGCAATATATTGACACTTTTGATATTTATAGACCAGTTTTTGACTTCTACAGTCTTTAAGGAGAGAGACTAAGAGGGAAAGAATGACTTATGATCCGTCTATGGCATGAGGTCTGTGCATGTGCCTGGCTCTACAGACACATTATCTGACTTCATAGATAGTTTATAGGGTTCTGAATTTAAGACTTGACAGGCAAGAATCTCTGAAATTGGCAAGACTATTTTTATTAGCACTTATGAAAAGGCCAGTTTGGCTTAGAATGAATAAATTCTTGGTTATATCCTGTTTAGACAACTTGGGTAATTTTTTTTTTAATGGTGAATTGCTGCTCTTGACAACAAGCTTTGTGTAACTGACAACAGCTCATTCTCAGCTGGTTTTTATCTGTTTGCCAAAACGACTGTTCACTATTCTTTCACTGAGTAATTACTGCCGTCTCTTCTCTCATGCAACAAATATTTATTGGGTCCTACTATGGGCCAAGTGCTGTAGGACCTGTAACAATGTCTGAACATGTTCTGTGCCAACTCTTCTTAAAAATATTTCTTTCATAAGTTGTAAAGAATATTATGCACAGACATTAAACACTTTCAAATACGTAAGTTTATTTTGGGTTCAATAGGAGAATGAATTCCAGTGCAAAGCTGTTGTAAGAGAATGTGGACATCTCACCATTTGAATAACTCAGAAGAAAAAGTGTTCTGTAAATTAATAGAAGCTAGACAGAAGATGAAGAGAGGCAGCTAAAATCTGAACATTAGCTTGTCTTCTTGCACACGGCAAAGGAAAAAAAAGATGAATTAAAGTCTTATTAGGTGGCACGCAGCTGCCCCCAGGGCTTCATTCTTGAGGGTAGACATGCGGCCGTGGTAGGGGTACAGCGTACCAGGCAGCTAACAGGCAGGGCTGTCCTCAAGACTTCTGGGGGTTTCTGAGACCTCAGGGTGCATCCTTGTATACGGAAAGAAAACCATTTCAGTCACCCCTTACGATACAGAAGAATTTTGTCTTGGTATTAAGTAAGTGATGCTCTGAAATGTGTACAGATTATTCCCCATCAATATAGTCGGTGCATACCTGCTAAATCACTTCAGTCATATCTGACTCTGCGACCCTATGGACTGCATCCCGCCAGGCTCCTCTGTCCATGGGGTTTCCCAGGCAAGATTACTGGAGTGGGTTGCCGTGCCCTTCTCCAGGGGACCTTCCTGACCCAGGAATCAAACCCATGTCTCTTAAGTTGCCTGCATTGGCAGACAGGTTCTTTACCAATAGCACCACCTGGAAGGCCCCATGGTCTATAGTTATCCCCACCAAACCATTTCTCAGATCATGGTAGGAGTCTTACTGCCCCCCTTGACCCATCTTTAGTTCCAGCAGGAAGGGGCTGAAGGAACATACCTTCGCAGAGCAGAGATACTGATGAGCTGAAAAGACAAGATGTTGGGGACCAGTGAACGATCAGAGCCTTGCTCCTCAATCTCCACCCCTTCTCCATCACCACTCGCTGCGTCTCCTCCATTTGCCAATGGGGATAAACTTGCTCCTCCTGGAAGAAGCTTGTTCTTCCTGGGTTGCATCTGTCTCCCTTCTTTCGCAGCCAAGAGTCTCTTCGCCTCTGGTTGCCTGGACTCACTCCCGCCGCCACGTGCCGTGGACTCAGCCAACTTCCGGTGCCAGATCTGCTTGTCGGACTGTGTGACTGGTGTCAGCACCACAACCGTCTCTCCTTCCATCTTCTTCCTTCTCCTGGGTCGTTCATGTGCAGACACGCCTTCAGGGCTTTGAGGTCTCTGGACCTTTGCCCACACTTCTGTTTCTCTGGAACCGCTTCCTCCATGCTTCCTCTCTGCCTTGCTCTGCATACATAACAAGATATAATTTTTTAAAACTATCTTTTATTTATCTTAATTGGAGGCTAATTACTTTACAATATTGTACTGGTTTGTACCATACATTGACATGAATCAGCCACTGGTGTACATGTGTTCCCATCCTGAACCCCCTTCCCTCCTCCCTCTCCATCCCATCCCTCAGGGTCATTCCTGCGCACCAGCCCTGAGCACCCTGTCTCATGCATTGAACCTGGACTGGCGATCTGTTTCACATATGTTAATATACATGTTTCATTGCTATTCTCTCAAATCATCCCACCCTCGCCCTCTCCCACAGAGTCCAAAAGTCTGTTCTATACATCTGTGTCTCTTCTGCTGTCTCACATACAAGGTCATCGTTACCATCTTTCTAAATTCCATATATATGCGTTAGTATACTGTATTGGTGTTTTTCTTTCTGGCTTACTTCACTCTGTATAATAGGCTCCAGTTTCATCCACCTCATTAGAACTGATTTGAATAGGTGAGTAATACTCCATTGTGTATATGTACCATAGCTTTCTTATCCATTCATCTGCTGATGGACATCTGGGTTGCTTCCATGTCCTGGCTATTATAAACAGTGCTGCGATGAACATTGGGGTACACGTGTCTCTTTCAATTCTGGTTTCCTCAGTGTGTATGCCAGCAGTGGGATTGCTGGGTCATATGGCAGTTCTATTTCCAGTTTTTTAGGGAATCTCCACACTGTTCGCCATAGTGGCTGTACTAGTTTGCAGTCCCACCAACAGTATAAGAGGGTTCCTTTTTCTTTGCACCATCCTCCAGCATTTATTGCTTGCAGACTTTTGGATCGCAGCCATTCTGACTGGCGTGAGATGGTACCTCATTGTGGTTTTGATTTGCATTCCTCTGATAATGAGTGATGTTGAGCATCTTTTCATGTGTGTGTTAGCCATCTGTATGTCTTCTTTGGAGAAATGTCTGTTTAGTTCTTTGGCCCACTTTTTGATTGGGTCATTTATTTTTCTGGAATTGAGCTGCAGGAGTTGCTTGTATATTTTTGAGATTAATTCTTTGTCAGTTGCTTCATTTGCTATTATTTTCTCCCATTCTGAAGGCTGTCTTTTCACCTTGCTTAGAGTTTCCTTTGTTGTGCAAAAGCTTTTAAGTTTAATTAGATCCCATTTGTTTATTTTTGCTTTTATTTCTATTACTCTGGGAGACGGCTCATAGAGGATCCTGCTATGATTTATGTCAGAAAGTGTTTTGCCTGTTTTCCTCTAGGAGTTTTATAGTTTCTGGTCCTACATTTAGATCTTTAATCCATTTTGAGTTTATTTTTGTGTATGGTGTTAGAAAGTGTTCTAGTTTCTTTCTTTTACAAGTGGTTGACCAGTTTTCCCAGCACCGCTTAACAAGATTTAATTAATAAAAATATATAGTCCTCAATAATATGAATGAAATAAAAATGAAAAATAAAATACAGACGCAACTAAGAGAAAATGAAAGGACTCTTGAATTCCACTCACAGAACAACACCTAGAATAACTTTGTATATTCTTCAAACCTTCAAAATACATTTCTATTTTTCAAAAAAAATAATGGCTTCGTAACTATTTATCAGTTCAGTTCAGTCGCTCAGTCATCTCTGACTCTTTGTGACCCCATGAATCGCAGCACGCTAGGCCTCCCTGTCCATCAGCAATTCCCGGAGTTCACTCAAACTCATGTGCATTGAGTCGGTGATGCCATCCAGCCATCTCATCCTCTGTCGTCCCCTTCTCCTCCTGCCCCCGATCCCTCTCAGCATCACGGTCTTTTCCAATGAGTCAACTCTTCGCATGAGGTGGCCAAAGTACTGGAGTTTCAGCTTTAGCATCATTCCTTCCAAAGAACATCCAGGACCAATCTCCTTTAGAATGGACTGGTTGGATCTCCTTGCAGTCCCAGGGACTCTCAAGAGTCTTCTCCAACACCGCAGTTCAAAAGCATCAATTCTTTGGCGCTCAGCTTTCTTCACAGTCCAACTCTCACATCCATACATGACCACTGGAAAAACCATAGCCTTGACTAGATGGACCTTTGTTGGCAAAGTAATATCTCTTCTTTTTAATATGCTATCTAGGTCAGTCATAACTTTCCTTCCAAGGATCAAGCATCTTTTAATTTCATGGCTGCAGTCACCATCTGCAGTGATTTTGGAGCCCCCAGAAATAAAGTCTGACACTGTTTCCACTGTTTCCCCATCTATTTGCCATGAAGTGATGGGACCAGAAGCCATGATCTTAGTTTTCTGAATGTTGAGCTCTAAGTCAACTTTTTCACTCTCCACTTTCACTTTCATCAAGGGGCTTTTTAGTTCCTCTTCACTTTCTGCCATAAGGGTGGTGTCATTTGTGTATCTGAGGTTATTGATATTTCTCCCAGCAATCTTGATTCCAGCTTGTGCTTCTTCCAGCCCAGCGTTTCTCGTGATGTACTCTGCATAGAAGTTAAATAAGCATAAGCAGGGTGACAATATACAGCCTTGATGTACTCTTTTTCCTATTTGGAGCCAGTCTGTTGTTCCATGTTCAGTTCTGTTTCTTCCTGACTTGCATATAGGTTTCTCAAGAGGCAGGTCAGGTGGTCTGGTATTCCCATCTCTTTCAGAATTGTCCAGTTTATTGTGATCCACACAGTCAAAGGCTTTGGCATAGTCAATAAAGCAGAAATAGATGTAAATTGCCTTAAAAAAACTTACTCTGATTATCTTTCCATGTTAGTAACATACTTGTGGGCTTCCCTGGTGGCTCAGACAGTAAAGAATCTGTCAGCAATACCAGAGACCCAGGTTCAGTCCCTGGGTTGGGAAGATCCCCTGGAAAAGGAAATAGCAACTCCTCCCAGTACTCTTGCCTGGAGAATCCCCATGGACAGAGAAGCCTGGCAGGCTACAGTCCACGGGGTCGCAAAGAGTCTGACACAACAGAGCCACTAACACTTTCACTTTCAACATATTTTATGTTATCATTTTGAAAGACACATGTAAATAACTTATTTAGTCAGTCTATTGTTGGCTTTTAGGCTATTTGTAACAAAAATCCTAACAGCCCAATCTTTAACTGCATCCTTAATTCCTTTCTTAGGCTGAATTCTCAGTAGTTTAAGTGCTGAAAGATCTTACTATCATCCTTCCAAGAAGTTTGTTCTAGAGCTAGTGGGTAGAGGAAAATCCAGCCGCCTTCCTCCTGCCCTGAGCAAGCCTTTGTGTTCAACTGCAAATACTGTGGAAATGCAGCCTATTTCTATTAGAAAATTAAATTCTTTCTGATATGAAGTAGAATATCCTTATTGGAAAACAGTTATTCGCAGTAGCTCTGGGGTTTACAGATTTTGCAGTGACCTGTGAAGTCATTTGAGGATAAGGAGAGCCGAGCCTGTCTGAAGGTCCTGGGTCTTCAGCGCCAGGTGGGGTGATGTGTAATGTCTGGTCCTCCCAGGTCAGGTGCTATGTGTGCTCTGATCATCCAGGGATAAAATCCGGCTTGTGTTATCTCTCCTGTCGTTCAATACACAGACCTGCAGGGGGAGTGTGAACACGTGTGCGTCCAATCTCACAGCCAGAATCTCCCAATTAACTGCGAATTCTGGGTTTTTCAAACTGAACTTTTGTTTGACTTTTCCATATGAAAATGAAAGTGTTAGTTGCTCAGTTGCGTCCAACTCTTTGTGAACCCATGGACTATGGCCCGCGAGGCTCCTCTGTCCATGGGATTCTCCAGGCAAGAGTACTGGAGTGGGTAGCTATTCCCTTCTCTGGGGGATCTTCCCAACCCAGGGATCCAATCTGCGTCCCCTGCATTGCAGGCAGATTCTTTACCCTCTGAGCCACCAGGGAAGCTTGACTTTTCCATAAGAAATGGGACATTTGCCTTTAAGAAGAATTTAGACATTGATACAAACACTGTGGAAGAAATCAAAATAGCAATGCTTTCTCAATACTAAAGGACATAAGCACATTTAATTCTAGATGATTGTGGCTAAAGATGTCTTTGCTAAATTAGAAGGGGTGAATTTTGCACCAAGCAAGAGCTAGGTGAGTTCTGAGCATAACTGGCCCCGTCAGTGCCAACCTCCGGTCTCGCCTTGGTTTCCAGCCTCCTCTGCAGGTGAAGCTGAGGACGACGGCATTTTGGGGAGCATCGGTGAGGCCTCACTCCCTTCACTCTGCCCGGGGCGCTTCAGGTGGGAACCTCAGCAGAACGCGTGTGGGAAGCTGGTGTCCTTGCATCGGCTCTGCACACTGGCCAAGAAATAAAGCTCTTAAAACCTTTTATTTGGAGATAAAGGTGGATTTTAATGCGCTTGTGAAAAATAATACAGGGAGGCTCTGTGACAACCTAAAGGGGTAGGATGGGATGGAGGTGGCAGGAAGGTTTAAGAGGGAGAGGATATATATATACCTGAGGCTGATTCATGTTGATGTAGGGCAGAAACCAACACAATATTGTAAAGCCTCTATCCTCCAGTTAACCATAAATAAGTTAAAAATAGTAATAATAATACAGGGAGGCCCCCTATACCCCTTACTCAGCCTTTCCAGTGGCAGCAACCTGCATAAGTAGGGAACAGTATCACAATAGGAACTTGACAATTTCATCAGTTAATCCATCTCATTCAACTTTCACGCATTTGCGTATTTAGTTCTGTGCGCCTTTATCGCCCGGGCAGAGCTGTTCGGCGCCGTCACGGTCTGTACTCAGCAGCCGCGTCACAGGGATCACCCCCTTTTGCAGCAGATGCCCACCTCCTCTTCTCACCCACTGTCCTCTGACACCTGCCCTCCGTCCGCACTGTGCTGACATTTCGAGAGCGTTATGTAAATGCAATCTTTCCCGGCACAGTCTTCCGAAATTGGCTCTTTTCACTCAGCACGATGTCTGGGGACTCGTCCACGCGTGTTTGTGGCTGAGCAGTGTCCGTGCTGGGGGTGGACCATAGTTTGTTTCACTCACTGGAGAACATCTGGGTTCCTTCCAGAGTTTTTACAGGACATTTGAGCACAGGTTTTTGTGTGAATGTTTTTGTTTTGTGGGGATAAATATTTAGGAATACCATTTCTGGGTCATATGGTAAATGAATGCTTTAATTTTTTTGTGTTTTTGATGTCTTTTCTGTTTTTACTGTGGTAACAGTCACATAATATACAACATACAGTTTCAACCATATTTAAGTGCCCAGCTCTGTGGTGTTAAGCACATTCTCATTGTTGTGGAACTCTCACCGTCGTCCATCTCCCGAAGTTTTCACTTTCCTAGATTGAAACTCTATCCCCATTAAACACTAGGGCCCCCATTCCCCTTCCCCAGCCCTCTGGCTCTGTGAATTTGACTATTCTAGGGACCTCGTGTAAGTGGGATCAAACAGTGTTTGTCTGTATCTCATGTATATTGGAATGCATTTTTAAGGTTGACTCAATATCCTGCAAACAGACTGTACTCTCTTTGTTTTCCCTGTGCTACACAGTAGGTGCTCATTAGTTATTTATTATATACATCAGTTCAGTTCAATTGCTGTCATGTCCGACTCTTTGTGACCCCATGGACGGCAGCACGCCAGGCCTCCCTGTCCATCACCAACTCCCAGAGCTTACCCAAACTCATGTCCATTGAGTCAGTGATGCCATCCAACCATCTCATCCCCTGTCAGACCCTTCCCCTCCTGCCTTCAATCTTTCCCAGCATCAGAGTCTTTTCTACTGAGGCAGCTCTTCCCATCAGGTGGCTGAAGTATTGGAGTTTCAGCTTCAGCATCAGTCCTTCCAATGAGCACCGAGGACTGACCTCCTTTAGGGTGGGCTGGCTGTACTATTATATACACAAAAGTGCACGTATGTCAGCCCCAGTCTCCCAGTTTATCCCCCACCTTCCTCCCCGCTGGTGTCTGTATGTTTGCCCTCTACGTCTGTGTCTATTTCTGTTTTGCAAACAGGTTAGTCTGTACTGTTTTCTAAATTCCACATACATGTGTTAATATATGAAATTTTATTTTCTTTTTCTGACTTACTTCTCTGTGTGACAGTCTCTAGGTCCATCCGTGTCTCTGCAAATGGCATGATTTTGTTCTTTTTATGGCTGAGTAATATTCCCTTATGTATATGTACCACGTTTTAAAAAATCTATTCCTCTGTTGATGAACGGCCTAATGAATATTTCGTTTTGAAAGAAACTGTCCAACTGTCGTCTAGACTGGCTGGGCCATCTCTCATTCCCACCAGCAGCATAACCGTGGTTTTGGTTGTTTGCCTCTTTTCTCTGCACCAAGCAGTTGATGTGGTCACCAGTTTCTAAAATCTTCTCCGTCTGATAGGTGTGTAAGGATGGCTTGTGGTAGTTTTTTGTTTTATTTTTAATTGGAAGATAATTGCTTTACAATGTTGTGACGGCTTCTGCCATACATCAACATGAATCAGCCATAGGTAAACATATGTCCCCTCCCTCTTAAACCTCCCTCCCAGCTCCCACCCCATCCCACCCCTCTAGGTTAGCACCAGCACTGGCTTTGGATTCCCTGTGTCATAGAACAAATTCCCACTGGCCGTCTACTTTTACATGTAGTTACGTCATGGTGGTTTTAATTTGCCTTTCCCTCATGGTTACTGAGGTTGACCATCTTTTCATGAGATTAAAAAGTCCATATCTGTACGTGTCACACTTTTGCGTGAAGCTTCTTTCCCAGCAATATAAGAAAAGCAGATCATCTGTGGCTTTGTAATTAGGACAGGAGCAGTTTTTGCTTCCGTGATTCATGTCTGCTCCCACGTCACTAGAGTGTAACAACCTGGTTCCTTTCTCCTTCTTGGGGAGATTTTTCCTGTTTTGATGGGTTCGGATAGTTTCACGTTTTGCTCCCTGAGAGTTGTCTATTTTATCTGTGTAGACACGAGGGCTTGTGCATAAAGCCCAGTGCCAGAGTTTGGATGGCAGGCCTCTGGGATCCTAGTTTCACTGTCCAGGAACAGGAGGTGTGACTCGCGGGGGAGGGGAGGCGGGATCTTGTGTCCTCTGGGTGATGGTCTCTGAGCTCTTGGCACAGAACCAGTGACTGATCGTTTATTATCCACTCCCAAGCCTTGACCATATGTTTCCACGATGAAGACCCTATGCCTTGATGATGCCACATCATCCCTTTCTCTTCCTGACTCTGGGTCAATTCTGGGCTCCTGGGAGGGGTCTGAGTTGTTTCTCCTTGACCCTTACCTTTTCATAACCTCTCCTATGCTTTTTCACAAGACCACCCTTGGGATATTCCTGAAACCTGGGGTCATTGCTTGACCATTTGGAAAGTGCATAACTTGTCCCAAAAGTGAAAGTGTTACTCGCTCAGTCGTGTCCGACTCTTTGCAACCCTGTGTATTGTAGCCTGCCAGGCTCCCCTTTCCATGGGATTCTTCAACCAAGAATGCTGGAGTGGGTTGCCATGCCCTTCTCCAGGGGATCTGACGGATCCAGAGATCGAACTTGGCCGTCCTGCATTGCAGACAGATTCTTTACTGCTGAGCCACCAGGGTGAGCCCTAGTTCAAAGGGAAAAAAAAGAGAAGAAAAGAAAAATAGTTCCTTTCCAATATGAATATCTAACTATCAAATATGAAGACCTCCTTCCTTTATTGTTTCAGTTTATAATTTCACGCCACGCAATCTCAGCAGAACAGCGGGTGCTGTGCACCCCCACACCCCCTAAGTGCTGTATTTGCACCACTTGGTTTAGGAGCAGCTGGTGGCACGAGGTCTGACGGCTCGTCAGCCTTGATCGCGCTGTTCCTGCCTCCTTGGAGTCAAAGTGGAACTTCCCTAACAGTAGAAAGTCTTTTTTTTTTTTTTTTTTGTGACAACATCCTCCATCTTTGTGTTTTCTGGTTTGCCTTCACAAGAGGAGGGTTAGGACACAACATTTCCTTTCACTGTTATGACTGTGACGTCACAGAAACATGAGAAGTGATGGTTTCATCACCTGTATCTTCAGGGGTTCCTGTGTTCCAAAGGCAGAAGGCTAGCGCATTGTTGATTTCTTTCTGTGTAGATGACGTGACGCTCATCTCCAAACAAACTGACGGTTAAAACACTCTGAGGTTTAATTCTTCTTTCTATACACACAAATATCCAAGAGGAAAATAGCATAGTTGCTCCAACATCGCGGCCAAATCTCTCCAGAAACACTCTGGCCTGTAGGTTATCCTGTGAGCAGATGCACAGATTCTTTCTCCAAGCAGACTTGAATCACAATAGAGGCTGGAGAAGATATCATGGTGTCTTGAAAATGTATCTAACTAATATTGGTTAAGCACTGACTGGTCCAGGCACTCCCCAGGCGATGAGGGTGCACTGATGTAAGACCAAACCCCTGACCCTTGGAATGGAACGTTCTAGTGGGTTGTGCCATGTGAAACAAGTCGATTGAGAAACACAAATAATAACCTTTTAGATAATGATAGAAACAGGGAGGTGAGGGAATACCAATGGGTTGTGGGCATGGGGTGGAAACATCAAAAACAATTTTTAAAATTGATTTCAATATATAACAAAGGCTGATCATGCCCACTGCTGCCTTTGATTTTTGTCCTGGGTTTATAATAAGCAGGTGTATGGGTGAGTGTGTATATGTGTGTGTGAGAGAGAGAGAGAGAGAGTGAGAGAGAGAAAGCACCAAAGCTTAAAAGGAAAGCATTGGATGTAATTATACAGGGTTAGAAGACCAGTGACCTCGTTCTTAAAGAGGAGAGTCCCTGCACTATAACATGTCTCCCCTCCGTATCAACAAAGTGCCATAAGTGCAGAAGACTGTCAGCAAGAAGTTTTTAAATTATTTTTTATTGGAGTACAGTTGTTTTACAATGTTGTGTTATACCGAACAGCTACATGAATCAGCTATACATACATGTATATCCCCTCTTCCTTGGATTTCCTTCCCATTCAGGTCACCGCAGAGCGCTGAGTAGGGTCCCCTGAGCCACACAGCAGGTTTTCACTAGTTCTCCACTTTGTACAGCGTCGATATGAATCCTAGTGTATATATGTCATCACAGTGTCTTCAATACACACCACAGTGTACATATGCCAAGAAGAATTTTGAAGGAAAGAAGGAGTGTAAGAATGCACGGGGGCAGGCAGGCAACAAAGCGGATAAATGAGTGTGCTCGACCGTGCTTTAGGCCAGGGGTCAGGAAACTTCCTCTACGAAGGGAAGCAGTAGATATTTTCAGTTTTGTGGGCCACGTGGTCTCCAGTGCAACTGCTCACCTCTGCTGCTGGAGCATGAGGCAGACGCCACGTGACCAGTGAGCATGGTTACACCGTTGAACAACTGTTCACCGCAGACGCAGCACAAGCAGCAGTGTGTTTAGATCACATCATTTTCTGGGGTGATTGAAGAGTGTCTAATGGCAAGTGATGTTAGAAGCCGGATCTGTAAAGACTCAGAGACTCCAAAGCGTGTACAGAATGGGCTCAGGGAAGTATCCTTGTCCCCACGAGGCTTCTGGAAGTTGCCAATAGTGGGATTTCTGCCTTGGTCGGACTTTGATTGGATCCGCTTTCATCTGCACAATGAAGATCAGAGAATGTTGGAAAGATGGGATTGAAGAGCCACTAAGTGATTATGGTCCTAAAAATAGGATTGTAAAGGTAGCTTTGGATGCTCAGCCTGGCCCTACAGACTGCAAACAGAGGTCCGTCAACCCAGCCAGTGGTCTGTTTCAGTAGAGCCCACAAAATAAGCATGGCTTCTATCTCCTTAAAGGGTCATAAATAGGAGGAGAAGAGTTGGGGGAGGAGGGAAGGAGGAGCAGGAGGAGGGGGAGGGAGAGGAGGAGGCAACGGAACTAGGGCGAGGCGAGCATTGAGGGTGAGAGCCCCTCTGTGTCCCTGGAACCCTAACTTGCTATTGAATACGTGGCCCTTGCAGAGGAAGCTGGCTGCCCTCTGACTAGAGTGGAGAGACTGTGTTGACAGTGGAAGGGCCCAGCGCTGTCTGGTAGCAGGAAGTGCCAGGCGGTGCCTGGGTGGGTGGGCACCCTGTGCATGCCTGTAGCATCCAAGCATGTGACACGGAGGACCCTGCACTCCCCATCTGGGGTGTAGGACCCAGCATGGCTGCTGGCCGCCCTGCCCGAGGGATGGTGCGTGCTCAGATCTTGGGGGGCGGGGTGGGGGGGCAGACGTCACTGCTGGAATGGGAACAGTGGGTGCAGGGACAAGGCTCTCTCTGAATTCCTCCTTGAAGAACCTGGTCCATCAGAGAAAACATTTTCATCATCAAGATGGGCTGTTCGGGAAGGAAGTCCCTTATCTTCCCATGTTTGTCCAACAGTAGAGTCAGGTTTTTAAGCCTTGACAGTGCGCCACGTCCGTGGGTACAAAGTGCTTCCCAGAAGACTGTGATTTCCATCCACGCTTCTGTTGTTTGGTAGAAGCAGATTCTCCGTCATCTGTCATTGAAAACAGCCCCCTGAAACTTATCACAAGCTTGTAAACACATCCACAGAGAGCATGAGTCTGTGTCACTTGTGCTGTGACCTCCCAGGTGCCCAACCAGCCACCCCTGGGGGAGCGTCTCGTGGGACAGCCTTGGAGGAGATGCGGTCTGGCTCACGTGTGCCTCTAGGAAGCGACAGCAGAACCAACTCGGTTTAAAAAATGTAAACTGGGACTCCCTGTTGGCCCAGGGGTTAAGACTTCCCCTTCCGACACAGGAAGTGTGGGTTCCATCCCTGGTGGGGGAACCAAGGCTCCGTATGCTTTGAGGCCAACAGACCAAAGCATAAAATAGAAGCAATACCATAACAGATTCAATAAAGACTTTAAAAACGGCCCACATCAAAAGCAAAGTGAAAACTCACGTGCCTCATGTTTCACTGTAGGTACATTCACACAGGGGCTTCCCTGGTGGCTTAGGGGTAAAAAATCTGCCAACAATGCAAAAGACTCGGGTTTGATCCCTGGGTCAGGAAGATCCCCTGGAAAAAGAACTAGCAACCCGCTCCAGTATTCTTGCCTAGAGAATCCCATGGACAGAGGAGCCTGGCAGGCTGCAGTCATAGGGTCTCACAGGGTCAGACTCAACTCGTGACTAAGCAACGGCAGCAGCACATACATATACATGGAATATTTAAATTTGTTTTTAGACTCAAGTAGTTTAAGTGCAAACATCAGTTTGTCATTCAAGCAATTCTATGAAAAAAAATTGCAAATCTCAGTTGAACTGTTGGAAAGTAAAATAATTCTTGTTTGGGAAGAATTTCTGTTACTCTTCCTGGAGGCCAATAATGATTATAAACAATCATTTAAGTATCAATGACAATAATTCCAATTCTCCTAATACAGAAATTGACAGTGGCTTGAGGTATGTTCTGAATGAAAATAAGCCAACACATTCTGTTTACTTGTTTTAAACCTGAAAGTGTAAATCACATTTTTGTTATCCATATTTGCAAACACTGCTGGTAACTTAAGAATATACAGTCCATGGGCACGGGTAGGGCTTATGTGGAAACTGTACTTTCTGCTCAAGAGTTTTGTGAACTTAAATCTCTTTTTAAAAAAAGTTTACAGAAGAGAAACTGCTTCCATGTTTGATGCCACCTTCCATAGAATTCTACACATGATGAGACCTTCATGGTTCAAACATCCCTCCAGCTTCTAATACGTGGAGATCAAGCTCTGCTCAGTCTGTTTTCTTCCACCTCCTTGGGATTGTTGGATTCCAGGCTTATTTTCCTTTCAGAAGCATTAAATGAATTAATTCCAACGGGCTTCCTGTATTCACCCAGCATCAGCTGGGGGATGAGGAGAGTGAGGCACAACCCCCGGGGGGATAGGGAGCCAGGTCCCTCCCTTAAGAGCAGATGATTGGGGGCCTCAATGAAAAAATTCAGGTTAGAAGGGAGAACCTATTAAGCTACAGATGACCGACTTCAGAGCATTTCCCCTCCATTTAGCACATGGATGTTCAATAGTGGAGGCCAAAGTCTTCTTCCTTAATTTGCCCCCATTCTGCCTTGGAACTAAGCATTAGAGTTCAACCTCTCCTAGCTACAGATTGTCCAGGGTGTGTAGCAGACGCTCTTCGTGGCCATTCTGTCTCCCTGCTTTGTTGCGGCTGGCAGAATCTCACTTTGTCCCTGAGTGTCCTGGGACCATGGGCTTCTTCTAGTCCAGGGATGAATCCTAACTGGCCTAAGACAACCATGATAATTCAGTTCCCCTTGTTAGTGATGGTTCTGAATGGACCAGGTAGCCCAATCCCAGCCTCTGCAGCAGGAGATGGCTGCTGGGAAACCTTCCCCCCCCCCCGCCCCAATGAAACAAAGCTTAGGTTGGGAGCCAGGAATCTCTTCTTCCCTGAGCTGGGTGCAATGCTGGCAGTTACTGCTGCCATCTTGCTGCAGTGGAAGGAAAGCCAAACGGATTTCAGCAAAGGGTTGATTCTGAGTTACTGAGCTAGCCGGTCTTTGAACCACCCAACCCTGAGACTTCTAATATGGAACACTAAATTGCAACCATTTAAACTATTTTTCATGGAATATTCTGCTGCCTGTAACTGAGGATATTCTATCAACACTGATCCTGGACAAGAGACATGACTCTTTGAAGATGTCCATATGGTAAAGACAGAAGTGGCAACATCGGTTAACAGAGGACATTGTTTTAATTTATCATAATGACAAGATGGTTTGGGCTGCAGCCCACAGAGCAAGTTAATATGGAATTTGTTTGACAACCACGCAGAAGAGACAGAGTTGTTGGTAATCGGTGAAGGCCAAAAGGAATCCCTTTTCTGTTTTGCTTTCCTGTTTCTACCATCTTTTAACCCAGAGCCGCACAACATCACGCTCAAAGCAGAAGAGTTCAGTGCGCGTACGGATCTGGAGCAAAGCAGGAGGAAGAGGCAGCGGAAGGGAAGCGCTGTTGTCTTATTTTCTTTTCTCTTCGTCATTCGCTTTGGCTGCTGTGCTGTCCTGTAAGATGAAGCCAACAAGAAGGCTTGGCCTTAAATTACAGATTCGCATCTGCACGTGTCTGACCCAGTTATAGCAAAAAAGGGCACGTGGAAATCAAACTTGGAATCAGGTCATGGAGTCTCATGACGCTTGACAGCCATTTTACCTTTTTGTTCCTGGCAGATTTTGCAGAAACATGTCTGGATCAACAGATTGCAAATCAGAAACTGGCGCTAGTTCCCACAGTTGCTGACAACAATTTTTTTTTTTTTTTTTAGAATATTTAAAGCGGAATCACTGTACATGCCTGAATGAATGTTCCCATAGCACTGCCACCTTGGGTGAAAGTGATTACATGTTGTTTGCTATTGTTTACGTCTTCATTTAAAATGTAGTGTGCAGACCTAAGGGCATGGCTGGACTAAGCATTTTTCGGATTTCACACCAAAATCTTTTTCTGGTGGACTCATACGTAATATTTCCAAGATTGTCTCAGACTTTGGATTGTTTCAGAAGTGCAATCAAAGATGGGAGATAAAAACTGTGATCATCCGTATTGCTGATCCTGTTCACATGGCGCACACTGTTTGTTGAACCCGTGGTGCAAGTGGGGGAGCTGGAAGAAAATGCCAGGAGCCACAGGAACTGCAGACGCCGTCTTCTCTCCTGGCAGCCGTGGCAGCGGACATGGTATAGTCTCTCCTCTTGTGGCAGACCCAACGGGCACAGCGTGGCAGTAATGCCGCTGCTTCTTAGGTGGAGCTCATGTATCTGTACAGCACAAAGTAGCCCGTGATCAAGTGAGTCAAGTACCTCCTGACATGCATTCGCAGTGCTGTGAATGGTCTCAACTGTTACACAGTCATTATTTACAAAACGTGGGGCGAGAGAGCCTGGACACAACATCTTGGCTAATTTGCTTTCTCATCAGAATGTCAAAGGTGCTCCTGTCTTTGAACCCCAGTGTTCCAGCAGACTGAGTGATGTATTGAAGAAACAAGGAAGCTGGGGAAACTATGAAGTGTGTGCTTGGCCACGACCTAGGCTTGTAGCAATAATCTTGGCTTTTAGAACGAAAGCAGAGCACATTGGACCATGGGGCCCAATGACGCAGCACTGTGCCATCTGACTTTTTAATGTCTAGTCAGGTCCTCTGGCCATTTTTAATTTTACAATTTGTTATTATTTTGACAGTGCTGGGTCTTCATTGAGGCATGAGTACGTCTCTCGTTGCAGAGCAGGGGCAAAGTAGTTGCGGTACATAGGCTCTGTTGCCCTGTGGCATGTAGGATCTTAGTTCCTTGACCAGGGTTCAAACTTGCGTCCCTACATAGGGAGGGGGATTCTTAACCACCCCCGGGGAAGTCCCTGCCATCTGACTTTAAGAGCAATGCCCTGGGGGTTCACCGGGCAGGAAACTTTGCAGGCTGGCCGGGTCACTGGGAACAGAAATGGAGGAAGAGACAGCGGTGCTCTGGGCTCGGCGGGGCAGTGCCTGCTGCCCTCCTCGGCTCTGTTGTGTTGCTGCTTCTCTGCTACAGAGAAGACGTGACCTCAACTCTGACAGGTTCCAGTGGGTGTGGGAAAGCCTACCCTCCTTCTTTAGTCCACTGGGCTTCGTACTTCTTCATTCCAGCCCTCACATGGAATATAGAGTCTATATCAGATTTTAGGATTTCTTTATACTTTCTTATCTTATTCTCAAGTTGTTTCTCATTGTATTTTAAAATTTCCTGAAAATTCACTGGTCTTTTTCTTCTTTTTTCCCTAATCACTCCAATTTCAGAGATGAGACCTCCACCTCACAGTTGTCCAACCTAATATCTGGCCGGGCCTCAACCTCTAAGACTAGTTCTTACACTTTTGGTTGGATGCAAGCAGTTAGAGTGAACACCTTCCTTTTGCAAGAGAAAATTGGCTTTGGGCACATTCTGCAATTATACATTTTCAACTTAGAGCTCCATGCTGTTTGTTAAAAGCCCTCTTTGGGGGAATTATAAAGTGCCTTTATTTTGTGATTTTGGAACAAAAATATAGAACAGGAGAGTGTTTCTGTGCCTTGAAATGAGAACTGCATCCCCATTCTCTAAACTTCGCTTTTTCTCTAGAAGCATCCTGACCACGTGTGTGTCATTCAACCAAACCAGTTGTGAGACGAATTGGAAGAGAACATGGAATCCTTTTCCGAGTCTAGGTTTCTGCTCTTAAATGTACTTTAAACTATTCCCTGCTTGTATAACTTATCTTTTCCACACGTGTGAGATTACATACTCATGGAAATATTAATAGAGTGAAACCAAGATGGGTGTTTCTTCCTGCATTTTGGCTCTCACTTGGTCTGAGAAAGGAGAAACTGGCCCCGGATGGTTCGCACATCTCATCAACTTTTTCCAGAGTGGCTCCTGCTGCCTGAGTTGGTGACAGCCTCCCTGGACACGATCCATTCCACCCTCTCCCTCATCCCTTTGTGCAGCTGCTGCGTTTTCCTCCAAGATGCCGTGTCTGCATTCTGGCATCTGCTCTGCAGCTGGGAGAAATCCACACAGGACAACACGAAGGGCCCCTTGGTTAGGAAACCCTTGGAAGGTGAGGATGCTTTAACCGGTCAGGTCCTGGGATCATGTTTATGAAATGCCCTTGTAACGTCACGAAGCTGCACTTGCTACATCTCCTTTCCAAAGCCCAGAGGCAACTTCAAGATGTGGGGACATTCAGGAGGCCACATCCGTTTGTTTTCCAAGTTTGTTTAGCTCATTGGTGACATCATAAGATCACTGTCACCTAGGCAATGGAACATGTTGCTATGGGAACCTCAAAGCCGGTAACACTGCTTTAAAATGTTAACAGTTGGAAAAGCCTCCTTTTTTTCCCTATGCTCACACCAATAGAGATGCATGTTTGGGGGGGGTGTTTGGCTTAACATATTAACATTTAAAGTTTGATAATTTAAACTACTTGGAGATAAATAATTTGTGACACTTAAAATATTTAGAATACTGAAATATGGGGAGAGCATTACCATCGAGATGCATGAAAAGAAGCACGGTGTTCTGAGCTCTCACAGGCCTGGTGAAGTCAGAGTTGTTGTAAGGAAGACAGAAAGTCTCCCTGCAAAGCTGAGAGAAGCGCACGCATGATACATGCTCTCACATCCTGTCCTGGATTCAGGCCGCAGATGAATGATTTATGCAGACTCAGCCCGCGTCTTTTCTGTTTCACTTCCCATCTCCTGAGGTTTCCTGGTTTATTGGTTTATGTAATTTATTGAATCATGACAGTCGCCTTTCGTGAAACCATGACCTGAGCTATAAGCCATATCTTCTCACACATGTTTATGTCATCACAGGTACATGCACATATGCATATCTATTACTATGTATGAGTGTGTGTGAAAGTGAAAGTGTTAGTCGCTCAGTCGTGTCTTTGTGACTCCAAGGGCTGTAGCCCACCAGGCTCCTCTACCTGTGGAATCCTCCAGGCAGGAATACTGGAGTGGATTGCCATGCCCTCTCCAGCGGATGTTCCCAACCCAGGGATCAAACCTGGCTCTCCCACATGGCAGGCGATTTTTTACCGTCTGAGCCAGCAGGGGAGCCTTTTGTGGACACGTGCACACCATCAATTCTCGTTGTCATGGCAGTTCTGTGCTGTGGTCACCACGGACACAGAAGCAGTGAACACGGAACCACTGCTCCCAAGGGAAATAGAGCGTTAGGTTCCTGGCAGCCTCTGGTCGCATTTTTGTTCACTGATAAGTCAGTCAGTCAGTCAGTCCAGTCGCTCAGTCGTGTCCGACTCTTTGCGACCCCATGAACCGCAGCACGCCAGGCCTCCCTGTCCATCACCACCTCCCGGAGTGCACTCAGACTCCCGTCCATCGAGTCCGTAATCCATCCAGCCATCTCATCCTCGGTCGTCCCCTTCTCCTCCTGCCCCCAATCCCTCCCAGCATCAGAGTCTTTTCCAGTGTAAAAACCCGTATTTTCTGCGTTTCTGTTTAAAGGCCTTGTCTAACATACACTGTGGTCTCACTGGCACTGAACCCAGAGCCAAGTACGCCGTTACTCATGCCTGAAGGAGGGCTATCTACCAAATGTGCTTTCCCCATAAAGCACTAAACAGCACTTCAGTGCTGGACTTGGGGGCCATTTGATACAATGAAATCACACACGCACTCATACAAAACACGAAAATGTGGGAAACGTGGCACTTTGAGAGGGGTACTTATTTACAGTAGCACAAGCTGCACCAAGAAGGCAGTGTCACCTTCTTCAGCTTCAGCAGGGGCCACATGCCTCCATTAGAAGACTAAAATTTTTCTCCTGTCTTCGTGCATCTGATGGGCTTCCCAAGTGGCGCTAGTAGTAAAGAACCCACCTGCCAAGGCAGGAGATGGAAGAGATGCAAGTTCGATTCCTGGGTTGAGAAGATCGCCTGAAGTAAGAAATTCTCCAGTATTCTTGCCTGGAGAACCCCATGGACAGAGGAGCATGGCAGGCAGTGGCCCACAGGGTCACAAAGAATCAGACACAACGAAAGCGACTTAGCACGCACACACGTGTGTGTGTGATAGTGAGCAAAAGCACCGTGAGCGCTGGCTTGGGGGGACAAATACATGTTAGCACATAGGCACATCCACAGATACGGTATCTGTGAATGATGAGGACTGAAGGTGCATCAGTAAAATCTTCACACCCCTGGGGAAGCCGGCAGTGAGCCCAGAGGAGGTGCGGGCAGACCTCTCCCAGAGCAAAGATGCCGTCCTCTCCGGTCGTCTAAGAGCGTCCTCTCGCCCCCTGGAAACACGCCCCCTCCCCCAGCTCTTCAGGCCCTTGCTCCGCCCCTTCCTGTGCGGCGCTGAACGTGCACGTGGTGTGATGGCTTCACCAGGCGTGTGACCTCCCTTCACTTCGAGGCTGTGCACATGTGGGAGGCGAGCCCGGGTCCCATGTTCAGCGCATCTCTCTGCTCCCGGTGGGCGAGCCACACATAGAGAATGTTATAATACAGAAACACTGGTGTCGGAGACCAGAAGTGGACAGGGCCTCATTTGAAATGATGTTCTAGGCCTGGGCTCACCTTTCCCTGGTTTCACTCATCTGCTTTACTGGCCGGCCCAGCCACAGTGCAGGCGACAGTCATGAGTTAGCAATCTGAAGACTGTGCTAGGTCTTGTCTGTACAACCAGATGGGAGCTGGTCTTTAAGTCCTTGTCTGTAGAACAAAATCATTTTATTTTTAGGGAAATTCTATGGTTCTATCCAACCAGTCCATTCTGAAGGAGATCAGCCCTGGGATTTCTTTGGAAGGAATGATGCTAAAGCTGAAACTTCAGTACTTTGGCCACCTCATGCGAAGAGTTGACTCATTGGAAAAGACTCTGATGCTGGGAGGGATTGGGGGCAGGAGGAGAATGGGACGACAGAGAATGAGATGGCTGGATGGCATCACGGACTCGATGGACGGGAGTCTGAGTGAACTCCGGGAGTTGGTGATGGACAGGAAGACCTGGCGTGCTGTGATCCATGGGGTCACAAAGAGTTGGACACGACTGAGCAACTGAACTGAAAGTCCTTTTCGGTTGAAAATAATTATGTAATTCTACTCAGAATTATGTAACAAGGTCTTTGCATGCCATTTTAGGAGCCCTGTTGTTTGTGAAAGTGTTCAGGAAATAATGCAATATGTACATGTTATCTTCTCCATTAAAATGTTGACTCATTTGAATAAAAAGCATTGTTTTGCACATGAAAAGATGCTCAACACCACTCATTATCAGAGAAATGCAAATCAAAACCACAATGAGGTACCATTTCACACCAGTCAGAATGGCCACAATCCAAAAGTCTACAAGCAATAAATGCTGGAGAGGGTGTGGAGAAAAGGGGACCCTCTTACACTGTTGGTGGGAATGCAAACTAGTACAGCCACTATGGAGAACAGTGTGGAGATTCCTTAAAAAACTGGAAATAGAACTGCCGTATGACCTAGCAATCCCACTGCTGGGCATACACACCAAGGAAACCAGAATTGAAAGAGACACATGTACCCCAATGTTCATCACAGCACTGTTTATAATAGCCAGGACATGGAAGCAACCTAGATGTCCATCAGCAGATGAATGGATAAAAAGCTGTGGTACATATACACAATGGAGTATTACTCAGCCATTAAAAAGAATACATCTGAATCAGTTCTAATGAGGTGAATGATACTGGAGCTGATTATACAGAGTGAAGTAAGCCAGAAAGAAAATCACCAATACAGTATACTAACACATATATATGGAATTTAGAAAGATGGTAATGATAACCCTGTATGGGAGGCCGCAAAAGAGACACAAATGTATAGAACAGTCTTTTGGACTCTGTGGGAGAGGGAGAGGGTGGGATGATTTGGGAGAATGGCATTGAAACATGTATAATATCATGTAAGAAATGAATCGCCAGTCTAGGTTCAATGCAGGATACAGGATGCTTGGGGCTGGTGCACTGGGATGACCCAGAGAGATGGTGCCGGGAGGGAGGTGGGAGAGGGGTTCAGGATTGGGAATATGTGTACACCCGTGGAGGATTCATGTTGCTGTATGGCAAAACCAATACAGTATTGTAAAAAAAGCAAAAATTAGAAAAAAAAGCATTATTTTGGAAGAAGGATTTGCTGATGGCTTTTGTTCATGGTCGGGGATTTTAGAGTTATGAGAGTTTTTGAGTTGTGATCACATCACAGTTGTTAAAAATCCTTTACCAACTTCAAGATGAGATAGGATGTTTTACTTTTTGGTACTTGGCTGTTGGCTCCATCCTGGAGTACCTGTCACGTGCAGTGCACTCTGCTAGTTCCTGTGATCACACAGGTTCTGGTCCTACAGTAGTCCTGCAAGGTGCATATCAGGATTCCTGTTTCTCAGGTGATGAAACTGAGGCTCAGAATAGCTAAGATGTCTGATAAGCAATTCAGATCCAAGCTTCCTGATCCCCAAATCTACATTCTCTTTGGTTTTGCAAAAGGTAACACTCTTGATACATGTTAGGTTGTATTTGCAAGATTTGGGACTTATTTTTTGCAATTTTTGACTCCAGTGTAGTTATAGGATCTTCTAGTAAATGGGAATAAAGAAATTGAAGTAAATTCATTTTTACTAGGCACTAAATCTTCATCTCTTTTGAAGAACCAAATTAGACTTAAAAAAAAAACCAAGATGTTATTAAAAGAAATTTTCAAATATAGATTTTATTCTGACAGTATTGCTTTTAAGCTGGTAGACACTGTATATGTTAGTTGCTTTGTGAATCTTCCAAGCAGAAAGCACTGTACTTAGCGAATTTGTCAGCAATTTATTTAGATGCTGTTTGACTATCTGATGAGCAATCAAAACATTCCCATCTGTTCGTCAGGGAGAGTCTGAACGTAAACATATCGTTCCCCCTGTTCAGCTCTGGGGCACCATCTCTGACTTGCTGAGTCTTCTGCCCAAGTAGATCACCTCCTCACCAACATCCTACTCCTTGAAGGTTCAGCATGTCCTTGAGTACTGCTCACCGCTGGTCACCTCTGTCTCTCATCTTCTAACCCAGGATGGGGCTGTCTATCACAACACAGCACGTCACATGGGTCATTCCATACCACATCGACTCTTTCACTCAACATGTGTTCATGGAGCATCTAGCTCATGCCAAACACTATTCCAGGCACTAGGGACACAGAAAGGAGAACGCTAGAGCAAAATCCCTGCCCAGGGCTTACCTTCTAGTGGAGAAAAGAGAAAATAAACAAGATAGGTGCAGTTTTAAAATAGCGATCAAAAAAAAAAAAATAAACAAGGAAAGGAGGTAGGAAGTATGTGTGTTTGGAGGGGTATGGGGGGACAAACGTTCAAAACTGAGTCTAGTGGAGCAAGCTGTGTGGACTGCTAGCCAGGGAACTCTTCAAAGAGGAGGCACTAAGGGGAGGGTCGTCAGAGATGAATTTGGGGCGCCTGGAAAGCTGTGGTGAGCCCCTCACTTTGGAGCTGGGCCTCCATCAGAGCCACAGTGGGCACGGTGAGGCGGACAGGGGGCGGTGGGTGGTCTGGCACTGGACACACAGTGATGTGCAGGGGACTGGTGAGGTCTGTGGGGGAGAGGGCAGGTCCAGAGGACTCTGGGATTGAAGTCCTGGGCAACTAGGAGCAAGGATCTCCTTTTTATGAAATGGGAAGCCTGGAGAAAGGGGTGCCGGGGGGTAAAGGTCCACAGCTGGGCTTGCAGTTGGACCTCTGGCCGGGGATTCTGGCTGAAAATTAAGCGTGGAGTCACGGGCGCTGGTGCTATTTGAAGCCACGGTGCAGGGCCGGGTGGAGACAGGAAAGGGAAGCGGCTTTTGAGGTCTGGTGCTCGGGAGGCGGCAGGAGGGAGACCCGGGCAGGGGTCACTGCAGTGTGGAGGCCTGACAGGAGAGCATGCAGTGTGGAGCACGGTCTCCTGGTAGAAGGGAGAGCAAAGCCCTCCACTGCGTGCGCTGAGCGGTGCCCACCAGGTGACACTGGCCAGGTGGGCGGGGCTAGGGAGGGGCGGGGCTCCGGGGCGGGGCTGCTCCGCTCGGGTCCACTGCGCAGCCTCTCTGCGCACCGCCAGTCGCCATCTTGAACCTTGGCATCTTGGGCTAGGTGTGAGGCCTGTGTCTGCACTGAAGGGAAGCAAGACTGAGAGCAAAGGAAGAAAAAAAAATTAGATTTTCTTTTATAACCCAGATTCCGGGTTTATTTCCTGGGAATTATTAATGGGCTTCACTGGTGGTGGCTGGGCTGCTGAGGAAAGGAATGAGACCAGAGGTGGACAGAGGAGTCTCCCGCGTGGGGGAGCCACAGGGCAAGGGGTGGCCCCCCGAGAGTGGGGTGGGGGGACCGGGTGGGGAGAATGGTGGGGAAGTGGGGGGTGGTGAACCGTGTGAGGAGAAGAGACCGACTGAGGAGCCGCTGTGAGACACCCCCTCACACAGCACGGGCATCTGGACTGCTGGTGTTGGCAGGAGGGAATCCTTCAGGAATGAGGGGCTACCTGGGGGTCATTCAGATGGACCCAGCAGAGGACAGGGAACTCACTATCTTGCAAGAACCTATAATGGAAAAGAATCTTCAAAAAGAACAAATGTGTGTTTATGTATAACTGAAGCACTCTGCTGTACACCGGAAAGTAACAGCGCTGTGAATCAGCTAGACTTCCGCTTGGAAAAAGTTACCCAGGAGAGGACAGGAGCAGAGTTATAGTGACTGTGGCCGCCTTCAGTCCCCTGCGAATGATCTGACCACCCCCGCCCTCCAAGCTGTGGATGCCACAATGTGCGGGTTAGAGAGGCTGAGGCTCTTCCCACGGAGGGTGCCCAGGGTCTCAGCCCAAGGATGCCAAGAGCAGTCACAGGGGGCAGACTCTGATGAAAGCCCTGGGATGAGAGGAGCTGGGAAGCCACCTGTCCTGACTCCCGCTGGGGCTGGCTGGAACCCCAGGAGGATGCTGGGGGCCCCCAAGTGGGCCTTTCACCCCAGCGTCCAGCAGTGGAGAACGGGGGTTAGGGTGGTCACAGGGAGGCCTCTCAGAGGAGGCGCTGGGGGTCCTGCTAGCAGAAGGGCCCCCTCTCCCTCGATAACCACCACCTCCCGCCTACTTGCACTTTCTGGAGCAGGTGGAGCGTCCCCCGAGAATGCTGCGTGGGGCAAGACGTCAGGGTCCTCCTTTGGCCTCTTCACATGTTAACCCCTGGGGGCTTATGGGCCACACTGTGGCCAGTTGTGGGATTGGCTGACCTTCTCAAGCTGGGCCTTCGGATATCAGGGGAGGCCCTCCTGGGTGGATTTCATCCTTCAGGATGGAGCCCGGGCCTTGGGAACCTCGTGTAGGCCCAGAGGAGCAAACTGGTGGCCTCCAGTCCGTTTGCACCCTCTTCCGCCTGGAACCAAGTAGGTGACCGGTTACAAATGCCTTTTTAATGTTGCTCTTGACACCGCTGTAAAGTATCAGGACACTGCTTTGGTTAATTTTATCCTGAAGCTGTTTTCTGTTTTATTTCCTATTTGCCTGAAGGGATGGTGCCCTTGCCAAGCAGATAGCAGCTGATCAGGTGAGCGATTGTAAAAATCTATTATAACTTTGGAAAATTTCTGATCCAGCTGCCTCCTATCATCAGGTCAAGACCTATTCATGGAGTAATTAAAATCCTGTGATGACTGAAAAACATATTTCCTCCTCTCCTTTTTCTATCACTGGTTGGTCCTGACCAGGGAGCCCTAGTAGGGGTACCTTGTGATAAAGTCAGGGTCTTCTTCAGAACCTGCAACAAACTTCATTTTCTCTGGAACAGATGGGGATCCTTCCACTGCTTCCAAACTGGGCTGAGCCAACTCTGAGATTTCTGTGTTCCATTTTCTTGATACTCCAGTGAATTATCAAGAGAAAGCTTTGTATCAAGATAGAGAAGCAGCTTTTTCCAGATCCATGTTTCTCCCTGGGAAGTTCATTTCAGGTGCTCTGTCATGTCCGACTCTTTGCAGCCCCATGGACTGCAAGGCCTCCCTGTCCATCACCAACTCTCAGAGTTTACTCAGACTCATGTCCATTGAGTCAGTGATGTCATCCAACCATCTCATCCTCTGGCTTCCCTTTCTCCTCCCACCTTCAATTTTTGCTAGCATCAGGGTCTTTTCAGATGAGTCAGTTCTTCGCATCAGGTGGCCAAAGTATTAGAGTTTCAACTTCAGCATCAGTCCTTCCAATGAATATTCAGGACTGATTTCCTTTAGGATGGACTAGTTGGATCTCCTTGCTGTCCAAGGGACTCTCAAGAGTCTTCTCCAACACCACAGTTCAAAAGCATCCATTCTTTGGTGCTTAGCTTTCTTTATGGTCCAACTCTCCCAGGGTGACTGCCTGGGAAACACAACCCTCTCCATACATGACTACTGGAAAACCCATAGCCTTGACTATTCGCACCTTTGTTGGCAAAGTAATGTCTCTACTTTTTAACATGCTGCCTAGGTTGGTCATAACTTTTCTTCCAAGGAGCAAGCATCTTTTAATTTCATGGCTGCAATCACCATCTGCAGTGATTTTGGAGCCCACCAAAATAAAGTCTGTCACTGTTTCCACTGTTTCCTCATCTATTTCCCATGAAGTGATGGGACCAGATGCCATGATCTTAGTTTTCTGAATGTTGAGTTTTAAGCCAACTTTTTCCTTCTCCTCTTTCACTTTCATCAAGAGGCTCTTTGGTTCTTCTTTGCTTTCTGCTATAAGGGTGGTGTCATCTGCATATCTGAGGTTATTGATATTTCTCCTGGCAATCTTGATTCCAGCTTGTGCTGCACCCAGCCCAGCGTTTCTCATGATGTCCTCTGCATATAAGTTAAATAAGCAGGGTGACTGCCTGGGAAACACAACCCTAAATCCCCACTGCCTGTACTTGGTCAGCTTACAATCCAAACAGCTATTTTCCTAAGGAAATGCAGAGTTTGCAGGACCTTTTCTGCAGTTTACACCTGCTGTGTCATCACCAGTTACAGATTACGGCAGATGCCACGTGTGTGTATGTATGTAGAGGAAGGTAAGAGAGAATCAGAAGAGAGAAGAGAGTGGCACTCTGGCTCAGCTCCTCCAGTGAAAGTGTTATTCTCTCAGTCGTGTCTGACTCTCTGCAACCCTGTGGACTGTAGCCCACCAGGCTCCTCCTTCCATGGAATTCTCTGGGCAAAAGTACTGGAGTGGGTGGCCATTCCCTTTGCCAGAGGATCTTTCTGACTCAGAGTTCAAACTCAGATGTCCTGCATTACAGGCAGATTTTTTTTTTTTTTTTTATCACCTGAGCCACCTCAGCTCCTCCAAGTTGACGTTAGAAGCATACAATTTATCAAACTTTACCGGGGTTTCAAATTCAAAGCCATTTGAATTGATGGTTCAATGCAAAGCCAACTCCTGTCAATGGACTATGACGCCGGAGTTCCCATGTTCTCAGATAGCATCTTCTGCCCACCTTTAGGCAGCCTGCCTTTCACCGTGAAAAATGACATCTAAAACCCCCACTGTCAGTTAACAAGTGAGAAACTTGCATTGGCGGCGCCTCCAGGTTTCACTGGAATTTTCTGTTTATCATGTTGTAGGCTGTGTGTCGATACTTCCTAATTCCCCTTGCCTGTTCTCAAGGGTTCCTACACCGCCGCTGGCAATGGAATCCATGTTTGTAATCAGCTACTCCCAAGCCCTCTGCTGTCCTTATGATCATTGCTCTTTCCCTGGCTGCTGTCTTTGACGTCTGCTCAGAACACAGCACCTCCTGGTTTCTTCATCTGCTGCAGATGGAGAATCTACCTTTTCCCCTCCCACTTTTTAACCCAAGCCGTGAAGCTGTTGCTAACAGTCACTTGTTAGTCTGTGCTCTCTGGGGTTCAGGAAGAGTCATGTGGGTGCCTGCTAAATGCTCCACCTGAGAAAGACCAAGCCAAACACCACGGCTTTACCCAGTTTTTCAAGTCCTGCTGCAGAACAGCCTCCGCAGGAACAGAACCTCCTGTTAACAGCTACAGTCCACCCCATTTCATATCCCCCAAATTTTCCTGTAGATTGTGGGAGGGCTGCTAACCTCGTCTTAGTTTTCACCTGGCTTCTGTTCCCCCTCTTCCAGGTATTTGTTGAAATAAGAGGCTTCTTCCTCTTGTTAAAATGAAACTTGTAGGAAAGTCGGCCCTGTTCTGAGGGCTCCTCATGCTGCCCCAAAGCCTAGCAGGTGCTTCTGTGAGTTGTGTGTTAGTGGCTGGCATGTCCAGCTCTTTGCGACCCCAAGGACTGTAGCCCGCCAGGCTCCTCTGTCCATGGAATTCTCCAGACAAGCATACTGGAGTGGGTTGCCAGTTCCTTCTCCAGGGGATTTTCACGATGCAGGGATCAAACCTGAGTCTCCCAAACTGCAGCAGATTCTTTACTGTCTGAGCCACCAGGGAAGCCTCACTCATGTTAGTTTGACAGCGCCGACCGCCTCTCCTTCCTTGGCACGTGCTCATCCCTTGGCTCCTGTGACACCCCCTTCTAGTTCCTAGCTGCTGTTCTCTGTCTTCCCTCTTGACTAAGTGTTGGAGCACCGAGCCCTTTTCTGTATATACACTTTTCCCCCAAATGATCTCATCCAAAATGATGGTTTTAAATATTAATCTTTATGAAAGTAATGTCCAGAATTTTATCCTCCACTTTTCATCGTTTTAGTGAGCACCAGACTAGGACATGAAAAGTTTTCTGGGCCCCTCCATGTGGATGTCTAATTGAAATCTCACACTGAACATGTCCGAGGGAGAATTCTTGCTTTTCACTTCGGTTTCGCTTTTTCTCTTCCCTGCTTTTGCATCTCAGGAAATGGTATGAACCTCCAACCAAAGCTAGCGGCCATCTTTGATCTCCCTCTTTCTTTTCCATATGACAATCAAACCTTAGAGCAGTTAGGGTTAGGGTTAGGGTTAGGGTTAGGGAAACCCATCTGCTTCCCTCCCTCTCCACTCCTCGAAGCCTGTCCAGCTGCTGTCTGAAGTGGCTGTCTGTCTGTTTTCTGTCCTCTTCTCTAGTCCCGCTGCGCTATAGTCAGAGCAGTCAGAGACATCTTTCAGAAATGGGAACCATCTAAAATCTCCATTGATTAACATTCTCCAGCTGGATCCCAATGCACAAGAATGAATAGCCAAACCCTCTACCTTCCTACTTATAAAATTCTATAAAAACTGGACCCCTCCTAATCCACTGACAGGCTATAACTCTCCTTCACCCTATCTCAGTTTTACTTGGGAAGTAAAGCAACAGGACTTGGTAATGAATTAAATATAGGACATGAGGAAACAGTGCCAAAATGACCTATGTTTCTGCCTTGCTCAGTTCCATAGGGTACCAGTGAGCTTGATGCTGTACGAATCAAGCCACCAAAAAAGGCTCAAATACAGTAGGATTTTATCTCTGGCTCATAGCACAGTGGGTTCCTGACCCAGGCAGATTTCCCCCAATGAGAGATTCAGGGACCCAGGCCCCCTTTCATCCCAGCCTGCTCCCCAGGGACGCATATGTCTGCACTCATACTGTGGAAGGAGAAAGTGTGGAGAAGGCACACTTGCACATTTGTACGTTTGGGTGCAGGAAGAACACCTGTAGCTTCCACCGACGTCCCACTGGCCAGGGTCTGCTGTGAGGCCACCTTTGGATGCAAAGCAAGGCTGGAAAGTATCACCCCTGGTGGGAAGCCGCTTTGTAGAACTCTCTTCTGTGGATGGAGAACACAAATTCAAGTGGTTTTGTAGTCAGCTTGCTCATAAGTAATCGTGTCTGACGGAACATGGGCCACCGTAGAAAGCCAGGTCTGTGAGAGCGCAATGTGGGTCCATGACATCAAGCAAAGTGCAAGGAAAAGAAAATACTTCAGGGTGGTCGATCTTTGCATACGATGCTAAAACCTCCCAGTCAGTCTGGATTGATAAAAGTCCACTAGTTAACTGGTGCTTTGAGACTTGGAAGCTAGAAGCACACGTCAAAGAAAATGATTCATTTCCCAGGAGCTCTTTTACTTCTTACCTGTGTCGGCATCATATACACTCAGCCACTGAAGCCCAGATACAAATCCTGACGTGTGTCTTGTGGCTCTCTGAGAAAGAAGTCAGGGCGCGATCAGAGGGAGAGACTTGTGAGGACATGAGGTGGGCTTCCCTGGACAGAGATCTGGAAAGACCGTGAGCTTGTGAGACAGAAGTTGACCTGCATATGCAGCCAGCGCTGCTATTGGGAAAAAAAGACGTGTCTTTGTTTTATCCAATGTGAAAAGAGATATTGATCACTGTATCCTGCATCTCACACAAATGATGTAAGAAGAAAAGTGATCGAATGTTAATAACAGATTAAGACTGTTGGTAAAGCAACTTTGACAACAGAACGCATGCAAATCCCCCGATACTCAGACTTCAACAGTGAATATCAGATCAGCTAATACCTTTGTACAGTTTTGTGTGACAGGACTGTGCTTGGTCATGGGAACAAAGGGGACGAGAAGAACATGTCCACTTGGGAATCACACCACGTGACTGAGAAGTAGCAAGAGCAGTTGGTTATCCAGATGCCCTCTGATAATTTCTCAGACTGAGTAGAAGGCCTGAGCAGGCCCCAGGGGCAGAAAGGGGAGGCCCCACCAAAGCTGGTTTCCAGAGGGAGTCTTAAAGGAACAGTGGAGACAGTCAGGAGGCCATTCCAAGCGCAGGAAAGAGGGGCTGAAATCAAGAGCCAGCTGCACAGGCCAGTGTGGGAGTGCTGGGCCATTCTGTGCTGGGGGGGAGTGGACAGCAGGGTGAGGCGAGGGCAGGGTGCAGCAGGTGGAGGTTGGCTGTGCAGCCCACAGCTTTGCTGAGGACCTTGGGCTTCACTCTCTGTGCCCGGGAGCCACTGGTGTCTGAAAACAGGAGAATGACATCATTAGTTATATCGCAGACGACTTGCTTTGCAAAGTGAATTTGAAGAGATTCCTGGTGTGGAGTCAGGAATAACAGGAAATAAAGCCCGTCCTTTGCTGTGTGGTGTGGTGGTCTATTTGTCTGTGCGTGCATCAGTTCATCCGGCTAGTGGGGGGCACCAGCATCATGCTGGGTACCCGGCTGGGTGCTGGAGATGTGACAGAAAAGAAAATAGGGCCCCATCCCAACAGAGAAGGTGCTTCCAACTGGGTGAATGTTTTCCTTGTGAATCACCAAAACCTGCCCATCGAGAGTTAGGCTGACAGTTCAGTACATGTGCAGGCATGGGCCACACTGGGCCTTAACCCTCTAGATCTCACACACCCTGGGCTTCCCATTCTGTCGTCAATCATGTCCATTAACAGTGACCCAAGACACAGTCTCTCTACCAAGCGAGAGTGGCCCCAGGCCTGGTTTTCATCATTAGCTTGTTGAGAACTTTAATCAGATCCCATTGCCAGCACTCTGGTTAGTCTGGGTGATATCAAATGCTTAATCCATGCAATATTCTTTGTGCTATGTATGAGACGTGCTGAAGACAGGCGAAACACTGCAGTTATACTTTGCAGATCAATGATTGAGTCTGGCCTTGAGAACGGAGTTTGGAAGGAGGATTCAGCTTTGTCCCTGGTTTGTCCTGTCCTCTTTTTTCTGTTACTGATCAATGCTCATTGGGCTTGGAAGGTCTTCAGCTTCCATCTCTTGTCCTTTCCTGATAGGTGTGTGTGTGCGTTCAGGAGACAGAAGCGACTCCATGCCCACTCATTTGATGTCTTTGCTCTTGAGGATTAACAGGAAAGACCCCCATGTGTCTCTGAAAGTCTCCCCCTGGTTCCCTCAGCCTGGGGCTGGGGTGGCGAAGCCCCAGCATTGGCCCAAGGGGTCGGCATCCGTGGGGCCTCTAGGAGTCTTGCTCCTTTCCTCACAGCATCACGGCCCCCACACTCTAGCCAGCGTGACTTATCAGACTGTTCTGGCCAGTCAGCCCTCCCACACTAATCACCCAAAGGGCCAATGAAAAATTAGTGTACTAGGAGATTCAGAAAGAAACAGGAAAAAACCAGGTTGCTGAGCAACCCGACTCTGTCAGCAGAAGGAGATGCTATTTTTACACCAAGAAGGTGGCTGCAGTTGATTCTGTCACAGAATCCTAAACTCAGCCAGTGGAGTGACCTCCCGAAGACCTCAGAGTGAGCCGCGCAGTGGGCAGACGTGCACTGGCGCCCTCCTGTAGGCCTCTGATAAGGTGGCGCGTCTTCAGAAAGGACTCAGTGTTGATTACGTCCCTCAGCGTGCCCTGTGCTTTTTCTGCATGCTGTTGTTCAGATGCTCAGTTGTGACCGATGCTTTGTGGCCCCCATGGATTGCAGCCTGTCTGTCCCTCACTATCTCCCGGAGCTTGCTCAAACTCATGTCCATTGAGTTGGTGATGCTATCCAACCATTTCTGTCATCCCCTTCTCCTCCTGCCCTCAACCTTTTCCAGCATCAGGGTCCTTTCTAATGATTCGCTCTTTGCATCAGGTGGCCAAAATATTAGAGCTTCAGCTTCAGCATCCATTGAATATTCTGGATTGATTTCCTTTAGAATGGACTAGTTTGATCTCTTTGCAGTCCAAAGGACTCTCAAGAGCCTTCTCCAACACCACAGTTCAAAAACATCAATTCTTTAACGCTCAGCTTTCTTTATGGTCCAACTCTCACATCCATATGTGACTATTGGAAAAACCATAGCTTTGACTAGATGGATATTTGTCAGCAAAGTAATGTCTCTGCTTTTTAATACATTGTCCAAGTTTGTGATAGCTTTTCTTCCAAGGAGGAAGCATCTTTTAATTTCGTGGCTACAGTCATCATCTGCAGTGATTTTGAAGCCCAACCAAGATAATAAAGTCTGTCACTGTTTCCACTGTTTCCCCATCTATCTGCCGTGAAGTGATGGGACTGGATGCCATGATCTTAGTTTTCTGAATGTTGAGTTTTAAGCCAGCTTTTTCATTCTCCTCTTTCACCCTCATCAAGAGGTTCTTTGGTTCCTCTGTGCTTTCTGTCATGAGGGTGGTGTCATCTGCGTATCTGAGATTATTGATATTTCTTCCTGCAAATCTTGATTCCAGCTTGTGCTTCATTCCCATGATGTACTCTGCATAGAAGTTAAATGAGCAGGGTGACAACATACAGCCTTGATGTATTCCTTTCCCAATTTGGAATCAGTCCATTGTTTCATGTCCAGTTCTAACTGTTGCTGCTTGACCTGCATACAGGTTTCACAGGAGGCAGGTCAGGTGGTCTGGTATTCCCATCTCTTGAAGAATTGTCCACAGTTTGTTGTGATCCACACAATCAAATGCTTTAGCATGGTCAGTAAAGCAGAAGTAGATATTTTTCTGGAATTCCCTTGCTTTTTCTGTGATCCAATGAATGCGGGCAATGAATCTCTGGTTCCTCTGCCTTTTCTAAATCCAACTTGTATATCTGGAAATTCTTGATTCGTGTACTGTTAAAGCCTGGCATGGAGAATTTTGAGCAGTACTTTGCTAGCCTGTGAAATGACTGTAATTGTGCAGTAGTTTGGACATTCTTTGGCATTTTCTGCATAACACATGTCAAAATTTGTAACTAAAGAGTTATTTTTCTGTGTTTATAAATCTTTCTCTAGGCACTGGACTGGAAGCAGGTGGAGGGCAGGTGTGGGACGTATTTCTGCTCACTGCTGTCCATCCCCAGCACATATTACATCTTCTGGTTCAAGCGGGTCTCAATCTTTGTAGAATGAGTTAATAAACAAGTGAGAGTTAGACTGGTATTAATTTATTGCATCTGATCATCATTAAATGTCATCTCTAGTCAAAATGTGGGAGAGGATCATGACCTCAAAGGTTTTTCTTCAAGTTGCTATCGAAAGTATTTTTCAGCAGTTGTTGTTTAGTTGCTATGGTGTGTCTGATTCCTCATGACCTCAGGGACTGTAGCCTGCCAGGCTCCTCTGTCCATGGAATTTCCCAGGCAGGAATACTGGAGTGGATTGCCATTCCCTTCTCCAGGGGATCTTTCCAACCCAGGGGCTGAACCCGCAATTCCTGCGTTGCAGGCAGGTGCTTTACCACTGAGCCACCTAAATCCCAGTAGCTGAGAGCTAGCTCCCAAGTTAGCCAGCGCGCTTGCACTCAAGGCACAGACTGGTCTGGCACTGGAGTGTGTGACCTGGGAGCTGTGTGTGAGGATGCTGCTGGCAGCCTGCACAGACCAGCAGAGCAGTGCCGGGCCGGGGCTGCCCACCGCTGGGGGGCAGTGGCAGTAGGCTCTCGGGTAGCTCTGGTAGATGACTCGGAGAGACGACCTCAGAAGCGAGAGCGCACTGGGCGCGGGCCTCCCAGCCAACCAGGCTCCCCTCCTGGCCTCCTTCTCCACCTGCTCCTCAGCTTTCCCGCCCCTGGGGTTGGACAGCCCTCCTCGTGGCTCATCTCTCTCCTCTTGTCTGCACTGACCTGTCTCTCTGGATGGTTTCACCCAGGCTCAAGTGTTCAGATCCTGTCGACACCCAGATGTCTCCCCAAAGTGTGTTTTCTTCCAGAACTCTCTTTGGAACTTCAGCTTATAAATCCAGCTGCCAGAAGCCCTGCCCAAACAGCAACTGCCTTTGCCTCAAGCTTCCAAACCTGAGGGTCCGTCCTTTCTCCCGGCAGTTTGTGTGACTCTCGGGCGCTGTGAGTGGCGAGGAGACTCCTTTTGCTTCTGGAACCACAAGAAAATGCCCACATTGTTGTCCGTGCCTCCCACGTCACTTCAGTCGTGTCCAGCTCTTCGCAGCCCCATGGACTGTAGCCCACCAGTTTCCTCGTCCAGGAGATTCTCCAGCAAGAATACTGGAGTGCAGCGAAAGTCACTCAGTTGTGTCCAGCTCTTTGCCACCCCATGGACTGTAGCCTGCGGGCTCCTCCGTTCGTGGAATTCTCCCATTAAGAATACTGGAGTGGGTTGCCATTTCCTTCTCCAGAGGATACTGGAGGGGTTGCCATTACCTCCCCCAGCGGATCTTTCTGACCCAGGGATCGAACCTGTGTCTCTTGCGTCTTCTGCGTTGGCTGGAGGGTTCTTTACCACCAGCACCTCCCGAGAAGCCCCACACTGCCGTCAGTTGGTTAAACATCTCAAGGTAGCTGTTATGTCTTTTCGGCATCTTCTCTAACACATTCTCATGTGTTTCTGGGCTTCTAATGGACATCTGCTGCATGTGTGTTATGTGTAAATCACGGTGCTGGGGGCTTTGGTTACTGAAACGACAGTCACAGAGGCCGTCCTCTGCATCTCGGGGCTCAGGGTTGGTCCTGTGTCAGCTGGGACATGGCGCAGGCCCTGCAGCAGAGACCTCAGATGCGAGATGAGGTGCAGCTGCGGGGGTCTGGCCAGCGGCGTCTGTGTGGTCTCCGGGAAGAAGCGCGTGGGAGCAGAGTGTGGAGGGTCAGTAGGGCTCAGCCGTGTGGGGTGGGGTGGCCGAGAGACCTTGTGGGCAGCAGCAGGCAGGCCTGCCAGGACATGTGCAGGGGCCGGGAGGAGCTTGCTTTCATGGAGTGAGGCCCCTATGAAGGCTGTCTCAGTTCCCCGGGCCGCTATAATGAAGTGCCACAAGCTGGGTGACTTGAACAACAGAAACTTACCATCTTATAGCCTGGAGGCCAGAGGCCTAAAGCTGAGGTTGGGCAGAGCCCTGCCCCTCGCTCTCGCAGTGGCTCCGGCGCCCCGGGCTCGTGGCAGCCTCCTGTGCCCTGCCTCCGTCTTCACAGGGCCGCCTCCCTTACTGTGTCTCTGCATTTCCATCTTCTCTTGCTCTAAGGACACTCAGCGTGTCGGCCTGGGCTGGCCCCGGTGGAGGGTGAGCTCATTTTAACATGCTCACCTCTGCAGAGACTGCATTTCCAGATGAAGTCATGTTCATCCACAGGAACCAGGGGGTAGGACTCCACCATGCGTTCTGGGGGGCCACAGTTCAGCACAGCAGGTGGAGTGTGGAATCCGGTGGGAGGGCGCTCTCGAGGTGACCTCTACTCCTCTGAAATCCAAGCTGCGAAATCCAGCCTGTTTCTTAGGCCAATGGCTCGAAGTCCTGGCTGCTTATCAGGAACTCCTGGAGATCTTTTAAAAACGGAGATGTCACGGTTCTACACAAACCTGTATCTGATTCCCCTGAGAGCTCCCCTGGTATTTCTGATACTCAACCAGGCCTAGAGCCACTCATCTGGCCGACGAGGACCTGCTGAAGGGCTTCTCCATCTTACGACGTTGGTTCTAGGACACCTCAGGGTCTGGAAGAGCCACGTAAAGTGTTTTCTAGTGTTTCCATCCGAAAATGCAGCCCTCCAGATTGCCCGTCATCCTCCCAATGTTGCATGGCCAGCCCACGCCCGGGGTGGGCTTCCCCTATAGACATGGTTCAGGGGGCTCCCCTTCACAGTAGCCAGGTCTGCTCTTGGCTCCAGGTTGAGTCTGTGGTCGATTGAAACTCTTCCCACGTCTTTTCCACACGAATGGCTGTAAATCCAGGTTTTCCCAGCCGCTATTTGTGCAATCGATTCTTGGCTCCTAAATGTCGGCCTTGACACATATCTCTGTTTAATTTCATCTTGTGGCTTTAGTCAAGTGTTCCAGCCTGTCGGGGCCTCTGTAGTTCAAGTCTATCGTTTATCTTGTTAGCTACATCTCATAAGTCTGTCATCTGCAGATTGGATAAGCGTGTCTTTTCTGGCTTCACCCAAATTGCTTTGAAACAGGTTGAATGTGTCCCAGAGAGAGAGACCTGATACTCCTCCAGAGACAGGTCTCCAGCGGCCAACACCATCAGTACGCAGTTCGTAAATCAGCTGTTGCATCCAACCAGTTCTTAGCCCAGCCATATTTTATTCCCAGAGAATTCTTTGAAACTTCTGTATTGAGGAGGTGCCACAGACTTACAATTAGTCCCTGAAGTACAAGTCAAGAAGACCAGAGAGTGGCCGCAAGTCTGACTGGGGGCCGTGCAGACATCAGTTGGGCTGCACCCAGGAAACTCAGGCCACAGACAAAGGGTTTTTATTGTCAACTTTGAACCAAAACCAGTCAGTGAGTCAGCAAAGCACCAGATGACTCTGTGCTGAGCAACAGATTCAGAGTCCACATAAGCACAATTTTTTAAGCTAGAAGCTCGAGCATGGTATCAAGGTTGCTACAATTCCAAACTCTATTTAAGCTAAAAAATATACCAGGAAGCTTCAGCTGTGCTTAGGAATCCTTTCCTGAGGTCCTGCTGTGTGCTTGGCATGGTCTTCGTGCTCTGCAGTATATTCACGTGTTATACCTCCTGGGGCAGCAGCAGGACACGAAGGCAGGTGGGATGGGGCCTTCAGAGGGTAAGATGGAGATCCAGCCGCCCAGCTGTGTGGACGCATAAGGTGAGGAGTTCAGGCTCCTGAGAAGGACATATCTGCTTCAAACATTAGCACTTCGGTTGATTGCTGTGTGACCTCTAAATTCATTAACTTCTCTGAGCCTCATCCTGGCCATCAGTCAAGTGTTGACCCGAACAGAAGCCAAACTAATGAGATTGTGAAGATGAGATGAGATGTGTGGAAAGAGTCTGACTTAGGAGCGGGCCCCTGCACGTAGTCTCTTCTATGAAGGTTTGACAAATAAAGGTAATAGGAAGTGACTCTTACTAGTCAAAGCTACGGTTTTTCCAGTGGTCATGTATGGATGTGAGAGTTGGACCATAAAGAAAGCTGAGCACCGAAGAACTGATGCTTTTGAGCTGTGCTGTTGGAGAAGACTCTTGAGAGCCCCTTGGACTGCAAGGAGATCCAACCAGTCAATCCCAAAGGAAATCAGTCCTGAATATTCACTGGAAGGACTGATGCTGAAGCTGAAACTCCACTTTGGCCACCTCATGCGAAAAACAGACTCACTGGAAAAGACCCTGATGCTGGGAAAGATTGAAAGCAGGAGGAGAAGGAGATGACAGAGGATGAGATGGCTGGATGGCATCACCGACTCAATGGACATGAGTTTGAGCAAACTCCAGGAACTGGTGATGGACAGGGAGGCCTGGCGTGCTGCAGTCACAAAGAGTCGGACACGACTGAGCGGCTGAACTGAACTGAACTGAAGTGACTCTGAGCCAGAAAAACAGGACATTAGTAGAACTGACAGAATTTTAATCATGGCTCTTAAGGACTTAAGGAAGTTGTATTGACATTGTTTTCCTGATAGTGGTCATCAGGAAAATGTTACACAGCCATTGTACTGTGGCTGTGTAACATTTGGGAGGCTGAAGGACTTTATATTCTTTCTGCAGCCCTTGTGTAAGTGTGTGATTATTTCAAACTGAAGTTTAAGAAGTGCAAACATCAACTTCTTTAACGTGCGTGTCTACTCCACTCTATAAGCATCTCCCACCTAAGGAGAGAGACAGGTATAAGCTGAGCCCATTAGAGAACAACACACGGTTGTTACAGATGATCCAGTGGTGGCAGGAAAGAGAGCACAGCTCACCAGCAAGAGCCCCACGCCATGTGCCTGGACATTCTTCCCAGCCTCCTGGTCAGCCTTCCTTCAGACAGAGTCCTCGCCCTGCCATGGGGATGTGTCTTCAGTTTGGACGTGATGGAGTAGTCAGGGCATTTCCTGAACTCTCTCCAGGAGGGGTAAAGCTGCATCCTCAGGAAAGAGTGCCCTGAGCAGCGGGAGGTGCTGGGGGCTGCAGAGACTGCTGCCCAGAGGGGCGGAGGAAGCTGGAGCTGAGTACAAGCTCTAAACTTTAGAGAGGGAACAGGGGCCCAAGTCCAGATGAGCGTGAGCCTGGAGGAGGAGCTGGCACGGTCGGTTGCCAACTGTGCCAGCATCTTCTCCCAGCCAGGGCGGCCGGAGGCCCACAGGCATTCCAGGCTGTGTGCCAGGGCCTTGTCCCCTCCCCAGGCGTGGGGAAGCTGCCCTGGTGAGGTTTTCTGCAGAAGTCCCTGGTCCTACCCTCGTGTCACAATCACCTCTCAGAGGTGATCAGATCTGAAGTCACAAAGGCCCTGGCACCCTCCGACACCTGAGTACCCCCCACCCACGCCGGAAGCTCTGACATGACCTTGTCATCCACACAAGCCAGGACATCTCAAAAGAGGTAGAAGACAGGACACAAAGACAAAAACACTCTAAATGTCGAACCGCCAAACGCAAAGCCACTCTCATATTGTTTGCTAGAGCCCTTCCCACCATGCTTAAAATGAGACAAGAGATCGAAGGCCTTTACTGAGCACAATGGAGGACACATTTTCAGAACATTAAGAGGGGCCGAAAATGCTCTCTAGGGTTGTCAGCCACTCATCATACAACATGTTCAAGGTTTACTACTTAAAAAAATCAACTGGAAAGAAAATGCTGGAGGGGAGGAGAGCTTGTTTCCTAGAATTTGAAAGGGCATCCGATAGTCTGGGAACCGGGGGTGGTGAATAAAACAGAAACACCGTTTAGACCTGCTCAAGGGGCAACGGCTACGGGCGTCTTCAGAAATGCACACACCGGCCCCCTGGTGCCGTCTCAGCTTGAAAGTGACCACAGCTCTGCAGCCGTAGATGGAGTCGCGTCTGAAGTAACAGGGATCTGACATCACTCTGTTGTGACTCACAGCCCATTTATCCTCTTGGCTGTCTCCTGGGGAGCGGGAGGGTGTCCCACCCTTGCCTTTCTAGCGCTGCTTCTCCGAGAGCAGCAGGAAGCTTCCCTCTATGCCCAGGGACCCCTGGAGAAGGTGGGAGTGCACGCCGCGGAAAAGAAAGAACCTGTGATTGTATTTGTTCTCAGAGCAGTGAGCGAACGCGTCTGTGAGAGTGATTTTACGTTCACAGCAAAGTTGAGCTGAAGGTACAGAGTTCCCATTGAACCCCCCACGCAGCGCCTCCCCCACCATCTGGTATGTTCATTACAGTTGGTGAACCTGCCTGACACGTCATCAATGGTGGTTTCAATGTTTTTGTATAAGGAGAATGAAGCAGAGTGGTTCTGGACAAAACTCATTAACTCCTCATGAAATCTGAACATAGTAGAGTCAAAAATTGGAAATCATGTATCCTGGAAAAGACACAGTTTAAAGGACTGTCTCCAACCTGGGTGGAAGGGGCCATACCAGGTATTAACTAGCTCAAGCATGGTGAAATGGAAAGGAAACTGACTCTTGGGTTAATTCCCACTTCCAAAGGTCCCTAACACTGGACTGGTCTATGGAGAGGGCTCACACCAGGACGAGAAGGAGACAGCATCAGCAGACAGCTTGCCCAAGATGCTGGACCGGACTCGCACAGTCACTTCTTGACTTCTCGGGCCTCAGCATATAAAGCAGGTGCTTTCTGCCATGGACACGATTCTATGCTAGTGTTTAGAACTCAGTCCAGTTGTCGGATGTGTGGCCACTTGCCTGCATCTAGCAAAGATAAGGATTGATCCAGAACAGATGCAGTCAGATGACCTGGGATATGCTAGGCTACACCTGATAGAAGTTTTTGGCTTAAATTCTTGTTTATGATTTTGCTAATGCTTATAATATATATATATATATATATATATATATATATATATATATATCCTATTTCACAGACAGAAAAGAAAAATAGAGGATTTAGAACAGGACTAGCTGAGATCACCGGCCCGAAGCCATTGATCTCCTATTGGTCATCTCTCGTTCCCTCCCCTATGTCTCTCTGCAGTTTTCTGGCCTGAAAGCAAGTGTCATCAGCAACCAACCAGCGCCCTTTTGTTGCCTTTCGGGAGAGTCCTGTTTCCAGGGTTTGCTGCTGCCCACTGGAAAGCAGGAAGCAGCAGTCTCTGCACTCTGCTGGACTCAAAGTCCATGAGATGATTCTTTTTTTTTTTTTTTGCAAAGTATCACAGAGCCCCTGTAGTTTCTGTGTAAATGATTCCTTAAACTACATTCAGCTAAGGTCACTGGGAGGCTGTGGTTCACCATGCCCTCTGAAGGAGTCATCCCCCTGCGTTGTGCTGGCCACCATCTCTTGAGGTGTCCGCGGATTGCCAGCACTTGGTGATCTCGGAGGGAGAGCAATGAGCGGTCCTAGAGAGAGATCTTAGTTCCCTGCCCAGGAGTTGGACCTGAGTAACTGGGTGAAACTCAGGAACCTTCCCACTAGACCAGCAGGGGCTAGAAGCTAGAGGCAGAGGTTCCCTGACTCTTGTGCAGTTTGAAAGTAGGAATGTTTCAAGGAGGCAAAACCTGTGAAAGCAGGTCCAAAGTCTGCTGCTGGGGACATGGCACAGATGGGAGAGCACACGGAGAAGCAGGCCCTGTCTGTAAGCCGGGAGCAGGGCAGAGACGCACACCAGAGAGACAGAGGCTGGGCATCCTCTCCAATGGGGAGGAGCGCAGTAAAGAGACGATTTAAATGTTTACACAGGATAGTCCTTCTGGGTCTTTGTCTACCTTTGGACAATGATCTTGTTGCTTGCTTCACTCCTCACCAGTCCTAGGACCCGTCCCAAGAGGCCTGCGCAACTTTCTGCTACGATGGATCCCGCCGCAGAGCACTGTGGGCGCATGTCCACACTTATTATGGGGTGGTGCCCCTCCCTTTTTGACTCCACCTGACAAACACCAGCTGTCCAGCCCAGGGGCGCGCCCGTCTCCTGCCTCGCCGGCGCAGAGCAGGCACTCGGGAAATGCTCTCGGGGAACCGTCTCTTAGGGTATCCGGGCATCCAGAGCACCCAGCAGAGAGCAAGTTCACCGGAAATGTGGCGGAGGGAGGGGAGGGTTCAGTGAGTAAAAGAAATAAGCCTTTTGGGTCCCTTGTGAGGAAAAGCTCCTGGAAATTTGGCCTAGAGCTTCCTTAGAGTTTCTCAATACCTGATACTATTCTGATTGGAGGGCACTGGGTGGAGAAAGGACCCGAATCTCTGGGAAGATTTCCTATGCTGAGAGTGGGAGATGCCCAGGCAAGTGCAGGTTTTATCCAGATCTCCCAATGTGCGTCTTGAGGGGTTCGAAGCTCAGAAGGTACCTCGTGAACCAAGCCCCCCACCCAGACTTGGTGCTCCCCACCCCCCACTGTTCAGTCCACACAGCAGAGGCAAACCAAGGCATCCAGGACAGTTTTTCCTTCCATGGAGACCAGTGAATTTCACCAAGGAATGTCCCTGCTCAGAGATGTGCTGTACTCGGCCGAACCCATCAGGGGACGACTGCCTAGAGAGCGCTTTTGGATAAATAGCAGCTCATGTAAACAGTCATCTAGGACTTCTGCATGGCCCCTGTAATTCGTCCTTCTCGGAGGCAGGGTTGCCCAGTGACGTGGATCGTGGATCCTGCCTTCTGTGCAGGAGTGATAGCAACCCCGAGGTCTGAGAGCTGCTAGTCATCACTGTGGCTTGCAGACCTCAACCCTGCAGCACCTCACTCCTCAGCCTTCATCTCCTGTGGGTTTTCCTAGGTATCACAGAGGCAGCCCTAACCCTGAATTCATGGAAGGTACACAAGACGTATACCTTCCCTCATAGCTCAGTTGGTAAAGAAACCAACTCCTGCAGTGCAAGAGACCCTGGTTCGATTCCTGGGTCAGAAGGGATAGGCTACCCACTCCAGGATTCTTGGGCTTCCCTTGTGGCTCAGCTGGTAAAGAATCTGCCTGCAATGTGGGAGACCTGGGTTCGATCCCTAGATTGGGACGATCCCCTGGAGAAGGGAAAGGCCATCCACTCCAGTATTCTGGCCTGGAGAATTCCATGGACTGAGTAGTCCATGGGGTTGCAAAGAGTCAGACACAACTGAGACACTTTCACTTTCACACAAGACATATGCAAAGATCAGGGCTCCAAAACCGTGGTAAGCACTTGTCTGTGACGGGACGACTTTCGCTTTAGTGCTTGATGTCTGCCTTGTTCATAAGTGTGGATGCCGTAATTATTCACGTGTTCTCCCTGAGGCCTCTTACAGTTCCTCACCCGGAGGGTTGACGCCTCTCCAGCACGCCTCTAGTTTGTCTTTAAACAGTGCTCCTGTCCTTGCAGAGCTCCAATTAAAAGTATTTTAGAGTTTCCCTCTATCTTCCGCAACCTCTCCCCCATACTTCGGTCCCTTTAATTACCTTATCTATGGTGGAATTCATAGGTGGCTGTGCAGAGATCAAGGCCCTTTTGGAGAGGAGGAGACAGCTTCATGGGAAACTTGCTCTTTGGAATCAGACCAGGACTCCATCAAAGTCTTGTGATAATTTCATGTAAATCCTGTAATTTCACAGCTGCATCTTTTTACCTATATGTACCTTTATTAACACACTACATTTCAAAGACACCAAAGGCTGGTCTAATTTGTGTCACAGAATTATAATCATCACCCAGATGCCTTCACAGAGTTCTCTCACAGTCCTCTTCACAGGGCTGTGATAGGAAAACTCCATGTTCTCGAGTTAAAACCTGGTTTCTTGCAGTCAGATCCTGCCACAGACATCTGGATTTTGAAACTGCCTATGGCGGGGCTTGGCGGTCGAATAGCGTCTGGGGTTGCACCGTCAGGGACATTGGTAATCACAACAAATCACCGTTTGCACCTCCCGTGTGCTCCTTGCAGATTCTCCTTTGTTTAAGCAAATAAAACAGTTTTACAAATTTTGATTCATAAAGATTCCTGTTCGGCTCACGATTCCTGTCCAATCGCGGGCTTTGCTATTAGTAGCCATTCGTTCACTAGGGTTACTGTGTTTGGTGCCGTAAAAAGTGAGCGGCGGGCGCTTTGTCCCGGCCCTGCTGCTAAGAGGCGGGACTGTGGAGAGGGGAGGGGGAATTGGTACAGCCGGGGAGCAGAGCAGACGCAAGGTCTCAGTCCCAGGAGAGCTGAGGACTCCAGTCTTCCTCTTACTGGTTTGGAGGGCAGGCTGGGTCGAAAGTCAGGGACTGCTGACTGATGCGTGGGTGTCCTGGGGCGGCTGGCAAAGCACCGCAGACTCGCAGCCGTCACGGATCGGACCCTGATGCTCCCCACGGTCCTGGAAGCCCGAAATTCACAATCAGGGCGTCCTAGGGCCTCAGTCCCCCGAAGGCCTCCGGCAGGGTGCTTCCTGCCTCCTCCAGTTCCTGGTGGCCCCAGGCGTCCGCGCAGCTTCCAACCTCACACGGCCCCTCCCTGGTGTCCGAGACTCGGGCCCAGCCTCCGTAACGTTCGACTTGCCTGGGATGGTCTTCTTTTGATATTTCGAGGTGTTCGTTGGTGCCCCCAATCCGGCAGTGCTTTAAATGCTTAACAGCCGTTTTCCTGTTCACCCCATGCTGAACTGCGCATTTGCACGCCAGCCCAGGCCAGCCCAGGACTGCGGTCTCATTAGAGGCACATTTGCACATTTTCCCCTCGAGGGTCCAAGGCCGCTGTGAAGTACCTCCATCTGTGTCCTTCCGCGGGTCTCCTTTGCCTGTTCACCGGCTCGCGGAGCGGCTTCCGGGCTCTGGCTGCGCGCGGCCTGGTCCCTCCTCGCTTGGCACTGCGAGCCCGAAGCCCGTCCCAGACTTCCTGCCCCGGCCCCGAAGCATCAGGGCAGCGCGCAGCGACAGGGCCCTCCAGTGCGGACACAGTGCGGGCCCTCTCCCACCTGGGACCTCACTTCTGTACGCAGCTGTCCATGTGCGAGGACTCGAAAAGCATTTTATCTAGCCTTTTTGGTTTGTGTTGTGGCAAGAGTGTTTTCAGGCTCTCTACCCTGCAGATATTAACAAATGTGATTTCATTTATCTCTACAGTTTCCTTGGCATCCTGTATAGCTCATTATAGGCATTCGATAAATCTTCAAGGAGATGAATAAACATACATAAACTCATATAACTTAGCCATTTCTGTCATTTCTCTGTACAGATATAGTGGTGTCCCGAATCCGTGGGTTCACTTTTTAAGTTGCTAGTTACCCACGGCCAACCTTGATGCAGACACATTAAATGGAAAAGTCCAGAAGTAAGCGATTCATAAGTTTTGACTGGTCCCTTCTGAGCCGCAAGGTGGAATCTGTTCTCTCCAATCCACTTGGGACACGGTCATCCCTTTGTCCGGCACGTCAGCCCGGTAGGCACTTAGCAGCCCGCAGCTGTCAGACGGGCGCTTGAGGCGTCACGGGGCTGCAGTCAGAGTGACTGACATACTTGCTCATGGCCCCCAAGTGCCAGAGGACTGATGCTGGCCGCTGCTCTGCCAGAGAGAAGCCGGATAGTGCATTTTTCTGAGTGAAAAAATGAAAGTTCGTCAGTAAGGAAAGAAAAAATACGTGCTGAGGTTGCTAAGATCTACTGCTAAGAATGAATTTTCTATCCGCAATGTTTTAAAGAAGGAAAAAGAAAGCTGTACGAGTTTTGCTGTTGCATCAAAAGCTTTAAAAATTATGGCCATGGTCCATGATAAGTGCTTCGTTAAGATGGAAAAAGACATTAAGTTTGTTATGCAAGATATTTTGAGAGACCACATTCACATAACTTTTAGTATAGCACACTATAATAATTGTTCTATTTTATTATTAGTTGTTAATCGCTTACTGTACCTAATTTATAAATAGGTATGTACATACAAGAAAAGGGCCGCCAGGTGGCGCTGGTGGTAAAGAACCCGCTTGCCGGTGCAGGAGACATGAGTCGTAGGTTTGATCCCTGGGTCGGGAAGGTCCCCTGGAGGAGGGCATGGCAACCCACTCCAGTATTCTTGCCTGGAGAATCCCATGGACAGAGGAGCCTGGTCCATAGGTTCACAAAGAGTTGGACATGACTGAAGTGACTTAACCTATATGTACAGGAAAAAGCATAGTATATATGGGATCCTGTACTACCGTGGGTTTCAGGGGTCTACTGGGGTCTTGGAATGTACCGCCCTGTGGACAGGGAGGGACAGCTGTATTGATGTAGAAACAGATGCAAGATCAGAGGACGTGGTAAGTTAGTCTTTTTAGTCTTTTTGTCCTCCCCCGCAGCATGCGCACGCACCTGTATATCTGCACACACGGCGTGGGCCAGGGCTGAGAGTGCAACAGAATATAGCACTCACCTAGCTCTGCCCTCTGCTGCGGCCACCGGGTGGAGGCAGTGTGTTGGAACAGCCCAGGAAACCTCGTTCAACTGTGACCGTTACCAGCCACCCCGTCCAACCCACAGGTTCTGCCTCCATAATCAGAACTGGTCTCCAGCCCTTCCCAGGGCTTCCAGGCCATCCCAAAAGGCCACCCTTCCCCCAAACTCTGCCATCAAACCCAGCACACACACAGACACACACACACAGACACACACAGACACACACAGACACACACAGACACACATACAAGGCAGGCACCTGTTCATTTGTGGACCCTGATGCTTAACAACCAGGCTCTGATCTTGACCTTTCTTTGGTGATCTTGACCTTGTGTTCCCTTACACTTCCAGTGGATTCTTAAAAAGAGATTGACATAAACAATTTGGAATCGTAGTAAAAGTCCAGAAGACCACGGTATACACACCTAAAATTTACAGGCCTGAGGCTGGTGTAGCTTCTTTGTTTGGTGTACACTGCCATCTAGTGGTGAGATTCTGCATAGACGTGCAGTTTATACCCTGTGCTGTGTAGTCCCACAAAATTGTGTAATTACACCCCACACCACAGCATATATAAACCTTGTAATTAGGATGCCACTGTCTTCCCTCCCTCTGTGTCTATATCCTTCCCCTGTGTTCTTTGCTGTATTCTTTCCAATTAATCCTGGAGCCCCCACCGCTGAACATGTTTGCAGTAATTTTCCTAAACAAAGCCTGGCACATTGTCTTGTTCAATTAATCTGATCCTTTGTTTTTCAGTTTTTAAGTTGTGTCCAGCCTTTGCAACTCCTCTGTGGACTGCACCACACCAGACTTCCCTGATCCTCACTGTCTCCCGGAGCTTGCTCAAACTCATGTCCTTCGAGTCAGTGATGCCGCCCAACCGTCTCATCCTCTGTTACCCCTTCTCTTTTCGCCTTCAGTCTCCCCAGCATCAGGGTCTTTTCCAGTGAGTTGGCTCTTCACATAAGGTGGCCAAAATATTGGAGCTTCAGCATCAGTCCTTCCAATGAACGTTCAGGGTTGATTGTTTTTAAGATTGACTGATTGGATCTCCTTGCTTTCCAAGGGACTCTGAAGAGTCTTCTCCAGCACCATGATTTGAAAGCATCAGATTTTCAGCACTCAGCTTTCTTTATGGTCCAATTCTCACATCCGTACATGAGTACTGGAAAAACCATAGCCTTGACTATGTGAACGTTTTTAGGCAAAGTGATGTCTCTGCTTTTTAATATGCTGTCTCGGTTTGTGATAGCTTTTCTTCCAAGAAGCAAGCGTCTTTTAATTTCATGGTTGAGGTCACCATCCACGGTGATTTTGGAGCCCAAGAAAATAAAGTCTGTCACTGTTTCCATTTTTCTCCCATCTATTTGCCATGAAGTGATGGGACCAGATGCCATGATCTTAGTTTTTTGAACGCTGAGTTTTAAGCAGCTTTTTCACTCTCCTCTTTCACCTTCTTCAAAAGGCTCTTTAGTTCCTCTTCATTTTCTGCCATAAGGGTGGTGTCATCTGCATATCTGAGATTATTGATATTTCTCCCCGCAATCGTGATTCTATCTTGTGATTGATCCAGCCCAGCATTTCGCATGATGTACTCTGCATAGAAGTTAAATAAGCAGGGCGACAATATACAGCCTTGATGTACTCCTTTCCCGATTTTGAACCAGATCTGTTATTGTGGTTGTTAGCAGAAGGAGATCAGTTACACTTGATGTGGGTTAATTCCTGTGTTCCTCTTAACTGTGTGAAAGGGCATTTTACATAAATCACTCCAGCAACATTAAGACTAAGTTTATACCACCTTTCGCTTTCTTTGTGAGATTCAAACAAACCAAAGTGATTCAAATTGATTGAAAATAGGTGTGTAGTATATTTTCAAAGCAGAAGGTGGGAACTCAAAGGTGCCTGGCTTTCGGCGCGGACTCTGCCGCCCACCAGCTAGCTCCGTGCTGGGCAAGTGACTTAGACTCCGTGTCTCCCAAACAGACTGGGAGTGAGTGGCCTCCAGACCCCCGACCACCTCGCTCCTGTGGCCCCCCGAGTGGCGGCTAAGCAGGAGTCAAGCTGAGGAGTCAAAAATGGATGAAAGATGCTCTTTTCAGTCCAAGTTTATGACATTTTTTAAAATTTATTTTTAATTGGAGGGTAGTTGCTTTACAGCAATGTGTTGGTTTCAAGTCCTAGGAAATTTTGAGAGAGAAACATGACTTTTAAAAATATAAATTTCTTTATCTTAATTGGAGGCTAATTACTCTACAATATTGTGTTGGTTTTGCCATACATCAACATGAATCCGCCACGGGTGTACACGTGTTCCCCATCCTGAACCCCCCTCAACCTCCCTCCCCATACCATCCTTCTGGGTCATCCCAGTGCTCCAGCCCCAAGCATCCTGTATCCTGCATCGAACCTGGACTGGTGATTCATTTCTTATATGATATTGTACATGTTTCAATGCCATTCTCCCAAATCATCCCACCCTCGCCCTCTCCCACAGAGTCCAAAAGACTGTTCTATACATCTGTGTCTCTTTTGCTGTCTCGCATGCAGGGTTATTGTTATTGTCTTCCTAAATTCCATATATATGGTTTAGTATACTATATTGGTGTTTTTCTTTCTGGCTTAATTCACTCTGTATAATAGGCTCCAGTCTCATCCACCTCATTAGAACTGATTCAAATGCATTGTTTTTAATGGCTGAGTAATACTCCACTGTGTATATGTACCACAGCTTTCTTATCTATTCGTCTGCTGAGGTACATCTAAGTTGCTTCCATGTCCTGGCTATTATAAACAGTGCTGCGATGAACACTGGGGTACCCGTGTCTCTTTCAGTTCTGGTTTCCTCGGTGTGTATGCCCAGCAGTGGGATTGCTGGGTCATAAGGCAGTTCTATTTCCAGTTTTTAAAGGAAGCTCCACACTGTTCTCCATCGTGGCTGTACTAGTTTGCAGTCCCACCAACAGGGTAAGAGCCCTTCTCTCCACACCCTCTCGAACATTTATTGCTTGTAGACTGAGAAACACGACTTTTAAATGCACACGCCCAGGTCCGTGTCCCCCAGCCCCCTGAGAGCCCAGAAGACAGAGGCCCTGGTGACGCACACACGGTTGTGGGTTCTGGGGAGGGGTTGTCTCTGGGTGAGCGCCCCACAACCTCTGTTGGCCTCCGGGCGGTGGCCAGGTCAGCAGTCTGCTTTTGCAGGCTGCCTTCCTCGCCTCCTCTCTGCAGGCAGGACCGCTGTGTTTGGGGAGCGGGGAATTCACTCGGGCACACAGATGCTCTGGGTTCTTGCGCCCTTCTCTGCATGGCCCTGGCTTATTGTCAGCCTCGTCCTGGGATGAACAAGTCTGGGAGACCCAGGGTTGGAGCTGAGCCGCCTCCTCCTGGGATGAACAAGTCGGGGAGACCCAGGGTTGGAGCTGAGCCAACAGTGCAGTGTGTGTGACCCCTGCTTGAGGCCTGGAGCTTTTCAGCCCAAGTCTAGATCGAAGGTGAAGCTCCAGGATATTCTGTATAACTTCCCACCTGGAGTAACCCTTTCTATACACGCTGAGCGCACTCGCCCCGGCACCTCCAGCCAGCCACAGAGGGTAGATGGCAACACTGCTTGTTCACAACCAAAGCCCGTGTCTGGAGGGGCCCCACCCACTCACCCCTCCCCCCTCTCTCGGCCACTGCTTCCTGCAAGCCTGGCCAGACTCACGGGTGGGTTCAGCAGTGACGCTTGTTATCCTTCAGACGCAAGGCTGGGGCCCTTCAAGTGCCTGTCCCAGCCTAGGTGCTCTTAACTTGCCCACCGTAGTAACCACCTCGGTGCTCGGCTCTGCAGTTCGCCTGCCATTCATGACTGATGTCACGGATTCCTTCAGCCAGGATTCACCCTGAGCTATTACGTGCTGGACATTGTGAGTGTACCAGGTTGGAATGGTGGTCCCCGAGGACCCCACAGTCTAGTGGCTGAATCAGGTCCATCGGCAAACAGGTGTCAGAACACTGGAGACGGTCCATGAAGACCTGTCGGGACCGTTAGAATCAAGGACTCCTTCTCTGACGCGGTCAGTGATGGCAGTAGACACTGGCCGCATGTCCCAGTTTATTCAGTGCGGGAATCTTGTTACCAAGAGGATGTTTTGGCCAAAGAGCTGGTTTCTGCCTGAAGGGCCTCAGGACTCAGGAGGTGAGATGGAGCTGAAAGGCAGGTGTGAGCGCTTGTGCGGGGTGAGCACTGGGGTGCCGGGGAGCCACGGCCTGACTCCAGATCCACCTCGAGCTGCAAGGCACCCCGTCACCCTGGAGCTGGATCCTGCATGCTGTGCAATAGCAGCCCTGGGCAGCATCTTCCCACGTGACTTCTGTTTTTGCAACAGTGAGGAAGAAGGTGAAGGTGTGTGATGGGGTGGGGGGCAGTTGAACAGGCAGGGAGAAAAAAACAGAGTAATTCCCTTACGGCCTCCTGCACAGCGTGTGTTTCACTCAAACGCATTTCCCCAACCTGGAAACTGCTTGCTGCTCTGACCTCAGCTAGGAAACTATTTCTAAAGGATATGATTTGTTTGCAGTTAGAAATTTGTTTGCATTTAGACAGTGTTTTACTGCCATGCTGGATGGAGTTTAGATGATATTTATTTAAACTTTTCTGGTTTTGAAGGATTGACTTTTTTTTGAAATTGGTTGAGATTTTCCATTGCCATCAGTCAGAGCCTTGCCTAACATTTGGTTCCTTCAGGAAGGTCAAGTGCCCTGGACAAGCCTACAGCCGTTTGTCTACTTCTTGCGTTCTCTGAGTGTATAACCGACCCTGAGACTTTTCATACTCTGGCTTTGTTTACTCTTTTTTCTTTTTTGTTAAAAAAGAAAAAATGTGGCTTTCATGGTTTAAAAAACAAAAAGAAAGGCTTGTGAAACTGTACAGAAGGCTTCTTGAACATCAAAAGCTCTTACGAAATGACAGAATGGTGAGTTAAGTGTGAATGACTGAGAAACACACGGATTAAATTTCCCTTGAAATGCACATGGATTTAAAAATTAGGAAGCAAGAAGCGCTTGGCACCAAGGGCATGGCCCAGAAAGCTCGATACTTAGCTCGCAGGACTTGGCTGCACCCACCTGGCCACCAGCTGAGCCTGTTCCCAGCGGAAAGTCATCACGTGGTGTGATCTTAGGCCTGGAAGCTGAAACACTGGCTGCCAGGGGAAGATGGCACCCTGGCCCCGCTGCAGGCCTTGGCACAGCTGGGCGGGAGCAGAGGGACCCATGAGGACCCCAAGCTCCAGGGAATGTTCGAGGGCTCGACAGGTGGTGACCTGCGTGGTCGGGAAAGGAACTTCCCGCCAGGAACCTCACTGAAGTGGGGTGTCCAGGACCAGCTGAGAAGACAGTTCTCTGCGTCCAACGGGGGCCCCACACCTTCTTGTTTTGAGTTTAGAAAATAGATACATCCCACTAAGAACAGGGAAATACTTTTTTTTTTTTAGCTTGTTATTATTTTTATTAAACGTTTTATTTGTACTGGGGTACAGCTGATTAACAATCTGGTGATCGTTTCGGGTGAACAGTGAAGGGGCTCGCCATACAGACACATGTGCCATTCTCCCCCGAACTCCCCTCCCAGCCAGGCTGCTGCCTGACATTGCGCAGAGTTCCCTGTGCTGGACAGTAGGGCCTTGTTGGTTCTCTGTTTTAAATATAGCAGTGTGTACACGTCCATCCCGAACTCCCTAACTGTCCCTTCCCTTCATCCTTCCCCTCAGCAACCATAGGTTTGTCCTCTAAGTCCGTGAGTCTCTGTTTTGTAAGTTTATTTGTATCCCATCTCATTAGATTCTGTGTCTAAGGGATGACGTACAATGGTTCTGCTTCTCTGTCTGACTCACTTTGCCCAGTGTGACCATCTCGAGGTCTGTCCACGTCACTGCCAACGGCGTGGCTTCTTTCTCTTCACGGCTGAGTGATACTCCACCGCGCGTGTGCAGCACACCCCCTCCATCCAGCCTCTGCAGACGGGCGCTCGGCCGCCCCGTCGTCCTGGCCGCTGGGACAGTGCTGCAGTGAGCCCTGGGGCTCGTGCGCCCTTCTGAGGCCGTGCCTCCCCCAGACACACGCCCAGGATTGGGCCGCAGGCTCACACGGTGGCTCCGCTTTTGGTTTCTTAAGGAGCCTTGCATGCTGCTCTCTGTGGCGGCTGCACCAGTTCACATTCGCGCCGACCGTGCAGGAGGCCCCTTCTCTCCACGCCCTCTCCAGCATTCATTTGTGTAGCCCAAACTCCACTTCCGGTGCCAACTCTGCGTCCGTCTGGGTCCTTGCAAGCAAAAGAAGCCGCACAGAAGATAGAACAGGGGAGATTTAGGCCAGAGCAACTCTTCCAGAGATGTGGTTCAGTTCTCTGTTGGACTGGAACAGTGAAGGAAATGGACTGTCTCAACTCCTTATTTCCAAAGGAGGATTCCCAGGGGTCGAGTGGCCCAAGGCTGCCATGTGACACGGTGCTTCAGGGCTGACCCCAGAGTCATCACCTTGCGTTCCCAGCCCAGTCCCTAGAATAAGCCTTTGGGTGTTGCCCTCCGCTGCCTGAGTATGAAATGGGACTAATGATGGTACACACCTTACTGCTTATTTGAAGGGCTCATATAGTGCTGGTATCATAAGTGCTTAGTACATGTGGCCACTGCTTTTTCTAGCGTGTTCCTCACTGAATCAGGAACCTGCCTTATGGGGACGGGAGCAGCCAGGGCTGACTTCCTCTGCAGAGCGAGTCTCTGCTCCCCGCCTTGCATTGCCTGAGATGACAAAACTCAGCAGTGTTTTTCCCCACTCTCCTGCCCACCATTAAAGCTTCTTTATTTTTTATTTCTAAATATTACCTTTTCCACTGTTTCTCGGAGACTGATACAAAAAATACTTTTTAAATGGAAATGATTTTATTCTTTAAAATGTAAATAAAATCCACACATCCTTCTGGGGAGCAGAGCTTGACTTACTTGTTCCGCACTTATTCCCTGGTGTGGATTGTTATGTTCGGAAGCCTTCCACTGTTCTGTGAAGCAAACCGTGGGCTCAGACATGTGTGGGGAGAGCGGTAGTGGAGGGGGGGGGTTCCATAAACAGGCATGGAGGATCCGCATAGAGAGTTAGATTAATTCACAATTTTGTTGAGGATGGACTCTAGGAAAGCCATTCAAATGACAACATTGTCCTGCTGTTCGAGTAGGGAAGGCAGACAGAGTCTGCGTCTTACTTTGTCTCCTGAAATATCATTAGGAAAGGTAAAGCATTTCAGAGAGACAGCACCATTGTCATTTTCAAAAGGAAGACTGGAAAAAAACCAACCACAACAAAACCATCTACAGCAAAGGAAGTGATCCGGGTTCTGTCTTAGCGCCCATTCCGGCGGGTGTGGATCTGAGTGAATCCCTGTGGTACCCAAGCTGACCTCCTAAGGGCCCAGAGGAGATCTCAGCCCAGACACCAAACCTGAAGCAGCCTCATATTTGAACATTGAACCTAGTTTGGGAAATCCCCGATCAAGGCAGATTTCCTGCAGAACTGGGACACGTTTACATAACACATGGAAATTTTTTTGCCTGAGGATTTGGGGGTTTTAAACAATTCTGCCCGTCTATGTAGGACCCATTACATGTAACTCAGGTATTGCTTAGATTTCTCTGCCTCTTGAGTTCAGCACTCAAGTGAAGCTCCTGACTGGCCCTCAGGTTCACTCCACACACCAACGCCCCCCACCCTCCATGATCGAGCTCTGCTCTCGGGTGTTTGCACAAACGGGGCCATGAAGGCTGCGGCCGCGGGCACAGCTGGCTTTCACCTGCCGCTTTCTGTAGAATTCCAGCCACATGGGTGTATCTCCGAATAGGCCACCTTGCTCCTGCTGGGAAGGCAATCAGAGCCCCCGGCACACAGCCCCTCGGGTGGGAGAGCCAGCCCCCTTCCCTCCTTGGTGTAAAGCAGCACCTCCCCGCCCCAGGCTGCATGCTGGAACCCTCAGCAACCAAACTGTCTTCACCTCATACACACATAACCCTTTACTAGCTGTAGTATCAGATCACATTGACTAAAGCAAACCGGGGGTGGGCAGTGCAGGGAATATTCTCAAACATGATTTCTGGGCTTCCCAGGTGGCTCAGCGGTAGAGAATCCGCCTGCCAATGCAGGAGACGCAGGCTGGATCCCGGGTCTGGGAAGATCTCACATGCCGAGGAGCCAGGAGTCCCAGGCACCACAACTGCTGAGCTTGTGTCCTGGAGCCCGGGAGCCACAGCCTGTGCTCTGCAGTGAGAAGCCACACCCCGCAGCTCGAGAGGAGCCCCTGCTCGCTGCGACTGGGGAAAAGTCCTCACAGCCACAAAGGCCCAGCACAGCCAGAAGTGAAGCAAGGAAACTATGGAGAGCACGGCGATTCCTTCCCGTCCTTTCCGAGAGAAGTGAGGAGGAAACCGGGCAGTCACATGACTCGGAGACATTTATTCAGGCTCTGGTGCCCCCACCCTGCCACCGCTAAGCCTCAGCCTGGGCGACTCAAGCCTCAGTTACGTAACTTATCTGACCTTAAGTTTTCTCATCTGTGAATGCGGGACACATTCTTACCTAATAAGCTTATTTTTAGGATTGAACAATATGCTATTGTTTATGTATTTAGCACAGGAAACACAGTAGGTAATGACAGAAATGATACTATCCTCTCGGCCCGAGGGGTTTCTGCAAGAGTGGCTCCCGATCCAGCTGTTTCTAGTGAAGGTCTGTTCCTCCCTCCCTGGGGCCAGGCCTCCCAGGAGCCCAGGGTGCCCACCCAGAGCTGCCCAGGCCGAGCCCCCGCGTGCGCTGGGCAGGGCTGCGATTTCTGTGCCCTCAGGGCCGGCTCTGAGCTGCTCTCCCGGTCCGCTCAGCCCTGTCGAGGCCCCTGAGAGAGGCAGGGAGGCTCCCCTGACGTTTCAGGCGCACCCGCTGCCTCTGCTGGGGGTCCGCCATGTGCCCTCCTGCTGTAGTGCCAGCAGCTGCCCCACAGTCAGCCCTAACCCTCCTGGTTCCCACCCGGCAGACACTGCCAGCCTCCAGAGGGTAGGCGAACACTGGCCCACATGTCCCACACTTGCCAGAACCAAGGACCACGCAGAAGCTGGCTCTCCCCCCATCTGGAAGCCTGAAATCAAAGTGTAAGGCCCTGGGGAGACTGACCCTGTCCCTCTCCCTCCTGGGGTTTGCCGGCAGCCCTGAGCTTGCAGTGGCATCCTTCCAACCTCTGCCTCTGTTAATATATGGGATTTAGGACTCACCCCAATTCAATATGGATTAAGATGGCGACTAGGAAGAGGTGACAAGAATACACAGAAGAACTATGCCAAAAAGGTCTCGGTGACCCAGATAACCATGACATGTGTGCTCACTCACCTAGAGCCAGACATCCTGCACTGTGAAGCCAAGTGGGCCTTAGGAAACGTTACTACAAATGAAGCTAGTTGAGGTGATGGAATTTCAGAGGCTTTTTAAAATTCTAAAAGATGGTGCTGTTAAAGTTCTGCAATGAATATGTCAGCAAACTTGGAAAACTCAGCAGTGGCCACAGGACTGCAAAAGATCAGTGTTCATTCAGTCCCAAAGAAGGGCAGTGCCAAAGAAACTACCAGACAGTTGCACTCATCTCCCACACCAGCTAGGTGATGCGCAAAAGCCTTCAAACCAGGCTTCAGCAGTGTGGGAACCGAGAACTTCCAGATGTATAAGCAGGATTTACAAAAGGCAGAGGAAGCAGAGATCACATTGCCAACATTCACTGGATCATAGAGGGAAGTAAGGGTGTTCCAGAAAAAAACATCTGCTTCTGTTTCATTGACTACAATAAAGCCTTTGGCTGTGTAGATCATAACACTGAAAAATGCTTAATGAGAGGGGAATGCCAGACCATCATACCTGTCTTCCTAAAGAATCTATATGTAGGTCAAGAAGAAACAGTTAGATTCAGATGTGGAACAATGGACTGGTTCACAATTGGAAAAGGAGTATTCAAGGCTCCTTGTCACCCTGAATATTTAACTTATATGCAGAGTATATCATGCGAAATGCCAGGCTGGATGAATCACAGGCTGGAATCAAGATTACCTGGAGAAACATCAATAACCTCAGATATACAGATGATACCACTCTAATGGGAGAAAGCAAAGAGGAACTAGAAAGCCTCTTGATTGGGGGTAAAAGAGGAGAGTGGAAAAGTTGGTTTAAAACTCCACATTCAGAAAGCTAAGATCGTGGTATCCAGTCCAATTACTTCATGGCAAATAGCAGGGGAAAAAGTAGAAACAGTGACAGAGTTTATCTTCTTGGGCTTCAAAATCACTGCAGACAGTGACTCGGCTACGAAATTAAAAGACGACTGCTCCTTGGAAGGAAAGCTATGAGCAACCTAAACAGCATGTTAAGATACAGAGACATCACTTTGTCTACAAATGTCCGTCTCGTCAAAGCTACGGTTTTCCCAGTAGTTGTGTACGGATGTGAGAGCTGGACCATAAAGCAGGCTGAGCACCAAACAGCTGATGCTTTTGAACTGTGGTGTTGGAGAAGACTCTTGAGAGTCCCTTGGACTGCAAGGAGAGCCAGCCAGTCAATCCTAAAGGAGATCAACCCTGAACATTCATTGGAAGGACTGATGCTGAAGCTGAAGCTTCAATCCTTTGGCCACCTCATCTGAAGACCTGACTCTTTGGAAAAGACCCTGATGCTGGGAAAGACTGAAGGCAGGAGAAGACGGGGACAACAGAGGATGAGATGGTTGGATGACATCATGGGCACGATGGAGGTGAGTTTGAGCAAGCTCCAGGAGTTGGTGATGGACAGGGAGGCCTGGCGTGCCACAGTTCACGGGGTCGCAAAGAGTAGGACGCTGCTGTGCGACTGAACAAAAACCACCATCCGATATGACCTCATCTTACTTTAATTATATATGCAAAGTCCTTATTTACAAATAAGGTCCGATGCACAGGTTCCAGGTGAACGTGAATTTTGAGTGGACACTGTCCAACTCAGTCCAGTTGGGAAGTACATCACATTGAGATTATCTCTGTTACGATCCGTGAAGCTCATAGGTATCAAGAGATGCAGAAGGGGAGTATTACTTACTGGAAATTGGAAAACAGTACTACCGTAGGATCCAACCATTCCTCTTCTGGGCTTTTATCGAAAAGAATTGAAATCAGAATCTCCAAGAGATGTGTGCACCCCTCTGCTCACTGCAGCCTCATCCACGCAGTGTGGGAAAGAACCCAAGTGTCCATTGACTGATGGATGGATGAGGAGAGCATGGGATATACGTGTGTGGGAATATTAATTGGCCTTGCAGAAGAAGGAGATTCTGCCATTTGCAACAACATGGTGAGCCTGGGGATACTATGTGAAGTGAATAAGCACAGAGTGAAACCAGTCACTGAAGAACAAATACTGCCTGAGCCCGCTTACATAGAGTCAGACTCACAGAAGCAAGAGAGCATGGTGGGTGCCGGCGGCTGGGGAGGGATCTGGAGGGTTATTTGCCAGTGGGCACAAATTTCACTCATGCCCAATGGAAAATTTCAAGAGACGCACGATGCAGCAAAGTGCCTGCAGTTGAAGTCGCTGTACAGTATGTACCCTTCAGACCTGTAAAAGGGGGTGGATCGAATGCCGTGTACCTACACACACACACACACACACACACGTGCAACAACAATAACAACAGACACAAGAGAACCCTGGGAGGCGCCGGTTCTACTGCCTGGACTTTAGGGATGGTATCACAGGTGTTTGTCCGAATTGTACATTATAAAAATGTGCAGTTTTGATGTTTCAGTACTTCAATGAAGCTTCCCATGTGGCGCTAGTGGCAAAGAACCTGCCTGCCAACGCGGGAGACCCAAGAGATGCTGGTCAGATCCTTGGGTTGGGAAAATCCCCTGGGAAAAGGACTGGCAACCCACTCCAGTATTCTTAACCTGGGAAATCCTTTGGACAGAGGGCAGACTAGTCCATGGGGTTGCAAGGAGCCAGACGTGGATGAGCGTACATGCCATGCCAGAATTTTTTTTTTTTTTTGAAGAAAGAAAAGCTAGAAGTTTCTGTGGGAGCATCTCCTTCTGGTTCCTAGTGGGAGGACGGTGGCCCAGGACTTGCGCTGCCAGGAGTGCTGTGACCCTCCCTGCGTGAGCCCTGTGGGATCAAACACCTCCAGCGGTTCAGCAGCTGCGACTCAGGGATGTATGAACCCCAAGTTCCGTTACTGCTTGAAAGCCTTTTAGACCTTCCACGTAAAAGTCACACTCATAACTAAAAATGAATTGCTTTACCCCAGTAATGCTGAGGTTCATCTCTCAGTCTCTAACTCATCAGATGACCTAACAGAGCTGCACAGAGATGGTTCCTAAAGTTAACAAGAGCATCAGGATGAAGGCCGGATGAGCAGCCTCACCCTGTTATTTAATCCCCAGTTAAGCCGACCCTCACTTAGAGAAGCCTCGGTGTCTGAAGCTGAGCTGACTGTGGGCCCATCCCAGTGACCCCTGAGCATCTCAGCCGAAGTGCTGACTGGGGCCGGATCCCCAGAAGAGCCCACACTCCTTAGAGTAAACTTAGAGTAAACTTAACCTCTCAGCCACCTCCCCCCAACACTTCATTTCTGTTTTCTCTTCTTCCCACCATACTCAGACTCTCTAGGGGGTCAGGGAGAAGAAGACACCTCTTGGGAGCCCGTTGCCTCCTGCACTCTGATTCCATATGCCAAGTGCAGGGAAATGTGAATCTGTTCCTAGTAACTGGTCCCTGCTGTGAAAGCTGCAGCCCTTGGAGGCCACGGAGGGGACCCCAGGGGAGGGAAAGTGGTCAGAGGGCCCCTGAGGGCAAGGGCTGAGAGGAAATGGCTTTCTGCAGCCCAGTCCTTGCCTGTGCAGTGTGGTGTCAGTAGCTGTGCGTGTGTGTGTGTGAAGAATGATAGCGACTCCCAGGGCAGCAAAGCCAGATTAGGACATGCTGCTCTGTGGACCTCTTGCTGAGTTGGAGAGGGCCCCCCTGTGTCACTGGCGTGGGGCCAGGGGTGCCGCCTGCTGGACGAGCACAGGACAGGGTTTAACCGGGGGGGCGTGGCAGGCAGCCCCACAGCTTCCATGGAGGCTGCTCCTTCCAGCGGTACTTCTGCACACACACATATCTGTACTGTTTCTTGGAAACCACGATGGAGAAGGAAAATAGAGTGAAAGGCATCTGTGACCGAAGCATCTTGCTCAGCAGTTTTAGAATGGCTGTGAACCCCGTCAATTAGTTGTAGGTGCTGTGGCTTTGGAATTAATAAGGCACGTCGCAGCCTTCTCGTGCTCAGGATTCTAGACTTGGGGGCCTTGAAACACTGCGGTAAATGACGCATAATGCAAACTGACCATCAGGAGCACTCACATCATTGTGCAGCCATCACCACCATCCGCCTTCAGCCCTGGGTTGGGCCTGGACCTTGATGATAGAGTCTCCAGGAACGGGAACCCCAAGCGCATTCTCTAAAGACGGGTGTTCCATAGACAGAGCAGAATTCACACATGAAAGGACTGAACGGGAAGCAGTTGCTGGCAGTTGCTTCCTTCCACCGGTGGTTGCTGCCTTTCTCAGTGGAGGCCACACTTTCGCTCTCCAGGGGGCTCCTGTGGTCTGCAGAGCCATCTCTAGGGCTGTGGGGCCCTATCTCCTGGCGGCGGCCGCAGTGCCGAGCACAGAAGTCCTGCTGAATACCCTCTGTTCCAACCCCTGAATTCCCATGGAAAGAGGCATTTGTGATAAACATCGAGAGGGTTACCGAATAAACATGCTTTCTTATAAGCTTAGATAGGCCTGTGGGGCCCTATCTCCTGGTGGCGGCCGCAGTGCTGAGGGCAGAAGTCCTGCTGATTACCCTCTGTTCCAACCCCTGAATTCCCACGGAAGGAGGCATTTGTGATAGAAAAACATCGACAGGGTTACCGAATAAACACGCTTTCCTATAAGCTTAGATAAGCTTCCCTGGTGGCTCAGGTGGTAAAGAATCCACCTGCAATGCAGGAGACCTGGGTTCATTTCCTGAGCCTGGAAGATTCCCCTGGAGAAGGGGATCCAGTATTCTTGCCTGGAGAATTCCACGGTCAGAGAAGCCTGGCGAGCTTCATGGGGTCACAAAGAGTCGGACAGGACTGAGCAACTAATCACACGTAAGCTTAGACACGACTTCATATCATTAAAAGATTGCCTGCAGCACTTGAATACAATCTCTCGGTTCCCCCCACTCACCTGTGAGTGAGTTATCAGTGGTTTAAACAGCTCCAACTCACAGGCAGCATAAACCAGGGAAGGACCCGTAGAGATGCCCACTCAAGGTGGGGAGAGGGAGGTTTCAGCACCGTGGGGAGGGTGGGTCTCCCTGGAGTTGCAGCCCTGGTGAAGACAGGCTCACAGGGGAGGGAACAGGACACCCCTGTGCGTTGCCGAGTAACCCCGGACAGTCACCCAACCACCCCTAACGAACTAAAGGATGACAGTGACATTTAAGCCAATTTATAATGAGGAAGCCAGGAAGATGGTGAGCAAGACTCTGCTGGACTCAGGACAGCCCCAGAGCCTCCTGCCAGAGCACCCGTAGGTGCGCCCCCTGTGCGGCAGAGCGCTGCCTCCAGAATCCCGAATCGGAACCTCGGCGGGCTCGTCACACTCACCTTTAGCTCACAAATCCCACATCCTCATGACCCTTTCTTTAACGGTCTGTGACATGCCTTTTGTTGTGGTTGTTTAGTGGCTAAGTTCCACGCTTTGGACGGTCCTCTATTCAAAGGATTCTCCAGGCAAGTATGCTAGAGTGGGTAGCCAGCTCCTTCTCCAGGAGCTCTTCCTGACCCAGGGATCACACCTATGTCTCCTGCATTGGCAGGCGGGCTCCTCACCACTGAGCCACTTGGGAATGCCTTTAGCAGTGTGCAAATTGAAACCCATGAATTGTGTGCCATGGGAACTCCAAGTCAGACTGAGTGTGGGAGCATCTGAGTCCCTTCCAGAGGGGCTGCAGGCCTCACTTTGAGGAGACTTCCTCCGGGGTCTGCACTTGTCTTTTGGTTTTTGATGCTGTAACTTTAAAGGACCGCACTCAAGCTCACCCTGAGTGTGCTCGCAGTGGTGGAGACTAGGAGACTAATGGCTCAGTGAGGTCCAAGTGACAATGTACTTTTGGGGCAGATTGCTAGAAAACAGGCATTAGGCCCTTGGAAAGAAGAGTCTCCTTGGATGATAAAATCCAGATAACTGCCTCCATCTACCTGTTAACATTGGCAGGAAGCTCACAGCCTAATTGCAGGTGAAATAGGCCAGCTGCCCAATGTGTAGTATTCAGCACTTTTATTTCTTTCTTCTCTTTGTCTTGGCTTTGTCTTATTTATAGTTCCCCTGCTGCTGACATTCACATTTTTATTTATATTCCACAATTACTTCATTCGATGGGAATTAGTCATAAATCACCTTACCACCATCAATGAACAAAGCAAATGAACACATATATACTGCAGCAGCTCTTAAAACAAAACACAGATGCGTACTACAAGCATGCAGGCATTTAGGGCAGGTACTTCCACAATCCAGAAGCAAAGAGAACCTTTGTTACTGAGCGCAGTTACTGAAGATGCGCTCAAAGCGTGAATGAAGAGATGACCCCAGGATCCCCAACCAAGAGGTCAGAATGGGAGTGGGCGGGACCAAGGGCCAGCCTCAGGGATGCTGTCACAGGACGTATGAGCTCCAGGAGGCTGGGCTGTGGGCGTGCGCAGGGCTGGGTGCCTGCTCTGTTGCCACTGAGTGGCCTCTCACCGAGGGCCCCCACCTTTTTCATCAAATCTCCAAACCTTCCCCTGCTCTGCACCTGGAGTGGCCCTTTGCAGAAGAAAGCCTCATTTTGAGCATTTGCTTAAAGACCTCAGAGACTTTCTCTTGCCCTTAAGGTTTGTCATCAGAATTTGCGAAAGACTTCAGCAGAATTACATGCTATTGTACAATAAGAAATCTTCAACAAAATTAAAAGGCAAAGAACCAACTGAGGGAGTATGTTCAGTATAAACGGAACAAAGGGTTTATGTGAAGAAGCTCCTACACTGCCATCTCTCAGCCCCCTCCCACTGGAACAGACAGAGGCCAGAACTGAGGCAGGAGACAAAACATCGGCTGAGACAACCAATCAAAGTTCAGCGTCATCAGTCAGCCATTGATTCAGACTGGGCCGTGAGCTCTCTTACACTGCTCCGATTCCTGGCAAGTATTGAAAGCCTCAGGGATATTTATTCATTTCAGTTCATCAATTCTGCTTCCAGAAATCTAGCCAAAAAGTAGACATGTGAATACATGTCAAAGTATAAAATCGTTCATGCCATATTATTTTATAGTAGCAAAAAGTAAATGTCCAAAAATGGGAAATAAAGCATGACAGAGTATAATGTAACATGCCAAATGAAGGAGTTTCAGTCACAGAAAAAAATGTTCATAAGAGAGTGTTTCATGGAAGAAAAAAAGCTAGCATGCTTCACCATCTGTAGTACAGTGTGGTCCCACTAAGCTGAACCGTCCACAGAGATATCTAGCAGTTTTGACCTATATTCATCATTTTCCTTTTCAACTACTTTTTAGTATATTCTTAGTGTTCTTTAACATTTGTACGTTTTAAATTAGGACAGAAATCAATAAAAGCAACAGCTGTCCCGAACATGAGGGGACACTGTGGGGATGTAGGCACGCGGGCCCTGAGTGGGACCGACATGGCACAGCTGAACTTACCTGGACACGTGAACTCCGGGAGGTGAGGGAACCGGGGTCAGGTGGAGAGAGACTCAAGCTCCCCCCGTGGCTGATGTGGTGACGCCAACAACCCAGAGAAATAGTTCAGCAGGGGTTGAGGGGCCCGTGTAGAGTAAGACCCGTTTGGGAACTTGCAGCCCTGCAGGTGTTGGCTGGAAGGGAACGCAGAGTCAAGGGGTGATGGGGACCCTGGGCTGCAGCCCCAGAGAAAGCTGCTGGGAGGGAGGAGTTTGGATCCCAGGTGCAGGTTGGAGAACGGGGAGCCTTCCAGGAGGATGAGGGACGTAGTCAGAGTTGGAGATCCAGGCGTTTCCAACAGAATGTCAAAGTCAGAGAGCAGAGAGTCTGGAAAAAATCCGCCTGGGCCAAGATTCCAGAAGGCTTGAAAATCAGAAATGACAGTCTTTAGGACTCGCTAGGGACTTGGTTCAGGGTCGGGCCCTCCTGCCCTCGCAGAGTCCCAGTGGAGGGCAGCCACAGAGAGAGCTATGCGATGCTTCACGAAATGATGGCATTGATACGTGCTTCTGCTTGAGTGGCTTTGCCCTTAGTTTGTGAATCTTATTCCATCTGTAACGTGTACGTTTGTAATAGTCTATTTTCATTTATGTTAAATGAAAGTGAAAATGTTAGTCACCCAGTCTGTATCTGACTCTTTGGGACCCCAAGGACCATAGCCCGCCAGGCTCCTATGTCCATGGGATTCTCCAGGTTAGAATACTGGAGTGGGCTGCCATGCCTTCCTCCAGGGGATCTTCCTGACCCAGGGATCGAAGCCTGGTCTCCGGCATCACAGGCAGATTCTTCACTCTCTGAGTCACCAGGGAAAAGCCATTTATGTTTAATAAGTGAAAGCAAATAAAACATTTATTTTTAAAGACTAGTTAATAGAAAACCTACTGAGGAGTCCTGCTTTCATTAACGCTGCAGCAAGGAGGCCCCTCACGCTTGTGCGCCGGAAGGTGGTGGACCCGGATTGCACATCACCGGCCTCCACCGTTCACAATCGTAGTGGGGGCCGCCAGCTGCCTGCCTCTTCCGTGGGACCCCTGCTGAGGCTCGCTTCCCTTCCCTCCCAGAAGGCCGCCCCTCCGATCTAAAGCCCACCAGGCGTGCTCAGGGTGACCTGGGCGACCTTGAAGGGCAGAGAGGAAGGGGTACCAGCCCCACGCAGGGTTAGCAGCGGCCTCAGTGGGACGGAGGCTGTCCTCAGACCACCGCGAGGGCCTGGGAACCCTCAGCCGGAACCAGGTCGGCCGACTCATCCAGATGATTCAAGAGCCGGGAACCCTTTCCCTGCCACCGACAACCCCCCCGCCCCGCCCCGCCCCGCCCCGCCCCGCCCCGCCCCGCCCCCACGGCCCAGGGGCTCGGCCACCAGAGGAGGAATTGCGTTTGCTGGGGAAACGCCCAGGTGAGGAAGTGATGAGGCCAAATCCTGCTTGGTGGGAAAAAGGGAGGTTTTCCCACCATCACAGGGCCTGCCGGAGGGGGAAGCAGAGACATGGGGTGGGGGGTGGCTTCCAAGGATGCCCACCCGGGTCTCTGCTTCCACAACCAGGCTTCATTTTGAATTTTAAACTGAAATTCTTTAGATAGGGGGCTTTAGACAGCATGTTAAAAAGCAGAGACATTATTTTGCCAACAAAGGTCTGTCTAGTCAAGGCTCAGAGAAGGCAATGGCACCCCACTCCAGTACTCTTGCCTGGAAAATCCCATGGATGGAGGAGCCTGGTAGGCTGCAGTCCATGGAGTCGCTAAGAGTCGGACATGACTAAGTGACTTCACTTTCACTTTTCACTTTCATGCTTTGGAGAAAAAAATGGCAACCCACTCCAGTATTCTTGCCTGGAGAATCCCAGGGACGGGGGAGCCTGGTGGGAGGCTGTCTGTGGGGTCGCACAGAGTCGGACACGATTGAAACGACTTAGCAGTAGCAGTAGCAGTCAAGGCTATGGTTTTTCCAGTAGTCATGTATGGATGTGAGACTTGGACCATAAAGAAAGCTGAGCGCCGAAGAACTGATGCTTTTGAACTGTAGTGTTGGAGAAGACTCTTGAGAGTCCCATGGACTGCGAGGAGATCCAATAAGTCCTTCGTAAAGGAGATCAGTCCTGGGTGTTCATTGGAAGGACTGATGCTGAGGCTGAAACTCCAGTACTTTGGCCACCTGATGTGAAGAGGTGACTCATTAGAAAAGACTCTGATGCTGGGAAAGATTGAAGGCAGGAGGAGTAGGGTATGTCAGAGGATGAGATGGTTGGATGGCATCACCGACTCAATGGACATGAGTTTGGGTGGACTCTGGGAGTTGGTGATGGACAGGGAGGCCTGGTGTGCTGCAGTCCATGGGGTCTCGACTGAGCAACTGAACTGAATCTTCTGAAGACCGGGAGGGGCGACCTTCCTGGAGGGAAGGGAAGGGAGCCTCCTCCACACTGGGTGGGTGGGAAAGGAGGGGTCCCGTCTAGCTGGGTGGGGGTCACACAGGAGAGGCTGGCAGGCAGCTGGCCAGCCCCCACTACACGCTCAGTGAACCGTGGGGGCTCAGGAAGGGTTACCTCAAAATGATCTCCTTTGCTTAAATCACTTTAACCACCACTTCTTTGAAATCCTTATATGGTGAGTTCTCAACACAGCCCCAAACAGGGAAAGCACTACTGGAGTGTTTCTGGGAACGAGAACAAAGCTCTGATGGCAGCGAGGGGGTCGCGTCCGCTTGGTGTCTGGCTCCCAGCGTGACTTACCCCCCAGGCTAAGGCCAGTTTACCCCTCTCTCTGTTCTTCCGAACATCTGCAAAGTGGTGAGAATGCATCACCTTATATTATACATTCAGAGCTTGAAGGGCAATAGTTTTTGTAAATTCAACCCTCTCCTCAAGAGAGAGCAAACATCTGCTGATCTCATTTTTAAAACAGACCTGTTTTAACAGCTAGCATTTACTTTAGGTTTTGTTTTTTTTTTTTAATGCTTTCCTTAACTTAGAAAATAAAACACACTAATTTGGGATTAAACTAACAAAAATTCTTGCTATCATAATATAATCTTGATAACATGTATGTTTAGAGGAGACGTGAGAGACGTGCTTTAAAACTTAGCTACAAAAAAAAAAATTATCCTCCTTAACTTGGATGATGAAAATAAGGAGAAACACATGTTATGAAAGGAAAGGATAGATCACTAAAATAAACTGTTCTTTCACTACCGGATTTTCCTTTTAAAATATGATCATTTAAGAATTCAAAGTGTGTGTCTGTTTTAAGACTCTGGTAAGAATTATGATGAAAATTCTGCTTCTTCCATAAATGGAAAACTAATACAAATATAGGTTCCCATTACTACCAGCCTTTCCCCCAGGGACCGAGGCTGAAGCTTTGTTCTCTGAGCCTCAGTAAGCAGCGTTTTGTGAGAACATGGAGCATAAATGGTATCACTAACTGCAAACTGGTCAGAACCGCAAAATAGCCAGAGCTGCCCTCTGGGCAGGGGGAGGGTTACTGACAGACTGGTTCAAACTGCATCAGAGAAGACTTCAGATTGTTATCCCACACATGGCATCACATTCTCTCATTTTGTCTTCCTCCCAATCCTGGGTTACGACTGTAGAGAATGAGACTCAAAGTCGGCAGCCCTAGATAATGAACCTACTTGCTTCTAGGGAAGATGCACACTCTTTCCTTGGTAGCGAACTTACCCGCAGGGTGAAGAACTTGTTTTGCACTAGAGAAAAATTCAGCCGAGGTGTGCCGGGGGCTTCCCCGTGGTTCTCAGATCTGAGGTTCAATTCCTGAGACGCTCTAGCTACGGTGCGAATTTGTCCTGTGAATTTGTGTCTTCTTTTGCGCAAGATGAGAGAAATGTTATTACTAGGTTTGTTCAAATGATTATTATCAGGAAAGATCATTCGAGGACTACAAAATAATTTTAAGATCAATATACTTTATGTAAATTACGGTGCTGACTGTTTGAAAGTGTATATATGTCTATGTTCTCTCAGTATTTTTTTCTGCAAAAGTCTGCACAGTACACGGTATTTACAATGGAAATTAGGAAGCAGAGGGAAAATTCAAAACTTATCTCCAATCCACTAAAAAATTCCATCAGATTCTCAGTGGTGTATCTGACAGCCTCTGTGACGCACTTTGTCCCCACTGGGACGTTCAAACTTCCTCCCAGTAGCAGACCCCAGATTTCCAAAGGCAGCTTATAACCCTGTTTGCTTCCTCATCTCCCTAGAGCGCAAAAGTAGATAAGTAATTTAACCCAAGAAAGGGCATTGCTCAGGGTCAGTAGGGACATTGGTTATTATTAAACTGGTCATCAGTTTCCTAGAGAGAAGCAGGAAGCAGAAAAAATGTATCCAAACCAAAGAAACGAGCATAGTTTTATGACTAAGACAAGAAGGTGAGTGATGCCATCATTAGGAAATGCTTAGGGGACTGATGGTGGTGTGGGGTGGGACCAGCTGTCATGTGTCCGGACCTCACACGGAACTGAGTAAGTGAATTGGTACCGTCTCGAATTCTTCAAGAATGGTGGGTTTCTGACATCCTTCATATGACTCTCCATATGACGAGGTAACATTAGGAGAGGAGTTGCCGTGTCTTTTCTCCGAGTCAAAGGCTGAGGTACAAGTGGACCGCAGTGCAGCCCAGGTTGCTCAGGGGTAAAGGATACTTACGCCTGCCAATGCAGGAGACCCCTCAGTCCCGAGGTCGGGAAGGGCCCGTGAAGAGGGAGATGGCAGCCCACGCCAGGCCTGGAGAATTCCACGGATAGAGGAGCCTGGTGGGCTACCGTCCATGGGGTCGCAAAGGGCTGAACAGGACTTAGCGTCCAAACGACAGTGCAGCCAACTCAATGGTCTAAGCCCTGTGATAACTGCAATGCGCCGCAAAGTCCCCGAAACACCACACTAGTTCCAGCTCTGTCACCCGTCATGACCGGCGCGGTCGGGCTGCAGACCTCTGCTCAGCTGCACGCGGGGATATCTGAGAGCTGCTAGGGGTGATTTAAGTCCTCCGCAGGGAGTCACCTTACTACCCTCCAAAGAATTAAAATGGCAAATGCCCATCGATCAACCCAGGATGAAGCCATTAACAATAGGCATTTTTACTGAGGAAACCGCTCAAGTCCTAGAAGCTGGCACAAACCCTAATTTTTAGTCCTTCCCAAGAACACACATTTTGTTCTTTCCCCGTCATCACTAGAACCCAGATAATTCACTGTGATTCGGCAGGGGGTTGAGTTCCGATCTGTTTTCTTTTGTTTTAACCCAGAGATATTTAATCCGACCAAATGCTTCATAACTGCTCAGACTGCTTCCTTTATTGGCTTTTAAGAGTAGGGTTTGGACTGTGGAGAAGTGAAATGACTCGTTTACGGTCAAATAGCTATAAAGGGCAGGGCGGGAACTGGAACAGGATACTCCAGCTTACCAGCCCAAGATCCTTTCTACAACAACATGCTTGCATAAAATGGCTTTTCAGAGAAGCTTTTTATGGATAACAAGTGATGGGCTTTCAGGTTTGGCAGCCACGATCAGAATTTTAGATGACTCTCATATATCTGAAAGTTGTTGAGGAACTCTTGAAGTTATTAATACCACCAACATTTATGTGTCTGATACATGCTGAGCACCGGAAGATGCGCTGGGACTTCAACACACGTTAAACACAGACCCCCACCCCACCAGGGGCAGGAGACCAGCACACGGGCCAGGACACAGAAGGGCAGGAGGGGGTGTCTACTTAGAATAAGTACATAAATACAGTAGTAGAGCAAAGACAGCCTGTGATGAACCCAAAGGAGGAAAGAAAGGAAAATCTAAACATTACTTATTTCAGATGCCGGCTTGTTTAAAACAAGGGAGCGTGTGACTCTCCCTTGAATGAGAAAAGTTCATCTCTAATTATTCAAGAAAACCTAACGTAATGAATTAGATGCTTAAACTACAACTTCAGAAGAGCCAGCTCTTAGGCACTTGAGAAAACAAACAAAAATGGGGAAAAGATACTTTGGAATGTCTTTTCGTTCTGACTAATCCTATGTGAAAACTGGAAAAGACAGAAATCCGGGTAGCAAAGGAAATGAAGACGTTGTTGGCATATATTTCCTATCAGATTCTTTCTCTCCCCAAAGTTAGAAGCCACTGCTGTGCGAGATCCTGCTAATCTGGGATCCTCAATGGTTAAAACCCAGCAGCCTCCCGGTTCTGGGAGCAGCTGCCAAACCTTCGTGCGTCATGGAGCAGAAAGGCTGAGAGTGATCATACCATCCCAGGGAGAAGAGCTCGGAGACTCAGAGCTGCAATCTCCCTGCCGGCCCTTCGGACATCAGATGGAGCATTTGCATCGCTGTGAGGTTGGGCTGCGGTCCCAGGCCAGCAAAAGGGCCAAGGGGGCCACAGCTGTAAGCAAGAAGGTTCTGAGAGTCCCCACCCACGCAGTCTCTGACCAGAGCCCGCTGACCGTCAGCTTGGTGTATCTAATCTAATCCCACCCATCTGACATTTAGATCAGAAGAACCTGCGTGTAGAACGTGGGTGACCTGGCTTCTGTAGCAAGCACACCTGATGTTTTCAGTTCAAGGAAAATAATCTTTAAATGCATACTTTTGTTTTTTCCTAAGGGCTTCCCACATAGCTCAGTTGGTAAACATTCTGCCTGCAATGCAGGAGACCCGGGTTCGATTCCCGCGTTGGGACAATTCCCTTGGAGAAGGGAATGGCAATCCACTCCAGTATTCTTGCCTGGGAAATCCCCGTGGACAGAGGAGCCTGGTAGGCTACTGTCCACGAGGTCGCAAGGGTCGGACACGACTTAGCGACTAAACCACCAGAGGCACCGTCTGCTTTCAAAATGAATAACTGTTCTGACTCCCGTGTGGCTCTCAAAATTGAGGGCTTGTTGACAAGCCCCGTCGTTTAGTCCGCCTTCAGAAATGATGCATCTCTCCCTGACCTGCCTTTGTCCTCATGGTGAATTTCAGAGTCAGCTCACTGAGGGCGTGCCAGCCTTTGCTTGCTCCCCAGTCCCTCCAAGAGCTATTATCTTCAGACATGTCCCCAGCCGGCCGCCTCCAGGTCTTTGCAACCACACCTGACTCCTGTGCTCGCTCTCTGTGGGTTAGTGACCCCAGGTCAGAGGGCGCTTGACCCATCAGTTGCCCCTGAAGTCCTCGTCTCACCTCTAGATATCCTAATGTGATTCTTAAAAGAAAAATCACTTCCGAAATTAGAATCCTTTTAATGGAAGCATTGACAATTCCGTCTACCCTGCTTCTTCACATTAGTATTAGCAAAGTGAACGACAATATTTCACACAACATTGTAAATCAACTATACAATGAAAAAAAGACTTCACTTTCTCTGAGAGCTTCCCGTTGGTCAGGTACTGAGCTAAATGCTTCATGCAGGATCTTCTTCAGCCTTCACACAGCAACCTTCCGAGGAAGCTGGGGCTACTGTCCCTATTTCATGGGAGCAGGATGACAGAAGCTCAGAAAAACCGAACAGTTTGCCTGAAAGCACACACTTAGTAAGCGGTCAGGCTGGGAGTCAGACTTCTTTCCCCAGGACTTCCCCCGCGGTCCGGTGGTTAAGGCTCTGCACTTCCGCTGGCAGGGAGGAGGGTCACGGGCTCCATCGCCGGGAGGGAACTGAGTTCCCACAAGCCAAGCGGTGCAGCTCAAACAGCAACAGAACAAACAAGCCAGAGCTCTTCCCATCGGTGAGGCTCTTCTCCTCGTCTAACAGAGAGCAGTGTCAGTCGCTCAGTGGTGTCCGACTCTCTGCGACCCCATGGACTGTAACCAGGCTCCTCTGTCCCTGGGATTCTCCAGGCAAGAAGACTGGAGTGGGTTGCCGTTTCCTTCTCCAGGGGATCTTCCCAACCCAGGGACTGAACTCAGGTCTCCCTCATTGCAGGCAGATTCTTCACTGTCTGAGCCATGGGGCTCCCCTGCACAGAGGGAACCTGGCTGATAGTTGGAAGATCCTGTGAGGTACCATCGCCCTGTACATCGCGAAGTAAGCCTGCTAAAATGTTCAGAATGAGCGTAGGCCCCAGACCAGAGATGCCCTCATCTGATGTGTGAGAATCCACAGCCTAACGTCGGTGTTTGCTGAGATTTTCCCGCTGCAGTCACCAGACTTCAGGAGTCATTGGTGGTCATCAGTTTTACCCAGCCACATTCAAAAGAAGAGTCAGATGATCAAATCAACAGAAAGGAAGCTATTGCCAAGGGGTTTGGGGAAAAATCGCCCTATACAGGGTCAGCAAACAAGGCAAGCCAGTCTGGAAGCATCAGCCACCTCCTACCACCTGGCAGGTCATCCTCATTCTCAGGATGACATTCCTGAAACACTGCAGAAACTTCCAGGGCAGGGATAAGGGGCACAAGTGCAATTTGCTCTGAAGTCTTGAATAAGCTGTGAGGCTTGTGTTTTCCTAGTTTAGGAAGAAGCTATGGTAGACCTTGTGTCTGTCCCAGGGACAGCCCCTCCCAGACCCCCGCCCTGTGGACCTGGCACTTTCCACGGTGGCAGGAGCTTGCAGACAGAGTAACGGGCTTCTGGGGGCATCTGCTCCTGGATCGCCGCCCGGCCGCTCTCCATGGCAGCAGCGACTTGCAGGCATGATCCTGGACCACCCCTGTGGGCCCAGTGTAACAACAAGGTGCCTGGTGAGACGGAGGCAGGAGGGTCAGAGAAGGCAGGCGATGCTGGAGACAGAGGTTGGAGCGATGTGCTTTGAAGATGGATGGCGGGGCCGTGGGCCAAGGAATGGGAGCGCCTCTGGAAGGTGGAAAAGGCCCAGAAACAGATCCTCCCCCGGACATTCCAGAGAGAGGACAGACCAGCCCACACCTAGATTTTAGCCCCACGAGGCACATTCTGGACTTTTGACCTCCGGAACTATTAAGATAATAAATTTGTGTTGTTTTAAGCTACTAGTAATTTGTTCCCGGCCCAGTGGACATGAGTTTGAGCAAACTCTAGGAGATAGTGAAGGACAGGGAAGCCTGGCGTGCTACAGGCCACAGAGATGGGAAGAGTCAGATAGGACTTAGCGACTGAACAACAATTTGTTACAACGACAGTGGGAAACTGATATGATTCTGCTCAGAATTCAGGGCTGAAGTGACCTGGGCGCCATGCCTCTCCGTCATGAACGGGCCTGGGGTCATCTGGGTAATCAGGAACATGGATTGTGAACAATTTGACTCAGTCATGACCTTCATGCTAGGTACTTAAAGGTATTATTCATCTAAGATTACAGATGTATTCATTTAATTTTATCTTTAAAATGGTGAATTTTTTTGAAAATTGCTAATGGAGAGCAAGCCGCCGAACTTCTAAAATCTTAGCTTCGCTATAGTTTGAGCAGCTTCTGTGGCTCGATGCGCCACGTGGTGGCAGAGTAAGGCGTCAACCCCAGAAGAGGATCTGAGGCTGCCGGCTGGCTGCCCACCGAGGCCAGTACGAGCCCCAGGCGAGTCCTGGGCGTGCTGTGGGTCCCCCGAGCCCGATTTAGAGGCTGCGGCTCCCTGTGGCCCGGCTGGTTCTAAGCTCACCTTAGTGTCTCTGTTGGCTTGACTTTCACTGAATGCAGGGGAGTCTTGGGGCCTTAAAGGGGGCTGCCATCCACCACGATCTTACCTCCCCTTCAAGGCCCGGACCAACGATGCCACCTCATGAACCCTGTCCTGACCCTCCGCTGAGCTGTGACCCTGGGGGTGTCTTCATACAAGTGCTCTGTCTCAAGGTCCAGTCGTTTTTGTATCTGGCTTGGCCCTCCCACCAACGGCTGAGCCCTGGGGGCCAGAGGGCCTGTCCCCTGCCCTCTGTTTGCCCCCCACACCTGGGCCGCCTGGCAGACACTGCAGGAGGTGTTGATGGGGGCACTGGCGGGAGCAGAGGCCCCGCAGCCCAGCAGGCAGGCGGCACACAGCACGCACCACTCAGCAAGATGCACGCCCGGCAGCCACACCCTGCCCTCGCCACAAGCAAGCCCGCCATCCCGACGGCTGGCCTGGCCTGGCCATGCCTGGCCACGAGCAGAGCCCCCAGGGAAACCCACCCCAGAGTGTGGGGGGCCGGCACAGGGGGGTCCAGGGGGGCTTCTTGGGGCCCCAAGTCACCGGTTCGGGTGCTCCTGTCAGCTGAGTTCAGACTGAGACAGTTTGGACGCTCAGGGGGCTGGTCCTCCCCACGACTGACTTCAGGTTTGCCTCCAGGCGGGGGGCAGCATCTTGCGACCCTGCCTTGCGCCCTGCGCCCCGCCACTCACTCAGGCTGGACACCCGTCCCCAGGCCTGGGCGGGGGGTTTGTGGGGGAAGGACCCGCAGCTGCGGGGCCGTCTGCTCTGACTCTGCTCTCTCTCTCCTACACCGTCTCTCTCCTCATTCACCGCTTCTGATCGGTCAGCCTCGAGACCTAGAGCCGCCTGGGGCCCCAGCTTGTCCTGAAAGCATGTTTCCAAATTAATGCTTCCCGAGTGTGGTCAGTGAGTCATCTGCGGCCTCTGGCTTTCTTCCAAGTGGCTGGCTGCTTTCAGAAGGCAGGTAGGAAAGCGCTGAGGGTCTGGAGTGTTTCACAATTTAAAATGTGAGGTTGGTAATCTCATTCACAGGAATTCAGTGATGTTCTGAATTCCTGTTGCATTCTTAAAAGTTGTAGGAGTGCAGTAAGAATGACCTTCATTGGTCTGATAAAACATGGCTGACAAATGGAAATTTTTGCATCATTCTTTTTTTATGTCCTATTAAAAAAGGCTTGTTATGTAGTTGGCTTATTATATAGTGCTTATTTACAAAAAAAATGAAGTATGGAACAAACGATTTCTTGCAATGTGAAAGCAGTCTTAGGAATAGCTATGAGAACAGTGAGGCTCCAGATAAATTCCTGAATGGAAATTATGTAGTGAGAAGGACTACAGTGGAAAAAAAAGAACAGAATCCGCACATAGAATGGTTTTAGACAAGTAGGTAAGAACAGCTGTGTTTGGAGAGCAAATGTAATAATAAATTTCCAATACCTGGGCTTTTGCCATGACCCGTTAATTCTTAGTCCTTCAGTTCAGTTCAGTCGCTCAGTCGTGTCCGACTCTTTGCGACCCCGTGAAGCGCAGTGCGCCAGGCCTCCCTGTCCATCACCGACTCCCGGAGTTGACTCAGACTCGCATCCATCGAGTCGGTGATGCCATCCAGCCATCTCGTCCTCTGTCGGCCCCTTCTCCTCCCGCCCTCAGTCTTTCCCAGCATCAGCTGGGCCTCGGTCTTACACTTTTCCCAGGTTACATCATCGCCCTCAGTCTTTTCCAGCCATCAGGTGGGCCTCGATCTTATACTTTCTCCAGATTACATCATAGCTCCTGGCCCATGAACTGGCTTCAGCACCCCTTTTCCTGAGACACAGGCACGCGGTCACAGAAGAACAGGGGCGTGGCACACGCCGCCCTGGGGTGTGAGCTGGCCTGCTCTCTGCACGTCAGTGACTTCACCAGATGCCCGCGCCCACCCCTCCTGTTCCGCTTCCCCTGCCCTGGATACTGTGCGGCGCCTGAAGGGCCGTCTGACAAAGCTCCTCCAGCGGCTCCACGCGCTTCTTCTCTGAATGCAGCTCTGTCACGTGGTGGCGGCCGCTGTTGCAGACCTGTCCGCGACGCTGACTCCTGCAGCTCCTGCCGAGTGTGACTGAGTGGGCCTTGGTAGTTTCAGCAACTCAGTTTCCTATAGTGTAAAAGTGGTCGTTTCATAACGAAAAGCACCATTCTGTCTGAGTGTTCATTTGCTCTGTCTGAAGAGGCAGCATATTTGCATGGGGGGTTTGAGGGTGACACAGAGCTGATCAAATTTCATAATAAATTATACTAAGGACATGGACAATGGACCGGTTCCAAATAGGAAAAGGAGTAGGTCAAGGCTGTATATTGTCACCTTGCTTATTTAACTACTATGCAGAAAACATCATGAGAAACACTGGGCTGGAGGAAGCACAAGCTGGAGTCAAGATTGCCGGGAGAAATATCAATAACCTCAGATATGCAGATGACACCACCCTTATGGCAGAAAATGAAGAGGAACTAAAAAGCCTCTTGATGAAAGTGAAAGAGGAGAGTGAAAAAGTTGGCTTAAAGCTCAACATTCAGAAAATGAAGATTATGGCATCCAGTCCCATCATTTCATGGGAAATAGATGGGGAAACAGTGGAAACAGTGTCAGACTTTGTTTTGGGGGCTCCAAAATCACTGCAGATGGTGATTGCAGCCATGAAATTAAAAGACGCTTACTCCTTGGAAGGAAAGTTATGACCAACCTAGACAGCATATTAAAAAGCAGAGACATTATTTTGCCAACAAAGTCCATCTAGTTAAGGCTATGGTTTTTTCCTGTGGTCATGTATGGATGTGAGAGTTGGACTATTAAGAAAGCTGAGCGCCGAAGAATTGATGCTTTTGAACTGTGGTGTTGGAGAAGACTCTTGAGAGTCCCTTGGACTGAAAGGAGATAAGCAACTCCATCCTAAAGGAAATGAGCCCCGGATATTCATTGAAAGATCTGATGCTGAAGCTGAAGGTCCAATACTTTGGCCACCTGATGCAAATAACTGACTCATTGGAAAAGACCCTGATGCTGGAAAAGATTGAAGGCAGGAGGAGAAGGGGACGACAAAGGATGAGATGGTTTGATGACATCACTGACGCAATGGACGTGAGTTTGAGCAAGCTCCAGGAGTTGGTGATGGACAGGGAAGCCTGGCGTGCTGCAGTCCATGGGGACCCAAAGAGTCTGACATGACTGAGTGACTGAACGGAACTGAATCTTTGACCTTGCCCCTAGCCTGGCACAATGCCCAGCACAGAGGAAGTGCTCAGTTAACCCTTGGCATGCCCCTGTACAAGAGTCCCTGGTGGATGACTGAGGAGGAATGGCCAGCCTGCCTTTCTGAAGTGGGCAGAACCTTAAGGTACATTCCAAATCATTCAAGATAGGCTGACATCTGACAACCAAGCTGACTCTTGCTAAATGCAAAATAGTTTAATTGCTTTTTTCTATTTTTGTTAGAGATTGTCCATGTAAATTTATCCCAAACCTGAATAACCCTTAGGGAAGCTTTCACAAGGCATGATCAATCCCTCCCTGGATGTGTGGTGAAGATAATTACTAGGATAGAGATATAGGTAGAGAGGTATCTCTTAGGTTTTGTAGAAAGTTTTCTTTCCATAGTCTGTTTTCTCTTACTTGAATCTACTGGCTCACTTTCTTTGTTTTTCTTTACACACACACACACACACACACACACACACACACACACACAGCTCCCAAGGGCAGCAGCTGACTGATCAAGATGCTTGTTTAATGCATATATCAGTAGCTCATGAAGATAAACAAGGAGACGACTTTTGGTTTCTGTTTTAAGTTACCGAATGAAATGCTCGGACAAGGTACAGATCATTGAATGTTGCCAAATATTTTTATGGCCATGAGATGGCTGGATGGCATCATCGACTCGATGGACATGAGCTTGAGCAAGCTCCGGGAGTTGGTGATGGACAGGGAAGCCTGGCGTGCTGCAGTCCACTGGGTCCCAGGGAGTCGGACACGACTGAGCGACTGAATTATTCGTAACCATGTTGAATTCTGATGCAATAATCTTGACTTTCCAAAACATTTTAATTATTGAAAAGCAAGTTATTGAAAAGCAAATTATTGAAAGTAAATAAAGTATGTAGTTGATGCTTGAATGCCTTTATCTGCTTCTTAATTGGCTACTGGACAGAAGGAGCTGGATCGCTGGAGAACCACACTGTCAGTCATGTCCCAGGCTGACCAGCAGAGGGCGGTCAGGCACCCTCACTTCAGTTGCCACCCAACCTCATGAAGAACGGAGCTGATTGTGAGTCGGTTTTGAAAACATATCATATATTTAAGAAGGATCATATAGCTGAAGTTGATTGCTTTTACTATGCTTTTAGAAGAAACTGAATAATTCCTGGGGAATAAGAGGTGTATTTTGCTCAGTGGATGTGGCCCATGGACCCTGGCATCCTAACCCACTTTCAGGAGGGTTGGGAGATCAGTCTTCTAGAATGCTGTGAAGTCGCTCAGTCGAGTCTGACTCTTTGCGACCCAATGGATTGTAGCCCACCAAGTTCCTCTGTCCATGGGGCTTCCCAGGCAAGAATACTGGAATGGGTTGCCATTTTCTTCTCCAGGAGATCTACCCAACCCCGGGATTGAGCCGGGGTCTCCCGCATTGTAGGCAGTCGTACCATCTAAGCCACCAGGTAAGTCCTCAGAATGCTGAGATGTGCTTGACCTTTCAGCTGGCTGACATGTGCCCTGTAGAGGGACGGGGGCCTTCACACTCTGCTCTTACCGCAGAGGAAGCAACCCAACACTTCACTTAAGAGGGCCCTGGAAGAGCAGCAGGAATAGTCAGTTTTCCTTAACTTCGATGCTTACCAAGGACTCCAAAGAGTTTCTGTTTGTGTGGCTTTTATCTATTGATACTAACATATACCTATATTCAACGTTAACGCTGTAAATACCACTTATGAGCTCTTTTAAAAGAACAGTGATAAGCCCACTTTAAGTAATGTAAACAACATACTGCCATGAAAAACAGCTATGTTTTCCAAAACAAAAAAGTTAAGAGTGGCATTGGTTTCCATTTTGCAAATCTCTTTAATGTCCATCTTGATAGAAGACAGTGGATCTTCAAAACTGCCTGTGTATTCAGCCTGCCGAGATCTGCTGCTTGAGGGTTGAGGTGTGAGTGAAGGGCCTCCTGAGACCTGAGAGCGTGAGGAAAGGGGTGAGGGGGTGGGGGGCACAGTGAGGGGGGGTGGAAGCAGAGGACCCCCACTCCACCTGAAGACACAGGGGCGCTGGGACCCCAGGGAAGACGTGAGTTTGTTGCAGGTCGTTGGCACCAACGGGAGTGGATGGGACTCACGAGTCAGACCTGGAACAAGTGATGGGAATGCAGACTCTAGACCCCACCGGAGCCAGGGGAAAAATGAGCTGGGCAAGGAGGGGCCATGCGTCAGCCACCAACAGGGACGCTGGGTCTGCAGGGGTTTGTGGGGTCCTGACGAAACACCACAGACGGGGCTTAGGCTGCAGGAATTCACTGTCCTGCAGCTGGAGGCTGGAAGTCGGAGATCCAGGTGTCGGCCCAGGTGGCTCCTCCTAGGGCTGTGAGAAGCTCTCCCAACTTCTGATTCAGTTCAGTTCAGTTGCTCAGTCGTGTCTGACTCTTTGTGACCCCATGAACCGCAGCACGCCAGGCCTCCCTGTCCATCACCAACTCCCAGAGTTTACTCAAACTCATGTCCATTGAGTCGGTGATGCCATCCAACCATCTCATCCTGTGTCTTCCCCTTCTCTTCCTACCTTCAATCTTTCCCAGCATCAGGGTCTTTTCCAATGAGTCAGCTCTTCAAATCAGTGGCCAAAGTATTAGGGCTTCAGCTTCAGCATCAGTCCCTCCAACATTCAGGACTGATTTCCAGCTCCTAGTGGTTCCTGGCAGCCCGGGTGCAGTCCGAGCATGGAGGCATCAGCTCCAGCTCTGCCTTGCTCTCCAGGTGCCGTTGTTTCTCTGCCTCAGTTAGTTCAGTCGCTCAGTCGTGTCCAACTCTTCGAGACCCCATGAATCGCAGCCGGCCCCAAATTCCCCTTGTCTACAGTCAGAGTGGTGACATCGGTCCAGCCCACCTCAGGCCGGACCTCGTCTTAGCTGATTCCAGCTGCACTGACCCCGTTTCCGAACGAGGGCATTCTAGGGATCGGGGTGAGGACTTCAGTATGCAGGTCTGAGGACGCAGCTTGCCCCCCATGAGGCCTGCGGGAATCTCTGGCCCCCATGGTGTTGCCTGATTCCGTGTGCTGGGCCACTGATGTGGATGTGAGGACCGGATGGACAGGCTGACCTGGGGCAGGTCCCAGGCAGGCTCGGCACAGGCAGGGGCATCACACCCCATCCCCCTCCCTCCCACGGTGCCCTGGACCATCTGCGACCTCCCCCTGGAAGGGCAGTCGGTGGGTGTGAGCCCAGGGCACAGCCCCAGGAGGGGGGAACCCCGTGGCTGCAGATGGAACCGCCGCTGATTTTCGTTCCACATTGGAGGAAAGTCCTGCTGCCAAAGTCATAGTCAGTGATGTTCCTGGCGGGTCACGGGCCACAGCTGGGCACACCTGGCCAGGTCACTGTACCCTGAGCGGTCAAAACACAGTCAACTCTTGAACAGGGAGGGGTTGGGGCGCTCGCCTTCCTCACAATTGGAAACCTAACTTATGCCCCCCAACTCCCACCCCCGTATTCATGGACCTGAAACATCAGAGTCAGCCCGTGGAGGACTGTAGCACTTACACCGGGGGCCACACAAAGGTGGACGGGAGAAGTTCAAAGCTGCCTTGTTCAAGGGTCGCCTGTATTTTAATTAGCTGTCAATAGATATAACCCAGGACGTTCTATGTACCTAGACGTCCAGATGGAAGGATCGGGAGCTCTGGCTTCAGCAGCTTGACTGTACCGGGCGGTGGGGGCCCCGGTGCTCACAGCCCCCTTCCTGTTGGTTCTCTGACTTTGGGGTCACGTGAGCTGGCTTCTCTGGGATGTGGGGGACGTTGAGGTCTGTTGGGTGGGCAGGGGTGGACAGGGCCGTGTTTTCATAGAAATTGGAAAAGGCTGGACCAGGGGCACAGGTTCAAGAGCAGGGAGGGTACAGGTCCCATGAGGGCTGTTGTTCCCAGGCTGACTCCTCCCATGCCCCCTCCTCCTCATCGCTGGCCGGGATCCTGGTTCCAGTCATCTCGAAAGAGAGTCGGGGGATGCCACAGGGACAGAGAAAGGAGGCCTTAAAACCGGCAGCACGGGGGCCCCCGCGTGCATCCCGGGGTCCTCCCCAAACTCTGCTCTGTGCTATCAGACGGGCCGTTCTGCTTCCCGAGTGTCTGCCCCCTCCTGTGTCTCTGCGGCAGAGGCGGTCAGCGCCCCCCTGGTGGAGCCGTTGCCGGACTCCAGGGAGCGATGCCCAGGAGACGTAAAACCAGACGACACAGGCGATGGCTTTTCAAGTGGAATCAGGAAGTTATTTCGTGGCTTGTGACACAGTGCTTTGGCAACTGGAAAGGCTACAGGCAATGGTACTTGGGTTAATTTCCTGTCACCAGTGGGACAAATGATCGCGGATGTAGTGGCTTAAACAAACTCGCTGTCTTGCAATGCTGACATCAGACGTCCAAGATGGTCTCCCTGCGCCGAAATCAGGCCAAGTTCCTTCTGGAGGCTCTCAGCTTGCAGGGGGTCCTGCCCGCCTCGCCCTTGGCCCCTCCCTCCCTCCTGCACGGGGGCTGGCTGCTCCCCTCTTCCTTCACAGACGCTCTGGCGCCTCCCTCTCCCACGTGTGTAAGGACCCTCGGGTTGCACAGATCCCCCTGGACAGAGCAGACTACTCATACCTCAAAGTCAGCTGATCAGCAACCATTTGCCCCCTCCCCCAACCCGGCCACCGGCTAACCTGGTTCCTTCTTGCCATGTCACGCGACACATCCCGGGTGCTGCGGTGAGGATGTGGGCATATCCAGAGGGCCCTTATTCTGCCAACCTCAGTGCCTTATGGGTTTAGTTTAGGACTTGAATACTCACGTACTGATGTGAGAGTTGGACCATAAAGAAGGCTGAGCACTGAAGAATTGATGCTTTTGAATTGTGGTGTTGGAGAAGACTCTTGAGGGTCCCTTGAACTACAAGGAGATCCAACCAGTCCATCCTAAAGGAAAGCAACCCTGAATATTCATTGGAAAGACTGATGCTAAAGATGAAGCTCCAATCCTTTGGCCAACTGATGTAACGAGCTGACTCACTGGAAAAGACCCCGATGCTGGGAAAGATTGAAGGCGGGTTGAGAAGGGGACGACAAAGGATGAGATGGTTGGATGGCCTCACCGACTCAGTGAACATGAGCTTGAGCAGACTCTGGGAGATGGTGATGGACAGGGAGGCCTGGAGTGCTGCAGTCCTTGGGGTCACAAAGAGTAGGACACGACTGAGCGACTGAACTGCAGCAGCCACAAGGAAGAGATGCGTGGAGTCCCGGCGGGTGTTGGCAGCAACCCCTCGCCCCCATCCCGGTGAGGTCTCCTGGTGGGACCCTGCAGCTTTGCTCCCACCTCCGAGGGTGTAGAATGGGCTCCCAGGAAATGCTGGAGGGTGACTCTCAGTGCTGTGTTTCAGGGTCTCAGGGTCAACTTACCGGGTGCTCGCAAAGTACAAGCTGTAGATAACAGCTCGCAGTAGCCATGACGGGGGTGTTTATTGAGCCGACGGGAAGTCAAGCACTTTAGTTGTGTGGTCTCACACAGCCGTCCCAAGGAAGCTGGGAGGGGGCGTCATCCTCGACCCCTGGTGCAGCAGAGGCTCGGAGAAGTTAAGGGACAGCTTATGGTTCCGTTGACCTTGACCCGTTGGGATCACATTCTGTTCTCAATGCGCCGCCGAATATGAGCCGGGCTGGGAGACTCCTCTGTTCAAAATCCATCTCAGCCGAAGGAAAGGCCAAGGTCCTCCACAAGTCCAGGAGGTGGACCCCACGCCATGCGCCCTCTGCGCTCACTTGCCCCCAGCACCCGGCCGCGGGCTGTCCTCGGCACACACCCCCACCCACCCGCCTGCCGCCCTGTGTCCTGGGTCTCTGCTCACAGTCACCTTCTCTGGAAGAGGAGTGGCCCAATCTCACATCCTGGTCCCCTGCCCCCGGACAGGCTTGGTGTCCTCGCCGCCCACAGGACACACCCTCCATGTGACCCCACGTCAAAGCTGCTTGGGGCCGGGGCGGTCGTGGCTCAAAGCGCGAACGGCTCCCGGCGCGGAGCGGGGGCCCAGTGAATCGGTCCGCGTTCGATGGCGGAGCCGGGGCGCTGTGCTTTCTGTGTGCAGTGCGCTCATGCCCCAAGCCTGACCTTGAGAAAAAAGGAGCGAAATGTCCTGTGCGCATTTCATCCGCAGATCCGGATGAAACGCCGCAGGCGATACGTTGTGGACCCGAGCGATAGACAAAACCGAAGAGCAGCGCAGCTCACTGGGGCTGCCTCTCTTCTGAAACGTCCACCAGACTCGAACAAACCAGACCGACACCACTGAGAAAGAACTTTGGGTTGAATATGATAACTTGTCACCACAAAACCCAGTAAAATGCAATCAAGATTGAGAGTCACGTTTGTTTAGGTTCGAAGAAATACGGCAGTTCACACGTTAATGTTTCAGGTTTAAGTTAGCCTTGTTCTGCTGATAAATATGTTTTGCTTAACTACGGCCCATAAAAAGCCCCCCAAACGAGCAACGAAAACCCTCTGGCTCACAGTATGGGGAGTTGGCTTGCTTCAAAGAAGACCTTTACTGTCAGAAGTAATATCAGGGCAAGTCTGTATTTCCGAAGAAGTCAGCTAACTTGCACGTGAGTGTTTTCCAGTGCTTACATTGACGGCCCCCTTGTTTGATCACAAATTCATTCATCTTCCTCCTGTTTTTCATATGCCTTCCTAACCTGCTCACGGTCTCCCATCAGATTGTTTTATATAAGGCAGGGACTTTGAGAAACTTGTGTGTATCCTAAGTGTTGTTTGTATGGTGTCTTATAACAATGCCAGAGAAATGTTGTTAATGAATATAAAAATGTAGCTAATACATCAGATGCCGTCGACCTCTAATAATTTATAGCCCCCTTGTGTTAGTTAATTAAAGCTCCTGTATCAGCATAAAGAACAGCTCTGCTCTCAGACAGTGATCCTGAAAATCAATCGCTGACATGCAGAGGGCTTCAGCAGCGGCGTGCGGTGTCTCTGGACTTCCTTTTCTTGCCTTGCTGTTGTTTGTGTAAATCCTAAAGGGCAGGAAGGCAAGGTTTAATGTACCTGGCTTTACCTGTGGTGAGTAGATTTACATGGGAGAAAGCGAAAGCAATTGCTTATTTGGGAAGATGCAGGCACTCTCCCGTCTTTTGAAAATAAATGTTATGTGACCATCTTGTTCCAAAGGCCACGGGCTTTCCGCCCTCACCTGGTTGGGTGGGAGCATCCCTGGAGGGAGCACCACCCCTCTCTGCTCTGTGAACTGGGCACCGGGCAGCCCCGCTCTCAGCCCAAGGCTGCTTTTGGAACAGGACAGAGTGTCCGGGCTGCAGGGCTTGCTTCCCAGGGAAAGGAAGGAATGTGTAGTTTTGCTTTACTCCCACAGGGCTTGTGGCGTTCGTTTCTCATCATTTTTTGCTTTTATTTGGTTTCCAAATGGTTCATCGCGATTGCTCATGTTTCCTCCTTCCACAAAGGGCTTAAAGGAGAAACCATGCTCTTTTTTTGAAGCGGGGGGAAAAAAAAACAACAACCTCAGGGAACTGTCTGTCCCCGGGGCTTGAATTGAAATGAGGCTCAGCTGATGGATTGACAGCGATGGTGAGAGGCACCGGAGAGGGACACCAGGAAGGATGACCCCCAGGTGCCGAAGGAACAGAATCAGTTCCTGACCCGGCTGCAGGCTCGGACCCTGGACCGGCTTGCACCTGCCCTGGTGCCAGGTGACGGGGCGTGAAAGCCGCCTGCGTTTGGAAACGGGGATGTGCCCCGAGGAGGTTTGTAACCTCTTCACTCCTGAGTGCTCCTGAGGGAGGGGCTGGAATGAGAAACCTGGGCGTCTCGATGAACTTGGCCGCACTTCCTAACCCGCAAAACGAGGGGGGTGGGTTGGACCCCAGCTCTGCAGGGCTCAGCTTCCCTGCAGAGGAATGTCTGGAGGAATGACAGCATCTACTCTAGCAAGTCAGATCTGCTCAGGGGAACCGGAGCTCTCGGCAGGAGAGGCACCATGGCCCATTCTCTGGTAGATGCCCCCCGCCCTGCCGGAAGTTGCCCAAGATTGAGTATGAGCTGCTGTGTGTATTCTGGAAACTGCCCTTAAGAATCAACCCTCCCCCCAGCTCCCCTGTTTCTATTTCTTCACTCACTGTTAGCATCTACAACCACAGGAGGGATTTTTTTTTTTCCACATTGAGACGTTCCTGTTTAATTAATGAAGGTTTGGCATTCTCATACCTAGTCATCAGTCAAACTTACTGTCTTCTTACTAAATGCACCAAAGAGAATGTCGCAAATCATTTACATAGTTAGCAGATGCTGGCAGATTTATGTGCCCTAGGAAGTTGTATATCAAACGACACGATTTAATGCTTGTTTCATATCTTCCGTTGATTCCAGAGAGCTTTAATATTTTCCTTATGAGGTTCAACAGCACATGAATAGTGCCCACCAGCGAGCAGCCATTAAGTTTAAGAGAGAAACACGCCCCTTGCTGGACTGACCACAGCTGTCTGAACCTGTTTACTGGATCCTGACCGTTCTGATCAGCTCTAGCATTATTTTCCAAATAAGTGGGTTAAATGGCTCGCCCCAGCAACGCTGTGCAGGAGCCCTGGAGAGCTGCCTCGTTTCTGATGTGTTTCTCATCTTTCACTATGGATGTGAGCAACCACGCGGCTGTGGGTGGGATGGTTTTGATGCCTAGAGTTAAACATGGAGCTCTCCCGTTCCATTGGCCTTGTTTTTTCAGTATCCTGACTCTATTTCTTCTTAATCTTTTCTCATATTCACTCAAATTTAATCTATTTCTGCCCCCCGCCCCGAGAATGTGGTTTGTGAGGGTCCCTCCTATGAGGTGCTCTCATTAATATGGCCACCATGCCCTTGACCTTTGTCTTTTTCTGTATATTATAGAAAAACGTGAAATGTTATTTTTCTTTTCTTTCAGTTTAGATTGGATTGCCTTCTGTGATAAATCTTGAATATAAAACGCCTGGTGCTAAGGCCACATCATGTCGGGTGTTCAAGTTTATTCCTCCCACTCTCGTGTCTCTGGTCCATTTTGCCCTGTAACTGTGACCCTATAATATTTAAACTGTTTCTCATCTCATTCGTTGTCTCAGAAAGGAGGTTTCTTTACAGCATCACACAGCGCCTCTCAAACAGACAGCACAGCCCACCAAGGAAATTACAAGAATGCTGAAATCGGCAGAAGTTGTTAGGTTCAGAATTACATTATCTGTTCATGCATTATTAACTCTTAATAAGCTGTCCTGATGTAAACATAGCCGCTAATACTTCCATAATGTAAAGTTAAGAAAATAAAGCAGTGTGTCAGAAAATAAAGCAGTGTGTTAGTGCATCCAGGGTGAACTGATGAGAATCACCTCTTATGTGTGTGTGTTTTGTTTTTTTTTTTCAAAGAGACGTGTTGGCCACCATCCAGCACCCTCCCAGTCCGCGAGTCCTCATTTTAACAAGGTCCCAGGCATGTTTTATCCTGACGTTTCAGACTCCCTACTCTACCCAATGATGCTGGTCTTTTCATAGTGTTATTTCTTCAATAGAATTCTTTCAACCTCCATAAATTATGATTAAAATGTTAAAAACAAGAATCGAGGATAGTCCTAGAAGATAGAATGAAAGTTGCTAGGTCAAATGAACAAGGTTTAAAAGCTCTCTCTTCCCTTACTTATGGTTTTAGAACGTTGAACTTTCAAGTTAACTTTTATCCAAGGAACTTCAAATTCTAGCCTTATGATATCTCATCAGACATTTCCAAGCTCAGGTTCGATTCGAGGGCATTAGATATCACACGTTTGTTTCTGAAAATGGGTAACGGGGTGGCGTGGAGCACCTGAGTTGCTCCCCTTTTCATCTCGCTGGTGAGCAGCTTGCGTGTTGCATCACCCACCGCTCCTGAAGTCCTCACCATGGGCTTTCTCATGAGAGGCAGGCGTAGAGCTGCTCGCAGAACTCAGCCTGGACCCGAGGCGGGGCACCTGCACCCTCTCTTCGGCTCACTGTGCTTTCCGTGTCCTGAGGCCCTTTAACCTTAACCCTGATCTTAGCATGAATGACCGTCAACTCCACGGGCTCAGACTCAGCCCCTTCTGCATCCCAGGCTGATACCGATGGCCTGTTGGCTTCTTTTGCAAGAAGGAGCTCCCTGGAGAAAATCAGAGCTCCATTACGGCGAAGCACCGCTCTCCTCCCCATCTGCGCTGTGGCCACACCAGCCTTCTCTCTGCTGCTCGGCCAGCACTCCTGTTTCAGGACCTTCTCGACAGCTTGCCCTGGGACCTGGGGACACCCCCTTCGGTGGTTTTCAGAGCCACCTCTGGCTCTGGTGGGGGTGAGGGCCCCTCTGGAGAGGGGCGGGCCCCCACTTCATTCTCTTTTTGGCGTCTCTTTAATGATTTAGCTCGACTTCCCTGATGACTCAGATGGTAAAGAATCCGGTTGCAAAGAGGGACACCCAGGTTCCATCCCTGGGTCAGGAAGATCTCCTGGAGGAGGGCATGGCAACCCACTCCAGTATTCTTGCCTGGGGAATCCCATGGTCGGAGGAGCTTGCAGGCTACAGTCCATAGGGTCACAGGGAGATGGACACAACTGAGCAACTGACACTCTCGCTTTAACACTCACTGATTTAGCTCCATCCTTCCAGGACAAGCCTCTTTAAGCATCAGTTTGACTGTCTGCTCCCCTGCTAAGGCCATCAGGGACCATCCCAGCCTGCAGGGGTAAAGCTCGGGTGTTTATTCTTTCCCCACCATGCCCCCTGTTCCAGTAGCCCCTGTTCCTGGAGAGAAGTCCTCTCCTTCTTATCGTGCATCGCTCTGCCTTTTCTTGGTTTCAGTCCTGGCTCCTGACATCTCAGTCTGCCATGCCCTGGGCTGGGCGTCTATCCCATCTCAGATCCTTCTCATCTTCAGGGGGCCTCCTCTCGAGCACACGGTGGTCTCATTCTGCCTGGAATTCTTGCAGCTTATCCTGTCCATTCCCACCTCATTAAGCATAGGGGTTTTTATAAAGCCTGTGTGGGGTCCTGTCTTTTCACCTTAACTCAAGGGGGTCCTTCCAGTGGGTGGGCTCTGACCCATCTTGTCAGGTGCAGTGGGGATGTGTGTGTGCCTGTGTGTGTGTGTATCAGCTACACCCTATCCAATGCCACACATCCACATCTTACAGGACTAACCCACAATGGGGTGCTGGGTCCCCACTTCCAACGGTTTCAGCCATCATCCCAGCAGCCCTTCAGGTAGACCAGGCTTCCCTGAGGAAGTGATCCAGCTTCAGAGACGTAGAATGAACAGGGGGAGGTTAGGCCCTGGCCCGTAAATGCCGCAGTGAGCACCAGAGAAGGTGGATGTTCTACCTGCATGTCATCATGTCTGTCCTTGGAGGCTGGAATCCTGTCTCTTCCACCGCTAGCGTGCTGTGTGACCCTGGGCAAGTGGCTTCACCCCTCAGTGCTGCGTGAGATAGTGATGAGGATAAAAAGAAATGATCCTGCAGGGTGGTTTATGCAATCCTTGGCACACTTGAGCTAGCCTCACTAAAGGTAAAATCAAAATCATCCACTGTCCCACATCACCCACCAGGAGAAGGTCTTCATGAATTTCCAAAGTTAACTTGCTTTCACCCTGTTACTCACTCTACCTCACTTGGAGAATTAAAGTAGGTGGACTATTCCAGAGCTGCGTGCAAGGGAGTTGGATTGAAATACAAATGCCTACGTTTCTTTAGCATATGCACAGGCTTAAGCACCAAGCTCCTCATAACAGTAATTACAGAGCTGTGGAGGGATCCTAATGGGTACACTTGTGGCACTAAGTGGCTTATTTAATGGAAGTCACGCGGTTACATCACTAAGTGGGGTGAAAATAGACAGATGAACATTGTCATCTCTGCTCTGAATTCCCCAGCTTTTGTCTGATTGATTGATTCTGACAATCTTAACACTTTTTTAAAAAGGTGCCGCATTATCTTTCAAGTTTTAATATGTCAAAGGAATCACACTAAGACTTTGGTTAGATTAAGTTATCAAATGCATTTACTTTCAAGAGGAATAGGACCATTGTTATGCTATATTAACACAAGTTTACTTTTTAAAGCACATCTAAAAAATCTTTCCCGATTGGTCACATGCGTTCCCTGTCTTTTCCCATCCCATCAGCTTTTTCTAATCAGGCTACATGCCAGTGAGGAACACTGTGAGCCTGCCTCAGAATCACGCAGCAGCTCAGGCTGAGCAAAACTCACAGCAAAGAATAGCGCTCGGGACACAACTTACACCATATTCAATATCAACAAGATATTTTTCTGTTCCCTTACAATTAATTCCGTGTGAAAACAAGCCAGGATGTAGTTGCCTCTTCGCTGGACAAACCAGAGCTGAAGCCCTGCTCTGCTGTGGCCACTGGACCATGTGTCTCTGGTGGCCTCAGCCTGCAATGGCTTGGAAGGTGGAAAGCAGTGAAGCAAGTGAGGTATTTATCAGGGGAAATAAATGCAGTATGCGTGCGTAGACACACAGGGGACTCAGGAAAGAGGTTGCTGAGTCACGCCCGCGTGGCGGTTTGAGTCACTTTTAAGTGGCATTTCTCCTGGTTTCCTTCTGCCAGTCATTACAGTTTCCCTGGTTCACAGTCCAGATTTGGTTTATCTCAGGATCCTCTCGTGTGTGCACGCATCTCTTAGCCAAGATGGATCCTACCACAAAGGCCTATGGGTAGAGCATCCCTTGACATGACTCCCCTTTGGCCTCCAAGGAGGCTTTTCTGCTCATGTGTGGTCGGGGAGGCCTCAACTTTGGGAACAAGAAATATGTGGTCTGTGCAGGGTCCAGCCTCCTCCCTTAATTGCCCCCCTACTCCCATCTTGGAATTTTGGCCACTAGAGAATGAATCTCCGATTGCTTTACCCTGGGGGGCCCATCTGCCTCCCGCCTCTAAACTAAGATGAAGCTGCTGGTTAGAGCTAAGTCACCCACTTGTTCACAGCCATCGACTATTCCCTGCTCCATCCCTCTGGCTCTGGGCCATTCCCCCTCCATACCGGAGGCAGGAGGGCCCCAGGAAGTGCCCACCGACCCCAGGGACAGCTCAGATCCCTGGGCGCCAGGAGGGGAGCTGCCGGTCTCGCCTCCACACTGTTGCGTTGTTCAAAGAGCAGGTAACAGGGGTCGCTTGAGGCAGTGGATACTCCAGCGCCTTCTGCTTGGGAGCGGCAAAGAGATGCCCACGTGCTCAGACTGGCCTGAGGTCCACCAGGGACTCTCGGAGGTCAGCAGTAACAATACCCTGCCCTGGCCAGCGTTGTCCGAGCCCTCTGGAGCCATGGATGAGGAGAGGTGAGACCAGGGGCTCTTTGGAAGGCCCGCCTCATCCCCTGCTCTGCCCTTGATCAATGTGAGCCAGTGAGCCAGAGATAAAGAGGAGACTGGGTCCTATAGTGGAGGCAAACCAAGAGGAAATTGAGGTCCAAAAGTAAATGAAAGAAATGGCTACTCAGAATCTATAAAGTAAATTAGTTGATGGACACTACTGTTTGCAGAATACGGAGCTGAGATGCGAAATCTATAGATGGGAATAAAGACTGATGGTTTTAAATATAGTCAAATGTAACTGAATTCTGAATCCCTTAGTAAGGAAGAGTGCAGACAGTGATTCTCCAAATTAAGTTCTAGAAGAGTGGTCTATAAAATAGGGTGAATTTTTCGAATTGTTTATTTTAGCACATATTTAAAAATACACATGATGTGTTAATGGATTGGTCCTTTCCTCTGCATACAGTCCATTAAAACATAGACCAGGAATAGATGGGCATTCTTCTTCTTTTGCTGATGGGGATGGTGCTCAGAGTACTCTGTATTCGAATCTACTGGAAACACAAAGGTGCACCCCTAAGACTCACAGAACCTCCTCTCCTGCAGACTCACATCCTCCGCCTGCAGTTTCGGTAACTTGGGGGAATGCGCAGTTAGTGAGGGGGGCCAGCACCTGGCTCAGTCACGCTCAGCTGCTGTACTTACGTGGACATCTGCTTCCTCTGTTAATGACTAGAACTCATTATGAGGGAAGGGTGAGCAGGGAGTATTTCAGGGAAAGGAAGATCAGCTCTAGGATGGTGCCAAAGGAAATTCTGGCCAAGTAGGATAAAGTCCATGCCTCCAGGGCTTCGTGGTTGCTGAAAGGTAGGCTTTGGCTACAGACAGTCCAACCAGCTCAAGAACGCCCAGTCTGATGGGAGGCTTCTGTGAGAGGTTGCTGGAAGATGAAGACGGAGAGGAGGGAGAAAGGGATGGAAGGAGGAGGGAGAGGACGATGGAGGTGAGGACGGAGCGGAGGAGGGAGGGGAAGAGGGAGAAGCCGGAGAAGCAGAGGCCGAGAGCCCTTTAGGATCGACACTGTGGACTTAACAGAGAGGCCCTCTCAACTTTACAGAATCGTTCACCCCTAGGACTTGGAGTCTGGAAGGACCCCAGAGTCACAGAGATCTTGAGTCATTAGTCAACCTATTTAGAGCAGGGTTGGAGTAAGAGAAATCTAATTTACATTTTTATGTAACTTTTCTCTTTTTTGCAGTTTCATGTACTCAGAAAGTCTTGACCATTTCTTGAAGGGAAAATTGGCAATTGTAGTCAATTTGTCATTAAAAGTTTGAGAGAAATATGACAGTTCTTAAAGAACCTCTTTAGAATTTATTGCACAGCTGTAGTGATTATAATTCTTTGAGATCCTCTGCTGAAAGGCACTATTTAAAGCACAAAGTACTTTTGAATATTAACTCATTAATCCTAACGACACCATGGTGGGGAAGGTAGGTGGCAAAATGACTCACTCAAGGCCACATTAGGAAGTCAGTGGTAGAGTTTGGCACTTGGGAGAAGAGTTTCTAGAGTTTTTAGAAGTGCTTTTCTCACTGAATTAGTCCTGTAAGCTAGGAAGGGATCGGCAGGGAGTCCGTGGACAGGCTTGGAGGTCACACATTTTCACTCATTCAACATACCATTCAGAGTTCTTGTTTGCAAACAACACAGATCAGCTTAGAATCTGGGGAGGAACTTACTGGAAGGACATCCCCTTGCCCAGAGTATCATGAGGTGTCTCAGGAACTAGTCCCAGGTAATGGGCAGAGGCAGGGCGAGTCTGAGCCTTGGGTACCAGGGATGGTGTGGAGTAAACCCTAGACCCTGCGTTTCCGAATCCGCCATCCACAGCCCCAGAAGAAACATCCAGTTGACTGAGCTAATATAATACCATGTTCCACATAAGAAAAAAGTGAAACAAAGAAAGACATTTGAAAAGGGTTACCCGTCTCCCATGTGCTGGGCCCTGAGTGAGAGAGATGAAGGCTGTGCTCCCCTGGGGCTCGGGTGTGAAGGAGGCCGCCTGGGAGAAGAGCAGAGCCTGCTGCCCTGCTGTTCAGTTGGGTCTGACTCTCTGTGGCCCCATGGACTGCAGCACACCAGGCGCCTCTGTCCTCCACGATCTCCTGGAGTTTGCTCAAACTCATGTCTGTCAAGTCAGAGATGCTATGTAACCATCTCATCCTCTGCCGTCCCCTTCTGTTTTTTCCTGTGGCTACAGGGGCTCTAACAGGAGTGAGAGAATGCTGGTTAGGTTAGGAGGGGTCAAGGTGGGCTTCCTAGAGGAGGTGAGATCTCACATAGATCTTGAAAGACAAGTGGCCATTCGTGCTAAGTTGCCTCAGTGGTGTCCAGCTCTTTGCGACCCTATGAACTGTAGCCTGTCAGGCTCCTCTGTCCACGGATTCTCCAGGCAAGACTGCTGGAGGGCTGCCATGCCCTCCTCCAGGGGGTCTTCCCCACCCAGGGATCTAAGCCATATCTTTTAGGTCTCCTGCACTGGCAGGTGGGTTCTTTACCACCTGAGAAGCTTTTTCCATACAGTAAAGGAGAGGGGAACTGAAGTAATTCCTTCAGGCCTAAGAAACGGCAAGGTCACTGGCACAGATGTAAAGGAGAACAGGTGGGCTTTGCACTGTGACTGATCCGTGATTCATAGAATAGGTGTCAGGAGAAGGTAGCGGATGTGAGCTGTGCTGGAAACCAGACTTTTCTTGGTAATCAAGGGAACACGGCCATAAGAATCCAACGGTGTTTCTTAAGGTTTCTGGAGGACCCCGTGGGGGTCTGGGCTACTGGTCGACCGCTGCGTCTTCAACCCCATGATTGGGGCTGGGCTCTGAGCCTTTGCTTGTGCTGTTCCTCCCTGCAGAGACACCCTTCCCTCACCGACTCTGGCTTCTCCACATTGGCGCTGCAGGACGGGAGGAGATGGGGCAGTCTTAGGGCTAACTGTGGGGAGGAATGTATGTCTTCTTCCCGCTCCATGTAATGCTGAGCTCTTAGCACAAACTTAATGAATGTTCTTCAACAGAAGGAACAAGTATTCCCACAATATGAAGTTTAAAGAAGGTAAAAAAAGAGGAGAGCCAACATTTCAAGAGCAAATTCACAGTCTCTTGCTCAGCTCAATAAACTGAATCCTGAGCATCCTGGCCTCTTACGTTAACCCTGACTTGAGCAAAACTTCAGTGTTGGACCTCGGGTGACGTGCACCACGGTGACTTGCATTTGCTGCTCTCACTGCTTTGGGCACATGCGTGCTGGGTGTGTGCTGAGCTGCTTCAGTCGTGTCCAGCTCTGTGCGGCCCCATGGACTGTATGTAGCCCACCAGGCTCCTCTGTCCATGGGATTCTCCAGGCAAGAATACTGGAGTGGGTTGCCATGCCCTCCTCCAGAGGATCTTCAGGGGGCTTTTTTACCACTAGTGCCACCTGGGAAGTGAGATTGCCAGTCCCTGTGGCAATTTTATGTTTAACTTGAGAAACAACCACACTATTCTCCATCATGGCTGCACCGTTCTGCATTCCTGCCAGACACGCACAGAGGTTCCAGTTGCTCCACGTCCTCACCAACAATCTTTCTTTTCTTTTTTTAAAAATAGCCCCCAGGTGGGGGAGTCTGGTGGGCTGCCGTCTATGGGGTCGCAGAGAGTCGGACACGACTGAAGCGACTTAGCAGCAGCAGCAGCAGCAGCAAGCAGTGGGAAGTGGGTATCTCATTGTGTTGTTTTACCTCCTAAATACGTTGCCTGTGGGCTTCTCCCCCACCCACGGCTGACAGCTGCGCAGGTGCGGGGGTCGTGTACACTCGGCGGGGCAGGGAGCATGCGCAGGGGGCGTGCACACTCGGCGGGGAGCAAGGCGCAGGCCCATGGGGTGGGGTTGGGGTGCATAGGGCCTGCAGGCCTCTGCTGTCCTGCCCCCCTCACAGCAGCCCTGCGCCTGTTTCTCAAATGCGAGCTCTTGTTTTAACCTCCCAGGGCTCGGGGCCCCAGCTGCCCACAGCTCAGGACCACTGGGAACATTTTACTGAGCAAGTCAGGTTCCTAGGATCTCTTGGCACTGTCTGATGGATCACAGAGGTGTCAGGCCCTCGGAAGCAATAAATGCATGTCTTCACCTTTCTATCCCCAGTCGCTCACACAGGCCCGGCCACTGAGCAAATGCTTCACAGGTGTTTTTGATTCACTGAGAGGAAGAAAAAGTTCCCTGCTCCTCCTCATTCCAGGAAGCTTGGCCCTGTCATCTGCTGGCTCCCTCCTGGCGAAGTTTCTCTTCTCTCACCCTCGTCAGCTAAACCCTTTGGCTTCCTGTTCCAGCTGTGCCTTCTCCACAAAGCCCAGCCTCATTCTCTGCTCTACTACCTTATGTCTGGAGCGCCAACACTCTGGCCCCCTGGTGCAAAGAGCCTACTCACTGGGAAAGACCCTGATGCTGGGAAAGAGTGAGGGCAAGAGGAGAAGGGGGAAGCAAAGCAGGATGAGATGGCTGGGTGGCATCACTGACTCAATGGACATGAGTGTGAGCAAGCTCCGGGAGTTGGTGATGGACAGAGAGGCCTGGTGTGCTGCAGTCCATGGGGCTGCAAAAAGTTGGACATGACTTATTGACTAAACAACAATTCTCTGCTCTAAATTCATCTTTTCCTCCTTTGGAGATCATTGAATCCACTCTGCACTTCATAGAGGATAGAGCAGAGGCCAGAAAGGACCAGATTCACTGGCTGGTGTGATTTGGTCCAGAACCAAGACTTCCAGCCCAGAGCCATGCTCAGCACTGACCCCAACCCCCTCGTGGGACCTTCACCATCTGGAGCTAGTGACCTGGGTCTAGCACTGCTCTCATCAGGGCTGGACAGAGGCCTTTCTCATGCGCTGATGCCCCAGCCCCAGTCTGTCAGCCAATACTTTAGTATCTCTGATAGATCTACATAACATTTATTTAGCAGAGTTAGGGAGATGCCGACTCGACTCTATAAATAAATAATAGTCTACAAACGACAGAGTGTATCTCTTTATTCAGATCAAATTTTGAGCTTTGCTGTATTCACGGAATGTGGCAAAAGGTGTCACTTGGAAGCATCTTTCACGACCCTATTTCTGTCACTCATCATGGGACAGTGTGATCACTTACAGTCATTTCCTCCTTCCTTGGACAGACCCTGGTGGAGCCCTTTGTGCCACACCCCACGTGGGAGCTGGGATTTCTCTATGAGCAAGAGCAGCCACAGCGCCTGTGCATCACCTGAGCAACCACAGCATCAGAGTGGGGGAGGGGTGCAAGTAAACCTCTCACCAGTGAGTGTGCAAGGGGTGGGGTGGTGAGAGTGCAGTCAGGGAGGCCTCCCTGAGAGGGGGGCCCAGGCGAGACCCGGCTGGTGGAAGCTGGAGGGGGTTGGGTCTCACATCGGAGCCGACAGGACAACGGGGGCTGGTGCTGGGCGTTGAGGCCACACTTAGGATGTTAAATTCTGAGCAGAAAAACAAAGAGGAGCCCTGGAAGGCATTTCCAGCCAGGGTGGTCCTGACAGTGTTGACTGAAAAATTAGTCACAGCCTGAAAGTTGAGAGCTATGTTTTATTCGGCGGGAATTTTTAGGACTTCAAACCCAGGAGACACCATCTCAACTGACCCCGAGAGAACTGCTCTGAGGCAAGGAGAGAAGCCAGGTTATACAGAAGTTTTTACAACAAAGGGCAGGTTGTCTGAACATCAGAAGGTTATTGTCAGTGAAAGGAAACTCCGTATCCCAAGTTACGGCATTTAGTGCTTTTCCATGTGTGGGAGGATGCAAGCGTCTGGGCTCACTGGAATCATCCCTTTCACAGGCATCTCAGCCCTCCTGGTCCAGCATCCTGTGTTTTCGCATCCTTAGCTGCCTTGGGGCTCACCATCAGGAGTGGCTGCAGCCTGATGGCTGTTATTCTCCTTCCTGAGTACCCTCAGGGCTCACGTTGGAGGGCTGGGCTCCCCATGACTGTGGCATCCTTGTTTACTGACATGGCAGGAAATATTTCACTTCTCAACAGGATCGAATTTCCATTCCAGCTGCAGCTTAGAGAGTAGATTGGAATGAGTGGCCCTAGAGAAGTCTGGAAAAGAGGTGATAGCAACTGGACCAGTCTGGGGTGCAGGGGTCAGAAGAGTCTGAGACACACAGGGAATGGAACCAACGGAAACTAGTGCGGGGGCCCAGGTGATGCAGAGAAGGTCCAGCTTGTCCAAAGGGACAGTGGGCACACTGTTCTCCTTGAACCTGAGGCGCCTTTGAGAAGTCCCAGGGGAGACACCGGGGGTGTATGGATGAGTGGTGGTGTTTAGAGGAGGGGTCTGGACTCGAGCTGCAGCTGGGTTTGGGAGGGGCTGCGTCTGAGTGCAGAGATGACCAGGCAGGCCAGGGAGGAGGACAGGGGGCAAGTGACCCAGCAGCAGTGGGAGGGAGTGTCCACGAGGCGGGGGTCGCCTAAGAGCCCGGGGAGGGGGACGCGTCATGTCCATTACATTGAGGAGCAACAGCTGAGTCCACGGTAGAAGAGGGCAGAGCCAGACGCTCATGGGTCAAATTGTGCATGGAAAGCGGGGTAGCGGCCTGCGGCTGGGACACAGCTCTGTGGGCTTGGGGTGATAGGGAGGAGGGCACCAGGGGGCAGGCCAGAGGCCGTGCAGATTTGCCAGTCTCCTGTGTGCCTGTGTGAACAAGCAGGAGCAAACCCAGCTCTGCAGGAGGAGCTGGTGCAGGAGGAGCTGCCCGGCAGCTCAGAGCAGGCCAGCTGCCGGGGCTGGTGTTGGGGCAAGTGCAACGCAGGTGGGCCACGCCACAGGGATTGGCCTGGAATAAGAAAAACTCTCTGTCCTCTGACTTAATAGAAGGGAGGGAGATGGGTGTGGGCAGACATGGGAGGCAGCATCACCCAGCAGATAGAGGGGTGGGCAGGTGTGAGAAGGATGGGCCGATGGAGGGGTGGGCAGGTGTGAGAAGGATGGGCCGATGGAGGGGTGGGCAGGTGTGAGAGGGATGGGCCGGTGTGAGAAGGATGGGCCGATGGAGGGGTGGGCAGGTGTGAGAAGGACGGGTGGATGGAGGGGTGGGCAGGTGTGAGAGGGGTGGGCCGGTGTGAGAAGGATGGGCCGATGGAGGGGTGGGCAGGTGTGAGAGGGATGGGCGGATGGAGGAGTGGGCAGATGTGAGAAGGACGGGTGGATGGAGGGGTGGGCGGGTGTGAGAGGGATGAGTGGATGGAGGAGTGGGCAGATGTGAGAAGGATGGGTGGATGGAGGGGTGGGAAGGTGTGAGAGGGGTGGGCGGGTGTGAGAGGGATGGGCGGATGGAGGGGTGGGCAGGTGTGAGAGGGGTGGGCGGGTGTGAGAGGGGTGGGCGGATGGAGGGGTGGGCAGGTGTGAGAAGGACAGGCGGATGGAGGGGTGGGCAGGTGTGAGAGGGGTGGGCAGGCGTGAGAAGGATGGGCGGATGGAGGGGTGGGCGGGTGTGAGAGGGATGGGCGGAGGGAGGGGTGGGCAGGTGTGAGAGGGGTGGGAAGCTGGATGCAGACAGTGAACCAGCAGACCATAAAGTGCCGCTGAGTGCCAGGTGTGTGGGCCTGTTTTAAGTCCTGATTGTAAGTGAAGGCTGACTCTGGGGTCCCATTGCGTGTCTTTATATGGCCCCTCCCATGCTGATCCAGAGCAAGGAGATATTGGACTTTTTTTTTTTTTTCCTTTGAGTAGAGGTTTCGCCAGATGATGTGCAAAAATGGGGAGGGGTGGAGTTGAAGGTCCCCATCATGGATCCAAGCTGAGTAAGAAGGAAATCGGGGAAGAGAGAGGAGGGTCTGTGGAGCAGGACGAGCTGAGAAAAGAGGCCAGCTTCCGCCCTGGGGAGACGACACTGCACGGGGCGGGCGTTGGGCTCAGCATCTCAGCTGACAGCTCTGATGACAGAGCTGGAGGCCGCTGCACTTAAGCTACATCATCTCTTCCCGAGCAGGTGTGTTGTGGGCGCCTGCTGCCAGAACGGCTGCAGAAGCACCAGCTCTCACAGCCACAGGCACAGAGTTGGGTGGAAGAGAGGCCCTGCCCATCCTCAAACCATGTCCAGAGCCCGGGGCCCTGTTGCATTCCTCCTCCTGACCCAGGCCGCCCCACGGGAAGCAGCCCCTGACCAGGGTGCATGCTCACACAGCCTTGTGGGGTCCTGTCTCCCAGGAGGTGGCCCTCCCCAGAGGAAGGGGCATGCTGTGACCTTTCGGGGTGCCGAGTACCTACTGCGCCCTGGGGGCTTTGGCACGAATATCCACATCTGGTCCTCAGAACAGCCTATTTAACTGGTGCTGTGATTGCCGACGGGCAGAGTCAGACCTGCCTGACCTCACGCAGGGAGCAGAAACATCTCTGAAATCAGGACCCAGCTCTTTGAACTCCACTGAGTGCCCACTCATGGTGCCATGTGTCATCAAAGCAGCTGCAGATTCTGAGAAACACTGAATTAAAACCAACTGCTTGGGCTGGACTGGGGCTTCCCAGGTGGCGCTGGTGGTAAAGAACTTGCCTGCCAATGCAGGAGACATGAAGAACGCAGGTGCGATGCTGCGTCAGGAGATCCCCTGGAGAAGAAACGGCCACCCGCTGCAGTGCTCGTGCCTGGGGAATCCCACGGATGGAGGAGCCTGTAGGGCTACAGTCCACGGGGTTGCAAGGGTCAGACATGACTGAACTGACTAAAGCACGCACACAGGCCCAGAGCTGAGGGGCAAGGAACTGGGGAGAGAGTGCGGCCGGGCTCGGGGTTTCTCTGGGGCCAGAGGCAACGTGCTGCAATCAAAGAGTGGGGTCAGGAGCAGAATCTCATGGGCGTTCTAAGACTAGAATTGTATTCTTTAAAATGATGAATTTCCTGTGTGAATAGATTAATAGCTCAATAAAAAGTGGGAAACTACTGTGTCAAAAATTATCGTATATAAAGACTGTTGTTGGTTAGTTGCTCAGCTGTGTCTGACTCTTGCGACCCAGTGGACTGTAGCTCGCCAGGCCGCTCTGCCCATGGGGTTCTCCAGGCAAGAATGCTGGAGTGGGTAGCCATGCCCTCCTGCAGAGGATCACTCCAACCCAGGGATCAAACCACAGCTCCTGCTTGGCAGGCAGATTCTTTACCACTGAACCCCCTGGGAAGCTCCATAAAAAGAATACCAAAGGTCAAAAAATATCTTAGACAATGCTTTTTTAAATATCCATCATTCTGTGGCTTAATTTCCCTTCAGCCAAAAGGCCTTCCATTAATGTGGGCTCTTTAGGAACTATAGGAAATAATGAACAGGATGGTATGATTTCAAAGTTATTCTCCCAAATGACTTCAGGAGTTACAAATCATGGGAGGGGAACAGAATCGTTCTGCCGGGTTATTTGGACCCAAGGTGACAGTGGGTTGAGGTCACCCGCTGGCCCCGCAGTCCTCGGGTACAGGAAGCCCCTGGCTTCCTGAGCCCCTGGCTCTGATCAGCCTTGGAAAATGAAGATGCCCGAATCAGCAGATTTCTTAGAAGAACCTCAGGACTCCTCGCGCTAAACATTATTCACGCCTAGTGAGGAAACTGGACTGCTCTATCTTCTAAAATAACCCCTGGCAGTAAATGCTGACTTACATTTTCAAAGGAAAAGCTTGGGCAAAAGATGAAGTGTGGAACCCACATAGTTTATGAGGCAGCCAGTGCAGGAATGTTTGGAAGCAGAGGCCATAGGAAAAATAATAAATAAAACGGGAAAAGATTACAAAGGAAGAAAATTTACCACGTTGACTCTGTGGCCATACATGGCTACACAGACCAGAGCCTCTCGGAGCCGCAGCGTGGAGAGTGTGCGTCGTATTCTTAGTAAGCAGCAGCGTCTCCCGCACCCTCCCAGTATTCCATTTCTCCGGGCCTTCAGTTTCCTTATTTGGGGCTCTCATCACTCTGAAGCTCTGGGAGGATTTTAAGATCCTCCAAGGAGGATGGGTTTCCACTCTCCCCTCCTGCCTTCCCACGCTCGCCCCCACCCAGGCGCTCCCGGGAGGCAGTGAGTTCCTAAGGATCTCGCTACTCAGGAAATCCCACTTCTCATCCTGGGCCCGGGACATGGATTACCTTGACAGTCACTATCCTGTGGCATGAATCTCTCAATGGCCCATCTGGAAAGTCACCTGGTCCTCAGGGTCTGTCCACATGGGATCTGTTTCGGAGTGATAAAAAGAGGAACCAGCGGCAGGAAGACACTAGGGCTAAGAAGGTGACAATGTAGCTTGAGTCCTTCCCCAGGCTAAAGGTCAAAGGGTTGATCACGTTTCCAGAAGATAAGGGAGACCTGGAGGGCAATAAACCACCTTCACGACTGGTCTCAACTTTACAAAAATGAATGTAGTAGGTGCGAGATACTTGACATTTGGAAAACAGGGCCATAAAACTCCTCCCAAACCAATGGGCCCTAGAGTGGGGATAAGGTCCAGTCGGATTCCGGTTAATCCGCTGTAGTCTGACCTCTGGCCCAGAAAGGGGAGGCCTCGGACAGACAGCATGAAGGGGAAGACGCTAAGACTGAGCAGATGGTTTGAGCAACACCACAGAACTGACGCTTCCCACATAGCGACAGGGCACGTTTCAGAAGAGAGACGCTCCGGGGGGATAGAGTCACTTGTGCAGACCTTGGGGATGGCGCTGCCTTAGGCTGAACTGCGTGACATTGGACTGGTTTTTGACCTACAAACATGGCAGTTTTACATTCAGTTCAACTGAGTTGGCCAGATAGCTGGGTTTTCTCTCTCTCTCTCTTTCTGTGTTGTTTTTTTTTTTTTTTGGTTTTGTTTTGTTTGCTTGCTTCCTTTGCAGGAGCTATTGGAGGTTTTCACTCTTTGGAGGCATCAATCATTGTCCTTAGGAAGTTCAGTTCAGTTCAGTCACTCAGTCGTGTCCGACTCTTCGTGACCCCATGGATTGCAGCACACCAGGCTTCCCTGTCCATCACCAACTCCCAGAGCTTGCTCAAATACATGTCTATCGAGCTGGTGATGCCATCCAACCATCTCATCCTCTGTCGTCCCCTTCTCCTCCTGCCTTCAGTCTTTCCCAGCATGAGGGTCTTTTCCAGTGAGTCAGTTCTTTGCATCAGGTGGCCAAAGTATTGGAGCTTCAGCTTCACGTCAGCCCTTCCAATGAATATTCAGGACTGATTTCCTTTAGGATTGACCAGTTGGATCTCCTTGCAGTCCAAGGGACTCTCAAGAGTCTTCAACACCACAGTTCAAAAGCATCAATTCTTCAGCGCTCAGCTTTCTTTATAATCCAACTGTCATGCATGACTGCTGGAAAAACTGTAGCTTTGACTAGATGGACCTTTGTTGGCAAAGTAATGTCTCTGGTTTTTAATATGCTGTCTAGGTTGGTCATAGCTTTTCTTCCAAGGATTAGGCGTCTTTTAATTTCATGGCTGCAGTCACCATCTGCAGTGATTTTGGAGCCTCAAAAAATAAAATCAGCCACTGTTTCCCCATCTATTTACCATGAAGTGATGGGACTGGATACCATGATCTTTGTTTTCTGAATGTTGAGTTTTAAGCCAACTTTTTCACTCTCCTCTTTCACTTTCACCAGGAGGCTTTTTAGTTCTTTGCTTTCTGCCATAAGGGTGGTGTCATCTGCATATCTGAGGTTATTGATATTTCTCCCAGCAATCTTGATTCCAGCTTGTGCTTCTTCCAGCCCAGAATTTCTCATGATGTACTCTGCATAGAAGTTAAATAAGCAGGGTGACAATATACAGCCTTGGGTGGTGTCATCTGCATATCTGAGGTTATTGATACTTCTTCTGGCAATCTTGATTCCAGCTTGTGTTCATCCAGCTTGGGAAGTTACCTTAGGAGAAACTCTCTACTGGAAGATCCCCTGGAGGAGGGCCTGGCACAAACTCCAGGACTCTTGCCTGGAGGATTCCATCCACCGAGGAGACTGCTGGGTCCAAGAGTCGGACAGGCCTTTGGCCTTAGCAGGCACACACCCTCCCTCTTCCTGCTCCTTCCTGTGGAAACTCTCCTCCTCCTTCTTGTCCTCCTCCGCTGCCCCCTCCTGTCCACCCCTGGCTGCTGCCCCCCTCCTCCAGGTGGCCGTCTCCCCAGGTGCCCTCTGCTCCACATGCATGGGCTGATACAAGCAGGTGGCTGCAGCCTTGCAGAGCCCTCTCCCATGGGTTCAGTAAGCCTAGAGCAGGAAGCCCTCACTGGAAGGGCAGTGGGAAGCCAGACCCAGATGCTGAACCCCAGGCCCCGGGGCTGCAGGGCCATGAGGTTTAGCCGCTGACTCTCAGGACTCATGTGTGCAGAAGTGGGAGGGTGTGGTGGAGTCAGGGGGTCGCGGCGGGGAAAGGTGACCCTGATCCAGCGCCCGGGATGCAGGCGGCAGTGAGACTGGTCCCTTCTAAGCCCACGTGTGGTCTCAGGGCTACGACAGTGGATCCCAGAGAAGCCCTTGAAAGGCTTCTCCAGGGCTCTGCGGTGTCCAGACACTTAGACCGGGGTGGTGGAAGGGAAGGAGCCCCACCTCAGTGGAGCCTCAGCTGCCTGCCCCATCCTGGCTTTTAATGCACAATGTCTGAGAGAGAAAGGAGATCAGGGCACAGAGGGAGATTGCTGCGTGGGGACCAGTGGAGGGGAGATCAGGGCATCCTAGACCAGTCACATCTGCCAAGCTCTGGCCTTATAAAGGAAAGTCCTGGGGACATCTGGGGGAGGGTGTGCAGAGAAAAATAACATTAAAAAATAGTTGCAGTCTCATAACTGCTCAAATACAGCTTGAGGTCTCAGGATGGTGGGGGGGGGGGTGTCTGCTACCACCATGAGACACTGAAATGAGCTGCGGACACCTGCCGGAGTCTCTGAGGCTGAGGTCACTGCTCCCCGACCCCTGGGCTCACTCCCATTTCCGCCCCCCACCCTCTGGGAATTCTGTCTGCAGCCCCACGTGTGGTTCTGACACGGCCTTGTCAGCATCTGTCGCCCTCTTGGCCTGTGTGTTCTGAGTCCGGCATCCACTGTCATAGCACTGACACCGCACGCGGGCTTAGAAGGGACCGAAGTCTCACTGCCGCCGCATCCTGGGCGCTGGGTCAGGGTCACTCTTCCCCGCCGTGACCCCCGACCCCGCCACACCCTCCCACTTCTGCACACACGTGTCCTGAGTGTCAGCGGCTGGACCTTGCAGCCCTGCAGCCCCGGGGCCTGGGCACAGGGCGCCCAGGGAGGGAGTGAGGGGGGCCCGGCTGCCCCCTTGGGCACCCTTTGGAGGCTGAGAAGAGTGAGCCACTGGCCCACAGCGGTGCCTGTGTGAAGAGGAGCAGAACCTGGCTGGCCAGGTGTGAACGCGGCTCCCTCTGCGCCTTCTCAGCGTCCGCGCCATGAATGGTCAGCGGGGCGTGCCCCCAGCCCAGCCCTGTCCACACCCAACCACCAGGCCACGCTGGGCCCTCTGCAGCTCCTGGGGGGCCGTCTTTCCTCCCTGCGGCTGCTGTGCAGGAAGAGGCTGGGACCCCAGACGAGGAACTAGGGGGTTCACCCCCGGGGACCAACCAGGAGCTGCTCCCACTTCACTTGCCCCAGAGCCTGAGTTTCACCCACACACTTGACCCGGGCTGCAGCTCGGCAGGTCAGGGGCCCCAGGGACTTACCAGGGGGCTGGCAGGCGCCTCCAGACCCCTGGGAAGTGGGCCCGTCTGTCTGTCTCTGCAGTCACTTGCAGGGTTAAATTGCTCACTCTGGTCCCTCTCAGACTGGACCCCTGGGGCCGGCAGGACCTGTGTCTTTATGGGCTGTCTGCCCCGAGCTGCTCTGAACAACCTCCTGTTGTCAGGACAACCTCAGGACCTTAGGTCCAGCTTAAGCCCGCAGGCTAATGGCACACCTGTCTGCATCTCTGCCGCCTCCCAGGGATCCTCGGCTCCCAGTGCGGGGGCCCACCCTTGTCTCCTCTGCGTCTTTCCTGGGCTAAGGGATGGTTAACCGGGCTCCCTGCATTCTGACACCTGTTCTTCACCGGCTCTTACCTGGAGTGGACATCAGAACCTTCAGAGAGCTGGCCGTTTTGTCCATTGTGCTAGCTCATACCTGTGTGATGATACTGTGTGATGATGCCTGCGTGATGATGCCTGCGTGATAATGCCTGCGTGATGATGCCTGCGTGATGAAGCCTGTGTGATGAAGCCTGTGTGATGAAGCCTGCGTGATGAAGCCTGCGTGATGGTGCCTGCGTGATGGTGCCTGTGTGATGATGCCTGCGTGATGATGCCTGCGTGATGAAGCCTGTGTGATGAAACGGGATGAAGGGCGCTTCTAGGGCTCTGGCTGGCCCACGTGAGCCAGCAGAGCAGCTGTTGGCTGAGCACCTCTGTCTCCCACACGCCAGGTGATGGGGTGGACGCATGGGGCTAGGGCGCTGCCTCTCCTTTCGTCTGGGGGTCCCAGGAGTTGGGCATCCCTGCCTGTCTTGGGCAAACCTCTTCCAGGGACAGCTCCCAGGCCCCAGTAGGAAGTAGCAGTGAAGCAGCTCCGGGCCTTCCTGCAGCCCCTCCTCCCAGTCCCGACCCCCGGACTCCCCTCCACTCTGTCCGACGGGAAGAATGTGTGGTTGGTCATGATAGGAACTAAGGGTTTCCCACTGGGTTTTAGACACACATGTGTGTCTCTTTTAAAACAAAGTCTTATCCTCTCCTCATGTGGAAGTTAAAGGTCTTTAAAAACACCTTCACTTTCTTAAAGTTCCATAATTTTCCATCATAAAACGAAACCAACATGATTCTGTGACATGTCTTCTGACAGCCCCTTGGCCGGGCATTAGATGTCTGTCTGTGTTTTTAATTGTTTGCTAGCTTTTGTCTTTAAGCAAGATACAGAACAAAACACTATGGTGTCTTGAGAAGCGGAGGAGAGAGAGATTCGTGAGGCACAAAAGGAGTGTGGAGTGCCAAGTCTACTAGGAAACAGGGAAAAAAAAGATTTTTAGTAAAAAACTAATCCCTGCAATTTTTAAATACATAGAAACCTGTAAAACAGTAAAGGTAAACTGAAGCTCGATTTCCCATCCTGGGTCGTTGCTGCTTACCAGAGGGGCTTCCCAGGTGGCTTGGTGGTAAAGAATCCCCCTGCCAGTGCAGGAGGCTGGGTTCAATTCCTGGGTCAGGAAGATGCCCTGGAGAAGGAAATGGCACCCACTCCAGTATCCTTGCTGGGAAATACCACGGACAGAGGAGACTGGTGGGCCACAGACCATGGGGTTGCAAAGAGTCAGACGGACTTAGCATTTGTTTGAGAGATAAGAATCTGTTTTTAAAGAGTACCATGTGGGAGAAGGCAATGGCACCCCACTCCAGTACTCTTGCCTGGAAAATCCCATGGACGAAGGAGCCTGGTGGGCTGCAGTCCCTGGGGTCTCGAAGAGTCTGACACGACTGAGCGACTTCCCTTTCACTTTTCACTTTCATGCATTGGAGAGGGAAATGGCAACCCACTCCAGTGTTCTTGCCTGGAGAATCCCAGGGACGGGGGAGCCTGGTGGGCCGCACAGAGTCGGGCACGACTGAAGCGACTCAGCAGCAGCAGCAGGCTGCTTATGTGGATAGAATGTCACTTGGTCGCCAGTAAGGATCAGTGCCTGGAGGTTTCCAGAGGAAAGGGAAGGTGTGTCTCTGTGACTCCTCAAAGCTCCAAGTCGCTCACTGAGGTTTGGATAGAACAGCTGCTGTGCAGCATCTGCGGCTTCAACCTGCTGAGCGTGAACTTAAAAATCAGCGTCTGGATTTCCTGAGAATTACCCGTTTGTATCAGTTTGACCCTGTAGGAATATTATTCCTCCGTTCCATATGGAATGGAGAACTGAAATTCGACAAGCTCGTCATTATTTGCTTTTAACCGTTTCAGATGCTCAGACCATGCTTCACAGAAGAGACTGGACGTCTCTTTTCTACCATCTGTGGGGAACGACAGGTCATTAGAGGCACTCCCTCAGACACTGAGATCTAGTGTCACAGGGATAATTCACGGGGTGCACAGCGGGAGGCCCCCCGCTTCTGAGCACTCGGAGAAGCTGTGAGCGATGGTTACACTGCTTACCACGGCTTCCTAACCTGGTGCGTGGAGGCCTCCACACTGACGTCCATCTGAATTATTTTTGGAAAGGACCGGAGAGCTGGCTCCTGAACGTACTGGAGTGTGTTCTTGAGGAGACATTACTCACTGTTTACTGCGGAGGGCTGTTACTATTTTTGCTCCTGTCTTCCGTGTTTAGGTAGCAGGGCTCCCGCTCCAGGCAGAGGTCGGGGGGGAGGAGGCAGGGGGAGACTGGAGACCAATTTAGAGCCGGAGGAGTCTTCACAGCAGAGTCCCCAAAGCGTTTCCTCCCAAAAACAGTACAAGCAAGAGGACAAAGCGATGATTCTGTTTTCATTATAACTTGTCAATAAATTTGACTTCTCCGACTTGAGAATATATCTCACTTAGAGAGCAAACACAAACTATCAGTTGTTAGCTTTGCACGCTGGAGCAGAGCGCTTGCCTTTCAGCGGAACTGCTGGTCTGACAAAACCACCAGGCTCCAAAGGGGCTAGACTGGGACAGCAGTGACCTCAGAGCGTCCGTGTGCCCTGGGAGCCAGCTCTGGCCAGCCCCACCGTGCCTCCATAAGCCTGTCCCAGCCACGAGCAGCCGGGCAGGCCACAGCGGCCTGGATGGCCTGCCCTTCAGACCTTGTCCTGCCCTGCTTCTCCTTCCTACCTTTCCTCTTCAGGTGGGGACCTTGCCCCTTCTCTCCCTTCCTTCCTCATCCTTCACCACCACCACCGCCCTGACCAGCACTAACCCAGTCAAAATCCTGCAGAGGCAGGATCGCCAGTATCTGCTGTCTTTGTGGTACCTCCTAGATTGGCTAACTTGAACTCATTAACATTGATGTGTTACTTTAAATAAGCCTTTGTCTTCTTGCAGAGCGAAAGCTTCTTCTTTGTTCAAGAAATGTTAGGCATTAGTTAGTAAGGAGAGGCTTGTGAGAGGCAGCTGGACTCCTTATCCGGTCGCCAGCCCTGAACAGGAAACTGACCCAGACTTAGGGCTGTGGGTCCCCCGCCCCCGACCTCCCCCTTCTCTTGGGAGACTGGTTACAGCTGCTGAAGGGTTAGGTTTGGCTTTGACAAGTCTGGTTCCGTGCATGCAGCTCTAAGGAGCAGACTGCACTCAGGGTCTCACGCGGCAGAGTTTCTTTCTGCGCAATCTTGTGCATTTTACTTCAGAACTTCATCCTCTTTATAAAATGGGAATATTAACATTATGCATAATTGTAATGATATAATTGAAATTATGTACAATGGTAAATGTGTGCACATGCTTATAAATGTTTCATATATATAACATATACATATATGTGTTTAGAATAACACATATATGCTATGTTTATATATAACATATAAATTATATATATATGTATATAGAGTTGATGTTTCTTGTTATGTAATCACTTCAGTCATGTTCATTTCTTTTATGACCCCATGGACTATAGCCGACCAGGCTCGTCTGTCCATGAGATTCTCCAGCAAGAATACTGGAGTGAGTTGCCATGCCCTTCTCCAGGGGATCTTTCTGACCCAGGGATCAAACCCACATGTCCTGAATTGCAGGTGGATTCTTTACCACAGAGTCACATGGGGAGCCTCTCTCTCTCTATATATATATATATATATACATATATACACATATATATATGTATATATGTATATATATTTGTTCACCTGAGTTTCACACTTTCCCCCCAGATAGCATACTAATTTTTCAGACCCAGCTTGCTCTCAGGTTGACGTGGAATGACTTTCATGCCCTAGATGCTGGAATTCTTCCCAGCAAGGAGTTTACCTGTTTGTATTCTGTATCTTCTGCAGAGTCCAGCCCATAATAATAAGCATTCAATAAATCAAAAAATAATGCTGCTTCTAATTACATTTCTAAGGAAGGAGTATGCCTCAGAATAAGCCATTTCTCTAGACAGAAGTGTTTCTTTCTCGTTAGTGTTCCACTTCTTGAGCTCAGTTTTGATCTTTTCTTGGGTCCAGCAGGCCCAGAGTCACTGGGGGAGGTTTCTGGCCCTAAAATCAGACCTGTGCCTTCCTGTTCTGGTCTGGACCAGATTCCTTACTGCTGGGAGTTAATGGACAGTCAATTTTTCTGATTCATCTTTAAAATGCATTAGAAGCATAGACTTAAGGCCATGTTTCAGAATAAGTAACGTGTGTTTAATAATATCATCATCTCAAGTTTTAGTGTCTGACTCTTTGTGACCCCATGGATTGTAGCCCGCCAGGCTCCTCTCTCCGTGGAATTCTCCAGGAAAGAGTTTTGGAATGGGTAACCGTTCTCTTCTCCAGGGTAATCTTCCTGACCCAGGGATCGAACTCTGGTCTCCCACATTGCAGGCAGCTTCTTTGCCGTCTGAGCCAGCAGGTACTCCTTTTTAGCAACCCCAGAAACTACTATACTTGGATACACTTAGAGGTTGAAAACTCTGTTCCTAAATCCACATTATTCTCCGGGTGGCTGGGTTGGGTAGTCGCTGTGGCACGGTGGGTTAGAGGGATTCACTAGCAAAGCCCCCGCCACGCTGTGGTTTGGAGGGTGTATCGCGTGCCCATCACTAGCAAAGCCCCCGCCACGCTGTGGTTTGGAGGGTGTATCGCGCGTGGGGCTGAGAGTGGACGCGCCTTTTGCTGTCTGCTGTTCCTGCGCTTCTCCTGGGGTCCGTCCTGGGGCGGGGGCGCAGGGGGCCGTGGCGCTCAGCTCGCCCTGTGCCTGCGGGATGCGCTGGTTCCACTTGGACGCACGTGGTCGGGGCCCTGCGCCCTCAGGCTGGACTCGCCCAGTCTCCGTCTGGGACACGGCCCAAACCCCTTGCACGCCTTGCCCCGCAGGTCTGGCCACCTCCTGGGCAAGCAGGTAGCACCGCCCTAGGCCCCGGGACGACGGCATCCCCTCCGAGCCCTCATGACTTCGTCCATCCTTCTGGGCTCTATGTCCCCGCTGTCCCGGCTCCCCACCTTTCCCCTCCCAGTCGCTTCTCCCTGCGTGCCCCCTCAGTGCCCCACTCCGCCTCCCTGACAGCCGCGCGGGACCCACGATCCCTGCAGAGCCCGCTCCCCCAGCTCCCCCAGGAGAAGGTCAGATGCGCAGGGATCTCCCCCAGCTCAGCTCGCAGGATTCTGATGCACCTGTGTGCTGTTCTGAGCTCAGTGCCTCGGGGCCTGCCTACAGTGGCTTGCTTTGTTTTGGAGGAGGGGAGGACATTTTACCTGCACTGTGAAAAAAGAAATCCAGTTTGGAGAACGACATTGAGAAGAAAACATGAAATGTCAAGTTCAGTTCAGTGCAGTCCCTCAGTCATGGCTTAGCAACCCCATGGACTGCAGCATGCAAGGCCTCCCTGTCCATCACCAACTCCCGGAGTCCACCCAGACTCATGTCCATTGAGTTTGTGATGCCATCCAACCATCTCATCCTCAGTCTTCCCCTTCTCCCCCCGCCTTCAGTCTTTCCCAGCATCAGGGTCTTTTCCAATGAGTCAGCTCTTCATATCAGGTGGTCAAAATACTGGAGTTTCAGCTTCAACATCAGTCCTTCCAATGAACACCCAGGACTGATCTCCTTTAGGATGGACTGGTTGGATCTCCTTACAGCCCAGGAGACTCTCAGGAGTCTTCTCCAACACCACAGTTCAAAAACATCAATTCTTCTGTGCTCAGCTTTCTTTATAGTCCAACTCTCACATCCATACATGACCACTGGAAAAACCATAGCCTTGACTAGGCAGTCCTTTGTTGGCAAAGTGATGTCTCTGCTTTTTAATATGCTGTCTAGGTTGGTCATAACTTTCCTGTAGGTGACACTGGAACAAGTCACGCGCGGTCATGTCACCATCAGCAGGAAAAGTGTCCGAGCAGAAGGACCAGCAAAGACAAGGGCTGTGAGCCCAGAGCGAGTAGGCCACGGTTTCCGGCCGCAGGGTCAGGAGGCCAGGGGAGCCCCGGGCAGGGCAGGGCGGAGGGGCCGCAGGGGTCTGGGCGGGAGGAGAAGGCCTGGGCCGGCTGGTGGCTGCGGGGGAGTTGCTCAGAGCTGAGCTGTGTTTTCCAAGTGGCTTCAGTTTGCCACCAGAACGAGTATTCCTCAGCACCTAGATACCATCTCCAGGCATCGACCTGCGCCCTGCTGGCAGTGGTGGTGTTATGCCCAAGTCGCGAAATCTCCCAATGACCACCAGGGAGCCGATATCCGATGCAAAAGCAAGAGAGTTTTTATTACCAAGCTCGAGCTGGGGCTCCCACTGTTACCGACGCAGCAGCTAAGGAGAGGAGCCCCAAGTTCTGGGTTACATTGCTTATATAGGGAATATTCAGGTGAAAGGGTAACAAAGGGGGTGTTCAGGCTGCAGGACTACTGATTGGTTGCTCTCTTCTATAGGGCTGTGTGTGGATTTCTGATTGGTTTTTTTACTTCCACGGTAGACCATTCCTTCCAAGGTAAATCACAAAGGTAAATCATTACTTCCAAGGTAAATCACAAATTCTTGAACTTAAAGTCAGGAGGTTTAACCTAAGGGCTGATTGGCTCGTGCACAGTGGGGCAAGTTTAGGCAATATCCAAAGTCTAAGTCTGTTTGCCCGGTACCTTTGCAAAATGGAGCTCTTTTACAAGATGGAGTAGCTTAGGCTCTTCAGTGTGAACAGCTGAGAACCTGGGTGGTATTACCTTCTCTGAACCGAGTGGAGTTGCCACGTGAAAAATGGTCTGCTGAGTCTCCGTGGTTTTCCCTCCTTGCTCAGGGCTCTCTCCCTTCTGCGGGCCTGACAGACCAGCCGGCGTGTGGCGCTGTCCTGAGAGCAAAGAGAGGGCTAATTTAAAGGCCTGTCTAAATAACGCAGTCAACAATTCCGTGGTTCAGTAGATTTAAGGTAGATCATTTAAGATAAATGAGTGTAACTGTTCAAAAATTCAGTGAGTGAGAATGACATGGAAATCAATTTTTTGCAAGAAATAAAAGATAATAGACTGTTCTGAAAAAAAAAAAAGAAAATCAAGACACAAAGCTGCTGGAAAACTGTTTCCAAGAGACGTCAAGAAGGCTTGAAGTGCTGTGAAGCCTTGATGATCACCAAGTACTTGATGGTGTTGATCTGCTAAAAACATGTCTTTGAGCCGGGTTAGCATCTGCAAATACAGCAATAGCATGATGCCTTCTTTGTTCTGAGGTGAGGCTTGGGGTAAAGTGACTAGCCCAAGGTCAGGATCCTGAGCGTTTTGTTAACAAGATGATTAAACCCTTGGACGATTAAGATGAGATAAACATACATTTTGAGGAAAGTGCAGTTTCAGTGGTTGTGCATCTGAATTATACAACAATTGTGTAATTTTGCCCAAAGCAAAAGCTTCTCAAATCCATACTACTCCCATCAAAAGCTCATTAATAATTTGGTCTTGCTATCTAATATTTTTGAGATCGATTTTTTTATTTTTGCAAGCAATTTTTTTTCTTTTGGTTTTATCTGTCACCCCCTGGTGAAAGACTCAGACTTCGTGAAAACTGAAGAACTGTTGAAAATTCAATTTTACTGAAAATACTTAGTCATAGGAGAAGATGGCTATGCTTTCCAAACACCTTTCTGTGTCAGGCATTCTTTGTCTTCTCAAGCAGCCCCCCAAATATCCTATAACGAAGCATTTGAGTCACCAGGAGATTCAATAACTTGCTAAGAATCACAAGGCACTTAAAACATAGACATATAGGTTTAACTCAGGCATGTCTAAATTCAAAACCCATGGGACTTTCAAACAGCAAAAAACTCTCAAGCAGCAGTTGAAAGGACGGCCATACTGAAACACATATATGTCATTTAAGCATAAATATTTAAGTTGGAGGGCGTGAGATTAAAAGGGAACGTTTTTGCCAAGTTCAGACACTGCAAGCTCAGAGCACTGTGCTGAGGCTTCGAGTTGACCTTGTTGAGGTCATCTCACTATGTGACCCGTGATCTCTGCACCCCATCTGCCAGGCTTCAGGGCCAGAACGTCATGACTTCTAATCACAAGGTGAAGACCAACAACTCAATCAAGTTAGGTAGCTGACTCCGATCTTTATTCTCTGTCAAAAAAAATTATAGACAAGCGGGAACATATTAGCATAGTTTAAACTTGCCTTCTACATTTAAATAATGCCGTCTTCTACTGTTCTTCTGCAGTATCATAATTATCAGTAATTAAAACGTTAAATGCCTCATCGTTGAAGCGGTTTCCATTTTTTTCTCCAGGCTGTCAAGATAATGATTTTTCACTTTTGTTCTGCAAAGGGGCACAGCAAAGGAAAGGGCTTGTTGAGGAGAAGCAGATAGGGAAATCGAAGGTTGAGGGCGTGACCCACAGAAGCTAGTTCAGCATCACTGAAGCACTGGTAGCCCGGGTCAGGAATCCGCTCAGGATCTGCGGTTAGAACCTGAGGCTAAAGAGTCTAAAATTAGCTGTTCTGCTTGATGTCCTGTTTCAGAGCTGGGAACTGATGGGGCAGGGAGCGGGCACTTAATCTTTCATTTGCTCTGTGTGCGGGGTTGCTTCAGTCATGTCTGACTCTTTAGGACCCTAAGGACTCTGCTGTCCGTGGGATTCAGGCAGGAATACTCAAGTGGGTCGCCACGCCCTCCTCCAGGGGAACTTCCCGACCCAGGGATCGAACCTGCGTCTCTTATGTCTTCTGCATTGGCAGGCGGGTTCTTTATACTAGCGCCAACTGGGAAGTGTTAACTGTGAGAGACTGCCTGCCCCATCACAGCTGACTCCAGACTGTTCCATTTCTTCTGTTCACTGCGATTTACATTTTTGAGGAAGAGAGAGGATAGGGAAGGTTGTTATGAGTTTGGAGACAGATCATAAATCGAGCTGTCTCAATCCACACTCGCCACTCTCTCCTTCACCAAGTACTTGCTGAGCCCTGACTAAGTGCCAGGCTCCCCTCTAGGTCTTTTTGCTGAGCTTATGGCAGTTTGTACCAGCTAAATACTGCACTTAGAATGTGTACGGCTGAACTCCTGATCTTTTTTTTTTTTTTGGAAGGTGAATTGGGAAAATAGCCTTCCCCAGGGTTTCCATTTTGTTTTCCGTTCAGCATTGGGAAAGGAGTGGATTCCAGGCATACATCTGCTTCTCTATCAGAACAGACTCACTGCAAACTCATTTAAAAACTACTGCTCTGCATTGGAGTGAGAGAAAGGCGATGAACAAGAAGTTACTCTGGAGAGCGTGCACACTTCACTCAGTTGGTGAAGGCTGAATGAGGCATCAGATCTTTTAAAAGAAGTTTCCAATGTTACCTTCATCCATTCACTGGTTTATGGAGCATCGACTGTGTGGCAGTTTGCAAATTTTTCCTGCTGTAAAATAGCGTAGCCGACCCCTGAGCAGGACAAACAGAAAAGAAGTACTCATCTGGAGAAAGACTATGACAGGGCCTCCACGGTACCTCCTTGGTTACCAATTAAAGTTTGATTCAGTTCAGTTCAGTTCAGTTACTCAGTTGTGTCCGACTCTTTGTGACCCCATGAACCTCAGAACGCCAGGCCTCCCAGTGCATCACCAACTCCCAGAATCCACCCAAACCCATATCCATTGAGTTGGTGATGCCATCCAACCATCTCATCCTCTGTCGTCCCCTTCTCCTCCTGCCCTCAATCTTTCCCAGCATCAGGGTCTTTTCAAATGAATTAAACTTCAATAGGATCAGCATAACAAGAAATTCCTTTACAAATGACCTCACTGCAGTTTTGTTACAGGTGGTCAAATACTTGTGTTTCATATGAGTGTGTTTACAGTCATTTGGGGGCAGCTGACTTTATTGCAGAAATTAATCTTTTTTTTTTTTTTTGGTCATGCCACCAAACCAGGGATTGAAGCTGTGCCTCCTGCATTGGAAGCACAAAGTCTTAACCACTAGACCACCAGGGAAGTTCCCAGAAATGAATAACTTTGTAAGTCTCCTGAAAGTTGGGTGAAAGTTTTAGGAATTACTGTAAGACAGTTTATTTTCTGGGTGTTGATTTCTAATTGCATAAATTAAAATTTTCTCTTCAACAACTAAAGTATTCTTTTCCCTTTAAAAAACTGATTCTAAGATTCCGTTCCCTTTAAAAAACTGATTCTAAGTCTCTGTTCTATACCAAATCCACTTAGACACTATTTTCTTGAGCTACAAGTTTTCCATGTAATGTTATCTGCAGGCATTATATGGTCTTAGCTGTTTTTCAGTTATCAAAAGCGTGAATAGATTTATCATGCCACATGTGATAAACATTTGGTTTTAATTGGTTGAGTTGATTAGCACTTAATAAATAGCTTTTAGCCATCGTTGAACAGTCTCTGAGGTTAAAATGTTGACAGTGTCATTAATTTGATTCAAGTCCAATGGAATAATATTATAATGTGTATTGATTCCAAATTATGGAATAGCCTGTGAAATTTATTTTCTCCACTCACCAAACCATATCATTTTCCCCAGTTTTAAAGCCAGCGAATGTTACTGCAATGAAAATGAATAATATGAATTATAAAGAGATTGTTTACAACAAAACGCAGCACAGATATGAAAGAATGTTTCCAGGGGAAGTTCATTTCAAAACGTGACTGATTAGTGGAGGAACTGAGGTTCATTAATGCATTTTGCTTCCTTCATGTTGAATAGCAGTTTATGCTTCACTGTGACTAAAGTAACCCTGTGCAAATGCAACATTCCGTGAAGTCCAGTGCCCAGGAGAACGGTGTCCTGGGAGCCCTGAGGTCCTGCTGGAGCCCCAGCAGGGTCTTCTCTGAAGGATGCTCTGAGTCACTCGTTTAATAAACTAGAAATCAAGATTTACAGTTAATTGTAGCGCTGAGAGGTCTTCCCCATGGCTCAGTGGTAAAGAATCCACCTGCTAAGCAGGAACCACAGGAGACACAGGTTTGATCCCCTGGAAGAGGCCATGGCAACCCACTCCAGCATTCTTGCCTGGAGAATCCCATGGAGAGAGGAGCCGGGTGGGCAACTGTCCATGGGGTTGCAAAGAGTCAGACGTGCTTGAAGCAACTTGGCAAGCATGCACGCATAGAGCTGATAATACTCACTTGTAGTCAGCACACAGCGGAGAAGGCAATGGCACCCCACTCCAGTGCTCTTGCCTGCAAAATCCCATAGGCAGAGGAGCCTGGTGGGCTGCAGTCCATGGAGTCGCTAAGAGTCGGACATGACCGATCAACTTCACTTTCACTTTTCACTTTCATGCATTGGAGAAGGAAATGGCAACCCATTCCAGAGTTCTTGCCTGGAGAATCCCAGGGATGGGGGAGCCTGGTGTGTTGCCGTCCATGGGGTCGCACAGAGTCGGACACGACTAAAGTGACTTAGCAGCAGCAGCAGCCGGCAGCACAGGCAAATATAGGCCTCACAGAGTACAGGGAGAAAGGAAACGAAGCAAATGCTTATTTATGATGAACTTTGGAAGTGATCCTGGTGATCTGGGGCAAAAGCTTAAAAAGATTTCTACTGTTCTTTTGTATAAAAATTAATATGCACTATAGGAGATTTTTGATATAAAAATAAGTAAAACTTAAAAATTCTTAATCCTAAAATCAGTAATAATAATCCTGTTCGAACATTTTGCTATAGGTTTTTGTGGTATATATCATATATATTGGAGTAGGAAATGGCAACCTACTCCAGTGTTCTTGCCTGGAAAATTTCACCGACAGAGGAGCCTGGTGGCTGTAGTCCATCGGGTCATAGAGTCGGACACGACTGAGCAACTGAGCACATACATACGTACACACATAAAACAACATATTTTTAGTGGTTGCATTTGTAATAATTCAAGAGATATTTTACTTTAAAAATTCTCTATTGAATTTTATACTACTAGCTTGTGTTTGAGGAGTTACAAAAAAGCTTTTTTAAAATAGTGCCTTGGGTTATCGAAAAAAGTATTAATCTTTTTTTTCCGGTTGAATAGGTCGAATAACATCTAGCCAACCTAATAAATGTCTCTGAAATTACTCCAACCTATTGTCTGTCCATCTATTCACTTCAAGAAATCGTTCTTTTTTTTTTAAAAAAGTAAAGCTTTGTGTTGTTGGTGTCTTTGTTTTGGGGGCACCACAAAGTCAGTCGGATAGATACAGATATCCGTCTAAACTATACGTGTGTGTGTGCATTTGCATATATGTGCATATGTGTAATCTTTTTCAGATTCTTTCCCACTACGGGCTACGACAAGATGTGGGCATAGTGCCCGTGTAGCCAGTAGCTCCTTGTTTGTCTGTTACATGCATAGCAGTGTGCACGTGCTTATCTCACCCTTAATTTGTCCTTCTCCCCACCTCTTCGTCTTTGGGAATGATGAGTTTGTTTTCTGCATCTGTGAGTCCATTTTTGCTTTGAAAATAAGTTCACTTTTATCATTTTGTTAGAGTCACATGCAAGTGGTGTCCCGTGACGCATGTCTGAGAGACCTCGCTCGGTGTGATCATCTCCAGGCCCGCCCTGCTGCTGCAAATGGCATTACGTCCTCCTCTTTGTTGATTGAGAAGTCCTCCCCTGCGTGCCTGCCCCACATCTGCTTCATCCACTCCTCTGTCAGTGGACACGTAGGTTACCTCCCTGAGCTGTCTATCGTAGACAGTGTTGCTATGCATACTCGGGTCTGTGTAACTTTTAAATTAGCATTTTCATCTTTTCTGAATATATGCCCAGGAGCGAGATTGCTGGATCGATCATATGATAACTCTATTTTTAGCTTTTTTAGGAAATTCCATACTATTTTTCATGGTGTCTGAACCAATTTACATCCCTACCAACAGTGTAGGAAGTTTCCCTTTTCTTTCATACCCTCTCCAGCATTTATTATTTGTAGACTTTTTGATGATGACAATTCTAATTGATGTGAGATGATATCTCATTGTGGTTTTGATATGCATTTCTCCAAATTTTAAAGCATCGTTCCATGAGCTTGTTGACCATCTTTCTGCCTTCTTTGGAGAAATGTTTATTTAGGTCTTCCACCCATGTTTTGATCGTTCTGAAATATATATATATTTCAGCTTTATATATATATACACACACATACAAACAGCTTATACAGCTCTCTCTCTATATATATATAGATCAGCTTTATATATATATATTTTTATATATACAGATATATAGCTTTATATATACATGTGTGTGTGTATATATATATCTGTAGGAGCTGTTTGTATATTTTGGAAATTAATTCCTTAGTATCATTTACAAGTATTTTCTCCTATCCCATAGGTTGTCTTCTTGTTTTGTTTACAGTTTCATTTGCTGTGCAAAAGCTTTTGAGTTTAATTAGATCCCATTAACTTCTGTTTTTATTTCTATTCTCTAGGAGACAAATCCAAAAAAATGTTACATGATTTATGTCAAACTGTGTTCTGCCTATGTTTCCCTGTAGGAGTTTTGTAGTATCCAGGCTTACATTTAGGTCTTAATTCATTTTGAATTTATTTTTGCATGTAGTCTTAAAGAATGTTTTGATTTCATTCTTTTAAATGTAGCAGTCCAATTTTCCCAGCATCAGTTATTGAAGAGACTGTATTTTCTCCAATGCATATTCTTGCCTCCTTTGTTGTAGATTGACTTACGATAAATGGGTGGGTTTATTTCTGGGTTTTCTACTCTGATCCATTGATTTACATATCTGTTTCGTGTAAGTACCCTACTCTTCTGATTCCTATAGCTTTGTAGTAAAGTCTAGAGTCAGGGAGCATGATTCCTTCAGCTCCACTCTTCTTTCTCAAGATTGTTTTGGCTATTCAGGGTCTTTTGTGTTTCCATACAAATTTTAAAACTATTTTTTTCTAGTTCTGTGAAAAGCATCATTGGTAATTTGATAGGAATTTCATTGAATCTGTGGGCTGCCTTGGGTAGTATAGTCATTGAACAATATTTATTCTTTCAACCTAAGAACATGGTATTTTTTTTTTTAAAGCAAAACTGGGCAGTTGGAAGAGGATAAAGCTCACAGCAAGGTATGCTGACGCAGCGCACACGTGATGACAAGGAGTATGGGTGAGGAATCAGGTTTAGGGGAAAAGATGAACTTGTTTTGGGAAATGTTGAGCTTGAGGCGTGTGTCGGACATCTGACAGCTAGTGTAAAGGCCAAACTGAAGTGTAGATGGAAGTTTCATAAATGTACATACGAAAACGCACATATTTCCCAGATATACAGTATTTTGTTCAACCTCTTGCATTTTATATACTTAACTGACATTTTTTAAACCTAAATGTGAGCAAATTATGAAAAGTTTCAAGAGTTTAGATTGATTTGAAACTCAGCATCTGCTAAACATAAATTAATAGTGTCCAACAGAGATGAACTGGAAATAGGATTTCACCTTCTATGAATCACTTTGAAAGAAGTTTTCATCACTAGCTATAGATTTGCTCCAAATACATGTTTGAGAACATTTAGCAACCATCTTTGAAAGCCATTCAGATCTTATTGCCCGTTATTAAGAGAATGGGTTCATACGAAATCTGCCCTGAGTGTGAAATAATCATTCATAAAATAGTGATTCTTGCTTTAAAGTCTTTGAATCTCATTTTCACATTTCCCACAGGCAAACTGATTGGATAGGAGTACCTCACACCTCTAAGCTAATGACTAACCACGGCTTATATATTTGTGTACTTTTCCTCATAAATTTTGGCTTCCCGGGTGGCACAGTGGTAAAGAATCTGCCTGCCAATGCAGGAGACACAGGAGACCTGAGTTCGATCCTTGGGTTGGGAAGATCCCTGGAGGAGGTCCTGGCAACTCACTCCCGTATTCTTGCCTGGAAAATCCCATGGACAGAGGAGCCTGCCGGGCTACAGTCCATAAGGTGGCAGAATCGACTAACACTTTCACTTTACTTGTCCTCTTTTTCTGTGACAGTGGCTTATGCTGTGCTCCCACCATTTGTAACTGGAACTATCTTAACCTCTCCAGCATCACTTCTGCAGCTTCTCACCACCCTGCAGTCCCCCACATCCATCATTCCCTCTTAGGGGCTTCCTCCTATGCCCACTCTGCTTCCTATGCCCCAGGCCCAACACATCACCACCAGGGGTAAAGCTCACAGTCCCCTTTCCTCTGTGAATCCTTCCTCGGGGCCGTACTTCCTTCTTCTTCCACTTGCTGAACACCCGCAGCACTCTGTGTCATAGCTCAGTGTTGATTTTTTCAGTTCAGTTCATTTCAGTTGCTCAGTCATGTCTGACTCTTTGTGACACCATGGACTTCAGGATACCAAGCTTCCCTGTCCATCATCAACTCCCAAAATTTACTCTAACTCATGTCCACTGAGTCGGTGATGCCATCCAACCATCTCATCCTCTGTCGTCCCCTTCTCCTGCCTTCCGTCTTTCACAGCATCAGGGGCTTTTCCAGTGAGTCAGGTCTTCGCGTCTGGTGGCCAAAGTATTGGAGTTTCAGCTTCAGCATCAGCCCTTCCGATGAATATTTAGGACTGATTTCCTTTAGGATGGGCTGGATGGATCTCCTTGCAGGCCAAGGGACTCTTAAGAGTCTTCTCCAACACCACAGTTCACAAGCATAACAGTTCACAGTTCAATTCTTTGGTGCTCAGCTTCCTTTGTAGTCCAACTCTCACATCATACATGACTACTGAAAACCAAAGCTTTGACTAGATGGACCTTTGTTGGCAAAGTAATGTCTCTGCTTTTTAATATGCTGTCTAGGTTGGTCATAGCTTTTATTCCAAGGAGCAATCCTCTTTCTATTTCATGGCTGCAGTCACCATCTGCAGTGATTTTGGAGCCAAGAAAATAGTCTCTCACTGTTTCCATTGTTTCCCCATATATTTGTCATGAAGTGATGGGACTGGATGCCATGATCTTAGTTCTCTGAATGTTGAATTTTAAGCCAACTTTTTCACTCTCCTCTTTCACCTTCACCAGGAGGTTTTTTAGTTCTTTGCTTTCTGCCATAAGGGTGGTGTCATCTGCGTATCTGAGGTTATTGATATGTCTCCCAGCAATCTTGTTTCCAGCTCGTGCTTCATCCAGTCCAGCGTTTCTCATGATGTACTCTGCATACAAGTTAAATAATGACAGTATACAGCCTTGAAGTGCTCCTTTCCTGGTTTGGAACCTGTCTGTAAGTTGACTTACAGTCACAGCCTTATCAATAGATTTTGTGCTGTTTGCAATTACTTTACTGTTGCGTGTATATCTATTTAAGAAACACTTAGTGCCTGATACCAGGCAATGTTCTAAGAACTTTAAAACATCAGTTCACTTAACAACCATAACAGGCCTACTACTTTCCCCATTGTACACAGAAGAAAACTGAAGCAGACCCCACGTTCCCATGGCCAGTAAGTGGAGGTCATGTGTTTCAAGCCCAAGCAGGTTGACTCCAAAGCACTAACCACTTACTCCTAACTACCGCTCTTTCTCAATAGCTGGAAGATTTCATGAGCTAAGTGACTGTATCAGCTCCTTTAATAAAATCCCCTATGTGAACTAGTAGAGGGAGGATGTAATAAATGACTGATCAGTAAGTATCATACTGAAGGCTTCCTCGTGTTTCTTTATCAGGGGCTGGTTCTTCCCTGAGACCAGGCAGCTTTGGGAGGGGCTGAGCTTGGAGGGACGAGGCAGGGAGGCGACTGTGATGGAATGAGACAAGGCAGCTGATTGAGCCACGGACGGGCATCAGAGGCCCCCGCTGAACCACCTTTCATACCTTGTGGACCAGAGCTACCCACCAAGTCCAGTGTGAAAGGGAGCAGAATAGACTAAGAGGAAATAAGTGTGTGTGGCCAGTCACTAAGTCCTGTCCAACTCCTTTGAGACCCATGCACTATAGCCCACCAGGCTCCTTTGTCCATGGGATTTTCCAGGCAAGAAGATGCCCTCCTCCAGGAGATCTTCCCGACCCAGGGATTGAACTTGCTTCCTGCACTGGCGGACAGATTCTTTATCACTGAGAATCCCAGCAGGAAATATACACATATATTTAAGAACAACACTTCAATCATTCTGTGAGCAAAGGAAATGAAACTTGAAGTTGGGAAGTGAAATAGAGTCCTCAAAGAGGACCAGTCTCTAGATGACATCACACCGCCAGGATCTCAGCACCTTGTTGGAGCTTTGCCCTTCTGCCTAGAACCCCACCCCCACCCCCACGCACGTCTGCCTCTTCACTCAAGTTCAGCACCATCAGTCATCACCTCCATGCCCCAAGCCCGGGGAAGTGACTCAGCTCCTCCTGTCTCCCTCCCATCCATCCTCCCCCATCAGACATAACTGATTTTGTATTCTCTCCTCTCTGGGCAACTTCCCTAACAGGAGTGCCACTGATGAGTTAACTGATCGCAATACTGGTCTCCATAACCTCTGCCAAATGGGAGGTCTAGAGTTTCCTAGGGCTTCCCAGGTGGTGCTAGTGGTAAAGAACGCGTCTGCCAATGCAGGAGACACAAGAGACTCGGGTTCAGCCCCTAGGTCAGGAACTTCCCGTGGAGAAGGGAATGGCAACCCACTCCAGTATTCTTGCCTGGAGAATCCTATGGACAGAGGAACCTAAGTGAAAGTGAATGTGTTAGCCACTCAGTTATGTTCGACTCTTTGTGATCGCATGGACTGAGGTCCAGGCTCCTCTGTCCGTGGGGATTCTCCAGGCAAGAATACTGAAGTAGGTTGCCACTTCCTTCTCCAGAGGATCTTCCCAATCCAGGGATCAAACCCTGGTCTCCCACATTGCAGGTAGATTTTTCATCATCTGAGTCACCAGGGAAGTAGATATTCCTAACAAGAGTTCAAAACCCAACTCACATGCCTACCTCCTTAAGAATAAAGACACCCTGAAAGTGAAAGTCACTCAGTCATGCGTGACTCTTTGAGACTCCATGGACTATACAGTCCATGGAATTCTCCAGGCCAGAATACTGGAATGGGTAACTTTTCCCTTCTCCAGGGGATCGTCCCAACCCAAGGATCAATCCCAGATCTCCCGTATTGCAGGCAGATTCTTTACCAGCTGAGCCACCAGGGAAGTCCAAGAATACTGGAGTGGGTAGTTTATCCCTTCTCCAGCAGATCTTCCCAACCCAGCAATTGAACTGGGGTCTCCTGCATTACAGGCAGATTCTTTACCAGCTGAGTTATCAAGGAATCCTGCCTTCCAGGATCTGAGTCAGAACTGCAGGGAAGAGATTCTTCTGTTGTCAAGTGACGAATTCTCTGAGCCACTGATGTTTATGGAGAATGCTCAGGGCTGAAGAAGCTGTGCTCTGGAGTGTACAGTGACGAGAAGGGTTCGTTCCCTGCTTGTTTTCTCTGTTTCTGCATGTAACGTTGACCCTGACCATGTTTAGTCCTTTGTCTGACAGGCACCTGGAGATAAACATCATGTGGGTCTTTAAGCGCTCAGTCTCCTTGCAGAGTCACAGACGCACAGAGTCCATTTTCATCACGCAAGCCTGTCATCTCCCTGGTGCCGAGGATGGCCTGCTGAAATAGCCCGATGAGTCCCAATATCTGGTTTGCCAGCTGTCCTCTGACACCAGACTTACTGGACGCAGCAGAGGAACAGCGGAACGAGTGCCCAGCTGGCCTGCTAGGTCAGCTAGGAATTCAAGATCTTTGCCCGCTTCCTGTTAGTCAGGGGCTGGCTTATTGTTTACATAGCTACGGTCACTTCCATAGCTATGATATCACTTTACATAGCTATGATCAAACGTGGGTTTGGCTCTTTTCTGAGGGTGTTTTTGCTTTTTTCAGTCATAGCAGAATAACACCAAGCTGAGGGATATGCCTATATAAGCAGTTTCCTACAAACTCTGGATTTTGATTCCTACTGTTTTGTAACCCTACATAATAAGGAAACAGAAATTTTAAAATCATATTAAGTGAATCAGAATTTAAAGACTATGGGAATCATGAAAGAAACGGTCGTAGGGTAATTTTGTTGCTGCGCAGTCACTAAGTCATGCCTGACCCTTTGCGACCCCGTGAACTACAGCACGCCGGGCTTCTTTGTCCTTCACTATCTCCCAGAGTTTGCTCAAACCCACATCAATTGAGTCAGTGATGCTATCCAACCCTCTCATCCTCTGCCGCCCCCTTCTAGAATTATTTATCAAAGATAAATAGGACTCCCAGTACTTCCCCTGTAGTCTGGTAGCTCAGACTGAGCCCCTAGTGCAGGGGGCCTGGGTTCCGTATCTGGTCAGGGAACAAGATCCTGCATGTCGCAACTAAGACCCAGCCATTCCTTGTCAGCTTTCTCTCCATTTCAACCAGAAAAATGTTAAACGAAGAAAATATCTTTGAAAGATTAACCTAGGAATAGTTCTAAGGCAGTGCTAGCAGAGGCGCTGGGACAGAAAGCCTGCCTTTGGTCCGGCAGAGAGAGGGAGCCGAGCTGAGCGCGGAGGCATTTCAGAGGAGAGAAACCTTGGGCCCGCCCTCATGGGGCAGAAGCAGCCGGAAGGAGGAGGGGCACACGCAGGCTCTACTTCTGCCAAACAGGCGTCTGCGGAAGGGACAGTTTTGTTTTAAAGAGGTTGAACTTTGAGAGAACGGCAGTCACTTGTCCAGTAGAATCCTGGAGGCAGAAGGCAGATGTTCAGGGCCGTGGACCGTGACGGATGGTATAGTTTAGGAATTAACCAGGTGCAATGGTAGTTGGTCAATGAGAATTCATCATTCCCAGGAAGTGATTCTGAAGTCAATAAAAGGGCAGACACAAGACTCTGGGGCATGTGTAGCAATGAAGACCACCAGGCAGATACCTGCAAGGGAAGGAGGAAGCTTCATTACTGCATCCCCCGGTAAAAAGAAAGGCAGTGTTTGTAAAATACGCAATGTAGCGCTTCCCCAGTGCCTCAGCTGGGAAAGAATCTGCCCGCAGTGCAGGAGACCTGGGTTCGATCCCTGGGTTGGGAAGATCCCCTGGAGAAGGAAATGGCAACCCACACCAGTGTTCTTGCCTGGAGAATCCCATGGACAGAGGAGCCTGGTGGACACAGTCCACGGGGTCGCAGAGAGTCAGACACGACTGAGCACATGAACTCTAACTCGTCACACCTCAAAGTACCTAATCGGATCTGAATAAACTTCAGGCCAGTTTCCTGTACAAAGCTGAGAGAAGGAACACCTGGACAACCAGATGCTGGTTTGAGAGCAAGCCTGCGCTCTCTGCGGGTCTGTCAGAGTTCCATGTTTTTGAAACAGATGGGTCAGGGGGGAGTAATCACAGTTCAGCTCTCCTGAACCACCAGCCCATGTGGGTGTGGAAATCCTTGGGGCGCGGGGTGCTGGCCGTGCCCCTGGTCCAGAGTGGGGCCCGCGGAGCCAGGAGGAAGGCCGGCCCGCCTGCCCAGCCTCTTCAGACCCAGCCTGTCGCCCCCCGTCACGCTGCACAGAGTGAATGTACCGTCTAGGAAAGAAAAATCCAGTCTGATCTTTTGTAGTTGTTGTTGGGAGGGCCGGTGTCTTTGTGCTTTCGGCTGACTGGGGGTTCATTCCACAGGTTGCTTCAGTAGTTCTCTCTGAGGAGCCCCTAGTCCCCGCCGGCACTCCGTTGGAGGCGATCCTGGTGCGTGCTGGGCTTCGCCTGCTGGCAGAGCCCCAGGAACCAAGCGGCTCAGCCTTGTTTCCTACAAATATTAAAAAGTGGACCCTAGGCAGCGCTTTTTGAAAAGACTGATTGATTTACCGACTGTGGTGGGCTTCACTGCCCCGCAGGCTTTTCTCTAGTTGCGGCAAGCAGGGGCTCGTCTCGGCTGTGACGGCGTCTCACTGCGGAGGCGTCTCTTGTTGCAGAGCTCAGGCTCTAGAGTTGTGTATGTGGACTTTAGTTGCTCCAAGGCACGCAGGATTTTCCCCACCCAGGGATGGAACCCATGTCTCCTGCATTGGCAGGCGAATTCTCTACCAATGGACCACCAGGGACGTCTGAGGAATTGTTTTTTGTTAGGTCTGCCCATCAAGCACCCAACAGGCTTGCTGGGAGCCAGATGTGGTGCTGGGCCTGCACAGGTTCATCAGCAAACCCGAGTGCCCTTGGTCTGTGCAGACACTGAGCTCCTCCTTCGGGTTGCAGAGAAGTGGGTGGAGGAGGGCGAGTTGGCATGGGGAGGCTCCTGCTGGGGCCACAGCGGCCCTTGGAGCTCAAGGGCCTGGGCCGTGGGTAGGTGGAGGGGGTCAAAAGCCAGCGAGGGTGGACCCTTGCATCTTAAAGAAGGCAGCTGAACTTGAACCTAAAAGCTACAGGGATTTGTGAAAGGGCTAAGCGAGGGGGCAGCAAGTTGGGTGGTTGGACGGGGCGAGGCTGGGGCACAGCAGAGACCTCTGTGACTGGCCCATGAGCCCAGGGCTGCCACTGAAAAGGAGTCCCTGAAGTTCCAGCTCGCCTCTTCCGGGAAGCGCAGAGCTTCATTTTCCCAATGGAAAGGCTGATTTCAGAGCTGCCCAGTTCAGAGCACGTGATTCTCTGCGGCACGAACTGTGTACACTTAGGTTTTAGTCCCACGGCAAATAATGTTGCCGTTTAGTCGCTCAGTCCTGTGTCCGACTCTGTGACCCCATGTACTGTAGGCCGCCAGGCTCCTCTGTCCATGGATTTCCCAGGCAAGAATCCTGGAGTGGATGGCCATTCCCTTCTCCAGGCCATCCTCCTAACTCCAGGACTGAATCTGTGTCTCCTTCATTGGCAAGCGGGTTCTTTACCACCGAGCCACCTGGGTAAGTAAGCGTTAATCGCTCAGGTGCGCCTGACTGTGACCCCGTGGACTGCAGCTCACCAGTTTCCTTGGTCCATAGGATTTTCCAGGCAAGGATACTGGAGTGGGCAGCCATTTCCTTCTCCAGGGGATCCTCCCAACCCAGGGATTGGACCCGGGTCTCCTGAACTGCGGGCAGATTCTTGAGAGACTGACTCACCTGGGGAGCTCCAGCAAATAATGCTCAGGGCAAAGTAATTTGTTTCAAAAGTCTGAAGCGCTGACAAGGAGGGTGATCTGCTGCCAGGAGAGATTCACCTTCCTGACTGTGCCCAGTGTTGGCAAAAGGTCTGACGTAGCACGCTCTAATTGTGTTTAATGTCCACAATGCCAGTAGTATGTCAAAGAATATTAGCAAGCAACGATGCCTTTTACTTCACATGAAAGAAAATTGCAGCCCGTCATTTTAATACACAACCTCTATCATTTTAAATAGACAAGAGTGCTTTCAACACAACTGGATTTAAAGGACACTTTGCACGTTGACCCATACAAAGGCCACAGTATAAGTCAATTGACCGAAGTGATGGCTACAAGTTTTGATTGCTCTCGGCGAGTAAATATGAACCGGATCTCTGCTTGGCCAGGAAACGTGAACACCTGTATTTCTCTAGTGTTTTACTTGCTCAGCCTTATCTGCCTGTTTGCAACCCCACAGACTGTACCCCGCCAGGCTCCTCTGTCCATGGAGTTCTCCAGGCAAGAATACTGGAGTGGGTTGCCATTCCCTCCTCCAGGGGATCTTCCCCACTCAGGGGTCAAACCCGGGTCTCCCTCATTGCAGGCAGGTTCTTTACCGTCTGAGCCACCTGGGAAGCCCCTAGTATTTCCCCCTAGACTTGCACGTGACAGCGAGAACAGCAAAGGAGGTGAGCCGTGAGCAGTAACAGAGGTGACCGCTTCCTGGCAGTGAGCTGGGAAGGGAACCTGGGACCACTGGGCGACACAACCACAAAGCAAGCGGCGAGAAAGAAAACAAAGGCAGTGAGGAAGAGGCAGCGGAAACTCGGCTGTGCACAGAGCAACCCCTCTGTCTTCCTTGAAAGGCTTTCGAAACATGCATCCATTTCTTTATGTCGTGACCTGCCTCTCTCCACCCTGCAGAATTTCTCTGTTCTCCACATACTGGCACATTGGCGTCAGCGACAGGTAAAACGGTGACAGAGGCTTTACAGACACATGTGCAACCGGTATTAGGCACACCTAAGTCCAGAAACAACGGACTCAGGCCTAACCGAAAACGTGACCACCGCTAACTCCCAGGGCCCAAAGAGGGACACCCGTGCCATGAACCATCCGCCAGGCACGCAATCGCTTCTGTATCTTCAGCTTGAATCTGAGTTTCTCAGAGGATTTGGGGGAGTTAAAGCATGATCTTTTCAAAATTTTTAAAGCCCTGCATAACTAGCAGTTGGCGTTGAGTTTGCCCTTTCTTTCTTCCCAATGGATGGTCGACGTTTCCGTGACCGCAGCACTCACCTGACCTCACGCCATCCCAGCCTTAAGGCCTGGCCCTGCGGCTGCGCTCCAAACGCCCTTTTCTGCTGCACACCCGATCCGCTTTGTCACAGCTCTTCGTTCAGGTTGTAATCCAGGCCTGCTGCGGGCAGGGCAGAGGGGAACAAAATACAGAGACCACGTGGAGACCGCGAACGCTTATCAGGACTTCACACCACCTTGTGCAGATGGGGGAGGCTCAGATAGAGACAGAAAGCAATTTCCTGGTGACTCAGTGAAGACCCCAAGGATGACTCAACTTCCTGCACTGTTGTCACACATCCTGTGTGTGCCTGCTAACCCGCTTCAGTTGTGTCCAACTCTTTGTGACCCCATGGACTGCAGCCCGCCAAGCTCCTCTGTCCGTGGGAGTGGGTTTACCGTGCCCTCCTCCAGGGGATCTTCCTGACCCAGGGATGCAACCCCTCTCCCTTACACCTCCTGCACTGGCAACGGGTTCTTTACCTCTAGCGCCACCTGGGAAGCCCAATACGCATCCTGTTAGTCATCAAAAGAGGGTGCTATGACGGCACCGTTGTAAAGAACCCTTTGCCAGAGACATAAGACAGGTGGGTTTGATCCCTGGGTCAGGAAGACGCCCTGGAGAAGGCATCTTCAGTATTCTCACCTGGAGAATCCCATGGACAGAGGAGCCTGGTGGGCTACAGCCCATAGGTTGGCAAGAGGGGGACACGACTGAAACGACTTAGAACGCATTTATGCACACACCTGAATATTTACCTTATGGATGCCAGGGAATCTTCTTTCTTAAAGAGAGAGATTGAAATGGACATGTTTAAAAAATTAATAGCCGGCTGAAGAGCTGTCGTTTCCATTCCTCATCTCAAGTTCTCTCTTACCTTTGGTCAGGGAGTCAACTTAAACCGCAAGATAGGCTGGTCCAAAAGCACTCTCTGTGACTGAAGGACTGGAATTTAGCAAAATATATTGGAAAATGGTGGCATATGGTGGACTGCGTGAGTGTACTTATTAAGTGCAAAGAAGTATGATTATAAGGGAACAGTTTAAGGACTTTAATTATAAGGATTCCTATTGTTTAATAACCAATATGCCTTTTAAATTTACTAAATATAACCCAGTATGTAAAGCAATTGAGTCTGGTTTTAAAGGTGCATTTGCCATCAGTGTAAGAGGTCTTCGCGGGCGGGGGTTTGCAGTGTCTAAGGGAAGGCCCTGTGGACAGGGAGCCCCACCGAGAAGAATCCCCATGGAGTCCCGGGAAGGTCCTGGAAACTCAGTGAGCCACACGCCACACCCACCAAGGGGACAAAGAAATGTTAGCAGCAGAGTCTGGGCTGAGTCAGGGAGCACCCAAAAGAGTAATTTTAGGGCGGAGGCTCTCAGGGCAGAGTCAAGTCTGTAAACAGGAAACGAGCCACTGGGTGAGTGAAGACCTCCTGAGGGGCAGGAAGACCTGGGGCAGGCTGGATGGCAGGGTGTGGGCAGGAGGACCTGGGGCAGGCTGGATGGCAGGGTGTGGGCGCTGAGACCTGCATTCACCGGCAGGAAGGGCAGGCCCTCAGACACAGTGCTCCACTAGTATAAAGGGACACCCGGATCCCCATCCGCGCAGGCATCCCTCATCCTTTGTGGTTTTGCCATAGTTACCCACCCAAGACTAGAAACTAACCTCACACAAAAGAACACATGTACTGCCCCCCACTCCAGCCGACAGTGGGGGCATCTATGAGGAGCTTCCGCAGGGGCTCAGTGGTAAAGCCTTCACCTGCAGTGCAGGATCCGCAGGAGACACATGTTCAATCCTCAGGTTGGGAAGATCCTCTGGAGGAGGAAAGGGCAACCCACTCTAGTTTTCTAACCTGGGAAATCCTGTGGACAGAGGAGCCTGGCAGGCTACAGTCAATAGGGTCACAAAGAGTCAGACATGAATGAGGCAATTTAGCACACACACCCATCTATGAGGTCGTTTAAAGAATTGCCAATTGAAACTCTGGCGCCGGAATATATAGATAGAAGGCGAGCCCAGAAAAGATGTTCTTATTCATTTGATCCTATTTTAGAAGGCCAAGCAGTTACACCATCATTTTGACAAGCAATTAATTCTTTAACAGGGGATCAAGAAAATGCTCAAAACATTCCATTTCAATACAACAGTGGCTGAATCAAATGCATTCTGTTTAGCATCCAATTTGAGAGGAAAGAGCCTCAATCAGAGCACCTCAGCTGCGTTTCAGGAGAAAGATTACTTCCTGGGGTCAGTTTTAATCACTGAAAAATCTGTTTTATTCTGGAAATGTGATTTGCTTTTCATGAAAATATCCTTGACACTATTTTTATTATCTTTATCTGACCTGTTGTTTTCTGACTCTGTGCTCAGTGCCCGGGTTTTGCCAGTCTTGGAACATTTTGAGAAGTAACCCCTGGGGCGGCCATCTGCAGATGAAGCATAAAATCCGAAATCTGGCAGAAAACACCTAATTAATTGGGCCCACACTGACGTTTATGTTCTAAAACCCAAAGTGGTTATTTTAGCAATGTTTGCTGATCACTGAAGAGATTTGAAGACCTAAAAAAAAAAATCCTAAAATTTATTTTCAGATTTAGAGAATGAGGACAAATAGGCTGCCCGAATTTCCAAGTTAAACAAGCATGGTTCCCAGATCCAGAGGCACTGGATGAGAAGGATCATCAGGCCGCTGGATCGATGGGGGACGTTCGACATCAGTGTGTGCTGGTCTCCCAGCTTGCGAACACAGTGAAAGGTAACATCCTCGACTAAGTGTGCGCAGAGCAACAGAAGAGGCTCCGGGTGGGTGTCGGCAAGAGTGGGTGTCTGGGGAGATGGCCCACAACTGCTTATACAGTGCTGTCTGCTTTCTGTCCCTGTGACCCTAGGAAGGGATCAGACCACCCCAGGAGGCAAGGGCAGACCAGCTTGTCCTTCCATAGGCCTTGGGACGGGTTAATGCAGCGGCCCCATCAGATGAACAAAACCAAAAATGAGAGAGACGACTCAGGGCTTCCCAGCCAGACAGACTAACGCGGTCAGGGCTTCGCTCCGGAGAGAGGACCGGCAGACGGGGGAGCCGCAACACTGCAAAGCGACCGCGGCTCCCAGAGGGGACTGCGGGTTTTCTTTTTCCCTTATGTCCCCACATTCTTGAAGTGGGCTGATACCTGTTAAGTCGGAAACAATTTCCTTCATTTTTCGGAGGGTACATGTCTGGGGCCAGGTGCTGGGTGGATTCCAGGAGGATTTCAGGAGTGCAGATGTTTGAGATTTCTTGCTGTTTAAGGGGCTCTTGAAAGCTGCGATCCATCTTTGTCTCTCCGTCAAGCAGGGCCCCGCAGAAGGCCTTGGGGTTGGAGGGAAGAGCTAAGGCTACTGATGATAACATGTATTAGATTCTGTAGTGGCCACTGGAAACACGCCTTTTCACTGGAAGCCTAGGCTGTACAAGATTGCTATGTCTTTTTGGATAAGGGACTAAGCTAAGAGAGGTTAAATCACGCGAGCAGTCTCTGCAGACCTCCGGAACTGGGTTCTGACCCACTGGGGTGACTGTGAGCCCAACCTCTGCTCTGACTGGTCCCTACAGAAAACCAGGTCCCAGTGCCTCACTTCTGTGAGTCGCTTCAGAGACCCTCCCAAGTTTCATTCAATTCTGTAAACGTTTAAGTAGGATAAAGACGGCCTGCTCCAAAAAGGACAACAGTGCCTTTGCTGGATAACACCTAGCTCAGTAGGAATAATAGGAAGACACACAGTTCACCGGCCGGGAGAATTCACCTGGGTAAACCAGGAGTAAGAAGCCAGGGCCCAGCCAGGAGGAGAGGCCCTGATGCAGTGTTTCCAGCCTTTTGGGACCCCTTCTCTTCCCTCCTGTCACTGTAAAAAGTATTTAAATATACTTGCAAATAGAGTTAAAAAGAAACTGAGAGCTGGGGAGAGAAAGACTGGGGAGGAAGGGGGCGGGGTTTGGAAAGTTTTCCCGGGAGGGGTGGTGCGGGGGCCCAAGGATAGTGGCTCCCCCTCCAGCCATCCGTGGAGGGGGCGCCTGCCTCTTCCACCTCTCACTGAGGGTTTTTTCTACTTTCAAACATTCGTTGACTTTCATGTCTTTTAGTCCCTGCACTTTGAGCCTCTCCACTCCTGGCGCCCGCGGGGGAGCAGAGGTGAGCCTGCTAAAGCTCCCGAGGGGCCGGGGAGGTGACAGCGGGGCGGGTGGCTAGGGCTGGTCCCCTGGGAACCCCGGCACCCCTGCACCAGGCCCTCGCAGTCGCTGTGCCGCACGCTTCCCCTTGCAACTTTCTGCTCCGGGGACAGATGGGTCGTCTTCGCCCTGGGTGCGCTGGAGACGCTCTGCGGTTCAAAGCTCTCTTCTCGCTATAAAGGCAGGAGGGGTCCCCGCCTGGCGCTCAGCTATCTCTGCTTGGCTGAGCCCCCTGGGGGTCGCGCGTCCATCAACATCCCCAAGGGGCGGTCCACCTAACGCCCGCTGAGCTCCCACCGCTTGGCTTTCTTCAAAGATTCCTCCCGCAAGCGCTCCTCGGTGCATCGGCTCCCTCCTCCCTCCCTCTCCCAAAGCACCTCACCTGCCAGTACCCCGCCCCACGTCTCCATCTGTGCACCTCGGGAGTTCTCAATAGCTGCTTGGCCATTCAGAGGAAATCGACCTTGACCGCATGGCCAAGAGCGCCATCTTCCCGGGCAAGCTTCCGGTACCCCACTGCCTTATTTGATTCCCTTTCTGGAGGGCGCATCCACCACCAGCCACTCACCCCCACCACCTAGCCTTTGATAAAACAACGTGAACATCCTTGTCTGTGTCAGCCTAGGGACCAAAACCCAAAACAAAATAACCGAAAGCAAAGGAATTATTGAAAGTGAGAAAATTATAATATCAGGATGGAACCTGAAGCACATTCCTGGAGCAGCTGTCAACGTGTTAGCCTGGATTTAGAAGAAAATGTTAGTGTGAGGACCTCTGAGTAAAGGATGAGTCATTGTTTTGATGAAATATTTCCCACTGAATCTTCCCTATAGATCTGCCCCGTCCACCCACCCTCCAAAACATCTATATTTGCTGGGTTTTTAGCATTTAGCTTTGTAAACCCGTGTTTTTACTCATTAAGTAAAATTCAGTTGAAGAATACTTCAATTGGTTAAACACAAGCTTGCTTCCATACTTCAGTTGTTGTATTTTTATTGAAGTATAGCGGATGTACTGGAGTTCTGTTCAGTTCAGTCGCTCAGTCATGTCCATCTCTTCGTGACCTCATGTGACTCTCACAACGAGTACTGGAGTAGGAAATAACAAAACGCTCCAGTATTCTTACCTGGAAAATTCCACGGGACAGAAGAGCCTGGTAGGCTCGCAAAGAGTCAGACACAACTGAGCAGCTGAGCATACACACAGGCTGATGTACAATGTTGTGTTGATTTCAGGTGTACAGCAAAGTTGCGTGTGTGTGTGTGTGTGTGCATATACATATATAGAAATGCAGTGATCACGTATGGATGTGAGAGTTGGACTATAAAGAAAGCTGAGCACTGAAGAATTGATGCTTTAGAACTGTGGTATTGGAGAAGACTTTTGAGAGTCCCTTGGACTGCAAGGAGATCAGTTCTGGGTGTCCACTGGTAGGACTAATGTTGAAGCTGTAACTCCAATACTTGGGCCACCTGATGCGAAGAGCTGACTCATTGGAAAAGACTCTGATGCTGGGAAAGATTGAGGGCAGGAGGAGAAGGGGACAACAGAGGATGAGATGGTTGGATGGCATCACCAACTCAATGGACATGGGTTTGGGTAGACTCCGGGAGTTGGTGATGGACGGGGAGGCCTGGCGTGCTGTGGTTCATGGGGTCACAAAGAGTCGGACATGACTGAGTGACTGAACTGAACTGAACTGAGTTATTCTTTTTCAGATTCTTTTTCCTTATGTGTTATCACAAAATATTGCATGTAGTTCCCTGTGCTATAAGTGGGTCCTTATTGGTTACCTGCTTTATGTAGAGTAGTGTGTGTATGTTAACCCCAAACCCTAATTTATCCCTCCCAACAACCTTTCCCCATTTATAACCGTAAGTTTGTTCTCTGTTTCATTTCTTAAGTTCCTTTTTTTGAAAGTATCTACTTTTCCATTCTTGTTGTCAAATATAATAGTTCTTTCATTTAGAAGAGTAGAGTTGGGGCCATAAGGTGTCACGTGTGAGGCAGGCGGGGTGCGCTGAGACCCCCAGCTCGTTACTGGGCCAGTGCAGGCGGGTGGGGGAGACAAGTTCAGCTGGGCCTCTCCCTGCCTAGGAAGGTGAATCTGCTCAGTCAAGCACCTGCACGCACGGAGCAGCAGTGCGGGGGCAGGGAGATGAGAAACGTCTCGTCCAAAGGCATCTTGTGGGTGGAGCGCGTGGAGTGTACGACCCAGGAAGATGTTTCGTGAACATTTCACACACAATGTCCACTTTTAGCAATTCACTGCAAGACATATTTCATTTTTTGTGGCTTATTTATTAAATTCCTACTTGATTTCAGCTTAGATTAGGTGCTGAGGATTTAAGGGTGAATTTGGTTCATTTCTCCCTTCATGGGACTTCTTGTCTAGTGTAGGAACATAGGCATGCAAATGGTTTCAAATGCACTCTAAGTTATTTTCTTTTCCACTGCTGCCTTCCTATATATAGTTGTAGATGAAATCAGTACAGGTTCTGTAAGGACACGGGTCTTCCTGGTGGCTCAGTGGTAAAAAAACTGCCTGCCAATGCAGGAGACATGAGTTTGATCCCTGGGTTGGGAAGATCTCATGGAGAAGGGCATGCAACCCACTCCAGTATTTTTGCCTGGAAATCCCATGGACAGAGGTTCTTGATTGGCTACAGTCCATGCTGTTTCAAAGCATTGGACACAACTGAGCTGAACAACTTAGGAAGCAAGCAAGCTGTAGGCACACAGGAATATAATGGTGACGTTAGATATATGACGTTGGAGCTGGGTCAGAAAGATAAGTTTGAAGGTCCCTACACATAAGAAAACGTTGAAATTATGGGAGAAATCAAGATGACGCAGGAAGAATATGTATCATGACAGAACAGAGCAAGTGTGTAAGTTCAGAGATTTTAAGTGTTTGAAAGATAAATTTTGGACTGAAGCGACTTGGCAGCAGCAGCGGTTTATATTCAGAGGTGATTCATCTGCTAAAAGGGACACACTATAAAAAATATATACTCCTTGGTGCCACTAAATGTTGGTTTCAAAAGGTGGAATAATTAAGTTCAATCATTTCTTCCATCTATGACTCAAGCAGGTTGTAAGCGTACATCACATCTTCACTATTATGCCAGACATCGTGGTTATCTATACCATAAAACAAAGCCCTGCCTTCTTGAGACTTAGAATTTATTTGCCAAAATAAGTCTAACCTGAGACTACTGAAAACTCTATGAAGTGTCCTAATAAGGATCACCATAAGCAGTAGGATAATAAATACACTGGACAGAGTTAAGTGGAAAGTATGCAATCTGGAATGTCTTTATGGAGAAACTGGGATGGACGCGGTCAGGTCATGTAGGTAGAACGTGGATACGTAGAGGGGATTCCAGGTAGAACGTACTGGATCGAATCCTTTTTGAAATTTTTTGAGGTGACATTGATTTATACTGTAATAGAAGTGTCATGTGTATGACACTCAATTTCCATTTCTGCATACAACACAGCCTGGTCACAGCAGATGTCCCCATTATCCCTGTGCGGTTAGTCTCCTGTGCCTGCTTCACCCTGCCCTCCACCCTGCCTCTCTGGTCACCACCACTCTCTAATCTCTATCTATGTGTCTGTTTGGTTTGTTCATTTATTTTGTTTCTGCTTGTTGGTTGGTGTTTACATTCCAAATTTAAGTGAACTCTTAGGGTATTTGTCTTTCTCCATCTGACTCAAATAACTTAGTGCAATATTCTCAAGGCCCATCCATGTTGTCACAACTGGCGAGACTTTGTCTTCATCGAGCTCATACACGCCGCACCTTTATCCGACCGTATGTCGGTGGGCACTCAGGTTGCTTCCATGCCTTGGCTGTTGCAAATAATGCCTCAGTGAGCATGGGGGTGCAGATATCTTCTCGGATTCGTAATTTTGTATTCTAAGGAGCCAGACACGACTTATTGACTGAACAACAACAAATTCTTTCAGTAGATACCGAAATGTAAGATTCTTGGATCATACGGTAGTTATTCTCTATTGTTTGAGCAATCTCCATAGTGTGGATTGAACTCTTTTGAGTCGAAACAGGACCTGCCTGGGTCCACCTGCCACGGCAGGGATTCCAACTCGCCAGGCACCATTTCCCAGTTTCCTCCCACCTTCCCAGGAGACGGTCTGCAGTCTCCTGAGACAATGCAGCCCATTTCCAGAAGACAGAGCCTGTTTATGCCATCAGCCGCTGAAAAGTGGCAGAAAAGACAAGCTAAGCTTTCTGTCTTCTGCTCTCATTCAGCGGCTCCCAGGATGATACCATCCTGCTTTGGGAACCGTGTGAGTAACTTGCTTTTAAAGACGTCCCTTAGCCTAGTTTTACCGAACTATTAATCCTGAATTCTCAGCATATCTGCTCAGAAAGGATGCCCCGGGGATCTCACTCTCAAACCCGCATCTTTGTCTTTCGGATGAGCTCACAAGACCTCACAGGAGTCCCACAGACAGCCAACCAGTGACCTGGTTAAGGATGTGAGGAGTGGGCTGCAGGCCAGAAGCCAACACGCATGCTTTGATGGGTTCAGACACCACCCCCCCCACCCCCCACAGCCTGCTTAGGATCTGTTTAGTCAGGACAGTGTGACCTGCAAAAGAGGAAGAGGCATCCAGGTTAGGCCAGTGCTAACCTCATCGGGTGCAAGTCAGTCTAAAGATGATTTAGAGGGTGGGAAGGTGGTTACAGATGAAGCGGGAAGTCTCCCAGTTAAGAGGACCGCAGGGGAAAATTGCAATCTGGTGTGGACTGTGCACACAGATGCTCAGCACACACTCCCCGAATGGAGGGACTCATTAACAGGGGTGAAATGCCGCTCAGTGGCTGAGATCCAAACCAGAAAATGCTTTCCCAAGCCTCTCCTAGGAAAGTTCCTCAGCAGCGAAAGAATGTAACTGCTGTCTGCCTTCCTGGAGAGAAGGGGAAAGTGAGGTGAAATAAGCTGTCACCAAGAAGCAGGACAGAGAATTTCCCTGTGAGGATACTTTTTTTAACGCCTTAGAGTAAAGGGGAGGGGGCAGATCCATCGGGAGTTCAGGATTAACATATTCACACCGCGCTGTGCTGTGCTTAGTCGCTCCATCGTGATCGACCCCGTGGACTGTATCCGCCAGGCTCCTCTGTGCACGGGATTCTCCAGACAAGGATACTGGAGAGGGTGGCCATGCCCTCCTCCAGGGGGTCTTCCCGACTCAGGGACTGAACCAGGTCTCCCGCATTGCAGGCAGATTCTCTACTGTCTGAGCCACCAGGGAAGCCTGACATACACACACTGCTAAACATAAAATAAATAACCAACGAGGACCTACTGTACAGCACGGGGGACTACGGTCAGTATCTTGCAATAACCTGTAATAAAGATTCATGTCAAACTCGTAAAAAATTGAGTCAGGGCCTTCCCTGGTGGTCCAGAGGCTGGGACTCTGTGCTTCCACTGCAGGAAAGGAGGGTGGTCAGGGAACTAATATCCCACATGCCAGGTGGTGAGGCCAAAAAAATCTGATTCACTTTGCTCTACATCAGAAACGAACATAACATTGTAAATTAACAATTTTTTAAAAAATGATTAAAAAGCTTTAAAAAGGAACAGTTACCTCTAGAAATACTACCCAGGTAGTCCCTAGTTTTGTAAGATTTTAAACCAGCCACCAAAACAAACTCAACGACCCGGCAGTGGCAGAAGGCGGGGCAGCTCAGGAGGGAGCACAGGTTTGCCCTCTTTCTCTGGTTTCCTGTTCACGGCAGCTTTTCTCTCACAGATTTTCATTCACTGCCGAAGCTAGGGAGTGATAGTCACTTGGTTGTGTCCAACTCTTTGTGACTCCATGGACTGTAGCCCATCGGCCTGTCCATGGGATCCTGTCCATGGGATCCTGTCCATGGGATTCTCCAAGCAAGATAATGGAGTGGGTAGCCATTCCTTCCTCCAGGGGATCTTCACCACTCGGGTGTTGAACCCGTGTCTCCTGCATTGTAGGCAGACTCTTTACCGTCTTGAGCCTCCAGGGCAGCCTGTACAGAAGCTAGGAAAGAGCTCTGAATCAGAGACAGGCTTTGCAGGCTGCCAAGGGAATTCCAGCTTTAGAGTTTCTGTTTTTGTGGCCAAAATTTAAATTGGAGCCATTAATGTTCCCATGGAGTGTGTTGTCACTAATTTTTACCATTAATAATCATATCCTCAGTGAATTTAATTAAGCACCTCTTAAATGCTACTGGTTTAAATTTAACTTTGATGATTAATATCATTAAAATATTTTATTTCCATGTGAAGAGTTTCAGTTTTTTCCATTAACGATGAAGCAGCTTCACATTTGGTGTGGATCCCAGGCTGTTATTTCTCTCCCAACCACAGGTCCCCTCTGAGCCACCGCTTACAGAAATGACCGCTATTTCAAAACTTGGACAGTGATGTGGGCTTTACAGCACATGAGTGGAGTCTGTCTTCTTGTGAGGTCTGAAAGTGATCAAAATGGCCAAGTTCTGACACACGCGGGACAGAATGACAACTCTGGGGCCCGCTGGATCAAACACCAAACACCCTGGGCTCTCCTGACATTGCACCTTATTTCCCCGTGATTCCTCTGTTACCGTTTTTATCCTGATTTTTCTGCTACAAGGACCTGATTTCACAAAATCCACCATACTCACTTTTCATTGACAGATAGGCAGAACACAACCAGGAACTTTACTGAATATGTGTAACTGGTCATGAAGGTGATATTTTTGAGAAATATAATATTATCAAAATCTTAAACTTCAAAGTTTCCTGGTTTTCCAGCTAAGCATGGACATTTTAAAATGACGTGCATTTTCTAGTTATATGAGGAGCAGTGTGATGCCCCCCCCCCCGCTGCTTCAAGGACTATTTCTTCAACAAGATGGAAGCAAAAGGCAAAGTTACTAAATCCAAAAGACTTTAACTTCAGGCTTTGCCCAATAACAGAATGTGACCTGAATGTACTGACACTTTCACCTACCTAGTCTGCTGTATTTTCAGATTACACACTATCACACAAGTTAGAGAAAGCAAAATGCAGGAAAACAGTAATGAATGAGCAAATCGCTCTGCCCTGCTTGAAACAAGACATATTTGGTGTGTAAATGTTGTGCTTGTCTTTCACTGTTTTACAATCAAAGATTTAAAATATCTTCCAAATATACGTATTTTCATTTTTAAAATGACTACTATGCTTTGGTCACTTGCTAAAAATTCAGACTGTAGTTCTCCTAGACTTATGATCATGTTAATAATTTGCTTACCATAAAAAGAATAATTACTATAAATGACTGTAAAATATTGAATACATAAAGTATCTTCAAACAATGGTAATGCTTAAAGAAAGAGAGAAAAGACACTACTCATTCTGTGGCAGTGACTCCCAAAGGTCCTCATTCTGAGCGTTGTAAAGTAAAGGGAAGGAATTTATCCTGTCTTTCTAGAGGGACTGTAGTTTACCCTGGATAATGAGGAAAAGCTTTCAATTATGAAAAATGCAAGCTCTGATAAGTGTAGGACAAATGATAGGTTTAGGAAACAACCATTTTTCAACTCCCAAAGAAATAACAGATTTGACGAGAATCACCCACGGGTTCAAAACAGTTCAGCGAAAGCTGCTGATGGATAGTGACTTATTCATTGCAAATCGTAAAACCAAACCCATATAGTGGGGATCCCATGATCACTGCTTAACCGAGTCACGAGCCCGAGCACGGTGACAATGTGAATTAGACAGAAGCACCCAGGAGGTGTCCTCGCCTGAATCACTTACCCAAACTCCATCAAGCCTGCAGACCAAGGTCATCACTCACCTGTTTGCACCTATTTCCCAGCTCCTGCCTGGTATCCAGGTGTAGTTATGAACAAGGGCCCTTTTTACTCTCATAAATATTCCAGGGTGGACAATAAATTACATGGTTATCTCGTCGAAATCTAACTTCTAATAATCAGGAAATAGAAGTTACAGAAGAAGCCAGAAACAATAAGGAAACAGCAAATACAGAAAGTGGAATATTCTCCCAAAGAATTGGCCTGGTTTCTTCACCGCTTCAGTGTTGCGAACATGGTGGGAAGCCTGGGAACCAGGGCGTGAAGTTTTAGATGAAAGAAACTCAAGGCACATAACAACCCAAAGGCAATGCCTGAGCCTCAACTGGAGGTGGGTTTGGAATCACAAAGATGAAAGTTGTCATAGAAGACACTAAGGAATAATTGGGAAGATTTGATTCTAGATGTTAGAGAATCATTTCTATTATCTGTGAAATTTATGTGAAAGGGAAAGATTGTTGACTACAGCTTTGGAAACGTGGGCTTCCCTGGTAGCTCAGTGGGTAAAGAATCTGGCAGTGCAGGAGACGCTGGTTCAATTCCTAGATTGGGAAGATCCACTGGAGAAGGCATAGGCTACCCATTCCAGTATTCTTGGGCTTCCCTTGTGGCTCAGCTGGTAAGAATCCGCCTGCAATGTGGGAGACCTGGGCTTGATCCCTGGGTTGGGAAGATCCCCTGGAGAAGGGAAAAGCTATCCACTCCAGTATCCTGGCCTGGAGAATTCCGTGGACTGTATAGTCCACAGAGTCACAAAGAATCGGACATGACTGAGCAAGTTTCACTTCACTTTTGGAAACGCACACAATTCTCATGCATAACTACTGTTGTTATTCAGTGTCCCATTCATGGCTGACTCTTTGCTATCCCATGGACTGCAGCACACCAGGCTTCCCAGTCCTTCACCATCTCCTGGAGTTTGCTTGAACTCATGTTCATTGAGTCAGTGATGCTATCCAACCGTCTCATCCTCTGTCATCCTTTCCTCCTGCCTTCAGTCTTTCCCAGCATCAGGGTCTTTTCCAAGGAGTTGGTTCTTCAATCAGGTGCCAAAGTATTGGAGCTTCAGCTTCAGCATCAGTCCTTTCAATGAATATTCAGGACTGATTTCCTTTAGGATGGACTGGTTGGATCTCCTTGCTGTCCAAGGGACTCTCAAGAGTCTTCTCCAGCATCACAGTTCACAAGCATCAATTCTTTGGCGCTCAGCCTTCCTTATGGTCCACCTCTCACATCTGTACATGACTCCTACATGTAATCGTATGGATCTATATCTATCACTCAGGCATTACACAGCCTGAGCAGGACTACTGGACACACTACGACTTGACTCTACCATTGTGGGGAGATGCCCCATTGGCCTAGATGGGTAAGCAGATGGCTAAGGAGACTGAAGAAATCTCTTCTCCAATTTTTGGACGAGTTGAGAGGTGTTGAAATGCAATCTACTTGTAGAATCCTCCTGGTCAAGGGTTTTCTTTTTTTTTTTTAATTTTTATTTTTACTTTATTTCACTTTACAATACTGTATTGGTTTTGCCATACATTGACATGAATCCATCACGGGTGTACATGCGTTCCCAAACATGAACCCCTCTCCCACTGTGTTGAATTCAGCAACTTTTTTTAAAAAACAGAGGCTTCAGATGAATATTGAGAAAATAAAGGCTAAGGAACATCAAACCCCCCAAGCTCCAATGCATAATGTAGCTGTCAGGTTAATCCAAAGGACAGTCTGAGTGAGTGTGGAGGTGGAGGACCACAAGTCAATATTCCTTTTGACCTCACTTGAGTACCCATGTCTCCGTCAGTAAGGACATTTTCAGGGCAGGAGAGCCGTGAAGGTCAGAGACACACATAGCTGCTTAACTCAGCCAAGGGCATTGGTCCATTTTCACCCCTGATGTTCCATGAAGACCCCAGTGGCCAGCACAGCCCACACTGGACACCACAGTGTGGCAGGCAGTTAGGGTCATGAGCAGTAAAATCACTGCCGGAGATGCATTTATTCAGACAACTTGATGGCTGGGTACTGTGCAAAGGACAGGAGAGGCGTTAGAGCATTTCCAGAAGAAAGAGCAAGAGGAAAGTAAAGAGGAGAGATCAGAGAGACGAAGGCGTCGGCAGCCACCCTCCAGAGGGGTGCCTTGCGTCAGGCTGTTCAGAACCACCCCCAGGAAAGTCAGTTCAGGTGCCTCGAGATGACAGGAACAATAGCTGGGAGAGTGGGGGCACAGAGATGCAGAAAGATTAACTTCTTTTCTGACATTGAAATGACAGTTCTGTTTTGACAGAGCTCTAAAATAAGCCCGTGTCGCATAAGGTTTTCTTTTATGATAGAGTATCTATATAATTTTAATTTTTTCTATTACAGGATTGTGTGCCGCTCAAAAACAATAGGCACATCATGTTTATTCATTAATAATTTTGCACTTTCATCAGCTCTTTAAGTTCCTCATTCCAGAAAGTTTCACTTACTCTGGGTGATTTGTGCGATTCCATGATAAAACCATTACTTCACTTTATGCCCTTTAAAGAGCCATGATGTCTGGCAGAGATCAGTTCTCAGAGGATCTAACTGTTCCAGTGTTAAGCTGCCTTTCTGTTATATGAGGAATTCATTCCTGTGAGTTTCAAGTGTGTGAGTGTGCACGAATGTGTGTGTATGTGCATGTGAGTGTGTGAAAGTGAGAGTGAGTTGGGGGTGTGAGTGTGTGTGCAGGTGTAAATGCATGGGTGTGTAAGTGAGTGTGCAGAGTGGAACTGCATTATAGACCTGACACCAGGACGTGGAGGCAGCTTTCGGATCCTAGCTCTCTGCCTCTTACTAGCTTGGAGTCTTTGGGCAGGTTTAAATTTTTGTGATTCTATAAAACAAAAATTCTACCTATTTTATACTACTTTTTGAAAGTAAAATGAGATGATGTGAGTAAGATGTCAGTTCCGATACCTGACCCATAATAAACACAATAAATTCAAATTACTGTTATTTTGTGAATGTTTCTTTTTCATAGATGTTTTTCAGTGTGGAAATCTATCAAGCAAATGGAAATTTATTCCATTTTAACACTGGAGAGCTATCTACAGAAGTTAAAACGCAAAATGCTAGCCTTTGAGCTACATATCTAAACATCTATCCTTAACCCTCTCTGCAAATTGGTGGAGCCACTGGCTAGTTCAGAAGTAGCTGCCCACTTTCTTACGATCATGGGTAACTCATGGGTAACGGGGTGTGTGTCCCCAACGAGGCAGAATGGGCAGGGACCACCCAGGAGGAGCTCCCCCAGCCGGCCTGCTGAGAGCAGCTTCCGCTGGGTGCGGGTGCCCATGACCCGCAGCTGCTTGGGCAGCGCTGGGGCTCAGGCCGCTCACCGGTAAACTGTCAGGAGGAGGGCGGGGGGAGCCGCGCCCCGGAGCAGAGCGGCGCCAGAGGCCGCGATTTGCAGGAGCCGAGAGGGAAAGCTGGCCTCTTGTCAAAAGACCTTGCGTCATGTTTTCATTTCGGATGACGGGATTTTTGAAACTGTGAAATGGAGTTTTTTCTTCTTCATAGTGAATCATTCCTTTTTTTTTTTTTTTTTAATAAGGCCTGTGCCTTCTTACAGTTAAGACAGAGAAAGAAAGACTGGGACCGGGTGGCGTGAGTGGCGTGATGGTTCTCGGTCACTAAGCCACTGTAGAAACACGGCGGTGATATTTCAAACCATCAGCCACGAGTGTCCAAGCCTGAAACTGATTATTCTTGTCAGTGCCCCTGAGTTTTGGACAGATTTTGTTTTTTAGAGTAATTATAGGCTTTCAGAAAAGTTGAGCAGAAAGAACAATGTTCCTTCTATTCTGTCTTCATCTTCCCTTCACATCCTTTCCTGCAAGTTTCCCTTATTATTGACACGTTATGTGAGTGCTGCACATGTGTTACAATTGATGAACCAACACTGATACATTATTACTAACTGAAGTCTGGGGTTGATCCTAGGGATCACTCTAGGTGTTGTACATTCTATGGGTTCCGCCAAATGCAAGTGGTAGGTAATGTCGTGTGTCTACCATTATAATATCATGGGGAACAGGTTACCTGCCCTAAAAATCTTCCGTGGTCCATGTACTCACCCCGTCCTCATCCCAGCCCTTGGCGACCATGGTCTTTGCGTGATCTCCACAGTCTCCCCTTTTCTAGAACGTCTTATAGTTGGAACGATCCAGCATGTCGCGCTTTCAGCTTCTCTCGCTTAGTAACACGCATTTAAAGTCCCTCCATGTTGTTTTATGGTTGATAGCTCATTTCTTTTCAGGACTGAATGCACTAGTTTACATCTTGGTTGGTTCCAAGTTTTAGCAATTAGTAATAAAACTGCTGTAATATCTATGTGTATGTATTTGTGTGAACATAAGTTTTCAACTCATTTCCACTCAATTTTTTTTTTAAAGAACTACCTGAAGTTTCATTAGACCTCAGTTTTGTTTTTCCTTCCCTGAAGAGTTTAAAACCTTTCTTTCTTTTTCTGGAGGTGGTAAGTAAGAGGTATTTATTGGAAATGAAAAAACATCTGGACTATTGCATTTAATCGTGTATTGTAATTGTGTTACTCCACCTTTTACACCAGAGACAGATACACAAAGAACATTCAGTTATAACAGATCACACACTAAGGTGGTAATTCTTCAGGCCTTGTACATAATGACCAAAAACCAGAGATTGGATTCCACATAATCCAGTCTTAGCCAGAATCTTTAATTTACTTCTGTTGCTGTACATGGACTCGGCCATTACTAGGGCTTACAAGTCAACAAGAGCACAAAATGTGCAATGTGCTGACACGAAACGTCAGCTGGGTCAACAGGCCTGCAACACGTGACCAAACTTGCTGAAATTCAAAGCACTTTCTGAAAACAGTGTTAACGGCCTAAATATTTTATACACAGTTCATTTACCAAAACAAAATACACTTAAATAATACAAAGCAACGATAAGTTTCTACCAACTTTATACGTAAGAGAGTACAAAATAACTTAGAGTATTTTGCTATTAATATTATCCAGACAGATGGCTGCTATGGGCAGTTATTTGCCTTTAAAAGCATGACATCACAGTGCCACAAATGTTAGAAGACACAGATGGATGAATGGATGGATGGATGGATAAACTACCACAAAGGTCAGGCAGAAGCCCTGGGAGGGGCCCTCAGCTGGTAAACGATAAGGAGCTGGGTTGCTGGACCATCTAGTAGGATTACGCTTTTGTTTCGTTTTCAATATTCATTCATTTCCTGCGCCAGGTCTTAGTTGCAGCCTGAGGGATCTTTCGTTGCCACACGTGAACCCTTTGTTGTGGTGTGTGGAGTCTATTTCCCCAGCCAGGGATTGAACCCAGGCCCCCTCACTGGGAAGGCAGAGCCTTAGTCACTGGACCACCAGGGAGGTCCCCCAAGATTATGTCTAACTTTGTAAGAAACTGTCAAACTGTCTACAAAAGTAGCTGTACCATGTTGGATTCCCATCAGCAATGAATGGGAGTCCCTGTGGCCCCACATTTTTTTTTGAGGTTCATGAGCAACATTTTCTCCAGGTCTTCTCACAGGTACCAATCAGCAGGACTGAACCTTCCCTGGTACTGAAAAGTCCCAGCCCCAACTCTTCCTGACCTTGTTTGATCTTCTTCAAATGGGACTCAAGCAGTTCTATCCCCATGGTCACCTTTCCTTGTCATCCAGCCAAACAGTTTCCGCCTGAATCCTGTTTGCAGCTATCGCCTCGCAGACTCAGACCACCTTGTCTAGTTGAGTGTCCGTCACGTTGCCACCCTCTGAGCAGCTAACTTGGTCTGCATGGAAAACAAATAAAAACAAAATTATTGGGGACATTTAAACTCATTATGAGGTTGCGAAATGGATGGTGATTTCCAAGTGCACATTAATTTTTTTTCAAGCTTTAAACTTTTTATTTTGTATTCGGGGTATAGCTGATTCATGGGCTTCCCTGGTAGCTCAGCAGTAAAGAATTCGTCTGCAACACAGGAGCCTCGGGAGACGCAGGTTCAGTCCCTAGGTGGGGAAGCTCCCCTGGAGGAGGGCGAGACAACCCACTCCTGTATTCTCATCTAGAGCATCCGCATGGACAGAGGAGCCTGGGGCGCTACAGCCCATAGGGTCACAAAGAGTTGGACATGACTGAAGCAGCTTGGCATGCACGCACACATAGCTGATTAACAATGTTGTGGTAATTTCAGGAGAGCAGCAAAGGGATCCAGTCATGCATACACATGTATCCATAATCCCCCAAACTCCCCTCCTATCCAGGCTGGCACATAACACTGAGCAGAGTTCCATGTTCTATACAGTAGGCTCTTGTTGATTATCCGTTTTAAATATAGCAGTGAGTATATGACGTTCCCAAACTCCCTAACTATCCCCTCCCCTCAGCAAACATAACTTTATTTTCTAAGTCTGTGACTCTCTTTCTGTTTTGTAAGTAAGTTCATTTGTATCATTTTCAAGAGCACATTTAAATAAGCGATTTGGCATCATTTGCTACTTTTTGCATTTAGCTCCTATTAAAGGTAGTAACAGTACCTCTTGTGTGTTATTCAGTATTCTACCATATCGGAAGCTTGAAGTTTGAATTATTTAATTTTATTCAATTGTATTAATTTCCTTACCTCTGTGACAAAAAGGGGGCCTGAAAACTAAAAAGATGAGAAAGGATTTGCTTGTCAGATGGAACTAGTGGAGTGAGCACACAGCAGGACATTAATGTGGAAAAGTGGAAAGGGGGGCAAAGGAGGAGAAGGTGGGCATGGGGTGGGTTGTTTGATCAACAGCCCCAAGGCCAGTGAGGTGAGTCTTCAGTTCAGTTCAGTCGCTCAGTCGTGTCCGACTCTGTGCGTCCCCAAGGACTGCAGCTGGGGTGCTGCAGGGCCTCCCTGTCTATCATCAACTCCCGGAATCTACTCAAACTCATGTCCATCAAGTCAGTGATGCCATCCAACCATCTCATCCTCCGTCATCCCCTTCTCCTCCCGCCTTCAACATTTCCCAGCACCAGGGTCTTTCCCAGTGAGTCAGTTCTTTGCATCAAGTGGCCAGATTATTGGAGTTTCAGCTTTTGCATTAGTCCTTCCAGTGAATATTCAGGACTGATCTCTTTTAGGATGGATTGGTTGGATCTCCTTGCAGTCCAAGGGACTCTCAAGAGTCTTCTCCAACACCACAGTTCAAAAGCATCAATTCTTCAGCGCTCGGCTTTCTTTACGGTCCAGCTCTCACATCCATACATGACCACTGGAAAAACCATAGCCTTGACTAGACAGAAGTGAGTCCTACACAACTCTGAAGTGTGCTGTTACCAGTCACATGAATTAAAGACACATTTCCCCACCTCCGTTGCCTTTTCTCAGTTCCTCCAGACACCGGTTCATTTATTTCTCATCATCAACCTGCGTTGCTCCTGGCTTTCAAGTTAACTGGTAGTTGGAATTTACTCTTCTGTTCTGATTTCCTCTTCTCTAAAATGATGGTGGTTGAATTAGATGGACTCTTTCATCACTCCTGGTTCTTAGTGTTTTTTTTTCAGAGTCTTTAAACTGGCCCGTCAACAGTCAGCTCAAGGTTTGTAGAGCACTGAGCCTGATACTCCAGTTCTGAGTGTGAGATTTCTTTAAACCAATAGTCTTGCTGTGCCCCAGGGCTCTCCTTGTGCTTCTGGGAAAGAAATCTTCTTTCCTGAGAAGACTCTTCTCTTCTATGATCAATGCACACCACTGCTTTAGAAATCAGGCTTTAAACAGAATTATCACACTCCTAAAAAACCTTGGTAGGAGAGATGACCCCATTTTTAGTGCACACACAGCTGTTTCTTAATGTTATTCATTCATTCTGTAGGAATGGTGTGAATGAGTAAAACTGTGCCACATTACATGCTCGGGTAGAGGATAAAAATCTAAACCATCTGTTCCTGACCTTCAAAGAGAATATATCTTCGTAGGACTGATAGAATGCACATTAAAAACCATGAGTAAAGTTACGACTGTGATAGTAACAATATATCCTGTAACAATCCCTGGGGTCTGTGTAGCTGGACAGTCATGATAAGATGCTTTCCTCTGGGTTGTTTTTTTTTTTTTTTAAATCTCTAGTAAAGCAGCTACTCACCAAGCCCTTGCTAACAGAATACCCTATTTTGGATTGCCAGGTAGCTATAAAGTGGTCACTGCCTTCAAGGATTGCATGATTTTATAGAGTATGCAAGTTATTTGCTCATTAATTTATGAGCAAGAAAGTGGGTGTGGAACATCAGAGTATGACAAAGTAAGTGTTAAAAAGCTGTAGCGGTACGAAAGCAGCGCACTGAAATCTGTGTTTGTGTAGGTCATTTTGTTCTCTTTGTATTCAGTGGCATTTTAAAACTGTATGTAGTTCACACACACAAAAAAAATTGAACTTGACTTTTGCAATCTGGCTGTACGATTCCCTGCTCCACATGATGGATATTAGTTAGGTCGAGAAGCATCCGTAGAAGCCAATGCGCTGAAGCAGAAAGTGCGTCACTGGGCACGCAACAAGATGTGCTTCTTGATGTCCTGAATAACGTCTCAGTTTCAGAATTAGTTTATGATGGATGCTGTGTTATGTGTGGACGCAGGGGAAACATGGTGAATTGAGTTAGCAGAGTTCCAAGTTCCACAGGAAATGTTAGGGGAGGATTGGGTAATTGAGTCCAGTGTTCATCTCTGAAGGTCAAGTGAAAAACAATGAAACCGTATTGATCTTTAACTCTGCGTGTGACGCTGGTACACTGCGTGAACTGCCTCAGGGATCAATAGGGCTCAATCTATTTTTAGGCAGTTTGTACCACGCTTGATTGGACTTCCCACACCTTGGCCCTGCTCTGGACCCTCTGACTAGGTTACAGAGTGATTTTCAATTAGGATGATCAAATAAATTTCTGTGCATTGAAGTAACAGGGTGTGTCTGTGGCAAGGCCTGTAAGGCAGGCTTAAATTAGCAACATAATTTTTCTGAAGCAATAAATCAAATTCATGAAGAGGCTGACAGGAAAATCCCAGAAGACAATTAACTTGTCAGTGATTCACATGACTTAGTCCTTTTACAGAGCTATATGCTAACTTCGTGATTAAATTTTGAATTATTAAGAAACTTTTGATTTAAGAGTTCAAGGTGAACATACTTTAATTACAACTTTCAGATTACACGTAGCTTAGACAGCAAATTAACTACCTTAACTCCCATATTCTTGAGTATTTCTCCCTTCTATGGACTTTTTTTTTTTTTTTTTGCTCTTGATTTGGGGCATTGTGTTATTTTCTATGGCTGGTATAACAAATAACCAAAAATGTAGTGGACTAAGATGACATAAAAGCATTATCTTGCAGCTTTGTGAATTACACGTTCAACACAGGTCCCGCTGTGTTGGGTAAATCAAGGTGTTAGTAGAAGGCATTTCTTTTGGAGCCTTTTCCTTCTTGGATTTTCCAGTTTCTACAAATTGTCCACATTCATCGGCTTGTGGCCTCTTCGCCCATCTTCAAAGCCAGCAGCATCTGTCCACGTCGTTCTCATGTAATATCACCTCCTTGTCTACAGCCAAATCTCTCTCTGCTTCTACTTCTGTTTCTGCTCCCACTTTTAAGGTCCCTGTGATTACATTAGAGCTTCCCTGGTGGCTCAGAGGCAAAGAATCTGCCTGCCAAAGCAGGAGATGTGGGATGGGTTCCTGGGTTGGGATCATCTCCAGGAGAAAGAAATGGTAACCGACCCTAGTAGTCTTCTCTGGGAAATCCCACGGACAGAGGAGCCCTGCAGGCTACAGTCCATGGGGTCACAGAGAGTAAGACACAACTCAGTGACGAAATAGCAACAAGTGGGCTCACTTGATAAATCCAGGATGATATCCCCATCTTAAGATCTGCAAGTTAATTACATCTTCACAGACCCTTTTGCACATAAGGTAACATTCTTAGTTTCCAGAAATTAGGACTGGAGCATCTTTTGGGAGGGGGGCCTTATTCTGCTGACCACAGGCTCTCACCAAAATAGGATGGCTAGTGGGTGTGTATTTCATGTTCTCCAACACACAAAGTCCTGAAAGGATAATATTACTATTGTCTTTACATCTCTCCTAGTTCTTTTTGCTCCTTTTGCACTGATACCTAGTCTTGGGGCTGAATGCACCAGATAACAAACAGCAAGACGTCAACCAGACTTGAACCTGCCTGTGGTCAGACACCAAACAGATACAGGAAGTTAAAACAACACGCAGATGCTGAGTAGAGAGACAGTCAGTGTCAGACGTTACATTAAATATGCAGAAGGGTTGATCATCAGATGCCTCTGTCAAGGTCCACCCGCAGCCGTTGCCGGTGCAGGCAGGTGGAGCTCCGTGCTGCCTCCTGCACACAATCTCAGCAGTTATTTATCACGAGGATTTGGTGACTACAGAGAGCACAGAGATGGTCTCATAAATTCTCAGAGATGATGCTTTCCTCTCGCGTGGACTTTGTTAAACACCAGGGACCTGGCTTTCTGAGCTTGTCACTTTGCTCTCCATCTTCCTGAGAACCCAGGGTCGGATGGCATTTGTTGGGCACCTGCAGAACTGAGCTATTTCACTTCACCATTTTCCACTTATAACTTTCATAGGGATTCTTTTTTTTTCCCCCTGTAACACAAGCTCTAATGTATAATATGGAAAACACAGCAGTTCAAATTAATCACATGAGGGGGTTATTAACTCTTCTCTTATGATATATTCATTTTGGTTTGGTGCAAAGATAATTGTTACAGACTCATTTTTGTCACTTTACTAGATTCCACATCTCTATTAATTACTTTCCATACTGGGATTCATTAAGCACGAAAAGTTCAATTACATTTTGAAAGAAAATGACTGGCCTTTCTGAATATTAAAGACTATCATATTTTATTGCACTTTCACGCTGAATGCTTAGGCAAAAAAATTACTAAGAATTATTATTTTATTATTTGTTAAATGTCATTGTCTTTAGACAAACTCAAGGCATTTTACAATTGGATTCAAACCTGTACCACTTAAAGATTTAAATGTGAATAATCTGAGAAGGGAAAAAATTGAATATATGGAGAGGGCATGGCAACCCACTCCAATATTCTTGCCTAGAATCCTCTGGACTGAGGAGTCTAGAGGGCTACAGTCCACAGAGTCGCAAGGAGTCGGTCATGACAGAAGCGACTTAGCATGCAGCGGAGGGTGTAAAAGGCAAGAAGACATTCAGACTTGAGGCAAAAACAGGAGTCTGTCCTCAGAAAGAGAACTTCTTCCAAGTAGCACAGAGTCTCGCATACTAGGTAAACGCAAACTCCAAATCCTTTCTGTATAATAGCTGTTTTGATGTATCTGAATAGCAACACCCGTTTCACCTTTGCTTTGGCCTTGGTTGATTGTCTTTCCCATGCGAGTGGAGATTCTCCCGGTTTTTGAGTGCTGAGCAGTTTTGGCTTGGGTCCCGCTCCCGTGTCTTGCTCCAAGAAATGGGAGGACAGGAAGAGAAGAGGGGGCAGGAGCAGTCTGCCTCCCTCTCGGATCCCGGTTCCGTGGTGGGTAGGCTGGCGAGCACCTGCCCAGGACCTCCCCCTGAGCTGACGGCAGGGCTAAGGGAGGGTCATTCAGAACAAGGGAGACTTGGACAAGTCTTGTAGATGGAAAAGAAAGAGCCAGAGGAAGACAGGCATTGACATGGGAGGGAGAGGATGATGGAAGGAGCCGTGTCAGGGTAGGTGGTAGAGAAGTTCTGGAATAATTTGAAGTTCCCTACATTCACCACAACACGCTTCTCTGGTTTCCTTTGCTCACGTTTTACCTTCTCGATGGAATAGATGCTTCCTCTTTGCTCTGCCAGATCCCACTCGCCTCCAGGAAGCTGTCACTGAACACCTCCTCCTCCAGCCCTGAAAAAGCTAGGTGTCCCTGCCAGGCATGCCCTTTAAAAGAGTGTTTCTCTACCTTCAGACTCACCAGAGCTGCTTACAGTTGTCTGTCTGTGGTCTTACCTGTGAGCCCCCTGTGGGCAAGAATCCTGTCCTGTTCAGTTCTCTGTCAACATCACTATATATTAACATATATGCATGTGTGTGTCCAACTCTGTGCCCCATGGAGGATAGCTCACCAGGCTCCTAAGTCCATGGGATTTTTCAGGCAAGAATACTGGAATATTTTTCCTTCTCCAGTGGCTTGAACCTGCATCTCCTGCATTGGCAGGCAGAGTCTTTACCAATGAGTCAGGTATGTATATACATGTTTGTTGACTGCATAATACAAGAGCAAATTTGGTAGGCGTGAGATAGTGTCAAGTAGCAGGTGAGGTAGTTGTGGTGAACTGAGAATGTGCTGAGTTCTGAAGGCTGGAGCTGATGTTTCCTCATGTGCTTATAAGGTCTTCCAATGCAGTAGACTTGGCAGGTCAAGATGAAGGTCATATGAGTGCTTAAAAATCATTTATTCAAAGTTAGAACACTTGATGACTCATTTCTGGGTAAGTGAAATGATGCTGAGGGCCAGAAAGAAGTCAGCAAAAAGGGTGGAGTGGAACACTGCGAGGAAGGCCCTGACCTCATCCTGGAGGGAGGTGGGAGCAGGGCAGGACATCATAGGGAACGTCACAGATGATGAAGAGGATGGAAGAAGTGGGTGAGAATGAAGGATCGGAATTCTACATGGCAGGTTACACAGAGTGAGGGTATGGGAAATGGCCTGGTTAGGTTCTGCGTACCTCAGGAGACCAGCAGGGCATGACGCAAGCTCTGTGACTATGTGTGGGCTGTGCAGGGCATGGGCAGCCGTGAGTTCAGTTCAGTCGCTGAACTGAACTGAACTCAGTCGCTCAGTCGTGTCCGACTCTCTGTGACTCCATGGACTGCAGCACGCCAGGCCTCCCTGTCCATCACCAACTCCCAGAGCTGGCTCAAAGTCATGTCCATCGAGTCGGTGATGCCATCCAACCATCTCATCTTCTGTTGTCCCCCTCTCCTCCCACCTTTAATCTTTCCCAGCATCAGGGTCTTTTCCAATGAGTCAGTTCTTCACATCAGGTGGCCAAAGTATTGGAGCTTCAGCTTCAGCAGTGCATTGGAGGGTAGCTAATGGTCCTTTCTAGACAAGTCAGAGCTGTGTCTATGTGGGAAGGTGGGAGGTGAAAGAAACCCACAGGATGGAACCCACCCTGCATCGTGACAGTGGAAAGTGAGTTCAGATTTGCTAGGGGTCCAGGGAGGTACACAGTGGCTTTGGAGACAACCCAGAAACCTATCAACAGGAGGATGGAGGAATAAAAATTGTTTATTCACAAAATGGAACATTAGGCAGAAGTGAAAATGGCTATGTCATCTACATGCTACCAAACGGGTGAATTTAGAAACAAAATGCTAAGTGAAAGCTAGCGTATTGTAAATATGTGACATGGTTTGCTGAAATCCCAAACCAAGCCAAGCTAAAACATAGACATGAGAAATGCGTATGTGATAAAAACCATGTTTGTTTTTTTTTTAAAGAAGATAAAGATCAGCCCAAATTTCAGAAACCGAGGCCCTCTGGGGAGAAGGTGGAAATGGGGAGGGGAGCGAGCAGGCCAGAGTGGTGATGCCGGTGGAGACCTGTTCCCATTCCGTGTTCGATGACTGACTCAAGCGGTCAGTTTATCCTCATGCTTCATAACTTACCACTGTGCTTTATACAGATAGTCTTTTGTAAGCATTAAACATTGAACAACAATAAATGAAAATGCCCTGGGGGAGTGAACCTTCTCTGTCTTAGTCCATCTTTCAAGTCCTTTCGCACAGCCGGTCATTTCCCCAGGCTAGAGCTTGATCATAACAGGAGGGCACCCACCTGCTTTTCACAGAAAGCTCACCAGATTTATCTTCTTGCTCAAGATAATTCAGAATCATCCGTTATCCTTCCTAGAGGCAGAGTGCTGTTGGTAGCAAAGAGGAGGCTCTGGCTGTCTTCTCACGGGTTAAATGATCAGTGTCCTGTTTTAACCATTCCTTAGAAAAGGGTCATTCGTGAAAACTGCAACAATACAGAGAGAAAGCAATCAACTCATTCCTCCGGAGGAAACCCAGTCCCCTGCCTGCCTTGAAACCCCGCAGTCTTTGTTCTCTCTCTCTGCCCCCACAGATCCATCCATGCCCACTGTAGGGAAGAAGCTCTGTTGCTACTCGAGCGCCCCACCCTCCACCCCACCGCCGCGCGTCCGTCCCATGGTGGGAAGTGAGATCCGCGCCCAACACTGCTCTTCAGGAAACGGCAGAGCACCAGCCACTAATATGTGCTTTGAAGATGAGAGGGGAACAGGGCCCAGATTCTCCTTCCCCTGCCTCCCTGCTTCATACCCGCTGCTCCTTATTTTTAAAATGGAGAGAATGGGAGGAACAAACCCACACGTACATATGGTTCATTTTGTTACATACATCTGTACATGGAGAGAAAATTCTTAGTTGGAAAAAAACATCCAGGAGACTTAGGACCTGGTGCTGATCTGATTAAACCTTGGGTAGTTTTCACCCTCCGTGAACCTCAGTTTCGAAGTCTTGAAAGGATCCCTGCCCTGCTCTCCACCTCTCCACTTTGATGACTCGCCTGTGAGTGTCTCAGGGATCAGTCACGTGGCCTCCTCAATGTTTCAGAGCTGAATACAAGGCCCTCGTGGATGGAAAGGAGGAAGCGAGTGGTGAAGACAGAAGCTGGAGGAAGAAAGAGGGTAGTTAACCGCAGACCATGGAGAAAAGCAGTGCGTGGAAAGGCTTTGGGAACTCCAGAGAGCTCACAGAGTTAAACTGAGTCATGCCATTGCGAAGGGCAATCCCTGGTCATAATTACTGTACGTACATAAAGAACAACCCGCTGTTTTGTAAGGAATTAGAGTGAAAGCAAGTATTTTATATTTATGAACCAATCATTCACCTTGTATATTTTACTGCAGTAGTTTCAATTCACAGAAATGAGCAAAAACAGCCAACGACTGTACCAACTTTTGAACTTGTTGGACATATTTGGACATCACTGTGATTCACCAGGACAAAACGGAAGCATATGTCCTCAAATTTTCTTACATTTTAGCCTTTTTATACTTTAGAAAGATTTAAATATGTGCTACACATATGCATAATTAGTAAAAAAAAAACTACTTGGTTTATAAAATTAACAAGAATCATTCTAAAAATAAGTTTATTCTAATTAGTGTGAATCTCACAGCTACTTCTAGTTAATACTATATTAGAGGTTCTAGCTGGAGCAAGTAAAATGAGCCATAAAACTTTGATAAACAGTTTGAGTATTTTCTGCTCATCAAGTAGGGTATTTTGAAAATAGTTAATAGATGAAAGTACCTGAATACTATTGGCAGATTTCTCTGATTTCTTCTCAGATATATCCGGCTGATAAAATTATTTGAAGACATTGCCAATGTAGAAGCTGATTAAATGTGTTATTCAAATGAATTTTATAAGAATATGAAACTATCCTTTTCTGAAAGTAGTATAAACATTGGCCACTTTTTTTTTTCCTGTTGAAAATTAAGTTCAAGTCTTAATAATACTAATTAAAATTTGAAAGCCAATTAATTTAGTATTTTTGCTAACTATATGAGCTTTACAGGCTTACTTACTTTATTTTTTTACCCTATGACCAAGTAAAATTTATTCCTGGAATTTGAGAATCAGTCAACAAACATTAATCAATGTGATAAGTTACCTTAATAGAATAAAGGAAAAAAAAATCATTTCAGTTGATGCAATATAAGAATTTGACAAACTTCCACATCCTTTCACAATAAAAATACTTAATGAAGTAGAAACAGAAGGAAACTTACTATGATAAAAGTCCGTATATGAAAAATCCATGGCTAACAACATATTCAGTGGCTAAAGACTGAAGCTTTCCCCCTGGAATCAGAAACAGTGCCCCCTTTTGCCACTTCTAGTCAATATCATATTAGATATTCTTCAAGAAAAAGGAGTTCAAATTAGAAAGGAAGAAATAAGATTATCTCTATTCACAAACAACATGATCTTTTATCTAGAAAATCCTAGAGATTACGCTAATAAATGAATTCAGCAAAGTTCCAAAATACAAAATCAACACGTACAAATCAGTTGCATTTCTATACTAGCAGTGAACAACCCAAAAAGATAATTAAGAAAATAATTCCATTTACAGTCTTACTTTGTTGCTCAGCTTCTAAGTCACATCCAACTCTTTGTGACCCCATGGACTGCAGTGCGCCAGGCTTCCCTGTCCTCCACTACCCCCTGGAGTTTGCCCAAACTCATGTCAATTGAATTGGTGATGCCATCCAACCGTCTCATCCTCTGTCACCCCCTACTCCTGCCCTCAATCTTTTCCAGCATCAGCGTCTTTTCCAATGAGTTGGCTTTTCATATCAGGTGGCCAAATTATTGTAGCTTCAGCTTCAGCACTGGTTCTTCCAATGAACATTCAGGGTTGATTTCCTGTAGGACTGACTGGTTTGATCTCCTTGCTTACAAGGGACTCTCAAAAGTCTTCTCCAACACCACAGTTCAAAAGCATCAATTCTTCAGTGCTCAACCTTCTTTATGGTCCAACTCTCACATCCCTACATGACAACAGGAAAAACCATAGCTTTGACCAGATGGACCTTTTTCGGCAAAGTGATGTCTCTGCTTCAAAGTGATGTCTCTGCTGTTGTTTAGTTTTGTCAGAGCTTTCCTTCCAAGGAGCAAGCATCTTTTAATTTCATGGCTGCAGTCACCGTCTGCAGCGATTTTGGAGCCCAAGAAAATAAAGTCTCTCACTGTTTCCAATTTTTCCCCTTCTAGTTGCTGTGCAGTGATGGGACCAGATGCCATGATCTTAGTTTTCTGAATGTTGAGTTTTAAACCAGCTTCTTCACTCTCTTCTTTCACCCTTGTTAAGAGGCTCTTTAGCTCCTCTTTACTTTCTGCCGTTAGAGTGGTATCATCTGCACATCTGAGGCTGTTGAGAGTTCTCCTGGCAATTTTTAATAGGCTTTAATAAGCCTATTAAAGGCTTACTTTAATAACTGACTTTAAAGGATAAACCAAAATGCTTAAAACTGCTTCAACAAAATGATTCATTTTTGATCATTTTTATTCTTTCTATTAATCGGTAGCAGTTAATAAAACGTGGGCATCGACATTAGGATTCTCTTTTCTAATGTACCCCAAATAAGATTTTATTTTCCCATTAAAGGTGCAAAAAGTATTTTTTCCTCAACAAATTAGGTTTTACATCTGCAGAGTGGTTTGTACATTTCATGAATGGGGAGGGGTTAAGTCACAGGAAGCGGGCTTGTTTTCAGCTGATGACCTTTGAAAGTTCATGAACAGCAAATATTCTTCCTGTCGCCAAAATAATGGATGATTTCAAAGTCAGGGTGTTAAATGGTTGCTAAGGAAGTGTTACGGTGGAAGGTATTGTGCTGCCCAAGTGGTTGTTATGGCCACTCCACGCGTTAGGAAGACGTCAGCTCTTCTGCAGGGGCTGGAATTCTACCTGGTATCCGTTCCACACCAGTGATTACCATTCTTATTGTAGCAACAAGCCAGTCCTGAAAATGGCTTTCAATGCTTCTCTTTTGTTTCCCATTAACTATATTCTTGATAATACTGTTGAGATAAACTAGAAAAGAATTTCCACTTGGCCGGCTGGAAGCATTCACGTTTGTATTTAGTGGAATGTGGATTGTTTCCTGAGACGGGCAGGTCACTCAGCCTGACACTGTTTCACAGGCTGCTGGTGGTCTTCTTAATTTTTCTCCTCTAGATGATGAGATGGAGAGATGCCAGAAGTCACGTTCCTAGCCTCTCACTGTCCTCAGAATCATGGCCATGCTGAGTCAGGCCCAAAGTGAGAAGTATTAAAGAAACAAAAAAATTAAAAACAGAAAATTAAGGAAAGTCCTAAAGCATAGAGCTGTACTCCAGCCATCCAGAATTGTAAGTTGTCATTTTGTCCCATTAGCTTCTAAGTAACAATCTTTTCCTTTCAAGCGCTCCAGAGCAATGACTATAGGGAGTTTGGTGTATGATTTTCCAGGCCATTCTACTAAACCGTTGCATATTCACAGGATACAATACATAGTCAATCTATGTGTGTTTTAAAAATATACCAGAAAAACATATTTATTTCTGTATGTTCCTGCAGTTTGCTTTCTCCCCTCAACATTCTCTTAAGGTAGATAATTCTAATTTCTATGGTTGCAAATCTATTCCTAAGAATCTTGCTATTTAATAGCTATTTTTAGAGTGAAATTAAGATGAAAAGAAAGCACAAAATTTAAAGATAATCTCATCCATGTCACATCCATCTACCTTCACCCTTGTAGAAGTTCTTTCACTTGACATTGACGTTTTACTTTACTTTTTTCTTTCTATCCCATTTTCAGAGGAAGAGAATGTTAAACTTAACAGGTCTCCATTTATTGGAGGTGTTTGAAGAGATTGGTTACAAGTGACTTTCCCAGACAATTGAAATACCAGATCTTCTTTGGATGGTAGTCTTTCTGAAATAATGTCTTAAACACATCTTAGCCTTAACCATACAAACAGAAAACAAACAACCCCTGCAATCATGTTGAATATGTTTGCTGAATCATATGATTTAAGATTTCCAAGGTTGGCGGCTGTTTCTCCCTGTTGCACTAATGGTCGCGTGTGATTTTTTTTTCTTATATCTAAATTTTATGGTATTTCTGTCCATTTACTTAGTGTCACATTGACAAAGACATTTTTGCTCTCATCCTTGGTTAAGATTCTGGAAACCCTCTCCTTTATGATTCTTAATAAACCATTCTTAATAACTTGGAAAATTTAACCATAAATTAATAAACCCAAACTAGCCTTCTATCTGTGGGGAGCTCATTAAGAGCATAAATTTGTGTCACGGGCCTCTTTCTTATTTTTGATTCTTGGGTGTGTCCTGGTCAAAATAACTAAAGTTGAGGATCTGAACTTTTCTTTGTGGGAAGAAAAAAGAAATATCTTAAAATGAGAAATGCTTTCTGTTTTTTTAAGTTAATGCTTTTATTTGAGAATATGAAAAAAGTGATGAAGCAATAGGGAACAAGTTGTCATCACAAACAATAAGGACAGCTTTTTAAATGCTGCCTCTCATAGCAACATGGGGCAAACTTTCTGCTGAAAATTACTTCAGATGTGGAAACTTCTGAGAGGACCCACAGCAAAAACATTCATTTCTCAAATAAAAAAAAATAAATATTTTCAAGAAGAAAAAATGATTATTTCTTCTGCCAGTGATGGAAGAGACCAGTTATGCATGGGCATATTTTAATATAATGACTTGTGCTGTTTTAGAAATAAGTAAAACTCATTAATTTGAATCTGAAGTAATTAAAAAATGAAAAATCAGAGAGATACATGCTTTCACAGATCATTTTGCCTATTAAAAAAATGATTTGGCCGAGGGAAAAATGATAGAGGTGAGTTTGCTGAAAGATCCGTTTTCTAAGGATGAAGAACTCACTTAACTTATTTCCATGAAAATGATGGTTGGTGCACAGGTTAGTCCAGGAATGTGTGTGCTTTGCTGGGCTGGGGGCCATGGTCCAGGTTACAGGGCAAGCTGCGGAACATCCCAGCGTTGTTGCTTCTTTATATATATATATATATAATTTTATTATTTTTAAAAAAATTTTAATTGAAGGATAATTGCTTTACAAAATTTTGTGGTTCTTTGAATAGTCTGTCTTTCAGACTTTTCACTCTGTGCAAGTCTTTGTTCCCCATCAAAATCAACCAGCACCATCTTTCTTCAGTTATTGAATGAAAAAAGAAGTCAGAGCCCTTGTGTCCTCTCCTTCCTCTCCCCCGTTTGTTTTCCCAGCTAGGTTCATTTCGAAAGCAGAGCGCTAATTAAAATACACAACAAAAAATGGTCATAATGGTTAGATCATAAAGTTAGAAAGGGACCCTAGATGTCACCCGGCCGACCATATTTAGATGAGGTGAGGAGCCCCTGATGAAGGAGAACCGCCCCTGGAGGTCCTACTGCTCCCCGGAAAAGCGGGCTCCCCGGCCACAGGAAGGACCAGGGCTTCAGAAGCAGCGAGTGGAAACCGGCAGGGGCGGGGGCGGGGCTCCAATGTCGGACGTGATGAGATGTTAAAACAAGACACCGGGGAAGCAGCGGGGTTTTGAAAGAGGAGTTAAAGGTTAAAGGGTTGGGTTTCTTCCTGCTCTTTGTTAGGGCTTTACTGTAGCAAAAGATGGATATGAAAATGTTGAGGACATTAAAGGTGCATTTAGCCTAATTATGTCGCACAATAACTAAAGTGCATCCTGTTTGAACACGAAAAAAAAAATCCCTATAAAATAGTAGTTTCCTCGTCAGACTTTTTTCAAACCGCACAATGCTTTATTCTTTATTCTTGCCAATGGGACTAAAAGCAGTTTGTATTATTAAAAATATATATTATCAGGGTTAAACATCATTCCAGTTTCACAGAAATATGAATATTTAAAGTAGATGTTTTAAAGAGGTATTTTCAAACACAGCTAAGTACATACACTGGTGTGAATGTTCAGCTTCAGGAGAAGGATCAAGGGAACTTCTGAAGGCAAACCCAGCAGTGCTACATGACCTCGGCTCAGAACCCACCAGCTACGGGTCCTCCAGCCCAGGCCCGCCGCCGGTCACGTGGACACAGCCCTGCAGGCGCTGCAACCGGCCAGCTGCGGCTGTGGTTAGACCCTCCGTGCTGTTCCAGCGCAGGCAGAGGTTGCACCATCCATGAACTTCCCAGAACGGCCACCAGCTCACAGCCTAGAGCCCAATGAGGTGGAGAGATAAGCGGGGCTCCTAAGTTGTTTAGTTTGCTTCTTTAAAAAAACAAAAAACAAAACTGGAAATTTGATAGCAGTGAGATCAGGATCTTAAAATTACATGACTTGTCATCGTCACAAATGCATTATTTGTTTTATATGGAGCATTGTTGAGGAACATGAGCTTTGAGGGAGGAAGTTTCATTTCTTGTTTATTTCATTGGAGTAAATGGAACTCTCCAGCAGGTCGCTTCCCATGTATGAGAACCTGCTTGTTGGACCTGTGGAATCAGGGTTGTGCGGATAAGCCTAGAGGCATTCACAGTGCAGGCTGTATTGGACTCGCTGACAAGTCTGTGGGGCTAACAGGGAAATGGGGCTGGAGGCTGTGAGAGGCTTCACACGAGGTTAGCAATCCTGTCCTGTGTGATGAGATGCAACCTAGCCATAACTAGTTCCCAGGGCTCTGCAGACACATCAGAATGAAGTCAGTTCAGCTTCCGTGGATGTTTATACTCATATTCCATAGTGACCACTATAGACTCTCTGGGTCTCACCATTTAATCAACAGATATTTGGGGCTTCCTTGGTGACTCAGATGGTAAAGAATCTGCCTGAAACATGGGAGACACAGGTTTGGTCACTGGGTTGAGAAGATTCCCCAGAAAAGGGAATGGCAACCCACTCCTATATTCTTGCATGGAGAATCCCATGGACAGAGGAGCCTGGCAGGCTACAGTCTATGGGGTTGCAAAGAGTTGGACATGACTCAGCAACTAACACGTTCAGCCACAGATTGTACTGGGCAGGACAGGTAAAGATACTAACAAAACAGGAGCCCTGCCCTGGGGACCTCAATCAAATTCCACTGACTGTGGTGAGTCTCCCTAGGAGCGTGGTCTTTAGGCAGAGAGTGCAGGTGCCCTAGCAGGGAATGGTGACCATCAGCAGGATGTCTGGGTAGGAAATTCTAGACAGAAGCAAGGACAGGGCAGGTTGGCAGCAGCGATGGGTGTGCCCGGGGAAGGGGCAGCAGGGTCCCCGTTTTCTCCTGTAGGTGATGTCATGATGTCACATGGTTATAGGAGCCTGGACTGAGTACTATGTGAACAGGAGGGGAAGTGTGAGGCCGAAGGGACTCCATTGTTTCTAGGGTGGAAATCCAGAGCTCATTTTCAGGCTTATGAAACTTACATGATTTCTTGAAATAAAAGACTGCCTGTTGTGTGTGAATATCTGCACAGACAACATTTTGGAAGGATGCAGGGGAAATGTTGCTTTATTCAGGCAGTGGATGTGCAGATTGGGGATTGGTGGGGAGACTTGCGCTTCCCACTGGACACCTTTCTGCATGTTTGCTTTCTATGTTGCAGAGCATGCTGTTTAACAATTCCTAAGTCCCCGAGCACTGCCAGTGGGCCCTCACAGGACCCTGTTCTAGCCCAAGGAGAAAGGATCTACCTTTTTTTAAAAATCATCATACCTCTGCTAACGGCTAGATTTTGTTTGTTTTCATTTGCTAATATTTCTATTGCAATGTTTGCTCCTCTGTGTGTTACTCAGGGATATGGAGAGTAGGATCTTGTCAAGACTCCCCTTTTAAAAAATTAACATATAATTGGCATATAATAGCTTTATATGTACAATATAACGTAATGGTTCAATAGCCAGGACTCCTTTTTGAATAAAAGAGGGAGTTTCTTTAGAAAATATCAGTATCTGTTGATATTTTCTGGAATTACATTAAAAGAAAAAATAAAAACCATATAGTTGGCTGAGGATGATCTTTTTACCTACAAGGACTTCGTGTCTATAGAGTCCCTTCCAGTTCCTAAGATAGCATGTTGCATAAATAATTTGTTATATTTGTATTATACATACAAACTCTTGAAGACTAACCATTAAGTGAGCAAGATAGTTTTTTAAGCATAGCATTGAGGCTGGCTTCTCATCTCTGGTCCGTGTTACAAAATGCTGTATATTCTTTGCTGAGATATGAGACTCTACACTGTGTCTTTGCTCACAGACAAGCTTGCTCATGTTTTTACGTTTCCATATGAATGTGATTTCTCTGATTATGTGCTTTCCAGGATTTTCACAGCATGTAAAAAAAGAAAAACTATTAGCAATTAAACTTTTGCTTAATTTTAGTTACATACTTGGCAGAGTCTAAGATATATTCAGCCAGAAGTCTGCATATATTCTTTTCTTTGGCAGAGAGAGAGGAAGTGAGTCTCAATATATACATCACTGTTTAACCAATACAGATTGCCACAGGAGTTATATCTCGTTTCCCCCCGCACCGCCTCCACCCCCCGCCACCTTTTTTGAAATAGGTCAGTTTCAGCAGACAGTCTCACTGATTCCAAAATTCATATATTTTAAAGCAGATTATAGCTTTGTTGGTGTTGTTCAGTCACAAAATCATGTCCGACTCTTTGCAACCCCGTGGACTGTAGCATGCCAGCCTCCTCTGTCCTCCACTGTCTCCCGGAGTTTGCTTAAATTCATGTCCATTGAGTCAGTGATGCCATCTCACCCAACCATCTCATCCTCTGTCGCCCCTTTCTCCTCCTGCCTTCAATTTTTCCCAGCATCAGGGTCTTTTCCAATGAGTAGGTTCTTCACGTCAGGTGGCCAAAGTGTTGGCGCTTCAGCATCAGTCCTTCCAATGAATATTCAGAGATGATTTCCTGTAGGATTGACTCATTTGATCTTGCAGTCTAAGGGACTCTAAAAAGTCTTCTCCAGCACTGCAGTTTGAAAGCATCTATTCTTCAGCACTCAGCTTTCTTTATAGTCCACCTCTCACATCCATACGTGACTGCTGGAAAAACCATAGCTTTGGCTAGATGGACTTTTATCAGCAAAGTGATGTGTCTTTTTTTTTTTTTTTTTTTTTACATACTGACATTCTGTCACAGCTTTTGTTCCAAGGAGCAAGCGTCTTTGATTTCGTGGCTGCCGTCACCTTCTGCAGTGATTTTGGAGCCAAGAAAATAAACTCTGTCACTGCTTCCACGAGATGATAAAGGCGTGGCATCAGCACGGTAGCCACCTGTGGTTATTTCGACCTGCTTACAGTAGACAGTGTTAGACACTGAACTCCTCAGCCAGCCTGGCCAAACTTCAAGCACCGGATAGCCACAGGTTGTTATGGCCCTGTATGGGACAGCACAGGCACAGAATATTCCATCATCTCAGAAAGTTCTATTGCATTGCACTTGTCCAGAATGAACACACATCATAAACAGAGTCCAAGGGGAACACTTTCTGTAGTAATTTGTGAAGTGTAGTGAAGGCGAAGGCGCAGCTCCCTGTATGTTTTACAGACCAGAACATCAAGCGCGCATCGGCACTTCAGTTTCCTCCGTTCTGTTTTCACGTAGCATGTAACACGTTTGAGTTTGTGGAGCTCCGTGCTTGCTGTGTTTCATTTGCATTTTTAGACAAAGGGAGGAAAGTGTGAGGATAGTAACGTGGATGATGGCCACTGTGTTTCTCTGGCTTAACACAGCAAGAGCTGACTCAAGTTCAGACACAGTGTGCTGGTTTGGGTGGAGTTATAAAGAATCCCGTGGACAGAGGAGCCCGGCAGTCTACAGTCCATAGGGTCACAGAGGATCAGACACGACTGAAGGGACTTGGCACAGACCACTGACATTTACTGCCCTTCACTGATACCTGAGGGAAAATGATTTAAAAGGCCAATCTTGATTTCCTATCTTTTGTTCCTAGTATTCTTTGGATTTCTAACCCTAGATTATCATACATAGATATACATATAAATATATATATATACATATATGAATGGAACAGGAACAGGAACGTCACTCAGTCATGTCCGACACTTTGCGATCCCATGGACTGTAGCCTACCAGGCTCCTCTGTCCACGGGATTTTCCAGGCAATAGTACTGGAGTGGACTGCCATTTCCTTCTCCTAAAATATATTATAAAATATACATATATATACACATAAAATACACACATATTTGACCCCTTTGAATAACACAAGTTTGAATGGGGTGGTTCTGCTTATGCGTGAATTGTTTGCAGTGCCCACAGATTCCTTGCAGTCACTGTGTGATGTGAAGTTGGTTGACTCCATGGGCGCAGAACTGTGCATCCAGAGGAACCACATGTTGGGAGGGGCAACTAGAGAAGATGAGATGCTTGGATGGCGTCACCGATTCAATGGACATGCGCGTGAGCAAGCTCTGGAAGCTGGTGATGGACAGGGAAGCCTGGCGTGCTGCAGTCCATGGGGTTGCAAAGACTTGCACACTACTGAGCAACTGAACTGAACTGACTATAAGTTATGCTCAAATTGTCAACTATGCAGTAGGTCAGTACCCCTAATACCAGCATTGTTCTGGAGTTGACTTTCTCTCTACATATATATGATACATGGAGCTTCAAAAGTGCTTAGAAATACTGTATTATGGGATTCTTTGTATAGGTGATCTAATATGATCAGTGATGTTGGATAATTTTCTGTTTCCCTATAGAAGGACGTCGTATGATCTTTTTCAGGACTTCCCTGGCAGCTCAGATGGTAAAGCATCTGCCCACAATGTGGGAGACCTGAGTTCAATCCTTGGGTTGTTGGGAAGATCCCCTGGAGACAGAAATGGCAACCCACTCCAGTACTCTTGCCTGGAAAATTCCGTGGATGGAGGAGCCTTCAGTCCATGGGGTCGCAAAGAGTCAGACACAGCTGAGCGACTTCACTTTCACTTTCTATAGATATGGAAAAGTTTGAGAGCTAAGTGGAGGACATTTAAAAGAAATCACTACCTTACACCACGTGGGCTTCCTTGATAGCTCAGTTAGTAAAGAATCCACCTGCAAATCAGGAGGCGCTGGTTCAGTTCCTGGGCCAGAAAGATCAGCTGGAGAAGGATAGGCTACCTACTCCAGTATTCTTGGACTTCCCCTGTGGCTCAGCTGGTAAAAAGTAGAATTCGTCCATTGCAGTCTAAAGTTCTGCGATACGGAAGACCTGGGTTTAATCCCTGGATTGGGAAGTTCCCCTGTGGGGAAGGGAAAGGCTACCTACTCCAGTATTCTGGCCTGGAGAAATTCATGGACTACAGTCCGTAGGGTCACTAAGAGTCGGGCATGACTAAGCCACTTTCACCTTACACCATATAGAAAAATTAACTCAAAATAGATCAAAAACCTAAATGTAAAAGTTAAAACTATGAAACTCTTAGAAGAAAGTGAAAGTGTTACTCGCTCATGTGTGTCCAACTCTTTGCGACCCCATGGACTGTAGCCTGCCAGGCTCCTCTGTCCGTGGGATTCTCCAGGCAAGAATACTGGGGTGATTAGTCATTCCCTTTTCCAGGGGATCTTCCCAACCCAGGAACTGAACTTGTGTCTCCCACACTGCAGGCAGATTCTTGACCATCTGAGCCTCCAGGGAAGCCCCCAAAGGCAGTTGTTGCTTATATGTGATAACTTAAAGCATACACAACAAAAGAAAAAAAAATGTACTTCATCAAAAAGGAAAACTTGTTCCTCAAAGAACACTTTTGATAAAGTGAAAAGACCAACACACAGGATGGGAGAATGTATTTGCAGATTGTATCTGATAAGGATGTAGCTGATAAAGAACTTTTGCAACTCAACAATAAAAACACAATCCAATTTTAAAAGAAGGAAAGGATTTAAATAGCTATGTCTCTAAAGAAGTTATGCATTGCACTGTTCAGTTGCTAAGTCTTGTCAGACACCCCGGGACCCCATGGACTGCAGCATGCCAGCCTCCTCTGTCCTCTGTCTCCTAGAGTTTGTTCAGATTCATGTCCATTGAATCGGTCCAAAGAAGATATACAAATGGTCAGTTAGCCATGAAAATACACGCAAAATCATTAGTGACTAGGGAAATACAAATCAAAGTAACAGTGAGATACCCCTTCACACCTACTTTGTCGTTGTTCAGTTGCTTAGTCATGTCCCACTCTTTGTGACCCCGTGGACTGCAGCACGCCAGGCTTCCCTGTCCTTCACCACCTCTTGGAGCTTGCTCAAACTCATGTGATGGAAAATCCCATAGGCTGCAATCCATGGGGTCACTGAGAGTTGGACACGACTCAGTGACTTCACTTTCACTTTTCACTTTCACGCATTGGAGAAGGAAATGGCAACCCACTCCGGTGTTCTTGCCTGGAGAATCCCAGGGACAGCGGAGCCTGGTGGGCTGCCATCTATGGGGCTGCACAGAGTCGGACACGACTGAAGTGACTTAGCAGCAGCAGGATGGCTAAAATAAAAAATAAAAATAAATCAAGTGTTGACAAAAACATGGGAAATTAAAACCCTTTTGGTGGGAATGTTAAAATGGTGCAGCCATAGTGGAAAAGAATTTGCCAGCTCCTCAAAAAGTGAAACATAGAGATATCATAAGACTCTGCAATTCCACTACTAAATATACACCCAAGATGACTGGAAGTATATAGTCACATGAAAACTTGAATTTGAATGTTCATAGGAGTAACATAGTTATAACCCCAAAGTGGAAACAACTCAAATGTCCATCAGCTGATGGATAGAAAAACAAAATAAAGCATATCTCTACCACAGAATGACATTCAGCCATAAAAAGCATGAAGTACTAATAGATGCTAAAACATCTAAGCATCATTCATCTGTGGATGAATTTTGGAAACATGCTAAGCGAAGGAAGCCTGGCACACAGGATCTCATGCTGTAAGATTCTGTGTGTATGAAACAGAGCAAGCAAATGCACAGAGACGGAAATGAAGCTAGTGCTTGCTAGGAGCTGGGGGATGGAAGGAATGGGGGTGACCTCTACTGGGGAGGGGGTTTCCCCTGGGGATTAGGAAATGTTCAGGTGGGGGTTGTGCAGCTTTGTGAATATTCTACAGTTAAACCATGCACATTTATTAAAGGATGGATTTTATGGTATATTATTATATCGCAATACAATATTTTAAAATAAATATATAATTCTTGGTTTTTCTTTTTAACACTTTATCTAATAATATGTAAGTTTCTTGAGTGTTGTCAGATCCGATGTTTTAGGCAACCTGAGGGGGAAAAAAAACTCAATAAGAGCAAGTGTCAGAGTGAAATGATAATCGCGAAATCAAGTCCCTGTTGTCATGTAGAAATGTAAGAAAGCGGCTCTTTTCACTTTAGCTAAAAGTATAAATTATAAGCGGAGTGTGTTATTTGTGAGCCAGAAAATTCAATTATAAAACAATGAAAAGTCTGAAAGACTCAAGTAGTAAGCATCTTTTTTAAAAGTCAAGACTGCATGTTCTATAATCTTTTAACGGCTGTATAAATAGAGGTCTGAACCACACAGGATGTCGGTATGTCTCTAAAGTTTTCAGTAAATGGAATGATTCTGAGTGCACTGGCAAACTACTAAGCACATTTATTTCCACGTGTTTGTCGCTCTCTTTGCATTTGTATTTAAATCTCTGGAGTCCCTTGGCAGAATCATCGCAGAGCTGCAGGTCTGGTGGCTTCATCTGATGGGCTGTGAAAAAAATCCAGCCTGGACAAGTTGCCTGCAGAAGTGTTTGCCACATGACAAATAAACAATAAAAGTATGGGTATAATATTTTTTTTTAATTCAGGTAGTTTGCAGAACAAAACAATTGCATGATGATTTGATTTTAATTTGCAAAAGCCTTCAGACTGTCTGCTAGGGTTTCCAGGTCATTGTCTAAACTTTATACAGAGCTTTTCAACTGGGCACTCAACCATGGTCTCCATGCCAAATTGAATGGGGACGCGATAAATCGAACTTTAAAATAAAATTCTTGCTAAGGCCTTATAATTGTTGTGCTAGAGAAGACTTCTGAGAGTCTCTTGGACAGCAAGGAGAGCAGACTAGTCCATTCTAAAGGAAATCAACCTTGAATGTTCACTGGAAGGACAGATGCTGTAGCTGAAGCTCCAGTACTTTGGTCACCTGATGTGAAGAGCCAACTGATTTGAAGACCCTTGATGCCGGAAAAGATTGAGGGAAGAAGGAGAAGGGGGTGACAGAGGATGAGATGGTTGGATGGCATCACCGACTCCATGGGCATGAGTTTGAGCAAGCTCTGGGAGATGGTGGACAGGGAGGCCAGGAGCTGCATCCATGGGGTGGGAAAGAGTTGGACAGGACTTAGCTGAGCGACAACAACAAGACCTTACAAGCCATGTGTAACTAAATAATATAATCATATGCAAGAATGAATCTCTCTGAGTCAAAATAAGCTAGCTCTTTCTAGGCTAAAAGTTTTATTTCAAGTAAGTACTGGCATATGTCTTACCGTATACTGGATGTGCAAAAGCAGTCAGAAATAAACACCTTTCTCCTGAGTCCAGGCACCATGATCTTCAAAGACCACTACTCGGTGCCTCTACGTACACGTGTCCCTATAGTTCACGCGCTATTATTGTGGAGACAATAGCCCAAAGGACAATGGAGTAAGTTAGCTGAGGCAAAGGTAGTAGCATTTGTGGTGACATAGGAAAAAAATGTAGCTAAATTTTTATAAGAACCATAGTTATTTGATTTGTAATCATTATGTTTTTGTCTTCTAATTCACTTAATTTGTAATGACCCCTTGTATAACTGTAAAATATAATTACAGAATAAGCCTACAAAATTAGTAATTTCCCCCTTTTTGTCTTCCTTACTCTTAAACCATCATTTTTTTTCAATGTTTCTGAAATCTAACGATCTGGTGACCATTCACAGGATAAGTTGCAATGAACCTTTTAGAAAGCATTATGTTTAAAGACCATTCAGTGGATTTCCATTAAAAATAACAAGAGAGAGGATCATTTACTAGGCATCCGGTTACTTCTTGTTGTAGAAGGTTGTTCCAACCACCTGACAGAATGTGCCTTAGAAGATTTATTTTATAATTTACATTTCAGGTTCATTGGAAAGAGATATTTCTATGTCTACTATATATTCATTGTATTGATAGCAGATATAATATCCATTTAAAACACTGTAATATATTTTAGACAGCATGTTAAAAAGAGGAGACGTTACTTTTCCTACAAAGGTCTGTATAACCAAAGATATGGTTTTTTCAGTAGCCATGTATGGATGTGAGAGTTGGACCATAACGAAGGCTGAGGGCAGAAGAATTGATGCCTTTGAACTGTGGTGTTGGAGAAGACTCTTGAGAGTCCCTTGGACTGCAAGGTAATCAAACCAGTCAATCTTAAAGGAAACTAACCCTGACTATTCATTGACATTGAAACAAAAGCTCCAACGATTTGGCCACCTGATTCAAAGAGCTGACTCATTGGAAAAGACCCTGATGCTGGGAAAGATTGAGGGCAGGAAGAGAAGGGGATGACAGAGGATGAGATGGTTGGATGGCATCACTGACTCCATGGGCATGAGTTTGAGCAAGCTCTGGGAGATGGTGGAGGACGGGTAAACCTGGAGTGCTTCAGTCCATGGGGTTGCAAAGAGTTGGGCATGACTGAGCAATGAAAAACAACAACGATATATTTTAATTATTTGCATCAATACACTAAGTGTTTTGTATTTATAATAACTGAGACTGCTCTTTTAATCTGCTGTTTTAAATATCTACTGTGACCTGATGTCTTAACTTTATGCAGAACATTTTAAATTTAAAGTCATGCTTGTATATTAAACAAAACTGAAGGGAATGGGGTGGGTGGCGGCAGGGAGGTTCGAGAGGGAGGGGACATACATATACCTAGACTGATTCAAGTTGATGTACGGCAGAAACCAACACGGTACTGTAAAGCAATTTTTCTTCAATTAAAAATAAACGAGTTTTAAACAACTGAAGGGAAAAGTAAAAGGTCTTGGCAAAGCTGTGATGGACCAGCAGAGACACTACAGATGACCAGCTGACAGAACTTTCAAAGACACTGAGATGTGAATCATAAAACAAAGGCTTTAAAGTGCATCCTCTTGTGTGGCTAAACCTACCTTCTACAGTAAGAAGTGACTGAAAACCAGTAGCTGATCTCGGGTTGTTTTTAACAGAAATCCACTGAATGGTCTTTTTAACTAATGCCTTTTTAAAGGTTGCATACAACTCACTCTGTCAGTGGTCACCAGGTCTTCAGATTTTAGAGACATTTAAAAAACACAGAAAGTTAAGTGAGAGGTGATCCTTGACTAAACATCAACGCAGTCATTTCCCAAGGTCCGCACCTGATTTATTTCATGCACATGAACCTCTGTAGCGTTTACGTTTCCTATCAATAGTAGGAAAGGGGCTTTCGTTTCATACTGCCTTCTTGCATGCCCATCATCTCCATCAGCGTGAGTGTAAACTGTTTAGGGGGCTCCAGAGTCAGCTCAAGCTGTGTTAATCGAAACCCATACCTCAAAGTGGGGCTTCGGGCCTGGGACTAGTCGGTAAATTCGTATGAACTCAATGGTCTCACCTTTGAAACGAGAGTGATCATGCTTCCGTTAGAAGACTGAGTAAGATGACACCTGTGAAAGTGGGACGTGGGAGTGTAAGTTTCAGCCAGCAGCCTTTCCCACTCCAGGAGGTAGGGTCTCAGCCCTGTATTCTTCTGGGTGCACCCAGTGGAATGCTTAGCACACACACTTCATGCGCTCAGTTGACAAATATTTATTAAAAACCTACTAGCTGACATAATGGGAAAAGCATAGGAGGAGCAAATCAGCAAATCTGGTCCAAGCCACTGAACAGCCATGTGACCTGGAAATCCTAAGAGCTTGCTCAGCCTTCAGTTTTCTCATCTGTAAAGTGGGTTATTAAAAACGAATAATGTTTGTTCGAAGAGGAGGGGAGGGAGGCAGAAAGGGAATAAGATAGAGGAGGATGGAAGAAAACAGTGACAAGATGGAAATAACTGCTTTAGGTAAACTCTGAGTCCAGGAAAGACGAAAACCACATGGTCTTCTTACCCGCTACGTGACCAAGGAGTAAATGAGGTCATCCATATACAACCGCATGTCCAAGTTAAGTTTCGCCTTTGGAAATGAAGGACGGAAACATGAGAGTTCATCTTTTCTGAAGGGAGTGGCACAACAGAGCCAACAAGCACCCTTGGGTATTCCAGGGTCAGCATCCAGGACAAGAGAAAAGGGTGGATGCAGCTGACCACGAGCACCTCAGGCCTGGGCTTGGAGAAGCACCTGGCAGAGAGCAAGTGCTCACAAATGCCAATTATAATGGAAGCAATAATAATTAGATATCAGTTATCATTAGTATCACTAGTGTCCCTGCGTACTGGCTGGTGTACACAAACACTATTATTCTGCTGTTAAGTAAATGCACACAAAGAAGTGGGAAATACATTATACTGTACGTTTCCCTTTTATATAGGCAATAAGACTTCTCCTGGAAATGAAGTTTGATTTAGAAGAAGCTTAGAACTTGACAGCAAAGAATTGAATGAAAGATGGTTATCAAAAAAGCAAAGAAATAAGTTACAATTTTGTAAAGTGAGCAGCAGATCTAGTGAAGTAATCAGAAGCAGAAGAATGGTGATAAACATCTGGGGCGAAAATGTAATAATCAAGTTTTTTTTTTCTTTAATGCTGTAATTAGCTGAGCAGCCAATTTCATGTTTAGGAGAAAATAACTGGAAATGAGTTGTCAGTAATCCCCAATGTGTGGAGGTGCATTGTTGTTCAGCTGCTCAGTCTTATCCAACTCTTAGCAAGTCCCTGGGCTATAGTCTACCAGGCTCCTCTGCCCATGGGATTTCCCAGGCAAGAATTCTGCAGTGAGGTGCCATGGAGACACGTGTGTGTAATGTTTTAGCGGCTCCTGTGAGTGGCCCAGGGACCCAGTGGGGGATTGGCCAGCCTTCAGATTAATCTTAACTCTAGGCTTTGAGACACTGTAAGAAGATGAAATTAAATCCCAGTTCCACTCCAATTATACGAAAGATGAAAAACCTCTGCCACAGGGCTCTGTTGCTGTACTAACTGTACTGGGAAACAACTTACATGTCTTCACCCTTTTGATAAAGAATCATTTCCGAGAAGTATCATGGGATTAAACTCAGTACATTTTATTCTAGGATCAAATTATTCTAGGATTTGCGTTTTATGTGCAAAATTATAGCAGTAATGTTCAGTACATTGCTTTTAACCAATTTATGCAATTAAGTAGAAAATAATTCTACAAGGATGAAGTAGACGTGAGACAAAAATGATACCGCTTATGAGACAATTTTAGAACTCACTTTTCAGCCCACTGCAAGTATAGTTTAATCCGACTATTTGTGACCCCATGGACTGTAGCCCGCCAGGTTCCTCTGTCAGTGGCATTCTCCAGGCGAGAATACTGGAGCGGGTAGTCATTCCCTTCTCCAGGAGATCTTCCCAACCCGGGGGTCGAGCCTGGGTCTCCTGCATTCCAGCTTTACTGTCTGAGCCACCAGGGAAGCCCATAGTTGAATCAAAGTGAGCAACTACAGAGGGAAAAGGAAGGCGCAAGCGAGCTGGGTGATCTGGCGGCTCTGGAATCCACTTTGGATCCGAATCTCCACGTGTTTTCAATGAGAAGACAGAACTTGCTGATCTTTAGGAAAAGACCTGTCGGGTGTTGTATTTCATGATCTATCCTAATATACATATGTGTGTGTGTATATATATATATATGTATATATATATATATATATAATTAGCTGGAAATTGTGCTCAGAAACCTATACACAAGGTTATTCATGTGGCCTGCTCTCCGTATTCTTTCCTTCACACTGTTTGTATCTTTGGAGCAAATTTCTTCAGTGGAAGGGGAGAAACTAGGGGAGAGGGGCCCATCCTTTCCCGGAGCCTTGAGAGAAAAGCAGAGCTCCGCGTCTTGGGGGACGCAGAGTCGGGACTTGGCTCCCTGCGTGGGCAGGTCCCACGGCGCAGCTTCCTCTGGACCAGCGCTCGGACCCTGGGAAATCAGCCTCCTGTGTCCCCGCGGAGAGACGAAGCTGCAGAAGGGGCGCTGCGGGAGACCTGCCCCGGGCACGTCGGCTCCCGCCCGGGTGCCTGCTGCGTCCCCAGGCGCGGCCAGGCCCGCTGAGGCCGCGGCCCGAGTCCTGTGCTGAGGGCGGTGATGGCTGGACTGGCCGTGATCCCGGGAGCCCGTCGTGCCCCTGAGAGGGGCTGAGGGTGGCCCTCCTGCCTCTTCAAGGCTCCGTGTTTCCCTCTCTCCCGTCTCTTCTCCCACAAACCCCCTCCACCCCGCTTCTTTCCCTTTACTGCCTTTCGAAACATGAAACCCTATCGTTCCCTGGTTTAAATCACTGTTTATCAGCCGTTCTTCCAAATTACTAGGTGAAGAACAGCTCTGAAGCTTATTTGATAATGAAGACTAGACACCCTGCTTTTTGTGCTGTATTTTAAGGAAAAGAGTGATTCTAATAGCAGTGTTTCTGAGTGACGGTAGAATGACATTTAGAGAGAGAAGTCTGCTGACAAAGACTTGTTTAAACACGGGGAGCTTTTTCTTCAGATGCCCAGCTATGGGATCCTTTCAAAGACCTTATTTCCCCAGGGCGACTGTTTATTTTATGAGTCTTATAAGTAAGTGGCATTAAGTACTTTAAAGTTGATACCTTGTAATTATTATTTTGTAACATGGTCAGAGTCAGGACCCTATTAGCATGAAATAATCATTGCTACTAAGTGATCTCATTAAGAGTGCTATTTTTCATGAGGATGCTGGCCACTTTTAACAAAGCACAGAAAAATTCAGACCTGCTATCCCCAGGTCTATGTCAGGTCAATGCCTCCTGATTTCCTCTGAGTGGAGGACACAAGTACCTCTTCAGAGAAGTTCAGTAGAAAAGGAAAAATGGTTTTAGGAATTCATTTCTGCTTTGCCCTATCCTCAACGGAGTCACCTCCAGAGGGGAGGGTGGAGGAGGTAGGGTGTGGCTGTCTCTCTCTGCTTGTTGTTTAATATCTAAGATAGATGCAGAACAGTTCCAAGACATGGATTTGGACTTTTCCCCTAATACTCCCAACTTACGGGTAAACAGTAAAACCAAAACCACACAAGTATTTGCAATGAGATTTCTCTTTTTCCCACTGAGGGATATTTATTTTTTAATTTTAGCTTTGAAAAAAGTGAAAGTGTTAGTTGCTCAATAGTGTCTTGACTCTTTGTGACCCCATGGACTGTAGCCTGCCAGGCTCCTCTGTCCATGGGATTTCCCAAGCAAGAATACTGGATTGGGTATCCAGTATTGGGTATCCAGCCACTTTCTCTTCCAGGGGCTCTTCCCAACCCAGGGATCAAAGCCCAGTCTCCCACTGCAGGCAGGTTCTTTATTGTCTGAGCCACCAGGGAAGCCCCAATTTAAACTTTATTGTAATATAACTAACAAGTAAATTTGTAAAATATTTATAGTATACATCGTGATGATTTCATATTAAAATTATTTGTAAGAAAATAAAGAGAATTTTTTTAAAGCTTACTGACCATGGATACATACTGTTTTATTGAAAAACATAGCACAGCTCCAGCATCCTTTACTGACTTAGAAACAGAAATACCAACACTGATTATCATATGCTCACTGTTCTCAGAGACCAAAGACACTGATAGCCATGGCCTTCTGCCATGGTGCAGCTGTGTGTATAAGTGACATCGCTTTCAAACTTTATTTCCCCCTCTTGAAGCTGATTCTCATTAATAATGGCTTTAAGGAAACAAGCCTTCTAAGATGGCTGTGAACGGCAGTTGCCTATTATACTCACCACAAACTGCCCAATCCTTTTGTTTGAACACAGTTAGCCTTTATAGGACTTCAGATATTGTTCAAATATTCAAAGAACTAAGTATGTCTGTCTATATAAACTCTTTTATTGCTTGGGGTTCTGTTCAATTTTAAACACAAACATTATTGAAATAAAAATCTACTTTTTATAATATTTCTAGATAATATTCAAGATACAAGCTCTTTGTGAGAAGCTTATTTATTGTGTCCCAGACATTCTAATTCTAGATGGATTACATGATTTGCGGTAAGATAGGTGTTCAGATGGAAGTGACATATTTCTATTCTTGACTCCAAAAGGGTGAGCAACTAAGTGTTTTACATGTTTTATCTAATTAATTCCTAAAACAACACAATGAATAAGATCTCCTTGTTACTGCCATTCTGAAGGTGAGAAAACTGAAGCTTTAGAAGGTTAAATGACTTGTCCAAGTCCACATTGTAAGTGAAGTGGAGTTGCAGCTCTCTGAATCTAAAATCCATGTGCTTAGCCACCAAAAAAATAATAAGATACACACACGTATGTATATAAAGTATGTTTTGATTGTCCATACCTATAAGAACTGTTATGTTAAAATTTAAATATATATTTTCAAAAAACTACCTTTAAAGCAGTTTTCTCCAGCAGCACACTGGTTAGTATCAACATCAGGCCTAGTAGGTCTTCATTGCTCTGTACGAGGCAAAAGATTGTTCTAGTTCATTCTCTGGGGAGATGTTTCCAATCTGTGCTTCAAAAACATTGGAGGTTCAGTTTTATCGTCACTTATGCTATCTTCCTGGCACTAGGTTACAACTTGACTAAACTCTAGTGCCTTCGGCAACCTTGGTATGTACATTAAATTATGTATCTCACTAGTTGCACATGTTTGGGCTATGCTAAATCATGAAAATGAAGCAAATGATTGTAGAAGAATTATTGTCTGTGTTTTCTTACTTCTAGTCAATTATAACTATGCTCATATCAATATGGAGAGCATGTATAGTCATTAGTATTTCTGCACTTCTAAGTACAGCAGCATTGTAAACTCTCAGGAATACTTTACTATGATGAATTAGATGATATTCTGTCACTGAAAGGAAGTTATCCAAAACTTTAATAAGCCCATAATTAATCATTGAAATTCATTTAAATTTAAGCAAATTAGCATCATATGTGTATGATCACTCGTGTCTGACTCCCTGAGACCCTATGGACTGACTGTAACCCACCAGGCTCCTCTGTCCATGGGAGTGGCTTGCCATTTCCTTCTCAAATTAGCATCTATGGTGGAGGAAAAAGAAAACTAAACACTAAAGATCAAAATTGTGATTATCCTTTAAGAAAAAAAACCTGTGAGTTCTCACATTTTTATTTAAAATAAAAACAAAGTATATACTTGGCTTAGGTAAAGGAAAGCTGTTCATGGGGGCCTTCTGTGTGTGAAATAAAGTTCCTCCCTTAGATTTTTGTCTGATGAGACAACATCAGGTGCCCTTCTTATCGAGAGTTTGGTTCCCCCACCTTGTTAGAGGTTAAGCTACCTGAATAGAGTCCAAAGGTGGACCCTGCCAGTCTACCTACCCAAGACTGTGTGAAATGCATTCCTTCAACCTAACGTACAAACTCCCTGGGAATGAAGGTCTAAAGTACATTGTTTGACTTGTCAAAGATGCAATAGGCTTCCCTGGTGATTCAGTGGTAAAGAATCCACCTGCAATGCAGGAGATGTGGGTTTGATCCCTGGGTCAGGAAGATCCCCTTGAGTAGGAAATGGCAACCTACTCTAGTATTCTAGCCTGGATAATCCCATAGATAGAGGAGCCTGTTGGGTTATAGTCCACAGGGTCACAAAAAGAGTCAGACATGACTTAGTGACTAAACAATAAAGATGCAAGACAACATAACATTGATACTAGATATGTTTCCAACAACTCTGACTTGTCTTGGTTACCTAAAATTCAATATAGTTTCATATATTGTTCACAGAAACATTTCATTGATAATCAACTTAAAGACTATTCATATTTCTCTCAAATTATAACAATAGGTCTTTTTCTTTTGTAAAATGATTTGCATATTAAAAGTAGTTGTTATACATGGATACATACATTTAATACACATATAAGAAATGAATGGACATTTCCTAATGTGATTTAATTTTGGTAACTTTCCCACAAGAATAAAAGAAAATCATCAGAGGATACATAACTCTATGTAATGTAGTTCATATTTCAAATAGCATCTCTTCAAAGGTTATTTTCTTACAGATGCTGGCAGTAGAAACGAAATGCTCAGAGTCCCTTAGTGTTCTAACCTGAAGGAAAGAGCATTTGAGAATTTTTAGTACTCCTGCCAAGTTGATGTATTAATTAAGACTCTTTGGGGGCACAGATGACAGAACCAGTACTACTGATTACCCATGGCTGCCTAACAAAAGACCCCCACATCCTGGCACTTTGAAGGGGCACACACTTCCTGTCTCTGGGTTCCTGTGGGTGAGGAGATGGGGTAGAGCTCTACCGGGTCCTCTGGCTCTAGGCCTCTCACAACCTCTCCTGCCCTTCCTTCACTCCCCGGGCACACTGCCAGGCTGGCCTCTCATCCCTTCTGCTGCATTCCATCCATCAGAGCAAGTCACCCATGAGGGGAGGGGGCGACACAGGTGTGACCCTCCTCGCCCCGCCCCAGGAGGCGGGAGCCACTGCCGTCACCATGGAAGCACTTGCCACACTGACTCTGGAAAGCATAAAAGCAGGAAAGGTGACTGTGTTAAGGAGACTTGGGGCCCCTCATGAAACGTGGGCTTGAAGACAGCACTGCCATCCCCGGGTGAACAGTCGAGGAAGCGTGGTCTCCTGTGAGCGAGCACCCAGGGCTCTGTGCACAGAAATGGTGCCCACCAATTATGGCTGCGCATCTGCCCGCTTTCCCCAGGGAGGTGCTCCCGGCTGTGTGACACTTGCAGGAGGTCAGCCTACAGCCTCAGAGACAACTGTGAACTAAAGCTCAAATTTGCGCCTCAGACAGGAGGCTAAAGATGGCGTCTGCAAAGAAACCAAAGGCAGTCGTAAACTGTAACCCAAGGCCTTCCAGGGCCAACCGGAAGCTGAATGCGAAGTGCTTCCGGTCCATCCGCTCTGTCCGCCATGGCCCAGGGGTGGACGTGGATGTGGGGCCCCACAAGGCCACCCCCAACCCGTCGGAGCTCCCCGCAACATCTCCGCCAGACTTGTTGCCCTCAGCTGCAGTCTTCCAAATCCTTGAAAATTCCTCAGGACGCCAGTCCTTTCTTGCTTTTCACTTGCCGATTTTGACCACATCAATGTCAGGACTTAAATTCGGATAATTCCTCCTAATCGTTCCAATGCAGTCGAGGTCTCTACATGAACTGCAGCTCTCATCCTCCACCGCCTCAGTCAGCGTCTTTCCCTTCACTGAACAAAAGCCCTGTTTCCGCGGCTTCCAACTCTGCACAGTGCCCGCACGCCTCCCGCCCACCCGGGCCTTCCTTCTGTCAAGTCGACTCCCTCTTCAGATGGCTCCCGCAGAAGCCTGTCAGTCAGGGAGGACCAGGAAGCCAGATCCCAGCAACCCCACGTCTCACACACTCCCCTTCAACACCGTCCAGAAAACTTCAGGACTGTGAGTAGCAAATGAACGCTAAGGAAAGAGTAAGTCTCAGGGTTTGAGCTGGAAACGTGAGGCATTTCTGAATCAACAGGTGGTGTTTCTCTTTGCCCATTTAGTGTCAGAGAAGGTAAATACTAAAAAGCAGACATTTGAAGGGGAAATGTTTCTCATACACCAATAAAAGTGTAAAGAAATTAGATTTGAGAGGGGGTCAGAATCAGTTTGTAAGTGTGCCAGTAGGAAAGTGAGTAAAAAGGTGCCTTCAATGGGGAATATTTGAGGTCCGTTTAATATTTTAGGAGTTTTTAGTTGCCTATTTTGGATTTGTTGTTTCTTGCTTCCCTTGTGGCTGAGACAGTAAAGCGTCTGCCTGCAATGCAGGAGACCTGGGTTCAATCCCTGGGTGGAGAAGATCCCCTGGAGAAGGAAATGGCAACCCACTCCAGTACTCTTGCCTGGAAAATCCCATGGACAGAAGAGCCTGGTAAGCTACAGTCTATGGGGTCACAAAGAGTGGAACACGACTGAGCGACTTCACTTCACTTCACTTCAATGACTTTATAATTTAAGAATTTCTTCACTGTAAGAAATAGTCCATGAATGATGATGGTGATATGGTTGATAAAGATTATGGTGACAAGAATCATGGTACGTAGTGGTGAGGTGATAATGATGAGATGATGGTGGTGGTGGTGATAGTGGTGATAAAAGTGGTGGTGTTTGGTGATAGTGACAATGATAGGTGTGTGTTAACTGAGCACTTTGTTTGTGCCAAATTTAGTTCTCACGTGTATTACCTCTAATGTGCGTTAACTCACTTGATTCTCATAGCAGCTTTAACAGGTTGGTGCTATTACTATCCTCACTTTACCTATGAGGACACTGGGGCAGCAGCGCTGGGGACTTGCTCAAAGCACACAGTGCTAATGGCATGCATGAGAAGTCCTAACCTGCATTGAGCCACACTCGTCGCCGGCACTATGCTAAAGAACCTGCCCGCCAACGTGGGAGAAGTATGAGAGAGATGCTGGCTCGATCCCTGGATGGGGAAGATCCCCTGGAGGAGGAAGTGGCAACCCACTCCAGTATGCTCTCCTGGAGAATCCCATGGGCAGAGGAGCCTGGTGGGCGACAGTCCATGGGGTCTCAAAGAGTCAGACACGACCGAGTGACTGAGCGCTCACACACTTCTGCCTCCCCAGCGGTCCCTCAGGATAATGTAATTCTATTTCCCAATTGTGGTGCCTCTTCACAGGTGGGTCAAACCACACACACACACACACACACACACACACACACACACACACACACCCCTTCGCAAAAGTGAAGAGGGCACTCAGATTTCAACACTGGATTTCTGAACCTCTGTGCCCTGTGCCCCTCCTCTACATCTGTTTCTGGGGTGAGATTTGCTCCTTTCCGGATAACTGCGCCTCATCCCTGCCTTTGTAGAGCTGTTGGTAGCAGTTGCTGTGAACAGTTTGCTTCCACAACCCACGTATTTAACTACTTCCTTTGGCACAGACAAGAAAACATAAGTATTTCTGTCATGTCCTTGACTTCGAAACAACAGTGGTGGTGTTAGCAGAACCAGAGACTCTGAAGTTCATTGGAAGAAAAATATCTGAAAGGGGAAAAAGAATACAACCCTTACAGTTCCAGCAGGGAGGGAGTACACATTCATGCTATGATGTTAGAAACCGCATGAAAAAGTCGGAGTGCAGAACCCAAACCACTTTCCTCAAGGCTTAGGTAGTCTAGCACTTATTATTTTCTAATGGTTTGTGTATCCATTTTCAGGGCAGGAGCCATCTCAGCACTTCTATGTTCTAAGTACCTAACCAGTATAAATAATAAAAGGAAAACTGACAATTAAATGCTAGTGGGCCTTTTTGGAGCAAAAGATTCATATTTAAGTAGGAGGAGCTAGGGTATTTTCTGTGGGTGTCTGGCATTTCTTTTACTCATTTTCCATTGGGTTTTTGATGTCTTCCATAGCAGGGAGAAGGCAATGGCACCCCACTCCAGTACTCTTGCCTGGAAAATCCCATGGATGGAGAAGCTTGGTGGGCTGCAGTCCATGGGGTCGTGAAGAGTCAGACATGACTGAGAGACTTCCCTTTCACTTTTCACTTTCATGCACTGAAGAAGGAAATGGCAACCCACTCCAGTGTTCTTGCGTGGAGAATCCCAGGGATGGGGGAGCCTGGTGGGCTGCCGTCTGTGGGGTCGCACAGAGTCAGATACGACTGAAGTGACTTAGCAACAACAGCATAGCAGATTTGGGAGAAGGCAATGGCACCCCACTCCAGTACTCTTGCTTGGAAAACCCCGTGGATGGAGGAGCCTGGTAGGCTGCAGTCCATGGGGTCACTAAGAGTCAGACACGACTGAGAACTTCACTTTCATGCACTGGAGAAGGAAATGGCAACCCACTCCAGTGTTCTTGCCTGGAGAATCCCAGGGACAGGGGAGCCTGGTAGGCTGCCGTCTGTGGGGTTGCACAGAGTCGGACACGACTGAAGCGACTTAGCAGCAGCAGCATAGCAGATTTGTGGTTTTTTAATATTCTAGATACTTGTTCTTTCCTATTTATATTTATATTCATAAGTATTTTCTTGCTGCTGTGAGTTGTCTCATTTTAATTATAAATTATTCCTGTTGATGAACAGAATTTTTTAATTTTAAAGGTCTCGCTTCTGTAACAATTATTTTTATGATTTGTTCTTACAGATCTTAAAGGTATACTCTCCCAAATTTTCTTCTAAGCATTTTAAAGCTGTCTTTTTGTGTTAAGGGCTTTTCCCGATCTGAACTGATTTTTATATGTGGCATAAGTCAGGGGGGCTAATTTTATTCGTTGTGAAAAGTCAGTTGTACATGCACTTACAAGGCCCTTCGTGTGGTATTTCTGATATTAAAGGAAATGCCAGGAAAGGACATAGGAAAAATTGTAAGCCAGTCCCATCTATAAATACAGAAGCAATAATTCTTTAAAGAATAGCATATTGGACTGACTGAATTTTTAAAAAATTAAGACCAAGTTGCGTGGACATTTGAACATTGTTCAGCTGACAAATGTCGATGTAATCTACCATATCCTCTAGCGAAGGAGAAAGGCCCAGTGATCATCATAATGGATGTGGGAAAGTATTCAGTAAATTTTGTTTACTGTTTATTTTTTAAAAAAACTTTGAAAACTCTAATTTTTAACAACCACTTCAAGCCGTCATGATCTTATCTTAGTTCTTATGCAGTTATTTTCAACATACTATTTTAATACTGTCCTGAAATCAAGTTAAATGATCAGAAACTTGGCTTTCTGGCCCCCGTGTGACTTTGTTTCCTTTATGGATTGCACTCTTGAGATGTATGATTGCGTTGCTTTGAGAGGATGCTTGTTATCCTGTGTGCTTTAGGGATGTTATTGAGTGTAAGTTTGCGTTTTGAACACAGCTGTCCAGGCCTATCCATTTTCTTCTAGCAAATGGTCTTTTTTCAATCATGTGCACACTTACATGCACAAATCATGTGAGCTTAGTGTACATTTTCCTCATGACTTCACTTGCCTGGGAGCTCAAACATATGTTGATCCCATAGCTGCTTTCTTTCAAAGTAAAGTAGAGCAGATAATTTGATGTTGTGGGCCCCAGCTTTAATTTAATGTTCTTGAATTTACTTCCTAAGGTCCCAGTTTCTTCTCTATTAATTTATGATGAGCTGTTTTACTGGGTCTGCCTTAAACTCATGTTTATGAAGCAGCATTTAGAGAATAAGTCTGAGACGAGTCACCTAACTAGTCTCCTCGGCCTGTTCTTGTTCTTCTCTCAGCCAGACGTTCAATGTCTAGATCATTTCTTTTTTTGCTTCCCTGGTGGCTCAGTCAGTAAAGAATCTGCCTGCAATGGGGAACACCTGGCTTTGATCCTGGGACTGGGAAGATTCCGGGAGATTCCTTTTGTGCTTATGATTTTCTGCCTTGCTTTTCGATGTTTCCTGGCCTTCTAAACAAACTGCAAAGACTCGAGTACAAGGATCGGTTCTAATTTACCCCTTGGAGCTGAGAGGCATGTACCAAGTCACTAAGTTAGAAGCACTGTATGAGTGCATGCCCCTAATCTTATGTTGGACTGTGTTGAAACAGCTGCAAAGAGATTTTCATGTAATAAACAAAAACCTCAAAGTTGTAAAAATATTTATAAAGAACTAGAAAGGGATCAATGTTGTTTTAACCAATAAGCTAAGCCTGAGTTTTAACATTATTTGACTGAATTCTATATTGTGAATTAAATACACTTATGGGGAAGTAGGGAGAAGGAAATGGCAACCCACTCCAATATTCTTGCTTGGAGAATCCTGTGGGCAGAGGAGCCTGGAGGGCTGCTATCTATAAGGTCGCACAGAGTTGGACATGACTGAAGCGACTTAGCATGCATGCATGCATTGGAGAAGGAAATGGCAACCCACTCCAGTATTCTTGCGTGGAGAGTCCCAGGGACAGAGGAGCCTGATGGGCCGCCGTCTATGTGGTCGCACAGAGTCAGAAACGACTAAAGCAACTTAGCAGCAGCAGCAGCATGGGGAAGTAGTGGTTTACTGGGAATGAAGTAAGTTTTCTAATCATATCTATATCAGGCATTTATTAAGTCAAGAAAATTGTAAAAATACTATTAGCTTTGAAAGGATATGAGTTAGCTATTCCAAACTGACAGTTTTCTACTAAAGGAAGCATTTTAAGGAATTACAAATTAAAAAGTGCAAAGACCTGAGTTTTGTACAGTGAAAATCAATACAACTAAAGTACAGCTAAAAGTGAAAAAAGAAATCTTGGAAAAACATCTGTGATAAATGCGATGGTTAAGGGTCAGTATATACACACATTATATAAGTAATTAAACATAAAGTATGTGTGTAAAGAAAATTCAAAGACACTTTATGAAAAGAAACCATGATGTGAACTTTCCCACAACTTTAAGTGCCTGATGTCAAGAGATTATTATTGAGCTCATCATTTGGGAAAAATTATTAAATTGGCTCATGTATAAATAAAAGATAATTAAAATACTGATGAACTACTATTTGCATCCTGTAGAACTAGCAAAAGCTATTCTAAAATGAAAATGAATACTGAAGAGGTTGCAAGGGAATAGTTATCCTGAAAAATTCCCAATAATATTGTAAATCAGAATAATATTTTTAAATAAAAACATTTGTACCCTTTAGGTCAGGAATCTCACTACAAACTTACCAAAAATAAATGACTCAAAGTACTAAAAAGGGAATACTGGTCCACAATCCCTTGAACAAACTCTGGGCAGAACGTGCTTCAGAATTCAGACTTTTTTTTTTTAAAGATGTTATATGCATCGGCTGTATGTTGTGTAACACCCCACGGATATGAAGTGACATCTTACACTGAAATATATTGGTGTCTGTCTGTGGAACATGTCAGCAAGATAATGACTCACAATGAATTTTGAGTGTAAACTTAAGGGGAAAAAAACAGATTTTGCTTTCAAGCTTGTAAAAAAAAGTTTAGGTTTGTGCTTTTTTATTTCATAAGTATGTGTAAGACCTCATATCGAAATGACATTATTAATATCAGTACTCTTTCTGACACAAATAACACAAACTATGAAACCATTTAAAGTGAGATATCATGGGAAAATTGTTAGAGTAATTTGATGAAATACTAAGAAGACTAAAATTAAGGAAACTATGTACCAATATGCAAAACTGTTTTTAAAATGTTTAAAAACTGGCTCAGTCTTTACTTTGAGATCTTTAATTATAGTTGATGTGAAAATGCAAGCTTGCCTGCCTCATCTGTTCCAATGAGTTCGCGCTATAAGAATTGGATGAATTTGGGGTGCTTTTTTCTATAGACATTACTATTTATAAACATGGATTATGTCAGAAATTTGTAATGAATCTGCTGCTGCTGCTGCTGCTGCTAAGTCGCTTCAGTCGTGTCCGACTCTGTGCGACCCCATAGATAGCAGCCCACCAGGCTCCCCTGTCCCTGGGATTCTCCAGGCAAGAACACTGGAGTGGGTTGCCATCAGTCTTATATTATTTCTGCCATTTTCCTGAGAGACTGTAAAACCATTTTTTGAAAATACTCGTTTCAAATAGATTACCCTTAACTCTCCGTTTTACTCTATAGACAATATTGCATGCAAGCATGCTAAATCACTTCAGTCGTGTCTAACTCTTCGCCACCCTGTGGACTGTAACCTGCCAGGCTCCTCTGTCCATGGGAGTCTCCAGGCAAGAATGCTGGAGTGGATTGTCATATCTTCCTCCAGGGGGTCTTCCCAACCCAGTGATGGAACCCACTTCTCTTAAGTCTCCTGCCTTGGAAGGCAGATTCTTTACCACTAGCAGCACCTGCCAGTATTCAGTTCAGTTCAGTCTCTCAGTCGTGTCCCACTCTTTGCCACCCCATGGACTACAGCACGCCAGGCCTCCCTGTCCTTCACCAACTCCCGGAGTTTACTCAAACTCATGTCCATCGAGTCGATGGTGCAATCCAACCATCTCATCCTCTGTCATCCCCTTCTCCTCCTGCCTTCAGTCTTTCCCAGCATCAGGGTCTTTTCCAATGAGTCAGTTCTTCACATCAGGTGGCCAAAGTATTGGAGTTTCAGCTTCAGCATCAGTCCTTCCAATGACTATTCAGGACTGAGTTCCTTTAGGATGGACTGGTTGGATCTCCTTGCAGTCCAGGGGACTCTCAAGAGTCTTCTCCAACACCACAGTTCAAAAGCGTTAATTCTTCAGCACTCAGCTTTCTTTATGGTCCAACTCTCACATCCATCCATGACTACTGGAAAAACCGTAGCTTTGACCAGATGGACCTTTGTTGGTAAAGGAATATCTCTGCTTTCTAATATGCTGTCTAGCTTAGTCATAGCTTTTCTTTCAAGGAGCAGTATCTTTTAATTTCATTGCTGCAGTCACCATCTGTAGTGATTTTGGAGCCCAAGAAAATAAATTCTGTCACTATTTCCATTATTTCCTCATTTGCCATGAAGTGATGGGACCAGATGCCATGATCTTAGTTTTCTGAATGTTGAGTTTTAAGCCAGCCTTTTCACTTTCTTCTTTCACTTTCATCAAGAGGCTCTTCAATTTCTCTTTGCTTTCTACCAAAAGGGTGGTGTCATCTGCATATCTGAGGTTATTGATATTTCTCCCAGCAATCCTGATTCCAGCTTGTGCTTCATCCAGCCCGGCATTTCTCATGATGTATCTGCATATAAGTTAAGTAAGCAGAGTGACAATATACAGCCTTGATGTACTCCATTCACAATTTGAAACCAATCCTTTGATCCATGTCTGGTTCCAACTATTGCTTCTTGACCTACATATAGATTTCTCAGGAAATTCTTCCCATCTCTTTCAGAATTTTCCACAGTTTGTTGTGATCCACACAGTCAAAGGCTTTGGCATAGTCAATAAAGCAGAAGTAGATGTTTTTCTGGAACTCTCTTGCTTTTTCTATGATCCAGCGGATGTTGGCAGTTTGATCTCTAGTTCCTCTGCCTTTTCTAAATACAGCTTAAACCTCTGAAATTTCTCAGTTCACATACTGTTGAACCTTAGCTTGGAAGTTTGAGCATTACTTTGCTAGTGTGTGAGATGAGTGCAATTGTGTGGTAGTTTGAACATTCTTTGGTATTGCCTGTCTCTGGGATTGGGATGAAAACTGACCTTTTCCAGTTCTGTGGAAACTGCTGAGTTAAGGAACCTGGAGGTGTAGGGAAATGATAAGTCACCACCTGAGAGTCTCAGTCAACTCTTTGGTTCCATATGCTCACCCCCATTTGCTTGTGTTTGCATAAACGCAGGCAATACTGCCTCTGCAGTTTGCCCATGTCCTAGGCGGAATGTTCATCAGAATAAAAATAAAGTTGACCTAATCACGTGGAACCTCTATTTTCTCATCTATAAATGAAGATAATGAGTAATGTTCTTGTTGAAGATAAACTAGGCAGTCAGAGCATCTCCATTTGAATCGCAGCTTTTCACTTCCTTAGCTCTGCAATCAATGCTAATTTAGTAAGTGGCCTCTGCTGTGTTGTTTACTGTGTTAAAACCATGTAATAACCTGGAGAGCCTGCCATGTGACAATGTCTACGCTACTTGCAAGAGCACATCGCTCCCACTTATGAGATCAGAAGTTGAGGCTCACGCACACAGACTACATGATAATGCTGGATCTCTTCTAGCCCTCCCCACTTGACAGTGCAGGCAGAGCATTGACATGGGGACAGCCTTGGGTGGAAATCAAAGACGAGCAGGAGAGATGCTTTCAGAACAGTCCTCAAAGTAGAACGTGAGGAATGTGATCTGGTGAGTAGTATGGTACCAATGCCAACTTCTTTAAGAACCTGTGAAGTGTTAGCAGTAGAGCCAACAGGTGATAGGACATGGGAACCCTGGCACCTTATTTCTGTAGTTCTGTACAACTGAAAAGACTGCAAAATGGAAACATTTTTAAAAGTGACATATCCGGGAGCATTTATGAAACAGGTCCACTGGAATATCATGGACTTTATTCCTAGTGCCCAGGGTAGAAATTGGCACTTTGTTGGTACACAGTTACTAGTGAATGAATGAATGATTCACTCACCTCAGTAATAATGAATGACAGCTAAGACACAGGCTCATCACTGGGTTCCAGAATAGCTCACTAGGAAGTGTTTTCCTGTATAAAAAGTTAAGGTGACATCAGAGCAGGTATTAATTGAACACCTCTTGGTAAGTGTGGGACACTCAGGGTGCATTTTCTGATTTATTCTCAGTCCAAGCAGGCAGTGCTGAGTTTCAGCTGTCCGTCCGTGTCCTGGGATGGTGAGCCTACACTTGCGCCGCGCTGCAAGGTGTGTGTGTTGGGATCTGGGATGGCACAGAGGGGCGAGACAAGCGGTGCTGGAAGCAGGGTGCGTAGGAGCCAGTTGTCCACACAGGGGGCCCTGTTCAGGGAACTGTCCTGCTGAACTGAATGCAGGCCAGTGGGCAGAGATCGAAGTCTAATCTGCCTTGGTCATCGTGTGAGATAGACGCTGATCCATTTGCTCATAAGCTTGTCTCAAAATACATAGTCAGAAGCTAGAGGCCAGGTGCAGTGGTCTTGTGCCTCTGTGAGGACTGCTTGATTTAGCTGGATGGACGTAATTGGTTCTGGAGTCAGATGGATTGGGTTTGGGTCAAGGTGCATCTCTTACAGGCAGGTTGCTTCATTTTGAGCTTCATTCTTTTCTAGTGAAAGGGGGTTACTACCAGTCCCCCCTTTGAGTGATTACCATCATAGTGATTAAGAGAATTTGGAGATGGAAAGGACTGGAATGAAGTTCTTGGGCATCAATAGGTGCCCCTTGCTATGATGATTATCCTGATCTGCACCAAACACATGCAGCTTTGTTTAAATCCCACTGCTCTTTCATACCTCGCTGCCAACATTCCATCACAGTATATGCATTTTACAGTTTCAATATGTCATCTTTGCAAATGAAGTGTCAGAAAAATGGAAATAAAATCTCTAGAGAAAACCTTTTTGCCCATAATTTGTGGTCTTGTAAATTTAGAAGTCATATTCTGCAGATTTTTTTAAAAAAGTAAATCATAAAAGATATAAATAGGTCTTCCTGTGTCCCCATAATCAGTCCCACTTCCTTCCTGCTCACACCATAAGAATCCACTCACCTAAATTTAGCAGCTTTTGTTCAGATTCACATTTTAAAATTTCTACTGTATATATATATATATATATTTTTTTTTTCTGTATAATACATAGCATTGTTGTGCTTTTAAATGTTATAAGATGATATTCTTTTTTTTTTTAAAATTATTGTCCATGAAGTAAAGTTGCTGGGTAGTAAGGTACACCTATACTCAACTTTACTACTGTCAAATCCCTCTTGAATTGTGTCAGCATCAAACTTCCATTAACAGTTTTGGATGATGTAGATCTTTGTCAACAACATTTTAGTTACCCATCTAGTAAATTCCTGGAAAAGGGCATGGCAGCCCACTCCAGTATTCTTGCCTGGAGAATCCCATGGACAGAGGAGCCTGGCGGACTCTTCAGTGCATGGGGTCACAAAAAGTGGGACATGACTGAGTGAGTACCACTACATCTGGTGACTGTGTTTGTTGTAACCACCACCAATGATCATACCAACGGCAACAATGCCGCTGGAGGAATAAGCGCGTCTCAGTGATTCTTTCTCGGCAGCACGTGTGCGCCGCCTTCGATTTGCTCCTGCTTTTGCTACTGTGACTGGTGACCACTTCTTTCTGAGCGCAGTTTCCGTCTCCCGAGAAACATTCTGAGCTAGAAGTCGAAAACTCTCTTAGACCTTGAGTTCCTATAATAGTCTTTATTTTTCCAATACTCTTGGATAATAGATTGAGCAAAAAAAAAAAATTCTGTTAACATTTAGTTTTCCTCAACGCTTTGAAGATACTATAAATATTTTCTGATCAGTGAAGAAGTTCCTGCAGGCCCATTTTGTTCCTTCTCGGATCAAATATCTTCCTTCTCTGGTTATTTAACTTTTGTCTTTTGGCGTTCTGTAATTCCACCTAAAGTCTGTGATGGTTCATTTCATTATTATGTATTGACTCGACTGGACCATTTGGTCAAAGATTATTCCAGGTGTTTCTGTGACGGTAATTTTGGATGGGGTTCCTTCATACATTGGCAGGCTGAGTAAACCAGATTGCCCTTCATGGGCTTCCCTGATAGCTCAGTTGGTAAAGAATCCACCTGCAATGCAGGAGACCCTGGTTCGATCCCTGGGTCAGGAATATCTGCTGGAGAAGGGATAGGCCACCCACTCCAGTATTCTGGCCTGGGGAATTCCATGGACTGTATATTCCATGGGGTCGCAAAGAGGCGGACACGACTGAGCACCTTTCACTTTCAGGGTGTGGCTGGGGCTCATCATCTGATTGGCTGAAGGCCTGATGGGAATGAAGGACTGACCCTCCCTAAGCGAATCCCGCCTGTGGCCTCGGCTGGAGCATCAGCTCCTTCTGTGTCTACAGCAGCCTCCAACCCTCACACCCAAGCTGGGACAGATGATTTCATGAGGTACTTCCTTATAAGAATCCTCTTTATATGTATATTATTAATTCTGTTTCTCTGGAGCCCCCTGAAGAATGCAGAATTAAGTGTGTGTGGATATTTATCCTGCCGAGAATTGATGTGCTCCTCCGACGTGAGAGGTCTTGACGTTCAGCAGTCCTGAGCAGTCTGCCCTTGCGTCCGTCTCGGCCAAGCTCTCTATCTCCTCCTCTGGTGCTCAGACTGGGCACGTGCTGGCGGCCTTGTCTCTTAACAGTTCCTTTCCGTGTCCTTTCCGTGTCCTGACTTTTTGGTCCAGTTGTGTTCTATGTAATCTTCCATTCCACCTTCTGCTTCACCAGCTCTCGTCTCCGTCATCCAATATGCTGCTTATTTCTTTTTCTGTTTTCAGTGACTATATGTCCATTTCCAGAAGCTGTTATTTGGTTCTTTTTCAAATCTGCCTGCCTCTTTCTTCATGACATTTGGCTGTGTGGTTCCCAGCCCTTTCCTATCTGAGAACTCCGAGTACACCTGTCATTTTTCCCTCTTGTCCTAGTTCTTGAAGTGGGGGGAGTGCCAGTCTTTGGTTTGCTGTATGTACATAGCCTCTGTGTGTCTTTGTCTCCCATTTGGTCATTTTTCAAGTTGGTACCTTTTCACCAGGAAGCATGTGTGGTTTAGGGGGTGGCCACATTCTTCCAGATGGATATTATTTTGCTTTTGGCAGGTGGCCCAGGAGCAGCACCTCCCTGTGAACCATCCTTAGGCTTTTTTTTTTTTTTTTGCCCCAGGGGGTGGGTTCCCACACCACACAGACACAGTGTAAGTTAGATCCCAAATCCATGCAGTCATCATGTTTTACTCCTCAGAGATCTTTCTTTTCCCTGAGAGGCCAGGGAAGCATGTGCTGCCTGCAGTCTCTCTTTCCAGTGAATAGATCCTTCTAGCTTCCGTTTCTGTGGGGACGCAGCCCATGTAGAGTCCCAGGTCCAAGCTGATGTCTCAGCTTCATTTCCCCAACTTGCCTGGACCCGAAGCCTCATGCCGTATCCACGAACAAGAGGTGAACATTGCCTGGGCACCTGGGTGTTGCATTTGGGACCTACAGGTAACCTGTGACTAGAGGTGCTATTTTTGGCAAAAAAGCATTGTTCCTGTCCCGCTCGTGATCAGATTGTCGTTTTCCGCTGCATCTGTACAGCAGTTTTCACATTCCGCGCTTTCTTGGCTCCTCTGAAAGCTCAGTGCAGGAAGAAGAGGCTGTGAGGGACAGTAAGTAATGAGAAAGTGGCATTACATCTTTTGAGACCGGAGAACAGTTTAATTTTCTCCTGTCAAACAACTGGGTATTTTAATAATCTTAGCCTTTTAAAGTCTCAGACTTTCAAGTTTCCTTACATCTTTGACATGATTTCTCTTTGCACATTCCACCCACACTTTATGAGCATAATAACATGTTAACGCTTTATTCTTCTGCTGTGCTTTTTATTCAGAGAATTCCAAGCACTTTGTAGACCTTGCCATTTATCCTGACAACACCTTTGCAAATTGTGGAAGCTAGTTGGTTAGCGGGAGAGTCAGTTGAATGGAACATGAGGACCAGGGAGCCCAGCACTGAAAACAGAATATCAGATTATCCCATTAACAAGCTCACACACGTGCAGCCAGAAACAGAAGAAGAGTCTTTCCCCTTGCCCAGCTCAAGGAAGGGGTTTTAACCTAAAACAATGTAGAAGAAAGTAAATCACCATCCTGCATGCTCTTCAGAGAAGAGACTTAATAGGCTAGCTTCTTGCTCGCTTTTGGTTTATATCTCTGACTTTATGGGGCATGGCTGGTGAAGTTTTCAGCGAGATGAGAACAGGGCTTGCTGGGATAATTGCAGCAGGAAAGAAAGCATGTCTGTAGCCCTGATCAACAATGTAGGAAGTGGAGGGCGTGCCATTTCTGGAACAGCACAGCCTTCCTTGGCACTGAGAACCTGTGGGCTTGAGAGCAGGTGGTGGTCAGTCATCCAGACAGATGACTGGCTTCTCAGAGAACTGTCGCCGGGAACCAGGGCCTAAGGGCGAAAATGCCACCAGGCTCCTGTAAGAGAGCTGTCAAAAGGTGAAGGGCTGCGGGGACATCGTGTGGAGTTGGCTTAACCCTGGAAATCCCTGGGTGGTAAAGCAGGGAGAAGGAGAGCGTGAAATAACAGAAGGGCTAAGGCTACGTTACCATCAGAAAGCTGGTCGAGTTGCTTCAGATGAGAACTCGCTTACCGTCACGTCTCCTGAAAGCTATAGCAAAACAGACAACAGGATGAATTAACTCAAAATGAGACGCTTCTCACTGTGTGGTCCATCCCGTGCTAGGATGAACTTTCTCATACAGGAACACTATTTCCCTGTCATAACTACATCCAGAAAAGTTCATTTTGTGAGTTTCACATAAAGGGATCTGAAAACCATGGGCATGTCTTCAGTAGCAGTTTTACCAAAAATGTGGAGGCATTTACCTAAATGTAAAGGCATTTACCAAACATGCCTTTATTGTCTCCTTCTTACCTTGGCCCTTGATACCAGGGGAAAGGAAATACTGAGTCTCCTGCAGGTCTAGCTCACCAAACAGATGATAACTCTTTCTGAGCCCTTACTACATCCTAGGCATAGTGCTGAGTTCCCTAATGCCTGAATGCGTACAGTCTTTGGAGTAACACGATGCAGTGTGTCCATCCCGTGGGTAAGGAAGCCGAGGCCCAGGAAGGCTAAATGGCTCGCTGTTGCCACACTATTGAGAGAGGAAGTGTTAGCGTTTAAACCGGAGTCTGGGCTTCAGAGGGTAGGCATTTTACTGCTCTGCAGCATTTCCTGGATCAGTAGCACTTGGACAGGGCTTGGAGAATTGTCCTTGAGATGCACTCAGACTTTGATCCCACGTGACATTTTTATTGATTTGCTCTTACTGTGTTAAAGTAACTATTAGGTTTTCTCTTTAGAAAATTGGTATGTATTGATAGCAGCAGTTCATTTTCCCGCTCTTCCAGTTACTAATGCAAAACCCTGGAGTCATCCTTTGCTGACTCTCCTCCAGCCACGCTGGTCTTTGCCCTTCCTCCAACCCCGCAGGCGCGCTCTGCCCGCTGTACGTGATGTTGTTGTCCAGTCGCTCAGGTGTGTCTGTGGACTGCAGCACTTGGTGCTTCTGCCCTGAAGCCTCTTCCCCAGGTAGTCTCAAGGCTCCCTCCTTCAATCCCCTCCTGTCTCTGCTCAAATGCCTACTTGGCACAGGAGAGTCCAGACCCCTCACCAAACACCACAAGCCCCTTCCCTACCTGACTCCCACAGCACTCACCACTTGCCTGCCTGCTTGACGGCAATATTTCTCTCCTGTCTGTCTCTCCTAGGGGCTGGGTTTGCCTGTCACGTTTTCTGCTATGTCTCCGGGACCCACAGGACGATGGTTCCCTCTGGAGTTGTAGGGTGTAAGGAGGGGAAACCCCAGAGCTTCTGGAGTGGGGTGGTATTCTATTGCTGGCCTGGGTACCTGCATCCTGAACTACTTGCTCACATTTTTGTATGCATGCTGTAGAGAGGATAGTGCAGAAAGCCCTCTGGGATCAGAGGGAGTGATGCATTTGACAAGGGGACCTCAAATAGAGAAAGACTTCAGAGCAAACGTGGCTTTTGGCTTTCAGTTCAGTTCAGCCGCTCAGTCGTGTCCGACTCTTTGTGACGTCATGAACCACAGCATGCCAGGCCTCCCTGTCCTTCACCAGCTCCTGGAGTTCACCCAAACCCATGTCCATCGAGTTGGTGATGCCATCCAACCGTCTCATCCTCTGTCGTCCCTTTCTCCTCCTGCCCTCAATCTTTCCCAGCATCAGGGTCTTTTCAGATGAGTCACCTCTTCGCATCAGGTGGCCAAAGGATTGGAGTTTCAGCTTCAGCATCAGTCCTTCCAATGAACACCCAGGACTGATCTCCTTTAGAATGGACTGGTTGGATCTCCTTGCAGTCCAAGGGACCCTCAAGAGTCTTCTCCAACACCACAGTTCAAAAGCATCAATTCTTCGGCACTCAGCTTTCTTTATAGTCCAACTCTCACATCCATACATGACTACTGGAAAAACCATTGCCTTGACTAGACGGACCTTTGTTGGCAAAGTAATGTCTCTGCTTTTTAATATGCTGTCTAGGTTGGTCATAACTTTCCTTCCAAGGAGTAAGCGTCTTTTAACTTCATGGCTGCAATCACCATCTGCAGTGATTTTGGAGCCCAGAAAAATAAAGTCATGGCACGCATCGGTAGAAATAGAGGAGGGGTGTGGAAGTGCTGGGAAGGAGGGTTTTCCTTCAGCTTTACCTTTACTTGTTCTCAGGGTGCCCTACTTTTTTTTTTTTTTAACCCAGTCTTGAGTTTTGAGTGGGCTTGGGTTGTTGTTGTTTTTTCTTTGTCTTTTAATTGGAGTGCAACTTCTGGTAATTTTTTCAGAAAACATGTACAGGTGGCATATTATATATATTATATATATATATATATATGAAAGTCTATCAGCTGCCTTCAAAACACAGCTTGACTTCTCAGGTCATTCGATCACAAACAGCAAAAATTTGCTCCACTGTCTCCAGCTTGTGGTGGTACCTAGAAGCCTGCAGCTCATCTGGTATGCCCTTAAAATAACCTGAGACTTTTTTCTGCCTAATAATCCATGGCAGGCATGGTTATCTGAGAACAGATATGAACACTTTCAATATTTGCTCTCCCCTTTGCAGTTTTTTTTTTTTTAATGTTCACCTTTGAAGTTATCACCCCTGTGGACCCTCATCAAGCTAATGGTTTTAACATACTTAAGTCAGAGGTTTACTAAGACTGATCCCATTAGTACAATGACCCCCACAAACTTTGGATCCATGTGGCTGGGCCCCAAGGTTACCCATTGAGCACCCCAGTAAGGTGAGTATTGGGTTACTGCCTCCCAGTGGTAGAAGCAGGTGGTGATTATTTATTCTTGGGCTTCCCTAGTGGCTCAGCTGGTAAAGAATCGGCCTTTAATGCAGGAGACATGGGTTTGATCCCTGGGTCGGGAAGACCCCCTGGAGAAGGGAATGGCAATCCACTCCACTATTCTTGCCTGGAGAATCCCATGGACAGAGGAGCCTGGTGGGCTATAGCCGGGGGGTCACAAAGAGTCAGACATGACTGAGCGACTAACTTTTCGCTTGTGTCTCTTCACACAAACTTTAAAAAAAAAAAAAAAAAAAGGTTTCCAACTCTCCATGTTTGAAACAATTGCTTTAAGTAATTTATCCAAATATTCTTTTGTTTTACTTTATCTCTTTATGTCTTTAAGTTTGAAAATTAAATCAGGATTTTAAAAACTCTATTGTATTTTGAGTGTTTTGCTTCTGAAGAAGGCTGATATTCAATTTCACTGAAATTGAATTTTCACTGGAAAGCTTTAAATATACCCATTTTCCCTGACCTCTCTTTAATTCATGTCATTCAAAGACAGTTCTTTTATGAAAAATGTTTATAATTACTCCATGATATAAATTAGTCGACACAGAAAGCAGAGTCCCCAAAACTAAGGACTTGGAGATCAACTTGGGCCCTAAAAATCAGAGCTGTTTGGCCCAGGTGGTGGTTTAAGTTTCACTGGGGATGGGAGTGTCTTAGAATGTGGCACCATCTCTCCCAGGCTGCTTGCTGTTCTTACTCCAGGGTATTTTACATTTTCATGTATCTTTAGTTCAGTTCAGTCGCTCAGTTGTATCCGACTCTTTGTGATCCCAAGGATTGCAGAACGCCAGGCTTCCCTGTCCATCAGCAACTCCCAAAGCTTGCTCATGTATCTTACCTACACTTTAGATGGCTTAAAAATGCATTTTGCCTAAACATGTTATCATTGCAATATCCTTGTTCTTTTTTCTTTTTCTTTTTTTTTGCTGTTCCAGCTCTTCTAGTATTCTCATATTCATTATCATATCAGCATCTTGGGGGGGTCAGTTTTTTTGCCTGGTGAAAACTGGCATGTTGGAATTGTAAGTGGATTCTTTGTCTTCAGACGCTTCTCAGAACGTGTATTGTTTTGGAGAAACTCTGCGTGGAGGCTGGAGAGCTAGTCTTTGTGCTGGGTCAGTGCCAGCGCCCACGTCACTCCTGAAGGAGGGGTGAAGCCAGCTCTGAGCTGGCTGACGTTTGTGCCCTCCTCTCCTGGCGCGTGGTGAGACCCACGAGTTTCTTCTTGTGCTCCGGAAGCTGCTCCGTAGGTGCTTAGAAGAGTAGCTGGGCAAAATGAGAGCAACGGTGTTGACTCTGAGACTCCAGGAAAAAGGGTCAGCCACTCTAATGAGCTTTCAGAGATTCTGCCAGTAGATAACTTTTACTTTGGGGTGCAGGGCCTCAGAAGAAATCCCATACAAGCAGAGTTCCTGCAAACTGCCGTAGATCTCACTGTCTTATCTTCTCAAGAGTGTGTGTGTGTGTGTGTTGGGGGTGCATGGGATTCCTTGAATGGTTGGATTTTTGCCTAGTTTTCTACTAAAAACTAAGGCCCAGTTGTCTGAGAAGAAAACAATTTAAATCCCTTTTGCTTCTTTCTCCCTGGCCCCCCTTCTCATTTTTGCAAACATACAAAGCAGCTTTGAATTTTGGTCTTTTCAGCAGCATAAGATGAAAAGCAGCTGGACAAAATAAAATGTCTTCATTTTTCTTTGGAAACATTGGTTATTGAACTTATGTTTCATTAAATAAACAAACAGGCTAAGATTTTTCCTTGCAGTGAATCAAGTGACTGGAGAAGAAAGCAAATGATTTATTCATTTCTTTTATAGTTTTTGATCTCCTGGCCCTCTTCCTCCTATCTGTTCCCTCCACATTTCCATAAACATTTTGAATTCTTGAGTAGATCACTGTGGCTTCAGCCTTAGGAAAATAACCAGTGAGCCAGCTCAGGAGACACTTGCAGGCCATCTGAGAATTTGGGGCCAGCTTTCTTGCAGTAATTCCTTCCTGGACCCTGAACTCTTTTCAGAGAAAGGAGGGAAGAGGAAGAGACACCTAGAATTAACTTTTTAAAAATCCCTGGACTCCTGGAAAGGCTCCTTGGCTTCAGCAGGCACGAGTCCCTCCCGATTCACTGGAGGGCGGCTTTTCTCTGACAGGCTCTTCATGCTGACCTCTGACGTAAGCTCCTGAGCAAGAATCATGACACAAAGTTAAGTAAAATTTGGTTGCAACCTTATTATGTGATTCTGAAGAGGAAACGGGTGTCAGTAATCAAGAACTCTCCTCCGTGTTGGTCACGGAGCTTCTGCGGTCAGCGCTTCTGTGTGAAGTCAGCCCTCAGCTCGTCCTGGGGGGCCTGGTGTGCGGTCATCACAGCTGGGAAACCATGTCCTGTCTGGTGCTGGGCCCACAGCACGTACTCCGGCCTGGAGGCAGGGTGGCTGGAAGGGCAGAGATGCCTTAGCGCGCGCTCCCCTCCGGGGCCACGGAAGGATCCTTTCCGTGGGACTGTCTGTTGACATGATGGCACATTCACGTTTTCTTCTCCGTAGGCTCGCCCGTCTGCCCTTGGGGTTGCTTTCTGTTTTGTTGGTTTGGAGCACATTTGGGCTTCTCCATAATCTCCAGTTGAAGTGGAGGACTTTTCCCAGAGGGGAGTTTCGGCTTATTTTCTTTGAGTAGGCATCTGTTCTTATAAAATACGGTGCTGTGTGTTCAACTCAGCAAGGGACGTCCTGTGTTATCCTGTGCCCTGATGTCGGGAGGGATGGGTCTGCCCAGAGAAGCTCTTTCTCAGGCTGGGTGGGATCCACTGGACACCTCCACCCTGCCTTTTACAAACAAGCCAGCAAGGATGACTGGTCCAGCAGCATTCTGACTTGCAGCCACTGAGTTTTGGCAGGCCTCCTCCCACTAGCTTTCTCCTCTTTTTTTTTTTTTAGCCCCGCGGTCATCTCTTCAGGTTTTTGCTGACATTATTTGAATTGTGTCATCTGAATAGTCATTTATTTTGCTTACTTATAAGACTAGCTATGTTTGTCACTAAATGTGAAATTTTGAAGATTTTCATCTAACTTGAGGAAAAAAAATTTTTTTTGATGTTTCCTCATTAAGTTTTTCCCAACACGATAATGTTTTCCAGTTCTGTAGAATGTTTCTCAGTTTATGTATCTGATCGCTTCCGAGAACAGAGGACTGCTGGAGTTGGGTATGCTTCCTCCCTCACTTCCTCCAAGAGCTGGAACACTGCAGGACGTGAGCGTTCTCCTGGCATGCGTTGTCTTTGCTCTGTGAAACCCTGGAAGTTTTTCCTGTAAACTGTGTGGCTCCTTGGTTCTTCCTCCCCCTGCCTTGCACGTGCATAGTAGCACAATATATTATATACTTGTCTGTGTTAAATGAAGTAGAAATAGCGCTGTTATTTCCAAGACCATATTCTCAACCGTGGGAGTGAGACTCTGAAGAAGACAGACGGCACTGATTTCACTCAACTTCTGTAGCTTGAACCAGGTGGACAGGGCCCTTCAAAACCCCTGCACTCACAGCCGTCTCATTCACTGGACAGGTGGACGAGCTGCCATGTCAGATTTTGTAGATGATGGCATGGAGCTGGAGGTCCAGCTGGACGCATGGTGAAGGTCAGTAGTGGCAGAGAGAGTATGTCTTTATGGGAAGCAACAGAAGAAGAACCTGGAAGCAAAAAGGTGGTGGCAGGGGAGGCCTTCAGTCAGACTGTAAGGAGAGATCAGTACAAATGGCTGACCTTCCTCGTAAGTGTCACAAAGCAGAGAAGGGTGTCTTTAGGAAGAGGGAATGAAGAAGCAGCCCCGAGCCTTAGGGGTCACCGTAACCTGGTCCTCGCGCCTGACTGCAGAGTCTCGTGGATTCTCGTGGATTTGGAACAGGAGATGCCCTGAAATGAAACCTGCAGCATTTCAGTCTTCTGCGTCCCCGGAGAGGAAGCCTGCCTCTGCAGCAGTAAGAAGGACGACCCTGGAATCCGATGTCGTCTCCAGGGATGATCAACAGTCTCCAGCTTTCGTGCGTTTACCCTGCTTGACTGCACCCTGCGGTTTTCACACTGCATTCCCTTCTACCCACTTATTGGTAATAGAAGTAAACCTCAATTAATTAGTGCCATTCTGCAGTAAATGTGGAAATTTGGACAAACTTCCGTTAATGACACCTTTAAGTATAGCTTAGAGAAACTGCAAGTACCTGGTAGGTGTGAGAAAAGAAATTTTGAAATTACCCTTTGCACAGCCAAAGGCTAAGTGCCTAGATGGATCTCATGAAGATGTATTTATGTATAAATTACTGTTGATATTTCAGGTTAGTAAAGACAAGTTACAAGCCTCAATTCTAGGTAGTCTTTCTCCAGCAGTCTAACAGCCTGCCTGTTGCTCTGTCAGAATGATAGTTATGGGAATAATAACTTAATTTTGCGTCTGTATTGCTCTTCTGGTGTTCTTACCACCTTTTCCCATTTGTAACACTATTGGTCTCAAAATGGCCCTGAGGAGAACAGTAAAGAATTTAAAACCTCATTTGATAGATGAAAAACCTGTAGAGAAGGAGATTAGACTTCTAGTGTCTTTCCAGATCCAACATCATCATGCTATGAATTTAAATAAAATCTCCAGTTTCATATAATGTGTATATGCCAAAGTCTCCCAGCATTAAATCTTCCTCTTGTGACCCTGTGTATGCACACAGATTAAGGCCATTTTAAATGGAGTGTTTTGCTGACTAATCTTCAGACTTTTAATTGTGATGAACTATATGCTAGAAACATTTAACCTGTAGCATACACCAAAAGCCTGATTAGTCTTGATAGCTTATATAATTCATGGCATGCATTTCTCAGTGAAATAAAATTCTTTTTTTTTCTTTTCCAGTTTCTCTCAGAGCAATTTTATTATTTGAATGAAATTCACAGACTGACCTCCAAGGGAAAATTTAAAAAAAAAATTATACTCTTACTTTATTCCTTGTTTGCTCGCACACCTTCAGAATTGGTTTGAAAGCGAAAGTGTTACTGGTCAGTCATGTCCGACTCTTTGTGACCCCATGCACTGTAGCCCACCACGCTCCTCTGTCCATGGAATTCTCCAGGCAAGAATACCAGAGTGGGTTGCTTTTCCTTCTCCAGGGGATCTTCCAGACGCAGGGATGGAACCCATCAGCAGGCAGATTCTTTACCATCTGAGCCACCAGGGAAGCCTGTGTGTTTTGATCACTGGGAGATTCGGGATGCACACGGCCCTCCGGGGACTTAGGAGCGTGACAGACGTGGCTTGGATTTCCAGCTCCACTGCTCCTTGCCTGTGCCCTGGTGAGCATGTCCTTCCGCTGAGTGTGAGCAAGTGAAATTTCATGTGAAAGAGGACAATGCAGGCTGACTGTTTTCACTGGATATGGCACGTTGTAAGCAGAAGGACTCAGAGATCATTGTACACTAGATAGAAAGCGCTCACCCCCACCTCCTGAGAAAGCGAAGAGGAAAGAGCGCACGTGGAGACGTGGACGAAGGAGAAACTGAGATGCTTCTGGAGTGAATCTCAAGGCTTGTCACTGCCATCCAGGTGAGAGGTCCACAGCCTCCCCCGCTGGGCACTCTGGACTGCCACGGCTGGTGTGACCGTGGCTCCGGTCAAGTCCGCTTTGAAGTCATAGCTGTGTGTTTATCTCCTCGGCTGGTCTGTACGTATCCAGAGAGAGGAGGGTGAGGGCCTGATCATTCACTTCGTTGTCTAAAGCAGAGGGTGATGTGCCCGGGTTCATGTTTTATTTATATCAAATCAAGAGAAGTTATTATATATTATATTAATTCAAGTAAAAAGACTGTCCAAACTAAGCTTCTGGGTGCAAAATATAGATTTATTTATTTTCGAACAAATTTTATGAAAGGGTTCGTAAGACCAATGGGCTTTGTTGTTTTACCTGCAAAGGTGTGACATAATGTTACCTGATTTATCAGCATGCTCAGCGGGAGGAAAGGCCCTGAGCTTTGTTATATACCAGACTTCACAAGTGTCTTGCCTCACCTGGTGTTGCTCTGGCATGAATATGAATAAAAACAAACACTTTACCACTTGTGTCATAGTTATAAACCAGCTGTGCAGAATTAAGTCAAAGGAATCCACCTTCCGTTTTTCACAGATAATGGTAAATGTAGTAGGAAACTGGTCGTATTTGCTTTCTATCACAGCATTGGTCATGTTTGGAAATAGATTTCCATAAAGTTCATCCAACCTCAAGATGAGGTTAATCTGGTACAATTATCTGACATAACCCTGTAACTAATTCTTTACCACTCAAAAAATTGGACGGAAATATATTTGATTACATTTATAAATTTGTGCTCTAACACCCACATAAGAAATCATTTTGGAATCCCTAGGTTTAGAAAAGAGTGTAGTGCCCTGAGAACTGTAATTTCAGCACCAACAATTGGTTGCTAAATGTGACAAGATTGTAATCAACAGTCCTCAGAGGAAATTTTTAACAGCTTTAAGAGTTTCATTAGAGCCTCAGCTTCTCTTAATTTATATATCAGCATCTTTTTGTCTAGACCATACTCACTTTATGTCATTTAACATTATAATCAATGAATTAAACGAAGTGCCAAAATGTGTAATGTGGGTGATATTTATAGGCCAGTGAGTTTACAGATGGGGTTGGTGTGCCTACTGGGTACAAAGATCCGACTCCTGTGTGACTGAGTGTGGTAGGGAGGGCAGTGAATGTCCTTCCTGTTCTGTTTACTACAAAGAAACTGTTTACTAGAAAAAGCATCTGGATTCTATTACTTCTTAATTCACCGTAGATCATGGATGGAGTCCGGAACCACTTACGATGTAAGCGGCATTACAGTATGGACAGGAAGTAAGGGTGACAAGAAAGCCTCCCCAGAGTTGAGAGGTTCACATTCAACATCCCTCCTAGAAAATTCTCTTGGGTCTTAATTCACACCCCGAAGTATCAGTTCAGTTCAGTTCAGTTCAGTCGCTCAGTCGTGTCTGACTTTTGTGACCCCAGGAATCGCAGCACGCCAGGCCTCCCTGTCCATCACCAACTCCTAGAGTTCACTCAGACTCACGTCCATCGAGTCAGTGATGCCATCCAGCCATCTCAGCCTCTGTCGTCCCCTTGTCCTGCCCCCAGTCCCTCCCAGTATCAGAGTCTTTTCCAATGAGTCACCTCTTCGCATGAGGTGGCCAAAGTACTGGAGTTTCAGCTTTAGCATCATTCCTTCCAAAGAAATCCCAGGGCTGATCTCCTTCAGAATGGACTGGTTGGATCTCCTTGCATTCCAAGGGACTCTCAAGAGTCTTCTCCAATACCACAGTTCAAAAGCATCAGTTCTTTGGCGCTCAGCTTTCTTCACAGTCCAACTCTCACATCCATACATGAGTACTGGAAAAACCATAGCCTTTACTAGATGGACATTTGTTGGCAAAGTAATATCTCTGCTTTTGAATATGCTATCTAGGTTGGTCATAACTTTTCTTCCATGGAGTAAGCGTATCAGTTACCTTGAAGCAAATAAAAAGTAATACAGTGTTTTCAAGTTAAGAAGTCACGAATTGGGCATGACATCATTTCCTACCAAACACTTAAATATTTTTGAAGTGTACTTTCCTAGCTCAAGGTTCAGAAGAAGTGATAGAATGCATGAAATCATCAGCCCTTCATACTAGAAGTCTGTCTCAGCCAGAGCAAGAAAGCCCTTGTATCTTTGTCCTCCTGTCCTGCCTAACAGAGGCCCAGTTCTAGTCCCTACAGTGCAAGGCAACACATTTTATTTTTGAATAGCTCAATAGAAAGTTCTTTATAATGAGTCAGTCTCTCTCTCCATATAATTCTTTTAATCTTCTACATTTAAAAATGTCTAATTGCTGGTTTGTATGGCATTCTTAATTTCTAAGACTACAGATGTTGCGCTTAGTTGCTCAGTCGTGTCTGACTCTTTTGCGACCCCATGGACTGTAGCCCGCCAGGCTCCTCTGTCCATGGGCTTCTCCAGGCAAGAATACTGGAGTGGGTTGCCACACCCTCCTCCAGGCTATCTTCCCAACCCAGGGACTGAAACCAGGTCTCCCGCTTTGCAAGCAGATTCTTTATCGTCTGAGCCACCAGGGAAGCCCGTGACTACAGATGGTCCCCAGTTTATCATGGTTTGGCTTTCAGTTTTCAGCTTTACAGTCCTGTGGAAGTGATGCGTGTCCAGTAGAAACGGTACTCCCAGTTTTGAATCGTGATCTTTTCCAGGCAAGAGACCTGTGGTTTGCTCCTCTCTCCTGATGCCGGGCAGTGGCAGTGAGCTACAGCTCCTGGTCAGCCACAAGATCCCAAGGCTAAAAGGCCAATACGCTTCCAACTGTTCTGTTTTTCACTTTCAGAACTGTATTCAATAAATTTCACAAACTATTCAACACTTAATATAAAACAGGCTTTGTGTTAGATGATTAAGCCCAACTGTAAGCTAATGTACGTGTTCTGAGTATGTTTAAAGCCAGCTAGGCTAAGCCGTGGTGTTCAGTAGGCTAGGTGTATTAAATATATTTTAGATTTAATAGTATTGTCCACTGATGATGGGTTTATGGGGAAAGCCCTGTTGTAAGTTGAGGAAGAGAGATGTTCCAGGAGATGGTACATGCTCTCCCTGTTATTTCTCTTTGCAAGTTTCAAGGCTCTGCATGAACACAGCCAGTGGCCTCCTTAGACCCTGGGACTGAGAACAGTAGTGCTTAAGTAGCCAGGCCAAAGTAGGGGATTTGTTGGTGTGGTCTTCCATTTTTTGAGTCTGGACTTGCTTTCGTTCATCCTAGATTAGTATCACAACTCCCTGCCCCTTAGCAGTCACATCAGGTCATCTGCTGAAATTCTGTGGTGGAACCAAGGGCTACCTCTCCTGAGGACACTCACTTCCACTATATACTCTCGTGAGCTCAGTGTGTTGAGATCTCAACTGTTAGTTTAGTTCAGTTCAGTTTGGTGGCTCAGTCGTGACTGACTCTTTGCGACCCCATGAATCGCAGCACGCCAGACCTCCCTGTCCATCACCAACTCCCGGAGTTTACTTAAACTCACGTGACATTTGCATTATTTGGTCCATGTAAATATTCCTCATAGCTGAGCTAAATAGGGTACCTGAATTCCATTTTTTAATCTTGTATAACTTATTTTTCCTTTGCTTAGAATTAACCTTGTTTTTTGTGTGTGTGCTTTATTTTTTAGCTATATCTTAGTTTGATTTCTTTTCCCCAAATGCTCTAACAAATTTGTCACAGCTAACAAGCCAGTTTCCAAATTTATCCCAAACACGTTTAGAGTACTCCACCAGCCCCGTGGTCTGTTCCCGTGGAGCACTCTCCCGGCACCTTCAGCTCTGGCCCACTGGAAGGGCCACATCTGTTGCACACTGTGGTCCTGGGAGCTGCTTTCATCAGCAACCTGGGCTGTGCCCAGGAACCCCCTCTGCCTCGTGTCTCTCTTTTTGTTGGTTTGTGCCGTCACTTTGTCAGCGCCCATTATCTAGTACCTTTCTGACAAAGGTACCTGGAGTAAGCATTGTGAGACTGTGTATGTCTAAAGATTCTTTTCTCCTCCTTCCATTACATTTCCAATGGATCCAGAATTCCAGGTTGAAAACCTGTTTTCATCTGAGTTCTGGACGCTTTGCTCCACTGTCTTCTAGTGTCCGGTGAAGCTCTTGAGAAAGAGAGCACCACTCTCCCTCCTCCCCTTTGCCTGCGGCCTCTCCTTCTCTGGGAGCTCTTGCTTGCTGTTCTGGATCTCCGCTGGTGATAGACTTTGAAATGTCACCCTTAGTCCCTGTCCATGCTGTAATGCCACTTACACACTCACATCATAAGTGGTTCCAGACTCCATCCACGCAAGCAATAGGATTGCTTTTTAATTCACTGTAGACCGTGGATGGTGTCTGGAACTCTGGGGAGGCATTTTTGGACTCTTTCTCTTGTCCCAGGCATGTGATGTGTCAGACAGTTCAGAGACTTACTGGAGAAGGAAATGGAAACCCACTCCAGTGTTCCTGCCTGGAGAATCCCAGGGACAGAGGAGCCTGGTGGGCTGCAGTCCACGGGGTCACACAGGGTTGGTGTCTGTGTGACTGAATGACAAGAGCAGAGACTTATATGCTTCAGTCCTGGGTTATTGTCCTTATTATTTCTTCTGTTTTTTTTTTTTTTTCTGTGTTGAATTAATCTTTATATATTTTTTATCTTTTCTCTTCTTTAGTTGTTTTTGTATTTTTGTTCTACTTTCGAGAGTTTTTCAGTTTTTCCCCTGAAATTCTCCACTGATTTTTACAGTTTTTGATGTTCTATTTTTCCAAGAACTCTTTACTGTTCTCCAGTTGTTCATTTTATAGCATTCCTTTTACCGTGAATGTAATATATGTTCTTCTGTCTCTGAGAGTATCATAGTGTGAAGAATTTTTTTCCCTCCTTGTGGTCTCTTTCCAAGGTTCTTTTAACTGCTCGTGATTTTAGCTTCAGTGTTCCATGTTGGAAACCTTCCTTGACTATTCCATCATCCTTCATCATCCTTTCGTACTTAAGAATGACACCTGAAAAGCAAATTGGCAGCTCCAGGGAAGTGAGAGGGATGTCAGAAATCGTGGTCTGGTGAGCTCTCTGTAGAGTGACTGCGCGGGGTGACCTCGCGTGTCGGTGCCGGAAGGTCTTGTCTCTGGCGTGGTCCATTCTGGGGAAGAGCCCTCCTGTCTCCTGTCAGGGCAGGGTGGGCGCAGGAGTAGACACTGGAAGCGCATGTTCCAGCAGCTGCATGGGAAGGGGCAGTTGGGGCAGTGGCGGGGCGCCTTACATTCAGAAATGCTGCTTCTTACTGTGTTCCTGTCGGTCTAGAGCCTCAGCTCTGCCCTCCTCTGTGTGTTGCGTTCTCCATCCTCTCCCCAGTGTGTCTGATTTCAGAGTCTCTCTGCTTTAGTTTGTCCCAAGAATAAATCCTTTGCTGCTTCTGAGGATGGGGGAAAGTGTCTGCAGGTCTGGACTCTCGAAGTAAGGCTTTCAAACCAACCCCCTTGTATGAATCAATATCTAATTTCTTTGAAATGTCTTTATCACGGCTTCCATCTGTAAATTATGGAGAATTGATAAGAAGACCTAAAAATCTTGCTGTGTTCCTGTTGGTTTGTCACTGAGAGTGGGAAAGACATTGGCATAAGCCTGGAGAGTAATTATAAAACATATGCGAGTCAGGGTCAGAACCTTAAGGAAATGCTTCACTGCGAGTGCAGGAGGCAAAGTGGGGCTTAAACAGTGACAGTTAAAGCATCTGGTGGAGCCAGGATAAATACGTTGAATCCTCAAGTTAGACAGTGAGAGCGTTTATTACTGTAAGTGTATCATAAACAGTCTTATTTTCATATACTTATGTTAATGCATTTCTTCCAAGGATTTTGTTTCAGTGCTTGGTTTGGCAGAACGTGTACTAAAATTGGAACTTAGAGAAGAATAGCATGGCTTATGTGCAAGGATGACAAGTAAATTTCTGCTATATTTCACATTTTCAAAAAATTAACTCAAAATTTACCAAGGGCCTAACCATATATCAGTTTTCATTCCAATCCCAAAGAAAGGCAATGCCAAAGAATGCTCAAACTACCACACAGTTGCACTCATCTCACACACTAGTAAAGTAATGCTCAAAATTCTCCAAGCCAGGCTTCAGCAATACGTGAACCGTGAACTTCCAGATGTTCAAGCTGGTTTTAGAAAAGGCAGAGGGCCCAGGGATTAAATTGCCAACATCCGCTGGATCATGGAAAAAGCAAGAGAGTTCCAGAAAAACGTCTATTTCTGCTGTATTGACTATGCCAAAGCCTTTGACTGTGTGGATCACAATAAACTGTGGAAAATTCTGAAAGAGATGGGAATACCAGACCACCTGACCTGCCTCTTGAGAAACCTATATGCAGGTCAGGAAGCAACAGTTAGACCTGGACATGGAACAACAGACTGGTTCCAAATAGGAAAAGGTGTACATCAAGGCTGTATATTGTCACCCTGTTTATTTAACTTCTATGCAGAGTACATCATGAGAAACGCTGGGCTGGATGAAGCACAAGCTGGAATCAAGAGTGCCAGGAGAAATATCAATAACCTCAGATATGCAGATAACACCACCCTTATGGCAGAAAGTGAAGAGGAACTAAAAAGCCTCTTGATGAAAGTGAAAGTGGAGAGTGAAAAAGTTGGCTTAGAGCTCACCATTCAGAAAATGAAGATCATGGCATCTGGTCCCATCACTTCATGGGAAATAGATGGGGAAACAGTGGACACAGTGGCAGACTTTATTTTGGGGAGGGGGGCTCCAAAATCACTGCAGATGGTGACTGCAGCCATGAAATTAAAAGACGCTTACTCCTTGGAAGAAAAGTTATGACCAACCTGGATAGCATATTCAAAAGCAGAGATATTACTTTGCCAACAAAGGTCCGTTTAGTCAAGGCTATGGTTTTTCCAGTGGTCATGTATGGATGTGAGAGTTGGACTGTGAAGAAGGCTGAGTGCCGAAGAATTGATGCATTTGAACTGTGGTGTTGGAAAAGACTCTTGAGAGTTCCTTGGACTGCAAGGAGATCCAACCAGTCCATTCTGAAGGAGATCAGCCCTGGGTGTTCTATGGAGGGAATGATGGTAAAGCTGAAACTCCAGGACTTTGACCACCTCATGCGAAGAGCTGACTCACTGGAAAAGACTCTGATGCTGGGAGGGATTGGGGGCAGGAGGAGAAGGGGATGACTGAGGATGAGATGGCTGGATGGCATCGCCGACTCAATGGACGTGAGTTTGAGTGAACTCTGGGAGATGGTGATGGACAGGGAGGCCTGGCGGGCTGCAATTCCTGGGGTCACAAAGTGTCTGACACGACTGAGCGACTGAACTGAACTGAACTGAAATAACCATATAGGTTAAAACTATAAAACTCTAAAGAGAAAATAAAGAGAAAACTTTATGATCTTGGATTTACAGTGATGTCTTGGGTTTGATACCAAAAGCATTGATGACAATGAAAAAGGGATAATTGGACTTCATCAAAATTTGAAAGTTTTAATTTTAATTTGGGGCACAATAGACAGAGTAAAAAGGCAGCCCACTGAATGGGACAAAATATTTACAAATCATGTATCTGATAATGGATTGCTATGCAGACTATATAAAGCACACCTGCAACTCAACAACAACAAAAATCAATCTGATTAAAAAATGGACAAAAGACTTGAATAAACATTTCTCTGAGGAAGGCATACTAATGTTCAGTAAGCACATGAAAAGATGCTTAACATTAGGAAGCATTAGAGAAATACAAATCAAGACCAAAATGAGATACCACTTCGCATCCCTCAGAATGATTGTTTTTTTTTTTAATATATAAAAAGGGAAAATAAGAAAAGAACAAGAGCTGCTGAGGATATAGAAATGTTGGACCCTGTGCAATGTGGATGGGAATGTGAAATTTATCCTGCAGCAGTGGAAAATAGTGTGATGACTCTTCAAAAAATGAAATGCAGGATTATTATATGATCCAACAATTTCACTTCTGGAAGTATACCCAAGAGACATGAAGACAGAGTTCAAAGAGATAGTTGTACATGCCTATTTATGGTAGCATTATTCACAGTTGCCGAAAGGTAGAAGCAACCCAGGTGTCCATCAAGGGATGAATGGATGAAAGAATGTGGCTATATCCACTCAGTGGAATATTCTTCACCTTAAAGAGGCAGGGAATTCTGACACATACAGCAACATAGATGAAGCTTGGGCAATATGTTAAGTGAGATAAACTTAAGTTCAAAAGGACAAATACTGCATGATTCCACTTCAGGTTCCTAGAGTAGTCAGATTGACAGAGATGGAAAGTAGACCGGTGGTTCCCAGGGCTTGAAGTGGAAAGACGGGGGGTGGGTAGCTTTCAGTGGGCCCAGAGCTTCCGTTTGGGAAGATGAAAAGACTTTTGGAGACAAACTGCGGTCATGTCTGTACAGCAAGGTGAGTGTGCTTAACACTTTGAAAGAGATCTGCCTTAGGCTGATGGAGCCTGGAGCTCGGCTTTAATAAGGAAAGAAGAAGCTGGTGACGATAGGGACTTTTACACTTTGGACAGTGAACCAAACACTTTTAAAAGGTAAAAATGGTAAAGTTTTATGGTAAAATTGTAAAAGTTTGTGTGCGTATGCACCGAGATTTAAAAAATTTCAAGTCAGGAATAGCCATTAAAAAGAAAACATTTGCGTTCCCAGGTATTTCATCTCGCGCAGATGTTCAAAACCATCTTGAGTACCTCCTCTCTCTTACTTTTCTTCATGACAAAGTTTTCTGTCTTCACCCATCGCTTCCTCTTTCCTAAATGCACAGAGACCTGTCTTCCCGCCTTCCCTGAGGCATCACATCTTCCTCCTCATCCAGTTCCCTCACACAGTGGCCAGGCTCTGCACCCTGACTACTCGTCCATAAACGCGAGTCCCTGTCGTCACCAGCTTCTCCTTCCTTTATTAAAGCCGAGCTCCAGGCTCCATCAGCCTAATACAGATCTCTTCCAGCACATGCTCCACGCAGGCCCCAGCCTGGCCCATCTGCTTCGCATCTCCAAGCGTCCGCTCTTCTCAGAATGCCGGCCACCTCACCTCCATGCCCTGCCCCGAGCGCTCCTGAAACTGCGTCCTGAGGCCTGGCCCTCTGAAAGCTGCTGACGGCCAGCGACAGTGCTGCTTCCAAAGTCCTCATGGGGCACTGGGTCCTGCTCACCGGGACCCGCCTCTCAGTGTGCCTACGGCCCGTGTTCCATCCTGAAACACCCCCTCTCGTGCCTTGCCCTGCCAGGTGCCTGGGCTCATTCAGAGAATAAAGGAAAACGGAGGAGCTGCTTTCATAAAGCAGCCACACTGTGAATTTCACAAACTGAATCGATTGTAAATAAATTGTGCTTTTTACAGTTGTGGAAATTTACCACCCCGGCCTCGGTGCCCCGTTGTCAGAAGGACTCCCTGACTGTTGGTGGGTGCAGAGTGCAGGCCTGGCACCCGGGCACCTGGTTTCTGCAGTCTGGACGAGAGCACGCTCCGTGGTCTTCCTGCTAGAACTCTGCTTTTCCGAGGTTTGTCCTCCGCGGGTGAAGTTACTCTGTGGCCTCGTCCCTAAGCGGACAGCCTGCCATGGTCAAGGAGCCTGCGTTTCATCAACTCCCAGGAATGGTGTAGAGAAGGAAGGGAAACCTGAGTGCTCTGGTGGAAGAGGATAAGGCTTTTGTGCTAGTCACTCAGTCCTGTCCGACTCTTTGTGACCCCATGGACTGTAGCCCACCAGGCTCCTCTGTCCCTGGGATTCTCCAGGCACGAGTACTGGAGTGGGTTGCCATTTCCCTCTCCAGGATAAGGCTGGGTAGAAAGCAATTTGTAAGAGTAACCTGAGTGAGTCCAGAGTGGAGGACACAGGTGCTGGGAAATCAGGCTAGACCCCCGCAGTTTCAGAATGCAGAGAGAGGCTGCCCGGAGAGGACGCCCCCACTGTTCTAGAGCCATTGGATCACCCCTGCTTTCTGTTGGGCAGCTTTATCTTGTCTTCTTTCTGGGCCCTGATCCATCTGGCTGGCCTTGCATATGGCCAAGCTCTCACGCTCTGAAAGAGGCTTGGTGTGTTTACTTGTGTGCGTGTGTGTGCACGTGTGTGCGTGTGTGAATGTGTGTGTCCTCGCTTGTCATGTCCCCCCCTTCCTCTCCTCTTGGAATCTGTTACTCCTCTGCAGGTCTCTTCTCCTTCAGGAAAACGTGGTCTTTTCAGTGGCTCCAAAACACAGCCTTTCTGGAATCCGCTGAATGGTTTATTTGGAGGGAAATGCCTAAATTCGAGATTGGCTTAAATTTAGATGATATTTATCAACGCACATGCGGCTTCTGCTGGCTGATTGTCAAGTCTGTGTGCGGCATGTTGTCTAAGACTAATGTTTTTCATCTTATTTTTAAAAACTTTAAATGCTGGTTTTCATCTGTATAAAAGTGGGACTGCTTATCTCAGAAATGTTTGTCATCTGCGTGTCCCTCAGCCTCTCCCGGTTTGAGCACTCCGGTGCTGTTTTACGCCCTCTCAGTCTCTCTCTGCTGCCCCCTGTCCTCAGGGCTACTAGCCTCTGCTGCTTCGAGCCCATCCCCACCCCTGCCCTGTGCCCACAGCCCACGTGTGGGCCTGGGCTTCTGCCAAGGGCGGATCACCCTGATGGTCTGGCCCCAGAGCTCCCAGTCTGCTCATCCGAGCTTTGCAGGGAAGAGCGGTCGCCCCTGGGTGCTCTGTTGACCTACCTGCTGGGCTGGGGCGTCATTGGAGCCCAGCGCAGCACCCTCTGTGTTCACACACACATCTTCTTGTGTGCCCATCACTTGTGTGCAGAACAGTAACTCTCTGCAGCCCCCAGCCCTGGACTGAATCCAGATGGTCACAGCAGACTCTTGAAGGTGTCAATCAGTGAATTGCTCTCAAGGGCCCCAGAGGTCCCCTCTGTGATCCAGTTCCTGTTTCCCCTAGTCTGACACCAGCTTGTCTGTGCCTATAACACAGTCCTGGAAACTGTCCCAGCCGCAGGCAGGGAGAGTCCTGGTCAGGGCAGGGAGGTGTCGCCTGCCCCACCTGTCTCAGCTTTTCAGGAGAAGGGCACCTCCTGCTGACCCCTGATGTCCTGCATTGACAGTCTTCATGGTTAGTCTTAGTCACTGTCCATTCCTCTTATTTTAGAAAGAAACTTGGGCTCTGGTCTTTTAGACACAGATATCATTAGAATGTCCTGAAATTTTAAAGGAACATATGTGATCTATTATGGGCTTCCCAGGTGCTGCCTACCAATGCAGGAAGCATAAGAGATGTGGGTTCAATCCCTGGATCGGGAAGATCCCCACGAAGGAGGGCATGGCAGCCCACTCCAGGATTCTTGTTTGGAGGATCTCATGGACAGAGGAGCCTGGTGGGCTACAGTCCATGGGGTTGCAAAGAGTCAGACACAACGGAGTGACTTAGCACACATGCACATACACGTGATCTGTTACACCACACAAGCCTGGAGACTGGAGGGGCCAGGAAAGGCAAAGCTGGGGATGCCCCACGCCCAGCCCTGCCCTGCCTGCTAGTTCATGTTGCTCCCACCCTGTGGGCTCTTGGCAGTTGAGGGTCCCATGAAATAGGCAGTACTCATGACCCTGCATTGAGCCCATAGCGTGACTCTGGTATGAGGCGTGTGATGTTACCTGTCTGTGCTGCATGGGAAATACTGAAGCTCAGACTAGGATGCTAGTCGTCCGACTCCAGCATTTGCTCCATTCTGTGTTTTCGTTTCCACACAACTCTAATTACTCAAAATGTTATGCTGGTGGTTTCACGGGTGCGTACATATATCCCGATTTATCCAAGTGCTGTGTTTAAATATGGGCAGCTTAGGTGTCAGTTATGCCTTCGTGAAGCTGTCTTAAAATAATTCATATGTATAAATGTCTATTACATATCAGAAGTCCTCCTTTCACCAATAAAACATTCTAGAATCTGTACGTAGGACTTAAAAATTCCTTACAGTCGAGTGTTGTATGATTTTTCACTTCAGACACCTGTGACCTTGGCTTTCTTGTTAGTTATTGATATGTGAAAGGTAAGAATAGGAAGCCGGAGGCCCACGGACGCTACACGCACGCGTGTCTTAACACCTGAAGTCCTAGCTCTCTCCCGGGTCCCCTCCCTGCTGCGAACGGCGTGGAGAGCGCGGGGCTGGCCGCCGGAGGACGGCGGTTCGGTGCGCTTCTGGGCTTGCTTGCCCCCATGTCTCTTTGTCTTCAGTCCCCTTTGCTCCACTCCTCAGTCCTTGGTCTTTTCCCAGCACGCAGTGCCCAGGTCTGCTGCCCGTGCTCTTCAGTGGCCCCCGGCTCCTTCGTGGTCTTGCTGAAGCACTGGGCCCCTGAGGTCTGGCTCTAGAAAAGTGCTCTCCAGCCTTGTTAACTGCGACGGCAGTCAGTGGCTCGGCTCTGGCCTGTGGAAATGCCAGGGCCGAGGGCAGCTCCCACTGGATAACTGGACCTCTGTCCCATCCCTACCTCTCTAGAAAGCCATTCCGATTGCAAATGAGAGATGAATCTACTTCTTCTAATTGACTTTCAAGAAAAGGCCAAACCTTTATTACTAAAAATCATATTTACTGTAACAAGTTACTTTCAACAGCAGAAGAGCTGAAGTTGCAAACTCCCTCAAGCCACTTTGGTATTTTTCAAAGCCAGCAGGTTCTTAATAGAGGATGCCCCTGAGACCCAGTAGTTAGAGCTGAGCCAAGGGTGAAGGGAAAGTGAAAGTGTGTCGCTCAGCCTCGCCCAACTCTTTGTGACCCCGTGGACTGCAGCCCGCCTGGCTCCTCTGTCCATAGAATTCTCTGGGCAAGAATGCTGAAGTGGATAGCCATGCCCTTCTCCAGGGGATCTTCCCAACCTAGGGATCGAACCCACATCTCCTGCATTGCAGGCAGATTCTTTACTGTCTGAGCCACCAGGGAGTGAAGGGTACAGGGCACTTTTCCTGTCTACCCCTCCCCAGGTACCTTATAGATGAAGTAACTCTCAGGCCAAGCCTTGCAGCTGAGACAGACCTTTGTCAGGGAGTGGGCACAGAGGCACACAAAGACAGTCATCTGCCTGTGGTTGGAGACTTTCCGGGAGGGCCCCATTCCTGGTTGTGGTGGCATGTTTCGCTGGTGTGTGTGTGTGTGTGTGTGTGTGTGTGTGTGTGTGTGTGCGTGCGTGCGTGCTCAGTCTCTCAGTTGTGGTTGACTCTTTGCAACCCCCTCGACCGTAGCCACAGGCGCCTCTGTCCTTGAAATTTTCCAGGCAAGAATACTGGAGCAGGTCGCCACGCCCTCCCCCCGGGGCTCTTCCGCACCCAGGGACGGAACCCGCATCTCTGGCGTCTCCTGTCCCGGCAGGCAGACTGTTTACCACTGCACACCTGGGAAGTCCCATGGCTCGCTGGTCGTCGACATTAACGCCGCCTCCTCCTTCTCTCCAGCCAGCTGCCTCCCCTTCACACTGAAGAGCGGGAGCAGAGGACCCGCTTTGCTGACCCTGAGAAGCAGGACAGACCCCCAGGAGCAGATGAGCCATGAACCAGCGGAAGGCGGCCTGGACGCCCGCGACGCCTCAGGTACAAAGGAAGGCCTGCTGTGACGCCCCCCACCCCGTCTCCCCTTCTCTGAGAACCCCTCTTCATCGAGCGGGGGCTTCGTGGACAGTGGCCAAAAGTGCTGTGCACGACTCGGGAAGACGTGGGGATGGTGGGTGTTAGCGTGGCTCCCAGGAATGCAGGCAGAAAATTCCTGACACTGGAATTTTCTAGAACACCTGCGTGGCTTCCAGCTCTTTCACTTGTTTTTCCCATGTTTGAGGGTCTGTTTGACCACTATGCTTGCTCTTTATCTCTTCGATCTTTAGGTCAGGCATGCTCTTAGCTGAGTAGACAGCGCCAGTGCTGGTGCTGCGGGAACTGACGGGTCGTGAGAAGCTGTGTGGTGGGTGAGCTCGTGGCACTGGCTGGGGTCTCCTAGGGAAGTGCCGGGTCCCAGTGAGGAGTGAGGCCTGCGGCCTCTGGAACCCGGGAAGTGGAGGTGCGCCTGCGGAGGCTACGGGGGCGGGAGACCAGGCGGGCAGTGGCCAGAGGCCGAGAAAGGGGGCGCCTTTCAAGGAGAAAGCCAGCAGGTGACAAAGGGCCTGGAGAGCGGAGGGCAGGGCTGGGCACCGGGGGCCCCGCTTGGACCTGGGGGAAAGCTGTTCCAAGTGGGGCCGGGCCGGGGGCTGTTGGAGCAGGTCCAGGCGGAATGAGGGGCTGACGGGGGCGGGCTGGGGGGCTGACGGGGGTGGGCCTAGGCGGAACGGGGGGCTGAGGCGGGGAGGGGTCCCCAGGCAGAATGGGAGGCTGATGGGGGCAGGCTGGGGGGCTGATGCCTGCGGGCCCAGGCTGAACGGTGGGCACGGAAGGCAGCAGGCGTGGAGCACTCTTGCCGTGGGGTTTGCTTCGTAGAACAAGGAGGTAGGATGATAAGCTGTCAGGGAGGTGGGGTCAGAAGGGTTTGTTTACTCTTAATTTATTTTAACATGGGGCCGGGCAGAGTGACTGAACCCTCTCCCTCTCCGCAAATGCGGTCATCCTCCAGCCAGGTGGAGATTGCCTCCGATCTATAGAAGTCTCCAGAGCAAGATCAGTACTTTCCCTTCAGCCTTAATAATAGGAGAAAGGCTGCCTATCCCACCAGTCAAGATGCCTCGAAGAAAAATCAGTGCCAGCCAGCTGCAGACAGTTACACACACACACACACACACACACACACGTGCATAGTCAAGTCTAATGTCAAATACAAGTCCAGTGTGGAAACCAGTAACAGCGTCTTTACATTATTGGGTAGCCACTTGCCCTCTGTGGCTACTGTAATTTAAATTCATCAAAGGTCAATGAAATTAAAAATTCAGTTTCTCAATCACACCAGCGCATTAGCAGTGCTCAGTGGCCGCACGTGGTGAGCAGCTACTTAGAGAAAAGTGCAGAAGCAGGCTGTTTCCACAGCACATCCTGGGGCCAGGCTGCTGAGAGTTCTCCCACAAAGGCCTGTGTGAAACAGTAAAAGTGCTAGTCGCTCAGTCATATCCGACTCTTTGTGACCCCATGGACTGTATGTTAGCCCGCCAGGCTCGTCTATCCATGGAATTCTCTAGGCAAGAATACTGGAGCGAGTGGGTTGCCATTTCCTTCTCCAGGAGTTCTTCCCCACCCAGGGATTGAACCGAGGTCTCCTGAATTGCAGGCAGATTCTTTACCGTTTGAGCCACCAGGGAAGCCTAAAGAAAAATTAGCCTGGAAGAAGAGAAAATATTCAGTGGAAAAGGGAGCAAAGCAAGCTGAAAAGGGATTTGTCAATCCTGAATGAGAAACAGCGAAAGCCGTACCATACACTGGAAGATTTAGGAACAGGAACTCTTAGTTTGCCCATGGGAATTGCAGAGGTGAACCCCAAATCAACAGCTCTTAATACTAACCAGTTTATTGTAAGAGAAGAAAATTGAACACAAAAAATCTGTAAAAATATAATAAAGGCAACTCCAACAATAATACTTCAACTTTTTGCTTGTAATTCAATTATTCGAAACTCAGTACAGGATTCCCTAGAAGCCGAGACTGTGTGATGATCCACAGGGGAGCTTCCTGTCCTCCACCCTGGGGCACCCTGAAGCACAGGGCTCATTAGCACATTCCGTGTGACTCTGGAGGCTAGCTTCCTCAAGGGACACGTGGAAGGGGGACCTCTGAGTCCGGGCTCCTCGCTCTCTCTGGGACGTCGGTGGGCAGGGGCCCTGACCAGGGTCTGGGTGCCTTGAAACTTGGTTCTGAGCAGAGAGGAGAGGTCTGTGCAACCCCGTTTTAGAGCAGAATCAGCAGCGCTGGGGAGCCACTGTGCAGCCTGGGGCAACCTGGCTCAGGGGCCGGCGATCCAGCCACGGTGTTTGCTCATGACATCTGTGAGCACCACTTCAGCTGCGTGTGGGGCCAAATAGGATTTCCTGGGCTCCTGCCCCAGCACTTCCCATAATTTTAAGCCTGCTGTTTCCATAGAGAAATATTTCGTGTTTTAAACAATTGAAATAAACTTTTGAATTTCAACTTTTATATGTTAGCATTCCTAGTTAGGATTACAGTGTTAGCATTTGTCAAAGGCTTAAGCAAATTCTGAACTACTTACTCCGATAGGGATAGCCCTGGGGTTAAGTCTAAGAATAGTTTCTCAACATTTTAAAACTCTTTTGAACAATTTGCTTTTCTTGAATGAAATCATGTAAAATTGTCATGCATGAGTCTTTTTCTCTCTAAAGTCTTCATGGTGATTGAAAATCAGATTTTAATATTGTTTCTAAAGAATCCTTTCATCAGGTATTGAGAACTAATTCTCTACCAGTTTCTTTCCTCTTTTTGTCATGGCTGCCATGAAGCTTCTAGAAGGATGGATTGATTTAATCATAGTCTTTGAAGTTTTAAGGGGAGGAAGGTTTAACACTGAGGCTAAAGAGAGTTATTGGGATCAAGTGAGAGAACAGGATAGAGGTTGGAGGGGACAGGGCCTCTGGCTCTGACTCTGGTTCAAGCCCTGTTCTCAGCCAAGAAGGATGAGACACTGGTCTTTGTCAGTTACCCTACATAAATAAGTTTTCAGTTCAGTTGTTCAACTGTATCTGACTCTGTGTGACCCCATGGACTGCAGCATGCCAGGCTTCCCTGCCCATCACCAACTCCCGGAGCCAACTCAAACTCATGGCATCAGTGATGCCATCCAACAATCTCATCCTCTTTTGTCCCCTTCTCCTCCTGCCTTCAATCTTTCCCAGTGTCAGGGTTGTCAGGGTCTTTTCCAGTGAGTCGGTTCTTCGCATCAGGTAGCCAAAGTTTTGGAATTTCAGCTTTAACATCAGTCCTTCCAAAGAATATTCAGGACTGATTTCCTTTAGGATTGACAGGTTGGATCTCCTTGTAGTCCAAGGGACTCTCAAGAGTCTTCTCCAACATCACAGTTCAAAAGCATCAAATAAGTATTCCTGTTGGGTAATTGACTGCCATCTCAAGTAGTTATCAGAGGACCAGTTGACTTGTAACGATGACAGTCTCTTTCTAGTAACCAGAATCTTCCTGTCTGTAATCCATGGAAACCTCTTTCCTGATACTGAGATGTTTAGGAAGCCAAAATAGCAGTGAGGAGTTTGCTTAGGGATGCAGAGTGAAGGTACAGGGCGATGGCATCTTGAAGGACGCTTCCCTAGACCCTGGTAACATCACCCGGTGCACCTGGTGCCCCACTGAGAACATTGTCTGGTGACGGGGATGCTCTTGTTCTGAGACTTTTATTTTTCCTTTCCCTACAAAGCTGAGCACCACTCAAGTGGGCTTTTCTGAAACCACTGCACCATGTCAGCCGCCCGTCTGCCCGCATCTTTCCGGATGTCTTTGTCACCAGTGTTGTTAGAGTGCTGCACGAGGAGGAGGCTGGCCATCCCACGGGGAGGACAGGCATCCTGTCGCCTCCGCGTCCCAGGAGGACCGCAGCGTGCCTGCCTCCTTCTCGGGCTACTGTGTCACTGTTCTAGTCAATCTCAACGCTTTTTGGAGGTGGGGAACTCACATGGTAAATGCAAACTCCTGAGACTGTCAATGTTTAAATGAAGGGCTCCTCATTAGCAAATGGTTTTTTATTTTACAGTATTGTATTGGTTTTGCACACATCAACATGACTCCGCCACGGCTGTACACGTGTTCCCCATCCTGAGCCCCCCTCCCTCCTCCCTCCCAGCACCATCCCTCTGGGTCATCCCAGTGAATCCCAGCCCCAAGCATCCTGTATCCTGCGTTGAACTTGGACTGGCGATTAGTTTCTTATATGATATTATACATGTTTCAATGCCATTCTCCCAAATCATCCCACCCTCTCCCTCTCCCACAGAGTCCGAAAGACTGTTCTATATACCCGTGTCTCTTTTGCTGTCTCACATACAGGGTTATCGTTACCATCTTTCTAAATTCCATTTATATGTGTTAGTATACTGTATTGCTGTTTTTCTTTCTGGCTTACTTCACTCTGTAAAATAGGCTCCAGTTTCATCCACCTCATTAGAACTGATTCAAATGTATTCTTTTTAATGGCTGAGTAATACTCCATTGTGTATATGTACCACAGCTTTCTTATCCATTCATCTGCTGATGGATATCTAGGTTGCTTCCATGTCCTGGCTATTATAAACAGTGCTGCAATGAACATTGGGGTACCCTTGTCTCTTTCAGTTCTGGTTTCCTCAGTGTGTATGCCAGCAGTGGGATTGCTGGGTCATAAGGCAGTTCTATTTCCAGTTTTTTAAGGAATCTCCACACTGTTCGCCATAGTGGCTGTACTAGTTTGCATTCCCACCAACAGTGATTTTTAGTTATCATCTTAGTAATCCACGGGCAGTTGTGATATTTTTAAAGTCATGAGGCATATCTTTTAAAAACATACCCCATATTTTACCTTTTATCAAAATTGTTTAGTACATAAATTTTAATAGCCATATTTTATATCAAAAGATCAAAACCCAAAAATTGTGTATGAATATTTTCCAGCTGAAGGTCTAGTTACTGTCAGTTGTATTTGATATCACTCAATTCTATAACAACAGATTATCTGAATAAGTTCTTGAGTTCGTGGACTCTGCCTCACCACCCCAAAAAGCATGTTTTAGAAGAGTACTCTGCTTTTGGCATCATGTGAGGGGCTCCGGGAACATGGAGAAGCCTAAAGCCATCTCTGTACTTTGGAAGGTTTTTTATTTGAAATGTTGCAAGAATTCCTGAGTCCTGTCCTCAGGCTCTATCAGGAGCTGTGGGGTGCTCCCTGGCATCTGGGTGGAGGACAGGCAGGGGCCAATGAGAACTGGAGTGCTGGGCGCTGGTGATGCAGGAGAAGCCACTTGCTGCAGCGTCAGGATTGCACTTGCCCACGAGAACAGCGGGGTCCACAGTCAAAAGAGGATGATGGCTGAAAGGAGGTGATCTGGAAAGCAGAGTCAGAAACGAGAAGGAGAGGAGGTCCCGGATGTTCGCTGTAATTGTATACTTGGTTGTGGACTGCTATCAACTGATGATGGAATTAATTTGTTCTATTTTTCTACAGTATGACTTTTTTCCCCTTGACCAAAAATGTGTGAGGGCTTCCCTAGTAGCTCAGCTGGTAAAGAATCCGCCTGCAGTGCAGGAGACTCCAGCTCATTTCCTGGGTCGGGAAGAGCTGTTGGAGAAGGGATAGGCTACCCACTCCAGTATTCTTAGGCTTCCCTGGTGGCTCAGCTGGTAAAGAATCCGCGTGCAATGTGGGAGACTTGGGTTCGATCCCTGGGTTTGGAAGATCCTCTGAAGAGGGAAAGGCTACCCACTCCAGTATTCTGGCTGGGAGAAGTCCATGAACTACACAGTTCATGGGGTTGAAAAGAGTCAAACACGACTGGGTGACTTTCACTCAATCAGTCAAAAACGTAAAATGATCAGCTGTATTATGCTCTTTTGTTCAGTCGTTCAGTCCTGTCCGACTCTTTGCGACCCCATGGACTACAGCACACCAGGCTTCCCTGTCCATCACTGTCTCCTGGAGTTTGCTCAAACTCATGTCCATTGAGTCAGTGATACTATCCAACTATCTCATTCTCTGTTGCCTTGTCTCCTCTTGCCCTTAGTCTTTCCCAGCATCAGGATCTTTTTGAATGAGTCAACTCTTTGCATCAGATGGCCAAAGTATTAGAGCTTCAGCTTCAGCATCAGTCCTTCCAATGAATATTCAGGCCTGCACTTCACGACAAATCAGTTCAGTTCAGTTCAGTCACTCAGTCGTGTCCAACTCTTTGCAACCCCATGAATCACAGCACGCCAGGCCTCTCTGTCCATCACCATCTCCCGGATTTCACTCAGACTCATGTCCATCGAGTCCGTGATGCCATCCAGCCATCTCATCCTCGGTCGTCCCCTTCTCCTCCTGCCCCCAATCCCTCCCAGCATCAGAGTCTTTTCCAATGAGTCAACTCTTCGCATTAGGTGTCCGAAGTACTGGAGTTTCAGCATTAGCATCATTCCTTCCAAAGAAATCCCAGGGTTGATCTCCTTCAGAATGGACTGGTTGGATCTCCTTGCAGTCCAAGGGACTCTCAAGAGTCTTCTCCAACACCACAGTTCAAACGCATCAATTCTTCGGCACTCAGCCTTCTTCACAGTCCAACTCTCACATCCATACATGACCACAGGAAAAACCATAGCCTTGACTAAACGGACCTTAGTCGGCAAAGTAATGTCTCTGCTTTTGAATATACTATCTAGGTTGGTCATAACTTTTCTTCCCAGGAGTAAGCGTCTTTTAATTTCATGGCTGCAGTCACCATCTGCAGTGATTTTGGAGCCCCCCAAAATAAAGTCTGACACTGTTTCTACTGTTTCCCCATCTACTTGCCATGAAGTGATGGGACCAGATGCCATGATCTTCGTTTTCTGAATGGTGAGCTTTAAGCCAACTTTTTCACTCTCCTCTTTCACTTTCATCAAGAGGCTTTTTAGTTCCTCTTCACTTTCTGCCATAAGGGTGGTGTCATCTGCATATCTGAGGTTATTGATATTTCTCCCAGCAATCTTGATTCCAGCTTGTGTTTCTTCCAGCCCAGCGTTTCTCATGATGTACTCTGCATAGAAGTTAAATAAGCAGGGTGACAATATACAGCCTTGATGTAGTCCTTTTCCTATTTGGAACCAGTCAGTTGTTCCATGTCCAGTTCTAACTGTTGCTTCCTGACCTGCATACAGATTTCTCAAGAGGCAGGTCAGGTGGTCTGGTATTCCCATCTCTTTCAGAATTTTCCACAGTTTATTGTGATCCACACAGTCAAAGGCTTTGGCATAGTCAATAAAGCAGAAATAAATGTTTTTCTGGAACTCTCTTGCTTTTTCGATGATCCAGCGGATGTTGGCAATTTGATCTCTGGTTCCTCTGCCTTTTCTAAAACCAGCTTGAACATCAGGGAGTTCACGGTTCACGTATTGCTGAAGCCTGGCTTGGAGAATTTTGAGCATTACTTTACTAGCGTGTGAGATGAGTGCAATTGTGCGATAGTTTGAGCATTCTTTGGCATTGCCTTTCTTTGGGATTGGAATGAAAACTGACCTTTTCCAGTCCTGTGGCCACTGCTGAGTTTTCCAAATTTGCTGGCACATTGACTGCAGCACTTTCACAGCATCATCTTTCAGTATTTGAAACAGCTCAACTGGAATTCCATCACCTCCACTAGCTTTGTTCGTAGTGATGCTTTCTAAGGCCCACTTGACTTCACATTCCAGGATGTTTGGCTCTGGGTGAGTGATGACACCACTGTGATTATCTGGGTCGTGAAGATCTCTTTTGTACAGTTCTTCTGTGTATTCTTGTCACCTCTTCTTAATATCTTCTGCTTCTGTTAGGTCCATGCCATTTCTGTCCTTTATCGAGCCCATCTTTGCATGAAATGTTCCCTTGGTATCTCTAATTTTCTTAAAGAGATCTCTAGTCTTTCCCATTCTGTTGTTTTCCTCTATTTCTTTGCATTGATTGCTGAAGAAGGCTTTCTTATCTCTTCTTGCTATTGTTTGGAACTCTGCATTCAGATGCTTATATCTTTCCTTTTCTCCTTTGCTTTTCGCCTCTCTTCTTTTCACAGCTATTTGTAAGGCCTCCCCAGACAGCCATTTTGCTTTTTTGCATTTCTTTTCCATGGGGATTGTCTTGATCCCTGTCTCCTGTACAATGTCATGAACCTCATTCCATAGTTCATCAGGCACTCTATCTATCAAATCTAGACCCTTAAATCTATTTCTCATTCCACTGTATAATCATAAGGGATTTGATTTAGGTCATACCTGAATGGACTTCCCAGGTGGCTCAGATGGTAAAGTGTCTGCCTCCAATGCGGGAGACCCGGGTTCGATCCCTGGGTTGGGAAGATCTCCTGGAGAAGGAAATGGCAACGCACTCCAGTATTCTTACCTGGAGAATCCCAGGGACAGAGGAGCCTGGTAGGCTACAGTCCATGGGGTCGCAAAGAGTCGGGCATGACTGAGCAACTTCACTTCACTTCACTTCACTTCACTTGAATGGTCTAGTGGTTTTCCCTACTTTCTTCAATTTAAGTCTGAATTTGGCAATAAGCAGTTCATGATCTGAGCCACAGTCAGCTCTCTGTCTTGTTTTTGCTGACTGTATAGAGCTTCTCCATCTTTGGCTGCAAAGAATATAATCAATCTGATTTCGGTGTTGACCATCTGGTGATGTCCATGTGTAGAGTCTTCTCTTGTGTTGTTGGAAGAGGGTGTTTGCTATGACCAGTGCATTTTCTTGGCAAAACTCTATTAGTCTTTGCCCTGCTTCATTCCGCATTCCAAGGCCAAATTTGCCTCTTACCCCAGGTGTTTCTTGACTTCCTACTTTTGCATTCCAGTCCCCTATAATGAAAAGGACATCTTTTTTGGGTGTTAGTTCTAAAAGGTCTTGTAGGTCTTCATAAAACCGTTCAACTTCAGTTTCTTCAGTGTTACTGGTTGGGGCATAGACTTGGATAACTGTGATATTGAATGGTTTGCCTTGGAGACGAACAGAGATCATTCTGTCGTTTTTGAGATTGCATCCAAGTACTGCATTTCGGACTCTTTTGTTGACCATGATGGCTACCCCATTTCTTCTGAGGGATTCCGGCCCACAGTAGTAGATATAACGGTCATCTGAGTTAAATTCACCCATTCCAGTCCATTTTAGTTCGCTGATTCCTAGAATGTTGACGTTCAGTCTTGCCATCTCTTGTTTGACCACTTCCAATTTGCCTTGATTCATGGACCTGACATTCCAGGTTCCTATGCAATATTGCTCTTTACAGCATTGGATCTTGCTTCTATCACCAGTCACATCCACAAGTGGGTATTGTTTTTGCTTTGGCTCCATCCCTTCATTCTTTCTGGAGTTATTTCTTCACTGATCTCCAGTAGCATATTGGGCACCTACTGACCTGGGGAGTTCCTCTTTCAGTATCCTATCATTTTGCCTTTTCATACTGTTCATGGGGTTCTCAAGGCAAGAATGCTGAAGTGGCTTGCCATTCCCTTCTCCAGGGGACCACATTCTGTCATGGCAAATAGATGGGGAAAAAAGTGGAAACAGTGACAAATTTTATTTTCTTGGGCTCCAAAAATCATTGCAGACCATGACTTCAGCACAAAATTAAAAGGTGCTGCTCCTTGACTGAACATCTGTGACAAAACTAGATAGCATATTCAAAAGAGACATCACTTTGCCAACAAAGGTCCGTCTAGTCAAGGCTGTGGTTTTTCCAGTGCTCATGTGTGGATGTGAGAGTTGGACCATAAAGATGCTTAGGTACATGACAGGAATGATATTTTGTCTATCTGTTTGGGTTTGTAGCTTTTTTTGTGTTTATGTTATTAATCTCTCACACTTCTCCAGATCTACGAAAAGGAGCATTTCCTGTTCAGTGAAACCTGTCCTCAAAACCTAATTGTCAGGAATTTTTGCTGTTGATCAAATCTCATTGGTTTCTGTCTCCTCTTAATGGTCGGCACATTGGTGAATTCGGAGGTGTGATGGTAAGGACAGAAGCGCCTCTGAGGGGTGTGAGTGGTGACAGACAGGATAACACATGTCACTTCTGCGTGAACTCGTCTGGGAGGGAGCACTGGACAGGGAAGCTTGCACCCCCAGCCTTCCTGCCGCCAGCTCTCCCTGGAGTGCTCTCAGCCAGGCCCCCAGCAGACAGGCAGTGGGGATGGTGGCTGACTCACAGTTTATGCGGGTTCTCCCAGGTCTTTGCTCGCTCTCTTTCCTGACCCCACGCTACTCTCCCTTTCTTTAAAGGAGCACATGTGGGTCCCTCCGGAGCTGTTGGCATTGTGTGCCTCTGTTCAGCTGGCAGTGGGTATCGCTCAAGGACCACAGCCAGCAACGCCCACAGCGTTTGCTGGCCCAGAGCCTGAGAACTTGAGCCCATTCCCAGACATAACCAGAATTTCTCTGTTACGGACAACTCACCGTCGTGTGTGACGCTGCTACAGCTGGGTTTACTCCCTCCTTGGTAAACACGTGTGAATACGTTTGGGGGTGTGTGCAGCTGCCTGGGAAAATGTGTGGGGAAAGGAAATGCTTAGAAGCTGTGTTCCCCATGGCTTGACAGCTCCAGTAGCTGATTGTTGCTTCCATTCTTCCTGGAAAGCTGACTTTCTGACTTGCGAAGTCACATCCTTACTGCTGAGGGACTGGCCACCTCCACTTCTTCTCAGAGAATCTCAGGGGGTGTGGAAAGAAGCAGAGACAGGCTGGCTGTCCCTGGTCAGCTTCTCAGCCCCACGCTGTCCCATGGCCTTTGGTCAGGGTCGCTGTTGGGAAAGACTGATGGTTAGGAGGTGCTGAAGAGGCAGGATGGAGGTAGGAGATGGGAGGCCCCAGAGAAGGTTAGGTCACATTTTCTTGCCTCTGGCCTAAGACTGAGGTTTACAGAATGAACAGCAAGGTACAGCATGGTCTTTGGAGTAATTTAGCAAATTGGACAGTTTCTGAGCTCTTGGATGAGTGATATTTCTTATCGTTGTTCTTGGAAGCTAGCCTCAGCTCCATCTCCATGCTCCTTAACTTCAGATCTGCGACTTTTGAAATTACTGTTGAAGCCCCTGAGCTGGCAGACAGGCTCTGCTACGTGTTGCCTCCTTGGAACTCACGGCAAGGGGTGGAGAGCTAACAGGGCATGAGCACAGGAGGAGCTCAGCTGTGTCTTTATCTTTGTATGGTGTTGCCCCCAAAACCTCTTACAGCTCTAAACCTGGCCAAGCAACACCATGTTTTTGCTGCCTTCACCATCCCCGGAGGCTAACATGGCAGTTGCATTAGCCTCCCCTCCCGACTGCAGAGCGCCGCGCCGCAGCCCCTCTTAGGAAAGGCTGGACCACTCGCCGGTGAGACACGCTGTGAGACCGTGTAACATGGTGTGAGATGGTGCGACACTGTGTGTGTGAGATGGTGTGACACGGTGTGTGTGAGATGGTGCGACACGGTGTGTGTGAGATAGTGTGACACGGTGTGTGTGAGATGGTGCGACACGGTGTGTGTGAGATGGTGCGACACCGTGTGTGTGAGATGGTGTGACACGGTGTGTGTGAGATGGTGCGACACGGTGTGTGTGAGATAGTGTGACATGGTGTGAGATGGTGTGACACGGTGTGTGTGAGATGGTGTGACACGGTGTGTGTGAGATGGTGCGACACTGTGTGTGTGAGATGGTGTGACACGGTGTGTGTGAGATAGTGTGACACGGTGTGTGTGAGATGGTGTGACACGGTGTGTGTGAGATAGTGTGACACGGTGTGTGTGAGATAGTGTGACACGGTGTGAGATGGTGTGACACGGTGTGTGTGAGATGGTGTGACACGGTGTGTGTGAGATGGTGTGACACGGTGTGTGTGAGATAGTGTGACACGGTGTGTGTGAGATGGTGCGACACTGTGTGTGTGAGATGGTGTGACACGGTGTGTGTGAGATAGTGTGACACGGTGTGTGTGAGATGGTGTGACACTGTGTGTGTGAGATGGTGCGACACGGTGTGAGATGGTGCGACACGGTGTGAGATGGTGTGACGCTGTGTGCTGTGTGTAACAGTGTGACACAGTGTGAGACTGTGACGTGGTGTAAGATGGTGTGACACTGTGTGTGAGATGGTGTGACACAGTGATCCCAGAGTCTACACTACTGGAACCGGAGCCGAGAGTGGCTGCAGTCCTGCCTTACTAAATTATTCGCAGGTTTATCCAGCTCCGGGACCTGGGTGTGCAACAGGACTCACCCTCCCTTCCCCACAGCGCGCCGTTCCTGCGTGAGTAGTGTGTGTGCCTTTGCCTCCGAGGGGCGCTGTCCGGCTCTTTCACTCAGGCGGTCTCGGGTCGGCGGGCTGGGTGACGCGTGCCGGGCCTCCGCGTGCCTTCCAGAGGCCAGGGCTTCTCCCCAGCCTACTCCTTGTCAGCAGTGGCCTTTCCCAGGGCAAATCCTGCTTCTGCGCACTGTCGTCTTGTGTAATACGAGTATCAGAGCCCCTGTGTTCCTCTGGTTCTAGCAGATTAGATAGAGAGTGCGAGTGACTGTAACGAGCTGTGCTCGCTGCTCGGATGACGTGGGAGGCCCGAGCCGGCTGCCAGCCCGGCTTCCTGCCTGCACAGCGGGCCGCCTTTGTCCAGCCCCGCTCCCCGCCCCTTGAATCTGCACTGCTTCTCCGCTTAGCACACGCCTGAGTGTGCCAGGTGCTGCCACTCCCGACTCGAGCTCGTTGATCCTGATGGTCTGCTCCTTGGCACTCAGGTGTCTGCCGTGCTGCGGAGTGTCCCTGTGCGGGCCTGTATATGTCGCTGTGGAAGGATGCTGCAGGCCCATGCCAAGATTAGAATCAAACCCTTCTGGGCAACTCTGAGGTCCTTCCTCAGGCAGAAAGCCCATTGACGTCAGCCCCTGGGGAGCATGGTCTGGCCTCATTGTCAGTTAAAAGTGTTCACTTTCAGAAGGAGATAGAGAAAGGGCTGGGTGTTTTTAGAAAATTCAGTTTAATAAGGGCACCTGTTCTCTGCCTTGCGTGGTTTTCCTTTTGCCCTTTCTCTTTCACGGACTTTATCCTCAAGCAGACTCTGTCTCAGGGCCTGTCCTGACCCTCACCCTGAGGTAGCTCCATCCTTTGGGGGCTCAGACAGTATTCGCCTCCTAAAGAAAGGATTGATGCCCTCCAGCAGGTGGTCCCGCCTCCTGCAGGCCCTCCCGTCTTGCCCCTGAGGCTGCAGCACCCAGGGCCACAATGCCCGGTGTCCCCCGGCACCCCCTTTGTAGCACGTGAAGGTCCCTCCACTGGGGTAATTCTCTTCCCTTAGTTTATCAAGCAAGTCATTCTTTCAGGACACATCTCAAGCCTATATGGTCTTCCCTATACGCCAAACACACACATGCTCCAGGAAGACTTGATCGTCCTCCCTTCCAGGTACCAACGTATCTTGGCCTCTCACCTCTTGGTATTTTGAGACTACTTATATCTGCCTCCTCTCCAGACCGACTCTTGTGAGGGCAGAAGCCACCTTATTTACTTGCACACTCCAGCATTCTTGCCTGGAGAATTCCACTGACAGAGGAGCCTGGTGGGCTACAGTCCATGGGGTCTCAAGAGTAAGACACCGCTGCGCAACGACACCGCCACCGCCGTGTGGGAACATGTTAGGAAGTCAACAGAACTGTTTTTGAGGAATCGCAGAAGGTGGCACTCTCTCAGCTGGGACCGGAGCGGGGCTGCCGGGGTCACCGTTCACGGAGCCCTCCTCTCACATGAGAGCCCAGCGAGAGTGGCCCTGTGTGGACGGGGTTCTAATTCTGCACACAAGCCGAGGACAGAGCGCGCTCAGCTGTGGACAGCATGGAGAGCCCGGAGCCTGAGCAGATGGTGTCTCAGCAGAGCTAAGGGCGGCCCCTCTGCAGGCGCCCCAGGGCACGGAGAGCCCCGAGGCCGAGCGGGTGGTGTCTCAGCAGAGCTGAGGGCAGCCCTTCTGCAGGCGCCCCAGGGCATGGAGAGCCCAGAGCCTGAGCGGGTGGTGTCTCAGCAGAGCTGAGGGCAGCCCTTCTGTAGGTGCTCCAGGGCACGGAGAGCCCCGAGCCTGAGCGGGTGGTGTCTCAGCAGAGCTGAGGGCGGTCCCTCTGCAGGCGCTCCAGGGCACGGAGAGCCCCAAGCCTGAGCGGGTGGTATCTCAGCAGAGCTGAGGGCAGCCCTTCTGCAGGCGCTCCAGGGCACAGAGAGCCCGGAGGCTGAGCGGGTGGTGTCTCAGCAGAGCTAAGGGTGGTCCCTCTGCAGGCGCTCCAGGGCACAGAGAGCCCCGAGCTGGAGCAGGTGGTGCCTCAGCAGAGCTGAGGGCAGCCCTTCTGCAGGTGCTCCAGGGCACGGAGACCCCCGAGACCGAGCGGGTGGTGCCTCGGCAGAGCTGAGGGTGGTCCCTCTGCAGGCACTCTGGTTTTCTCAGGAATTCGCACCCAGGCGTCTGAAGTCAGGGCCTTTTGTGCCAACAAAATATCATCCTTCGGTCTATCTATCGAGCTGGAGCATGCTTCATAACTGATGTCTATTGTGCATATACAAGGCATTTAACTGAGGTGCCGTTAGTGAGACGCAAGAGAATCTGATATTACAAATAGCACTTCTGACTTTGCCCTCCCAATTGTAATACTGACAGAATGCAGATATCAGACATTGAATATCTTGCAGTTTCCCAGCCAGGGCTGCCTACGATCCTGCATAGATAGACCCTTCAAATGTCTCACTTTCTCTCATTAGTACTATCTATAAAATCATCTGCATGGTAACTTTATCTTCTGTTTAAGAGAAAAAAAAAATTCATGTGAACGTTAAATTGTACCTTTTTCCTCAGAGTTTGTCCTAAGGGGACAAGAAACCTAGTAAGTTGCGGAATGTATGTGTTGCTCTGACACCAGAGATAAACTGATGCTAAAATACTTCCAGCGGTGGTCCACTTGGCAAAACCTCTTATGGCTGGCACTTGGAAGATGAAATTCCATTCCAGTCACAATGAACCTGCAGCATTGTCTTTAGAAAAGTAGGTATAAAGCTGCATAGGATGAACCATGTAATCTGCAGCAAAAGTTACTTTAAATTCAAATCTGATCTTCCAAATTCTCTTCTGTCCCCATTTGACACAATATAATGAATAGCATCTTAATCCCCGCCCAGTTCTCTAATATTCTGTGTGATGTTACCTGCAAAAGGTAAAGAAGGACACGCTGAGTATGTGCTCATGTTGGGAGACACTAAGAGAAGTGATATTTAAAAAACAGCAGCAGCAGCAGCTTTCCTGAGGCATCATTTGCTCATTTGAAGCATGCAATTATATGGTTTGGGGTATATTCATAGATCCTTGCAGCCGTCACCGCAGTCAGTTTTGGAACATCTTTGTTACTTCAGAACGGAACTGCGTGCCCTTTAGCGCCCAGCCCCTGACCGTGGCTCCGTCGCCCTCGCGTGTCCCTAAGCAGCCCCAGCGCTCCGTCCCTACTGCTCTGACTTCTGTAGGAGCGGGATCGCATGGAGCATGGTCTTCTGTGACTGGCTTCTTTCACGCAGCGTAATGTCTTCAAGGTTTGTCCATGTTGTAGCGTGTGTAGAAATTGCCTCACTCACTTCTGTGGACAAATACTATTCCTTTTGATAGATATACCTCATTTTGTCTCTCCACTCTCCAGTCAATGGACATTTGGATTATTTTCACCTTTTGGCTATTGCTGGTAATGCTGTTATAAACATTTGTGCTTTGTTGATATTCTCTGTTGTTTTTCTGTCCTTAGTTGCATTAATTTCTACTCTTATAATCTTTATAATCTCCTTCCTTCTGCTTGCTCTATGTTTAGTTTGCAGTGTCTTTTTCAGTGTCGTAAAGTGGAAGGATAGGTTATGGATTTGTGATCTTTCTGCTTTATTGATAAAGGCATTTGCAGCTATATATTTCCACCTAAGCACTGCTTTAACTGCATTCTATAAATTTTGTTATGCTGTCTTCGTTTTCATTCATCTGAAAGTATTTTCTGATGCCCTTTTTAGTTCTTCTTTGACCCATTGGTTGTTGAGTGTTGTTTAACTTTCATTTATTTGTGACTTTTCCAAATCTCCATGTTGTTGATTCTGAATTTTATTCCATTGTGACCAGAGAACATACTTCTCATTATTTTTATCTTTGTTAATTCGTTAAGGTTGTTTTGTGGTCTAATATCTGGTCTGTCCTGGAGACTCTTCTGTGTGCTCTCGAGAAGAGTGTGTCCCGCTGCTGGTGCGTGGAGTGTCCTGTGTTGCCCATGTCTTCTCATTCCTTCTTGATCTTCTGCCTCATTGTAAATTGGGGTATTGCAGTCTCTCTTATTGTTGACTTGTCCTTTTCCCTCTTAAATTATGTCAGTTTTTGCTTCATATATTTCAGTGCTATGATGTTAAGTGCATGTATCTTTGTTATATCTTCCAGATGGATTCGCCTTTTTATCATTATGAAATAGCCCTATCTCTCTCTAGTAACATATTTTTTGTTTTAAACTCTGTTTTGCCTGATACTAGTCACTCCAGCTTTCATGTGGGTACTATTTTCCTGATAATATCTTTTTCATCTTTTTACTTTAAACCTATTTACATCTTTGAATTTAAAGTACGTCTTCAGTAGATAATCAAGAGTTTTTAATCCAGTCTGACAATTTTTGCCTTTTAGTTGGATTGTTTAACCTATTTACATTTAATGTTATTATTAATATAGTTGAATTTTAAACTTTTATTTTATATTGGAGTATAGTTGGTTAACCGTGTTGTGTTAGTTATAGTTGGATTTAAGCCTGCCATTTTAGTTTTGCCCCTGTGTATCTCATTTAGAGATATATCTCATTTTTGTTTCTCTGTTTTTCCTTGACTGATTCCTTTGGCATTGCATAATATTTTCTAAGGTAACATTTTAATCTCATGGTAACATTTTAATCTCATTAATGATTTTTTTCATTCTATTTTTTCTTTCTGACTGCAAGCTGCTCGCATCTCCTATTATATCCGGCCGCTTCTTACATTTATGATTATAGATAGCTTTCTCTTCATATGCCCCCAGTTCAGGTTCCTTGCTTTTTCCTTAGGCAGCAGCCCTTATTAAGGTTATTTATCCCAGTTTTCATGTTTTTATCACACTGGGGAAGGGACTAGGATTTACAACTTAACCTAAGTGTTTCGCTAGAGACAGGAGAGATTGCTGGCTGAGCCAAGGAGTCCCCTGCTTTCCCTGCCTGTTCAACTAGCGGTTCCTTGAGCAACTAGTATTATTGCTGAATAATCTCCCTGGGGTTCATTCATAGCTCTTAAAATTCAGTTGGGAAGAATTCCCTGGCAGCCTTGTGGTTAGGATTCCGTGCTTTCACTGCAGGGGGCACAGCTTTGATCTTTGATGGCAAACTGAGATCCCACAAGACAAAAAAATAAAGTTGTCGTTAAGCACTAAGGAAATATGTTTCTGTTTGTTTGTTTTATTTAATAAGAGGAAGTTGTTATGTTGAAGGAAAAGGAAGGTTTCACTTCATGAGGTTAATTCTACAAAGCCAAGCCTGACGCATAAAATAATTCTCTGAGGTGCAATTATTAGGACGACTGATAGGAACCAGTACTCACTACTCCTAGGAATGGTGACTAAGTTCCATTCAGTTCAGTTCAGTCACTCAGTCGTGTCCAACTCTTTGCGACCCCATGAATTGCAGCTCGCCAGACCTCCCTGTCCATCACCAACTCCCGGAGTTTACCCAGACTCATGTCCATTGAGTTGGTGATGCCATCCAGCCATCTCATCCTCTGTCATCCCCTCCTCCTCCTGCCCCCAATTCCTCCCAGCATCAGAGTCTTTTCCAATGAGTCAACTCTTTGCATGAGGTGGCCAAAGTACTGGAGTTTCAGCATTAGCATCATTCCTTCCAAAGAACACCCAGGACTGATCTCCTTCAGAATGGACTGGTTGGATCTCCTTGCAGTCCAAGGGACTCTCAAGAGTCTTCTCCAGCACCACAGTTCAAAAGCATCAATTCTTCTGTGCTCAGTTTTCGTCACAGTCCAACTATCACATCCATACATGACCACTGGAAAAACCATAGCCTTGACTAGACGGACCTTTGTTGGCAAACTAATGTCTCTGCTTTTGAACAGAATGTCTACTGCTGCTGCTGCTGCTGAGTCGCTCCAGTCGTGTCCGACTCTGGGTGACCCCACAGACGGCAGCCCCCCAGGCTCCCCGGTCCCTGGGATTCTCCAGGCAAGAACACTGGAGTGGGTTGCCATTTCCTTCTCCAGTACATGAAAGTGAAAAGTGAAAGTGAAGTCGCTCAGTCATGTCCAACTCCCAGCGACCCCATGGACTGCAGCCCACGAGGCTCCTCCATCAGTGGGATTTTCCAGGCAAAAGTACTGGAGTGGGGTGCCATCGCCTTCTCCGAATAGACTGTCTAAGTTGGTCATAACTTTCCTTCCAAGGAGTAAGCATCTTTTAATTTCATGGCTGCAGTCACCATCTGCAGTGACTTTGGAGCCCCCCCAAATAAAGTCTGACACGGTTTCCACTGTTTCCCCATCTATTTGCCATGAAGTGATGGGACCAGATGCCATGATCTTCGTTTTCTGAATGGTGAGCTTTAAGCCAACTTTTTCACTTTCCTCTTTCACTTTCATCAAGAGGCTTTTTAGTTCCTCTTCACTTTCTGCCATAAGGGTGGTGTCATCTGCATATCTGAGGTTATTGATATTTCTCCCGGCAATCTTGATTCCAGCTTGTGTTTCTTCCAGCCCAGCGTTTCTCATGATGTACTCTGCATAGAAGTTAAATAAGCAGGGTGACAATATAGAGCCTTGACGTACTCCTTTTCCTGTTTGGAACCCGTCTGTTGTTCCATGTCCAGTTCTAACTGTTGCTTCCTGACCTGCATATAGGTTTCTCAAGAGGCAGGTCAGGTGGTCTGGTATTCCCATCTCTTCAGAATTTTCCACAGTTTATTGTGATCCACACAGTCAAAGGCTTTGGCATAGTCAATAAAGCAGAAATAGATGTTTTTCTGGAACTCTCTTGCTTTTTCGATGATCCAGCGGATGTTGGCAATTTGATCTCTGGTTCCTCTGCCTTTTCTAAAACCAGCTGGAACATCTGGAAGTTCACAGTTCATGTATTGCTGAAGCCTGGCTTGGAGAATTTTGAGCATTACTTTACTAGCGTGTGAGATGAGTGCAATTGTGCGATAGTTTGAGCATTCTTTGGCATTGCCTTTCTTTGGGATTGGAATGAAAACTGACCTTTTCCAGTCCTGTGGCCACTGCTGAGTTTTCCAAATTTGCTGGCACATTGACTGCAGCACTTTCACAGCATCATCTTTCAGTATTTGAAACAGCTCAACTGGAATTCTATCACCTCCACTAGCTTTGTTCGTAGTGATGCTTTCTAAGGCCCACTTGACTTCACATTCCAGGATGTTTGGCTCTGGGTGAGTGATGACACCACCGTGATTATCTGGGTCATGAAGATCTCTTTTGTACAGTTCTTCTGTGTATTCTTGCCACCTCTTCTTAATATCTTCTGCTTCTGTTAGGTCCATGCCATTTCTGTCCTTTATTGAGCCCATCTTTGCATGAAATGTTCCCTTGGTATCTCTAATTTTCTTGAAGAGATCTCTATTCTTTCCCATTCTGTTGTTTTCCTCTATTTCTTTGCATTGATCACTGAGGAAGGCTTTCTTATCTCTCCTTGCTATTGTTTGGAACTCTGCATTCAGATGCTTATATCTTTCCTTTTCTCCTTTGCTTTTCACCTCTCTTCTTTTCGCAGCTATTTGTAAGGCCTCCCCAGACAGCCATTTTGCTTTTTTGCATTTCTTTTCCATGGGGATGGTCTTGATCCCTGTCTCCTATACAATGTCACAAACCTCCATCCATAGTTCATCTGGCACTCTATCTATCAGATCTAGTCCCTTAAATCTATTTCTCACTTCCACTGTATAATCATAAGGGATTTGATTTAGGTCGTACCTGAATGGTCTAGTGGTTTTCCGTACTTTCTTCAATTTAAGTCTGAATTTGGCAATAAGCATTTCATGATCTGAACCACAGTCAGCTCCCGGTCTTATTTTTGCTGACTGTGTAGAGTTTCTCCATCTTTGGCTGCAAAGAATATAATCAGTCTGATTTCGGTGTTGACCATCTGGTGATGTCCATGTGTCGAGTCTTCTCTTGTGTTGTTGGAAGAAGGTGTTTGCTATGACCAGTGTGTTCTCTTGACAAAACGCTATTAGCCTTTGCCCTGCTTCATTCCGTATGCCAAGGCCAAATTTGCCTGTTACCCCAGGTGTTTCTTGACTTCCTACTTTTGCATTCCAGTCCCCTATAATGAAAAGGACATCTTTTTGGGGTGTTAACTGTAAAAGGTCTTGTAGGTCTTCATAGAACCGTTCAACTTCAGTTTCTTCAGCATTACTGGTTGGGGCATAGACTTGGATTACAGTGAATTGAATGGTTTGCCTTGGAAACGAACAGAGATCATTCTGTCTTAAGACTGGAAATTTTTCATCTTTACCCTGTAGTCACAATTAGTTTTTTTATTATGGGTAAAATACCCATAGCATAAAAGTAATCATTTAAAATAATATTCTGTTATATGTATATAGCACGATTTGTTGACCCATTCATCCACCAGCAAACACGTGGGTCGTTTCCACCTTTTGTCCATTGTGAATAAAGTTGCTAAGAATATCAGAGCACAAGTATGTTTCAGTCCCTGCTTTCACTTCTTTTGGGCATAAACCCAGAGGTAAAACTGCTTAAAGTTTGAGAAGTTGTCGTATCACTTTTTCATAATGGCTGCATCATTTCACATTTCCATCAGCCACTAACTAACGAAGGTTCCGGTTTCTCCACATCCTTGTTATTTTCTTTTGTTGTTTTTTATTTTGGTATTTTGATAGGAGTCATCCTGATGGGTGTGAACTGGCCACTGTATTTTTGAGTTACTTTTTAGTGGTTGCTCTAGGGCCTGCCATATATATCTTAACAAACTAGACGCAGCTTCAAATTTATACTAGCTTACGTCCAGTGATGGGGTCTTTGTTGTTGTTCAGTCCCTCAGTCGTGTCTGACTCTTTCACGACCCCATGGACTGTAGCCCACCAAGTTTCTCTGTCTGTGGAAATTCTCCAGGCAGGAATACTGGAGTGGGTTACCATTTCCTTCTCCAGAGGATCTTCACGACCCAGAGACTGAACTCTCATCTCCTGCTTGGCAGGAAAATTCTTTATCACTGAGCTGCATGGACGAAGGTCCATATAGTCAAAGCTGTGATTTTTCCAGTAGTCACATGCAATGTGAGGAGAGTTGGTTTGTAATGAAGGCTGAGCACCGAAGAATTGATGCTTGCAAACTGTGGTGCTAGAGAAGACTCTTGAGCGTCCCTTGGACTGCAAGGAGATCAAATCAGGCAATCCTAAAAGGAATCAACCCTGAATATTCATTAGAAGGACTGATGGTGAAACTCTAATACTTTGGCCGCCTGATCCCAAGAGCCAGCTCATTGGAAAAGGCCTTGATGCTGGGAAAGATGGAAGGTGGGAGGAGAAAGGAGTGGCAGGGGATGAGGTGCTTGGATGGCATCATTGACTCAGTGGACGTGAATTAGAGCAAACTCCGGGAGACAGTGGGGGACAGAGGAGCCTGGTGTGCTGTAGTCTATGGAGTCTCAAAGAGTCAGACACAGCTGAGCAACTGAACCAGTCCAGTGACATCTAGAAATGCTGCTAGTATTACTATACAGCCCTATTCCTTTCCCCCCTTTTGGTGGTATTACTATTATACGTATTAAGTTTAATATAATGCAAATCCAACGATATATTTTCATACAACATATTTTTGTAATTATTACTTTATCATCTGTCGCCATTTCTGTGGCAGTTACAGCTTTGTCCCCACCCACTTCCTTTGTGCTGTTATTGGCAGATACATTATATTTCTATGACATTTCTTATGTTATAGGACCAAAAAATATAATATAGCCATTACTTTATATAATTATTTTTATATAGTAGCTTTTTTAGTGAGTTATGAATCAGAAAAAAATATGCATTTACAATGTCTTTTAAAACTATTTCTACTAGTGGTCTTTACTCATGTGTATGAGAATTATAATCTTATAATTATAATTCTGTTAATTTTTTTATAAAACAAGTTTTCTAGCAACAAGTTATTTCAGTTTTTGCTTTGGGATAGTTCTTCATTTCCCCTTCATTTTTGAGGTATATCTTTGTTGTATGGAGACTTCTTTGTTGACAGGGTTTTTTTTCCTTTGAGCACTTCAAATGTGTTTTGGGCTGCCTCCTGGACTCTGTTGTTTCTCCTGAGAAGTGAGCTTTTAACTTTGTTGTGGTTCCTTTTAATGCACATTCGTTTTCTCTTGCTTTTTTCAAGGTTCTCTTCTGTCTTTGCCATTCAGTATTTTTACAATGATATGTCTATTTGAGGGTCTTTCTTTCAAGTTGATCACGTTTGAAGTTCACTCACCTTCCTAGGTGTGTAGGCTATCAGTTATAGTTTTTCAGTAAATTGGAGAAGTTTGAGGCATTATTTATTTGAAGACTTCTTTTTTCTCTGTCCTTTTGGTGCTTGTATTATGTGTGGGTTAGTACATTTAATGGTACTCCACTTTTCTGTAAAGTTCTGTTCCTTTTTGTTTTCTCTCTGTTCAAACTTTATCAAACTTTCTTCAAGTCTGCTAATTCTTTCTTCTGCCGGTCTACATCTACTGTTGAGCTCCCCTAGTCTTTCTTGGCCGGGCCACACAGCATGTCTTAGTTCCCCGACCAGGGATGGAACCCACGTCCCCTACATTGGAAGCACAGCGTCTTAATCACTGGACTGCCAGGGAAGTACCTAGTTGAGTTTTCATTGCACGTTTGAACTCCACAATTTCCATCTGGTTCTTTTTTTTTTATATATACGTTTCTCTTTCTTTTCCGATATTGTCAATTTGATGTGACATTGTCATTTTGCCTTTTACTTCTTTAGTCATGGTTTCTTTTAGTTCTGTGAGCACGTTTATAACGACTGCTCTGACATCTCCTATGAAATCTGGCATCTGGTTGCTCTCACGGTCAGCTTCTGCTTCTGTTTTACCTTCCCTCCCGCCCCCAGCCTTTTTCCCAGTGTTCGGGTCATACTTCCCAGTTTATCTACATGTGTCATGATTTTTCTAGGAAACTGGACATTTCAGATAACATATTAGAGCCATTCTGGGTTCTGGTCCTCCTTATGACCGGGGCTTGTTGTTGTATTTGCTTGCTTATTTGTTTAGTTATTGCTGGATTATTTTAGTGTGTGCACGGGCGAGCATATACACACACAATACACATAGCTAAACTTCTGACTGCAAGGAGGTCAAACCAGTCCCTCCTGAAGGAAGTCAGTGCTGAATATTCATTGGAAGGACTGATGCTGAAGCTGAAGCTCCAATACTTTGGCCACCTGATGCAAAGATTATTTGATTACTTTCAACAATGCCCTGGGGATAAATTGATTGACAAACGAATCCAATCAAATTCTGGCTCCTTTGAAGGAAAAGTTTCTTAGGTCATGTTTGATATTTTAACCTTGAGAGGGCACCCACTGAGGGTGATCTTATCCCTTGGTTCTCTCCAGCAAGCTAGCCGAGACTGTCATTTCCTTAAAACCATCAATCTCTCCCCAGTTGCCTTCATCTCAGCCTCCTGTTCTTGAAGTTGCCCTCAGACTTAAACTTCTCTGGAAGTGAAGTCAGTTCCTTCCTCTTCCTAAGAGATAGACCATAAAGAAAGCTGAGTGCCGAACAGTTGGTGCTTTTGAACTGTGGTGTTGGAGAAGACTCTTGAGAGTCCCTTGGACTGCAAGGAGATCCAATCAGTCCATCCTAAAGGAAATCAATCCTGAATATTCATTGGAAGGAACTGATGCTGAAACTGAAGCGCCAGAACTTTGGCCACATGATGCGAAGAACTGACTCATTAGAAAAGACCCTGATGCTGGGAAAGGTTGAAGGCGGGAGGAGAAGGGGACAACAAAGGATGAGATGGTTGGATGGCATCACCAACTCGATGGGCATGAGTTTGAACAAGGTCTGGGAGATGGTGATGGACAGGGAGGCCGGCGTGCTGTAGTCCATGGGGTTGCAAAGAGTTGGACATGACTGAGCAACTGAACAACAATGTCAAAAAATTATAGAATTCCCTACTTGTCTGATTTTGTAAGTCTGTTTCTGATACTTGTACTGAGATATACTTATGCCTTTCCCCGAAAGGCAGGAAGCCTGTTATATAATCAGCCACCTTTCCTTTTGGTTTATGCTACATTCAGAGGGCCTTGAATTATATACACATTATCTAACAGTGGAGAAGGAAATGCAACCCACTCCAGTATCCTTGCCTGGAAAATCCCATGGACAGAGGAGCCTGGAGGGCCACAGTCCATGGGGTCGCAGAGAGCTGGATACGACTGAGCGCAGCGTTCCATGTCCTTTATCTGACACCACTGTGCAGCCGTGTTGTGTGGGTTTGTGCAGTGTTTCAACCTGTATCCATTAAAATATTTCTTTCAAAGTGAATTCATGAAATTCAGAATACATTTTAGAAAAACAATAAGATGATTCATATAACTATATTGCCTAGTAGAAAAACAAACTTTTAAAAACTTTTATGAATATATGGGAAGAGCCGTCACTCTGAAATCTGGAGATTGCTTAACAATGCTCTATGAATGAATTATTTTGTCTTCTTGCCTGACGTTAATTGGCCCCAGAAAAGAATTAATTCCTGAGTTGAATTTGGTTGGTGCCAAGATCAGGGAATACAAGTTTGTCCTTTTAGGTTGGTGAAAATTATTCGGACAAATCAGGTCCTTAAAAACAACATTGGGAGATTTGGAGTACTTACAGGTTTTAAAATAATAGTAAAAAGAGAAGCCAGGATGGTGAGGTAGAGTATTGTACTTGACTGATATTCATATTCTAAAAGCCACTGCAGTTTTAAATGTTTCACTTCACTCATGATTTCACCCAGTATCCTCCCAAATAAGAATCTGAACTGACCATTGTATAGATACGCAAATCACTCAAGCCATTGTTTCTAAATCCCTCCCTCAGAGATTCAACACTCAACACAAATTAGAAGACATAATGATTTTTTATAATTAAAATGTGACACCTAGAACAGATGCATCTTTCAGGCTGTTGATAGTTAGCTAGGCCTATTCTGTCTTCTCTGTGGCATGAACAAAATAAGAGAGGACCCCATTTCCTGAACCCCAGAAATGCACTGCAGATATGTCTCTGCAGCACAGCCACTGTGGGTTTAGCTGGAACTTAAGAAACAAAATGCAGCACTCCTCTTCTCTGGTTGTGTGAAGCAGTACTTTTTATTTTGTTAGAAAGGTTGCAAATATGTAATCAAAAAAGCTCTGGTAATTTCTAAATATGAATTTTCCCCTAAAACACAAAATCTGTTTAGAATTTACAGGGCTGGTGTGTGCTGTTTGTGTTGCTGCCAAGAAAATGCTTTCCAGACTAAGGTTTTAAAGAGAAACACTCCTCCACAGAAGCTTAGCTCTGGGACAATTTAGCCGAAAGGCACTTGGAAGGACAAACAGAAGAGAGAAGGCTGTGGGGTCCTGTTGATAGTGGTCAGGAAGTGAGCCCGGTAGGGACAGACAGGATTCCTGGGCCAGTGAATGAGAAGCCCTAACTCGGCACTGCCTGTGAGAGCAGAACTCTTTGTAAGCCCACTTACCACCAAAGGTTCAGCTCAGTCGCTCAGTCGTGTCCGACTCTTTTCGACCCCATGGACTGCAGCACAACAGGCCTCCTCGTCCATCGCCAATTCCTGGAGTTTACTCAGACTCACATCCATTGAGTCAGTGGTGCCATCCAAACATCTCATCCTCTGTCGTCCCCTTCTCCTCTTGCCCTCAGTCTTTCCCAGCATCAGCGTCTTTTCCAGTAAGTCAGCTCTTCCCATCAGATGGCCAATGTATTGGAGCTTCAGCTTCCACATCAGTCCTTCCAATGAGCGCCCAGGACTGATCTCCTCTAGGATGGACTGGTTGGATCTCCTAGCAGTCCAAGGGACTCTCAAGAGTCTTCTCCAACACCACAGTTCAAAAGCAACGATTCTTTGGTGCTCAGCTTTCTTCACAGTCCAACTCTCACATCCATACATGAGTACTGGAAAAACCATAGCCTTGACTAGATGGACCTTTGTTGGCAAAGTAATGTCTCTGCCTTTTAATATGTCTGCCATCAAAGAGGGCACTCCAAAGGCTTAAGCACACTACTGTCCTCATTAACAGATGCCCTGAAGAAGTGGGAATGCCTTCACCACTCAGAGCACAGCAATCTGCTATGAAGTTATATCCTGAAATACAAGCTAAACCCTTCGTCACACCCCTTTCCCCAGAACTGTGGATCTTAATCAGGAGAGCTTGGCAAGTGCCCTGCCAGCCTCAGGCACCTTTACAGTCTCACAGAACTCTGTGAGGCCTGGCTTTATGACCATTGCTCTGGAAAGGCTGGCAGATACAGGGCTGGAGCTGGAGACGAGCCTCCGTCTTCCCGCGTCGAAGCCCTCTGTCACAGCGCATCCCCTTCCTACCCTCTCGCATTAGTGGAGTCTAGTGAGCAGAGCAGTATGCTGGTCTGTTTGAGAGTTAGTCCTGCCACTAATTAGATACTTTTTAGAATTGTATCTTTTAATGTAAAATTACTGATGGAAGGGGACCCTGTTCCAGGGATGACTCATTGTATGTACTAAAAGGGATGACTGCTTATTAATTTCATCCGATGTACATTCAATAAGTGTAAAAGATATAACGAAAATTCACTAATTCAGTAAGTGCTTAGGAAGTGCTTGTTTTAAAAGTGTAAGATGAATGGTAAGCAGGACCAGCTCAGAGTTTATAGCCCATGGGAAGCAGGATGAATAGCTGGGAGCGCTGGGGCTCCTTGGGAAGTTCAAGCAGGAAAGACATCCCTGCTGGAGCTCTGGTTGGACACTCGGAGGCTCGGGAGAGGCTCCTGAGGGCACGTTAGGAGTTGCTCAGGTAGGAATGGGGGTGAAGGAGAGGAGGAGACAGGTAGGAGCTTGTGCTCAGCCCAGGAGGTGAAGCAAGTGGGCATCCGGGAGCCCAAGGCTGTGCTGTAGTTTCAGGCATCTGTAGGTGGTGGGAGATGCGGCTGGAACACCCCCACGAAGACCCTACGAGGCTTGCCAACAAGCTCGGACTTGTCCCCGAGAACCAAGAGGGTGGCCAGATCGGATTCCAGGTTTCTGGAGCTCACTATGGCTTCGTAAGGAAACGGATGGAGGAGGGCACAGCCAGGGAGACCAGAAAGCGGGCGGGCTGGAATGGTGGCGTCTGTACCAACGTTGGGCGTGAGGACTTGTGGAGAAAGGTGCCAGAAGAACAGCGCCTGAGCAGCCAGAGACTGTTTGTTTTTGTTGGGAGGAGACCACGTGCCAGATCCGAAACTGTCGACCACAGAAAACGCGCAACCCGAAAGCTGAGAACTACGTGCTATTTGGCAAACAAAACTGAGGGCCTAAGCCTGGAAGACAGCCTCTCAGATAGGTCTGAGGGACTGCTCCGAATAGGCAAGGGAGGAGCCAGCATACACAGGGATTCTGCAACAAAAACCAGGTAGCTGGAACATTAAACGAGTACTGTGAAAGAAAACTGGACATCTCAAGTTAATGACTTTGGACTTCCCAGGTGGCTCAGGGATAAAGAATCTGCCTGCCAAGCAGGAGAAGAGGTTCAATGCCTGGGTCAGGAAGATCCCCTGGAGAAGGAAATGGCAACCCACTCCAGTGTTCTTGCCTGGAGAATCCCATGGACAGAGGAGCCTGGTGGGCGACAGTCCATGGAGTTGCAGGGTCAGACACGGCTGAGGTGACTTAGCACACACGTTTGTTTTCAGTCTTGGGTGAACCACACCAACTGGCTACATTTGTGGGGCCCACCCACCGGCCTAGGATAGTGCCTGAGGGCAGGGGCTTTGGAGTCTGGCCAGTCTCAGCTCAGATCTCAGCTCTGCCACTTACCAGCTATGACCACCGCGAGCTCCTTGCCTCTGTCCCCCTCAGCCTCCTAATTCTCACGCCCTGAGGCTGCTGAGTTATTAAAGGAGTGAATATTTGTGAAACAATGTCTGGCAGAGAGTGAGTACCGCACAGTATTTGTTTAAAAATAATGAGGCTCCTCTCTGGGAGCCTCAGCCTCTGTGTCTGACTGCCTGTCTAGAATGTGGAGCCAGTAACAATATTTCATGGGCGCACTGTGAGATAAAGTCTAAAGAAATGACTTAGACAGGCACAGCCTAATCCATAATACAATGTTGGTGGGTCTCTGCAGTTTATACTTGAAGAAAGGATCATTTTAAAGTTGGCCCCTCACCACTCCCACACCAATGGGCACCTCTGAAATCGTGCACCTGCTGATGGAACTAGTGGGGAAGTCAAGCTGCTCGGCGACAGTTGCGGTTGACTCGCCCGGTGGAATCTTTCACTTACGAACGTCTTGATCTTCCAGTTCTTCCGTTCTCGCTGTCGTTCAGTCGCTAAGTCGTGTCTGACTCTTTGCGTCCCCATACTCTGCAGCATGCCAGGCTTCCCTGTCCTTCACCACCCACTGGAGTTTGCTCAAACTCATGTCCATTGAGAGTTAAATACAAGGTAGTAATGCTCAAGTTTAAGCTAAAGAACCACCTCAGATTCCCTCTGCTTGGCGATTCTGTAGTTAAGACATCTTCATGAATGATTGGTGTGGAAATACAGTCTCCCCACAAAAAGCGTGCTTGACTCGGGCAGCGGCCTGCCCGTGGGCATCGTGGGAGCTGGCACGGCGGGCGGGTGCCTTAAAGCCGCTGGAGGATGGGTGTGGGTGCATGTGGGGGCAGACTGAAAGGAAAGTGGGGGGTGGGGAACAGCCACGCTCTGAGTTGCTTTTTGCTAAAACTTTGAATAGACAGAAATGTAGAAGTCATTTAAGGAGCTATTGTTTTTGTTCGAGTGTTGTTCCTGTCGCTCTCCTCAACAGCAGACTGTTGTGCGGTTTCCAAAGCCTTCCCGAGGCGCATCTAATAGCATCTAATGGAGAGGGTGGCCTCCAGAGCATCTAGGCAGGAGCTCATGTCCTGTCCTTCGAGCAGGCTCAGGCCCACAAGAGCCACCAAACGAGGTGACGACGCTTATGCTCATATTTGTGCCCACGTCTGAATGGCCAGTGTCCACAGCATCTCTAAGGGCTTTCTAAAAAGCGCTTACCAAGACATGACAGAAACCAAAGAACAGACACAAATACAACTTATGATTTGATTGGAAAAAAGGCTGTTTTTCTTCCTGCTGCGGACATATATTAGAGACCTTTAGACGTTGCTGTACTCTGTCTTCTTTATGAGTTGTTTTATTTATTTTTTACAAAAAAGATTATTTATTTATTTGGCTGCGCCTGGTTTTAGTTGCAGCGTATGGAATCCAGGTCCCCGACCAGGGATCGAACCTGGGCCCCTGCGCTGGGAGCGCAGAGTCCTAGCCACTGGGCCACCAGGGAGGTCCCTGTGTGTTATTTTAAATGCTGACACTGCAGGAATTCCAGTCTCACTCTGGTGTTTAAAACAGAACCAGTAAGCCTGACGCCGGGAGGGTGGCCATGGCTCCTCCCCAAGCAACAGCACACGTGGTTGCCCAAAGATAAGAGGTCTCCTGAAGCCAGCATGGCGGCAAAGACAAGAGGCGGCAGACTTTCAAGAAGAGTCAGACTCCTGGAAGCATTTCCTGTCCTCAGTCATAAGGCACCGAGCCCGACAGGAGAGACCCAAGAGTCTTGCAAGCTGAGGCTCCAAACGCACCCCATCTCAGGGTCTGCAGGGCTCCTCATGGGATGGTAGGAGTGTGCCCCATCAGACAAGTGTGGCTGCACAGCCGCTTCAGAAGGGCCTTAGTAGGTGCTGTGTGTGCGTGTGTTTACTTACACACCTTTTGTTGTTTTTCGGTGCTTGTCTGACTTTTCCTTCAGGATGCCTGTTGGCTGTGCCATTTCCGGGAGGTCTGTGTTGGTGATGCCCCTGGGGAGGTCTTCAGCGCGTCCTAAACCACATTCTTTCTGTTCTTGCTGCATCCGTCCACCGGTCCCCCGAGGTCTGCGTTGGTACTCTGATTCTCGTTGTTCAGACCCTCAGTCGTGTCCCGCTCTGTGACCCCGTGGACAGCAGCATGCCAGGTGCCCCGCTCCTTCACCATCTTCTGGCGTCTGCTCTGCGCTGTCCTCCTGGAGTACAGATAATCAGTCCCCTTGAGAAAACTCCCCACGCTGAGTCATCGTCTGTATCTCCGGTCTTCCTCGCTTCCTGTCAGCCGTCCGTTCAGCAGGTGTTTTAGTGAATATGTACTAAGTGCCAGGAGCTGGGCTAAGTGTCAGAGACAGTGATCCACACAGAGCTGGCCTCTGCCCAAGCTGTACGTTGCTGGCTGAGGGAGGTGGGGAGTGGGGGGCTGAGGAGTGCGGAGGGACCAGAGAAGCGAGCAGCTGCCTTCACCACAAGAGCTTACGCGTGGAAAACGTAGGTGTCCACAGGGTGGATCGGAGGACAACAGCCCAGACCTGCGGGCCGCGTGCGGCCCTCCAGAGGTGGTGACGTGGCGGCTGCCGCCACCAGGTTCCAGACTGCAGCTGCTGACCTTCATGTTCCCATGTGACGGTAAATGCCACGTTGAGATCAGTTTGTCTGCTTTCATAGATTGGTAGAGAATCAGCACGTCAAAAGCTAGATCAAGGACAACCTAGAGCCAGTTCATCGTGGCCGTGGGAAATAGATTTTCCAGAATGACACCCACTGTTCTCTGAGTGATTGTGCACTCTTTCAACGACGATAAATGCTTTCAGAAAAGTGAGACTCCTTATCATGAGCACAAATGGAGGCATCACCAAGTTGGTTTAAGATCCTGATGCACTTCTCTAAGCTTCTCAGTTCCTCTAGGGGCTCTGTTAGGGCAAAGCAAGCAGTGGTGGCCAGTGCCCTTGTAAAACCGGACCGTACAGCTTAGTTGCCACAACTCTGCAAAGACCACACCATTTTATAAGGTGATTCAGCTCAGATCCGATTCTGAGTAAAGAACACGTGAGTTTCAAAGCACTGATATGGTGACTATCTCCTGTCTACAGTTTGTTCTTTTTAGACAAAAGAGAGAAGGATCTGAAATAACCATAGCCTCCTGTATCGTTTTAAGGAAATAATAGTCTTGTGCTGGCCCAGCTGGGGACTTACTAGAAATGTGCGTGCTCAGCCCAGGCTGGGTCTGAACCAGGAGCTCTGGGACAAGCAGACCACTCCTTAGAGATCCTGCAGACAGTCGACCACCACTTTATGGGAAAACACATACACACACATGCACACGGACACATACATGCATGAGCACACACGCACATACATGCATGAGCACACGCATGCACACACATACACAGGTGCACATGGACACACACACACGTGCGCACTCTTGTGCTACATCCAGCCCAGCATTTCGCATAATGTATTCTGCATATAAGTTAAATAAACAGGGTGATAACGTATAGCCTTGACCTACTCATTTCCCAGTTTGGAAAAAATCTGTTGTTCCACGTCTGGTTCTAACTGTTGCTTCTTGACCTGCATACAGGTTTCTCAGGAGGCAGATAAGGTGATCTGGTATTCCCATCTCTTGAAGAATTTCCTGCAGTTTGTTGTGATCACATAGTCAAAGGCTTTAGCAGAGTCAATGAAGCAGAAGTAGATGTTTTTCTGGAATTCTCTTGCTTTTTCTCTGATTCAACAGATGTTGGCAATTTGATCTCTGGTTCCTCTACTTTTTCTAAATCCAACTTGTACATTTGGAAGTTCTCTGTTCACGCACTGTTGAAGCCTAGCATGGAGAATTTTGAGCATTTCTTTGCTAGCATGTGAAATAAGTGCAATTGTGTGGTAGTTTGAACATTCTTTGGCATTGTCCTTCTTTGGGATTGGAATGAAAACTGACCTTTTCCAGTCCTGTGGCCACTGCTGAGTTTTCCAACTTTGCTGGCGTACTGAGTGCAGCACTTCCACAGCATCATCTTTTAGGATTTGAAACAGCTCAACTGGAATTCCATCACCTCCACTAGCTTTGTTCATAGTGATGCTTCCTAAGGCCCACTTGACTTCACACTCCAAAATCTCTGACTCTAGGTGAGTGATCACACCATCGTTGTTATCTGGGTTATTGAGATCTTTTTTGTATAGTTCTTCTATGTATTCTTGCCACCTCTTCTTAATAGCTTCTGCTTCTGTTAGGTCCATACCATTTCTGTGTTTTATTGTGCCCATCTTTGCATGAAATATTCCCTTGGTATCTCCGATTTTCTCGAAGAGATCTCTAGTCTAGCCCATCCTATCGTTTGCCTCAATTTCTTTGCATTGTTCACTTAGAAAGGCTCTGTTCTCTCTCTTTACTGTTCTTTGGCATTTTGCATTCAGATGGGTGTGTGTTTCCTTTTCTCCTTTGCCTTTCGCTTCTCTTCTTTTCTCAGCCATTTGTAAGGCCTCCTTAGGCAGCCATTTTGCTTCTTTGCGTTTTTTTTTTCTTGGGGATGGTCTTGATTACTGCCTCCTGTACAATGTCACGAACCTTCGTCCACAGTTCTTCAGGCGTTCTGTTTTATAGATCTAATCTCTTGAATCTGTTTGTCATTTCCACTGTATGACTGCAAGAAATTTGATTTAGGTCATACCCAAACAAGCTAGTGGTTTTCTCTACTTTCATCAATATAAGTCTGAATTTGGCAATCAGGAGTTCATGATCTGAGCCATAGTCAGCTCCTGATCTTGTTTTTGCTGACTGTATAGAGCTTCTCCATCTTTGGCTGCAAAGAATATAATGAATCTGATTCTGGTATTGGCCATCTGGTGATGTCCGTGGGTAGAGTCTTCTCTTGTGTTGTTGGAAGAGGGTGTTTGCTATGACCAGTGCATTCTTTTGGCAAAACTCTATTAGCCTTTGCCCTGCTTCATTTTGTACTCAAGGCCAAACTTGCCTGTTACTCCAGGTATCTCTTGACTTCCTACTTTTGCATTGCAGTCCCTGATGATGAAAAGGACATCTCTTCCAGTGTTAGTTCTAGAAGCTCTTGTAGGTCTTCATAGAACCAGTCAACTTCAGCTTTTTTGGTGTTAGTTGTTGGGGCATAGACTTGAATTACTGTGATGTTGAATGGCTTTCCTTGGAAGTGAACAGAGGTCATCCTGCTGTTTCTGAGACTGCACCCAAGTATTGGATTTCAGACTCTTTTGTTGACTATGACGGCAGCTGCATTTCTTCTAAGGGATTCTTGCCCACAGTAGTAGATATAATGGTCATCTGAATGAACACATTACTCCCTATACCTTAAAGAAGAAATTTCATGGTAGAGTTTTTTCATTTCTTCCAGTTAGGTGTTGTACTCCTTAGGAGGAAAACCAGGGAACAAGATCCAAAATTATTTGTTTCTATCCCACTACCCAATGGAGAAGGCACTGGTGACACACTCCAGTACTCGTGCCTGGAAATTCCCATGGGTGGAGGAGCCTGGTGGGCTGCAGTCCATGGGATCGCTAAGAGTTGGACACGACTGAGCCACTTCGCTCTCACTTTTCACTTTCATGCACTGGAGAAGAAATAGCAACCCACTCCAGTGTTCTTGCCTGGAGAATCCCAGGGACAGTGGAGCCTGGTGGGCTGCCATCTATGGGGTCTCACAGAGTCGGACACGACTGACGTGACTTAGCACCCAGTGGGGTACCTAACACTTAACACTACCCACAGTAGTTACCCAGCAGTATCTAACAGTATCCATGGTGACTGTAAGATGAAGACCATTCCAGAAGTGCTACTTCCCAAACTTTTCTTTTTGTATCTTTAGACTCACGAAATCCTGTTACCCTGTGTCTTTAAATGAAAGAGGGTTGAACTCAACGATGTAAAATACCATTTCTACAGGGCAAAACCAGTTGAGTACCAGCAATTTCATAGGTCCAGCTGTATTACATATATTTTTCCAAAGTGAAGCAGAATAGCCTTATACCTAAGGAGACTGTGAAGTATTTCCTTGGCATTCCTGTACTGGGGCAGCTTCCGGAGCCCAGCTTCACGTGGAGAGCATCTCTGGAGGGTTTTTGTCAGAAGGAGGAGGAGGCAGGCCCTCCAGCCTGGGAGAGGCAAGAGCTGCATCAGAATCCAGACTGCCCCTGCCAGGCAGCCTTCCTGACCCCGTACCCGTCTCCAGGTTTGTTAGGAGGACTCTGGGAGGCGCTTCACCTCTTTTCCTTACCAGCTTTGAAGCTTCCTCCTTCCCTCCCCCTGTTTTTAAAGATCAGGTTATTTGGGCTGAGACTTATCTGCCTAAATTAGTTTTTAAATAGAGCTGCATTATCTCGCCCACCTCTCTTTTCTTATCCCTTCACATTTTGTTCTCCTTTCCTGATGAGGTTGTTCCAAGTACAGCTGAGCTAACTGATACAGGGCGTTGTATCCGAACGCCCCAGACCACAGTTACCTGAAGTGACCACACGTTCCGTACTTCAAATGTTTTTCATACAGAAAGTTATCAAAATACGCTTGGAAAAATTCAGAAGTTCCAAACAGATCATTTCAATGGGATTTGTTTCCCTGCTTTTATCTCCTAATGAACTCCTTAACATAAAAGAATCTGGAAAAGTCTGGCTAACGGTTTTAAATCTCTTCTAGAAGAAAACAGACCTGATCCTTGTGGATGACAATTAATTTGGTGGCTGTTGCTAGGATAGAATTTCCACCACGTGTGAATAGGAATGTGCATGCTAATTTATCATTCAAAGAGAATTTTTTTTAATTTTTTGGTAAGAGCTAATGTGCAAAACCTGTTAGCACAAAGGGAGAAAGAAAGAGGGAGAAGCTGAGTGTGGGCGGATGAGGGCTGTGATCCAATACAGTGGAGAGAGGCTCTGAGACTCATTCGGCAAAGGACACGGCTGGGGCTGGGGCCTGGTATAGAGTGAGTAGCGTAAGACAAACTGTTTCTGCAAGGCAAGCAGAATAGGGGATGGACACCATTTTTACTAACTGTATTTTGGAATACAAGTAAAATTGCTGTGAGGATTTGTACTTTTGCCCTTACAGTTTAAATTTTAAAAAAAAATCCCAAAAGGTTATTGCTTAGTAAGAGATAATACAGAAACATTTTCTGGAAATACCGAAGGGCAAGGTCTAAATACAAGGTTTATCAACAAGGAAGGGATCCTGGGGAAGTGTTCTGCATAGAAGCAGAACCAAAAGTGTTGGGGTTACTTGAAGGCGAGAAAGAGACAGACAGGAAGAGTAGTACCAGCATCTGTGAGCGTCAGTGTTCATCTCGTCTAAAGGACGCCTTCCTTGCACCGTGCGGACCACATGTGGGCACTGTGGGGAGGCAAACGGATGTACAAAGTGAACCACGGAAGGAAGAATGCAAATAACTTAAGAAAGATCTGGTAATTTTCTTTTGAAAGTCATTATCAGAACAGTTTCATTTCTTGGGAATAAGTTAGTACCTGTCCTGTGGGAGGAGATGGCTCTTGAGGCCCCTCCCCCATTCACCTTCAGGGCTCTTTGAAGGTCAGCTTCCATCCACTCAGCTGGTAAAGAATCCGCCTGCAATGTAGGAGACCCTGGTTTGATCCCTGGGTTGGGAAGATCCGCTGGAGAGGGGATGGGCTACCCGCTCCAGTATTCTTGGGCTTCCCTGGTGGCTCAGCTGGTAAAGAATCCGCCTGCAATGCGGGAGACCTGGGTTCAATCCCTGGGTTGGGAAAATCCCCTGGAGAAGGGAAAGGCTACCCACTCTACCCACCCCACTATTCTGGCCTGGAGAATTCCATGGACTGAAGTCCCAGGGGTCACAGAGAGTCGGACACGACTGAGTGACTTTCACTTTCACTATTCCACCCACTTCTGAGCTTACAGACCTGTCGTGACACAGGAAAGGGGACACAGCTGTGGATTGCCACTTTGCCAGGCTCCTGGCGCCTCCATCCTTCCAGAGCAATTCAGGACAAAAAATATACATGAAATGTAGATAATATTTTTTAAAAACAAAAGTCAGATCATGTAAGTCCACCAAAGTTTCCCCATTTCATGAAGAAGGAAGACCATGGCCAGTGGCCTAAACAGCTTGCAGGAACTGGTGGCCACTCCTGCCCCTGCCCACCTCCAGTCTTCTCCTGGCACACTGACCGCCTGGCTCCTTTGGAGAAGCTGCACACGCTGTCACGGGCTGTGGGGCCCGTGAAGTATTTCCCCCTGGAGTAGTATTCTCCCCACGCCCACAGGCTCACCCTCGCCTCTGCCAAGTCTTGACTCACATCTCAGCTTCTCAGGGAGCCCCACCCACCTGCTGCTGAAAGGCTGCCAGTGCTCGACCCCCTTGTACCCACCACAGCTGCCACAGTCCAGCCGACTTATTTATGCCATTTAGGCTTTCTATTCTCCATCCTGGAGTATGTGCTTCTTAAGGGCAGGGGTTTTTATCCGCTTGGTTCACTCATGTATCCCAAGTTTCTAGAATAATACCTGGCGGGTGGCGGACACCCAGGTAGTGTTTGTCGATGGAGCACATGAGTGATTTCCTAGTGTGGTGCAAGAGCTGGTGGTCAGCCGCCCCCAGACCCCTAGGCCAGAGTGGCCGGGTTTCCTTCTTGGCCTGACTGAGGCCATCTGGGGAGAGACGGGAGTGCTTTTCCATTTGCGCGTCTCCTCTGGGGCATCCACACACATGAGCGCCCTGAGCGCATTCCTTCATTTGGTTTTTAAAACGGTCTTATTTTACCTAAATGTAGAATGTAAATCATTCCAGAAAAAATCTGAACTAAAAAATATGGAAAGACTTCTTTCCCCTTCTCAATATGCAGAAAATACTTACAGAATACTATACTTTAGTCTTATCAAAGAAAAATAAACCCTGACTTTAGACCCAGGCATGGATAGCCCTGCTAATGACTAGCCAGCATGTAGTCTAATTTTATTTACGCTTTGCTGTGATGAGATGTGAAATTCTGGGGTTTGCGCCTTTTGCTTAATACATGTCTTTTCAAACAAAAACAAGCAAACAAAGCAGATACTTAAATCATAGCGTTTCAAAAGCATATAAAAAGAGTTGCTTATTTTCAGAATAGCAAATTCATATTAAAAATATAGCTATAGTGTTAGGGCAGACAGAAGTACAGAAAACCGTTGATTTTTCTAATATCAAATTCTCTTAATATCGTCACCTCTCTTCTTATCACCACGATGACTTGCTCTAAAAACTCAAGCTTGACAGTTTTTCTCAGTTTTCCCAGAAGAAAAGGCCCTGGCTGCGGTGAAGGGTATGGACTGTGGGCACCTGGATGGAGAATATGCCAAGGCTCAGGGGGGAGGCTGAGAGGTGAGGGAATAAGGAAGAGACAGAATGGAACCACACGTCCCCGAGCTTTGAGAACTGGGCTGGGGAGAAGCCCATAAAACACACGAAAAGTCCCCTGATTGGCCTTGGAGGCTGCTGTGACAGTGTTCAGAGCGGCTGCACTTTTCTGCGGCAGATGCTTTGAGGCCTGGTGGCTTCTGTCCTTTCGTGACAAGATCACTGGTTTTCTTTGGGCTGGGAAGGCCTTCAAGGATCATCAGTTATGCTAAAAGCTCGTTTGCTAAAAACACGGTTCAGCCTGAGTTGCCTCATTTTATGACCCTAAGAAAAATAGTAGGTCCCAGTTGTGGGGCGCTGGCCCTGTGCCAGACATGCATTTTCTCTCTGAATCCTCACAGTTAATCCTCATAGTTACGTCTAAAATGATTTGAAAGAGCTGCCAGGGTGTGGCAGATCCAGGCTTCAAAATCAGGCTCTTCTGACTCCAGAGACCAGTTTCTTTCTTTTCCTTTTTTCTTAGTAGGATTCCTGTCTATTGCGTGTGTATGACATGCCAGGCACCACGTGAGACATTTCACACACATAGCCCTCCATAATTCTCACTGTAACATTAGGACATGAATACTATTACTGTTCCCACTTTGACGACGGAAAATGAAGCTCAGAGCAGTTCTGTATTTTGTTCAGAGACACACACTTGGAAGGAGCTGTAAGCAGTTTGAACTTGGCCAGTTTGTCTCTCCAACAAAGACACGAGTCTGCCCAGCTCAGATTCTTCTTCCCCACTAGATCTTTATAAAAGGTGAGCATACACACGGATGCAAAGAACACTTTAAATGTAAAATCAGAGATTTTACAGGCCACATTCTTTTACTATAGTCAAAAAATTTAAAAAAACGATAATAATGTGGCTGAAAACATTCTTTGCTACTTGGAAATTGACAAGCACACTTCTGTGTAACCCGTCTATCAAAGAGGACGTTAAAACTGAAGTTAGAAATCTAGAAACATGTGAAAGGGGGAATATTTTATTTTGAAGACCATGGGATCCCTGAAAGCACAACTCAGGGAAAATGCATGGAAGGAAATGACTTCAACATGAGAGAAGAAAGCCTGAAAATAAAGGAGCTGAGTCCACATCACAAAAAAACTAGAGGAGACAATAAGTGCAAGTGCAAAGAGGTAATCCAGGACAGCTGGAACTAATAGCATGTAAAATAAGAGAAACTACAGTATTGAAACTGGTTCTTTGAAACAGGAAGTGACTGAAGAGGCTTGAGTTGTGGGTGGGATCTCGGGATCTCTGGGGGGTCCTCTTGCTGCCACATTATAGCAACCCCTACTGTTTGAGGACCTGAGTATTAGCCGTTGTCTTTCAAACTTGAGAAAGAAGCTATTCAGTTCGTTGGTCTAGTGAAGCCAAACCTGCTATGGTATGGAAAGAAAACAATGAAAAACGTTTAACTGCTCTGCGTTTCTTGTTTTGGAATAGTGTGCTTCAAAGTAGGTTCGGCTTTTGTAAAATGATTTCCATGTAAATGCACTCTGGGGGAATCTGCCCACAGTATGGGGTCTTGAGTTATGTTCACCTGTAAGGGTGTGCGTCCTAGCCCCTTCCTTCATCTCCTTCATCTACTGATAGAGTTATTTTCATCAGAGCTGTGCTGTGCCTGGTGACTGCTTATTCAACAGATAGACCATGAGTTTTAGACCCTCTTTAAATTCTTTGCCACTCAGAGCTCATGTACTGCCACTGATTTTGGCTTTTTAGAGGCAGGATTTTGGATTTTTCTATTATTACAGACCCTTCCATCTGTATTTTGCGATTGTGAATCGGCACTTTTACTTTCCCATTAAGATTTGCCCTACCAAGCAGACCTCACAGACCGTGCCCTTCTGGCCTGTGCCAGCAACACCATCACAGCGCCAAGAAACTGTGATGGCAATTCTTCTGCCTTTTAACGTTTTAAAGTGAAATGTGATTTTCTAAGCCAAGTGAGAGATTTGAAAAGTTAGACCCCCCCCACTAATTATAGCTTCTTCAGAGTTATCCTGTGCTCAGTAACTGTGTTCTAGATAAATCCACCCAGAAATGACAGTTCTGGGACACGCTAAGTGTGTTTAGTTCCAAGTTTAGCCGCCTTGATCAGGGTCAGCCCACCGCTCCTACCTTATTTTAATCCTCTGTAAGGGGAACGGGAAAGGAAGCTCTTGCATCCAGCACAGACTGGAGACTCCAGTGGTCACAGTGGATGGCTGGAGTTTTGTTAAAAGGCTTTGGTCAAGTTAAAAGCCCTTGCTTTGGACAGTGACCCAGGAGAGATAGATGGGCAATGGATACCTTTATGCAATTAATGATTTTCTGATAAGCTTTGTGGAAATCTTCTTTTTTGTAATTTGAATCAGGTTCTAAATGCAGGATTCAAATGGATATTCTAGGGAATTCTCTGGCAGTCAAGTAGTTAGGACAGTTTTACTGCCCAGGGCAAGATCTGATTCCGAGTCAGGGAATTCTGATTCCAAAAGCTGAGGTCTGACCAAAAACAGACAAACAAACAGATCAATAAAGGGATATTTTAAATTAGATTACAGATCCAACCCTAACCCTAACCCTAACCCTAGACCTAACCCTAACCTCCTTGCATTGATCTCCTGAAAACTTATTTACCCTGAACTTCTTTAAATCAGAGTTCAAAACATGAAATCAGACTTCACCTGTATTTTATGGTTACTTAAGAAATAAGATTTGACTGAAAACAAATGGATAGATTTTCATAGCATGTATACTTAAAAACCCAGCTGTGGAAAATTGGGCTATTTCATGCTTAAGCTTGCTTTTATATCAGAGGAGCATATTAACTGAGCCCTCTTTAAAATGATCTAACTATAATAAACACAAAAATTTGGAAATACCGAATGCAGACATCCTGCTTTGGAGAATAAAGCACACATTATATATCTAAAAGGGAAATCAAAGGCCCTAATTTGCCTTCTGTAGCTGCCTTTCATCAGGTCTATAATCCACGTGCAAAATCTACAAAATGGGCCTAATTCCTAGCCCATAAAAGTCACCTCGGAGAGCTGTTATGAGCAGTGATGGGAGTAAATTAACTGAGTGTTTGAGAGCAGCCATAATAACACATTCATGGAGAGACACAGGAAATAGTCGGCATGAAGGGCACAGAGCCAGCAATCTGCTCTCTCCTCCTGGCCTGACTTGGCTCTCAGGGGCTGTGTGAATGGTGCGCGCTCAGTCCTCAAGTTCAGGGGGCACCAGTAGCTGTTGCCAACCTATGCTCTTCAGTGGTTACGTGTCCTCTGTGGTCACTCCAGGGTATCAGGCTCATTGGATCCTGAAAACATAACACTACCAAATCTACCAGTCTCGGGAAAAGAGGGTTAGGAAAATTTAATTAAAATAGTTTAAAAAGATCAGAAGAGTGTTTCACTATATCTCCTCATGGGCTGATATTCAGAAAAACAGAGAGACCCTGGGAATTTATAAGCAAAGAGCATTTACTTTTTATTTTTATCTTTGATTGCCGTGGGTCTTCGTTGCTGTGCAAGGGCTTTCTCTAGTTGCAGGAGGCTCCTCACCGTGGTGGCTTCTCTTGTTGCAGAACCTAGGCTCTAGGCGAGTGGGCTTTGGAAGCTGCAGCCCACGGGGTCTAGAGTACCGGTTCAGTAGTTGTGGCGTACAGGCTTTCTTGCTTCAGGGCATGTGGGATCTTCCTGGACAGGGAATGGAACCCATGTCCCCTGCATTGGCAGGTTGGATTCTTATCCACTGTGCCACCAGGGGAGTCCTCATTTACTATTTGTTCTCCAAAAAACAGTGATCTTCTTCTTCAGGGTGATTTAATAGTGATGCATTGAAAACCTATGAAATCCATCTGTTCACCAGAGTAGGGTAATGTGAAAGTGACAGGTCTTCTTTGGTTGGGCTCCAAAACCACTGCCGATGCTGACTGCAGCCATGAAATTAAAAGACGCTTGCTTCTTGGAAGGAAAGCTGTGACAAGCCTAAACAGCATATTAAAAAGCAGAGACATCACTTTGCCAACAAAGGTCCATATAGTCAGAGCTATGGTTTTTCTGGTAGTCATGCACGTTGGACCATAAAGAAGGCTGAGCACGGAAGGATTGATGCTTTCGAACTGTGGTATTGGGGAAGACTCTTGGAGGGTCCCTTGGACAGCAAGGAGATCCAACTAGTTAAGCCTAAAGGAAATCAACTCTGAATATTTGTTGGAAGGACTGATGCTGAAGCTGAAGCTCCAATACTCTGGCCACCTGATGTGAAGAGCCCACTCATTCGAAAAGACCCTGATGCTGAGATTGAGGGCAGGAGGGGAGGAAGGTGGCAGAGGATGAGGAAGTCGGATGGCATCACTGACTCTATGGACGTGAGTTTGAGCAAGCTCCGGGAGATGGTGAAGGACAGGGAAGCCTGGCTGCCCCAGTCCATGGGGTCGCAAAGAGTTGGACATGAGTTAGTGACTTAACAACAGTGTGAAAGGCGGGCCATGGGCGTAGTGTCCATCTGTTAAGACTCCAGCAGTTAGCAAGAAGGTAGAGGAATATGGTCAACAGAGAGCCCGGGAAGGTCTCCTTCATCCAAGGTGACCCTACCCCAATTCAACGAGCGGGGCCCCACCGCACTGTAACTTCTCAGTTTGTTTTACATTTATCCCCATTCTTGTTCCTCACCTAAAGCGTGTGCTGGAGATTTGGGGCATTCTAAGAGCCCAGGGCTTGTATGTCCTCTCTACCAGTTCTGACCTCGACAGCTTCCCCAGAAATATCGCCACTGCTTCTAGTTAACTCCAGAACCGAGGTATAAGGCTCCCACAGGGAACACACAGGTTTACATCAAGGTGACTGTATCTCGACTTACTTGCCATTATGTAAAATTATCAGATAAAAGTCACAGTCATTTTAAACTTGGCTTTAATGTTCAATTCCACTTTTTCAAACCAAGTAGGAGAATTTTTCAGAATGCACATTAACGTTTCTAAACTTTCGTTGTCAATGAGTTGACTCTGAGTTAATGATGTTCTGTTATTTTTCTCAGTGCCCCTGTGGTAAGTGGTAAGTGCCCCTTTATGCTGTGTATGGGAAAACAGCAGCTGAGTGGTCACTGCGGTATAACTGCCTTGAAGCCACCCTGTGTTTTCTGTATTTCACTCAAATGCATTTCCTGGTGATTCAGGTTAAGGCGTGTACTGGACGCCATATACGTCCACCTCTACTCCGTCTTCGGATTAAGAGGCCCATGTTGGGACCAGAGGCCCACCCTCCGTCCCTTTGGAAGGAGAAGACAGCAGAGTCGACACAGAGAGTGCCCAGGGCATGCTCGTCCGAAGCTCTCCATGGCTGAGGCCCCATGAGCCTCCCAGTGCAGCAGGGCAGTGTCCTGGCCCCCTGCCGGGTGGCACGACTGCAACAGACGTGCCCTTCTTCCCCGTCAATGACAGGTGCACTGTCCTGGACTTTCTTGGGGACAGCTGGGCCTCTAGAAAGGACCAGTGTGATGTGGAAAGCAAAGCCAGCAGGTTACTTACGGCCACTTAGCCTTGGTGTGGTCTTCTGCAAAGACGGCGTCTGCCTGGTTGGCCAGAGTCATGTCCCTCAGCCAGAAGCTCTCAGGGCACAGCAAGCTGAAGAAAAGAACACTGGGTATTTATTATGGGAAATTCCAGCTAGGAACATACGTGGCTTTTTGGTCTCTTTTTTCAGCGAGGCTTGATAGGCTGCATAGTTGGGTTTGGTTAGTGATAGAAGTGATGATGGGTTATCTGAATGGGGCATGTGTTCTTACGTAGGATTACTTGAACACCAGTAGGCAGAGTGTGGGGCTTCCCTGGTAGCTCAGCTGGTAAAAAATCCTCCTGCAACGCAGGAGCTCCTGGTTGGATTCCCGGGTTGGGGAGATCCCCTGGAGAAGGGAATGGCAACCCACCCCAGTGCTTCTGCATGGAGAATCCCATGGACAGACGAGCCTGGTGGGCTACAGTCCATGGGGTCTCAAAGAATTGGACACGACTGAGCAACCGCATAGCACACAGGCAGAGTGTGGAATACTGCACCAGGGGCTCAAGACCCCTGGGTGGAGATTTCTGGAAACATTCTGTGAAAATCTCTGCCAGAGTAGACTCCTAGAGGGAGGAGGAGAAGGGAATTTTCACATATACCAAACGTGCGTGCTAAGTCGTTTCAGTCATGTCCAGCTCTTTGCAACCCCATGAGCTGTAGCCTGCCAGGCTCCTCTGTCCATGGGATTCTCCAGACTAGAATACTGGAGTGGGTTGCCATTTCCTTCTCCAGGGGATCTTTCCAACCCAGGGACTGAACCTGCGTCTCTTGCAGCTCCTGCACGGTGCATGGATTCTTTACCCCTGGCCACCGGGGAAGCCCTTCACACGCACCAGCAGATGGCAGAAATCTAACCGGACACCGAGGATCCGCAAAGGGGCAGGTTTGAACTTGGGGCCTCCAGGCTCTGGCTCATAGTATTTTCCTTTCCTCTGCCTGAAACAAAGGACGTCCTGCCAAAGAGCTCTTCAGGGAGGAACGGCCGCTGCACCGGTGCTCTTGCTGATGATGTGAATTAGTGCAGACGATGAAGCAAAGTCATTAAGCCCTGCACCTCAACCACACAGGGTGAAGTGTCCAGAGGCTTCGGGAGATACACTGTCTCAGCTTTCTCTTCCTTCAAGCACAGGTCTCTGGCTCCCCGTCAGGTCACACAGACAACTGTGGCTGAAGAAACAAGGCTGCTTACTTTCTGGCTTCTGTGAGTCCTTTTTGTGTGTGTGATAAGGGTCCTTTCAAAAGATTTAATATGCGAAGTCAGTGGCTCAGACGGTAAAGCGTCTGCCTACCATGTGAGAGACCTGGGTTCGATCCCTGGGGTCGGAAAGATCCTCTGGAGAAGGGAACGGAAACCCACTCCAGTGCTCTTGCCTGGAAAATCCCATGGACAGAGGAGCCTGGTGGGCTCCACTTCACGGGGTTGCAAAGAGTCGGACACGACTGAGTGACTTCCCTTCACTTCAGTGATAGTCCACAACGTGCAGCTTTTCCAGACCCGAGATGGCGCATGTGTGAGGAGGGCTGCCATCGTCTGGAAAAGGGCCGTCTGTATCGTGAGACCCAGACCCGGAAACAACCCTGCGTGTGTCTGATGTGCGCAGTGCCCTCGGCGCTGCACCAGCCTTTCTCTCCGTCTCCTTTTCCCTTCGGCTGCTCTTCTGCGAGGAGCTCAGGAGAACGCAGTCTTGGCCAGACATGGCCCGAGCTGCTGGCCGGCGGGAACGGCCCCGGCCTCCGCTGCCTGCCCTTAGAGGCCCGCCAGCCCGGCCCCGGATCCGCACACCGGAGCCCTAGGCCGGGAGCCACAGGTTTTTGTGTTCTGCTGGGTTTTTGTTTTGAGATGAACAGAAAGGAATACATTCTCTGGATTAAAGGAGCCATTTTGATTCTTATTTTTGAGACAAATCTCGGAATCAACAATTTTACTTTTTCTCATAACTGCACCGTGTCCCCTCATATAAAGGTCAAGTCTCATTGCAAAATGTGTCTATTAAAATAAAGTTTGCAAGGAAAGGATTCCCAAGCCACAGATGATGACCTGCCTATTTCAAATGACCTTAACAACACAGTCATTTGTGTGGACCCAAGCTGCGCCTCCCTGGGGGCCCACTTATTAGGAATTGTGACAACCGTTTATGAAACTCTCTGCTTGTTAGTATGTAAGGTGGTCATAGGGTCAGGACATTTAGGCCATTCCCTGGCTTGTCTCATTTCAGAGAAGGCCATGGCACCCCACTCCAGTACTCTTGCCTGGAAAATCCCACGGACGGAGGAGCCTGGTAGGCTGGAGTCCATGGGGTCGCACAGAGTTGGACACGACTGAGTGACTTCACTTTCACTTTTCACCGTCATGCATTGGAGAAGGGAATGGCAACCCACTCCAGTGTTTTTGCCTGGAGAATCCCAGGGACGGCGGAGCCTGGTGGGCTGCCGTCTATGAGGTGGCACAGAGTCGGACACGACTGAAGTGACTCAGCAGCAGCAGCTTGTCTTATTTATCCCCAGGCCCTCCACGGTCACTTTCTACTTAAATGCTTTAAATTGACTTTGGCTCTCTTTGAGAATTGTTTCTTTTGTTTAGGTCTTTTATTTATATAATTATATAAAAATGTATATTATTCTCTTATTCAGTTTTCCATTTGACTCTCAAAGGAAACTGATACATGTGACCTCTGAAAGCTGATTGAAAATGTTGATCGTTTAAACTAGATCTCAGGGCTGTATTTTAATCTGGGTGCTTTTGAGAAGTGAAGACTGCCTCAGCATTCTGTGAATTTCAGTGGGTTTCTGAAGTGACTCAATATTTTCAAAATGGCAGTATCTTCAAAATGTAGTTAAGCTCATTGGATTATCACAGAAACTTAGTATTGATTGTTTAGCCTCAGCAGGCCTCTTAACACCAGTCTCCTAGGGGCTAGATGAAAGCAGTGAAAGTGTTAGTCGCTTCAGTCATGTCCAGCTCTTTGCAACCCCATGGACTGTAGCCCACCAGGCACCTCTGTCCATGGAATTCTCCAGGCAAGAATACTGGAGTGGGTTGGCATTCCCTGACCCAGGGATTGAACCCAGGTCTCTTCAGTTGCAGGCAGATGCTTTACTGTCTGAGCCACCAGGGAAGCCCCAGGGGCTAGATACTCACAGCCATTAAGCAGAGCTTATTTTCATGAGGAATTAATGTTTTGCTTTTGATTAATGAAAATTTCTACTTGGATCTTATTATTCAGCAAGGAATATGCTGAATCCCCCTTTCAGAAGGTATGGATGGATACTTAAGGAGATTTATTTGGAATATGAATGGTTTAACAATTGGCTGGTTCTCAAAAACATTCCCTAATGGAAAATTAAGCACCATTTTGGCATTGTTTTAGTGAAGAATAACAACTGGTTTTTAGTTGTTTTATAACACAAAGCAATACTAAAATGTAGTTTGTTTTATAGTTAATTTATTTGAGTTCATAAAATAATTTAATCAAAACTGCAATTTTAGGGGTATTAGGGCTGAAGGAGTTGGTTTTATCAACTCCAGTCTATTTTCAAGGGTGTCCCATTCAGTGTAATGACTTTATAACAAAATTGTTCTTATTGAAATTGTAATGCCCTCTTAAGAAATAGGCCTGACTATAATAATACTGTAAGAATGCATGCTTCTCTTTAGTCAAGATTTGTTAACATCAGTGCTAACAGAAGTTTGTAAGCAGGTGGCATGAGCTGACAGGTAGGGGAGCAAACACTGAGTGCCTCTAGTGTGCTGGCCTCTGCTAAAGATTATAAGTAGTAAGAGAAGCATGACTTCAGATATCAGACTGTTTAAAGTAAAATTGTCAATGCAAATTTTATGTGCGTTAAAATTTTGAAGAGGTTTAGTGTAACACATTCATATACACAGAAAAAATACATCAGTTCCAGGAGACAACAAAGCTATGATGGATTGGAGATGAGAAACATGAAAGGAGGCTTTGAGAAAGAAATGCTTAAAACTCTAGTGAGAGATTTGGTGGGCTTGGGAAGGCATGAATTAGTGCCTGGCAGCTGGACTCCAGTTTTAATATGCCAGACAAGGAATAAAGTATCTTCTTAGAGTGCAGAGAGCTTGTGTGATATGATACATGTTGATAATTTAGTAGCAATTAAATGGAAAAGTCTGACATATAAACCCACATATTTCTACTACATTTGGGAGCAATAGACACTTGCTTATAAATTAGTTTGCTCAAATAACTGTATTTTAAATGTCACAAAAATTAAAATCAAGATAAAAAGTCCTTTTATAGACTATCTGTATAAATAGACAAGTTTGATATTTAATCAACCTGTCTTATATCTTTATAAAGAAAGGTTACTAGCATTTAAAAAGAAAACAGATTATTCAAGAATTAGCACTGTAAATTTTTATAGCTGTAAGCACTAATATTAAAAGTTGTAAAATAAAACCAATTGAGACACAAGCCCACATGTTGATCAAAGCATTCATAAAATATTAATTGTACTTATTGTACCTAACTCTTAAGCTCTTTTATAAAAGGGGTGCATGGTTAACTTATAAAGAAATTTTATGAGAAAAACCAATATTTTACCATTTCTTAGTCTCTTCCTTGAGCCATGCTTTAAAATGTTTTTATGAATATATCTTTCAAATTAGATGATCAGGCAGATATTCTTTCCTGTATATATGAATGATTATGCATAAAATACTAAAATTAATATATAAATTAATATGTAATTAAGCTAATTATAAAATAACATATAGAAGAATTCTTAGAGAATTTAAGTATGCTTGTGGTTGCACAGGTCCACTAATATAAGGCTTCATGACCAATATAAATTTCTTTCTTGATCATTTTCCTTCCTAAAGGGCAGAGGCAAATGTTTTATATTCTAAAATGCTGAACTACTAGTAATGAGCATCATGATCTTGGCACCCTTCCTGGTGTTAGCTGCCCTGCTAATATTCTTTTAGTTTCCATTCTTTGCGGTATGGACTGGTGTGTCTTCACCTGAGAACAAAGGAAACTCTTCATTTCATAAAGAGTACGTAGTGGTGGGCTGAATTTTGGCGGTGGTTCTTCCTCTGCTTTTGGACTTACAGCTCCTAATTTCGGTTATGCTTAAATTGAATTGTGATCTGATAACATTTTGACATGTAACTAAGTTGCAAGCTTTATGAGGGCTATCAGAATGGAGAGCTCACTTAATTATGAGCCAGCCTGTTTATTCCTGAAAGGTTTGGAGTAACAAGTGTTCAGTCCCAGTCTTCTCCTTCTGAGACATCACTAAAGAAACTCAAAGCGGAGGGAAAGAATCGTCAAGGAACAGCATTCTACAGGTGCTGCAACACCTGAACCCAGGGGTGAGTGACGGCGCCCATTCAGGTTGTGTGTTTGTGATTTAAATCTTTGACTAAATATTTCACGAAGAAGAAACAGTGGCTGGGCGCCTATTGGATTTACATTAACAGAAGTGCCCTCCAGTATTAAGTAAGGAGAACACTTAACAGATATGATCAATAATCAGTAGGCTCCTCCTCAACCTGCTCCTTTTCCGTTGTCAGGCTCAGGTATTTTCATTGGTACGGGAAGTGTGTGCCGTCCAGCCATCGGCTGGAGAAAAGAAGGAAGTGAAGTAGAAAGTTGATTTCAGAAGAGAGCTAGTGAACATCCTAAAGCCTGTGTCCTGATTTAACGAAGACCCAAAAGAACAGATCTTTGGCGTTTTCCTCCCTGCGCCCTGTGCCCGGCGCTCCGATGGCTTCTGTTCAAACTAACACATTTTCTTGTAACAGGAAAGTCACTTTAATGACTCCAAAAAGGCGACCGAAGAAACTTAAAGGACACTCAGAAGCGTTCTGCCTATGGAAGAATGAACAGTGAACACTTCCAGGAGAAACGCGTCCTCCCCAAACCGCCGGACAGCCAGGCAGACCCTTCCCGCGGGCCCCGAGGGCGCTGGGCGCCCGGATCCCCGACTCCCGCGCGGATCCCCGACTCCCGGGAGAGTAACAGGTGTTACGCGAAGCCAGCCGCGTCGCCCTGGAGGCTGCGGAAGATGGGGCTGCGCGGCTCGGCCGTTTCGGTTCTTTCTAAGCCAAAAAAAAAAAAAAAAAAAAAAAAATCAAGTACAGCAGGCAAATTCCACCCCCTTCCACCCCACCGCCCCCCCCCCCGGAAGGTAAGAGCCACCGGAATTTTTTGCTGGTTCCGCAAAGTGAAGAATTCCGATCCAGCGAGTGCCAGGGCTGGCGCGCGCTAGGAGCTACGCTCAGAGTCCACCGGGCGGTCGCGGAAACGCCCGGGGACCTGGGTGGGGGACTGGGGCCGCGCCGCCGTCCCGGCGCCCCGCCTGCCCAGTCTGGTGCAAATACATATATGCCCTTTTCCACTGTGGCCGTTTGGATGCGAGTGGGGAAAAGCAGACTAGGGAGGAAATTACATTTCAAGATAAAAAACCCCTCCGAACTGGACGGAGAGAAGAAAAAAAAAGTGGAGGGCTAGAAGAGACCCCGGGGCTAAGTGCACACTGGGGTCCCCGGCCCTGCGTCCACCGAGAGGCTGCACCGCCGCGCATGCCTCTCGCTCAGGTGACCGTCTTGACCTTCGCGGAAGCTGGGCTTCGGCGCGCCGGCCCCAGTCCTGGGAAGGTGACCTAGGCCAGGGAGTCTGGACAGCCTGTCCCGCCGTGGGGCAGCCGGCCCGCCGCCTCAACCCCCGACCCGCAAGCGCTGCGATGGCCCCGCTGCCCGCGACGGGCGAGTACCGACACCTGCGCGCCAGGCGCTCGGCTTTCCAACTTGGCAAACTTCTGGCGGCCGCTCAGTGCTCAGAGCGCCTGTTGGGCGACAAAGTTCCTTTCTGTAGCAACTGCTGGGGGCCGAGGCAGCGGGGCATGGTCCGAGATAGCCGAGGGTGAGGACTCAGTCTCAGAACTTGTTTGCCTTTTCTATTCTCTGGCCTTACCTGGGCAAACTGGGTTGTGCACACAAAGTTCGTTGTAAAGTGAGTATCAGAAAGGGAGTCCTGGGGAAGAGCTGGCTTGCTAAACCCTAGTTTACTGGGAACAGTAAGCCTTGATAGAAATTCCAAACCAGCGTCTGAGTTGGCACTCTCCTGGGAGTTGTGAGCACATTTCGGTTGGAGCTGCGGGCTGGCTGGCGGGAGGGTGCCCGGGCTCGGGCAGGGGACTGGCCGACAGGGCTCGCCCGGCGGTGCACAGCTGGAGCAGCTGCAGGGAGGCGGGTATCAAGAATCTGTAACACCAGATGTGAGGACACCTCGCAGAGACCCAGGCGTGGCCCGGTCCTTCGGCCCGGGCCTGGGGCGCACCCTGGACGCCGGGAGCCGCTGGGGTGTGGGGCCTGGCGCCGGGGGGCAAGTAGCTGCGGGGCGCGCTGCGTGGGCGCTGGCGGCTGCGGCGTGGGGAACCTTGGCTCCGCCAGTGGGCGTCTTCTGCAGCCGCCGCCGCCGCCGCCTCCACGGGCAGCGGCACTGCGGCGCTTTTCTCCGCTGCTTTCGAGCAGTCGCTGAGGCTTAGCCACCACCGGAGCGCGCACAGACCACGCCACGCTTGCAGGCAGCGTCTCCGCCGCCCCTCGCCCGCCGGGAGCACGCCGATTGTGCGCGCCGGCCAGCAGCCAGGCGCCGCCGCGGGGAACTCGCCCTCGGGGCCCCGGGTACTCCCGCCCCCCCCCTCCCATGCGGAATACGATGTGAAGACTGGGCCGAGCGGGCGCGGAAGACCGGAGAGGAGGACTAGGCTGACGGTCGGGACGACCGGCCCCGGAGGGCTGGCCCTGCGGGGCGGAGCCCGCGGAGTCCCGGCCTGCCGCGCCCCTCCCGCCCGCGGCCGGCCCCCACCGGCGGCCCGAGGAGGAGGAGGGGGGGGGCCATGGCCAGCCCCGAAGAGCCACTTGCTCCCCTCCCCCAGGCCCCTCTGCCCCCGGCGGGGGACGAGCCCGGCTCCGGCAAACTCCGCCCGGAGCCCGGGCGCAGCGCCGCCGGCGGGAGGAGCGCGGCGGGCCCGGGCCCGGCCCCCGAGCCGCCTGGTCGCGGCCGGGCCGAGCGCGCCTGGTCCCCGCGCCCGCCCCCCTCTTCCGCTGGCCGCGCCAGCCCCCCGGGGGGCCCCGGCGCCCTGTCTGCGCGCGGCGGCGGGGGCGGCTGGGTCGCAGAGCGCGCTCCCTTCGCGCTCGCCTTCTCCTCCCCGGTCCGCGCCTCCGCTCCATCTTCCTTTTACTTCTGGCCGCCGCCCCCCCAACCCCCGCCTTCTCTTCTCCCCTCCTCATCTGCCTTCCACCTCCCCGCGCGTCTCCCAGGAAGGGAGGGCGCAGCGGCGGCGGCGGCGGCGGCCCGAGGAGGCGGCGGCGATGCTGGCGGCGGCGGCGGACAAGAGGCGGCTCCCCTGAGCGTCCCCCCCAGCAGGAGTCACCGCGGCGGCGGCGGGCGGCGGCGGCTCTTCCTTTCCCCCGCGCTCCGGGGCTTGCTGCTCTCGGCCCGCGCCGGGCCCCGGCTGCCGCCGCCGCCCCGGCTCCCGCTCGACCCGGCCGCCCACTGCGCGGGCTCCCGCGGCTTCCCGGGCGCCGGCGGGGGCTGCCCCGCTCCGGGTCCCGGTCCCTGTCCCAGCCCGGGCGGCGGCGGCCAAACGGCGCGGCGGCCCCGAGGCGCCGGCGCCGCGCTCGCCGCCGCGTTCCCGCTGCTCTTCGGCTCCGACATGGAAGATGGACCTTCTAATAACGCGAGCTGCTTCCGAAGGCTGACGGAGTGTTTCCTGAGCCCCAGTAAGTGTCAGGTTCCACGTTCCCCGCGGCGGGCGGCGGGCGGCGGGCCGGGTGTGTGTGGCCGGCCGGGGGGCGTTGGGTGGCCGGCGACTGGCTTCTCTGGAGGGTCGGGGGGCTCGGCCAGCCCGGGACCCCGGGCTTCCCCAGGCTCTTCGTGTGGCGGCGAAGGGTGAGCCGGGAGGGCAGAGGGAGCCGCGCGCTTGGGGCGGGACCTGCTGCTGCCCGCCTCGGGCCCCCGGGGCTGTTTCTGGCCACGCTTGCCCTGCACGTCTTCTATGAACTCCCGCACCACGGACGCCGGCTCCTCTCTCTTTAGCCTGGGGTCACTTGGCTGGAGCAGAGGCGCTTCCTTCCTCCGGGGGGGTCCCGCCCGCTGCCTCCCCCGGCTGGAGGACGGCAGGCCAGGGCCCCGGGACCCCGCGCCCCCGAAGGTGGAGGCACCGGCTGTTCCCCGGGCGCGGTGTCGCGCCGGGCCTGGCTACCCCGGGCCCCACCGGGACCTGGTTCCAGAGCGTGGACCGACCGCGTGGAGATGGGTGTGCCTCCGCCCAGAGTCCACTTTCTCTAGGATCTCGAGTCTAGATCCTGGGGCTTAGCCCGTGCTCGGATTGGTAAGGGGCAGGACAATGGGCTGTTAGGACGAGGGAGAACGGCGCCGCCGGTCCGGACCCCTGGGGCCGCGCCCCACCCGGGACCCCGGGCACTCCCCGCGAGCGGGGCTCGGAGCGCCCCGGAGCAGGGGTGGTGGAAGGCGTGTCACGGGGGAGGGGGGCAAAACCGAGCAGAAGCATCGAGGCAGATATTTGCTAGGAGGCAGGAGGCAGGAGATGTTCAGGGAAGAGGCGCCGGGTGCGCGGAGGAGGGGGCCGCCGTTGTCTTGGATGGAGGGCGAGCGAGGTGAGGACCGGAGACCGGGGCGGGGCGGGAGGTCGCGCCCGCGGGAACCCCGGGCGACTTCGGCGCCAGCCGGGTCGGGCGCGGCTCCTCGAGGCCCTCGGCGCGGGCTCCGGCGCCACCGTCCACCGCGTGCGCACCCGAGCCTTTGTCTGCCTCTCGCCCGGGACCCGCGTTTCCGCGGCGCCTTCTCCCGGCAGGAGGTTCCAGGGTGGCCTTTTTCGGCTTGCCACTCCCATCTGCCGCTCACTCCGCAGCCCTGGCCGGCCTGCACCTCCCGGGCACCCATGGTCCGACCCCTCCTCGCGGCCGGAACCCGTTTGGGCTCATCGCCCGCCCGGGAGCCTCTGGGGTGCCGCTCCCGGGCGTGTGAGCGTGTCTGGTGGGGCCTGGCCGCCGCCCCCCATCCCGCCGCGAGCTCCCGCCTCCCTGGCAAGGTTCAGCCCGCGCGGGCCGCGGGACCCAGCGGCCTCGCGAACGCTTGTTGGCGGTCTGGAGCCTCTGGCGGCAGTCTCTGCTCGTGTTTGCCACTGACCTGAAAGGACAGCGGGGTGTGGGCCCTGGACTCCCAGCGGACACCTCTATCCTGTGGCCTCCCCCCAGTCCGACCCACCCGGCAGCTCTCAGGTGTCTGCCTCCTTCGGGCCCCCACCTTTCGGGTGTTGCTTGATTCCTAGATGCTGTGCTTCAGGAAGGACACGGTCTGCGGGGAGCGGCCTCGCCTGCTGCCCTTAGACGTGTTAGGCACGGACATCTGTATTTGCTGAAACGGACCCCGCTTGGCAGTGAACTGAATGAAGGTTGGTGGAGAGCGTGGAGCTCCTAACTCACTCTGACTTGAGTTGGGTTAGTCCGGTGCCTAGGACTGGGATTCCAGTCTGCCCCCTTCCTCCTCCTCTAGGGATTTCTTTCACTAAAAAATAAAACGGCAATTTTTCACAATTTGCAGCTGGTTGAAGGGAGGGAGAAGGGGGTGGAGGCTCCCATACCTTGCATATGAAAGTTTTGGGTGGATGACTGTGCTAGGGAGCCTGGGTGTGTAGGGATTTCCCTAAAATGATGAAGCTTCTGTTTCTGCTGTTACTGCTGTTTGTCTGGGGTGGGGCAGGTTGGGAGGGATGTTGGGGAGAAGAATAAAGATGAACATCTCAGGTAAGATGGAGGTGTCCTGGGAGAGTCCTTAGCAAACTTTCCTTTTGGAAAGACAGAGGACCCGGTGGGAGAGGGCCATCTGCCCCCCTTCCCACCCCCCGCCCTGCAGGGAGTTTCCACAGGGAGTGGCCCAGTGATAATAGACTCAGGAGTTGTTGAAGGCTTTTGTTTGTTTCTTGTTCCCTGCCCACCCACCCACCGCCACCCCCCCCCCACCGCCGCCCCCACCCCCCACCCCCCTTAACCAAGTCAGTGAGAAGTAGCTTGGGATAAGGAACCAATGTTTCTAAAAATCTTTGGGACATTACTAAGGTAGTAAGTACTAAAGGTCCCTGGGTTGGGAAGATCCCATGGAGAAGGGAATGGCTACCCACTCCAGTATTCTGGCCTGGAGAATTCCATGGACTGTGTAGTCCATGGGGTTCAAAGAGTTGGACACGACTGAGCAACTTTCACACACACACACACGCACACACACTTTTGAGAAAAATCTATTATTGGACCCACCTCACTGCAAAAACTGCAAGAGGCTAGATGGTGGCTTTAAGGAGACCACATCCAGTTTCTGCTCAGACACTGTGTCCTTCACGGTAGGGACTCTCTTTCTGTCTGTTGCTGCATGACAAACCACATTTGTGAGAACTGCTGAAGTACCTGAACCTTGGCAGACTTTTTTGATATTTGTCAATGAAAACGAGTCTTTTTGAGAAAAATTTGGGCTTCTGTAAGAATGCGAAAGTGCCCACGTGTAAGGATGTGTTATAGCTGTGCACCTTTATTCCCTTTTTCCCTTTCTGTCTGATCTCTTCTGGGTCTAACAAGCAAGTTGTCACATAAAGGCTGCTGTGTCTGATTGTTTGTAGGAATGACTGTTTTACCATCATCAGAAAGCAATCCTGTTTTGAGAGTATAATATCCTGTTTCCACTCCTGTGCATTTTGGCTCCGCATTTTGGTTCACACAGATTCACTGATTCGCTGGGTAATGCACGGAGCAAACATTTACTAAGAGCTCCTGCCACTTGCCAGGCACTGCCCTAGCAGGCTGTGGTCCAAGAGTTCACCAGCCTGAGAATAGAGCCTCCGAGAAGCAAGTGCGCCGGTGACGCCCAGCACCAGGGGGGTCAGCGGTCGCTCTCTGACCCTGGCAGGCTGGTGCCGACTGTGCTTCATCAGCCATCTGCCTTTAAGCGCTGATCTCTGAGCTTGTCCTCTGGCACTGGGCTTTGGGACTTCACTGCTTGGAGAGGTGTTGCTGTGAGGTCTGCTTTGCAGTGCTGTGTGTGTGTGTGTGTGTGTGTGTGCGCGCGCGTGTGTGTGTATGCACACAGACAGGAAAGGAATGCCAAGAGGCCATGCTTTGACAGGCTAGTAGGAGCTGCATTGTCTTTTGGAGGAAACAGCTCACTTTGTCTACACATGGAGAGTGGCAGGGCGTGCGGGAGGTATGTATACCAGTGGGGCAAGAACTTCTGGAGTTGAGTTGGGAATCCTGCCCTAAGGACACACAAAAGTTAAAGGAAGGTCCTTGTCTCTCTTCCTCTCACAAATGCTCCTGCCTCTCTCCTCATGGGTGTTTCCCCAGTAGGCTGCTGTGAATAATGCATAGAGCTGTAGAAAAGAAAAACACTGCTCAGAGACAGCAGAGACAGTGAGGAAAATGAGATAGGAGAGAGGGATGAGATAGGATGAGAGTGTTTGTTGGTGCAGGTAGCAAACACGTCTTCACGCTACAATTTGTTGTGTATTTCTAAAATATTCTGAACAGAAAATGTGTATGTGTCTAGGAAAGGTGGATTTTTAATATACTCTCCATCCATGGCTAACCACTCCTTGCTCTGTTTCTTGAGACTTAAGATACTGTGTGGCCAACACTTGAGCAAACTGAGATAAATATGGTCCCTTTTAAGAGCAAGTGTGTGTAACACACAGACGCTACACTCAACTTCACATTTAACTTGTTCCTGTGGACCTGATGATTCTGGGATTGCAGTGCGATGCAAGGCTGACCACACAGCAGCGAAACTGGGTAGAAATCAGTTAACAGCAACTGACAGGGAGATGCAAACAGCGGAAACTAGTCCTTCAGAGGAGCTGCAGAGCCGATGGGATACCCACCAAGATAACCAGCAAAGGAACGCTGTGAGGACCTGCTGCCAGGCCCGGGTGAGATCAGGAAAGAGCCCGGCGACGTGGAGCTGCCTGTGTCTGTCCTGACTGGTGGAATCAGGGTTTAATCCAAAGGAGAAGCTGTTTGAACTGGGAAGACTTATTCAGATTCATCAACTTTTAGTTTCACAAAATACTTCTTTTAATTTCAAGCAACTTCCATGAACACAGATAATCCCTAAACATTTAAATGAGAAACAGTGGAAACCATAGAAGATGGTGTCTTCTGCAATGTCAGCCTGACCCATTAGCTTTAGGTAATTTTGCCTCTAAAACTTTTTCTATCCCATTAACAAAATTAAGTGAGGTGCAATAAATAAATAAGAGATGGGGACACAGCATGGTGACTGTAATTATTAATACTGTATTACATATTTGAAAGTTACTAAGGGAGTAGATATTAAAAGTACTTATCTCACACACAAATGCAGTGTAGAGTAATAGATTTTGTTTACTGTACAGAAGGTTGCTTGATGTGGTGAACATTTTACCAGTTAATACACTGGTAGCTATTGCTTGTTAAAATCAGCTCACAAATTCTGAGAAGGAAAGAAAAAATAATTTTAACAAAAAAGGAATATTTCCCTCTTAAAAGAAGAACTCTTAGTTTAATTGAAAACATTTTAATTTCCTTTTAAAATGTAAATCGAGCTCCTCCAGCTGATATAAATCTGTCTAAGGGGAAACTCCACCACGTTGTTATACAGTCGCTCAGTCTTGTCCAACTCTTTGTGACCCCATGGACTGCAGCATGCTAGGCTTCCCTGTCCTTCACTGTCTTCCAGAGTTTGCTCAAAGTCACGTGCATTGAGTCAGTGATGCTATCCAACCTCTCAGCCTCTGTTTTCCCTTCTCTTTTTTGCTTTCAGTCTTTCCCAGCATCAGGGTCTCTTCCAGTTAGTCGACTCTTCACATCAGGTGGCCAAAATATTTCAGCATCAGTCCTTCCAATGAATATTCAGGACTGACTTCTTTTAGGGTGGACTGGTTTGACCTCCTAGTAGTCCAAGATATTCTCAAGAGTCTTCGCCAACACCACAGTTCAAAAGTATCAATTTTCCGGCACTCAACTTTCTTTATGGTCCAAACTCTCACATCCATACATGACCACTGGAAACCATAGCTTTGATTTTACAGACCTTTGTTGGCAAAGTGATGGGTCTGCTTTAATATGCTGTCCAGGTTTGTCATAGCTTTTCTTCCAAGGAGCAAGTGTCTTTTAATTGTATGGCTTCAGTCACCATCCCCAGTGATTCTGGAGCCCAAGAAAAGAAAATCTGTTACTATTTTCACCTTTTCCCCATCTATTTGCCATGAAGTGATGGGACTGGATGCCATGATCCTAGATTTTTATGTTGGGTTTAAACCAGCTTTTCCATTCTCTTTCACCTTCATCAAGAGGCTCTTTAGTTTCTCTTTGCTTTCTGCCATTCGGGGGCTGCATATCTGAAGGTACTGATATTTCTCCTGGAAATCTTGATTCCAGCTTGTGCTTCATCCAGCCCAGCATTTCAAATGATGTATTCTTCATACAGGTTAAATAAGCAGGATGACAATATGCAGCCTTGTAGTCCTTTCCCAATTTTGAGCCAGTTCATTGTTCTGTGTCCAGTTCTAACTGTTGCTTCCTGAACTGAATACCGGTTTCTCGGGTGACCGGTAAGGTGGTCTGGTTTTCCCATGTCTTTAAGAATTTTCCATAGTTTGTTGTGATCCCCACAGTCAGATCTGAAGTAATGTATGATGTGAAAGTTGGACCATAAAGAAGGCTGAGTACCAAAGAAATGATGCTTTCAAACTGTGGTGCTGGAGAGACTCTTGAGAGTCCCTTGGACTGCAAGGAGATCCAGCCAGTTCATCCTAAAAGAAATCAACCCTGAATATTCTTTGGAAGGACTGATGTGGAAGCTGAAGCTCCAATACTTTGGCCACCTGATGGGAAGAGATGACTCACTGGAAAAAATGCTGATGCTGGGAAAGACTGAGGGCAAGAGGAGAAGATGAGATGGTTGGATGGCATCACTGACTCAATGGACATAAGCTTGAACCAACTTCCGGAGTTAGTGAAGGAGAGGGAAGCCTGGCGTGCTGCAGTCCAGGGGGTTGCGAAGGATTGCACATGACTTAGTGACGGAACAACAGCAACACAGTCAAAGGCTTTAGCTCGTCAATAAAAGCAGAAGTAGATGTTTTTTTCTGAAATTCCCTTGCTTTCTCTATAATCCAGCAAATGTTGGCGATTTCATCTTTGGTTCCTGTGCCTTTTCTAAATCCAGCTTGAACATCTGAAAGATTTTGGTTCACATACTGCTGAAGCCTAGCTTGAAGAATTTTGAGCATTCCTTGTTAGCCTGTGAAATGAGCACAACAGTATGGTAGTTTGAAAGTTCTTTGGCATTTCCCTTTTTTGAGATTGGAATGAAAACTGACCTTTTGAAGTCCTGTGGCCAATGCTGAGTTTTCCAAATTTGCTGACATATTGAGTGCAACACTTTCACAGCATCATATTTTAGGATTTGAAATAGCTCAGCTGGAATTCCATCACCTCTATTAGCTTTATTAGTATTAATAGTTCCTAAGACCCACCTGACTTCACAATCTAGGATATCTGGCTCTGTGTGAGTGACCACACCATCCTGGTTATCCAGGTCATTAAGACCTTTTTTGTACAGTTCTTCTATGCATTCTTGACACCTCTTATTATTATCTTCTGCTTCTGTTAGGTCCATACCATTTCTGTCCTTTATTGAGCTCATCTTTGCATGAAATGTTTCCTTGGTATCTCCAGTTTTCTGGAAGCGATCTCTAGTCTTTCCCATTCTGTTGTTTTCCTCAATTTCCTTACATTGTTCACTTATGAAGGCTTTCTTATCTCTCCTTGCTATTCTCTGGAACTCTGCATTCAGTTGGGTTTATCTTTTCCTTTCTCCTAGCCTTTCACTTCTCTTCTTTCCTCAGCTATGTGTAAGGCCTTCTCAGACAATCACTTTGCCCTCTTGCAGTTCCTTTTCTTTGGGATGGTTCTGGTCACCACCTCCTGTACAGCGTTACAAACCACTGTCGGCAGTTCTTCCGGCACGATCTAATCCCTTGAATCTATTCATCACGTCCACTGTATAGTCATAAGGGATTTGATTTAGGTCATACCTGAGTGAAAGAAAGTGAAAGTGAAGTAGCTCAGTCGTGTCCGACTCTTTGCAACCCCATGGACTGTAGCCCGCTGGGATTCCCCAGGTAAGAATACTGGAGTGGGTTGCCATTTCCTTCGCCAAAGTGTGTTTTCCCTCCTTTCTTCAATTTGAGTCTGAATTTTGCAATAAGAAGCTGATGATTGGAGCCATAGTCAGCTCAGCGGTGGAACTGCTCACATCTTACAAAGGAAATCGAAGATGCCTGCACTCTGAGTTTCCTTGTCTCATTCTGCACCTCTGCAACTCTCTCACTCAGTGACTGGCCTACTTGCTGCTGCCTGTCTCCCTATGCAGAAGGAGAGCCTGCTGGGAACCTGAGGGCAGGGGCTCGTCTTCCTGGGTTACAGTCCTGAGCCTGGAGAGATGGGGACACATCCATGGAAGGAGCCAGATCCTCGTGTTGAAAATTCAGAGGCGAAAGGAAGCTGAACAACAACATGATGTCTGCCTTCTAGGAGCTGAGACGCTGAAGGCCACTCATCAAAAGCATCCTTGGCCTTGGCCCTGTCCCGAGGAGCCAGGAGTCAGCCCACCATGTGTTAGGGAGCACAAAGATGGGTTAGCGGACAGCAGGCTCCTCGGCGAAGCTGGTGCAGAGCTCTGGGGCCCGAGCTGAGCCCCCTCTCCTCGGAGGGCCCAGAAAGCGTTCCAGAGCAGCCGGGCCGGGTCTTGCGGTGGAGGGTTCTTCCAGGCAGGGCTGGGGGAAGAGGGCCGGGGAAGGGCATATCGGAGCCTACTCTCTGTGTTCCTGAGTCCAGGCGTGGTCTGCTCACTGCAGGATGAGCCAGTAATCGGAAGATGAGATGTGGATGCAAGGAGCAGCAAGTTTATTCTAAAGTCTGGCATCCAGGACGATTGTGGACTAGCGTCCTGGAGTACCCTCTATGGGAGTCTGGAGGCTGGGTCTTTCATAGAACAGGGAGGGCGAGGACCTGAAGGAGTCAAGTAAGAGGGCAGCCTTGGGGAGGGGATGTGTTAGTTTCTTGGTTCCTGCAGCCATTAACCCTGGGGCCGGGTCAGGGTGTTCCCCTGAGCTGAACAAAGGCTCTTTAGTTTCACATTCTGGCCATGAGGCAGGTTCTCCGAGGCAGACCATTAAGGAAGTGAAGTTGCTCAGTCCTGTCCAACTCTTTGCGATCCCATGGACTGTAGCCTACCAGGCTCCTCCATCTGGAATTTTTCAGGCAAGAGTACTGGAGTGGGTGGGTTGCCATTTCCTTCTCCAGGGGATCTTCCCGACCCGGCGATCGAACCCAGGTCGATCGAACCATGGCAGGCAGACGCTTTACCCTCTGAGCCACCAGGGAAGCCTAGAGACGGCATCCTTTAGGTGACTGTCGTGACAGAGGCAGTGGAAAGCCGAGGTTGATGAGCAAGACAGAGACCCGCAGGCAGTCAGGGCTGGTGCTTCCCCGTTCCGTCAGGAGGTGGCTGAGGGGCGTCCTGGCGAGGGGCTGTAAGGCTGACGGAGCTTCTCCGGGCCGCCGCCGAGGGTCTCGCGGTTGTCCTTTGAAGGGCTGTACAGAGAGGTGAGGGGGAAGGTGAGAAGCCCGCCTTCCGTGGTAGAGCTGGGCTTCTGTGAGGCGGAGGCGGCGGGTCCTCTGCGGCAGGCCCTCCCGCAGGTGAGGGGAGGCCGGGCCGGGCCGAGACGGGCTGGGTGGCCGCCTGAGGTCGGGGATGGTGGAGGCGCATGTGGGGGGCGGGGTCACGGTCCTGTGACCCGGAAAAGAAAGATCCGCATGGAGAGACGCTGCGCCTGCTCTGTGGCGAGCCGCTGTGGTGTGGGCCCCAAATAGCAGAAGCGTCAAGCATCTTCAGAGTTTGCACTGAGTTCAGCTGGAGGGTTGGCTGCTCTGGTCTGGGTGATCCATGAGAGTCTCTCCGGGAAGAGGAAGTTAAACTGGAATGTCAGCGACCGAGGGCTGCCAGCTCAGTGGGCGTGAGAAAGAGGTCATCCCAGACAGAGGTCGCCCCAAGGAGCAGAGTGAGGCCTGACCTCTGGGAGCACCTCCCTGAGGTGCCAGTGGGCGGTTAGGGCTTTGGCAAGTTTGCATTTTGCTTCCCGATTGGAAGGTCGTGCCCTGGTCGGAGAGGGTGGACGAGAAACTGGACAGTTAGTGGAGTGTCGGGAACAGCGGAGAGCCTTGCAGGAGGGAAGGTATACGGTGAAAGAGCATGAAGGGCTGACCCTGCACGGTACGTCGGGGGGCGTGGGTGAGTGTGGGCATGCTTGTCTGTGCTGAACCAGAAAGTGGGCACACTTGTGAGCTCTGAGGACACATCTTGGTGAAAATGGTCCAGCGGGATGAGGCTTGAGAAGTGTCTCCAGGAGGCGGGGTGTTAGGCGTGTGGAGCTGAGGCTGAAGGGGAATCTGCCGTCAGAATCCCGGACACAGAAGTGGGGTGATCTGCTGGGGGCTTCCTGCAGAGGAGGGAAGATAAAGCTGGTGGGAGGGAGCCAGGAGAGACTGCCAGGTCCGCACCACCCCCCAACCCCACCCAGGTCATTCCAGTGTTTGGGGAAGGGGCGTCATCAGATGATCTAACGTGCACGCGTCCACTGAGCACCAGCTGCCTTTGTCCCCACTGCTCATGAGTCAGTCCGGACTCATTCTTGCCTTCCACAAGCTGCTGCCTGATGAGGGATGCCGACAAGATCAAAGGCGATCACTGGCGACTGGTGGAGGGGTTCACAGTGGGAAGCACATGCTTTAACAGCATCCGCTGCCCCAGGAAGACCCCTGTGTCCCCCTCCATCTGCCTTTAAAGCTCTCTGTGCCATGACCCGCCTACGCCTCCTGTCTCATCTCGCCTCCAGTGCCCACGGTGCCAACCGCTTGGGACCCTGAGCTTCTGGCTGGGTCAGGAGGTCTCCTCCTACACCCAGCCCTTCCCCCCTCCCCCGCCCCCCAAGGCAGCTTTGGGTCCTCTGGAGTCCAGCCCTGCTCCCAACCTGCTCATGGGTCCATCTGTGTCTCCCAGTGCCTGGAGCTTGTACTGGTCCACACGCGTGTGCTCCCCAAGGGCAGGAAGCACCTTCTATTCCTTGTCTTCACCTCAGTGCCTCGCACAAATGCCAATGACAGAAATCTAAGGAATAAGTAGGAGAAGGTGTAAAAGTGGGAGAAACCGAGCAAGACGGTCCTATAAAAATGTGAGTTTCCACAAAGGAACAATGAAATAAGTAATGTGGCCAATAAATTCTGCTCATGTAAGCCGAAACTTCCTTTGATTCTTTTTTCTTTTCCACGAGATCCGAGTACGTTCTGGCCCCAATGACCAGGGCCTCGGAGTCACTGAGAGCGTGGCATCTTCCTGTATCTGAGCCATGGGCTCGGGGAGCTCCAGGGCTGAGGGCGGAGGGGCTTTCTGGCCGCCTCAGCTTTAGTTCCTGAGGCGGTGATAAAAAGCTTTTTGCTTTGACGAAAACACTTTCTAGACTAGGAAAGAGAAAGCGTTGCTTATGAAGTGCTGAAACAGTGCCATGTGTTTGGACGTGCTGAATTATTTATAAGCATGCAAGCGTATCTGACTTTTAGAAGTCGGTGAATGCTGTGTAAGAAGCAGTGTTGCAGGAAGAGCGTGTTCCTGCCTGGGCAGAGCACCCCAAGTGGGGGGCAGTCAGGCTGCGCCGCTCTGTCCACGACCTGGGTGTGCCCCCCATCCCAGGGTTCTAGGAGCTTCTCAAATAAACCTCTGCAGTGATACCCAGAGTAGCCTGATCACCGTGGTGCTTCTGTGTCCCCCACCTGGGGGTGCCCTCCCATCCCAGGGTCTAGGAGCTTCTCAAATAAACCTCTGCAGTGATTCCCAGAGGAGCCTGATCACCGTGCTGCCTGCATTTGGGTCATTATACATTTTATCTTCGCCATGAAGACTGCATGCTTTTTTTCAAATTTCCTTTTGTCCCAGGACCAGAAGTTTACTGTGGAAACATTCTCGGGTCCTCCGTCGTTGTGCCTCCTTAGGGTAATGTTCTTTGTGTCTCATGGTTAATTATCTTAAGGCAGGTTAAATACCTACTTACAGAACTGCAGAGATTCAGACAACGTGGTACTGGCATGTGAATAGATAAACCAGTACACCAGAACGGAAAGGCCTTAAAACAGCGCCAGACACGTAGAGGAAGTTCGTATACTTTAAAAGTGTCATCTCATAGAGGAGCAGTAGAGATGGGCTGTTGAATAGATGATTTGGGGACAACTGAGTACTCATCTGGAAACAAAATAAAATTAGAGCGTATCTTTTACTCCAGGATAAATTCCATGTGGATCACATGTTTAAATATACATTTAAAAAAAGATACCATAAAAACAAGGAAGTTCCCTTCCAGCCTTGGAGTTCAGTTCAGTTCAGTTGTGTCCGACTTTGCCTTGGAGTAGGGAGAGCCATTAAATGTGACTCAAAATCTGGAGTTAATCAAAGGAAAGATTGAGGAGTTAGTCTACATTTGCAAAAACACCTTTTGATGGTCCTGAATAACACCGAGTCCCAGTTTATTCTGTGACTCCCTCGGCCTTTCTCCACTGTCTCTCTGCTGCTTCCAACAGGGCAGTCAAGGCTCTTCTTTACTGTCAGCCTTGTAAGAAGGCTAATAGTCCGTATCACAGCAGAGCTCTGCCTCACATACAGGGAGCTCCCAGAATGATGAAGAAAAAAACAACCCAATAAAAATAGTCCAAGGATATGAACAAAGAGATGCTCAGCTTCTTTCACAATAAGACAGTGAAGTCGCTTAGTCATATCTGACTCTTTGCAACCCCATGGATTGTAACCTATCAGGCTCCTCCGTCCATGGGATTTTCCAGGCAAGAATGCTGGAGTGGGTTGCCATTTCCTTCTCTAGGGGATCTCCCTAACCCAAGGATTGAACCCAGGTCTCCTGTATTGCAGGAGACCACCTGCAATACCATTTGAGCCACCAGGGAAGCCACTTTCACGATAAGATAAACACCATTTAAAAGCACACCACGGTACCATTTTCTTCTGTCAGATTTGCAAAAATTAGTAGATCGTTTAACACACCATTGGTAATTTTATGAGGAGGCAGATATTGGTGTGCATTCCTGGTGGGAGCACCCGTTGGTAGAGCCCAGGAAGAGAAGTTTGGCAGCGTCGGTCAGAATTAGCAGTGCATGTACTCTGAATCAGCTGGGCTCCCCTGGTTGTTCAGACGGTAAAGAATCTGCCTGCAGTGCGGAAGACCTGGATTCAATCCCTGGGTTGGGAAGATTCGCTGTAGGAGGAAATGGCAGCCCACTCCAGTGCTCTGGTCTGGAGAATTCCATGGACAGAGGAACCTGGTGGGCAACAGTCCATGGGGTTGCAGAGTCAGAAACAACTGAGCAACTTTCACTTCATGTTGAATCAGTTGTTTTACTTCTGGGAGTTTATCATTCAGATGTACTCACACACAGGCAAGTGACTTCACCCGGTATTAACATGCATGCTTAATTGCTTCAGGCATATCTAACTCTTTGCTACCCTGTGACATGTAGCCCACCGGGCTCCTCTGTCCATGGGGATTCTCCAGGCAAGAATCCGGGAGTGGGTTGTCCTGCCCTCCTCCAGGGGATCTCTGACCCGGGGATTGAACCCGCATCTCCTGCGTCTCTGGCTTTGGCAGGCGGGTTCTTTACCACTAGTGCCACCTGAGAAGCCCAGTATTAACTGATTGCAGTGCTGGTTGAAGAGAACAGTCGAAGAAACCACCAGAAGTTGGCCTGTTAGGGACCTGGCTAAAGAAAATCTGTAGCAGTGAAACGAATGCACCAAAGCTCTCTATACACATTGTCGTGTGGAAAAAGCAAGTGTAAAGCCGTGCACACACCACACTTCTGTGTTAGAAAGGATGGTGAAAGTAGATGCCTGTGTGTGTCTGTGTTACATGAAGAAACATGGCGGAAACCCAGAAAGCGTGCCCAGTGCTTTGTTGGCAGTTCGGTGGGGATGGGAGCAGTGGGTACCTGGGGGCAGGGGCAACAGGAGATGTAGGGAGACTTTATTCCATCGCTTTTTATATTTTTTTTATTTTTGGATAATGTAATTTATTACCTATTCAAAATTAAATTGAAAAGGAGGTAAAATTTTACCGAAATGCCATTTAACTAACTGTTGTCATTCAGTCTCTCAGTCGCGTCTGACTCTTTGCGACCCCACAGACTGCAGCACGCCAGGCTTCCCTGTCCATCACCATCTCCCAGAGCCTGCTCAAACTCATGTCTGTTGAATCAGTGATGCCGTCCAACCATCTCATCCTCTGTCGTCCCCTTCTCCTCCTGCCCTCAATCTTTCCCAGCATCAGGGTCTTTTCCAGTGAGTTGGTTCTTCACTTCAGATGGCCGAAGTGTAGTTGCCCTAGTTTGTGGTTGATGTCATCTTTTCTTTTTTTTTTTTTCTTATTGTCCTCCTGTTGAGATCATAGTTGATTTTTCAGCCCCTGAAGTTTGTTCACTTGATTCTGCCTTCCTCTAGCCTCCCACTTACTTCTCCTACACAAGATCTCGAAATGTCAAACCATGCATATTAAAAAAAAAATCGCATGCATCAATTACCTCTCATACGTATCAGCTCCTTTCTACGTCATGCGCAGATTTGGAAATGGAAACAAAGCCACTTCTATTTTAATGTAGTTTCTGACTCCGATAGAGTCTATGGTTTCACATTTAAGAGATGAACTATTGTTTACGCTGTTGGAGAGCTGCCCAGCCAGCTTCATCTGGTGGAAATCACTACATTTTGGCAAGAAACTGAGTGTCTTCCCTGTGAAAATGTGGGCTTTGCATTCTAGGGCTTCTTAAGGGAGTGCAAATGTAACCTTGAGTGGTCTTGCCACTGAATAATGCCCGTCGGCAGGAGATGGTGCAGCGGATTGTAATTTATCCCCTCTTGGTGGTGATCAGGGTTTTTCCTTTCGAGCCGGGAAGGTGTGAGCTCACGCATCCATTCATCCTTCTCGGCCGCTGTGGGCGCCATCTGGGCAGACCCGCTGGAAACCTGCCCTGACCTCAGAGACCTCGCTGTCCAACAAGGACAGTGCCCGCCTTCTGGCTGTGCTTTTGTGGTGGAACCGAATTCTGTAGGTCCTCACATTCCTGGTCTCTTCTCTGACTTTATTTTAGGCTTACAGTTGCTCTTCCCTGTTGCTCTGAGTGTCTGAGTGGGTTTCTTTCCTATCCCCTTAGTTTGAACTTCACCCCTGCTGATTTTTCCTGTGTTCTGCTTATACCGTTGACGTTTTTCTTTGTCTTATCACTTAATATTATTTCCTCCTAGTCCACCCATTGGTTTTATTTTAGCTGCTGCTTCCTTCCTAGTTACTGGATTTTGTGCAGACCCTTTCCTAACCTTGAGCATCAGCCTGGCACGACCTTCACCAATTTCTTTGCCCCGTGTGTCCTTGCTTCTGGGATCTTCACACAGTTAATCCTTGTTACACCCCCTAGCCTTGGGGACGAGACGTTGTCAGCTTGCACGTACTTGGGCCTCTTGCTGAAGGCATGACTTCCCCACAGTAGCCAGGGTTTCAGGGACAGCCCTGATGATCCCTGCTCTCTTTCCCCGGATGGGCCGTGTGGATCCGGGGGAGGGGGTTGGAATCCCTCCTTTCACTCTGTTGAGCACCGCAGATGCTTTCAAGGCTTTCCGGGTCACTGGGAATGCCTTTGTGTTAAAGGTTATTCTTTATTAATGTTACCGCTCTCGTTGAATTGCATTTCTCCTGAGAGCCTGTCATAGCTGGGGGTTCTGGCACCTTTTGTGCTTTGTAAGCGTTCTTTTTTTTTTTTTTTGGTCAAGTGGGCCATCATTAGGAAATCTGTCACTTTTTTTCCCTAAGTTATTTTTCAACTCTTTTTGTTTTGTATTGGTACATTTTTTGAAATGTATCCTGGTCAGATTCTTGAGATTCAAAATTATTATGACTTCTTGTGGGTTGCAGTCTGGTGAAAAGCACCCTAGACTATTAGACAGCAAGCTTTTGGGTACCAGGTTTCAGGTGGGATGACCCGATCTTTTTGCAAATGTCATGATGAGACGTGAACAGAGACCCCTGGGGAGGGGGTTGTGTGTGTGCATGGAGAGAGATACAAACAGTTCATACTCTTGTTCGTCTTTTCTTTTTCTGTTGACACACTGCCAACCCTGGCCAGTGTTCCCTAGTGCTTTGGGGCTGGTGATTTCTCAGGAAAGAAAAGCAGGTAGTCCGAGGCCCTGGAAGTGAGTCTCTGTCCCTCATCTGTTAAGTGGATGCCGAGGACGCGGCCTAAGGTGGTGCTTGTGGGGCTAGACAAGCCCACATTGGAGCGAAGGTGAAATGAAATGATGTGTGTCCAGTGTTGGCAACGATGTCTTGAACAGAGGAAGCGCCAGAGCACGTTGTGTCCACGAATCCCTGGCCCCTGAGGAGCCCCAAGGGACCGTCTTTCCCGGGAGGGAGGCAGGGCAGCCCCCCGAGGGCACTGGGAGGCAGGAGATGATTGGGGGCAGGAGGCGGTCGCGGGCAGAGGGACACGAGGGGAAGGCTGCCCTGCGCATCCACTGGGCACGGAAGGTGTTTTCTTTGTAGTTACAGGAAGCGTAGTTTCTGGAAACACTGATAGCAGGAAATGGCTGGAGCCTTAGAGCGATTCCACTTTCTTGGCAAGGAATTAAAGGAAAACGTGTTGAAAATAAAAGGGAAGGATTGTTGGAAAGAGAGAAGAACTGAAGAAAGAAAAAGTGACGATCAGGAGCATTATTCCATTTAGGGGATCTATTTTTTGAATGGCCGTCATTTCCCCCATTTTGGGGCCTCCACGCGTCCATGGTCTTTGACCTCTATTTTCTTGTGTCTCTGAACTGTTTGCGTGCACTTGGCCTGACTCAGGAGGGACGTTTCTGGTTTCCTCGGGGCCTTCCCGCTCTTGGGTCGGGTGGGGAGGCTCTGCAGCTGACTGTGCCGGGTGCCGAGCGGCCTGAGGCGGGCTGGGCGCCGGCCCGGGGCGTCACTTCCCTCTGGCTTCCGTCCGGAGGGCAGCACGGGTTAGATTTGGTTCCTAGGTATGATATTTTCTTTGCAACTGGCTCTTTATTCACGTCAGAATTTTGTAGATTGCTGGACTACATTTTGAATTAGCTCTGGGAATGGTTTGAGCCCTATATATACGTGTTACACCTTTCTTTTGTGATTTAGTGAACTCTCACTTGGAGAAAGGTGAGAATGTGCCCATGAACAGTTAACCTCCTTAAGGGTGGATTTCGAAGCTACACTTAAACCATTAAAAAAATAATAACACTGTGTATCTGGTTTGCATTTATCTGAAACAAAACTATCAATGACTTATATTATTTTCATTAAAACCTTGACAAATAATTTGAGGAATTGCGCTTTTATCTGTTATGATCTTTTGGAATTCTCTCATACTCTATAGTGGACATGTGTATTTTTAAAAAATATACTGAATTGGTTCCATTTTTCAGTATTGTGCGGTTTTCTTGGTGGCTCAGACAGTAAAGAATCCGCCTGCAATGCGGGAGACATGGGTTCGATCCCTGAGTTGGGAAGATCCTCTGGGGAAGGGAATAACACCCCACTCCAGGATTCTTGTCTGAAGAATCCCATGGACAGAGGATCCTGGTGGGCTGCAGTCCATAGGGTCACAAAGAGTCGGACATGACTGAGCAACCATCACTCACTTCCAGTGGAGAATACTTCACAAAAATTAAAAGCAGTTCCAGGGGCTTTCATTCATCTGTGCAGCCTTAGCAAGCACTTCCTGCCCACCCCTCTGCTCTTTGTATGGAGACCTGAGCTGGGTGGTTAGTCTGTCCTGATGCCAAAACTGCTCACTGTTCATCTGTCTTTCCTTAACTGTGGGGTCGAGGTGGGCTCTCTCTGGACCTCTGATCACCCGCAGAGTCTTCAGCAGGAATCACTCACAAAGTGTGCAGCGAATGGCTTCCCAAGAGCAACTAGTGCCCTGGAAACGTGTTTTGGGAAAAGATGGGGGTTCATGCCTCAGCTCTGCCTGATTTCTGAGCTAAGTTCTGCTCATCTGTAAAACAGGTGCTCAGTATATGTTAGCTTCCCCAAAGAAGAAATAACAGATCTGAGTCACGGCACTTGGACGTCATTGAACTGTAACGACTTTAGATCTGTAAAGTTTTCATTCTGATTTTATGTCAGGTATGAGAGGCTCAGCTGATTTTTTTTTTTTTTTTAATATTAAAGTTCAGTTCAGTTCAGTTGCTCGGTCGTGTCCGACTCTTTGCAGCCCCATGGACTGCAGCTCGCCAGGCCTCCCTGTCCATCACCAACTCCCGGAGTTTACTCACACTCATGTCTATTGAGTCAGTGATGCCATCCAACCATCTCATCCTCTGTCGTCCCCTTCTCCTCCTGCCCTCAATCTTTCCCAGCATCAGGGTCTTTTCAAATGAGTCAGTTCTTCGCATCAGGTGGCCAAAATATTCGAGCTTCAGCTTCAGCATTAGTCCTTCCAGTGAATATTCAGGACTGATTTCCTTTAGGATGGACTGGTTGGATCTCCTTGCAGTCCAAGGGACTCTCAAGTGTCTTCTCCAATGCCACAGTTCAACAGCATCAATTCTTCAGCACTCAGCTTTCTTTATAGTCCAACTCTCACATCCATACATGACTACTGGAAAAACCATACTCAAAGAAAATACACAAGTTTTCAGAAATCCTTAAAATACTGCCTCTGATTTTTAGAAGGATCTCTGGCTTCCTGGAGGGTTCTGTAATGGCACATGGCTGGGGAAGTTGTGGGCCCTCCCGCTGCAGAGCTGGAGCTGGTGGCCCGGGTGGCCCGTCTTCCTGGCTCCTTCCTGTGTCAGGGGCTGACCTGCTGCGCGCGTCGCCTGCTGGGCGTCATTGCCTCGTTTGTCCTGCTCTCTTCTTTTGTGTGAGGAGCATGTCCTCAAGCGCAGGAGTCTGTGAACCACCTGCGGGTGGCCTAATAGCTGCTCCCAGTGGTGTCAAGTGCCCGGCTGAAGCCCGTGAGAGGTTGGGTGGGTTCTCAGCTGAGCACTCCTGCAGGCCGTCTGGAGCTGAGTGTGGATGAGTGTCTGTGAAGTCATCCTGGGCTCACACGTCCGGCTCCAGCGGTTCTCTTAATACTCAGTTTCCCTTGAGGAAAGATTTCAAGGAACTCTAGTTTCTTAGTTGGACCTTCCCTGAAAACAGAGGTAGATTTGGGAGGCGATTCCAGGGGATGGAATCCCTTCATAGCTCAGTTGGTAAACAGTCCACTTGCAATGCAGGAGACCCCGGTTCGATTCCTGGGTCATGGACTTCCCTGGTGGCTCAGCTGGTAAAGAATCCCCTTGCAGTGTGGGAGACCTGGGTTTGATCCCTGGGTTGGAAAGATCCCTGGAGAAGGGAAAGGCTACCCACTCCAGTATTCTGGCCTGGAGAATTCCATGGCACAGTCCATGGGGTCACAAAGAATCAGACACGGCTGAGCGACTTTCACTTTCATGCTCTGCTGGCTCCCACCCCGCCTGGAGCAGAGGGACCTCTTTCCACAAGGGTTGCCCCCTCCCCCTCAAGGCTCGGGGTGGGAGCCAGCCAGCAGCAGTCACCCACCTCCCCACTGGGGACGATCCTCCTTGGTGCTCACCCCGCACTTCCAGACACTCCTGCACTTGCCAGAGGGCCTTGTCTCTCCTTCCGGGCTCAGGGTGTGCAGCCACATAGGATGCAGACCACCCTGGGTCCGGAGGGGGGGTCTCACCTTACTAGGAACAGGCCCCCATTGCTGGGCCAGAAACCAGAAGTTTCATGTTGCTGTTCCTCGTCCTCAGCTTTCACAAGTGATTCTTCTGGATAATATATTAAAACTGCAGAGGGAATGTAGCTTTATTTATACATTTGGCACAGATGGAATTTAGGTTAGCAAGTCAATTCCAGAAGAAATCAACCTTGAATATTCATTGGAAGGCCTGCTGCTGAAGCTGAAGCTCCTATACTTTGGCCACCTGATGGGAAGAGCCAACTCATTGGAAAAGACCCTGATGCTGGGAAAGATTGAAGGCGAAAGGAGAAGGGGGCGACAGAGGATGAGATGGTTAGACAGCATCACTAAGTGGATAGGAATCTGAGTGAACTCTGGGAGGAGCCTGGTACACTGCAGTCCACGGGGTCCCATAAAGCGAGACACGACTTAGTGACAGGACAACAGCGGAAGATACCTTTCCTGTTGGATGTTTCCAAATCAGAAAATCGTATAATCGATTCAATCAATATGGTGGTTACCTAAGACTACTGAGAAAAAGACTATTTCAAAGTAAATGCTAAAACTATATGAAAGCATCGCTATGAATTTGTTGTCTGAGAACAGGGCAGACTGTCTCTGTGAAGGGCTGGATAGTTCCTGTTTTAGACTGATGGGACACAGCTTCTGTCATCCCCGCTCAGCTCTGCTGCCGTAGCGGGAAGACACGGGCAGTCAGGGATGAATGACCTTATTTACAAAACCTGGCATGGGCTGGAGTTTGCTGACCCCTCATGTTAGAAGAATATATTATTTTGATGAACACAAATTCCTCCCTTCGGGTGTTTGGAAAGCACTAAGCCCTCTTTCAATGGAAAGAGTATCTGAGGTCATGTTCCTCGTTTGGGCGTGCGGACGCCCACCCCGCAGCAGTGTGGCTGGCTGGCTCCCTGCTCCAGCGGCCCAGTTTGTTTAAGGCAGGGCGCCTGCTCCAGTAATTCAGCTTCTGTGGGGAGTCGAAAGGGCAGCGGTTTCATAAAACAGGAGCTGTTTTGGTGCTCGACGTAGAATTGGTATCGCTAATTTTTTTTTTTTTTTCCTTTAAGCATCTTGTAGTCCTAAATCCGCAGAGAGGAAGACAGAAACCAGGAGACACATGTATAAATATGCACTTATCTCTGGGAACCATATGATGCATGTGTTATTTCTCTTGGCAGAGTGCTTTGCATTTTTTTTGTACAGTTGAATTTGCCTGGAAGGATGTTATTGCTGTACCCTTTTCTGTGGGTAACCAGGTCGCTGCACACAGAGGTCAGTGACTTAGTGCCCAAAATGGCCAGTTTGTCAAGGAATCCCTGTTATCATATACATATGTGCATATCTTTCTTTCTTAATACATTGATTACTGATCCCGGGGAAGATTTGAATAATTAGCATGGTTTGCATACTGAATGTATGCTGAGTATGTAATGCGTAGTGATATATACATTAGATATAATCATGTGTCATTATTATTACAATGCATGTGTAATAATAACACGTGAATAATGGAACGGCTACATTAAAGAAGCCCGAGGGAGACTGCTGGGCCTGTCTTCCTCCGTGTGGTGCCTGGGGTGAAGGGAGGGAGATGCCCCCACTCAGTGGAGATGACAGGCAGACCCCAGGGCTCTCCTGAAATGGTGAAAGTGAACGCCGCTCAGTCGTGTCCGACTCTCTGCGACCCCAGGGACTATACAGTCCATGGAATTCTCCAGGCCAGAATACTGGAGAGGGCAGCCTTTCCCTTCTCCAGGGGATCTTCCCAACCAGGGATCGAACCCAGGTCTCCTGCATTGCAGGCTGATTCTTTACCAGCTGACTCATGAAGGAAGCCCAAGGATACTGAAGTGGGTAGCCTATCCCTTCTCCAGCGGATCTTCCCGACCCAGGAATCGAACTGGGGTCTCTTGCATTGCAGGCAGATTCTTTACCAACTGAGCTATGAGGTAAGCCCTAAAAGCCTTGAAATGGCAGAAATTCCTTATCCACTGTCTTCACACTGGTGTTCCCACTTTCAGGAGGCCTGCTCAGTCGGTTCAGTCCTGTCCAACCCTTTGCAGTCCTGTGGACTGTAGCCCGCCAGGCTGCTCTGCCCATGGGATTTTCCAAGAACACGAGTGGGTAGCCATGGCTTCCTCCAGGAGATCTTCCTGACCCAGGGATAGAGTCCATGTCTCAGGTCTCTTTGCGTTGGCAGGCAGGTTCTTTACCACCAGGGCCGCGTGGGATGCCCCTTTTCAAGAAGGGGACTTGGCAAAGATGTTAACAAACGGATTTAAAGAAATCGATTCTGTGTCCTCACTGTTCAGATAGACTCGGGAAGAAATGAGTTTGCGTCCCTTTCAGGACTGTGCTACTCCCCACAGCAGCAGAAGGGCTCACCCCGGCTCCTCCGCAGGCTCAGCGCCGCTGCGGCCCGGAGTGTAGACGCGGCGCCGACTCCGACCCCCGAGGAGACCCTGCTCCGACGGAGGGTGGGGGCGAGGCCCGCGGAGCTGCTGGGACGCGAGCCGCTGCTTCTCAGGCTCCGGCTCCCCTGCCCCTGTCCCTCCTCCGTCTTCAGATTCTCCCCCGGAAGCGGGGCGCCGCTTAGGCTGTGTCTGCCTTATGAAGTAACCTTTTCAAACGGGAACCGGGCCTGACTCAGTGTTCAAGGCTGTGGAAACTGGCTTTCCAGCCGGGCACCTCACAGGACAGACTCCAGAGTCTCAGTGAACCATGCCTCGGCGCTAAGATTTTGACGGAAATACGCGCAAGACATATTTGCTGTAGAAAACGTGTGGAAACGTACATCTATTTAAACTTGTGACAGAAATTCTTCTCTGCCAACCTCAGAACGTGAGAGGGTTCCATTTCTTCAGGAAGTGAGAGTGTGCGCGGAGGAGGGAGTGGGTGTGGAAGGCGCTGCGTGCGGGGGCGCCACGCGGCCACGGGCCCGCCTGAGAGTGGGGGGCGCCAGGGAGGTCGGGGTTACAGACGTGCCTGCGCCCGCGGTTTGGCTGGCCAGCGTCTTCCTCGAGGCCAGAGAGGACCCGCGAGTGCCTTCCTGCTGTGCACCAGCTCGCTGGCCTCCTGACGTCACACCGCGGGCGCTGGGACTGCACACGCCTCCTGTGGGCTCCCCCGGTGGCTCAGACGGTAAAGAATCTGCCTGCAATGCCGGAGGCCTGAGTTCGATCCCTGTGTCAGGAAGATGGAGGAGGGCATGGCCACCCACTCCGGTATTCTTGCCTGGAGACTCCCATGGACAGAGGAGCCTGGCGGGCTACAGTCCATGGGGTCCAGAGTCGGACAGGACTGCAGGGAATCTTAGCACACACACACCTCCTTGTGTGGGCCTCCACAATGGCTCAGATGGTAAAGAAGCCGCCTGCAATGCAGGAGACCTGAGTTCCATCCCTGGGTCGGGAAGATCCCCTGGAGGAGGGCGTGACCACCCACTCCGGTATTCTTGCCTGGAGAACATGGACAGAGGAGCCTGGAGGGCTCGGGTCACAGAGTTGGACCCGACCGCAGGGACTTAGCATGCACACACCTCTTTGTGTAGCAGAGCGTGCCCCTGGGTATCTGTGGTGGATTATGTTTATTTAATTTTTAAATTGATCAGTTAGTTTTTTGGCCGTGCTGGGTCTCTCCCTTGCTGCACGCGGGCTTCTCTTTGCGGTGGCTTATCCTGCTGCAGAGCTTGCGCTTTCGGGCTCAGGAGCTCCGCACTTGCGGTACCAGGGCTTAGTAGCTCTGAGGTGTGTGGGATCTTCCTAAACCAGCGATTGAACCCATGCATTGGCAGGCGGGTTCTTAACCACTGGACAACCAGGGAAGTCCCTGTTTGATTGTTTCAAATTTCACGCGTATGCACTTTAGTCCAGTGAGTGGTTTTTTGAGGGCTTCGTGGTATTGGTACAGAGGTGAACAAAGCTGGGAATATCCACAGCTCTGAGGCCTGTGTCCAGCAGTCCAGGCAGACCTCAGCCAGCCAGCTGGACGCGTGTGCCCAGGGGTGGAGCTAGGCTGGGCACTTGGCCGCTTGAGGAAGAGACAGGGAGGAGGAGGAGGCTGGCTGATCGGCGGGTGTGGATGCTCTGAAGAGGAGCAGGGGGAGGGCGGGGTGGATGGGAGGTGTTCTGTTGGAGGAGCAGAGGCCTGGGAAGGGGTGCTTCTCTCCCAGGCACATGTGTGGGATCTGGTGCCTCATCAGGGTCCAAGAGACACATTGTCCTCCCTGCAAGGAGGACCGACTGATCACAGGCGAGCACCTCCCTGACGGATGACAGAGGAAACCAGATTCTGGCGCGGGTACACCCTTCACGTGGGGTTGACGCCCCAGAGGGCACATGCTGCTGGTGCTGCCGTGGGGGCCAGCGGAGACACCCAGAGCCCCGGATAGTAACCTGAATAGCAGCACCTTGCAGACCTTGAAAGGTTTCCAGTTTGTAAATTTTTATATTCATGATTTCCCCTGGTTCCTTTTTTATTGAAGTATAATTGACTTATGGTGTTACTTGAGTTTCAGGTGTATAACAGTGATTCAGTATTTTTATGCATTATGAAATGATCAGCTCAGTAAGTCCAGTTACCATCTGTCATCACACAAAGTTATTACAATGTTAGTGACTGTATTTCCTATGCTGTACCTGTCATCCCAATGACTGACTTTGTAACTGGAAGTTTGCTCCTGTGGTTCTTAGAAACCGTGTAAAGAGGACAGACAGTAAGCAACTAGAGCCCCGGGGTGCAGGCCTGGGCCCAGGGCTGTGGACACCTCAAGCCTCTGTCCAGGCCGCTGCGGTCCAGAGGCGCCTGCGTGATGGCCTCCTGCCGTGTCGCCCTGGGGTGGACTACCTTTGCCCCTGTGGTCCAGACTGTCTGGGTGGGAAACCTTTCCCAGATTACTGAAGTGTAATTTTTAAAGCATCTACTTTAAAAAATATATGTTGTTTTTAAAAAATTATTTATTTTTAGTGGGGGGATAATTCCTTTACAATATGGTGTTGGTTTCTGCCATACATCAACATGGATCAGCCATAGGTGAATATATGTCCCCGCCCTCTTGAACCTCCCTCCCACCGCGTCCCGTCCCTCTAGGTTGTCCCAGAACACTAGGTTTTAGCTTCTTGCCTCGTACAGTGGGCATCCCAAGTGGCTCAGAGTCTGCCTGCAATGCAGGAGACCCGGGTTCGACTCCTGGGTCAGGAGGCTACCCTGGAGAAGGGAAGGTCAGCTCACTCCAGTATTCTTGCCTGGAAAAGTGCACGTATAGAGAAATCAGTTCGTGGGATCAAAAAGAGTTGGACACGACTGAGTGACTAACACTTGAACTTGATCATACAGCCCATTCCCACTGGCTGTCTATTTGACACATGGTAATGTATATGTTTCCACGCTGTTCTCTCAATTCATCCCCTCCTCCCCTTCCCCAGCTGTGTCCACAAGTCTGTTCACCATGTCTGTGTAAAGCATCTGCTTTTAATAAGTTATTTTACATAGAAATCTTCCAAAAATGTGTGATGCCATTCTTATCCTATTAGATGTATATTGTGAATCTAATTATTTTCCCTTTTATCCTTACAAGCATCAGTTATTATTCTTTTATAACATAGAAATGCCTTAAAGAATTTTTAAGGTTTATGGTTCTATAGACTGCTCTAATTATTAAGCTCAGACAGTTGTGCGTTCTTATTTCTCTTTCTTGAAACCATTTTCTATAGAGAAGTGCAAACATTCTGTGGGTAGATATATTTTTTAGAAAATGCTTCTCTATTTGGCTGTGCTGGGTCTTAGTTGCAGCACGTGGGATCATCTGTCTTCTTTGCATCCTGCAGGGCCTTCTAGCTGCGGCATTCAGGATTTAGTGCTGGGACCAGGGATCGGACCAGGGCCCACTGCGTTGGGATCACGGAGCCTTAGGTACTGGACCCCTAGGGAGTCCCTGTTGCAACTTCTAAGGTTGTTCCCGCTGCCCACCTTTCTCCCTCTGCGGATCCGTAGGCACCAGCCTCAAAGGCTTGCCTGTCCTCCCTTCCCGCCCTAGGCAGCTTGCTGCCCCTGTCGCCTCTCAGGAGAGTCGGACACACGTCTGTGGGAGGTCACTAGCTGTGATTGTGGGAACTGCAGGCCTGCGTGTGGATGGAGCACACCCCCTGCGGTGGTGACTTCACTCCGGACCACAGGGAGAGTGGTTCCTGGGGTGGTGACCTAGGATGAGTGATAATGACGCCGTGTGTGTGCCTTGTCAATCTTTCCCAATAAGGTGCTGGGCAAAGCAAGGGTCAGTAAAGTTGTACTTAAACCAGGTGAATTATATTATTCTCTGCCAAACTTATAAACTATTTCTAGTAAGTACTTTTTGTTCAAAATGTGTAGACTATTATTTACACAATCTAAGTTTGATCTAAATTTGTTATCTTATATCAACAACATCACATAGTTTACCAAAACTTTATTTTATACATCTGACCTGCAGATGAGCGTCTGGTGTGTTTTCAGTCCTTGTAACAGGAAGGTTGGGAGGAGAGGAAGCAGACAAGCTTCCCCGCAGTTACTGATAGTTCCTAGTGACTTGTAGGTTATTACATGAAAGTGCTCCTTAGGTTTTCATGTTCTTTAGCTTTTCTTTGTGCTAAAGTAACTGAACTGCTTCTCTTGCCGTTTTGGAGTCACAAGAGTAAGCTTGTGTAAATTTCACAATACAATCTGTTGATAGAACAATGTGAAATTTTTACTTTGAAACTTTTACAGACCAAGAACAGTATAGTAGTACTTGTTTAATATGTGGTTACTGAGTAAATAATGTATTGTGGTCAGAGACTGGAAAGTGGTGTAAAATCTTAATATTACATCTGAAATAATACAGAAACAGAAAGGCATGTGACTTTTGAAAGATTTAAAAGATAATTGTTAAAGAAAAGCCATCAGAACTTTTATGATTTGAGAACCTTTTAGCAGTTTAAAAGCATTTTCGACATCTAAACATTTCACCTTGTCTGCGTTTCTTATATCCCAATGGAAAAGAGTGACGTGTGCAATTTAAAGGCCTTTGCTGCATTTGATAGGTTATTTTTTTAATGTCTACCTTCAGTTTTTATCTTTTATCAATTGCAGTTGAGAATTATCATAGATATGACTTCCTATAAAAATCAGATTAGCTTCTGAATTTTCAGCTGTACAAATTAAGGTAATGAAGGAAAAGTCGTCATAGCAGCGAGTCGATAAAATATAGGGTATCAGAGGGTAATGGAGAGAACGTTAAGCCTTGGATGTGACGAGCGGGGCTTGGCTGTGGGGCAGGGTGAACACTGGTGCCTCTCCCCTGCTGGTCACGGTGCCTGGGCGCTCACTGCGTCGCTGAGTGTTTTCCCTAGCCTGTGATGCGGTGGCCGTCCCACTCTCTGCCCGTGCCCCCTCCCCTGTCCCTTTGTGGTCAGGACAAAGATGGAACAGTGAATGTGAATGGGCTCTGCAATCTGTAAAATTCACTGCAAATGTGATGTGTCCCCAGGGCATTTTATAAAATCCGGGGGACAGGGAGCATAACCCTAACGCTTCTCACTGTTGCACAGCGTCTGAGTGGCAGCTCTGTGCTCCAGGCTCTCAAGAGACTGGCTCCCCCTCAGTAGTTCATCTGCCGTTGTTGTTCACAGGCTCTATTTTAGAGTGCTAGGTGGGCAGCCAAGTGCATAGCTTGCTATCCAGTGTGGGTGTCTTAACCTTGGGATGATGAACTGAACTTTCACCAAGTTGACTAGTGTACATTTAAATGATCGAGCTTTCAGATTTTATAGTATACGCTTTGTAAACCTTTTATTTTCTTTTCCTGGATCTGTGTAGTTCCGTCGACAGCATAGCCTCTGCAGTGTGAGTGTTCTGTTCCAAACAACAGTGCAGGTGAGCTGTCCTGAGCGGAGGGAGAGGATTACAACGCATCCTTTCAGAGTGAGCACAATGCTGCCGTAATTGGCATACGAAAATTATGTTGTTTTTCTTTTAATGACGGATTTTCTTTGATATAAAAATATCTGAGCCCTCCCTCCCTCCGCTTCCTTCCTTATTAAAATTTCCTTGCATTTACTTTTGACTACTACTGTGCTTAAAGTAATCTGAATTGTAAAGCGGAAATATAAGGAAAGGGTGGATGTGCTGCATATTAGAATCATTTCCAAATGGAAGAGGTTAAAATCGTTTCCTTCCTTCTTTCTTGCTTTCTTTTGGCAGAAAGCAGGAGGCTTCACTCTGAGGCACTTCACAAAAGGCATAATCTTAGAATCTGATTAGATACCCATTTTGAGTCGGACCTCTTCTTGAAGCAGACTGTGCGACTGAACTGAACTGAACTCATTTTTAGAAGAGATGTTATTGACAGCATGTACTCACAGCAAGTAGTGGATGGAGGAGATGAGGGGAGATGGGATCTGGAATAAAAACTGATGGGAAAATTGGAATATGGAGAATAATTGCTAAAAAGCATTTTCTTACTTCCAAGAGGTAGATGAGGCACATTTTTAGAAAATAGTTTTTGGCTGGAGGGAAACTCAAGCCAGATTTTGCCTTCTGCTTTGGCACCGCGCCTTTATTGAAAATATCATCGTCCAGGGAATTCAGTGGGAACTCTGGAAGGGCTTTACTGCAAACCTGGGAGGCTCTCCCACCTGCCCTCACCCCACCCCAGGAACCACACACTCAGGTCTGGGTAGGGGGGAGGTGGCCTGGTCCTTGCTTTTCTTTTCCTTCTATTTGGATGGCACTGGGACAGAGCCTTATACACACCATTAAAAACAAGGCGCTTGTCTTTGTGATCCTGTGATATTGCCTGACACACAGCCAGTGCTCCCAAGAGTATTTACTGAATGGGTTGCTGTGCCCTCCTCCCGGGGATCCTCCCAACCCAGGGGTCCAGCCCAGGTCTCCCGCATTTCAGGCGGAGTCTTTACTGTCTGAGCCACCAGGGAAGCCCATTGGCTGGATTAGTATCTGCTTTCTCAGGGCAGATGTGAATAATTTTCCGAAACCTCTGTGTGTGTGTGTGTGTGTGTGTGTGTGTGTGTGTGTGTGAGTGTGTGTGTGTGAGTGTGTGAGTGTGTGACCACCGTCCACCATACAGCTCAGTTCTGGGGATGAAACAGATTGCACCCAGCCTTTCATGGCCGGGTACAGTCAGCGCATGTCACAGGTAGGTTGATCTGGTCATAAACGCTCCTCTCGGCCTAGGCGGGCCAGGGTGGGCAGGAGATGTGGGCAGGGACTAGAGGGACGGCAGCCTGGGGAGGCCAGTGATGGGTCTGTGTCGGCCATGTTCCTGCGTCTGGTTCAGGTGGGGAGGAGCCTCAGCTCACTGTCTGTGAGCTGTTAGTGGTGTGACTGCTTTTTGCCTCAGTTGTCTCATCTATGCCAACACAGGTCCATCTAGTCAAGGCTGTGGTTTTTCCAGTGGTCATGTATGCATGTGAGAGTTGGACTGTAAAGAAAACTGAGTGCCTAAGAATTGATGCTTTTGAATTGTGGTGCTGGAGAAGACTCTTGAGAGCCCCTTGGACTGTAAGGAGATCCAACCAGTCCATCCTGAAGGAAATCGGTCCTAAATATACATTGGGAGGACTGATGGTGAAGGTGAAACTCTAATGTTTTGGCCACCTGATGCGAAGAACTGACTCATTTGAAAAGACCCTGATGCTGGGACAGATCGAATGTGGGAGGAGAAGGGGATGACAGGATGAGATGGTTGGATGGCATCACCGACTGAATGGACATGAATTTGAGTAAGCTTCTGGAGTTGGTGATGGACAGGGAGGCCTGGTGTGCTGCAGTCCATGGGGTTGCAAAGAGTCGGACAGGACTGAGCAATTGAACTGTACTGATCTCATCTATAAAACAGAATGAAAAGAATGGTACCTTGTTCATAGATTGACCTAGTTAACTAATAGGCTTGAGGGCAATGCGCTGAACACATCTCAGCTCTTGTTTCCTTTACTGAGGATTTTCAGGTTAGTCATCTCAGGTGTGGTCACAGCCCTTTTGCTAGAGAGGCAGGCTGTTGTTTTGCAGATTATAAAATTGGTTTTGAGGCATCCAGTGACTTAGGGCTTCCCTGATGTCTCAGATGGTAAAAAATCTGCCCGCTATGTGGGAGACCCAGTTTAGATCCTTGGGTCGGGAAGATCCCATGGAGAGGGGCATGGCAACTCGCTCCGGAATTCTTGCCTGGAGAATCCCATGGACGGAGGAGCCTGGTGGGCCACAGAGTCAGACACGACGGAGCTGCTGACACATTCGCTTCACTTTTCAGTGACCTGGTGACAGTCCCTCAGCCCAAGAGCGGCGGTTCTGATTTGTCCCCACCCCCAGAGCATGCCCTGGCTGGGGGAGCCTGCCCTGGCCGGGGGTGGAGGGTGTCTGGTTCGGGAATCGGGCGTTTGTACTGTGCATGGAGTCACGCCGGCTTGAAGCAGCGGGCGCGTGGCATGGAAGGAGGCTCACTGCTGCTCCTCCAGCCAATTGTCCACGCCTGTTTCCATGTGAGTGTGTAAACAGCCTGCCTAGCTTCTGCAGAATGACCGCTTGTGTAGCGATTCCTCGGCTGGCACAGTGAGCGCGGTTGGTTCACTGTGGGAATGGCTGGACAGACGGCCGCTGTCCCTGGCTTCTCCTGAGCCTTCACCCCAGAACGTCTGGAATGTGAGGTTTCCTGTCGGGGCGGCCTTTGCCTGCGCTCTTCCTGTGAAGATTCTCCAAAAAGCTGTAAATTGCAATCAGGTCATGGCACTCCTTCCTGACAGTTGATTTTAGTCCTCAAAATTCCGTATCAGTGGAAAGAGGATATCAAGTTATGTTTCCATATTTTCACCCTCAGTTTTACTCCTCAGAAGAATCGTTAGAACTTGGTTTTGAGGGATGTGTGTGCGGGGTGTGTGTATGTGTGTGTGTTCTGTGTCAGAATCAAACCAATGAACTGATTTGTTTGTTTGCTGATGTGATATAGTGCATGGGGTAAGCGTATGGGATTCATTTGCCATGATTTATTCTAACGCGAGGGTAGAAATATGAGATTCTTTTGGTAATACGCATCACATATTATCCCAGGTGGACGAGAGATTTTTGAATTTGCCACATGAACGTAAATGTCTGTCTACAGAGAGAGTATAGAGAGAACTATGTACCAGAAATTTGTAGAAAAAGTAAAGAATAAACACTGAGGGACTTCTGGAGGTCATGGGAACGGCCCAAATTATGCTGAGATGCTTACAACAATGATAACCCTTAGCTTGAGATATTTGTAGTTATTTTGAATGTTACTGTTTGAAACACTGCCTCCAGGCAGATTGCTGTATTTATGTGGCATTTAATATTTTTCTGTTAGGAAAATAGAATCTTTGGTTTTTATTAAATTAAAAAATAATATTTCTGTCTCTTGCTTTTTGTTCCTGATTACTCCTCAGGTGGTTATTAAAGCTATCTTCTTTACTGAATTCCTCAAATTATGTATCTCAGCAAAGACTGTTGTCTTTAACATTTTTAATTTAAATAGACCTGTTCATTTATTTGAATATAATTTAAACTGTTCTAAGAAGCAGTTCCAAATTTTTGGAAAAGTTTTACCAAATGCATAGCTAGGAAAATGTTTAGACTTGTCACAAATCCCTTTTAAAGTAAAGTAAAATGGATATAAATACACTCCAACTAGCGTATCCACTTGTTCTATTGTATAGTATGATTCCAAGTCTGGTATGTTGCTTGTCATGCACAGAGGCTTCCTAAGTTAATTGTCTACAAATACAGACCTAAGAGGTTTTGCAAGTTTCCTTCCTCACCCACTGATTTAATGGGCTGACTGCGACTGTACGCTCAGAAAGAAGTTGTATGTGGTTGAACTCCCCCTGCCTCCCAGCGACACCAAACACATACGCACACGCCCACTCGCATGTACACACACGCAGAGACCCTGTTTGACTGTACCCTGAAGCCAAATCCCATCTGTGATGGGGTGCTTATGCCAAGACTAAATTGGCGCCTCCATTCAGTCTGGTAACGGGATAAGCAATAACCACGGTGCCTTACAAGTGATCACAAGTGAGGTATCTCTGCGGAGACCGCCTGTGCTGTTGCTTTTTAAAACCCATCCTGTGTGCTGGGCATGCGCCCACAGCACTCGCTCCCTTTGGGGTCTAGCTTGCCCGTTCGTCTCTGTCAGAGTGAAATCCAAAGCTTTCTCCGAGGAGAGCTCCAGCCCCCAACCAGGGGAATCCACAGCCCAGCAGCTGTGAGGGGGTGGTCTCTGCCCGGAAGGTGACGTGGCTGCTCCACTGTAGTGAAAATACCCCCTCACCCTCTGTTTCTAATGAGTCCTTGTCTAACTGACAGCATGGAGGAACTGCTCTTCAGGAAGCCCAGCTACTCTTCAGGAAGCCTCATAGGTCAGTGATTGCCACCCAGAAGGTAGAAGCTAGAGTTAGGACGGGCTGGGGACCTGGGCTGTACCCGTCGGTGTGAATGGGGCTCCGACGGGGGACGTTAGGATGAGGCTGCGTCTATGGAAAGTTTGCTGTGAAAGCCCAGCAGTATATGTCACTTTCCGTCGTGTTTTGTCTTATCCGCGTTTCTGCTATTTTATTTCCTTATTCTTTTTTGTTTTCTTTTTAATTTTGTTTGATTTTATATTGGTTTTCATGGTGCTTGATGTATACTTGCAGTATGTAATCTCTGGAACAAGGCAGAATGAGTGATCTTCATATATTCATTATTTAGTATGATCCCGAGATAGTAGCATGTATTATCTTTGTTTTAACTGAAAGGAACTAGTGATTTTTATGGTCATGGGGCTACTAACTTGAGCGGCAGGATTCAGTTCAGTTGTAAGTCATGTTCTGGAAAACCCAAGCTCGTTCCACCAACTATGCCAACTCCTCCTTCAGGAAGACCAACCACTAGAGTGTAACAGCTTTGACATTCCACCAACACAAATGGACTTCACTGGGGGAGCTGCAAACGCAACCATTGTTGTTGTTGTTTAGTTGCTAAATTGTGTCCTACTTTTTGTGACCCCATGGACTGTAGCCTGCCGGGCTTCTCCGTCCATGGGATTCTCCAGGCAAGAACACTTGAGTGGGTTGCCATTTCCCTTCCCCAGGGGATCTTCCCTACTCAGGGATTGAACCGTGTCTCCTACATCGCAGACAGATTCTTTACTGCTGAGCCCCCGGGAAGGCCCTGGACACAAGCATGCCACGAAGCCAAGCACACGCACCCAGAGTGTCAGAGCTGACCCAGCAGGGTTCTCAAGGTGCCTCCGCCCCTCCCCTCGCCTCCTGCACCTGGAACTCAGAGCACCAGCTGATGTACTCTTCACTTTGAGAACCCCTCAGAGATTTTTTTGTTTCTTTTTTTCTAAGAAGAAAATGATTGTTTCACAGATAGGATTTCCTTAAATAACAGAAGCTTCATGTCTGTGCACATTACAATTCAGTTTTTAAGGATTCGGTTTTTAGACATCACTTCTATAAAATATCTGTCATGGGAAAAGAGGAACTTTTAGGAATAAAAATGGATCCGTACTGTCCCTCCTCCCCAGCTCCTCCAAACTGCCCATCCCTGTTTCCTCTGGAGAAACAAAGGCAGGGTTTTAAAAGTGTTTGCTTGTTGGTTTCTTTTCTTAGTTATTCCACCCTTCCTTTCTTCCAAGGGGAGTTCGAATCCTGTCTTTGTTTTTTCCCTTTTTTGATACACAGAATACAGCCTGTGACTCTGTAACTGTGACGATAAAAGTTAGGCTGTCAGTGAAGATTGTATAGTATCTTCATTAAGAAAATCCCACTGGAGTGGGTAGCCTTTCCCTTCTCCAGGGGGTCTTCCCAACCCAGGGCTCAAACCCAGGTCTCCCACATTGCAGATGGATTCTTTACCAGCTGAGCCACAACGGAAGCCCAAGAATACTGGAATGGATAGCCTATCCCTTCTCCAGCGACCTTCCCAAACCAGGGATTGAATCAGGGTCTCTTGCATTTCAGGCGGATTCTTTACCAACTGAGCTATCAGAGAAGCCTGAAGATTGTATAGTATCTTCATTAAGGAAATCCCACCTCCTGAAGACGTTGAGGCGAACCGTTTGCACTTAGCCCTTCAGTTGCAGGGTGACTGGCCTCAGTCCCTGTTCTTGTGGGCTCTCTCCTGCCCTGCCCCGGGGGACCCCACAGCTTTACTCTTACACTTAACTCTGGTCCTCTTCTGCACAGAGGAGACCTGGTCCCATGTTCCTGAAGCGTCTGCTCCTCTGTGAGCTCCCAGTCCCCTCCGTGTGCAGAGGCCCTTCTGAGCTGGATTTCAGGGCCATGAAGTGAATGGAGGATGCCTTCCTAATCATTATTTGCGCCTTAGTATTCATTTCTCCCTGTGCTTTGTTTGGAGGTAGAAGAGTAAGGCTGTGTGCTCAGTCACTCAGTCATGTCTGACTCTTTTCCAACCCTATAGACTGTAGCCCGCCAGGCTCCTCTGTCCGTGGGATTCTCCAGGCAAGAATGCTGGAGTGGGTTTCCATGCCCGGGGGATCTTCCCGACGCAGGGATCAAACGTGGGTCTCCCACATTGCAGGCAGATTCTTTACCGTCTCAGCCACCAGGGAAAGCCTAGAAGAGCAAGCCTACATCTCACAAATGTATAAAGCACAGACATTGACTTCACTGTGCAGTGTTCCCATCAGACCAAGATAAAAAGCTGTATTTTCCTACACAGTGACTTTGTTCTCAGAAATGAGTATGGTACTCTCTTCACAGAAATTGTGAAATAGTCTCTTCTGACTGATGGAAAAATAGCCAAGGTGATGGCGATGTTTTATTGTGAAACCTTGGATCTCAGGGGGGAGGAAGCCCTGGGCCTTCAGGCAGAGCTAGGATCCCGCCGATTCCTGGGCGTGTAGCGCTGAAGAACGAGGTGATATTGCCGAAGCTCGTTAGTCGGGGCGTCCTGGAGCTAGAGTCCTGCAAACCTCCAGCTCTCTCTCCAGCTGCAGTTTGGGTGCCTGGAGGAGCCCTCGTTCCCTCAACTGTGACCACAGTTGCTGCACGCCAGCAGCCTGTTCGGCTCGGGTGTGTCTGACGCATGCAAGGACAGCCTTCTCATGGCCACGCCATCCCCCAGGGCTGTAGCGTCTGGACAGAGGCTCTCCTGCGAGATGTACCGAGGTCCTGGGACCCACGTCACTGGAGGTCCATCTTTTTTTTGTCCTTAATTTGAAATCCCAAGGTACGGTGCTTTTGATGAACCCTCATCTCACAGCTTCTTGGAAGCTGCTGAGATTGAGCACGGAGTTCAATTTTCCTCAAAACAGTGCATTTCCTGATGGTTCTCTAAAGTGATAGAAGTTTGTTAAAATTGCAGTGTGAAGGAATTTCTCAAGAGAGCCAGCCAGCCCACTGTTCTCTGTCCTCAAGAGCTTTCTGTGTAGCTGTTATTTGACATTTGCCATCATGGTCTCCTATCTGAGCTTTCATATGTGCTTTAAACTCAAACTGGAATTTCATTTCCTTTGATTCTAAAGCAGTATAGCTTCTGTGGCTTCCTGCTTAGAGAGGAATGGCATTCACCTCCCCCAACCTCTGTAATCTCAGCCTCTTAATACCCCCCATTTTTCCTTTAATCTTCTTTTATGTCACTGCCCCTTGAGTATCTCCCTACAGTGTGGGAGACCCAGGTTTGATCCCTGGCTTGGAAAGACCCTCTGGAGAAAGAAATGGCAACCCACTCCAGTATTCTTGCCTGGAGAATCCCATGGACAGAGGAGCCTGGTGGGCTGCTGTCCAGGGAGTCGCAGAGTTGGACAGGCCTGAGCGACTAACACTTTCACTTCACTTTCCTCTTGAGTATTAGGCACCATCTTTTGGTGATGTCTGCTTATAGTCTAAGTGTATAAGGGTATTTTTGTTAAATTTAGGTTTTATATAAGACGTAATATCTGATAGACATTTGTAAGACAGTTGTAACCCCTGTAGGCTGTACACACAGCTTCGGGAGCTGGTGCTTCTTTATCCCCTCTGCACTCATGGGAATTACTAACAGTTTTTCTTTATAGGTGGAATGTTTTGTTTATTAATGGTTTTATAACAGTAAATTTAAATTTTGTAATAAAAATGTAGAAAGGTATTTAATTCAGACACATAACTAATGGTGTCCTGCAAGTAACAAATGCGATGTAGATAACACAGCCTTCATTTTTGGAAGGGATTTGTTGGTGATAGTTTACTTTTGTCCAGAGTGTCTCAAGTGGTCCTAAAGGAATTGATATTTCCCCCGCCCTTACTCCCCGGTGAATGCTAGGGCCGATGTGTACGTGGACAGCATGTCAGATGGCTGAGCTGACACTGAACCGCCCTGTAATCAGTCAAAGGACAGTAGTTAGGTGACCTCATGGCCAGTGCAAGGAAAAGAGTAGTTCCAGTTAGTTTGATACTTATGTCTTATTTTATCATTAAACGTTGTTGCGCTGGGCCATTTGCGGGAGAGCTAGACAGAGCTTTGCACTTGGGGCAGCGAGAGGTCCACCCAGCAGGCTGTGGAGGAGCTGACCCCTGGGTTCTGTCTCTCCAAGATCTCCTTTATTTACATTTTCTGCTCAGAAGACGTAATGTATGTAGAGTCTCAGGCCGTTTTTTAGGCTGTCAGCATCGTGCCTCTTGTGAGACTGCCTCATCCTTTCTCTGTCTGTGTCTAAAACATCAGTATTGTCAAGTGCACATTTCTCTGATAGTTTACAGTAGAAATATTTTTTTCATTTTCAAACATGCTCTGTAGATGTGTCCTACCAGTGTTAGCTATGGTGGGCAGAATACAGATGTTCTAAGTGTGAAGTGCACAATAAGAAATAGAACAAAGAATGAAAAAGGAAAAGCTTCCTTCAGAAAGAGTCTGTATGGGAAATGGATTCTAGATATGACCCCAAAAGCACAACATAATAAAAAATAGGTAAGTTGGGCTTCATAAGAATTAAAAACTTTGGGATCTCAAGGGACACTATCAAGAAAGTGGAAAAAAAAACAGTATGGAGTGAGAGAGAATATTTGAAAATCATATATTTGATAGGGGTTTAATAACCAGAATATGTAAAGAACTCCTACAACTTAAGGGAAAACAGACAATTAAACATGGTCAAAAGATTCGAATGGCATTTCTCCAGACAACATATACAGGTGGCCAATAAGCATATGAAAAGATGCTCTAGATCATTAACCATTAGGGAAATGAAATTAAAACCAGAATGAGATACCATCTCACGCCCAATACAATAGCAATAATTTTAAAAATGTAAAGTTATTGTTGGTGAGGGTGCTGAGAAATTTGGACCCTCCTCTGCTGAAGGGAATGTAAAATGGTGCAGCCGTAAGGGGAAACAGCCCAATAGTTCCTTGAAAGCCTAAATACAGAATCACCGAGGGACCCAGCAGCCACTCTCAGGTGTACGTGTCCAAAGGAAATATAATCAGGGACACAAACTAATACTTGTATGCTAATGTTTACTGCGGCGTTATTCACAACAGCCAAAGGGTGGGGACATTCCAGATGCCCACTGACAGATGGACGGATGCATAAAACGTGGTCCATCCGTACTATGCAATACCATTCAGTCTTAAAAAGAAAGAAGACTCTGGCACATGCTGCCGCATGGTTAAATCTTGAAGACGTGTCAGATGAAAAACGACCAAGACTGTGTAGTTCCACGTACACGAACTGTCTAGCAGAGGCCGACTTTTAGAGACAGAAAGGAAAACGGAGGTTCCCCAGGGCTCCAGGAGCAGAGAACGGGGATACGCTGCTTGATGGTTACAGAGTTTCTGTCTGGGCCGATTAAGAAGCTTTGGGACTAGAGAATGGTGTTGGTTGTATAACATTGTGAATGAGATTACTGCCATTGAATTGTACACTTAAAAAAAGTTACGATATAAGGTCAGAATTCCTTCACATCACTATACATGAAATTGTATGGAATAATTACGATCCATTTTCCACATAATCACACATACATACATTTAAATCAGTGTTGTAATAGCTATGCTTGGATTCTCTAATTTTGTATTGAAGTTTTGAAGCTTTCAAGGAGCTTGAAATATTGTTTCAGATGTTGAGTGCTTCGCATTTGATTTTTACTAATTCTGGATAACTTTACGTTGACAATGGTGTTTAGTTGGAACCAAAATGAAACCAGTACAGTAAAAATGGTTTAATGTGATCGTAACAATTTGTTCTTGTTCACTTTTACACTGAAAGCAATTGCTAATCCTGAGCTGGTTAAAATTCTCTAGTGCACTTTTAATTAAAAAAAAAAATCTTGTAACTCAAACTAGGCCAATTGAAAGTAATTTTTACTATTAAAATATATACTACTACTACTACATCGCTTCAGTCGTGTCTGACTCTTTGCAACCCCATAGACGGCAGCCCACTGGGCTCCCCCATCCCTGGGATTCTCCAGGCAAGAAGGAGTGGGTTGCCATTTCCTTCTCCAATGCATGAAAGGAAAAGTGAAAGTGAAGTTGCTCAGTCTTGTCCGACTCTGTGCGACCCCATGGACTGCAGCCCACCAGGCTCCTCCGTCCATGGGATTCTCCAGGCGAGAGTACTAGAATATATACACTGCTATATATAAAAGAGATAATTAACAAGGACCGATTGTATAGAACAGGGAACTAATACTCAGTATTTTGTAATAATCTGTAAGAGAATAGAACTTGAAAGAATATATATATGTATCACTGAGTCACTTTCCCATACACCTGCAACTAACATTACAGTGTAAACCAACTCGACCTCAATTAAAAAAAAAAATTATTCATGTCACCTGGAAAGTTTGTAAACTACTTTATATCTTCTCGTTGTTGCTGTTTAGTCTTGTGTCCAACTCTCTGTGAACCGCAGCGCTCCTGCCCTGTCCTGTCCGCAGGCTTCCCTGTCCCTCTCTGCCTCCCAGAGCTTGCTCAGATTCATGTCCATTGAGTTGGTGATGCTAGGTCACCGTCTCAACCTTTGCCACCTCTTTCTCCTTTTTCTATCTACTTAAGGCGATAAAAAGTTTGGATTTTTAAAATGTCATTCAAATGACCCATTGTTTGACTTCGTGAATCTGGCACTGTGATATTTTAAAGCTCCAGGTCGGGGAGCCTGTTTCCCGCGGCCCCTCAGCTGTGTGCTGTTAGGATCATGTCTCCTCGCGCCCGGCCTCCTGGAACCCTCCTTTCTGTGCTGTGTCCTCAGGCGCACGAGGAGTGCATGGGCACACGCTGTCATTGCTTTCTCTGGAGTCCGGTAGGCGAGGCGCTCCACCTTCGAGTTTGCTGCTGCCTCTGACATTGGAGAAGACTCTTGAGAGTCCCCTTGGGCTGCAAGGAGATCCAGCCAGTCCATTCCAAAGGAGATCAGTTCTGGGCGTTCTTTGGAAGGACTGATGCTGAAGCTGAAACTCCAATACTTTGGCCACCTCATGCGAAGAATTGAATCATTGGAAAAGACTCTGATGCTGGGAGGGATTGAGGGCAGGAGGAGAAGGGGATGACAGAAGGTGAGATGGCTGGATGGCATCACTGGCTCTATGGACATGAGTTTGGGTGAACTCCGGGAGTCGGTGATGGACAGGGAGGCCTGGCGTGCTGCAATTCATGGGGTTGCAAAGAGTCGGACACGACTGAGCAACTGAACTGAACTGATTCCATCTTATCTGCTCACACGCTCACTGCAGAGCTTAACTTCTGCGACTCCCAGGAACCCTTCAAAAGTTGTTCACCACTTAGTCATCACATCCTCCCACACCATCTACCCACTTGCACATCAAAAATACTGAAATTGTGTCAAGTCATTTATCTCTGTTTAAAAAAAAAAATAACCAACACCATGAACATCCTGAAATCAGGGATGCTGACAACTCTGACAAAAGCCTGGGCCTTTGAAACACACAGGTCAGCTGCCCTCGGTTAAGTCAGGGGTCATTTCATGATCTAGATACTTTTTTCAATCCTGCACATGGATTATTCAGATCATTACAGTGCTTTTTACTGCGATGAAAGATGCGGTAGTGAATCCCGTTATTTATCATTCTTGAGGTTTAGACCAGCTTAGTGAATTAATCAGTCTCACCACCCCTTGAAGCAGTCACACTGGAAAAAGTTACCATTTTGGGTGGAAATCTTCTAAATTTGCTTCAAAGTTATGTGTGCTCTTCTGACTTCCTAATCAGAGCAAACTAATATCACTTGGTCTTTTCTTGATAGAAATAACAAAAATCCATGCATCGTCACCCTGTGTCAGGCACCATGCTTAACATCTTGCCTGGATTGTTTTATGTGAGCCTTGGTCTGACCTGTGAGGTAGTGGAGATTTTCTTCGTTGAATATATATAAGGAAAAGAAACGTCAGAGAGATTAGATAACTTGGCCTATGAGCACAGAGAGTTCCAAAACCCAGGCAAGCTGATCTCAGAGTGGTGCTATTTTATTTTCTGATGTTTGAAGATTGTCACACCACACTAGTCTCTGAAATTCTGACGGTTTTAAGACTTTTATTGTTTACAGCTCTTTTTGTTTGTTCTGCTGTTGCACTGTGGCATTGGTTTATAATCCAGATAAACAAGGTATACAATTATGTATGAAGCGAGAATAAACCACTTTCAAATAAAATATTGAGAGGAAACCTCATTGAGATCTGGAGAGCTTGCCTTCTGTGACATATTCCCAAATCACCATTCCTTTTTCATTTAAGTAAGTGTAAGGTTTGTGAATAATTCTGTGCCCTGAGAAAGTTGCTGTTTCTGAGGTGCTCCCCTTGATGGCCTCTCTGGCAGTGCTCTTGGAGAGTGTTTTGGTTTCTCTGGTTTCTCTTCTCTCCCTCCCCGCCCCTTTCCTTGCTTCCTTCCCTCCCTCTGGGTCTCTCTGAAATTCTTGTGTCACACGTTAAAAGGTGTACAATGTGGTCGAGCCCCTTGGCATCTAGGTTGATTGTTGAGTGTGCTCTGAGGTGGGTGAGAACCCCCTGGGTCTGGTTCTCAGGATGATACTCTGGGTCATTACACTGCATCCTCCCATGCTGACCAGGGCATGGACCTACTACTGGGCCACATGCTTAGGGCTCTTTGGTTACCTACCAACTCTGCTTTTTTTTCTTTTTTAATGCTCACCCAACACTGTTCCTCTTTCACATCTCATCGGAGGGTTTGCACTTTTCACTGTGAACTGTGAGGTGAACAAATTTATTACCGGAGGAGGGGGAACTGGCACAGTTCATCAGGGTCTGGCCCAGGAGGCTCTGGCTCAGGAGGCTCTGGCCCAGGAGGCTGGGTAGGGTCTGAGGGGTGGCGCTGGCAATGTTGTATTTCTGCACAAATTGCCCTGGTTGGAGACGTGGAAAATACTGGAGGGGGGCCTGAGCCCCCTGTTCGTGAATCTCCATGGGCAGAAGGATCATGCCACTCTTGGAGTCTCTGGCTCAGATGACTGTTACTCCCTCCAGGAGACGGGCACCACGCGTGTGAATCACAACCAGTTCCACGCTGGACGTCGAGATGTGCCCGTGGTGGTGTGAGGAGACACGGGCCGACACAGACAGCCAGTACAGGCCACCTCTGGATAGTCCTCACATTGCCTTTTCTGTGTTTGCAAAGTGGATGGACTTCACACTCATCTAAAGCAATATCCAGGCTTTAGACCCAGAATTGCTCTCAAAGCAAATTCTGCTCCCCACATCTCTTTCACCTGGCTAACCTGCAAGTTGAAGTTCTGCTACACTAACATAATGTAAAAATCCAAATTACTGGACAGGTACGTTAGTTCAAGAGATTTTCTTATGCACTGGTTGCGCCAATGTAGCAGACACCCATTTAACCAGTACATGTTATACATCTGTATTTATACACCTACGTCTATATACAAGTTATTTTTGCTATCAAAAAAAAAGGGTCACTGTATTCTCTGAATATTTCATTGATCAGTTTTCAAAAAAGTAGTCACAGCCTAAAAGTTGAGTTACTTTTTATTTGGTGGGAATTTTCAGGTCTTCAAGCCTGAGAGACAGCATCTCAGGTGAACTCTGCGAGCACTGCTCTGCGGCAGTGAGGGGAGGAGCCAGGTTATTAGAAGTTTTACAACAAAGGGCAGCGAGTCAGAACATCAGAAGATGACTTTTAATGAGAAGAAACCAGATATGCAATACAAAGAGCCGACTCATTGGAAAAGACCCTGATGCTGCGAAAGACTGAAGGCAAGAGGAGATGGGGGAAGACAGAGGCAGAGATGGTCGGATGGCATCACTTACTCATTGGACACGAGTTTAAGCAAACTCCAGGAGAGAGTGAAAGACAGAATCCTGGTGTGCTGCAGGCCAAGGGGTCACCAAGAGTCGGACACGACTGGGCGATGGAACAACAAAGATATCCCAAGTTAAGGAATGCAGAGCTTTTCTATGCATGGGCAGATGCAAGCGTCTGGGCTTGCTGGAATCATCCCTTTCACAGGCATCTCAGCCCTCGTGGCCCAGCATCCTGTGTTTTCACATCCCGAGCTGCCTTGGGGCTCACCGTCGGGAGTGGCTGCAGCCTGATAGCTGGTATTCTTCTCCTTCCCGAGTGCCCTCAGGGCTCGCATTGGAGGGCTGGGCTCCCCATGACTGTGACATCCTTGTTTACCGATAAGGTGGGAAACACTCCATTTCTCAACAGGTAATTTATTTTAGAGAAAAAGCAGTCTTTGTTGCTGTGGGGTTCTTCCAGTGTTGATGCTGTGCTCCACTCCTGAGAGTTTTGTGAATAAGTGTGGATCCTTGAGGCTGAAGCCAGAGGGATTTATTCTGCTCATAAGGTTGATTCTGTGTTTAGTTGAACTTTATTTTGGCTAAATCTCGTGCGGCAGTCACATCTATAGGGTAGGCTGACCTCCTGACTGGTCCTGGGTGGCTGGGACTTTCCTAACTTCAGGACAGAATGTCTCATGTCGTGGGAAGCCCCTCAGTCCCTCTCAGGCAAGCCAAGAGAGCCGCTTATCTTGGAGCCAGGCTTTCTGAGGGGCTCACCTCTGCAAGGTCCTAGCCACCACCTGCCCCTACTGCAGTACTGGCAGTTGGCAGCTGATCAGATGAAACAGCTCATTTGAAGTTGTCCATGCAGAGTTGAAAGGTGTGGTCCTGCAGTAGGTACCAAAGTCCTAAAACTGACCCCGTCCTGATTCCGGGCACTGTTTCCTCGGGCAGTTTGTTGCAGGAGGTCAGCTTTCCTAATGGAGTCAGAGGACAGGACCGACCTCTGCTCTCTGTAGAAATGGGATTCACCCTTTTAGGCTTGCTCAGCTTGTCATCCCAGAGCTTCTCCTGGCTTTTCAGGACCTAAAGATGTAAGCGTAACCACGCTCAAGAAAGCATCTTGCACTTGAGAAAACATCAGTCTCTTTTCATTGCAAATATCTCTTCTACGAACATGTATTTTCTTGAAGTTGTGCCCTTAGTTTTGATTCTAGGCATCTAGTACAGAAATAGCATTGCCTAATTCTGCAGAGATTCAAGAGGTGCCTGCCAATATGACTGAAGATGTTTATCTAAAATAAATTGTATTGAAAAAGTGATCTGTTCCATATCTGCATCACTTGCAGTGTTTTGCAGTGAAGATGCTGGTGATGTACGGTGTGTGTGCCTTTTCCTCTGTTGTTGAGAAATCCACTCTTTTATTTGCGTAGGAAACTGCAGTGCACTTTAACTGGCTGGGTTCAGGAGAAACTGTGGAAAGTTATCTATTAACAAAATCCTTCACTGGGCTAGAAGGTAGCTTGCCTTTGAAATTGAGTGGCTGTGTAATAATTTGCTGGTCGAATATTATTTTGACATCCGAGCCAAGTGCCTGTAGTAGCAGTGCTCTTGGCTTCACCTGTACAAGGTGTGTGTGTGCAAAGTCGCTTCAGTCGTGTCTGACTCTTGTTGACCCCATGAGCTGCAGCCCGCCAGGCTCCTCTGTGCATGGGTTTCTCCAGGCAAGAATACTGGAGTGGGTTGCCATGCCCTCCTCCAGGGGATCTTCCTGACTCAGGGATGGAACCCTCATCTCTCATGTCTCCTGCATTTATAGGTGAGTTCTTTCTTTACCACTAGTGCCACCTGGGAAGCCCTTTGTACATGGTAACATTTTATTATAATATCTTGTTGTGGATTTTGTTTTATATATATATATATATATATATATATATATTCACACTGTGATAATATCACAAAGAAACTTTAGAAAAGGCCCCCAAAGAGATGTCCCCTTTAGGCTGTCTGCCTAAAGAAAATGTCTCTCAAAGGGCATAAAAGCTACTTGAGGAAAAACTGGAATGATGTTTTTTTGAGAGTTTACTGTGGCTACCAAGGAGCCGTTATTTCGTGAACTCACTCCCGGCACCTTGTGCTGTCTCCTTGCTAAATACAGTTCCGGCCGTTTGAAACTAGGCTCTGTGCTAGAGCGAGTGCTGATTTTCAGGGTAATTTTGCAGATTGGTTCCCACAAGTGTCCTGCGTAAGGAAAGTAGAGGAGACGGCAGTTGCTGCCTGCTGAGCTCTGCTCTCTGGCGTCCCTGCTCGTGGGCAGAGCTGCGTGGCACTGGACCACGGCCCACCTGGAGGATGCCTTCTGTTCCTTGGGAAGAGCAGCAGGGGAAATGAAGTTCAGGCAACTTCCTGGAAAGCCAGTGTTTTCCAACTGCAAATCAGGCGCAAAACTAAAGGCGAAAAACTCCGGTTTGTGGGCAGAAGTCAGGGTTCTAGGTTATCGCGTGTGAATCAGTGAAAACAGATGTTGCTGTGTTTCCTCCGTTTGGGGGCTGTGGGTGCACGCCCCGCGGCGCTGCAAACACAAGGACGCAGCATTAGGTCATAGGAGCCAGCAAGTGAGAGTGACCGTGAATGGTCCTGATGGAGATGCCGAGAGGAAGCAGCACAAGTGTGAAAAGACATTGAACTTCAGTAAGAGGAGCTGAGTAGTAGCCCCATAAAACGGATCTAAGCTGAACGGGTAAACCTTATTATGCATAAAGTATTTCTTTGCAAAAAAGTGTTTTAAGAAAAAATTTTCTTGAAACATTTTGGTACCCATCATACTTGGAAGAACCTCAGACTCACACATCTAATATTTTAATCATTGTTTTAAATGTTTCTTAAAAAAAGAACACCTACAAAGTGATCATCCATTGCTTTCATCATCACCTAATGAGCATCTTTGCCTTTTGCTTCTGTTTGTCACTCATGGAAGCAATCCAGACTTATCTTCATCACTTTGGTATCCGTAACATTCCACAGTTTGTTGAGAGTATCTGAATAAAAAACTTCTTTGGAAGACTGACATTTAAAATGATAGGTTTCACATAGTTATTATGACTTAATCAGCTACCTTACCAAATTTGTTTTATCGTAATGTAATGAGTGGGGTTTAATGATTTTGTATGCATTTGTGTAAACTGGGTCCAGTAAGTCTACCGCTGTGCTCATTAGACTCTTATTTTATCACACTCCTTAGCAGCGAGCAGGCCCCTGGTCCAGCCCTTACTTCCATGTGACCAGGAGATGCCCTGGACCTGCACAGGGAGTATTTTCTCAATTTTCATGCACTTCATCAGTTATTCAGATGTTTCCTGGTTGCCTCCAGTGTGCCAGGAACTCTGCTAACTGCTGAAATGTAACAGTGAATAAGATAAAAAGTAGTCCCTGTTCTGAAAAAGGCCCCAGGGGGAACAGCTAGGGCAGGCTCGGTGCACTGGGGAAGCTGCACTGGGGTCAGGCAGATCCAAGGGAGGCTTGGGAGACACCTGGGCCTTGGGGGTGGTGTGAGTGGGGGACCGGGGGGTGGAGGGTAGGCGCCAGGGAGGGGAAGAGGTGCCGTGGGAGGCAGGGAGGCGGGGTGGGAGGCAGGGAGGCAGAGCACCCAGAAAGAGGATTCAGAAGCCTACGTGTATGAGGCCACGCCTGAGGCAGGCCTGCGTGGTCTGTCCCAGCGTCCAGGGGCTGGTCACTGTCCTTGCACTTAGAGTCAGGAGGTGTTGAGCTGGGGAAGGGAGGCAGAGGGGTGGCTTGGGATGGGATGTTGGGAGGCTTTCTGAGTAACATCCACAGTTTCGAAGTTACCTTTGAGGGATGAGGACCAGCTGAAAACTCTTAAGGAATAAGGGATCAGGTTGAACGAACAGCATGAAGGAGACTTAAGCATTTTTGGAGGCTGGTTTGGGAGGGCTTGAATAAAAGCAGAAAGGAGCCAGTGGAGTGCTTAGGACCCAGTCCCTGACAAAAGGGGTGAAAAAGGAAATCTCTAGAGATGTCTGAGGACATCATTAGCACAGCTTGGGGCTGTGGGGTCCTGGAGAGGCGGGCCGGGAGGACGGGCAGACACAAGGGGGAAGGGTGTGGGCCCAGGAGGAGGGCCCGCTCGGGGCAGAGGAAGAGCTTGGTTTGGGCCAGCCGGGTCTGATGTGCGTGTTGGCCCGACGAGTCCAGACTGCGGGCGTATAGTTGCAGGTCCTGTGGGGACCTGAGTCTGGAGAGAGACTGCCGGGGCTGGCGTCTCATTGTTGATTAAAGTATCGCTGTGTCTTCAGTGTTTCTGTTGCCTTTGGAAGAGGAGCTCTGCAGTGCGTTGACTCGGGTGATTGCACACTTCGTTGTGACTAGTAATGTTTGACTGCCTCTACTTTAGAGTTCTGCGGGCTTCCTCAGTGTCCACAAATTCGCAATTTCTCGACTGTAATCAAGTATTTGGTTCATTGTCTGCTGGGTTACGGGGTGAAGTATGTTAAGGGAAATACATCCAAACACATGCAAAGAATGTGTTTTATTACTCTTCAAAAGACAGCACCTATTGGGAAAGTAACATTACCTTCTATGACACGTGATGCAAGGAACAGGAACAAAACGAGACATTTGTTTTTCAATTTAAAGTATGAATACGTGAAAGGAAACCAGGGGATGTAAAAGAGGAACTACCTAAATAAAAATACTCTTTTCTGTTGGAGTTTTAGAACATGTTATGTGTCAGATTTGAATGAATTTTCATCTTTGAACACTGCTTCCGATTACAGATATAATAAAGGGTTTTGCTAGTAGTTCTCATGTCGTTCTGTTTGAATTTGTGCCCTATTGATTGAAATGGTAAGGTTTTGGGTTTTGCTGTTTGGAAGCTGAGATATTTTTATAGTTACTCGTGAAAGAAGTGCAGCGAGGGGAGAGTCTTTCGCTAGAGAGGATGTTTCAGTGCCGTTCCTTATGGTGTGCTTCAGTCCGTATTCTTGGCATGAAGTGAACCAAAGAGGTTTATATCTCACCTCATTTTCTAATGTGAAGACTTCTTCAAAAGTGTGTGTGGATGCAGAGAGTGTTCCTGATGTTTGCGTGCAGCTGTTGGGTTTCAGACAGGAGTGAGAAGACCCTCCCCTAGGGTTGCCGTAGTTGGGAGGAATACGAGAAGACAAAAATGCCCCCGTCAGAAAGCTACTTGCTGTTCTTTGAGCAGGAGCCGTCTCGCCTGGGCTGCCTTTCGGTTTGTCCTGGGCGACTTAGCCTGGGTAGTTCGGGGCAGATTGTTTTTCCTAGTTGTATTGTTTAGTATGTGGCGATGCTTGAAACCCTGCACGAGATGAGTCACCTTCTGCACGTGAACAGTGCGTGTCCTCAGTCCCTGGGAGAAGACGGCACAGGGGTGTGTAAGACACAGGGGAAGGGGCGTCCCGTCTGTTGCCAGCTGAAGTTGTCTGCGGGACTCGCTCACGACCGTGTGACTTTCAGCTGGAACTTGGCAAGTCCTCAGAGGCAGGGACAGAGAGCGGATTTTTGAATGAAGGCGCTAAACTAACACAAACAGTACATGATCTTTGTTTCACTTGTGGTCGCATTAAACAAACACAGCTCGTTTAACCCAAACATTGTGGCAGGTTTTCTTAGAGAAAGTTGTGTTAATATTTATGGAGAATTTTCTGCATGTTGCTTTCAAGAGAATGGAACCATGTGATGGCCACTCCCCACTAATGGGACAGGCTGGCAGGTAATTGTGTAGGGATTAGGTTAGTTTGGGGCTTCCCTGGTGGCTCAGCTGGTAGAGAATCCACCTACAATGCGGGAGACCTGGATTCGATCCCTGGGTTGCAAAGATCCCCTGGAGAAGGGAAAGGCTACCCACTCCAGTATTCTGGCCTGGAGAATTCCATGGACTGTATAGTCCCTGGGGTCGCAAAGAGTCAGACATGACTGAGGGGCTCTCACTAGGTTAGTTTTAGAGAGAGAACTCCACGGCCGGTGGTACTTGTCCCTCATCTGTCAGCTCCTGGTCCCAGGCCCTGCGCACCTGCTTTACTAGAAGGCATATGGCTTGGGCTGGACCTCACAGTGTCCATCATCGGGGCAGGGACTTGGCCACAGCTCATCCGGGCCCTTGTGCAGGGTTCGGAGGGGACCCGGGTGGTGGGGGGGTCCTCTCATTTTGCTGAGGTTGGTAGGCAGGGGTGGCGTGTGCCTTGTCTGCTGTGTGCGGGAAGCCTGTGCTACAGTCAGGACGGGCCAGGTTAAAGCGCCGTAACCAGCGGCCCCAGAGTGTCCTGGCTCCGGGTGACAGTCACGTCTTTCTTTCTCCCACACAGTTCACCGCAGGACCAGATGAGAGCATCATAACGCCACACTCTCTGCTTGCTTGTTTGTTTGTTTGCTGGGCTCAGTATGAGTTGGGATTTTTGTCTCTTGCCGTTGAAAGGGTCTTTTGAGAAACACGTTGGGATTTGGTTCGGTGGAAAGGAACACCACTGTAGGAGAGAGATTGAGGCAGCTCTGGGGTCAGGCGGCCTCAGGGTTTACTGTAACACGGATTTGGGCTCTCGGCTGCTTCCAGGGCAAGACTCTCAAGTTAGAACTCAAAGTTACACAAGTCGTTTCCCTTACTTTATGAAGAGAAAGCTGAGGTGATGAGTGACCTGAACCTTCTGTTAACAGTCAAATGAGAATTTAAGGACCAGGACTCAAGCCAGGAAGGGCTTTCCTGACTCTGCATGCCGGGAGTTTTTCAGGGTATCCCAGTCTCTTTCTCTCTCACACGAATGAAGCTAGAAGAGTTTTCCGGGCTGGACTCAGACGGTCACAAGAAGAGGCAGAGGCATAGGAGGCAGCAGACATAAGCGCTTCACCCCCGAGGTGGGGACTGCACTCGAACATCCTGCAAGTTATCGTGCGTGGAGCGCTACTGGAGTCAGAACTCTTCCTGGAATAATCAACGGAAGGTGGCTGTTTGTGGGGACGGGCGTTTTGGCCCAGTCTCGTGACACAGCGTGGTGTTCAGGCACCTGACCTTGCTGCTCTGTGAGCTCAGCTGATGCCAGAGCCCCGGGGTCTCACGTGGAGACAGTGCCACGTGCCTGAAGCCGTCTTCACTGGGCACCTGCCCAGTTCCGTCTGCACTGGCCCTTGAATAATAATCTCAGAACTTCCTCGGCCACACGTCGAGGACTGGGCTTTATGGTGCAGACGTGGCCCCGTCCTCCCAGAGGAGAAGCTGCCCCTTGTAAGAGATGCATGCGCATTTGAGCTCCTACAGCTTCTATGATTAATGCGTTCCCCAAAGTTAACACTTTTCTCCATTGAAGTGGGAAAAGTATTTTGAAAAATGTCAGTCTGCTATTTCCAAGCGAATGAAGCAAGGAAGTAGAGAAACTTGGGTTTTTCTTTGAGAAGTTTAACAACAGAATAAACATGCTTCCTATTGGAATATAAGGAGCCTTAGGTCGATCGTCTTCAAGTACAAGTATCACCACACCAGTCTCCTGGGTTGCCACCAGGACCAGTTACATGGCCTCAGAGCCCTTGGCAGCCTGACTCAGCCCCCTTCGTCAGCCCCGGCTGCCGCACGACCTCCACACTCTCCGTGTTGCAGCCACACCACACCACAGGGGCGTCTCCTCCCACCTGACTTGCTGTTTGCTCTCTGCCGACCTTTGCACGTCTTCCCGAGCCTCCTCTGAGCCTTTCTCCCTCTTGCTGTTCCCGGTACACCTGCTGCTCTGAGACGCTCTTCTGTCCCCACTGTCATCCCTGGTGATATTTCTGGTTTTCCCTCCTGGGTGTGAGGTTGGAGTGTGTCTCCCCGTCCCCTTCAAGCTTATAATCGTAAGACTTGCTTTGGCCAATAAACTGTAGAAAGAACTCAGGTGTGTTCCTTAGCCGTGGATTTCTTTGATGGTCAGTGTGAAGTTTACCATGTTGCCTTCTCCCCGGGCTAAACAGGATGTTCTGGACTGTCAGTTCGAGTGGCTAAGTGAGAGCAAAGTGAAGGTGTGTCCCGAGAACGTCAGTGGGCAGGTTTAGTAAGTGAAAAGAAGTCTTTGATGTTTTAAGTCACTAAGATTTCAGAAGAGTTTGTTGCTGTGGTTTTTCAGTTGCCAAGTCATGTCCGATTCTTTGCAACCCTATGAGCTGCAGCACGCCAGACATCCCTGCCCTTCTCCGTCTCCTGGAGCTTGCTCAAACTCGTCCATTGAGTTGGTGATGCTATCCAACCATCTCATCCTCTGTCGTCCCCTTCTCCTCCCACCCTCAATCTTTCCTAGCATCAGGGTCTTTTCCAGTAAGTTGTCTCTTCACATCAGGTGGCCAAAGTTGTGGAGCTTCAGCTTCAGCATTAGTCATTCCAATGAATATTCATGGTTGATTTCCTTTAGAATTCTCCAGCACCACAGTTCGAAAGCATTAATTCTTTGGTGCTCAGCCTTCTTTATGGTCCACCTCTCACGTCCGTACATGACTACTGGAGAAACCATAGCTTTGACTAGACGGACCTTTGTTGGCAAAGTAATGTCTCTGCTTTTGAACACACTGTCTAGGTTTGTCATAGCTTTTCTTCCAAAGAGTAAGTGTCTTTTAATTTCATGGCCGCAGTCACTGTCTGCAGTGATTTTGGAGCCAAAGAAAATAAAGTCTGTCACTGTTCCCACTGTTTCCCCAGCTATTTGCCATGAAGTGATGGGACCTGATGCCATGATCTTCGTTTTTTTTTTAATGTTGAGTTTTAAGTCCACTTTTTCAACTCTTCTCTTTCACTTTCATCAAGAAGCTCTTTAGTTCCTCTTCACTTTCTGTCATGAAGGTGGTGTCATCTGTATATCCGAGGTTATTTCTCCCAGCAGTCTTTATCTTCATCAAGATTGATGATGAAGCTTGAGCTTGATCCAGCCCGGCATTTCGCATGATGTACTCTGCATATAAGTTAAATAAGCAGGGTGACAATATACAGCCTTGACATACTCCTTTCCCAACTTGGAACCAGTCTGTTGTTCCGTGTCCAATTCTAACTGTTGCTTCTTGACCTGCATACAGGTTTCTCAGGAGGCAGGTCAGGTGGTCTGGTATTCCTGTCTCTTTAAGAATTTTCCACAGTGTTTTGTGATCCACACAAAGACTTTAGTGTGGTCAACGGATTAGAGGTAGATGTTTTTCTGGAATTCTGTTTTTTTCTAGAATCCAGTGGATGTTGGTAATCTGATCTCCGGTCTCTCTGCCTTTGCTAAATCCAGCTTATACACCTGGAAGTTCTTGGTTTAGGTTCTTAATGTAAAAATGTCAGGGGTAGGGCATCCAGAGACTAGGACATTTTGAAAGCAGTTACTCTTGTGAAGTGAATTTGAAGGACAGGGAAGCTGGCTCTAAGACCCGGAGTGTATCAACTCTCGTGTGACAGCGTCTTCATCTCTACCTCCTAGGGCAGTTGTAAACATGACCTGCTGTAGTGCTCCGTGTGTGTGTGTGTGTGTGTGTGTGTGTGCGCGCACGTGCGCTCTCAGTCTTTGTACTTCATGGACTGTAGTCTGCCAGGCTCCTCCGTCCATGGGATTTTCCAGGCAAGAATACTGGAGTGGGTTGCCATTTCTGCCTCCAGGGGATCTTCCCAACCCAGGGGTCGAACCTGTGTGTCCTGCGTCTTCCTGCACTGGCAGTCAGATTCTTTACCCCTGAGCCCCCTGGGAAGCTCAGTAATGCTGCTAAGTCACAAGAAACACTGCCAAGTACATAGCAGCCGCTCAACAAATGTTACCAAATCACGTGTAATAAATTTATGTGTGATAAGAACTGTTTGAAAAACAGAGTGCTAGGGGAGGGATAATTTGGGAGACTGGAATTGACATATACGCAGTACTGTATATAAAAGATATGACTAATAAAGACCTTCTGTACAGCGCAGGAAGCTCTCCTTACCACTCTGTAATGGCTGATACGGGAAAAACAATCTTAGGCGTGGATATATGTGGATAACTGATTCACTTTGCTGTGCATCTGAAACTAACAGAACATTGTAAATCGACTATATTCCAATGAAATTACAAAAAGAAACCAAAATGCTAATATCATTGAATTTGAGTAGCTAAAGAAAAAATATTGAAATCATACTTAATGTTTGGGTACTAGACTTGGCTAATGCTGCTTTCAGCAGCAAGTATGTTTTAAGAATTAATTCCTTATTTGAGAGGCACAGGTGAAGGGGATTGAGTAGGAGCAATATTTGAAAATACCAAGTTGTGATTGCGCTGGGTATAACTCTGGCAGAGACGTTAAAGGCAGCTAAGTGGGCCCTGCAGGTACCTTGTGGGCAAATACTTTTCTGTGTCCTTGATTAAACAGCCTGAAGACCTTGATGGAGCGCACAGTGTGGGAGTGAAAGGTTTGATGAGGAAATATGTGGATGTAAATCTGCCAGCAGGAAGGGGAGCGGGAGGTCGAAGAATCCACTGAGGAAGTTCATGCAAGGGGAGGGCACCAGCTCTGCTGGAGTGCGGGAGAGGGTAGTGGGAGGGCTCTGTGATGGGGGTGGGGGTCTGTGATGGGGGCCTGGGCTCTGTGATGGGGGCCGGGGTCTGTGATGGGGGCTGGGGTCTGTGATGGGGGCCGGGGTCTGTGATGGGGGCCGGGGTCTGTGATGAGGGCAGGGTCTGTGATGGGGGCCTGGGCTCTGTGATGGGGGCAGGGTCTGTGATGGGGGCCTGGGCTCTGTGATAGGGATGGGGGTCTGTGATGGGGGCAGGGTCTGTGATGGGGACCTGGGCTCTGTGATACGGATCGGGGTCTGTGATGGGGGCCGGGGTCTGTGATGGGGGCCGGGGTCTGTGATGAGGGCAGGGTCTGTGATGAGGGCCTGGGCTCTGTGATGGGGGCAGGGTCTGTGATGGGAGCCTGGGCTCTGTGATAGGGATGGGGGTCTGTGATGGGGGCAGGGTCTGTGATGGGGACCTGGGCTCTGTGATAGGGATGGGGGTCTGTGATGGGGGCAGGGTCTGTGATGGGGGCCGGGGTCTGTGATGGGGGCGGGGGTCTTTGATGGGGGCCTGGGCTCTGTGATGGGGGCAGGGTCTGTGATGGGGACCCAGGTATGTGATGGGAGCCGGGGTCTGTGATGGGGGCGGGGGTCTTTGATGGGGGCCTGGGCTCTGTGATGGGGGCAGGGTCTGTGATGGGGACCCAGGTATGTGATGGGAGCCGGGGTCTGTGATGGGGGCGGGGGTCTGTGATGGGGGCCGGGATCTGTGATGGGGGCCTGGGCTCTGTGATGGGGGCGGGGGTCTTTGATGGGGGCCTGGGCTCTGTGATAGGGATGGGGGTCTGTGATGGGGGCCGGGGTCTGTGATGAGGGCCTGGGCTCTGTGATGGGGGCCTGGGCTCTGTGATAGGGATGGGGGTCTGTGATGGGGGCAGGGTCTGTGATGGGGGCGGGGGTCTTTGATGGGGGCCTGGGCTCTGTGATGGGGGCCTGGGCTCTGTGATGGGGGCCGGGGTCTGTGATGGGGACCCAGGTATGTGATGGGGGCGGGGGTCTGTGATGGGGCTGGGGTCTGTGATGGGGGCCTGGGCTCTGTGATGGGGGCCTGGGCTCTGTGATAGGGATGGGGGTCTGTGATGGGGGCCGGGGTCTGTGATGAGGGCCTGGGCTCTGTGATGGGGGCCTGGGCTCTGTGATAGGGATGGGGGTCTGTGATGGGGGCAGGGTCTGTGATGGGGGCGGGGGTCTTTGATGGGGGCCTGGGCTCTGTGATGGGGGCCTGGGCTCTGTGATGGGGGCCGGGGTCTGTGATGGGGACCCAGGTATGTGATGGGGGCGGGGGTCTGTGATGGGGCTGGGGTCTGTGATGGGGGCCTGGGCTCTGTGATGGGGGCCTGGGCTCTGTGATAGGGATGGGGGTCTGTGATGGGGGCAGGGTCTGTGATGGGGGTGGGGGTCTTTGATGGGGGCCTGGGCTCTGTGATAGGGATGGGGGTCTGTGATGGGGGCAGGGTCTGTGATGGGGGCGGGGGTCTGTGATGGGGGCCGGGATCTGTGATGGGGGCCTGGGCTCTGTGATGGGGGCCTGGGCTCTGTGATGGGGGCCGGGCTCTGTGATGGGGAACGGGGTCTGTGATGGGGGCCTGGGCTCTGTGATGGGGGCCGGGCTCTGTGATGGGGAACGGGGTCTGTGATGGGGGCCTGGGCTCTGTGATGGGGGCCGGGGTCTGTGATGGGGACCCAGGTATGTGATGGGGGCGGGGGTCTGTGATGGGGCTGGCGTCTGTGATGGGGGCCTGGGCTCTGTGATGGGGAACGGGGTCTGTGATGGGGGCCTGGGCTCTGTGATGGGGGCCTGGGCTCTGTGATGGGGGCCGGAGTCTGTGATGGGGGCCTGGGCTCTGTGATGGGGGTGGGCTCTGTGATGGGGGCCGGGGTCTGTGATGGGGGCGGGCTCTGTGATGGGGGCCTGGGCTCTGTGATGGGGGCCAGGGTCTGTGATGGGGACCCAGGTATGTGATGGGGGCGGGGGTCTGTGATGGGGCTGGGGTCTGTGATGGGGGCCTGGGCTCTGTGATGGGGGCGGGCTCTGTGATGGGGGCGGGCTCTGTGATGGGGGCGGGCTCTGTGACGGGGGCCCAGGAAGAAGCCCTCGTTACGCCGTCCACTGAAGGGCGCATCCAAGCAGTTACATGTACCTGTGTGTGTCCATACACATGCACGTGCGCGTGCGCACACACAGGAGAATACAGTTTTATTTTTTGGATGGAAACAGAGACCCTCAAAAGGCAGCCAATCACTTTCTCGTTGGCTTAAGTGTTTACCCTGATCTTAAAACTGTCAGTGACTTGGGTTCTTGGCCTCCTTGGTCAGTAGGAGTTGATCAGAGGCCAGACATCAAATTCAGGCAAGGCGTCACTGGGGTGCCCGCTGCACCGGGGGGAGTGAGGAGAACAAACAGTAGGTCCCCTTGCCGCTCAGCTGCTGGGGGAGGGGGCGAGCTGGTTCCTTAGATGGGATGAGGGCAGGGGTGTGCCCGGGGACAGGCTGGCAGCACGGCTTGGGGGTCTGTCTCCACTTTGGTGGTGCTGCGTGCAGGGGTCCTGAGCAGTGCCCTGCTTTGCTCTGGAGACCCCGCTTTTGTTTTCTGCTCTTCAGAATGGCAGTTGGAAGTTCTTGGTCTCTTGGTATCTCGTTTGTAATTTGCCCCGACTGTACCTGCACACGCTTTCCAGGTGATTCTAGTGCTAAAGAACCGCCTGCCAATGCAAGAGATGTGAGAGACTCGGGTTTGATCCCTGGGTCGGGAAGATCCCTGGAGGAGGGCACGGCAGCCCACTCCAGTAGTCTTGCCTGGAGAATCCCATGGACAGAGGAGCCTGGAGGGCTGCAGTCCATGGGGTCGCAAAGAGTTGGACATGACTGAAGCGACTTAGCAGGCACATCCACACAGTTGGTTTTCGTCCCTTGGGGTTTCTTTGCATTTAGTCGTTGGAGATGTTGTCTGGGGGCAGGCACTGCGGCCAAGGTCCCAGGTGCCAGCCGGTCTCACGCCCACACTTTCCAGAGAACTCCTTCCCTGCCCTTTCCTAGCAATTGTCCTTTAGAACCATGGGCTTCCGCCCCTCACTCTCTCTATCGAGGGGTGAGCTTCTTGGGAAGACTCAGCCCTCTTGGCCATCGGTCCCCAGCCCGGAGCCCTGAAAACGCAGCGCGGCTTCCCTGGAACCCCGGGGGAGTGAGGGAGAAGGACTCTGCACGGTCACCTCCCCAGGGAGCTGGGGCGTGCTGGCGGACAGAGACTCAAGCCTCTGGCTGGGGAGGGGCGAGGGAGGTGCAGGGACGTGAAGGTTCCAGGCTTGGGCTGTGATGTCAGCGGCCCCGGGGGCAGAAGCTTGTCCCAGCCCACGGCAGTTGGAATCTGTTAGAGGGCGGTTGGTCAGTCCTCGGCCGGAGAGAGCTGGGCAGCGGGAGACTCTGCCGGTGTGTCTGCTTGGACTCTGGGTGGAGAGGAGGCCATCTGAGGACTCTCAAGCAAGCCCCTGTCCCCAGGACAGCCCGCAGGCTGGATGCCAGCCCCGGGGGTCAGGCTGTCTGAGAGGCCGGGCCGGCTGGAGGGGCCAGCTTAGCAGTGCTGTGTGGTCGACCAGAGAAACCCTCCTGCTTCCTTCTGCCTGCGATCCCCGGCAGCTAATGACTTTCTGTGGGATGGCAAGATGGTATGGTGAGGAGGGGGCTTGTTCCAGTGGTACAGCCTCAGACGCTTATCAGCCCTTACTGTGTCCCAGGGAGCCCAGCCTGTTTAAGACCCCTGGGTTCTCTAAGTCACTGTTTCATGGTCTCATCATGTACTGGGGACACCTGGGGTTTTCCTCATTGATGTTGGTTAAGGGATAGAAGCTGTGGCTTCAAGGGTTCCTCTGCCTTTTCATTCTTCTCAAAGGGTAGGAGAGAGACGGATGAGAAAACTAAGACAGAAATTGATTGTGATGCAATTTATCAGAGAGAAGCTGGGAAAGAGATAGAGAAAAAAGAACTGTAGAGGCACCGTGCCTTCGTGGAACAGAGAAAACTTCATCGCCATTGCCAGGGGGTGCGTTAAGCTGAGCTGGGGCTGCCCAGGACTGTGCTTTCCTTGCGAAGGTGAGGGTGTACACTGTGCTTGGCTTGTTCTCGTATGCTTTTGTTTCCAGCAGAGCATTTATTACTCACCAGAAACACAGGCAGTCACGGTAAGGGGAGAGCTGGCATATACAGTTCATCGTGATGGCTTGCGATCTTTAAGTTTCGTCCTGTACTGTGGCAGTTCTAAGGTTACTAGAGTGAAATAGATATTAGCGTGTCTGGATTAGAGTTCAGGCTAATCTGGAAGTACCTTGTGGTGGGACTGTTGCTTGTCTCTGTGAAGGACTGCAGAGACCCATCTGGGCAGGATGGAGAACATGCCAGGAGAGACAGCTAGAGATCTCTTCCAGTGAGAGCGGATGGAGTGATGCAAAGGTTGTCAGGGTGCATGGATCTGGCCGTGTCATTTTACAGAAATTCAAGTCCAAAGCTATGCTGCTCGCTGACAGCAAAAGCAAATTTCTAACTCTTGGTCTAGAGTACATGGAGTCTTCTAATTTATGTGGAAAAGGACAGGGAGAGGGATTTTTTTTTTTCTTTTGAAAATTAATCAGTGATTCCACCCATTATTCCGGGAGAAGGAAATGGCAAACCACTCCAGTATCTTTGCCTGGAAAATCCCACAGACAGAGGAGCCTAGTGGGCTATAGTCCATGGGGTTGCAAAGAGTCAGACACGACTGAGCAACTAACACTGCCCGTTGTATACGCTTAGTAGAAAATAGAAGCACCTCAGGAACCATTTATTGAGGAGTTAGGTGCTCTAGATGGCATGTTGAGGACTTTACGTGCATTAACTTTATTAGCCTTCACAGAAATTCTTACAAGCCTGGAACTGTTATTACCGCTGTTTCACAGATCAGAACCTTAGCATAAGGCCATTGCCCAGGTCACACGGTAGGGGCCAGACCATCTATTCAATTACAAAGGAAGGGAAGAACTGCCTTTCATGTGATGTGGAACAGCTTCTGTAGCAGTGCCTGAAGTGGAGGATTGTAAACAGTTTTGCTGAGGAGTATCTGTCTCATTGGTTTCACCTGCTTCCGACGGTGATTTGACAGGGCTCCACTGTGTGTGCATGTAACGCTTAGAAGTGATATTTTTAAGGTCTCTCTCATCATGTTCGTCTTTGGGGGCTCTCTCCAAGCTCTGGAAATAGAAGAATAGAGATTAAATGTGAGTAGTAGAGTTTGCTTTCAACCTTTTTGACGATAAATTTTGCCATTCTCAGATGCAATTAGATATTTGCTAAAATGTATGTTGGTATTTTAAGATCTAACCAGCAAATTGACAGGTTTGGGGGTTTTCCTCCGCAAAAAATAAGTGGGGAAAAGTTCTTTTGATATTAAGACTATAAGTAGTTTGGCAGTCTGATTCATGGCCTTGAGTAAGCCTGGAGGCCACGGGCCAAAATGCTGCTTGTTTTGGTGAAGTTCTTGTTGTCATAGTGTTTGGTTCACAGGAGACATCTGTTTCACTCTTCCATTTCTTTTCCATTATGTTAGGCTTGCAGTCTTCTTTCTGTTAGCTTCTAATTGCGTTCCATCATATATAAAAATAAGATTTAAAGGCATGTGAAGGACACAACCAGAAGTGTAAGTAAATCTGGTGTCATTCATGGGCTCCCTTGTCTGGGGCTTCCTCGGGGGCTCAGTGGTAAAGAATCCACCTGCCAGTGCCGGAGACATGGGGCTCAGTCCCTGGTCTGGGAAGATCCTTTGGAGAAGGAAATGGCAACCCACTCCAGTATTCTTCCTGGAAAAACCTCATGGACAGAGGAGCCTGGTGGGCTACAGCGCATGGGGTCAAGAAGAGTCAGACGTGACTGAGCGACCGAACAACGGGTTTGTCTTGTCTGCTCTAGTTGGACATTGCTAAGATCTGCCCGCGGTTACTAAGCTCTCCGGGAAAGAATTAACTGGAACGTGTGACGGAGACATTCTGCTTCTGAAGTGGATTTGTTTCTGTCCTGTTTCCCAAGTCTTTGTTTCCATGCCACGTTTGGACTCGAGGGACGTCTTCTTATTAATCACAGTAGTCACATTTAATGTCACACACAAGTTACCTTAACATGATTTTGTAGTCAACACAGATTACCTAAAGGGAGAAGACATTTTTGTGGCTAAAACTTGAGTTCTTTGTAGGAAAATGCTTGGGTACAGCTACAGCTGAAAGCTCACTGACTGACTTTTCTACATACAGTTTAAGAATTGAGACAAGGGATGAGTAGTTCAACATTAAAAGCTGAGTTAGAAGAAAGCAGTTTTAAAAAACACAACCCAGGAGGATAATTTTCTTAACCATGGTTATAGCTATAGGTTTGCCGTCTATTTATCCATCTGATAAATCCATCTGATAAACTCACACGCTGCTGTTATTGTTGGGTCAGTGAGTCGTGCCTGACTCTGTGCAACCCCGTGGGCTGCAGCACACCAGGCTCCTCTGTCCACTGTGTCCCGGAGTTTGCGCAAACTCATGTCCATTGAGTCAGTGATGCCATCCAGCCATCTCAGCCTCTGTCATCTCTTCTCCTTTTGCCCTCAATCTTTCCTGGCATCAGGGTCTTTTCCAAGGAGCTGGCCCTTTGCATCAGGTGGCCAAAGTACTGGAGCTTCGGCAGATAACACGACAGATCCTAGGTACCTGCTATTTTAGGAAGTGGGAATAGAGCAATGAAGAGATAAAACAGAAATCAAACCGGTGTCCTCCTGGATACTACCTACCTGACCCAGGAGGTAGACAGAACAAGTGAAATGTAAGAGTGTCAGGTAATGAGTAGAGTGGGGAAAAATAGAGCAGTGAGGGGGAACAGCGAGTGTAATTGTAATTTTAGTTGATAGACACAGGATAGGCTACATTAAGAAGGCAAAATCTCAGCAAAGATTCTAAGCCTGTGAGCCGGGCCAATCTCTAGTGACAGCGTTTCAAGCAGAGGGAGCAACCAGCAAGTGCAAACACCAGGTCTGAGAGCACAGCTGACGTGCTGTGAGAGCACCGCAGCGAGACCGGTGCAAGTAGAGAGGGAAAAAAAGACTGTAGAAACCCTCCAGTAAGGGTTAAGTCTCTTCTCTGTGTAAGACAGGGAGCCATAAAGGGTTCAAGGAGAGGAGTGATTTATCCGACTTAGTAACAATGCCCTGACTGCTGCTTTGAGAACAGACTACAAGGAGAAGAAGGGTAGAAATAGGGAGGCAGGAGAGGAAGCCAATGGCTAATCCAGGCAAAGGACGGTGGCGGCCAGGCCACGGCAGAGGCAGTGGACTGGGTGAAATATGGTGGGTTGTGGATATATTTTAAAGATACAGCTAACAGGACTGAGTTCCAGTGGATCTGGACGTGGAGTGGGAGAGAAAGACATGAATGATGGTGTCAAAGTTTTGGCCAAGTTTCCTGGCCAGAGTTTTGGAAAAAAGAAGGATCGGGTTGGTGAGAAAATCAGGTGTTTATTTGGTTTTGGACATGTTAACTAGAGCTACCGAGTAGGCTTTTTGGCGAAGTTATGATAGAAGTCTGGGTGTCAAAATTTGATTAAAACAGGCATCGATTTTCATTTGTAATGGATTGCAGGCAAGCATTTCATGGTGATGTCTCATGGTTGATTTTACTTAGTCATTTAAATTGACTAGAATGATGAAATAGTAATAATCGTTTAATTTTGGTCGTACTGTGAGCTCGTCTTTATTGACTTTGCAGCCATCCTTCCTTTGGATAACTGGGCCAGTTTTCTTGACTACAGTAGAGCAAAGACACCTAGGCATCTCTTCACTTAGCGGTGCTGTGTCACTGCTTTGGTGGCAGCGGGAACTCCAGTTTGAATTTCCTAAGAACTGACGCAAAGACGAGTAAGGTTGGGCAAGGGGAGGACTGAGGCTGAGGCAGGTAAGGCTGGCCCTGGAGGAACTGGCCAATGCTGAAGGGGGCAAGCTATACCTAGACTTTCGAACCAGTGGGGGTTGAGGTTACCTGGCTCACATAGTCAGATGACTCTGTGTTTTAGAATCAGGTGGGCTTGGTTTAAATTTCAGCTTTGCCAGTCACAAGATACATGACTTTGAGACAGTTCTCTGACTTGGCCAAATCTCAGTTTCTTCGTCAGTGGGTCGGAGGTTACCCGACCTCTGGCATCTCGTTTAGCGCACCGGCTTCATCACCTGCGTCTTCTGCGTGTCTTAACTCTCTCTCCTATCATGCAGGAGAGTATGTGGGTCTCTGGCTTAGTGCACAAGCCTACTGCATCCCATAATGTCAGTTCTATTTCTGGTGCTGCTAAATTTGCTCACTAGGTTCAGATGGTGTCCGCCAGATGTCTGTACTGTAAAGGTATCTTTTCCCCTTTGTTATGAGTAATCTTTGGAATGGTACTTTGAGGTGGTGTGAATATCATGCTTCTAATACCCTTTCATTCAGTGGCTTTAGCATTCATTGATTATCTTTGCCTGAATTATGATTTTGAGATTTTTATAGAATGATGATATTTGAAAATCCTATTTGTTGTACATTTAAACTTTGGCTTATCCTACAAAGAGCTCCGCTCTCAGCCCCTCCTGACACGACACCTCCTGCTTCTGACCCGCTGCTTTCGCCTTTTGTTGTTTTGCCTTGTTTGGCGTAGCATTATGGATTCAGGGATTCCTTTATATTCAATACTATAATAATACATTAAAATATGTGTTCTTTTTGTCTTATGCTTAATGTCACCGTCTATTGCTGTCTTTATTATTTTTGATCATTTTGGCCTATATTTGGCCAGTATCGATTCTTTTCAAAACACTTCCTTACTCCATTTCATGTCTCCATGACCTTGTACAAACTTTTCCTTATTTACTTTATATTTTCCTATCTCCGACCTGGAATCAGCCATTTCTCCAAGGAGCCCTGGTCCTGTTTCATGGGCAACAGTATTCAGTAGCCGAGACCTGAGAACTAAGGGTGTGTTATTCCCTGTGTGTTACCCCTTCCAGTCCCTTTTAGTGGCGAGAGCTGGGACTCTGTCTACTCTATCTGTCTACCATGCTAGTTCCAGTTCAAATCCAATACTCCGGGGCTTTCTTTACCAGGAAAGGCAATGAAAAATGATTATACAAAGTAATGGACATAGAAAGCAGTTATTAGGAAGCTGATGTATTACAGGCTGATATGATTCAGTAAGAATCTTATGGTACAACTATTAATATTAGTGATTTAGCTCACTTAGAATAATTTCTTTTGTGGCCTATGATAGAACAAGAAATCTGAGGAAAATTGTTGTCTTTGGAATCTCCATTTGATACTGTTTGCCTCCTTAACTTCTTCAGGGTGATTCTACATGCTTAATAGTATTAGTATCTTTACAAGCTGAATAGGAGTACATTTACTATTTTAACATGTCTTAAGTTTTAATAAAAATATCTTTTTTAAAACATAAATGTTTACTAATAAGACTTTGAAGGAATTGACTAATGTCTTAATAGTAGCTGCAGATGTTGCTGATGTGATAGTCAACATATGAATTTTGATCTTTAAATTTTTGTATCCCATATTTGTCCTGCTTTTGCCCAGTTTAGGATATAGAATCATATTAACTCCCCTAATTAGAATACTTTGAAAAATTAATTTTAAAAAATGGAGGTATCTTTGGCTTATAACATCACATGTCTCACACGTGTGACATTATATCTGTGCTTCCGTATACCCTCCAGTGTGCCTACCCCCACAAGTTTAGTTTTTATCCATCTCCATGCAGTTGACCCCCTTTATCCTTTACTCCCCACACCCTCCTCTTCCCCTCTGGCAGCCACTATTCTCTGTGTCCTTGTGTTTGTTTTTGTGTGGTTTGTTCATTAATTTTATTCTTTTTTGTTTATATTCCACATGTGAGTAAAATCATACCATATTTGTCTTTCTCCATCTAACTTATTTCACTTAGCATAATAATACCCTCAAGATCCCTCCATGTTGTTGCAAAAGGCAAGGTTTCATCTTTTTTTATGGCTGACTATGTATATATATCACCACAACTTTTTTTATCCATTTATTCATTGATGGGCACTTTGTTTCCATATCTTGGCCATTGTAAATAATGCTGAGATGAACATAGGCATGTGTATGTCTTTTTGAATTAGTATTTTCATATTTGTTGGATAAATACCCAGAAGTGGGATAGCTGGATCATACGGTAGTTTTGTTACTAATATGATTATTTTTTAAGGAGTTTGGTTGGTGTTTTCCATAGTGACTGTACCAAATTATATTCCCATCAATACCATAGGAGGTCCCTTTTCTCCAAATTCTTGCCAGCACTTGTTATTTCTTGCCTTTTTAACAGTAGGCATTCTAACAGTTGTGAAGTACAGTTTCATGGCTTTGATTTGCATTTCCTTAATAATTAGTGATGTTGAACATTTTTTCATGTGCCTGTTGGCCATCTGTTAATGTCTTCCTTGGAAAAATGTCTGTTCAGCTCCTCTGCCCATTTTATTTTAGTAGGAAATTATTTATTTTTATTATTCCAACATTTTATTAAAAAAAAACTGTTGAAATGTAGTTGATTTACAGTTTGTGTTAGTTTCAGGCATACAGTAAAGTGATTCAGTTATTTGTAACACAAACACACATTTATGTGTGCATATATACTTTTTTACATTCTCTTCCATTAAAGGTTATTACAGGACATTAGCTATAGTTCCCTGTGCTATACAGTAGGTCCCTTTTGGTTATCTATTTTGCTTATAGTAGTTTGTATATTTTTATCCCAAACTCTTAGTCTATCCCCCCCGACCCCTGCCTTTGGTAACCATAAGTTTGTTTTACATGTGAGTCTGTTTCATTTGGTAAGTGCACGTCATTTGTCTCAGTTTTTGATTCCACATATGAACAATACCATATGATATTTGTCCTTCTAGTTCTGGCTTACATAGCATGAAAATCTCTAGGTTCATCCATGTTGCCATAAATAGCATTATTTCCTTCTTCTTTGTGGCTGAGTAATATTCCAGTGTGTGTGTGTGTGTGTGTGTGTGTGTGTGTGTGTGTGAATGAATCTTTATCAATTATCTGTTGATAGACACTTAGGTTGCTTCCATGTCTTAGCTACTGTAAACAATTGTGGTCTGAACATTGGAGTTCATGTATCTTTTCCAGTTATATGCTCAGAGGTGGCACTGCAGGATCATGGTAATGCTACGTTTAGTTTTTTAAGGAACCTCCACACTGTTCTCCGTAGTTGTTGTCCAGTTGCTAAGTTCTGTTCGACTCTTTGCAACCCCATGGACTGCAGCATGTCAGGCCTCTCTGTCCATCACTGTCTCCTTGAGTTTGCTCAAATTCAAGTCCTTTGAGTAAGTGATGCCATTCAACCGTCTCATCCTTTGTTACCCCCTTCTCCTCTTGCCCTCAATCTTTCCCAGCATCACGGTCTTTTCCAATGAGTCAGCTCTTCGTGTCAGGTGGCCAAAGTACGAAGCTTCAGCTTCAGCTTCAGCATCAGTCTTTCCAATGAATATTCAGGACTGATTTCCTTTAGGATTGACTGATTTGATCTCCTTGCAGTCCAAGGGACTATCAAGAGTGTTCTCCAACACCACAGTTCCAAAGCATCAATTCTTTGGTACTCAGGCTTCTTTATGGCAACTCTCATATCCATACATGACTACTGGAAAAACCATAGTTTGACTAGATGGACTTTTGTTGATAAAGTGATGTCTCTGCTTTTTAAAACACCATCCAGGTTTGACATAGCTATTCTTCCAAGGAGCAAGTGTCTTAATTTTGTGGCTGCAGTCACCATCTGCATTGATTTTGGAGCCCAAGAAAATGAAATCTGACAGTGTTTCCATATTTCCCCCATCTGTTTGCCATGAAGTGATAGGGCCGGATGCCATGTTCTCAGTTTTTTGAATGTTGACTTTTAAGCCAACTTTTTTACTGTCCTCTTTCACCTTCATCAACAGGCTCTTTAGAGTTCTTTGCTTTCTGCCATAAGGGTGGTGTCATCTGCATATTTGAGGCTATTTATATTTCTCCCAGCAATCTTGCTTCCAGTTTGTGATTCATCCAGCCCGGCGTTTTGCATGATTACTCTGCATAGAAGTTAAATAAGCAGGATGACAATATACAGCCTTGACGTACTCATTTCTCAGTTTAGAACCAGTCCATTGTTCCTTGTCCTGTTTTAACTGTTGCTTCTTGTCCTGTGTACAGGTTTCTCAGGGGGCAAGTAAGGTGGTCTGGTATTCTCATTTCTTTAAGAATTTTCCATAGTTTGTTGTAATCCACACAGTCAAAGGCTTTTAGCATATAGTCAGTGAAGCAGAAGTAGATGCTTCTCTCCTTAGTCTCACCACAAGAGAAACAACATTTATTTTCATCACCTATTTTTTTAACTTAGTATGATAAAAATTATCTGGGACTCTTCATTCTCATTCACCACTGACCTACCAGTCATTCAGCCAATTAATAAATTCTGCTGATTACCTCTCTTAAATGTATCTCAGATGCTTTTTTACTCCCTTTACAAACATTGCTGTTTTTTCCTTGAAGTTAATATTCTTCACTAAAGTGAGGTGGGTGCTTCAAAAATGCATGGTAGACTTGAGTTGGAAGATAAGGCATTCTGTAATCTGGCCTCAGATACACAAGCATCAGCTTCATTTATGCCTTCCTGCCTTTTATTTATTCTCCATCAACGTCAGAGTACTTGTAGTTGTAGTATACATGGTGATGGACAGGGAGGCCTGTGATTCTTGGGGTCGCAAAGAGTCAGACACGACTGAGCGACTGAACTGAACTGAACTGATATATGTAGTACTTGTGGTATGCATGCCTCATGTACTTCTAGTATCTATGTCTTGTCATGCTCTGAGCCTTGTCTGGAAATTCCAAAACCACCTCTTTGCTGCATAATTCTTTCCCATTAAGGCTCAGTTCAGGCATTGCTTCCAGAAGGCATACCTGACCCATTCCTTCCCATGGGTTGGCTTGCTCAAATGTTTACGCTTTAAATATTTTTTGAGCATCTGTTATGGGGCAGGCATGTTTCTAGGTGTTTGAGATACTCTGTGAACAATGACAATAGAAAAGGTCCTTGCTCTTGTCGCTCATGTATCCCAGTAGGGAGATGGCTAAAAAGGTGAATTAGAAATGAATTGCATATTAGAGAGTGGTGGGAGAAGGAAATGGCAGCCCACTCCAGTGTTCTTGCCAGAGAATCCCAGGGACAGGGGAGCCTGGTGGGCTGCCGTCTATGGGGTCACACAGAGTCAGACACGACTGAAGCGACTTAGCCGCAGCAGAGAGTGGTAGAGTGCCATGGGGAAAATGTATAAATAGAGCAGAGTGAGGACAGAGATTGGGTCAGTGGGCACTGAAAGACAGCAATTTTCAACACAGTGGTCAACCATGGCCCAAAATGAAATGGTGAAATTTTAAACTGACTTTAAGTCAGTTTAAAGGAGGTGAACTTTAAGGAGGTGAACAACTAGTCTATGTAGATACCTGAGAAATGAGCATTATTACAGGCAGAGGCAACAACCAGGGCAAAGGTTCCTGTGTGCAGGTGTATCTCGTTTGTTCTAGAAGGTCAGAGGGGTTGTGCAGGTCAGATCGTGTATGACCTTGTAAATCCGTCTAAGGACTTTGACTTTTAATCTGTGTGGGCTTGGGAGATGTTGGAAGGTTCTGAGCAGAGAATAGATATGGTCTCACATTTTGACAGTTGCTATATTGAGACCAGAGGCTAGACAGATGCAGGTTGACCAGTTAGGAAGCTATTATTGTCCTATCCAGATGAAAGAGATGAAGCTTGAACAAGAGTGCTGTTAGGGGCATGGAATGGGGTCAGATTTCAAATGTATTATGAAGTATTGGACAACAGGATTGCCTAATAGTTTGGACATGAGACATGAGAGAAAGAGCGTCAAGAATGAGTGGAATGATCACTGTCCTCTTTCACAACATGCCTCTGACTGGTCATCTAGTCCCATCAATCCTACCACTTAATTATCCTTCTTTTTTTCCCTTGTTGTTTGCCAATTGCACTGCTGCAGTGGTTTCTTAATAGGCGTTTCCGGATTTGGTTAATCACCTCTGTGGAAATAAAGATTATTCCGAAATGCAAATCTGAGTATATCATTCTTGGGGTTATATTCTCAGGTGTCCGCAGTCACCTGCACATAGTGTCTCAAGTCCTTAGCATGGCACGGAAGAGCCTCTGCTTACGTTGAGAGCATCTTCCATCTCCCCATGAGATGCATCTGTAGTTTCCGAACTCCCTAGGACATTGGTCCTTCATGCTTCCCTGCCAATGTCTGTGCCATTCCTCCTGTCTGGGATACCCTTCCATCTTGTCTGCTCAGGAAGTGACATGACCAGCTTGCATGTCCTTCGTCTTGGAGTGCCTTTTCTGACCTTGCCATGGCACTAGGGTGGTACCTTGCGCTCTGCTGTTTACTGTTCGACTCTTGGAGGTCTCCAACACCACCAATGCCCTAGCGCGAGAGTGGTACCGCATCCAGCATAGTCCAACACACCCATGGCTGACTTTCAGGCACTTCAGAGCTTCAAGGCAGAAAGGGCGACAGTAAGTTAAATTAGGCCTGAAAGAACATAAGTAGAAAAAAGCCTGGTGGCCAAGAAAGGTCAAGGCATTTTGTAGGAGAGCTTTGAGGTTCTCTCTCCTGGAGACTCTTCTCCAGCCAGGGCGAGCGGAGAGGCCAGAAAAGGGCAGAGTAGGCCAACCAGGTGCGCCAAGCCATGGGGGTTGCATGTTTAAATACTCCTTGAAGAGTTCCTGGCACATTCTCTAGCTGTGGATTCTGGATTTGAGGTCGCAGCGCCTCGTCAGGTGAAGGAAGACTCGGGTCTTCTCGTGCTGGCGGAAACGGAAGTGCCTGGCTAGGCAGCGAGGCTGCATTTCCGGTATACACCGAGATGTTGCCGGAAGTGCCCCCACCATCCCACCCTTGAGTGCAACCCCCGTAGGGGTCCCGGGGAGCGTAGGGCAGTGTGACTGTTTCTGGACATCTGGGGAAAGCTTGGGTTGGGGAGACTGGAGTGAGGGATCCCCGGCTGATTCTGGCCTCAAGGTGGCCCCACAGGTTGGCTCACCTGACTCTCAGAGCAGGGGAGTAAAAGCCTGTGGGTAGACCCGTTGGCTCCACCCGAGATGCCAGGGACAGGGTGGTCTGAGGAAGTGTGGGGTCTTCACAGGCCTTTCAGGGGCAGGATGGTCAAGGGTGGTGACAGCTGCAGCCTCAGGACCTGCCCATGTGCGGTCTTGTCTCCCTGAGGTCCTCAATCGCTGGAACCGTTCCTGAATTACTAGAGTGTCGTGTGGAAGGAATGTGGGGTCTGTCCTCCAAGGGGTGCGGTCACGGACATTTGGGGCTAAGGGTTTTTCACCTTCCAGAAAAGTAGTTCTCAGACTGGTATGGGAAGAGATTAGCCTGGAGGCCTGAAAACAGGAGGAGGCTGTTTCACTGATTAGTAGGACTGTGTAAGTTGGCGTGCCTTTGAGTTGCAATCTTTAATAGAAGCTCAACGCTAAATTGCTTAAATGGTTGGGAAACCTGTGTCATAAAACAAGCAGCCCTGAGGTAGGGCGGCTCCAGGATTGATTAATTCAGTGCCTCCCTGAGGTTCTTAAGGATACAGTTTTTATTCTTCTGGTTCTGTTAATTACTTTCTTTCTGATGGTGACAAGATAGGTGCTTTTGCCACAGATCTGCTGTGAAGTTGGAAGGAGAGAGGCTTTTCCCATGTGATGACTCTATAGGGGATGAATTTTTTTTTTTGTATTTCAGAGGAATGAAGTTATTTTCATGCTTAATTTATCTGTTCACTATAATTGCCTTCCCAGACATAAAGAAAATATTGACTGATAGTGTCCTGAACAAAGGCAGTACCATTGAGAAAAGAAAAAGCTAAAAGGATGAGAAATATTATGAAGCTAGCATGGACAGGACTCAGCAATTATGTGTGTTTGAAGACTGATGGAGAGAGTGATTTAGAAGATATTTAGTTTAGGTGATTGGGTGGAAGAGAATCGCTATCCTATGGAATCAAAGAGAGGGATGCAGAAAAGAGAGGAGTAAAGTAAGGTCCGTCTATTCAAGGCTTGGAGAAGGCAATGGCACCCCACTCCAGTACTCTTGCCTGGAAAATCCCATGGACAGGGGAGCCTGGTAGGCTGCAGTCCATGGGGTCACCAAGAGTCAGACACAACTGAGTGACTTCACTTTCACTTTTCACGTTCATACATTGGAGAAGGAAATGGCAGCCCACTCCAGTGTTCTTGCTTGGAGAATCCCAGGGACAGGGGAGCCTGGTGGGCTGCCATCTATGGGGTTGCACAGAGTCAGACACGACTGAAGTGACTTAGCAGTAGCAGTAGCAGTCAAGGCTATGGTTTTTCCAGTAGTCATGTATGGATGTGAGAGTTGGACTGTGAAGAAGGCTGAGCGCCAAAGAATTGATGCTTTTGAACTGTGGTGTTGGAGAAGACTCTTGAGAGTCCCATGGACTGCAAGGAGATCCAACCAGTCCATTCTGAAGGAGATCAGCCCTGGGATTTCTTTGGAAGGAATGATGCTAAAGCTGAAACTCCAGTACTTTGGCCACCTCATGCAAAGAGTTGACTCATTGGAAAAGACTCTGATGCTGGGAGGGATTGGGAGGGATTGGGGGCAGGAGGAGAAGGGGACGACAGAGGATGAGATGGCTGGATGGCATCACTGACTCGATGGACGTGAATCTGAGTGAACTCCAGGAGTTGGTGATGGACAGGGAGGCCTGGCGTGCTGTGATTCATGGGGTCGCAAAGAGTCGGAGAAATGTTGAATAGGAAAAGTGAAGGATGGTCTCTGGGCTGGTGGGGGGACGGTCAAGCAACTGAACTGAACTGAACTGAAAGTTTCAAGAAAGGAAGGTGGCAACTATGTTATAGTTATGTGATTTTTTTTTTCAAGTTGGTTTAGAAGCTAAAGGTAAAGATACAGACGTCATTCACAGAGATGTTGTAGTTTAAGACATAGGGGGTTGAGAAGACTTTAGAAAACAATGTTGAATGAGGATAGAACAGAAGAAATGCCAACATTTTAACAGGTGAGTAGAGTCTCTAAGTCAGCAAAGAAACTTGGAAGGGCCATTTGGATAGCACACTAGTGCTTTGTAGCTAGCTCCAAGTTTTAAAATGTGTCAGTTCATGAAAATTGTCAATCAACTAAAACTTGTTTCATTTACATGTTGAATTTTTTGATATCTGCTCTCAGTCAGCCCCCCCGCAGCATCCTTGGCTGGGGTTTATTGTATAAAAATCCTGTAGCATTTTATACCGGATGGGTTAGTTTTAACAGTTTTTTTTTTTTTTTTTCCTATGAAATTGACTGTTTTTCATTTTACTTTTCATAGAGTGGCTCATCTGTTTAATGATATATTTGCTTTAGAAAAATTGGTTGTTGGCTGATGGACCTTCTTTGCTGTGCCATATAGGAGAAATTCTCAGGACAAAAAGGAATTGGTTAACAATATCTGATATTGCTGAGACTGAGGAAGATGAAGACTGAGATAATCATAATAAACTGTTCAGAGAAGTTTGGTTTCATTGTAGTGCTGGGAGGTGATCTCATAGTGTGATGATTAAGGCATGAATCAGAATTGAGGACATCAAGTAAGCACTGGACTGCTAATTTGACTTTGATGGTGAAAAGAAAGAAAAATAGAACGTGTGTTGAATTCATTGGGCTTGAGGAAATTTTTGTTGTTGTTTCAGGGTGAGCGGAACCCTGAGCTTGTTAGAAATCTGATAGAAGGAGATAAAAAGTTTGAAGACTTGAGATGTAGAGTTAAATACTTGAGTGAGCAAGGCACAGACTTAATGAAGAACCAAGAGAAAGCACTAGCTCAGTTATAGGAGAAGGTAGAAAGAGAAATGTTGAATAGGAAAAGTGAAGGATCCTCTCCGGGTTGGTGGGGGGAAGGTCAAGTCACATGGCAGAGAGACAGTTATGTGTCTGGATGTTGAGAGCAATGCAACAGGTTTGGTTCAGCTACTTTGGGATCAACACAGGAAGTCATCCAGGGAGAAATAAGTATGGGCATGACTGCATTTTCCCTCTTTAAACAGAAATACCAATGAATGGACTTGAATGGTGGGTTTATCTACTGCTGGGGATATGCACGGCATTCTGTGGTGGTAGCTAAGCCATCCTTGCAGTAATTGGCAATGGTTTTCAAGCTCAGTAATGAGACAAAATTAATTCTAATGGTGGGGAAACCAGGTTTACTTGGGGGTGGAAACCAGGCCCAACAAGAATGAAAGAACAGGGTGTAAGGATGGAAGGTGTTTCAGCCCCTGGGCTTGCTGTGACAGATTGTTAATGACCGTGTGGCTTAAGTCACAAACACTGCCTGCTCTTCAGAAATCAGGGGAGTCCATGATCCATGTGTTGGCTGGGTCGCTTCCTGATGAGGGCTCTTTTCCGGGTTTGCACATAGTCCTTTTCTTCCTGGGTGCTGAGGGGCAGAGAGACAGGCAGGCATCCCTTAAGGGCACTAATGCCGTCAGGAGGACCCACTCTCATGACCAAGTTACCTCCCAGTGACCCCATCTCCAAATGCCATTGCACTGGGGGGTTTGAGCTTCAGTGTAGAATTTTGTGGGGACACAGTTCAGTCCATAACATAACGTGTGGTCAGAGGGGAATTTTGTCCTGGGAGAGAGAGAATGATTTTGCAGTCCATGATTTATGACCTCCAAACCATATAGAAGGGTGCTGTGCTTAGTCACTCAGTCCTGTTGGACTCTTTGTGACCCTATGGACTGCAGCCTGCCAGGCTCCTCTGTCCAGGGGATTCTCCAGGCAAGGATACTGGAGTGGGTTGCCATGCTCTCCTCCTTCCCAACCCAGGTCTCCTGCATTGCAGGGGGATTCTTTACTGTCTGAGGCGCCAGGGAAGCCCATATAGAGAGGTGTTTACGTGCGAATTAATTGCGTTTATTCTAATTTAACAGGTGAGCTTGAAGGAATAATAAGCAGTGGGTTTGGTGTAATTTTATGTCTGTAGTTTTATTAGATATATAACCCAGATGACAATATAATTTGTGGTGTATAGTATTTTGAGATATATCACTTTTTTAAAAGAGAACCATTTAATGTACAAGCCAATTTGTGGGCTTTCCTGGTGGCGCTAGTGGTGAAGAATCTGCTTGCCAGTGCAAGAGATATAAGAGACCTGGGTTCAATCCCTGGTTAGGAAGATCCCCTAGAGGAGGGCATGGCAAACTGCTCCAGTGTTTTTTCCCGTGGACAAAGGAGCCTGGTGGGCTACAGTCCCTGAGGTTGCAAAGAGTTGGACACTACTGAAGCAACTTAGCATGCAGAAGTTGAGAACAGTAAATAAAAATTAGTTTTGGATATTTAAAACATAAGTGTTTATTACATTTACAATGACTTTGAAATACAGCTATTTAAAAAAAATAATTTTTAGGTAGTTTTTATAGGAGAGTTTTTCTCTGCAGGAAACTTATTCCTGGTTTGAGTGATGTGATTGAGGGTTAAGGGTCCCTCTCCCTGCCTTTCGGACCTTGTGTTGAGAGTTGTGAACATTGGCGGACTCTCAAAAGCAGTTTGTCTCATTACCAGCCACCAGACACCTGTTTTAATAGAGCTAATGTAAGAGTTACATGTACATTTTCTACCAGATTCCTTTTTAAAACTCTCCTATGTGGAATATAACAGTCATTCTTCTGAAACTGTAGCTTTGACATACATTTGCCTAAGTAGGAGAAGTAGTTGTCATATAGTTTAGAAAGCCTTTGAAACAAAAACAAAAAAACTCTTTAGCTTAAGATTGGGTTTGAGGGCAGAAACTTTCGTTATAATTAGCTTAGCACATTGGACTGTTTTCTTTCTTTGTTGTTAATAAGTGGCTAGAACTTGCTTAGCTCACAACTATAACCTCCACCCTCCCAGTTACACACCTCCCTTCCTCGCGGGTTCACACAGTAATGGGTGAAGTGCCACGCATTGTAAACCGATAAGATAAGCAGCCCACGGCCCATTGCCATGAGCCGGGGTCCCTGCTGGGCTGGCTGACGCACACAGCGCTCCCCTGATGTCAGACAGCTGATAAGTGGCGAGAAAAGGCTCTTTGTCTGAAAAATCAGCTCTATTGAAGTATTTTTTTTTTAAACATATTATTGCTTTGCTTGACTGAAGGCCAGATTCCCGTCTGTTTAAACCATTTAGTATTATTTCTGTATTGTTCGTCAGAAATGTTGGTCAGCAAAAATATGTTTAACTCATTATGCATGATTTCTGTGATATCTTTGTTACTACTTCCAAAGCCCAACATTTATTTTTGTGCTTTTGTGTGAAAAAAATAAGGGTGGCAAATTTGAGGATACCTGTGTATCATCCCTTTCTTAAATAAACCTATGAGGAGGAGGAAAAAAGTATGGACTGGAATCAATTCAATACCACTTAACATCTGACAGGCTATTTATTTCAGAAATACTTATTGACATTTATACTGAAACATGGAGGAATATTAGTTTCATGGGATCGAACTGTTCAAACTGGTAATAATCTGCTGGTATAAATGCCAAACATATTCCCTCTGCTGATTAAAGAAAAAGATACCAGATCATACTCTAGAGCCAAATTATCATTGCATTGATAAAGTCTGAGCATTTTACCACCTGGTGAAATGTCTGCTTAACTATATGAATGGCTCATTATGAAATCTTTGAGAATAAAGAGAACTTCAAACCTGTAATTTTATGACTTTTGTTAAAAAGGGAAGCTCAGGTTTCCTGTAGTAAAATGAACAAACTGTCTGAAAACCTAAACCTCCCAGCATATTATATATCAAAATTGTTTTTATTCAGTCCCTCAGTTGGGTCTGACTGTCATCATGGATTGCAGCGCGCCAGGCTTCCCTCTCCTTCACTGTCTCCCACAGATTGCTCAGACTCATGGTCCATTGAGTCTGTGATGCCATCCAACCATCTCATCCTCTGTTGTCTCCTCCTCCTGCCTTCAGTCTTTCCCAGCATCAGGGTCTTAATAAGTCAGCTCTTCCCATCAGGCCAAAGTATTGGAGCTTCAGCTTCAGCATCTGGCCTTCCAATGAACATTCAGGGTTGATTTCCTTTAGGATTCTCCAAGCACCAAAGAAAGCATTAGTTCTTCGGTGCTCAGCCTTCTTTATGGTCCAAGTCTCACATCCATACAAGACTACTGGAAAAGCCATAGCTTTGACTATGCAGACCTTTGTTGGCAAAGTGATGTCTCTGCTTTTTAATACACTGTCGAGGTTTGTTATAGCTTTTCTTCCAAGGAGTAAGCATCTTTTAATATCATGGCTGCAGTCACCATCTGCAGTGACTTTGGAGCTGAAGAAAATAAAATCTGTCACTGTTTCCATTTTTTCCCCATCTATTTGCCATAAAATGATGGGACTGGATGCCATGACCTTCAGTTCTTGAATGTTGAGTTTTAAGCCAGCTTTTTCACTCTCCTCTTTCACCTTTATCAAGAGGCTGTTTAGTTCCTCTTCTCTTTCTGATGTAAAGGTGGTGTCATCTGCATATCTGAGGTTATTGCTATTTTCTCCCTGCAGTCTTGCCAGCTTGGGCTTCATCCAGCCCAGCATTTCATATGATGTACTCTGCATATAAGTTAAATAAGCAGGGTGACAATATACAGTCTTGATGTACTTCTTTCTTGATTTTAAACCAGTCCATTGTTCCATGTCCAGTTCTAACTGTTACTTCTTGACCTGCATACAGGTTTTTCAGGAGCTAGATAAGGTGGTCTGATATTCCCGTTTCTTTAAGAATTTCCCACAGTTTGGATTTCTTGGTAGCTCAGACAGTATAGAGTCTGCCTGCAATGCAAGAGACCTGGGTTCAATCCCTGGGTTGGGAACATCCCCTGGAGAAGGAAATGGCAATCCACTGCAGTATTCTTGTCTATAAAATCCCATGGATGGAGGAGCCTGGTGTGCTACAGTCCATGGGGTTGCAAAAATTATTAGGTATTAATTCAGAGTTCAACTCAGGATAGTGAAATTCAGGTTTTTCATTATCATCTAGATTTTTTATTTCAAAAAACACACTTTTGAATAAAGTTGGCAATGAGAACTCTGGATTATAGTAATAAGCATGTAAATCCAATTAGAATAATGAACAACGGTAAAGTATGTTGAAAATGAAAATCTGCAGAGAATAACTAATGTTCATATGTTTTTCAGGAAGCTGAAAAGTGTTTGGGGAATTTATAAATGCCATTGAATTCCCAAAGTTTCATTTTTAAGCTGTAGTATTCTCCTTAGGCCTCGTTTCTGACAACATAGTATTGTGTCTTTTGTTAATGAATATGTTGACTGCTGTCTCATATGTATGTGCTAGCAGTTGCAAGCAATTACTGAGCACAATTTTAAGCAATTCTCATCTAATATCTCACTTAACTCTTAAAACAATCCTATAAGGTATAAATACTGATTTTGTCCCTGTTTCACAGATGGGGAAATTGAGGTTCAAAAAGTCTGAATAACTTGTTCAATAACTCAGCTAGTGGTGGAGCTCAGAGAAGGACCCTGGCAGCCTTTTGTCTAACCAACAGATTAAATGGTATCACAGTGACCAGAAAAATAATGGACTTTTCTTTGGCTGCCCACTTAGCTATCATCATTAGTGATTAAATATTGAGGAAGGGGGCTGGCGTTTTAGAGCTACTAGGTGACATTTTATGAAACTTTTAAGAAAACAGACGTGTTTATGTTTCAACTTTTCTCTAATATGAATGAACACAGTTCTCCTGTGCAGCAAGTTTAAATTAGTGTGTAGTGTAGATGCTGGTATTCCTAATTGTGGCATTTCTTACTACTAAGGACAAAATGGGTCCTTAATTATTATTATCATTATTTTTTAATTTCTTAAATCATTTTGTACCAATTTATTAATTGAAATAAGTTCATTTACAGTATTGTGTTAGTTTCAGGTGTATGGCAAAGTGAGTTGTGTATATATAATGGGATATATAATGTGATGGAATATCTATATATGGAATATGTATATGGAATATATAATGGAATATATAATGTGATGGAATATACATATGGAATATAGAATGGAATATATACACACACACATATACATATGTATCCTTTTTCAGATTCTTTTCCACTATAGGTTATTATAAGATATGGAGTGTAGTTCCCTGTGATATACAGTAAGTTTTTGTTGCTTATCTGTTTTATATACAATAGTGTGTATATGTCAATCCCAAACTCCTACTTCATCTCTTCCCTCTTCCCTCTATCCCCTTTGATAGCCGTAGTTTGGTTTCTGTCTATGAGTCTATTCACTTTGTAAATATATTCATTCACACCATGTTTTTAAGACGCTGCGTGTAGGTGATGTCATCTGGTGTTTGTCTTGCTGTGTCTGACTCGCTTCACTCAGCCTGACCGTCCCTTGGCCCAGCCATGTTGCTGCAGTGGCGTTATTTCATTCTTTTTTATGGCTGAGTAATATTCTCCTGTGCATGTGCAGACCGCATCTTCTTTATCTGTTCATCTGTCAGCAGACATTTAGGTTTCCTCCATGTCTTTGCTGTTGTCAATAGCACTTCTGTGACTTTGGGATACATGTATCTTTTCACATGAAAGTTTTCTTCAGATGTGTGCCCAGGCATGGGATTGCAGGAGCATATGGTAACTCTATTTTTAGTTTTTTAAGAAATCTCCATACTGTTCTCCACAGTGGCTGCACCAATTTACATTCCCATCAACTGTGTATAAATATTCATTTTTTTGCCGTAGCTTCTTCAGCATTTATGATTTGTAGACTTTTTAATAATGGCCATTCTTACTGGTGTGAGGTGATACCTTACTGTACTTTTGATTTGCATTTCTTTAGTAATTAGCAATATTGAGCATCTTTCCATGTGCCTCTTGGCCATCTGTTTGTCTTCTTTGGAAAAATGTCTATTTAGATCTTCTGCCCATTTTTTGATTGGGTTTATTTATTTATTTATTTACTTATTAGATATTAAGCTGTATGAGCTGTTTGTATATTTTGGAAGTTAATCCCTTGTCAGTAGCGTCATTTACAGATATTTTCTCCCAGTCCATAGATTATCTTTCCATTTTGTCAATGGTATCCTTTGCTGTATGAAAGTGTTTGTGTTTAATTAGGGCACATTAAAATTTTTTTCTTTTTATTTTCATTACTTTAGGAGACAAATAAAAAACTATTGCTGTGATTTATGTAAAAGAGTATTCTGTCTGTTTTCCTCTAGGAGTTTTATAGTATCTGGTCTTACATTTAGATTTATATATCGATCCTTTTTGAGTTAATTTTTGTATGTGATGTTAGAAAATGTTCTGGTTACATTCTTTTACATGTAGCTGTCCAGTTTTCCTAGCACCACTTATTGAAGAGACTTTTTTTTCTCCATTGTATATTCTTGCCTCCTTTGTCTTGAATTAATTGACCATAGGTGTGTGCGTTTATCTTTGGGCAGTCTATCTTATTCCACTGATGTATATGTTTTTATGCCAGTACCAGACTGTTTTGATTACTGTAGCTTTGTTGTATAGTCTGAAGTCTGGGAGCACAATTCCCTCAGCTTCATTCTGACCTTACTTACCCTCTGAGATAACTATCTGCAGCAGTGATACTAACTCTTAAACATAGGAAGTTTTTAATATCTCAGTGCCAGTTATAAATGGTGTGTAATTTCTTATTCCAGTCTGTTGTTAGGACTTGACTTCTTAGGTTTCCCAATATAATTTCATTGCATGTGCTATTTCATTATATTTATATTTATCAACCAAAAAAGCTAGTAGGATAAACAAGATAGGTGAGCCAGAAGGCTTATTCCCCACAGACTCAAGTTGTTTGGTTGACTGCTAGCAAACAGTTTGGTAGATGCAGTGTCATATGGATGTGTCTTAAATGGGATCAAAATAATGAAATTACTGGAAGGAAGAGGAACGTCTCATTATGATAGTGATTTCTTTCATTTATTCATTCAGTTCTAAGACATTTATCAAACGACTGCTATGTGAAAATTAGTCAAATCTCATTATTTGTGGATTCTGCATTTGTAGATTTGTCTGCTCATTAAAATGTATTTGTAACTTCAGAATCAACACTCACAGTGGTTTCATGGGCATGTGTATACATAGAGCAGTGGATAACGTGAGTCAGCTACACACACGTTCCCAGTTGAGGTCAAACGATGCCATACACTACCTTATTTTTTCAGTTCTCATACTGTAAACAAAACTCCTTTTTGTGGTATATTTAGTGTCATATTTTGCTCATTTTTGTGCTTTTCACTGGTAACTTTGCTGTTGAAATGGCTTCCAAGTGTTGTGTGCAAGTGTTGTTTAGGCACAACAAGCTGTGATGTGCCTTATTATGGGAGAAAATGCAAGTGTCAGATAAGCTTCATTCAAGAATGAGTTACAGTGCTGGGAGCCAAGGGTTCAATGTTAACAAATCATCAATATTTGCTCAATTAGGTATATTTATTATATTTTTAATGCTTCCCTGGTGGCTTCTGGTGGCTCAGATGGTAAAGCGTCTTCCTGGAATGCGGGAGACCTGGGTCTCCATCCCTGGGTCGGGAAGATCCCTTGGAGAGGGAAATGGCAATCCACTCCAGCACTCTTGCCTGGAAAATTCCATGGATGGAGGAGCCTGATAGGCTACAGTCCATGGGGTCGCAAAGAGTCGGACACAACTGAGCGACTCTCCTGTCCTGTCCCGTCCTGTCCTGGTGGCTCAGATGGTAAAGAATCTGCCTGTAATGCAGGAAAGCTGGGTTTGATCCCTGGGTTGGGGAGAGCCCCTGGAGAAGGGAATGGCAACCCACTCCACTATCCTTGCCTGGAGAAATCCCATGGACAGAAGAGCCTGGTGGGCTGTAGCCCAATGGATTGCAAAGAGTTGGACACAACTGACCAACTAACACTTTCAGACTTTTACCCTGCTTTTATTTTCCCATGAGAAGTGTTTCACTATTCACTATTTCACATTTGCTTCGGCTTTATAGAACATGACTCCTGCTGCTAACACAAATCAGCAGTAATCACAGGCACTGAGAATAAGAAGATAAATAAGATACAGTTCTGTCTTTAAAGATCATGCTAATGGTGGAGACAGTTTCAAGTCAAAGTTTAGAAAGTTGATACACTGAAGATCCTATATAGCACAAGTCTTTTCAGAAAAGACTTTGAAGTCTTTTGGGGAATGAGATAGCAGTTTATTAACTTTGTTAGAGAAAATTGAGTTATTCCTGTTTTAAAATTAAGTAATGCTTGAGAATATTGGTTTCGATTTAGAAAACATTAATCTTAAAATACACTGTTTTTTATATTAATATGGTAAAACAATGAATTTTTATAATTTCAAATACGCATTTTTTAGGTATATGGTAAATCACATTACTGTATGCATTGCATTAATTTTTAGTCACAGCTCCTCCATTTATCTTGATTGTTCTCCTAAGCATTAAGAACAGTGCAGTTATATATTTACATGTCTCAGATATCAGATCAGATTAATAGTCTCTTTTTGCATGCTTACTATTGGATGCAATTAATATTTATATTTATTAAAAAGAGTCATTCTGCTTTTAAAAGCAATTTTAGAAATAAGATTGTCTGAAAGGAGAATGTATTGGTTTTCAAGGGCTGCCATAAGGCCATCCGTCACATTGGATTATATGTCCTTTTGCATTTTGTTACTTTCCATTGCTTCTCAGCATGTAAAATGCAGTTCTGAGTTAGTGCGTGTCCGTTTTATTTCTGGTGCCCAACTTCCTCTGAGAATGTGCCTTCCTGATGGCATTTCTCTCTGCTCTATTTAACGTTTGATTCTTTAAGGAAATGTGGGCCAACAGATATGTTAAGACAGATAGCATCTCCAAGGACTAGCCAGCATCAGCAGCAGAGATCACGCAATAGCAGTGAGCATGGTATAGTGCAGCTTTCTTTTTCTTGAAACAGAGTACCTGTTTGCTCATGGCTGTGCTGGGTCCTCACTGCTGTGCGGCTTTTCTCGCCTGTGGAGAGCGGGGGCTGCTGCCCAGTGGGGCCGCATGGGCTCTGTTGCAGCAGCTTTTCTTGTTGGCCGGCTGTTGCTCTAGGGCACATGGGCTTTGGTCCTTGCAGTTTCCGGGCCCTAGAGTACAGGGTCCACAGTCGTGGTGCATGGGTCTGGCTGCTCTTCGGCATGTGGGATCTTCCCTGATCAGGGACGAAACCTGTGTCTCTTGCCTTGGCAGGGGGATTCTTTACCACTGAGCCACCAGGGAAACCCCTGCCTCTGGTCAGTCAGTTTTCTGTTCTTGGACAGATGATTCATCCTTGGTTTGGGTTTTTCATCATAAAAGGTGGGGAGAACAAGCAGCCTTCACTCCCTCAAGGCTGTTGGTATAGTCACATGAGTAAATGTACTAGGTGAGCTGTAAAGGTTTAAAGAAATTTTGTTGATACACATCAATTTATATAAATCAGAAGTGTTATTTGTTTCACATGTTTATCACTTAAAATAGTTAAGTCCAAATCAATGTTTATAAGTAGGTTGAGAAAGCTGGAGCGTGTCTTTTGAGTCTAATAACACTCTGATGAGAGAAGGAAACATGTTAAGTTTACCTCTTGACGTGGAACCCAGGACTCAGGATGGCAGCGGAGTGGCTGGCAGTTGGTTTCTGCTCTGTGCTTTAATGGCCTCAGTTAAGGGACAGAGGTCTGGCATAAGCAGGAAAACAAAGGCCTTGGAGCAGTGCCCAACATAAACACAGTGCCAGCCACGTATAGAAGTTACTAAATGTTTCCTACTGCTGCGGCTGCTGCTGTTAAGTCACTTCAGTCATGACCGACTCTGTGCGACCCCATAGATGGCAGCCCACCAGGCTCCCCTGTCCCTGGGATTCTCCAGGCAAGAACACCGGAGTGGGTTGCCATTTCCTTCTCCAAACATTTCCTAGTAGACACTAAAAAAGTAAACAGCCAAAATTAACTGTAATAATGCATCTAATTTACTCCAGTAAATAATCAGTTTTTTTCATCTTACACTCTTATACTCATATTGTTGTCTTTGAAATCCACGTACATTTTATACTTAAAGCACCTCTCCCTTTGAAGCAGCAGCTTTTCAAGTGCTCAATCACCATGCATGGCTAATCGCTACTGTGTTGAACAAGCACAGCCTTATAGACTTTGTGACAGTGTGTTTCTAGTTTTTTCCTAGAAAATGTTGCTTCTGTGGTTCCAGGAGGCACTTGGTAAATTTTTGTTGACAGATTAGATAAGCCTTATCTAACTTAATGAAATGATGAGCCATGCCATGTAGGGCCACCCAAGACGGACAGGTCATGGTCAAGAGTTCTGACAAAATGTGGCCCACTGGAGAAGGGAATGGCAAACCACTTCAATTCTTGCTGTGAGAACCCCATGAACAGTATGAAAAGGCAAAAATATGACACTGAAAGATGAACTCTCCAGGTGGGTAGGTGCCTAATATGCTACTGGAGATCAGTGGAGAAATAACTCCAGAAAGAAGGAAGAGATGGAGCCAAAGCAGGAGCAACACCCAGTTGTCGATGTGACTGGGGATGGAAGCAGGGTCCGATGCTGTAAAGAGCAATATTGCATAGGAGCCTGGAAAGTTAGGGCCACGAATCTAGGCAACTTGGAAGTGGTCAAGCAGGAGATGGCAAGAGTGAACATTGACATTTTAAAAATCAGTGAACTAAAATAGACTGGAATGGGTGAATTTAACTCAGATGACCATTATATCTACTACTGTGGGCAGGAATCCCTTAGAAGAAATGGAGTAGCCCTCATAGTCAATGAAAGAGTCTGAAATGCAGTACTTGGATGCAATCTCAAAAATGCGACAGAATATCTCTGTCACTCATCTCACATACTAGCAAAGTGATCCTCAAAATCCTTCAAGCCAGGCTTCAACAGTACGTGAACTGAGAACTTCCAGATGTTCAAGCTGGATTTAGGAAAGGCAGAAGGAACCAGAGATCAAATTGCCAACATCCGTTGGATCATCAAAAAAGCAAGAGAGTTCCAGGAAAACATCTACTTCTGCTTTATTGATTATGCTTAAGCCTTTGACTGTGTGTATCACAGCAAACTGGAAAATTCTTAAAGAGATGGAAATAGCAGACGACCTTACCAGCTTCCTGAGAAATCTGTATGTAGGTCAAGAAACAATGAGTAGAAGCAGACATGGAACAGCAGACTGGTTCCAAACAGGGAAAGGAGTACGTCACGGCTGTATATTGTCACTACGGTTATTTAACTTCTATGCAGAGCACATCATGAGAAACACTGGGTGGAAGAAGCACAAGCTGGAATCAAGATTGCCGGGAGAAATAGCAACAACCTCAGACATGCAGATGACACCAGCCTTATGGCAGAAAGTGAAGAGGAACTAAAGAGCCTCTTGATGAAACTGAAAGAGGAGAGTAAAAAAGTGGCTTAACGTGCAACATTTAGAAAACTAAGATCATGGCGTCCGGTCCCATCACTTCATGGCAAACATATGGGGAGTCAATGGAAACAGTGATAGGCTTTATTTTCTTGGGCTCCAAAATCACTGCACATAGTGACTGCAGCCATGATATAAAAAGATGCTTGCTCCTTGGAAGAAAAGATATGACCAACCTAGACAGCATATTAAAACAGTAGAGACATTACGTTGTCAACAAAAGTCCACCTAGTCAAGGCTATGGTTTTTCCAGTGGTCATGTCTGGATGTGAGAAAGTGAAAGTGAATGTCACTCGGTCGTGTCTGACTCTTTGCGACCCCATGGGCTGTATAGTGCATGGAATTCTCTAGGCCAGAATACTGGAGTGTGTAGCCTTTCCCTTCTCCAGGGGATCTTCCCAACCCAGGATCGAACCCAGGTCTCCTGCATGGCAGGTGATTCTTTACCAGCTGAGTCACCAGAGAAGCCCAAGAAGACTGCAGTGGGCAGCCTCTCCCTTTTCCAGCAGACCTTCCTGACCCAGGAATTGAACCGGGGTCGAAGGCGATGGCACCCCACTCCAGTACTCTTGCCTGGAAAATCCCATGGACAGAGGAGCCTGGTAGGCTGTGGTCCATGGAGTCATGAAGAGTCAGACACGACTGAGCAACTTCCATTTCACTTTTCACTTTCATGCATTGGAGAAGGAAATGGCAACCCACTCCAGTGTTCTTGCCTGGAGAATCCCAGGGACGGGGGAGCCTGGTGGGCTATCTATGGGGTCACACAGAGTCGGACACGACTGAAGTGACTTAGCAGAAGCAGCTCCTGCATTGCAGGTGGATTCTTTACCAACTGAGCTATCAGGGAAGCCATGGATATGGATATGAGAGTTGGACCATAAAGAATGCTGAGCACTGAAGAATTGATGCTTTTGAACTGTGGTGTTGGAGAAGACTCTTGAGAGTCCCTTGGACTGCAAGGAGATCCAACCAGTCCATCCTAAAGGAAATCAGTCCTGAATATTCATTGGAAGGACTGATGCTGAAGCTGAAGCTCCAGTATTTTGGCCACCTGATGCGAAAAACTGACTAATTTGAAAAGATCCTGATGCTGGGATAGATTGAAGGCAGGAGATGCAGGGGACAACAGAAGATGAGATGGTTGGATGGCATCACCAACTCGATGGACATGAGTTTGAGTAAGCTGTAGGAGTTGGTGATGGATAGGGAGGCCTGGTGTGCTGCAGTCCATGGGGTCGGAAAGAGTCATCCACAAGTGAGCAACTGAACTGAATTGAACTGAATGAGCATCTGTTGTGTGGTGGGCATTTTGCTTAGAGCAGAGGATACAAAGATGTGTTAAAATGTCTTGACTCTCAAAGAAATTAGGTCAAAACATAATTAGATCATTAACAAGATTAAGTTAAAGATGGAAACTGACATAGTAGGTAGAACTTTGGATTCCGAGTCATTAAGAGTTGGGTTTGGATCTTAGTCTTGGTACTCTTTAGTCTTAGGGCCCCAGATTATTTTTCTCTTGAACCCTCTCTCTCCTTTTGAGAACAGGCTGACAAATATCTGGCACTTAGTAAGGCTTTATAAATGATTTCTTTTATTAAAAATATTTTAAATGTAATTTTAAAACAAGTTAGTGTCCTAATCTACTGAGGGTGTGGGGAGAGATCTGGGGTGGTTTCACAGAAGTAATGTGAAAGATCTTAACAAACACCTCCCTGGAGAGGATATACGGGTGGCAAATAAACATATGCAAAGATGTTCTGAATCGTGTCATCAGAAAAAAAAAATTAAACAACAGCTTAATTAATCACTGCACTGTGAGTTATCCTTGTACACCTATTAGAATGACCAGGATCTAGAACAGTGACATTGCCAGCTGTTGGTGAGGTTGTGTAGCGACAGGAACTTTTCATTTATTGCTGGTGCAAGTAAGTTCAAGATGGCACAGCCACTTTGGGAGGTGGTTTGGTGATTCCTTATACAACTATACATAATCTTAGCATACAGCTCAGCAGTTGTACTCACTGGTTACCCAACTGAGTTGAAAATTTATGTCTATCCCAAACCTACATGTGTATCTTTACAGCAGGTTTATGTGTAATTTTCAGCCTTGGAACACACCAGGATATTCTTCAGTAGGTGAATGGATGAACACACTGTGGTAAATCCATGTAATGGGATATTAACCACTGCTGAGAAGAAATGAGCTACCAAGCCATGATAAGACATGGAGGGGGTTTAAATGCATGTTACTGAGTAAAGGAAGCCCATCTGAAAAGGTTAGGTACTGTAGGATTTTTAAAGCTACATGATATTCTGGAAAAGACAAAACTATGGAGAAAATAAAAAGATAAGTGGATGTCAGGTGTTGGGAGTGGGGGGAGGAATGAATAGGCTGAGCACAGAGCATCTTTAGGGCAGTGAAAGTACTGCGCCTGACACCATAATGGTGGCTAGGTGCCATTACATATTTGTCCAAACCCATGCGAAGTAAGTACATCACTGAAACTCCAGTCCTTTGGCTACCTGATGCAAAGAACTAGCTCATTGGAAAAGACCCTGATGCTGGGAAAGATTGAAGGTAGGAGGAGAAGGGGACGACAGAGGATGAGATGGTTGGATGGCATCACCGGCTTGATGGACACTAGTTTGAGCAAGCTCTGGGAGTTGGTGATGGACAGGGAGGCCTGGCGTGCTGCAGTCCATGGGGTCACAAAGAGTCAGGCCTTAATATCAACTGTGGACTTCAGGTGATTATGGCACATCAGTGGAGGTTTATGGACTGTAACAAACGAGCCACTCTGGTGGGAAATGTTGATAACGGAGGAGGCTGCACACGTCATGGCAGGTGATATATAGGAAATCCTTGTACCTTCCTCTCAATTTCTCTGTGAAACTTAAAACTATTCTAAGAAGTTGTCTTTAAAAACCGAGTTGTGTTTTGGGCTTATGCTGTTAGACTTAAATGTGTTGCAGTAAGAATCACTATAATTATTTTCTCCTGAGCACTCACAGGAATGAAATTCATTATTCATAGGGATGTGGCAGTTCATTATTTTAAAAGATGCCCTTGACCTGTTAAAAATATTTCCTCTGCATTTTTTTTTTTTTGACTAAAAGGTTTGTAAGAGCCTAGCGCTGTGTTGTAGTGTCAGAGACAGGAAATGTCTTTATCACCAGTAATAGTTTGGATCTCAGCATGCCCCTTGAAAGATTCTTGCTCCTTGTAAGAAAGGCTGTGACCAACCTAGACAGCATATTAAAAAGCAGAGACATTACTTTGCCAACAAAAGTCCATCTAGTCAAAGTTTTGTTTTTTTCCAGTAGTCATGTATAGGTGTGAGAGTTGGACTATAAAGAAAGCTGAGCACCGAATAATTGATGCTTTTGAACTGTGATGTTGGAGAAGACTCTTGAGAGTCCCTTGGACTGCAAGGAGATCCAACCAGTCCACCCTAGAGGAAATCAGTCCTTAATATTCATTGGAAGGACTGATGCTGAAGCTGAAACTCCAATACTTTGGCCACCTGATGGAAAGAGATGACTCATTGGAAGAGACCCTGATGCTGGGAAAGATTGAGGGCAGGAGGAGAAGGGGACGACAGAGGGTGAGATGGTTAAGATGACATCACCGATTCGATGGACATGAGTTTGAGCAAGCTCTGGGAGTTGGTGATGGACAGGGAATCCTGGCGTGTTGCAGTCCATGGGGTTGCAAAGAGTCAGATGTGACTGAGTGACTGAACGAAAGATTTAGAAGCCTGAAGGGAATTTTTTTTTTTTTTTTAATCAAAAAAGCAGAGACTTTGGAGTTCTTGCGAAATGCTGTACTAGCGAGATGTGGGTCACCCAGCACACCGGCCCCGCCTGTTAGCTTGACCTGGGCTCTGATTTGGTGATCTCCCAAATTCCTTCTGGTTCTAAGACTTTGGCTTTATATTCTCTATTGATTCTTAGCAATGATACTTTTAAGTGTTGTTGAGGAGTGAAATTATGCTGGTAAAATGTTCTCAATTATATATCTATATATGTATATCTTGCTTCTTAAAAATTGGAAATAGGATTGATTCAATAAAATGATTCTTTTCACTAAAGATTTTTATCTGTATTCTTGTATGTCTTTAGCATGTGTTTTGCATAATTCCCCTGGCATTTTGTTATACATTTTATTTCTTGAAGGAAGTCCCTGTCTTCTTAATGTATATCACAGTGTAAGCTCTCCTCCTGTTTTAATATGCCACGATGATAATGTCATAGTCTTTGACATGCTTTGTGAAACTTCTTGTTGCAATCCGAACCATAGCTGTTTCTACTCAATGTTTCCTTTACTTTTTAAGTTAGGGCTGTGGGAGAGGAATGGTTCATTTTTCTCTCCTGTGAAGAAGCCTTGATTTATGTATCGAATTTCTATCTGACAAGTGGAAGACGCAGTGTTTACATTAAAGTAGGATATATTAGGGGTCAAACTTGCTGCTACTCTGTCAGGTGCTTAGTAGTTACTGATGTGTATCTGAGTATGTGTCAGAAAATGAGAGAGACTCTGTATGAAAGGTAATCTTATGTTCATTAAAAAAAAAATGATCAGCTGACAAATTAGAAGTGCAATACACCAAGGTGAAGGGTAGGATGCTTTCGGCCCTGCACAGAGTTCCTGGACCCAGTGCCAGCTGTGTGTGTGTGTGTGTGTGTGTGTGTGTGTGTGTGTGTGTTTCCCCATACCAACAACCTGTTAGTTCCCTGACACCAAGTGTGTGGCTGAGAATTCACCTCGATTTTGGCATTTCCCTACTCAGATCAGATTCCACAGGTAAAGGGCTTGCCGCCCCCAAGAGCCCGCTCCACTTCACACGCCAGTTGCAAGCCCAGGCTGTTACCTGTGCTCTGAAAACCAGAGGTTCCAAGGACTGTCTCCAGCTCAGAATGACAGTCACAAGTCCTGGTTGTTATCTGTCCTGCTGACCAACTGACTATAAATCAGAGTCCCAGAGCCCCTTCCTCAGGCTTGATTAATCTGCTAGGAAGGCTCAGAGAACCCAGGAAGACCGTTGCTCCCTAGATTGCTGATTTATTATATTAATAAAAGGATACAGATCAGTAGCCAGATGGAGACACACAGGCAAGGTTTTGGACCAAAGAGCTATGTCCTTGTGGGTGTGGGGCCTGGCACTGCGGCCCGTGGAAGGACATTCACCATCCCTGGGCTCTCGGAAGCAGGACAGCACCCGTCCCTTTCGGGTTTTTAATGGAGGCTTTGTTCCATCACTAATCATTGGCCGATGGCCACTGATTCAGCCTCCAGCTCCTCTCCCTTCCCTGGAAGTCCAAGGGGGACTGAGAATTCCCCCCTCTCATCACAAGGCTGGTTCTCCTGGCCCCCAGCCCTCACCCTTGGATGGCACCAGAGCCACTTTCCCTGAAGTGTCTCCCAGGAACTGAGGACAAGGGGCTGAGCCTTATCCCATGGCTCTTATCACTCAGGAAATTCCAAGGGTTCGGGAGCTGTGAGCCAGGAACTGTGAATGAAGACCAATCATGTATTTTTTTCCCCCATAAAGTGAGGTGTCATATCACCGATTTGCTGGACTAGGCGGGGAGGAAAATGTGGGCACAGCAGGCGTTTCTAGCTCCCGTGCGTGTGGACTGTGCCAGGGTGGGGGGCCATGCGTGGCGTTTTCAGTGATTGCCTCTGAATTAGTTTCAGGAGAGATTTTTAAAATTTATTTCTGAGTAATCTCTGTTTTCTCAGGAAGAGGTTCCTAGTCAAAACATTTTGCTGTTGTCTAGTCAGGAGTGTCGCGGGGTCCTGTCCGTGCGTGTTTGCAGTCTTGCATGCCCACGGGCTCACGGGTGAGGAGGAGGACCGGAGCGCCTGGCCGGCCGCACCCCACTGCCCGCCCTCCGCGTGCTCAGGCGTGAACCCCAGCTCCCCTCAACAGCCCGGCTCCGGAGAGCAGCCGCGGACTTCTTAGGAAACCCTGGCTTCAAAACCCACTCTGTGACTGTCTGCACTGAAAATGCTTGTTCCAAGGGTCGGGGTTGTGAGTTGAAGATTTTTGTTCCAGGCTTTTGGGGGAGGAAAAAAATCTCAGACCAAGGGTTTTGTGGCTGAGATTTTGAAAATCTTTTGCAAAATCACAAAGACTAATCCCTTCCCTTTGAATGCTGCGGGTTTCCAGGAGAGAGAGAGAGACAGGGCCGGCCTGAGTGGCTGCGGAGGGCGAGGGTCAGAGCACGGTATTTAAGTGCATCCGCCTTTGTCTGCCTCACCTCCATTCTTGCCATTTCTTGAGCCAAGTTTTAATCTTTTACATATATATATATATCGGCAAGCATGTTCAGTCAGGTGCGACTCTTTGTGACCCCACGGACTGTAGCCCCACCAGGCTCCTTTGTCCACGGGATTTTCCAGGCAAGAATACTTCTAATTCCTGTCAGAGCCATGAAACAGATAAATAGTTATCAGTTATAGATTAGGAAACAGGTCAGAAAGACTCCCTAACTTGCTAAGTCATTCTGCTTGTTAGTGGCAGAACCAAGATTTTGAAATGATTTTTGTTTGATGGACACACACGCTTAGTTGCTCAGCCATATCCAACTCTTTGTGACCCCCATGGACTGTAGCCCGCTAGGCTCCTCTGTCCATGGGATTTTTTCAGGGAAGAATACTGGAGTGGGTTGCCATTTCTTCTTCCAGGGGATCTTCCCAACCCAGGGATCGAACCTTATGTCTCCTAATATCTCTTGCACTGCAGGCAGATTCTTTAACCTCTGAACCATCAGGGAAGATGGACATGTGCATAAATACTTTTAAAAAGTTTGTGTATATATGTGTATATTTGTGTGAGTATGGATATAAAATTAATATACACTACTAACAAGATCATTTGACTATTTTGGAATAAGAAAAGTACCTACGGCAACTGCCTCTTCTTCCCCACTCCCCAGAGTCAGGCATATTACTCTGTAAGAAACAGTGCCATATTTTTATTGATGTGTTTCACTTATTGGCTGTGAACTGTGTTTTTAGGATTATATTTCTTGTAATAATGGACTTACCCTTATCTGTAAACAATAGCATTTATTTGCAAGGCGGCTTACAAATTTAGAATATCTCCTGGGTTAGATTGAAGATAAACCGGTCACCTAGGTAAGACAGTTTGATCTGTTGTACAGTGGCACCGCTGAGAAATGAGAAGTCCTTAATAATAATGCAGTTTACTCAAGACATAGAGGAACAGTGGAGGAACGTTCATGGTTTTATTATTATGTCTTGAATGCGGTCTGAATTGTTGTGTGTCTCTTACAAGCTCTCCTGAAGTCAGAGGAAACGTAAACGCTCACCTCCTTGGGTTCCGTGTCGTGGCTGGGTTAATGCTTTGCTTCCCCAGCTCCCAACCCAAATAGATGTTAGCACTCTGAATTCCTTGTCTTTCCCTTTTGCCTTCTGTTTCCCCAGCCAGGACATCTTCTTGTGCTCCCCGGAGAGTCTTGTGCCTATTTTAAGAATCATGGACTTCTCTAGTTTCTAAATGTGAACCAAAATCAATTTGTCTGTTAAAGATTGGGTTGGATTCTTTAGTCTTAAGGCTGCTCTTTATTATGAGTTACAAGCAGTGAAGGATAATCGGTTTGTAAGGTATTTGAGCTGAAACATGGGGAAGTTCATTCATTCAGAAAATATTTGATCATCTCTTTCATAAACCACATACCATCCGAGGTGTTTTATAGAAGTGAGTCAAACCCACAGAATGTCTGTTCCTCTGAAGCGTGGGTTGCAGTTGGGGTTGACAGAAAGCAGATCATCATATAAATAATTCAGACACTTTCCAGTAGTGTCAAGGGCTATAAGCCACCCTTGAGCTGAGCCCTGAGAAATGGAAAGGAGGTTGTTAAATCTAGAGAAAGAGTGCGGGAAGGAAAGGCCGCAGGCAGTTCCCAGGCCCTTAGCGGGGAATTCCCTCTGTGTGCTTGGGACCTGAAGAGCAGGGAAAGCTGACCAACTCAGCAGAGCTTGTATGAACATACCAGAATGAACAGGTAATAAAAACACTTTTCTACACACTTTTTAACCTCTTCACACTCTAAAGGAAATGTTCAGTTCAGTTCAGTTCAATTGCTCAGTCATGTCCGACTGTTTGCGACCCCATGGACTGCAGCACGCCAGGCCTCTCTGTCCATCACCGAGTCCCGGAGTCTACTCAAACTCATGGTCATAGAGTCGGTGATGCCATCCAGCCACCTCATCCTCTGTCGTCCCCTTCTCCTTCCACCTTCAGTCTTTCCCAGCGTCAGGGTCTTTTCCAGTGAGTCAGTTCTTTGCATCAGGTGGCCGAAGTATTGGTGTTTCAGCTTCAACATCAGTCCTTCCAATGAATATTCAGGACTGATTTCCTCTAGGATGGACTGGTTGGATCTCTTTGCAGTTCAATGGACTCTCAAGTCTTCTCCAACATCACAGTTCAAAAGCGTCAGTTCTTCAGTACTCAGCTTTCTTTATAGTCCAAGTCTCACATCCATACATGACTACTGGAAAAACCATAGCTTTGACTAGACAGACCTTTGTTGGCAAAGTAATGTCTCTGCTTTTTAATATGCTGTCTAGATTGGTCATAGCTTTTCTTCCAAGGAACATATGTGTTTACGAGATGCTGGTGGAGAGGTCTAACAAAATGTGGTCCACTGGAGAAGGGAATGGCAAACCACTTCAGTATTTTTGTCTTGAGAACCACATGAACAGTATGAAAATGCATAAAGATAGGACACTGAAAGGTGAACTCCCCAGGTCCGTAGGTGCCCAATATGCTACTGGAGATCAGTGGAGAAATAACTCCAGAAAGAATGAAGAGATGGAGCCAAAGCAAAAACAACACGCAGTTGTGGATGTGACTGGTGATAGAAGCAAGGTCCGATGCTGTAAAGAGCAATATTGCATAGTAACCTGGGATGCTAGGGCCATGAATCAGGGTAAATTGAAGTGGTCAAGCAGGAGATGGCAAGGGTGAATATGGACATTTTAGGAGTCAGTGAACTAAAATGGACTGGAGTGGGTGAATTTCACTCAGATGACCATTATATCTACCACTGTGGGCAGGAATCCCTTAGAAGAAAGGAAATGTTAGGTGATCGCAAATAATGGTTGTAATCTGAAAGCCGTCTGGATAGTAAGAATTTGTGCATGAGTATATTATTAGTCCTTTGCTATATAGGTCTTGTTTAATAATTCCACCCCACCCCCCTGCCAAGAGAGTTCTGCATACAGTAAGTACTGAACCTTTAATTAATTATGATATTTGGAATGAGAAATACACATTTTCCTTTAGAAGCTAGGTTTTCTCAGGTTCCTACACAGTACAAAAAGATCTAGAGTATTATAGTGCAGTGACTGAGCGCTGAACACTGGCCTCGGGATAAACCACCTAATAGCTGTGTGACTTAGCCCCTCTCTGCTTCAGCTTTCCCATCTGTAAAATGGGAATGAGTAGAAGTAGTTATGTGTGTAATGACTGCATGAAATGCCGAGTACCATGCCTGTCGCATTGGAACAGGCAATGAAAGTTTGTGATTATAATCTTACTGGGTGATCTAGTTGACACTGAAATATTTCACACCTGGTCTGTGAGTTGTCCTGCTTACTCGTCTCTCCTGCGCTTCAGATTTTTATCCTGCTCCTTATTTATCTCTGTTTTCATTTTGTTTTGTCCTGCCCCTCTTCTCCCTTCTTTGTTAAAACTTCACTTTGGATTAAATTAATGTTGCTCAGTGTTGTTTAATTTCGGGTCCTAGTAATTCATGTGTACCTTCTAACTCAGTGTCACCATTTCCTAGTCCGCCGTGCACCCTAGGTTAGAGCTGGAGTGGCAAGGCGCACTTTCTCTCATTCATTTTCTCTTTGTCTCTGATGTGGTGGCCGGGCCCTTCTCATATGGAGGGGGGCAGGCCCTCTGGGGTGAGCTGATGCTTCAAGGGAATGTGGGGGTTTCGTTGAGGAGGAATGGATCCTGCAGTGGTCGTAGCTGGCATTTACTGCTCAGGAGATGAGAGTGGATGTCTGTACGCACGCTTCCTCGTTGATGCTGACGTGGATGCTCTTCTGTGGCTTTTGTTCCCTTATAGACTTGGGGATGCTTAGGTTTATTTATCTACGAGGCTGCAGGAAATTAGCATCTAGATCTCATAACTAAATACACAGATATCTTACGAATAAACTTCCCTTATGTTTTGTTTTGGGATAGCTAATTTCTGTATATCGTGCTTTTATAATGAGTACTGAAATTATTCAGACTAGAGTATTTTATACACTTGTGTTGTGTGTGGGCATGCCCAGTCACTTCAGTCGTGTCCAACTCTTTGTGACCCTTTGAACTGTAGCCCGCCAGTCTCCTCTGTCCATGGAATCCTCTAGGCAAGAATACTGGAGTGGGTTGCCATGCCCTCCTCTAGGGGATCTTCCCAACCCAGGGACCAAACTGGTGTCTTCTGTGTCTCCTGCATTGCAGGAGGATTCTTTACCCAGTGAGCCACCTGGGAAGCCCCATGCACTTGTCTTAATAAAGTCTAAATTACATGAGAAGAAATACTGTATTTTGATGAATTCAAAGTAAAGTCTTAGATTTCTGAAAAGTGCTTTAACATGCATTTCAAATTTACCTTTTTTCCCCAATGTGTGGTTTTCAGATGTAGAGAGATGGAGATAACATCATGCAATGAAGGAAATAGACATCTTTCAAAAAGCTTTCAGATAATTACATGTTCAAATGTTTGAAAAGTAAAAAAGACAACTCAGTCTTCTGTGAGAATGTGCTTTAATTGACTTTTTCTGGTTTGGTGACCACATTGCACCAAAAATGGTTTCCTGGTTAATCTAAAAAATCTCCGCTCTGTGAAGCAACCCAATCTGGTGTAGGATTTCAGGACATTATTGAAGCAGAAGGATTAGAGTCTGATTTAGTTGATGGGACCACGGAAAGCCTTGAGAATCTGATGAGAGCGTGTTGACCTTTTTCGGGAAAATGCACAGGTGCTGAGGAATGCAGGATGCCACAGGCGCCTCTGGGGTTTCTGGACACCCTGGACCCCAGGTGTGCGGGGTTGATGGACCTCTGGTTGAGAAGCTTCTCCAGGTGCCAGGAGACATCTGGGAGCATCTCTCAATCTAGACCACTTCTGTGACTCTGTTTCCTTTTAAATATAAAATTACCAACAGTAGTTTGTCTACCTGAAGTGGAAAATTATAATTTGAACCAGGATGGTTCATATTTCTGTTTTAGACAAGTATTCAATAGTTCATTACTAGATCATTAAAGATATTAGTTGAGCAGCAGATAAGTCAGGATTTGACTTGTCAAGCCTTTTACATTCACTGCTGTGAGAAAGAAGCATGTCCACGGCTGGGGTGGTGACATCCGAGAGGACCGTTAAAGGTAAACCCCTGGACTGATAACCCGAGTGAAGATTGCTTAGGTCTTAAGGCCTTTCTTTGGGTTCCAAAATCACTGCAGGTGGTGACTGCAGCCATGAAATTAAAAGACGCTTATTCCTGGGAAGTAAACTTATGACCAACCTAGATAGCATATTAAAAAGCAGAGACATTACTTTGTCAACAAAGGTCCATCTAGTCAAGGCTATGGTTTGTCCAGTGGTCATGTATGGATGTGAGAGTTGGAGTATAAAGAAAGCTGAGTGCCGAGGAATTGATGCTTTTGAACTGTGGTGTTGGAGAAGCCTCTTGAGAGTCCCTTGGACTGCAAGGAGATCCAACCAGTCCATCCTAAAGGAGATCAGTCCTGGGAGTTCATTGGAAAGACTGATGTCGAAGGTGAAACTCCAATAGTTTGGCCACCTGATGTGAAGAGTTGACTCATTGGGGAAGACCCTGATGCTGGGAAAGATTGAGGGCAGGAGGAGAAGGGGCTGATGCTGGGAAAGATTGAGGGCAGGAGGAGAAGGGGATGACAGAGATGGTTGGATGGCATCACCGAATTGATGGACATGAGTTTGAGCAAGCTCTGGGAGTTGGTGATGGACAGGGAGGCCTGGCATGCTGCAGTCCATGGGGTCACAGAGTCGGACATGACTGAGCGACTGAACTGAACTGAAGTGACTGAGGCCTTTCTGTAGAGAACGTCTCTAGCAGCAGTTCTCCAGGGCTGCCCTCAAAGCTTCCACACACTGTGCAGCTTGGACGACAGAGATTGATGCTCTCCGAGTCCTGAGGGTCAGGAGTGCAGGATCAGGGTGTCAGCAGAGATGGTTCTGGGGAGGCTGTGAGGGAGCCTGCCCTGGACCTCTCTCCCAGCTTCTGGCGATTTGCAGGGAATCTTGGGCCTCCCTTGGCTTTGGCACCGTCCCCCTGACCTCTGCTTCCATTTTTACCTGCTGTTCCCCTCTGTGTGTGTCCGCGTCTTCACAGGGTGGTATTTTTATAAGGACACCGGTCCTGTTGGGTCAGGAGCCACCTCAATCCAGTGGGACCCCTTCTCAACTACTGACATCTCCCGCGACCCTCTTTCCAAATAAGGTCATATCCTGAGGTGCTACTGGAGGCAGCTAGGACTTGCATACGTGAATTTGGGGGATGCCATTCAAGGCACAGCCTTCCTTAAGTGATTTTTAATTGCCATAATGTCACAGGCCTTCTGTGTCACAGGCCTTCTTGAGACGGTGTCTAGGAGTCCTAAAGGTCGGATGTCGAGACATTTAGACCAGCGCTGTGTCAACATCCCCAGCTACATGTCTTCAGCACATCGCTGTCAGTGTAACCTGCCTGCACTTTTAAGAATCTCGGTGTTCTCCATTTTCTTAACTTCTTCCCTCTCTTCCTCCCTTTCTCTGATTTACGTTCCTCTTGAACTTCCACCTGTGGGAAAGCTCATCGCATCAGTTCTTTCAGGAGACACTCATTGTCAGCCTCAGCACTGCCGCCCGACACTCTGTGCGGGTGGGTCTTAGTTGCAGGGCTGTTCAGAGCATTGCAAGATGTTTAGCAGCGTCTCTGGCGTATACCCACCAGATGCTGGTACAGCCCCTCCCCTGCACCGTGGCGAAGCAAACATCTCGACACGCTGCTGAATGTCCTCCTGGGGATGAGTTTGCCGCCTGCTGAGAACCACTGACTTAAACTGTATGCCAAGTGTTGGGCCAGGTACTGGGTACAAAGATGACCAGCTCCTGTGCTCCAGTGACTCAGGTCACCGACACTGGTTACACACCCAGGGCATGCAGGGCAGAGGGGACAGTGTGTCAGGGAAACTCAGGGTCAGGTTGAGGGAGGGCGAGAAGGGGGTGGAACCATCAGGGAATCTAGAAGCTAAAGTAAATGAGCAGCTTTTTCATACACATGGTGAAGAAACGTTCAGTTCAGTTCATGGCTGGGTCATGTCCGATTCTTTGCGACCCCATGGACTGCATCGCGCCAGTCTTCCCTTCCATCACCAACTCCCAGAGCTTGCTCAAACTCATGTCCATCGAGTCAGTGATGCCATCCAACCATCTCATCCTCTGTTGCCCCCTTCTCCTCCTGCCTTCACTCTTTCTCAGCATCAGGGTCTTTTCCAGTGAGTCAGTTCTTCACATCAGGTGGCCAAAGGATTGGAGTTTCAGCTTCAGCCTGAGTCTTTGCAATGAGTAGTCAGAACTGATTTCTTTTAGGATTGACTGGTTGGATCTCCTTGCAGTCCAAGGGACTCTCAAGAGTCTTCTCCGACACCACAGTTCAAAAGCATCAGTTCTTCGGCACTCAGCTTTCTTTATATTCCAACTCTCACATCCATACATGACTACTGAAAGAACCATAGCTTTGATTAGGCAGACCTTTGTTGGCTAGAAGAAATGTTAGCTGTCATTCTTAATGGTTAGACATTTTCTTTGGTATTCTCTATGTTTTTTTCATCTTTGTCTTAAATTGTAGTTAAAAAAATGTTTATCTGAAAGCTATTTTGAAGAAGAGCTAATACCAGTGCCCTTATGTTTTAGTGTAAAATATCAGTAGTTGGAAAATTGAGACCTTTCATTGATGTGAGAAGATCAGATTCATTCTTTTTCTTCATGGGTATAAATTTAATAACTGACTATATTTTATTTCTCCCTGATGCTACACCTTACATTTGAATGTAAATGCACACATTTGGTTTCTATCTTTTGAAATATTTCAAGCTTTGTAATTTTTTAATTATTAAATAAGAAGCAGCTACACTGCATGACTCTGATGCTGGGGAAGATTAGAGGCAGGAGGAGAAGGGGACGACAGAGATTGAGATGGTTGGATGGCATCACTGACTCAATGGACATGAGTTTGAGCAAACTTCAGGAGCTGGTGATGGACAAGGGGCCCTGGCGTGCTGCAGTCCATGGGGTCGCAAAGAGTCGGATAGGACCGAGCAACTGCATGAACTGATAGTGCATGTAGTAAAATGATGGCTGCTGTGCTGACTCAGTCATTTCTACGGGCAAGGAACAGCTTTGAGAGAGAACAGTCGCTTTTTCTGACAGTCTCAAAGAGGGAGATCGTGTCACTGTTGTTTTCATTGTATTTTTTAGTGCAGTTTCACTAGGAAATAGATTTTTATTTTGGAAATCTTTTAATCTGATATTATTAAATTTCATTATAATATTTAAATCATTTAATTTTAAAATGGAGTTTTGAAACAAAACACAGTGGCATTAAAATGTAACAAAAATGACTTCATACATGATTCATGAAAACTAGTTTTAATACTTCATAAAACTTTGTACGGAAGGACTTTCTGGGCTTACATATAGAATTGAAGTTAATACAATTAATCTTTTATGCGTTCATGTCGGTGATTATTGGCCTAATTTCGTTTATCATGGTGAGCATAATGTTTCAGAGGAATTAAGACCTTGATATTCATAGGTATTAAAAGCTTAGCGCTGCAAGTCAGGCATTTTGAGTTTAATTGCCCTAAATGGACCTACTGATTTTTGTTTTGATTTTGTACTGAATTTGCAGATATAGTGTTAGAGCTCACAGGCTGCTTGCTCTGTTCTTCCAAACAGGGAAGTTATTGAAATATATGAGCATCCTACAGAACAGAGCAGAGGAACATGATGTTATATGTGTTTGTAAGATACAGGCTCAAAATTTTGTATTTAGATAAAGTCTTATTGAGCAACAAAACCAAAATTTGTAGACATAGAATAAAGAAATAATCTTTTCAAAATTGAACCTTGGGTGACTCCTTTGATATATGGTATCTCTTATATTTTTAAACAATGAGCCTTCTGGAAGACAAAAATGGAGAACTTTTCTTACAGTTTTTTTTTTTTTCCTTCCTGAAAGAATGCTTGTGATTTCTCCTTCCATGAAGGATGTGAACCTTTTCCTCTGTCACTCTATTTTAAGAGATACTATAAAGACCATAGGCTTCCCTGGTGGCTCAGAGGTTAAAGCGTCTGCCTCCAATGCGGAAGACCTGGGTTCGATCCCTGGGTCAGGAAGATCCTCTGGAGAAGGAAATGGCAGTCCACTCCAGTATTCTTGCCTGGAGAATCCCATGGACGGAGAAGCCTAGTAGGTTACAGTCCACGGAGTCGCAAAGAGTCGGACACGACTGAGCGACTTCACCTCACCTCACCGTAAAGACCATATTGTACAGCAAGATTATGTGTACTTTTCGTATTTCTCTCCAAATGCATTTCTCTCACTTGTCAAAGAGGAACTTGTTAACTTTTTAAGATTTCATATTTATCGCTAGAAATATTCATTGTTTGGAGGTCAAATTTATTTCTCAAATAAAAATTCACTGACTTTAAAAGTGCTTCATTATTTATAGAATTTGGTAAATAATGGTTATAATTTGGCAATTATAAAAATATAATGCTAACATTCTGTGACTCCATAGTTCTTTAGATTATGCAAAAGTATGTATTCTCTTATGAATAAAATAAGTTAAATGAATTTTTGACAGTCTGCAGCAAATGCAGTTATTTCAATTTGTAAATAAAGGTTTGTGTCATAATTCACAGATTTACTTCTGAAATGCCAGAAACAATTTGTTATGCCGGGAAAAAAATGTAGCTCTTGTCTTTGACAGAAATAAATGATATGCTTTTGTTCTTTCCTTTTTCAGACATTTTCTTTCAGACTGTTTTATCCAAATTCCAGAGTCTTGTGTGATTTTAAACCAAGGCCTATTTTGAACTTATTTAAAAATCAGCTTATTATTTTTTTAAATTAGAAATTGTTGAAAGACATGCACTCATCTTTCAACAGATAATCTGTTGGGTATTTATTATATGTCGGGCACTAAAGTAGTGAAGTAAAGAAAATTGGTATACTCACTATTGGCCCCGAAGGAAAAAATAAAGTAGAGAAGAGAGGTGTGTGTGTGTTTTGAGGGGCAGAACTGGCAATTTCAGCAGCGGTGCCAGGGCGACCTCCCTGAGGACAGAGCACGCGTGGATTGAAGTCTGGGAAGTGACGCAGGCCTTTGGGGCGGCCGGGGGAAGGCTCCCCAGGCGGCGCCGGCGCAGCGTCCTGGCTGCCTGAGCCACGGCCGCGCGAGGGAAGCGCGCCAGGTGGGAGCTGGGCAGGCGAGGGCCAGGGGCTCTGCGGAGGGGCTCCTGCTCTGGCCATGCGGGAAGGCGTCTGAGCCCCGTGCCGGGTCGTGTCTGCCTCACATTTTCACAGCGTCGGGCTGTTGCCGTGTAGACGAGCATGAAGGCCGGCAGGGGCCGCGGCGGGGAGGCCGTTCGTGGCCCGTGCGCTGCGAGGCGAGGTGCCTCAGGCCGTGTCCAGAGCCCGGCCGGCGGGAGGAAGCGGCTCGAGGCTTCGGCCGACTGCGCTTAGTGGCCAGGGGCAGCTGGGGCTGAGTAGCGGGGTGCCGGCCTGGAGAGGAAGAGAAGGGCGTTTCACAGACCGAGGTGATGGCAACCTTAAGGAGAAGGTGTTGGAAAAGTCCTATTTTGGAAATGCATGGATGAAGCAATGTTAGGTAGACTGTCACAGCGTGAGTGTGTTGACTAATTTATGTGCTTGTAAGATACACTGCTTCATTGGCAGCGTCTAACTCAGGTGTGTACGTCTTCTCTTTTTCATTTTCAAGATTGTTCTTGAAGTGTGTTCTCAAGACTCTAGGTCTTGAGTCTGTATAAATTTCTGTGTTGGTTTAGTGATTTCTTATTAAAAAAACTATAAATCGATTTGGAGAGAATAAATGCCTTAACTGTACTGGGTCTTCTAATCCGTATGACATCATATATGATTTATTTGTGTCCTGTACTTATTTATTCTGGTAGTTTTGTGTAGGTTCTTTAGGAGTTTTTACCTACAAGGTTATGCGTGTTTGTGAATACAGACAGCTTCACATCTTTCTTTCCAATCTGTTTGCTTTTCCTTTTTTTCTTGCGTGATTGCATTTTTCTTTTTTTGCATTGTTATGCGGACTGGAGCCTCCAGTACAACTTTGGAACAGAAGTGGCGAGAGCAGGCCTCTGTGTCTTATTCTGCGTCTTAGGAAAGGATTCAGATTTTCACCATGAACTGTGGTGTTTTTGCTGTCGATTTCTTTGTAGATGGCTTTTATCTGGTTGAGGACGTCTCCCTCTGTTTCTCCTTCGTTGAGAATTTACATCGTGAGTGGTGGTTGTATTTTGTCATGTAACTTTACCTGTATGGATTTAGGTAATTGTGAGTTTTTTTGTACTTTATTCACTTGTCATATTATGTTAATTTGGTTTTGGATGTTATACAAACCTTACATTCCCAGGATAAGACCCTCTTGATTGTGATGCATATGACCTTTTACATGTTAATTGGATTTAATTTGCTAATATTTTATTAAGGATTTTTGCTCTACACTCATGAGGCACATTTCTGTCTGGTATCAGGGTAGAATGCCTCATAACATGGTGGGTAAATCTTCCCTCTTGACTTTGTATGGGATTGGTATTATTTTCTTCTTAAGTATTTTAGATAATTCGCTAGTGAAGCCATGCTTTTTTCCCAGTGATGTTGCTGACTGGCTAATGGTTCACAGGCTCTTCCTCCCTCAGGCGCTTCCTTACGAACCCGCTGTGTCTGCTGATTGAGCCTCGTAACCACTTGTATCCTTACTCAATTAGGTATTTAACCCGCTTTCAGACTTAAATTTATGATATTGGCCCACTTTTTTATGTTCATTGTTATATTAAAATTCGAGTAAATTAAAAATACTTTTCGGATAATATTATCCAACCAAGTGAGGGAATTTAAGATATTTGGATTGGGACTCTCTGCTGCTGTGGACTGAATTATGTTTCCCCAAAATCTGTATGTTGAACCCTAATCGTGAATGTGAGTGTATTTGGAGTAAGGATGTAGTTTAGGTTAAATGAGGTTGTAAGAATGTGCTCCTAATCCCATGGGATTGGTGTCCTGCAAGAGGGGATGCCAGGGAACTAACTTTCTCTCTCATCGTGTGAGGACCGCTGGAAGGGAGGCCTCTCCAGGAACCAAACCCTGAGAGGACCTTGACCTTGGGTTGCCCAGTCCCCAGAACTGTGGGCAAATAAAATCCTGTTGCTTAAGGTGCCCAGTCTGTGGTGTTCATATTTTGTTATAACAGCCCAAGCTGACTAATACATCTTTATGCTACTGCTTTTGGAACATGTCTTCCTCAATGAGGTGCCATGTAACTGAATGGCTAATAGCATCTTCTGTGTAGGCTCTTCAGGGAATCCTGGGTTGGATGCCTGTTCTGGTCTGCTGGGAGAGTTACAGTAGCTAGGAAAATGATCGTGAGCTTTCATAAACCATGGCGCCTCAGGAATGTCCTGCCACCAGATGGTGTGTTTCCTCAGAAGCATGCACATATTCCCCAGAACTGTTAGTGTCTTTTGGAGTTAATATGAGCTTGGGAAAGTAGTGATATACTTTTCTGAGTTTGTACTTCTGTTAAACAAACAAAAAGTATGTTACAACTTTAACAATAGTTGACAGGTATGCTTTTTGTTAAACTGGTTATGGGTCACATAATTTGGGAACTCATACTCCTCTGAGCTTCCCTGGTGGCTCAGACGGTAAAGTGTCTGCCTGCAATGTGGGAGACTGGGGTTCGATCCCTGGAGAAGCAAATGGCAACCCACTCCAGTATTCTTGCCTGGAAAATCTCATGGACGGAGGAGGCTGGTCGGCTACAGTCCATGGGGCAGCAAAGAGTCAGACACGACTGAGCAACGTCACTATACTCCTCTACTTTAAAGGAGATTAATGTGAAAAATAATCCAACCTTCAAAGGTGAATTTACTATTTTTGCAGAAGAAATTGCTACAAATTTAATGATTTAAAATAATACTCATTTATTGGCTCACAGTGCTGTGGACCATTAGTCTGGTATTGGATAACTTTTTTTTTTTTTTTTTGGTTCAGGGTGTCACCAGGCTAAAATTAAGGTGTTCACCATGCTGAGTTCTCACCTGGAGGCTCTGGGGAGAGTTCAGCTTCCAAACTCAGTCTCATCATGGGCAGAATTCAGCTCCCTGTGGTGTTGGGACTGAGGCACCCATTCCCTTGCTGGTCGTCAGCTCAGCCTCTAGAGTTTGACTCATTCCTGGACATGTGTGTCTCCATCTTCAAGCCAGCAGTTGAGTTGGGTCTTTCTTCTGTTTGAATCTTGGACTTTCTCTTCTGCCACCAGCAGAGAAAATTATTTGCTCTTCAAAGTTTCATGTCATTAGGTCAGACACAACTGGATAATTGTCCTATTTTAAGGCAAGGAGATCCAACCAGTCCATTCTGATGGAGATCAGCCCTGGGATTTCTTTGGAAGGAATGATGCTAAAGCTGAAACTCCAGTACTTTGGCCACCTCATGCGAAGAGTTGACTCATTGGAAAAGACTTTGATGCTGGGAGAGATTGGGGGCAGGAGGAGAAGGGGACAACAGAGGATGAGATGGCTGGATGGCATCACTGACTCGATGCACGTGAATCTGAGTGAACTCCGGGAGATGGTGATGGACAGGCAGGCCTGGCGTGCTGCGATTCATGGGGTTGCAAAGAATCGGACACGACTGAGCGACTGAACTGAACTGAAGGCCAATCTACAAAGTAACATTTGAATGCAGAGTTCCAAGGAACCACAAGGAGAAGATAAGAAAATCTTCCTCAGTGATCATTGCAAAGAATAGAGGAAAAGAATAGAATGGGAAAGACTAGAATCTCTTCAAGAAAATTAGAGATACCAAGGGAACATTTCATGCAAAGATGGGCTCAATAAAGGACAGAAATGGTATGGACCTAACAGAAGCAGAAGATATTAAGAAGAGGTGGCAAGAATACACAGAAGAACTGTACAAAAAAGATCTTCACGATCCAGATAATCACAATGGTGTGATCACTCACACTCATCTAGAGCCAGACATCCTGGAACGCAAAGTCACATGGGCCTTAGGAAGCATCACTACAAACAAAGTTAGTGGAGGTGATGGAATTCCAGGTGAGCTATTTCAAATCCTGAAAGATGATGCTGTGAAAGTGCTGCACTCAATATGCCAGCAAATTTGGAAATCTCAGCAGTGGCCACAGGACTGGAAAAGGTCAGTTTTCATTCCAATCCCAAAGAAAAGCAATGCCAAGGAATACTCAAACTCCCACACAATTGGACTCATCTCCGACTGAGTGACTTCACTTTCACTTTCACACACTAGCGAAGTAATGCTCAAAATTCTCCAAGCCAGGCTTCAACAATATATGAACCGTGAACTTCAAGATGTTCAAGCTGGATTTTAAAAAGGCAGAAGGAACCAGAGATCAAATTGCCAACATCCATTGGATCATCAAAAAAGCAAGAGAGTTCCAGAAAAACATCTACTTGTGCTTTATTGACTATGCCAAAGCCTTTGACTGTGTGGATCACAATAAACTGTGGAAAATTCTGAGAGAGATGGGAATACCAGACCACCTGACCTGCCTCCTAAGAAATCTGTATGCAGGTCAAGAAACAATAGTTAGAACTAGATATGGAACAACAGACTGGTTCCAGATAGGAAAAGGAGTATGTCAAGGCTGTATATTGTTAGCCTGCTTGTTTAACTTAAATGCAGAGTACATCATGAGAAATGTTGGACTGGATGAACCACAAGCTGGAATCAAGATTGCTGGGAGAAATACCAATAACCTTAGATATTCAGATGACACCACACTTATGGCAGAAATCGAAGAACTAAGGAGCCTCTTGGTGAAAGTAAAAGAGGAGAGTGAAAAAGTTGGCTTAAAGCTCAACATTCAGAAAACTAAGATCATGGCATCTGGTCCCATCACTTCATGGCAAATAGATGGGGAAACAATGGAAACAGTGACAGACTTTATTTTTTTGGGCTCTAAAATCACTGCAGATGGTGATTGCAGCCATGAAATTAAAAATCCCTTGTTCCTTGGAAGAAAGTTATGACCAACCTAGACAGCATATTAAAAAGCAGAGACATTACTTTGCCAACAAAGGTCCGTCTAGTCAAAGCTGTTGTTTTTCCAGTAGTCATGTATGGATGTGAGAGTTGGACTACAAGAAAAGCTGAGTGCTGAAGAATTGATGCTTTTGAACTGTGGTGTTGGAGAAGACTCTTGACAGTCCCTTGGACAGAAAGGAAATCCAACCAGTCCATCCTAAAGGAAATCAGTCATGAATATTCATTGAAAAGACTAATGCTGAAGCTGAAACTCCAATACTTTGGCCACCTGATGCGAAGAGCTGACTCATTTGAAAAGACCCTAATGCTGGGCAAGATTCAAGGTGGGAAGAGAAGGGGACGACAGAAGATGAGATGGTTGGATGGCATCATCGACTCAATGGACATGACTTTAAGTAAACTCCAGGAGTTGGTGATGGACAGGGAAGTCCATGGGGTTGCAAAGAGTCTGACTCGACTGAGTGACTGAACTGAACTGAATAATGTAACATAACTTACTCATGAGAGTAAAAATCCATTGTATTCACAGTCTGCAAGTTATGCAGGGTGTGTACACCAGAGAAAAGTCTTGGGGGCATCTTAGAGTTATGCCTGTCACTAAAGTGAATATGTCTGTGGTTTTGAATCTTGATATAAAGAAGGATAGATCCAAGTAATTACTATGCAATCCAGTTGACAGAAACCTATACATACATGTTTTACATTTTTCTAGAATGACTCATTCTTTCTAATGAGACAGTGTATAAGACAGTTTCCTTCCATGATTTAAAAAATAGTATAGGGATGGGAATGAGTGTTTCTGGTGGAATGCAGGATTTCTGAAACTCCTTATCCATTTGTAAATCTGTTATCAGTGTGAATGACTTCCAAGTGTCCACCTCTTAGCTTCTACAGAACTTCCTTCTTCTGAGCTGCAGATTTATATTTCCTGCTTTTTTCCTGGAAATCACCATGTAGGTATTCTGATAGACAGCTGCAATTTAGCACATCCCAAACCATTTTCTTTTCCGCAAATCTTTCACTGCTGCTGCTGCTGCTAAGTCGCTTCAATCGTGTCCGACTCTGTGCGACCCCATAGATGGCAACCCACCAGGCTCCCCCGTCCCTGGGATTCTCCAGGCAAGGACACTGGAGTGGGTTGCCATTTCCTTCTCCTAACTTCTGTATTTCATATGAGTGTCCATTACCTAAGCCAGAAGCGGTGGAGTCACCTTTGACAAATCCTATTGTTTCACTTCTTTTTTTAAATATCACTAGTTTCTGTTGACTGACATTACCTGACATTAAACAGAATTTTAAAACTCTATAAGGTTAAGGATGTTGTTTGTTTATTGTGTTTATCAACCACATAGATATGCCTGGTTCATAAGTCACTCAATTATGGGCTTCCCTGGTGGCTCAGAGGTTAAAGCATCTGCCTCCAATGCGGAAGACCTGGGTTCCATCCTTGGGTCGGGAAGATCCCCTGGAGAAGGGAATGGCAACCCACTCCAGTACTCTTGCCTGGAGAATCCCATGGAGGGAGGAGCCTGGTAGGCTACACAGTCCATGGGGTCGCAAAGAGTCGGACACAACTGAGCGACTTCACTTCACTTCAGTAAACATTTATTGAGTGAATAAATGAATCTCAGTGTTCTAGAATTCATCTGAGCCAAACTCTGCTCAGTTAGTGGACTGTCTCAACCATGAAGCATGGTTATCTGTCTGACTATGCATCTTCCAACTTGTTTTTGAATTTCTAGATTCACCCTAAAACACAATAGAATGCCTGACAGAGTAAGACTTTAATAATATTTTTAAATGAATTGCATTGAATAGAGGTGTATAAATAGTGATTTACTTTATAGAGAACATGTAGAAAATACCATTTCTGGATCGAGTTGTTATGAAAATAATTAAGAAGCTCAAGTTTTTTAGGAAAGAAAGGAAACGCATGTCTTTAAGTCATTCTAAGAAAGATTTTATATTGGATTTTTTGTTTCAAATATGTAGGTAAATACTTGATTTTAAAAAAATCTTCTTTGACAAGTAAAAAGGGATGGTTTATAGAAATCCCTAAGAGATGGGCTTCTGTGTACTTTCACTTTTATAACATGATTGTTTTAAACTGAGATAAATGAAAGGGCTGATGTGAATACTTAAAAATGTATTTCACCAGGGTTTTAAGTGACCATAGGAAATTACAGCTGTTGCTAGTCTTACATAAATCCCCGTTTTATAAGAGTGAACAGTGAAGTTATTAATTAAAAGTTTACCTGTATATTTATTATATCAGTCTCTTTTTTGTATTTCTCTTTTCTCCTTTATTCTTTTTTGTTATACCAGATTAAATTGCATCACAGGAAATCTATTTTCATTCCTTTCCATATATTTTAAAGTTTTTTTAAAACATTATATGCTACTATTAATATGAGGTTTATTTCTGTGGGAGCATTTATTAATTTTTTAACATTTTCAATCAAATGCTTTACTGAAAATCTCAGTATATCGTGGTAAATTTTGCTGTTTTCTTGTCTTGTTGCTTTAAATGTGTAGGTTGTACTTGCCCTTTGGCAGCTGAAGTGTCTGTCCAGAGTCGTCATATGTATTGTGGGAAAGAGCAGAATGTGTTTATTTAGTATTAGGTTTATCTCTTGCCCGACATTTGAGAAGCCACTTTCCCTTTCAGGTGACAGGATTTGATCTTAGCCATGTGATTAACGCTGTTAATACCTTGTGAGGCATATTAGTGACATACTGATTCTCCCTGCTACTTTCCAGAGTCCTGACTACTCAGTCCTTGTGCCTTTAATCCAAACCAGCTTCCCCAACTCTTGAGCCATTTGAGCTGTGTCAGCATCCCATCTGAGCTGTCTTCAAAGCCAAAGCAGTGAACTCTCTTGGGTTACTTCTGTTTTTCTCTCTCGGCTGCTTACTCCTTTCCTATTTTCTTTGCCCGTCTTCTGGTTTGTCGACCACTTCCTTCAGGACAGCTCTGAGTCTGCTCACAGATGTGTCTTCAGCTGAGTTTTTAACCCTTTGCACACTGTGCCGTGTCCTGTATACTTGCCCATGGCCTCCCTTGTTCCTCTGACTTGCCACTGCGTAACCGGCACGATCCTGCCTCTGTTAGCCATTCCTGCATGATCCTGCCTGGAAACTCTCAGATTAGACCTGTTTGGCTCCTTTGAGGTCAGTATTCAAATGCACTTTTTAGTTAACACAGTGGCAGCTAGACGTTTTATCGATTTGATTTAAGAACTCATGGGTAGGTGTAAAATGTGTTACTATTCTGAAACACACCTAGATGAAATGTTCCTTAAATATAGGTAAATACAGGTTTTGTGAAGTCGAATTACATTTAAACAGTAGCATAATTAGATATCTGTAAAAATCTTAAGTCTCATAATGCTTCTTGATGGAAAGGTGCCCACTGTTTCGATGAAGGTGGACGTTACTGGATAATTTTCCATTAGTAACATACTGTACGTGCAGCTCTTCCCATGCGTCGTATCCCCGTGGGGTCAGGGCAGCTGTCGCCGCCGTGTCTGTTAGTGAGCACAGTGAGGCCTAGGAGTTGTAGCAACTTGCTTGTGCCTGAGCTTATGGTGACTCAGAACCTGGAGGACCAAGATGCCCCACCAGGTTACTCTGAATTTCTAGCTGAACTTGAGTTAAAGAGGTGAGAGTCGTGAACCCTCTACGCTGCATAGCCTATGGCTGGGGGTCTGCTTCCGTGTTAGGCTTCACTTTGGTACTGTCATTTTCTGAGTCATGAGAAGGGTAAAGGTTTGCATTGTGATGCTTACTCGTGTAATTCTACTCCAAAGTCATTGTTTTCCTCTTTGTCTTATCACCTTGAGCAACTTAATAAAAATTTGGCTTTCTCAATTCAAGAAACTCTCATAGATAACCCTCGGCTAAGGGAAAACATGTAATTTCACTTTGATTTAGAAATACAACAGTGTGGGATTTGCCTTCTGATAAATGCAAATTACAAATGATGGAAACAATGTCTTCTCTGCAGCCAAGTCACCCTCCCCAGGCTGTGAATTCACTTGGAATGAGTAATCAGTTATGTAGGTCAAAATCCTAGTGGTATATTCAATTAAGTTTCATTAAATGACTCCTTTTTAGGTCATAGACAAATCTTCTTTCAGTAAGAAAGAAGATTCTTACCTGGGTGGAATAAATTATTTAGGTTATACAAATAGATAATTAGAATGCAAGAATAATTATTATAGAACATTTAAAATTTTCCGCAGCTTTATGGAAGTATTGTAGATGTATATGCATCCTTAAGGTTCACAACATGATGACTTCAGATACTTATATATTGAGAAAATATTACCACAATCAGGTCAGTTAAGACCTCCATCCCCTCACTTAATTACCTTTGTGTGTGTGTGTGTGTTGGTAACTTTTAAGATCTACTCTCAACAGCTTTTATGTGTATAATACAGCACTGTTAAGTATAGTCCCAACACTGTCTGTTAGATCCCCAAGATTTATTCACTGTTTCATCTCATAGTTGAAAGTTTGTGACCAGTGACCAAAGGGCTTCCCTGGTGGCTCAGATGGAAGAATCTGCCTGCAATGCTGGAGACCCAGATTCTATCCCTGGGTCGACAAGATCCCCTGGAGAAGGGACTACCAACCCACTCCAGTATTCTTGCCTGGACAATCCCATGGAAAGAAGAGCCTGGCAGGCTAAAGTCCGTGGCGTTGCAAAGAGTCGAACACGACTGAGTGACTAACACACATACGGGAGATGAGTGACCAACATCTCCCATAGCCCCCAGCTACAAGCCCCTGGCAACTGCCAACACTTGCCCTGTGAGTCTGATTTATTTAGATTCCGTATGCAAGTGGAATCATATAGGATTAGTCTTTCTCTGTCTTGCATATTTGATGCAGCACGATGTCTTCAAGTTCCATCCATGTCGCCACAGAGGCAGGCTCTGTTTCCTTTTTATGGCTGAATAATATTCCATTGTGTGTGTGTGTGTGTGTGTGTGTGTGTGTGTGTGTGTGTGTGATCCTTTTTCTCCATTCGTTTGAGGTAGACCCTAAGGTTGTTCCATGATTTGGTCATTATGAATAGTGCTGCAAAGAAGACGATGAACTAGGACTAAAATCATGTGGCCCAGCAAGCCTGTTGTGGACTCACGCCTTGAGAAAACCATGACTCAGAGAGACACACGTGCTCCAGCGTTCATTGTAGCGCTGTTTACAACAGTCAGGGCATAAAAACAACCTAGACGGCTGCCAACAGGTGAGTGGCTGAAGAAGCTGTGGTACATGCCTGGGATGGAACACCACTCAGCCAGAAAAAGGAATGAACTGGAGTCAGTTCTAGAGGGGTGGATGAACCTAGAGCTTATTATACAGAGAAATAAGTTAGAAAGAAAGAGAAAAACAAATACCATGCATTATTAATGCATAGATATGGAATCTAGGAAAATGGCACTGATGAACCTGTTTGCAGGGGAGGAATAGAGATACGGACAGAGAGAACAGACTTGTGGACCCAGAGGGGGAAGAAGGGATGAATTCAGAGAGGGACGCTGAAACATGCCCGTGACCAAATGCGAGCGAGGCCGCTAGCAAGAAGTTGCTGTGTGACACAGGAAATTCACTGGTGCCCTCTGACAACTTAGAGGCGTGGGATAGGGTGGGTCAGGACACAGGCTCAAAAGCGGGGGGACACATGTATACTTACGGCTGATTCACACTGTCGTATGGTAGAAAGCAATACAGCATTGTAAAGCAATGATCCTGCAATTAAAAATTAAAAAAAAAATTGTTCTAATGGATCTGTGTAAAAAAAGGCAGCACAGATATATCTCTTCTTCTTCATTTTTATGTCAATACCCTGTGGCTTTCAGGATATAAGTTCCCTGACCTGAGACCCAACCTGTGCCCCTGGATAGAAGCGGGGAGTCCTAACCACTGGACTGCCAGGGAGTCCCCCAGATACGTCTCTTAAAGATAGCGGTTTTATCTCCTTCAGATACATACCCAGGAGTGCGACTGCTGGATCGTGCGAGTTCAGTTTTTAACTTTACGAGGAACCTTCATACTGGTTTCCATGCTGGCTGCACCAGTCTGCATTCCCACCAACAGTGCACAAGTATAATCACCTTCCCTCTTGTCGTGTTGATAACAGCCAAACCAACAGGCTGAGGTGACGCTTCACTGTGCTTTAGATTTTCATTCACCTGATTATTAGTGATGTTTGGTACCTTTGTATGTATTCATCTATTCATCCTTTGTATGTCTTCTTTGGAAAAATGTCTATTCAAGTCCTACACTCATTTTTTAATTGGATTTTTTTTTTTTTTTTTTTTTTTTGCCACTGAGGTGGATGAATTCCTCTTATGTTGTGGATGTCAACCATTTATCAGATGGATGTTTTTCTCCAGTTCTGTAGGTGCCTTTTTGTTTGGCTGATGGTTTCCGACGTTCAGAAGCTTCCTAGTTGGCTGCAGTTCCCCTTTTCTGTTTTTGCTCTTGTCGCTTGTGTCGTCCAGAATGACGTTGCCAACATCACATCAAGGAGCTTTCACCTGTGTGTTCCTCTAGAAGTTTTGTTATTTCCCATCTCCTGTTTAAGTCTTAACTCAATCTTGAGTTAATTCATGAGTGGTGTGAGATAGGGGTCCCCTTCAATTCTCCTGCATGTGGTCATGCAACTTTCCCAACACTGTTTACCTAAGAGACTGTCTTTTCCCCACTGAGTCTTCTTGACTCTCTCATCAAATATTAGTTGACTCCATATGTGAAGGTTTATATCTGGGCTCTTGTTTCTGTCTCATTGGTCTGTCTGTCTATTTGTCAGTGAGTGGGTGTTCAGTCATGTTTGACTCTTTGCCACACTGTGGACTGCAGACCCCCAGGCTCCTCTGTCCGTGGGATTTTCCAGGCAAGAATACTGGAGGAGGTTGCCATTTCCTTCTCTAGGGGATCTTCCCAACCCAGGGATCAAACTTGTACTTCCCACATCTCCTGCATTGCAGGTGGATACTTTATGGCTGAGCTGCCCAGGAAGCCTTATATGTCAGTACCATACTGTTTTTATTACTCTAACTTTGAAATAACACTTCTAATCAGGGATTGTGGTGTCTCCAGCTTTATTGTTCTCTATCAACTTTGCCTGGGCTCGTTGGGAATGGGTCCCATGAATTTTAGGGTTTTCTGTGAAAAGTGACATGGCGTTCATTTTCACTCTGCTCCCTGTTTTTCCTTTTTGGTTAAAAAGAATGGTATCATTCCCTATGGGGTTTGACAGAAGTCCAAAAAAGCATCTCGCCTGTTCATTTTTGTTATAATTTTCGGGTCATTTTATTGATGCTGAAAACCAATTACGTCTCTTACCGGGTAATCTCTATGCACTGTGTATACGGGACTCTGCCTTTTTGAATAAAGAAGCCCAAAGGAAATGAATGTTAGCGCTCACTGCCCACTTCCCTTATTTGATAAATGGAAGAAGGAACTGCTCTGTAAGTCTTTATGTTTATAAGCTCATGTACACCAATATGTTGTGGGGAAGAATTTTGACTTAAAAGGTTCATATTATAGTACATACAGGGATCTATTTCCAGACTTGGAGCTTCATTAGAGGTGGATTGAAGGGTGTCTTAATTAGAAAAGCATGTTTGGATAATAATAATAAAAAATTCTCATTTTTCAGAAAACAGTATATTTAAACTGTTTCAGTGGGAAAAGAAACAGGACAGTAGTGTGAAAGAAACGAATCTTATCCGGCGTCAGGGAGGAGGAGTGGGGGTCTCGGGCCGCTGAGAGGTGGGGCCCCTCGCTGGGACACTTGCTTTCCGACCTGGGTGCCTGTGTGATCTTGCAGGACTGGGCACAGTTTCCAGCCGCGTGGCTGCACGTCTGCGATGTCTGTGCATTCATTTATTATTGTTGATGGTCCCTGTGCTGGGGATTCCCAAGGCTGCTTCTAAGCTCAGTGATTTGCTGGGGCTCCGGGATGCATAGTCATGCTTACGGTCAAGACTTCTTAAGGCAGGAGAGGGTGCAGTGCCGAACCTGCGGAGGGGGCGGTGCACAGGGTGAAGACCAGGGGATCTGGCAGGAGTCCTCCCCCAGAGTCACACAGGGCGCGTCTCATCACCCCCATTAATGACTGTGATGGCGCGTGTGCAATACTGCTGACTAGGGAGACTCACTAGAGATTCAGCACTGGTGTTCTTGCTGTGGGCTCCTCACATAGGCACGCTCTGCCTGCAGCTGTCCAGAATACAGACTCCCAGAATGAAAGCAGGTGTTTGGCATAAATCCCACTGTTTGCACAAGCATTCTGGGCCCAGCAGCTCACTGGCAACACGCTCCAAGCCAAGTTCTCTAGTGCCAGCCAAAGACCAAGCCTGCAGGCAGACCCTCAGAGCAGGCTCAGGCGGGTGTGTCGTCTGTCCTGCTTGTGGCCAGGACCTCGCTCCGAGGACAGTGGAGAGTGACACAGGCCAGCTACTGCCCTCGTGGAGCTCGTTGTCTACCCGCAGAGGCTGGAGTCCAATAACAGAACAATGAGAAAATAGAGTTCAGCTTGGGATGGATGATGTGGAGTGAGAGAGAGCTGTAGAGCAGTGGAGTGAACGTAGAGCGTGTGGTCAGGGCAGTTATCTCTGAGAAAACTGCTTTTCCATCAGCTAAATGTCTTGCTTAGACAAGTGGTGAAAGGGCAGACTCCAGAGGAGTCGGCGGATGGGGAAGGACTCCAGAGGAGTCGGCGGATGGGGAAGGGCTGGGCACGTTTGAGGAAATGAAGGAAGCATGGGGAAAAATGGGGTCTCAAATTAGACTTACTTTCAGGTCTAACCGGTGGTTCCAAGTGGTTCCTGCTCCAGCGATTTCTTCCTGCCTTCGTGTCAAAGTCCAGGGTTTAGCGTCAGGTTTCTCAGTCTAGAATCTGAAGTGAAGTGTGTCATATGGTTCCGATTTGGGAGATAGCAGTGGTCAGTAGCAATCCCACTAAAGCATAATAAGCTCAGGGCGAGTGTCAAGAACAGGAGGCAGCGGGCTTTAGGTGGGCTCCCGGGCTTGTAGTCTTGTCCAGCCTGGACGGTTGCTTCCGCGGTGCTCACTGTTGGCTTTCAAGCTGCTCTGTGTCTGTTTTCCTTTCTTATAGTGTTGGTGCTAAGATGCATTATTCAACCAATTTTTGTTGAGCGTTTACTCTGTGCCAGGCACATGATGCCCTGGATTATTAGTCCTCAGTTCAGTTCAGTTCAGTTCAGTGGCTCAGTCGTGTCCGACTCTTTGTGACCCCATGGACTGCAGCACGCCAGGCCTCCCCGTCCATCACCAACTCCCGGAGCTTACTCAAACTCATGTCCATTGAGTTGGTGACGCCATCCAACCATCTCATCCTCTGTCGTCTCCTTCTCTTGCCTTCAATCTTTCCCAGCATCAGGGTCTTTACAAATGAGTCAGTTCTTCAAATCAGGTGGCCAAAGTATTGGAGATTCAACGTAAGCCTCAGTCCTTCCAGTGAATATTCAGGGTTGATTTCCTTCAGAATGGACTGGTTGGATCTCCTTTTAGTCCAAGGGACTCTCAAGAGTCTTCTGCAACACCACAGTTCAAAAGCATCAATTCTTCGGTGCTCAACTTTCTTTATAGTCCAACTCATATCCATACATGACTACTGGAAAAACCATAGCTTTGACTAGATGGACCTTTGTTTGCAAAGTAATGTCTTTGCTTTTTAATATGATGTCTAGGTAGGTTATAATTTTTCTTCCAAGGAGCAAGCGTCTTTTAATTTCATGGCTGCAGTCACCATCTGCAGTGATTTTAGAGCCCAAAAAAGTAAAATCTGCCACTGTTTCTGTTGTTTTCCCATCTATTTGCCATGAAGTGATGGGACCAGATGCCATGATCTTAGTTTTCTGAATGTTGAGTTTTAAGCCAACTTTTATCATACCCTGTATAATACCCTGGAATTACATACTGAGAAGTGTTGTGGGGAGGGGCAGACAGTGACTAACTGATGCTCTAGCTGTTGTATCTTTCTATTAAGCAAGGAGATCACGTGGTTGGACTAGAGATGGGAGAGAGAGAGAGAGAGAGAGATACTCAGGAGGGGGAAAGTGTACAAAGCTGAGTGCAGGATTCAGAAGGCCCATTTGCCTGACATTAAGCTCATTCCTCTGCTAAATTGTGCTTCATTTTGGCTAAAGAAGGTGGTGCATCAGTTCAGTTCAGTTCAGTCGCTCAGTCGTGTCCGACTCTTTGTGACCCCATGAACTGCAGCACATCAGGCCTCCCTGTCCATCACCAGCTCCAAGAGTTCACTCAAACTCATGTCCATCGAGTCGGTGATGCCATCCAGCCATCTCATCCTCTGTAGTCCCCTTCTCCTCCTGTCCCCAATCCCTCCCAGCATCAGAGTCTTTTCTAATGAGTCAACTCTTCATATGAGGTGGCCAAAGTACTGGAGTTTCAGCTTTAGCATCATTCCTTCCAAAGAACACCCAGGGCTGATCTCCTTCAGAATGGACTGGTTGGATCTCCTTGCAGCCCAAGGGACTCTCAAGAGTCTTCTCCAACACCACAGTTCAAAAGCATCAATTCTTTGGCGCTCAGCCTTCTTCACAGTCCAACTCTCACATCCGTACATGACTACTGGAAAAACCATAGCCTTGACTAAACGGACCTTTGTTGGCAAAGTAATGTCTCTGCTTTTGAATATGCTATCTGGGTTGGTCATAACTTTCCTTCCAAGGAGTAAGTGTCTTTTAATTTCATGGCTGCAGTTACCATCTGCAGTGATTTTGGAGTCCAGAAAAATAAAGTCAGCGACTGTTTCCCCATCTATTTCCCATGAAGTGATGGGACCAGATGCCATGATCTTCGTTTTCTGAATGTTGAGCTTTAACCCAACTTTTTCACTCTCCTCAACATGTATATTCAACCCAGGAGAATGATCACCTGCAACTTGTGCGTACACACTTACACACACAGCTTTTAGCAAAGCCTTGCCGTTGAGCAGTGTGACCACCCACTGCTGCTGAGCATGACATGAGATACCTTGTTTTCTTTTAACTTGACAGATGTTGTTCCCCTACATTTAGAAAGTTTACGTCTTAAAACATATGTTTTCAATGGTCTTTTTAAAAACATACATGTTTATTGATTTGGTTGTGCTCAGTCTTGGCGGCGGCACAGACTCTCTCGTTGTGGCGTGGGCCCTGCAGCGTGTGCCTGGGTGGTTGAGGCCCGCAGGCTCAGTTGCTCTGCGGCGCATGGTGTCTTCTCGGTCCGGGATCCACTCCGTGTCCTGTGCGCTGCAAGCTGGGTTCTCAATCACCGGACCACCAGGAAAGCCCACGCATTGTCTTTTGAAGAGTTAATAGTGTCCACCAAGAATCGTGTGTTCTCTCAGCTAATCATGTGTCATCGTTCACGACTCCTCATGGTGACACGTGTTTCAGCCCCCTCTTAGCTCAGGTTGTTCTTGACGATTGAGTGATTACAGTGCAATGTTTAATAGCATGAGAAGTTTTTTCTTTTCTTTTCTTTTCTTTTTCTGGTTGCTTATTTTTAATCCAAAGCTATCTAACAGTTGAATGAAGACTTTAAGAAGCTTAGAATTATTTACTTATTCTTTACACCTGGAGTAAGTATATGGGAAAATATGAAGTTGAGACAATTATTGTGACGAATCAGAGAAAAGATTATTAGTAATATATACCTTAGAATTTTGAAATATATAGTTTCTTCTAATCCAGTTGAGGTTAACTATTCAACTAACTCTATTGAGTTGGATAATGGGGCAGGAGAAGACTTGAAGGTAAGACACCCTGCCTCAGAGAAAAGAGTTCTTTTAAGACAGAGCAGAGCTGAGTTAGGGTAGTATAAGGGCGTCATGGGGAGAAAGAAATGGCAACCCACTCCAGTGTTCTTGCCTGGAGAATCCCAGGGACTGGGGAGCCTGGTGGGCTGCCATCCGTGCGGTCGCACAGAGTTGGACACGACTGAGGCGACTTAGCAGCAGCAGCAGCAGCAGCAGAAGGGCGCTGTGAAATAGGGGCTCAGGAGCAGGGGTGGGTGGGGGAGGGTGCTGGGCTCCTGCCATGCGGTTTCCACTGCTTTTGCAAAAAGAATACAGACAAATAATATAGATTTTATCTGCAAATTAAGATAGCAGAGTTAATACTTGAAAAATTGAGGGTTTTTTTCCCTTATTTCTAGCAATAGATCCTTCAGTACTTGTAATTAATTTAAAAGTATCCCTCTGAGAAAAACAGTAGTCCTTCAGCCTCTGATGTGAAGGGGATTTTCTAATTTTAATGAATCTTAAAGTGGCAAGATTCCAGAATTAAAAAAAATTCTTCAGCAGGTAGATACCCATTTTTAGAATGACAGTTTGTCATAAAGACACGTTTACAGATACCATCAGAGGTAAACCTAAATGTGTATTGAGTCAGTGACATAATCAGAGAAGAACATTCCAAGAGACTTTAAAATGCAGTAGCTTGTACATTTCTTGTGAGGTATCTGGGCTTCCCTGGTGGCTCAATGGCAAAGCGTCCACCTGCAGTGCAGGAGATGCAAGAGACACAGGTTTGATCCCTGAGTTGAAAAGATCCCCTGGAGGAGGGCATGGCAACCCACTCAAGTATTCTTGCCTGGAGATCCCATGGACAGAGGAGCCTAGTGGGCTACAGTCCATGGGGTCGCAAAGAGTCAGACATGACTGAGCGACTGAGCATGCATGCATGGGCTCCTAGTAGTAAAATGTTTAGTTCTTCACCTACAGGAGAATGCTACTGAACCAACTCATTGTAAAAACTGGTCAATAAAGGGGAACAAATTAAGCATGTATCCTGTCTTATGGCAATGAACTAACCAAATAGTCAATGAGGTGAAGTTTCTTTCTGTATTATTGTATTAGTCAGTTTTTTGGATTGTAACTACTCTATTAGATAGTGGAATCTCATTTTTGTTTAACTCACTAGTGACAAATGGTCATCTTTTCATATTCTTATTTGCCACATCTGTATCTTCCTTTGACAGAGTGTCCACTCTTTGACTCATTTATAATTGTGTTTTTTTTTTCTTGTTAAGTTTTAAGCATTCTTTGTCTATCTCAGATAGAGTTCCTTTATCTGATATGTAATTTGGCAAATAGGACTTGTACATATAATATGCACCAAGATGAAATGAGGTGACAGTGAGTCAATTATGACTTTACATTTTCAGCCTGAGTTTCTGGAAGAATGGAGAATAATAGTAACAGGAAAAAAGAGTTAAAATCACTTTGGGAATAAGTGGGAAGGAGATGACTCACATGGTTTTGAGTCAAGATGGAGCTTGAGGTGATGGAAGAGTTTCCAAACTAGAGATCAAAAATATACTAAGATTCTTGATTCAGATTTTGCTGTCATCATTGTAGATTATTGTAGAGAAAGCGGAGGTGAAGAGCAAATAGAAAGGATAGGAACCATATTATGTCACAAAAGTGATACAAGGAAGCTTTAAGAAGGAATCAAATGTTGAATTAGTTCCATTTCTATGGGCATAATCAGAGTGGGAACATTACTTTGTTTTCTTGAGGTCAGATCAGTTCTCAGCTTACTTCTATTCTGTGCCTTTTGTATCTGGAGACTCTAACCTGCTTTGTCGAGAGAGCTCTCTCTTACTTTAATGAGTCTCATATCTTTCAGTACCTTACAGAATTTCTCAAATTGGATTTTACATCCCTGAGGCTCTTTGCAGGGTGAACATGGACTGGGTCTTGTTTCTTTATTAATCTAATTCAACTACATAATTATGTATAAGAGATCTATATCATTTAAATCAAGTGCTTAACTAATCGTTGAATTCATTGAAATAAATCATTTGCTTTCTCAGTAATACCATTCTGTTGTGGAATCATGCAGTTGTGACTTAGTCCCCAGCAGAATTAATTAATACGTATAAGTTCTGTGCCTTGCCTGGTGCTGCAGGCATGCAGCCTGTTCTCTGAAGTCATAACGATATGCTTGGTCTTGTTTTTTCTGCATCTAAAAGTATGAATTTCCATTGCCTTTTCCACCTAACCGTCCCTAAGGATGGTAATTTATTGAATAATTCACAGAGTATTCAGCAGTACTCTGAATAATTATTTTAAATAATTAAAATCACTGACTAATGACTACTGATAGCCTGTGATTTTGAGTGCTTTAGTGAAATGGTATACCAACCTGAAGCAACAGTTTGACAGTGTATGATTTTATATTTTTTAAGTGAAGATCTGCAAAAGTTCTTTGAAAATTCTGTGTCTATTCAACAGTTATTGTTAGACTTTGAAGATTACTTTTGTGAAATGGACTATATATATTGAATATCAATGAAAAAATGTTGAGATTATTTTGGACTGAAGTCAGTTGTGTCATTGGATTTAGTGGCCCTGAGAAAAAGGAGAATTTGTGCTGTAAACAGCAAAAGATAGGAACTTATTCGTTAACCATATTTTTAGCCCCCGAAGTCTGTTAGCACTTTACTCTCCTGTTCGATACTCTTACGAGAGTTTCACTTTTGATAAGTGTTAAGTGTATGATAATTAGCACAGTAGAAGCGCTTTGTCAGGCTTAACCGCACAGCATTAGAACACAGGACTGGTTCAAAGACAACACTGACATTTCTTGTTGGAAAACAGCTGTGTGTCGTGATGAAATGTCCATAGTTTAAAATCTCTGAAGTTCTAACTTCACTTTTTCTTCTACTTTTTCAAAGTGGTAAAACGTAAATAACACAGAATTTGCCATTTTAAGCATATCAAGTATATAATCCAGTGCCATTAATGATACTCACAATGTGGGCCACCATCACCCCTGTCTGTCTGCTTCCCAAACCAGAAACTCTGTATCCGCAAAGCAAAGAATTCCTCATTCTCCTTTCCTCAGCTCCTGGAAGCCACTAACCTGCTTTGTCTCTGTGAGTTTACCCGGTCCAGAGGTTTCCCATAGGCGGAATCACATAATACTCGCCCTTCGTGTCCAGCTGATTTTGTTCGCCATGCTGCTCTTAAGGTTCCTCCATGTCGTAACTGAGCTCCCTTCCCGCTTATGGTTGAATCGTAGTCCATTGTACTTATGTATATCGTTGAAAATACTGATGTGCTAGATCTTTTTGCATAATGTGTCATTTTTCCATATCTTTGATGTAAACGAAGATGTCACATTGGTTAATTTTATTCTGTTCAATTCTTTTACAGATTTGACAGATGAAAAAGTGAAGGCCTATCTTTCTCTCCACCCTCAGGTATTAGATGAATTTGTGTCTGAAAGCGTTAGTGCAGAGACTGTAGAAAAATGGCTGAAGCGGAAAAACAAGAAATCAGAAGGTAAGACCTCATTCAGATTGAGTGCTGGATTTTTCTCTATTTCATGGTGACAAAAAAGGTGTTTATCACTTAACAAAAAATGCTAAAAGTAAAATGTAGACAAATATTAGTACATTAATTCTGTAAGAATTTTATTCTGCTTAAAAAGATAAAATAAGTTAGAATGAGAGGAAATAAATACAAAAGAATGATCTTTAAAAAAAAAATCTTTGGTCAAAAAATTGAAAATTTATTTAGATATGACCACATTGAAAAATCTGGAAGCTAGTATTAGACTTGATTTTATGCAATTATTATTATTGATTATAAAAATATTCCATATATATTTCAAAAACATATTTATATTATTACATTATTACATTTTGAAAAATGTAATATTGAAACAAGTTTTATATGTGCACAGTGGGAAAACTGAGTTGCATTGGATGTTTTATTTATACTCATAAACTTAGGATATGGTTATATTAATGAAAAATGGGAGGTGGACTCAAAAAAAAAAAAAACATGTGAAGTCAAATGAATTTCCCCCAAGTTGAATCTATATTAATATATTGGCTTTGGATATGATAGTGTTTTAATTTTGGATTTAGATGAATTTATATTTGGCTGATTATGACTTCTCATTTCTGTGATGGTTGTTTTTATAGTAGAAATTAAAGTTTATATATAATTTTAATTTATGGAGAACTTTTATATAAGCAAACGTGTATACTGATTTTCTGGAAGTTTTTTAGTGTGACAAAAATGCTACACTTAAAGTTCAGAAGTGATCATCATTAAAATATCACACTGTTAGAACTATGCTACTGAGTATTGTGCTTGAGGCCAACTTTCCTTACTCTACAGAGGAAAGCTTCTGTAACTTTCTAACATAATTTTTACAAGAAGAAAGAGGTTAATTTTTTAAAAAGAGAGCTCTGGATATTGGAGCACAACATGGTCTTTAAAGTACATGTCCAGGGGTGGGTATGAATGTGTGTGCCTGTGTGTGTGGCTTGAAAGGGAGGGAAAAGGAGAGAGAGAGAGGAACATACATACATCAGAGACAGGCGTGTTTTTTTCAAAAGGTTCATAGCACTAATAGTAAGAATAAAGCTTGGCATGGCATATTTCATTTGTTACAAACCTTACACATTTGAAAATAATTTGAGATGTTTGAAACTTTTAAGTATGACTGAGTTGTGCTTAAGGCAAGATGCAAATTTCAACTTGCTATATAATGATCCCAAATTACATGATGTCAATGTTGTTAATCAGTTACACTCCAATATAAAATACAAAGTTAAAAAATATATGTGATGTCCGTTAAATACAAAATTGAGCATACTTAGAAAATGAAAGGAATTGCAGCCTGTTCTAGTGGTGGCTCAGCCGGTAAAGAATCCGCCTGCAGTGTGGGAAACCCGGGTTTGATTCCTGGGTTGGGAAGATCCTCTGGAGAAGGGATAGGCTACCCACTTCAGTATTCTTGGGCTTCCCTTGTGGCTCAGCCGGTAAAGAATCCGCCTGCAGTGTGGGAAACCCGGGTTTGATTCCTGGGTTGGGAAGATCCTCTGGAGAAGGGATAGGCTACCCACTTCAGTATTCTTGGGCTTCCCTTGTGGCTCAGCTGGTAAAGAATCCGCCTGCAGTGTGGGAAACCCGGGTTCGATTCCTGGGTTGGGAAGATCCTCTGGAGAAGGGATAGGCTACCCACTTCAGTATTCTTGGGCTTCCCTTGTGGCTCAGCTGGTAAAGAATCCGCCTGCAATGTGGGAAACCCGGGTTTGATTCCTGGGCTGGGAAGACCCTCTGGAGAAGGCATAGGCTACCCACTTCAGTATTCTTGGGCTTCCCTTGTGGCTCAGCTGGTAAAGAATCCACCCGCAATGCGGAAGACCTGGGTTCGATCCCTGGGTTGGGAAGATCCCCTGGAAAAGGGAGTAGCTACCCACTCCAGTATTCTGGCCTGGAGAATTCCATGGATACCGTCCATGGGGTCGCAAAGACTCAGACACCACTGAGTGACTTTTCACCTTCACTTTAGCATGACAGGGATAGTTTTCTTTTAAAGTTTATAAATATTTGAATGCATCGCTCCATATCTCCTGAATCTGTTCTCTATACTAGTTAACCAAATAATCCTTTAAAATACTTGATACATATACTCAGGAGTTAAATGATTATTAAGAATAGCAATGTGTGATTGAAACAGGACTCAGTTATGCTGGAAGAAAACCTTGTTCTTATAGGAAGATGATTTTGAAAGTGACCCTGTGCAGGGCTAGACTGCTGCTACAACTGAGAATGTGAGTGAAGCGGCCCCTTGGGGCTCACTGTCCAGTGGTGAGAGCAGGCCAAGAAGTGACCACATCACAGGATGCGTCAGTAGGAACCAGGGTGAGGCGGTTGGCAGTGGAAGGGCGTGAAAAGAGCCTTTAATTCTGCCGCCAGGGCTGGGGTCTGCAAAGACCCTTTCTGCCTCCTTTTCCAGAGAGTTCATCGCAAGAATGTATCTGCACCCCCTTCAAATTCAGTGAGATTCTATAGCCTGGCCCCTGCAGGCTGTTTAAAGGCAAAATGTAGTGATGAGCTTGCGTGAGTGGCATGAGAAAGCACTGCCCAATCTTCTTTGAGATGTAGAAAGCCAGTTAAATGTCTTGATTTCATCTGTGTGGTTACAGATTGAAGTAGTGATGGTTCTCTGAAACATCCTGTGTCTTTTCCCTCGCTGTCTTCTTATGCTTTTTAAAAAAATTCTGTTTTTTCTCAAGTAAACGTTATTCTGCTCCCAACCCCTCTCATTGGAAATGTCTTGAGGAAGACAGTTTTTGTGGGGAGGATTTTTTAGGGAGTGTTTGCATTTCCATGCGTAAACCCAGAACGAGGAAGTGTGATAGCTAGAAAGATCTTGGAGGACAGTTTGTTGAAAATGAGACGAGCCTGCCCAAATTATTTCACTTTGTGTCAGTTTGGTGAAAGAAAATGAAGTAACGAAAGCTGTGCTGTAATAAATAATTTGCACAATACCTTGCACATTGTAAGTACTCAATAAATATTTATTTTTTTAAACACTGAGAAACCAGCCTCGCGTGGAAATGATCTACATTATGGGGCAGAAAATTGTGTAAAGGCATATTCTGCCTAGAGAAGGATATATGAAAATGCAAATTTTTAAACAAATAAATAAAGGGTTATTTAAATTACAAAATCACATTTGCCTTTTAAATGGCCAGCTTTTATACTGCTTGAATGTGCTTACTGTTTTAATGATGACTCTGTGCTATTAAAAAAGCTAGTTTCTCTCTCATTTAGTATTTTACTCAGTATCTACTGTTTGCTTGGTGCTTAGAAGGCAAAGTGCTTAAAAAACAGAGAATGAATGGCACATTTTATTTAAATTATGATAATATTTAGAGTGGATTAATATCATGACCACAGTGCAGCTGTAGTTTTCAAGGCACTTCACATACATTCACCCTTTACATCTGGTTACATGAATGGGGATTAAACCTGGGTTCACTTGGTAGGTGTTGAAACTGTGCCAGGAGAAGCGTAGGGATCCCTGGAGGATCAGTGTCTAGTTCTTGATAGAATTACTGGGCGGTAACTCCACGAGCAGGTTGGGGGCGTAGACTAAGTGTGTTGTGGTTATTTTGGTTTTTCTCACCTAACGGCGCACTTGGTGCATACTAGGCGATTCTGTAAACACCACTGTGGGTGGTTTTTATTTAATAAATGACTACATCAGGGAAGGTTACATTCTCTTCCTCCAAGTGACCCACTCTGACCCTTTCACTACACTTGGTGATCAGGTTATACTGACACCAGGACTACTTATGTTCTTCTTATCTCCCCCATAGTTATTTAAAAGCTTCTTGAAGGAAGGAGTTGTTTAATACATGTTTTAAAATCCCTTGAGAGACCTTGGCTTTCTATTTACTCAGCAAAGTATGTGTGAAGCACCTCTTAGGTCCTGGAATTATCAAGTTTCTAAGGAATTCACAGTCCATCAAATAGAAGAAGACGGAGAAGTTTCTGCTTTATCCTAGTTAGGCTGATAGTGAGCCAGGGTGGGCTTGTGAGGGGACCGGGACAGCTGGTCTTGTGAGGCAGACGGCGGCCACTGTCTGCGCTGAGTGGGAGAGAGGAGGGTTTGGGGAAGGCGAACCACCGCCTGGCCGCAGGGATTTAAATTTCAGAAGTCTTCACTCTTACCGTTTTTGTTTTAAATGCATCAAGTTCTATCTGCACTTTTGAGGCCAATTGTCTTTTGAAGGTTGACCTCTGATCCTAAATCCTAAACAGTTGATTTTCAGTAATGTTTGGAAATTGGAGATAGCGTTTATTTCCCTTATAAGCTCTTGTACTCTTTTAGAGACTATATAAACATTTCCTCAGAAAGCACTGAGGCCTGTACATTCTCACAGCTCTACTTCCATTTGGGAAAAACTCAGGGAAGAAAGAAAATCATCCAGGTTGTGAATTGTTCCACTAACTGTTACATTTTATGCTGAATTTTATGCAAAGTAAATTTGACGGGCCCAGCCGGTACTCTTCAAGACTCAGCCTGATGAACTATTCAGCATCTACACAAATCTCAGAGTACAAATATAAAATTAATAAACAAACATTAGGATATGATGCAGATCCAGCTAGTTGCGAGTTTTGAAAGAGCAGTCTGAGATGGAGCACAGCGCACACCCTAAGTGCTGCTCGAGGATCTCGGCAGGCGAGGGAAGAGCTGACCCCTCCACTGTGCTCCTTCACTCACAACTATTAGTTGATAGTATTGGTGGTTTTAGAAGAGTCACAAATATTAGTTGAGAGTATTGGTGGTATTAGAAGGGGTGTGTGAAGACGTCAGCATGACTCTACTTGGAATCTTCTGGTAGTAGAATAAAACTTAAAATACGTGGATTTTGTTTAAACCCCCCCAGATGTGACTGTGATAATTCGTTTTGTAAAGGGAAACTGTGTATTCAAGAGAGTGATTGACTGAACCCAAATTATTTAAGAATGATAAGTAGCAGTGCCATCTTTTCTGGCCAACATTTATTATTATTATTATATTTCTATGTCTAAAATATAGTTGCAGACCATCTCACTATCATATGTATCTGTAAATGTCAGGTAATTAAGAATGAAAACATTGGTGCTGTTAGCTGCCTTCAATGTTTACATGAATGGTTTCTTTTTTCTTTTTTCTCAAAGAATGTAGTTACTGTATTTTTTTCCCCTCTCCATGATTCTTGAGATGGAATTTAATTTTCATTCAAATAAAACTGTTAGATATTTCATACTTAGAACTAGTGAGATTTATATTATGTCCCCTAAACCTACTATATGCACCCTAAAATGTGGATTGGGTAGCATCAGTCCTGCTTGTTATATGACATACAGTTTCTATGCTGCTGCTATAATCTCCATGCTACCCCAAGCTATCTATAGATTTAACACAGTCCCTAGTGAACTTCCAGTGGCAGTTTTTTTTTTAATAGAAGTAGCTGCTGCTGCTGATAAGTCACTTCAGTCATGCCCGACTCTGTGCGACCCCATAGACGGCAGCCCACCGGGCTCCCCCGTCCCTGGGATTCTTCAGGAAAGAACATTGGAGTGGGTTGCCATTTCCTTCTCCAGTGCATGAAAGTGAAAAGTGAAAGTGAAGTTGCTCAGTCGTGTCCAACTCTTAGTGACCCCATGGACTGCAGCCCACCATCCATAGGATTTTCCAGGCAAGAGTCCTGGAGTGGGGTACCAGGGCCTTCTCCAAGTTTCTATGCTAGTATATGTAACGTAGCAGGATATTAAGTTAACAAAGCATGAATTGCAGTGTTAACAGATTTCAGAAAATAAGACACTGATCAGTGATGTGTTAGCCACTAAGAGGTGTGTGTGTGTCAGTTGCTCAGTTGTGTCTGACTCTTTGTGACCCTATGGACTTCCCAGGCAAGAATACTGGAGTGGTTGCCATTCCCTTCTCCAGAGGATCTTCCTCACCCAAGGATCACACTTGGGTCTCCTGCATTGCAGGCAGATTCTTTACCATCTGAGCCGCAAGGGTGGACCCATTAATACATACCATGAGTAAGAATAAACATAATTGAAACGGTTTACTGGGAACTTCACTCTGGGCACTTTATCTCTTTTCCTTGAACTTGCTCTCTCAAAAATTGAAGTTACATTTTGATGTAGAGCTTGCATATTTTTTTCATAATGGAAAACAGAAATGTGTTGAATGTTACGTGCCTTGATCTGAGTTATAAATAAACATGAGTTCACCATCTGGTAAGTAGAAGGGGGATAAAGTTGATGTTAATTCATTTGTAAAGGATTATTTGATATATTTCATTAATTCTGTTAATTTTAAATATTGCTGTTAAAAATGTGTCTTTCATATATTCTTTTTAGAGAGTGTTTGAGCTCCTCAGCAATCCAATCAAGTTGATGGGGATTTTGATATTTTCAAAGATTAAATCAGATCATCATAAATTTGTTAGTGATTATGAAATTAATTCAAGTAAATTTAGTAGCTTTGTTACAGACTAGATTGAAGCAGTTTTTATATATTATCTGTAAAATTCCTATTGGTGGCAGCTAATGTCTGTGCATTCAACACTGTTACTACATTTCCTAAGTAAAACTTTTGTTCGCAAGGGATTCTAACTAGTGAAAATGTTATGAGCTGACAGAGTGTTGAAAAGACCTTGTTTCGGTCAGTGCTTCTCCTTGTAAAAATTTTGTTTGTTAACTGTACAGATAGAAAAAATGTGTAATAGAAATCATTGCATCTATTTATTTAATAGACTTTTTTCAGCATTTAAAATTTTGTTTCATATAACAGATTTTTAAAAATAAAAAACCTGTGAAAGATAAGCAATCTAACTGCTTCTGTGTATGTGTGTGTGTGTGTGTGTGTGTGTGTGTGTGTGTGTGTGTTTTAATCTACTCCTTAAAACATCCTGAAGATGTAACATTGATCTGGATGATTTGACCAAAGGTTGAATAATCTTTTCTAGAGACGTTGATTTCAGTGGTGAGTTGCAGCTGGAATGTGGCCAGGTACGACTCGTTTCTCTAGGTGTTTATTCAGCTTGCGTACATGTTACGGAAGTGTAGTTTTGGAGAACAAGGATTATAAGCTTGATTCCCTCATGGTCACTTTCTGATAGAGGAAGACAGATGATAAACACATAATCTAAGGATTAAACTTATCTTAGCATTTGTTGACATTGTGTATCTGAAAACATCTAACATAATGTCTGCTGCTGCTTCAGCCGCTCAGTTGTGTCTGACCCTCGCGACCGCATGGACTGCAGCCCGTCAGGCTTCTCCGTCCATGTGACTTCCCAGGCAAGAATCCTGGAGTGGGTTGCCATGCCCTCCTCCCGGGGAATCTTCCCGACCCAGGGATGGAAGCCAGGTCTTCCTGCAGTACAAGTGGTCCCTTGCATTCCAGGCAGATCCTTTACCAACTGAGCCCCCAGGGAAGCCCACCTTAGCATAATGTCTAAAAATAGGGCATTTTAGTACAGTTAAATTTGCTTGAGATTTAAAATTCACATTGTTTGCTTGTGAACTCAGAGCCCGTATAGTGAAAGCACGTCTACGTATCTGAGTGCCCATCCTGGGATGATTTTAAGTCACAAGAGTGCTGTTTCTTGGGTTTACTGCCCTTGAGGGACTCACAGTCTTGTGGTGTGAAAAGAAGATGTGAAACCAGGAGAGTATAGCCATGAGGGTGTACAGTATAAGCGTGTTAAGTCGTGTGGTATAGTTTATCAAGACGACACTTGTGACAGCTGAGGTCATTGAGAGGCATGAAAACTGAGAAGACTTCTTGCAAGAGTCGGTGCTGGGTTGGCTATTGGTTCCTCAGAGCAGCATCAGTATCCCCTGGGAACTAGTTAGAAGTACCGCAGGTTGCAACTCACCCTAGACCTCCTGAGTCAGAAACGTCTGTGGTTGGACCAGCAGGCTGCGTTCTGACAAGACCCCGCTCCCCTGTAATTCTAATGCAAGCTAACATCTGAGAACCCCAGTCTTGGCCATCGAGGAGCCCACAGATGAGGAAGTGTGGTTCCACTGTTGTCTGGGGGAGCTAGGGGACAGAGGCAGGGCTTCAGGACTTGCTGTGCTTTACTTCTGGAAGACCCTGGAGAGCAGGGCTCGGCACAGGAAATTCTGGGTAGAAGCAATTTGATAGGAAGCAGGAGGGTGCTTAAAGGCAGGTTGGCTAACACAACAGTTCAGGTAGAAGTTTAAAAATGAACAAGTTCAGTCACTGTTCTTTTCGTTTTTAAAAGGTTTTAATTTATTTTGTTTGCTTTTGTAGTGCTGGAAGTGTTCATATGTGTGAAGTCATTTTGCTAAAGATTGTACATCATAAATATTTTTTCTTATTTTAAGAACGAGAAGATGCTATTTAAATTTTGGTCTTTCTACTCTAATCTTATTTTAGCTATTTTTCCATGTTCTTCATTGGCTATAATAGGAAACGTGGAAACAGTGTAAAAATCCAAAATAGATGTCTAACTGATAGCGTTGCTTTTTATCTATATAAATTTATTTGTTTTAATTGGAAGTTAATTACTTTACAGTATTGTATTGGTTTTGCCATATATCAACATGACTCCGCCACGGGTGTACATGTGTTCCCCATCCTGAACCCCTGTCCCTCTTCCCTCCCCATACCATCCCTCTGGGTCATCCCAGTGCACCAGCCCCAAGCATACAGTATCCTGCATTGAACCTGGACTGGCGATTCGTTTCATATACGATATTATACATGTTTCAATGCCATTCTCCCAAATCATCCCACCCTCTCCCTCTCCCACAGAGTCCAAAAGACTGTTCTAAACATCTCTGTCTCTTTTGCTGTCTCGCATACAGGGTTATCATTACCATCTTTCTAAATTCCATATATATGCGTTAGTATGTTGTATTGGTGTTTTTCTTTCTGGCTTACTTCACTCTGTATAATAGGCTCCAGTTTCATCCACCTCATTAGAACTGATTCAAATGTATTCTTTTTAATGGCTGAGTAATACTCCGTTGTGCTTGCTAGAGTTTGGTGAGTTATAGAACCATGCATATCATCACTGTTTGCAAGACAGTGACCACATAAAAATGCACAGACTGAAACAAAAAAAACCCACACAGGCAAAGCTAGTCAAGTGTACATCATTGTGGTGGTTTTTGGATTTTGAGGATTTATAGGTGTGTTTATAGTCTTCTTATATGAGTTGCTTTTAAAATAAGAACTAGATGAACGAAATATTAACAGGAAGTTTTTAGTTTTCTCGTATGGAAGGTTTTGCCGCAACTCCCTTTGATTCTAGTCCAGTTTAAGCCGATTATCCTCTGCTTGTTTGGCTGCTTTTCTGTTGCAGGGAGTAGTAGACATTTATTCTGTTTTTACTAATCCCCTTTATTATTGGCTTTTCCTCCCCCTCCCCCCACATATTATCTTTGGTCACGTAGATTATCACATAAGAAGTTGGTAGCTGAAATGGGGTCTAGCAAAGCACTCAGCTCTGGTTTTTCATAGAGTCATCATTTTAAGTTTACCAATTATTCTACTCAGACTTACAAATGGTCTTTTATAAGCTTAGCATTTGCTGTAATAAGCATGAAATATGAATTCACTTGTAATGGAATTTGCTGTCTAAAGGGGGCAAAAAATAGTAGCTTGGCCATAATTATTTAAATCAATTGTATAAATTTTTCTCTTGTGATGAGAACTTTTAGGATTTACTCTCTTAGCAACTTTCAAAATACCATGCAGCAGTGGTGGATGCCGGGAGCCAGCACGGGAGATCCCACCCATGACAAGGTCATGCGGAGAGACCTGACGGGCAGGCGAGTCAGGTCTCAAGGGGTCCTCTGTCTGAGCATTGTGCTGTACATTGAGTCCTCAGTATTTACTTATCTTATAACTTGACATTTGTACCTTTTGACCACTATCACTCAATCTCCTCATCCCAAATCAGTTTACAAAGTGTTAAGCTTGAAAACTTTTTCTCTAAGGTCAGGAACAACACAAGCTTGCCAACTCTCACCACTTCTGTTCAACATGGCACTGGGACGTCCTAGACAAAACAAGCAACAAAAAGCATCAGAATTGAAAAGGAAGATGTAAAATTGTTTCTCCAGATGACATGATTTTATATAGAGAAAAGTACTAAAGACATCACCAGAAAATTGTTAGATCTAATCAGTTAATTGAGGAAAATTGAAGAATATGATAAAGTATTGCTGAAAAATCAATAATATTTCTGTATACTAACAACGTACTATTTGAAAAAGAAATAAAACAATTCCATTTACAATAGCATCAAAAGCAATTGAATTTTTAGGAATAAATTTAACCCAGGAGGTGAAATACCTCTGCTCTGAAAACTACAAGACACTGATGAAAGAAATTGAAGAAGACACAAATAAATTGAAAGGTGTACTGTGTTCATGTACTGGAAGAATTAATATTGTTGTAATTTCCCTACTACCCCAAACTATCTATAGATTTAAAACAGTCCCTATTAAGCGTCCAGTGGCAGTTTTTTTAAATAGAAGTAGCTGCTGCTGCTGCTGCTGCTAAATCACTTCAGTCGTGTCTGACTCTGTACGACCCCATAGACAGCAGCCCACCAGGCCCCCCCGTCCCTGGGATTCTCCAGGCAAGAGTACTGGAGTGGGTGCCATTGCCTTCTCCGAACAGAAGTAGAAAAAAGTATTATAACTTATATGAAACCAAGAGACCTGAAAATCCAAAGCAATCTTGAGAAAGAAGAAAGGGTGAAGTGTCACACTTTCTGATTTCAAGCTACAGTACTTAAAACAGTATGGTACTGGCATGAAAAAAGACAAATAGACTAATGAAACAGAATCGAGAACTCAGAAGTAAGCCCAAACATAGGTCAACTAATATTTGACAATGGAGTCAGGAATACTAAAAAGACAAGAGACAGTCTTCAATAAGTGGTGCTGGCAAGACTGAACTTTTACATGTGAAAGAACAAAACTTAGATCCGTTTCCACAAGGATTAACTTGGATGGATTAAAGACATAAATGTAAGACCTGAGACCGTAAGACTCGTAGGAGAAAACAAAGGAGAAGCGGCTCCTCGGCACTGGCATGGTCAGTGCCGGTTTAGATGTGCTAAAGCACAAGCAACAAAAACGAAAGGAAACGACGGACTACATCAAGCCAAAAGCTTCTGCACAGCAAGAAGAAACAGTGAACGAAATGAAAAGACGTGGAACAAAACGGGAAGAAGTGTTTGCAATAGTCTAGCTGATAAGGGATTGGTTCATCAAAATATGTAAGGAACTCATACAGTTCAATAGCAACAACAGCAAAACAAAAGCAAGTCTTTCAGTGTAAAAATGGGGAAAGGACCCGCATAGATATTTTTCCAAAAGAGATATGGGAATAGCCAACAGGTACATGAAAAGATGTTCCACATCCAGAATCATTAAAGTGAAAGGGAAGTCGCTCAGCCTTGTCTGACTCTTTGCGACCCCATGGACTGTAGCCTACCAGGCTCCTTAGTCCATGGGATTTTCGAGGCAAGAATACTGGAGTGGATTGCCATTTCCTTCTCCAGGGGATCTTCCTGACCCAGGGATATAACCCAGGTCTCTCGCATTGTAGGCAGACACTTTACCGTCTGAGCTACCAGGGAAGCCCCTCCAGAATCATTCAGTTCAGTTCAGTCACTCAGTTGTGTCCGACTCTTTGTGACCTCATGAATCATAGCACACCAGGCCTCCCTGTCCATCACCAACTCCCAGAGTTCACCCAAACTCATGTCCATCGAGTCGGTGATGCCATCCAGCCATCTCATCCTCTGTCGTCCCCTTCTCCTCCTCTGTCATCCCCTTCTCCTCCTGCCCCCAATCCCTCCCAGCATCAGAGTCTTTTCCAATGAGTCAACTCTTCGCATGAGGTGGCCAAAGTACTGGAGTTTCAGCTTTAGCATCATTCCTTCCAAAGAAATCCCGGGGCTGATCTTTAGAATGGACTGGTTGGATCTCCTTGCAGTCCAAGGGACTCTCAAGAGTCTTCTCCAACACCATAGTTCATTAGGAAAATGCAAATTGAAACCACCTCACCTGTAGAATGGCCATCGACAAAGACTAGAGATAACAAATGCTGGCAAGGGTGTGGAGAAAAAGAGCATCCTTGTACATTATTGGTGCAAAATCTAAATTGGTACAGTTACTGTAGAAAACAGTATGGAAGCTCCTCAGAAAAATAAAAGTACAGTTTTCCTATGAGTCAGCAGTTTCACCCCGGGAATGAATGCACCCAAAGGAAATGAAAGCACCGCGTCAAAGAGGCGTCTGCACCCCGAGGTTCCCTGCAGCAGCAGTCGCCACAGCCGAGGCTGGGGAGCGGCCGAAGTCTCCACTGATGAACAGACAGATAAAAGTGTGGTATGCGTATACACCTTGCAGTATTACTCAGTTATTAAAGAAGGTGGAAATGCTGCCACTTGTTACAACCTGGATGGACTTTTAAGGCATTTTGCTAAGTCGGAGAAAGACAAATGCTGTACAGTCTCACTCTTATGTAAAATAAAACAGTTGTAGAAGAGACCAGCGTTGTGGTCACCAGTCACTAGCGGTGGTGTGGCAGCAGGGGCAAAGTGGGTGAAGGTGGTCAAAAGGCACAGACTCCCAGTCGTCAGTCAGCTCCGGCGCTCAGCTTGCCCACTCTCCGTGAGCCCGTGGACTGCAGCTCGCCAGGCTCCCTGTCCAGCACCAGCTCCTGGCGTCCATCCAGACTCACATCCATCGAGCCAGTGATGCCAGCCAGCCATTTTAGCCTCTCCTGTCCCCTTCTCCTCCTGCCCTCATTCTTTCCCAGCATCAGGGTTTTTTTCCAGTGAGTCAGCTCTTCGCATCAGGTGGCCAAGTATTGTAGTTTCAGCTTCAGCATCAGTCCCTCCAGTGAACACCCAGGGCTCATCTCCTTTAGAATGGACTGGTTGGATCTCCTTGCAGTCCAAGGGACTCTCAAGAGTCTTCTCCAACACCTCAGTTCAAAAGCATCAATTCTTCAGCACTCAGCTTTCTTCACAGTCTGACTCTCACATCCGTACATGACCACTGGAAAAACCATAGCCTTGACTAGACCGACCTTTGTTGGCAAGGTAATGTCACTGCCTTTTAATATGCTATCTAGGTTGGTCATAACTTTCCTTCCAAAGAGCAAGCGTCTTTTAGTTTCATGGCTGCAAACTTACCACCATCCGCAGTGATTTTAGAGCCCCCCAAAATAAGTCTGTCACTGTTTCCCCATCTATTTTACATGAAGTGATGGGACCAGATGCCATGATCTTAGTTTTCTGAATGTTGAATTTTAAGCCAACTTTTTCACTCTCCTCTTTCACTTTTATCAAGAGGCTCTAGGAATGTGGTGTAAAATGTGATGACTGTAGTTGGCACTGCTGTGTACTCATGCTGTGAAGAGAGTAGACTGTAAGAGTTCTCATCACAAAGAAATGTTTTTTTCCTTTGTTAGAATTCATATCTATATAAGACAAGGGGTATTCACTAAACTTACTGTCATAATCGTTTCACAATATACATAAGTCAAACCTTTATGATGTACTCCCTAATCTTATATAGTGCTGTATGTCAATTATATCCCAATAAAACTAGAAAAAATTTTTTAAAAATATTAAAAAGGAAGGTTTGTGTTTATGCTCAGGCCTGAAGGATGAGTTTGGTAAAGAGTGGAGAAAGGAAAAATCTGGAGGACTCGAAAAGGAAGGGGCTTTGTTGGCGCTTCATGGGGGATATGGATGTGAGCTGAGGAGGTGGCCCAAGGGCTTTTCAGGGCTTTGGTTTGACCTTTGCTTTGTCAGTGTCAAATGATAACTTACTTGTAGGTATCTTAATGCAATAGCTCAATATTTTGAAATAGAAGCAAAAAGGGGATATTTCTCTAATATCGAGGCATTAGATAATTATGAAAAATCTAGGAATAATGTTTTGCTGGAAAGTTTATTTTCAAGTTGGGTAAATCAGCATTCATTTTGCTTTGGGCACAATTTAAAACCTAATGGTAAAACACTGAGTGTATTTGAGGAAAAGGGAACATCCAGTGAAGACGATTCAGGAAGAGAGAAAGCCGTGATTTCTTTAATCTGTGTAAATCATGAAGCATTATCAAGAATGACTCATAAAGCATAGAACTTTGACTAGAGACACAACAAAACTAGGATGGATCTCAAACTTCCAAAACAATTGAACAGGAAATGATAAAAGTGATAAAGGGAATGATTTACCTTGAAATAATTATAAACATGAAAAATTTATAATCAACAAAGCAACCATTAATTCTAGGGATGTTTTAGAAATCAACCTGTCTAAGAATTTCAAAAATCAAGGGTCCTTAGATAATCATAGTCAAAACTCCTTATTTTGGAATTTATATGCTGTTTTTCACTTAAGAGTGTATCTAACATACATACATATTTTTCCTAAGTATATATGTATGAGAATTATTTGAAATGGACTTATTAATAGTATTTCTCTCAGCCTTGAACATTTTTTTTAAGATATCAGTGGAGGCACTCAGTTTTCAGTTTGACCTATAATTATCCTCATTCCCTAGTGTCTGTTCAGCTTTCTATACATTCATTTTCTGTGGGGCTGAGAAAATTAATTTCTAGACAAATTCCTATTAGAGTTTTCTACATAAATTGTTTATATGAAAGTATAATACAAAGAAAGGAAACTTAAAATATGTTACATTACTGGCAGTTTCTAAAATATGCCCTTCAGTTCTCTTTTTGTGTTTGATACTCTAAGAAGGAAATTAGAAAAATAAGTGATTTTTAGAAGCAAAGTATTTTTTCTTATGTGTTTCACAGAAGACTTATATGTTCCCAATACACATTTAAGCTGTCAAAATTATTTTCGTTTTAAGAATTGCAGCTCCATATCCTAGAACAGTATCCTGTTATACAGAATTCTTGCTCTAAATATTCATTAAATGAATATACTGAAGTTAAATATGGACATGCAAAGTTTCGGTAAAGCTGGGGATTGCTAATATAAATCAATCAAAGCTTTATGAAATGAAATTAATGCCTGACTGGTAAACATTTATAGAAAGAATCAATGACTGCATATGGTGAAGCCGATAAGATTGCAGAAAATCCCCATATTGTTTTATAAAACAAACAAAAAAAATTGAAAACTGATTTTTATACTATTAAGAAGAAACAACAATAATAATTTATCAGGAAAGAGCAAATATACAAAATGCTTCTATGTATTAAAAACATATATATATTAAATAGTGAAAAGAAGCAAAGATCTCAATAAAGATTTATAAATTTGAGTAAAAGATTAATTTTTTCAAATAATAATAGCAAATAATAATGTAGTACTTATTTGCAACTACTGTTTTGGTTTATTTTTTCCCTGCTGGGGATGGAACCTTAACCCTGAGAGTGAAAGTACCAAGTCCTAACCACTAAACCACCAGGGAATTCCCTCAGCTACTATTTTAAGTGCTTTATGTATATTAATTCAGCTAATCCTTACAGTAATATTGTGAGAGGTGTATTATTATCATCCGCGATTTACAGAGGAGCAAACCGAAATAGAGTTCTTAAGTATCAGAGCTCGGATATGAGTGCAAGTGTTGAAAGCAGGGCCTGGAAGATGTCTTTATACACACCTATGTGGTCATGACGGTACTTGCAGTGGTAAAATGCGGAAGCAACCCAAGCATCCACTGATGGATGAAAGAATAAGCTGAATGTGGCAGGGGCCTTCAGTGGCATGGCCTTCAGCCAAGAAAAGGAAGGGGATTCTGACAAATGCTACAATAATGGATGCGCCTCAAGGACATGACCCGTCACAAAAGGACAAATACTACGTGTTCCAACTAACACAAGCTACCTCGAACAGGTCCCTGTCTTTGAGAAAGAAAGGGCGGTGCTAGGGCTGGAGGGGAGGCAGGGGGATCTAAGGGATAGGTGGGTGCAAAGCTTCAGTTTTGCAAGATGAGGAAGGTCTGGAGAGTGAGTGCAGGATAATGTGAATATACTCAACGCTGCTGGACCGTACACTTAGAATCAGTTAAAATGGTCCGTTTTACGTTGTGCGTTTTATCAAAATTTTTAATTAAAGTATGGCCTGGTGCTTCCCACGGCACTGGCTTGCCTTCATGGTGCTGGGACGCCATGGTGTGGAGGCGGCGATCTGGGGCTTGTGAGGCTTGAGAGAGACTTTTTTGAAGTGAATTGGGTGTAAAAGTGAATATTTCTCTTTTTTAATTTTTATTTTATTGGAGTGTAATTGATTTACAATGTTGTGTTAAGTTTCGGGTGTACATCAAAGTGATTCAGTTACGCGTATACATGTATATTCATTCTTTTTATTTATTTATTTTTAATTTAAATTTATTTTAATTAGAGGCAAATTACTTTAAAATATTGTATTGGCATTCTTTTAAAATTCTTTTCTCATATCAAAGAATATCGAGTAGAGTTTCCTCTGCTGTACAGCAGGTCCTTGTTGGCCATATCTTATATACAGTGGGGTGTATATGTTCATCTCAAGCTCCTAACCTACCCGCCTCCCTCCATGTTTCCCCTTTGCTACCCATAAGTTTGCTTTTGAAATCTCTAAGTCTGTTTCTGTTTTGTAAATTAGTGCATTTTTAAAAAAGACATTTCACATATGACTGATAGATGATATTTGCCTTTCTTTGTCTGACTTATCTCCTTTAAAAGTATAATAATCTCTGTGTGCATCCAAAAGTGAATATTTCTTTGGATTGGGAAAATAAATGACGTTAATTTAAGAATTTTTAAAAGCTGAGCAACCTGCAAACGTCACAGAACTCTAGAAAATTAGCATAGTACTGTATTGACTAGCTTCCTGAGGCATCCCTCTGCTGCTGATTTTTGCGTGTATTTTGGCCCTAACTCCTGCATCTCTGTGTCATGGTTTTGTAATATCATTTTCCATAGAGAGAACCAAAGAGTAATTCAGTCTTCTGCCAGTGTGATTGAGAGAATTTTTCTGATTTTGGTAATTTAGACAGTTTTCTTTTAGGTTTAAAATTCATTATTGGTAACGCCATGAAGTATTTTAGGACTGTTGCCAAATCTGGGAAAAGCCTCAACATGATTCATGTGTAAGCTATAATATTTAGAGATCTTCAAAGTTTCTTTCTGTTTTATTTCTTCTTTGGGATCGACAGCACGTTAACTGGTTTGCCACTGACCCCCAGTGTCTCTGCACTAGGTGAGCTGGTGCAGGCTATGTCAGGGGTATTCTGGGTTTAACTGTCTGTGGAAGAGACTGGGAAACTCATAAATATACCCTGATAAATCTGGATTAAATCTGTCTCCAGGTCGACTTCCCTTTTGTTGTGCCCTAAAAATACCATGGCCTCGCCAGCGCGGCTCGAAATGACACAGTGTGACAGGGGAGGTCACAGTGAGATGAGACAGTGGTGTTTATCAGCTGCGGTTAAAATGCCTGGCTTTTTCAAATTTTATAAACACTTAACCACAAACACACACGACTCGCTCGAGAGCTTTTGGCGTCCGCTCACTCACCTCCTGGACACCCCTCTGGAGATGACGCCGGTGACCCCTTCATCACCCATGGCCACGGGCCTTAGGGGCAGAGCCTATCCTGCTGACAGCCTTGTTCTTGCTGCCTAGCCCCTCCAGTAAATGCTTGTGAAATGAGGACTTCAGAAGAACAACTCCAGGTTTAAACTTGGATTCTACCACTTAACATTTAGCCCAAAGGCCCCATTTAACTTCTGTACTTTAACCTTATGGAATCTGTTTCCTCATATCTAACATGGGGATTAAAAAACAAAAAAAAAAGTTCTGTAATTATGTGTGGTGATGAATGTTAATTAGCTGTATTATGTCGATCATTTTGCAGTATAAACAAACATTGAATCATCGTGTTGTACATCTGAAGCTAATGTTATGTTGTATGTCAATTATTCCCAAATAAAAACGAAGTGAGTAAGTAAATAAAATGGGGATAAAACCTACTTCACAGGGCTCGTGAAGAGATTAGCTCCTCATCCATGCAAATCACTGACAAAATGACAGCTGTATACATTAATGCTTTTAAAAAAGAGTGTGCAGTTTCTGAGTGTACTGTTCTGAGTTTTAAAACTTGTATAGATTCATGTAACCACTACCATTCAGAACAGTTCCATCAACCTGAAACACTTTCTTCCGCTATCCTCTCATAATCAGACCCTCTGTCAACTCACTCCCTTGCAGAAAGTTCTCAGTACAGTTGTACTGTACTGAGAACACTTGTACTGTTCTTCAGTACAGTTTTGTCTTCTCCAGAGCCTGTAAATGAAATCTTCTGATGTCTTTTATCACTCGATACGATGCCTTGAGACTCATCCGAGCATGTTGCCTGTGTCACTTGTCCCTCTCATTCCCTGGTGGCTCAGAGGTTAAAGCGTCTGCCTCCAGTGCAGGAGACCCAGGATCGATCCCTGGGTCGGAAAGATCCCCTGGAGAAGGAAATGGTAACCCACTCCAGTATTCTTGCCTGGAGAATCCCATGGATGGAGAAGACTGGTAGGCTACAGTCCACGGGGTCCCAAAGAGTTGGACACGACTGAGCGACTTCACTTTCACTTTCTCATTGCTGAGTAATACCCTGTTGTGTGGGTGTACCGCCATCTGTTTATTCATTTGGCTGCTAAAGCCCATTCAGTTATTCCAGTTTTTTGGAATTCTGAGTAATATTAGTGCAACTTTAAATAATTTCATAGAGGTTAAATTGCTCCCTAGAGCAATTTCATGGGAAATTCTGGGTCATGTTGCTTTTACCAGAGTGTTTTTATGTATTGACTTATGTTTTGGTCTTTTTCATGAGATTTTATTCTTACCCCTTTGATAGGGATCTTTGAGTCTTCTGAGTCCATTTAAGACATCAATATGATGTGTTTAGGTGTGTGGGAGATGCCGTCTGTTTAATATTTATCCTACTTATGTTCAGTTTCTTAAAGATTTAAAAAAAGCTGTTTGGCAGCACCATGCAGCTTGTGGGATCTTAGCACCCTGACCAGGAACTGAACCCTGGCCTCAGCAGAGAGAGCCCAAAGTCCTCACCGCTGGACCGCCAGGCCATTCCCCATCACAGAGACTTGCTGTACTTACTAATTTTCAAACTGTAAGAAGGAAATCATTTGATGACAAGAGTTCTCCATGCATGGGCTAAGCCTCTAATCTTATGCAATGTTTGACATAATGGGCTGTATTAAATGTTCACTTAATGAATAAAAGATTGAAAAGTGAATGAATAATTCAGAAGCACTCTAAGGTATATAATGAAGTTAGTTTTGATTTATGCTGTGATAGTGGCACTGAAAGCTTACGGGGAACACTGTCAGTTTCGTGATCTCTGAAGAAGAGAATTTAGTCTTCGGGACTAGAGGTGAGGCTTCAGGCACTCAGAGCTTCAGGTGGCAAAAGTTTTATTATAGTGCAAAAAGGACAGAGAAAGCTTCTGACACAGACATCAGAAGAGGGCAAAGAGTGCCCCGCTGACTAGTTTAGGTGGGGCTTTATATACTTTATTTTTGGTTACTAAAATTAGATTAAAAGAATATCTCAAGTTTGAAAGGTCTTACCAGACCTACTCCCACAATGTATATTTAAGATAACAGGATTAGTCAGAAGGTTACTATTAAGAAGGAAAAACCTGTCCTCGAACAAGATACATTGTTGTTATATAATCATTAATACTGAGTTTAAGGAATAACATAACCTCCAGCAAGATGAGTTGTTTTGTTGGGTAATCATTCAGTTCAGTTCAGTTCAGTTCAGTTCAGTCGCTCAGTCGTGTCCAACTCTTTGTGGCCCCATGAACTGCAGCACACCAGGCCTCCCTGTCCATCAACCATCTCCTAGAGTTCACTCAGACTCACGTCCATTGAGTTGGTGATGCCATCCAGCCATCTCATCCTCTGTCGTCCCTTTCTCCTCCTGCCCCCAGTCCCTCCCAGCATCAGAGTCTTTTCCAATGAGTCAGCTCTTTGCATGAGGTGGCCAAAGTACTGGAGTTTCAGCTTTAGCATCATTGTAAAGTGAAGTGAGTGAAGTCGCTCAGTCATGTCCGACTCTTTGCGACCCCGTGGACGTAGCCTGCCAGGCTCCTCTGTCCATGGGATTCTCCAGGCAAGAATATGGGAGTGGGTTACCATTTCCTTCTCTAGGGGAACTTCCTGACCCAGGCATCAAATCCGGGTCTCCCACACTGGAGGCAGACACTTTAACCTCTGAGCCACCAGGGAAGCCCTTTCCTTCCAAAGAAATTCCAGGGCTAATCTCCTTCAGAATGGACTGGTTGGATCTCCTTGCAGTCCAAGGGACTCTCAGGAGTCTTCTCCAACACCACAGTTCAAAAGCATCAATTCTTCAGTGCTCAGTTTTCTTCGCAGTCCAACTCTCACATCCGTATATGACCACTGGAAAAACCATAGCCTTGACTAGATGGACCTTTGTTGGCGAAGTAATGTCTCTGCTTTTGAATATACTATCTAGGTTGGTCATAACTTTTCTTCCAAGGAGTAAGCATCTTTTAATTTCATGGCTGCAATCACCATCTGCAGTGATTTTGGAGCCCCCCAAAATAAAGTCTGCCACTGTTTCCACTGTTTCCCCATCTATTTGCCATGAAGTGATGGGACCAGATGCCATGATCTTCGTTTTCTGAATGTTGAGCTTTAAGACAACTTTTTCACTCTCCTCTTTCACTTTCATCAAGAGGCTTTTTAGTTCCTCTTCACTTTCTGCCATAAGGGTGGTGTCATCTGCATATCTGAGGTTATTGATATTTCTCCCAGCAATCTTGATTCCAGCTTGTGTTTCTTCCAGTCCAGCGTTTCTCATGATGTGCTCTGCATAGAAGTTAAATAAGCAGGGAGACAGTATACAGCCCTGAAGTACTCCTTTTCCTATTTGGAACCCGTCTGTTGTTCCATGTCCAGTTATAACTGTTGCTTCCTGACCTGCATATAGGTTTCTTAAGAGGCAGGTCAGGTGGTCTGGTATTCCCATCTCTTTCAGAATTTTCCACAGTTTATTGTGATCTACACCGTCAAAGGCTTTGGCATAGTCAATAAAGCACAAGTAGATGTTTTTCTGGAAGTCTCTTGCTTTTTCAATGATCCAGCGGATGTTGGCAATTTGATCTCTGGTTCCTCTGCCTTTTCTAAAACCAGCTTGAACATCTGGAGGTTCACGGTTCACGTATTGCTGAAGCCTGGCTTGGAGAATTTTGAGTATTACTTTACTAGTGTGTGAGATGAGTGCAGTTGTGCGGTAGATTGAGCATTCTTTGGCATTGGCTTTCTTTGGGATTGGAATGAAAACTGATCTTTTCCCGTCCTCTGGCCACTGCTGAGTTTTCCAAACTTGCTGGCATATTGAGTGCAGCACTTTCACAGCATCATCTTTCAGGATTTGAAATAGCTCAACTGGAATTCCATCACCTCCACTAGCTTTGTTCGTAGTGATACTTTCTAAGGCCCACTTGATTTCACATTCCAGGATGTCTGGCTCTACGTGAGTGATCACACCATCATGATTATCTTGGTCATGAAGATCTTTTTTGTATAGTTTTTCTGTGTATTCTTGTCACCTCTTCTTAATATCTTCTGCTTCTGTTAGGTCCATACCATTTCTGTCCTTTATCGAGCCCATCTTTTCATGAAATGTTCCCTTGGTATCTCTAATTTTCTTGAAGAGATCTCTAGTCTTTCCCATTCTGTTGTTTTCCTCTATTTCTTTGCATTGATCGCTGAGGAAGGCTTTCTTATCTCTTCTTGCTATTCTTTGGAACTCTGCATTCAGATGCTTATATCTTTCCTTTTCACTTCTCTTCTTTTCACAGCTATTTGTAAGGCCTCCCCAGACAGCCATTTTGCTTTTTTGCATTTCTTTTCCATGGGGATGGTCTTGATCCCTGTCTCCTGTACAGTGTCATGAACCTCATTCCATAGTTCATCAGGCACTCTATCTATCAGATCTAGGCCCTTAAATCTATTCCTCACTTCCACTGTATAATCATAAGGGATTTGATTTAGGTCATACCTGAATGGTCTAGTGGTTTCCCCTACTTTCTTCAATTTAAGTCTGAATTTGGCAATAAAGAGTTCATGATCTGAGCCACAGTCAGCTCCTGGTCTTGTTTTTGTTGACTGTATAGAGTTTCTCCATCTTTGGCTGCAAAGAATATAATCAGTCTGATTTTGGTGTGGACCATCTGGTGATGTCCATGTGTAGAGTCTTTTCTTGTGTTGTTGGAAGAGGATGTTTGCTGTGACCTCTAATGATTATATATGGATAAATGACAGAGGAGTAGCATGTGACCCATTTATTCTACAGATAGCCCCAGAAGCTCTCATAGTTCTCAAGTTAACCTCATTCTTCCATCCATTAATGAAAAATTACTTTTGGAAGTATCAAAGTTACTTGTAATTTGTCCTTGCATTACCCTTGTATTTTTATTATTACTTTAGCTTCGGCTGTGCGACACAGCTTGTGGGATTTTAGGTCCCTGACCAGAGATTGAACTCAGGACCTCGGCAGGGAGAGTGCCAAGTCCTCGGCGCTGGAAAGCCAGAGACTCCCCTGTTTTTGCATTCTTCACATGTGAAGTGGTGTCAGACTACCAAGTGCTTTTATATTGTCATCAGAAGCAGTGCCATCGAGTAAGGTTTCATGTGTGATGGTACAAGAGGGTTCTTTAATCTAGATCTATAAGAAGAGTAGGGAGAGAGCCTCTTTTTGACATATATAGATCTTTGGGAATAATGTAACTTGAAACGAAGCAATTTTTCAAAAATTTATTCATTTTTTAATTGAAGGATAATTGCTTTACACAATTTTGTTGTTTTCTGTCAAACCTCAACATGAATCAGCCATAGGTGTACATATGTCCTCTCCCTCCCCATCCCACCCCACCCCCCCATACCCCCGGTTTGGTACAGAGCCCCTGTTTGTATTCCCTGAGACATACAGCAAATCCCCATTGGTTATGTGTTTTACGTATGATAATGTAAGTTTCCATGTTATTCTCTCCATTCATCTCAGCCTTTCTTCCCCTCTCTCTATGTCCATAAGTGTGTTTTCTATGTCTATTTCTCCATTGCTGCCATGCAAATTAATTCTCTGGTACCATCTTTCTAGATTCCATATATATTCCTTAGTATATGATATTTTCCTTTCTCTTTCTGACTTACTTCACTCCGTATAATAGAGTCTGAATTCATCCACCTCATTAGAACTGAGTGAAATGTGTTCCTTTTTATGGCTGAGTAATATTCCATTGCTCACTATGAGAGAAATGAACGTCAAAACTACAATGAGATATCACCTCACACCAGTCAGAATGGCCATCATCAAAATGTCCACAAACAATAAATGCTGGAGAGGGTGTGGAGCAAAGGGAATGCTCTTGTACTGTTGGCGGGAATGTAACCTGATGCAGCCGCTATGGAAGATGGTATGGAGATTCCTTCAAAAACTAGGAATAAAACCACCATATGACCCAGCAATCCCACTCCTAGGTATATACCCAGGGGAAGCCAAATTGAAAAAGACACATGTACCCCGATGTTCTTTGCAGCACTATTTACGATGGCTAGAACATGGAAACAACCTAGATGTCCGTCAGTAGCTGAATGGATAAAGAAGCTGTGGTACATATACACAATGGAATATTACTCAGCCAATTACTTTGACAGTTTAGGAAAGTTTTATATAATATATTTGAATATCAGGGTTAGCATAGGGAAGCAGTATGGTGGTTATAGGTAATTACAGTCAGAGAATATAGTTAAAATTGCAGTATTCTGACAGTCTGCTGTAATTCTGCTGTTTTTATGGACTGTTTATAACATTGGAATGATCATATATTTACTTTCCTGGGACTTCCCTGGTGGCTCAACAGTTAGAAATCTGCCTGCCAGTGCAGGAGCCACGGGTTCGATCCCTGAGTTGGGAAGATCCCATGCAGAAGGAAATGGCAACCCTCTCCAGTATTCTTGCCTAGGAAATCCCATGGACAGAGGAGCCTGGAGGGCCATAGTGCATGTGGTCCCAAAGAGTCGGACAGGACTTAGCAACTAACAACAACAAAATTAACTTTGCCCAAGAACAGTTCCAATTTCTACTGCTAGATAATTTTTTAAAAATATGTTAGCAGAATAGTTTCCATAAATTTAGAAGGGTGGCTTAAAGTGATGTTGAAGATTGCCATTTCTTCATGTTTAATTTATGCACACAAGTACTTCTCAATTTAAGGGACATATAATTACTTCACAGCAAATTTAATGAACATACAATTACTTTAGAGCAACAGATATGTTAGGTCTATTTTAATAGCAATTTTTAACTTGAAAGCATCTCTTTAATCCTGATTTTAGAAATACAGAGAAATCTGAAAATGAGAAAGTTATTCTTAGAGCACGGTTCTTTGGGGGAGTAATGGATATCAGGAGTTCAGTCATAGACATGTTACGTTTGAGACATTTTTTAGACATAGAAATGTAGTCAGATGTGCAGCTGGATATTTGAGTCTGAAATTCAGAGTATGCTTAGGGCTGGGGAAATGAATTTGGAAATCATGAGCGTACAGATGCCATTTAGAGCCGTGAGACTGTGCGTGAGTGTGCGCAGAGGCTCTAGGACCATGCACAGTTTCAGCACAGGACACTGGAGAAAAGGATTTAGCAGCAGGAACAGAAGGGAAGTGTCCAGTGGGTCAGGAAGATGGCCAAAAGGGCATGGTGTCCCAGGAGCCAAGGGCAGGAGACCTGTGGGATAGATCTCAGAGAACAGCTGCGTCAGGTGCCACTGGCGGATAAAGTGAGGTGCGGATGAAGGAGTGATCATTTACTCTGGCAGTGTGGAAGGGTTAGTGATTTTGCTCAGCATGGTTTTGGTGGAGTGGCAGGGTTGATTAGGATGGGATTAAGAGAGTAGGAGGAGAGGGCCTGGAGATGAAGTCTAAATACAAGTCTTAAGGTTTTGTTGGGAAGAAGGACAGGCCATGGTATCTGGAGAGTGATAGCCTATGTCTTTTTTTTTTTTTTTTTTTTAACATGTGTGCATGGATTTTGTACCAAGAGTATTCCCAGGGGCAGTTAGTTCATCATTCAGTAAAGCTGGATGATTCATCCCAGCATCAGCCACACAAACTAAGTCCAAAAAAATCAGAATGGGTCAGAATTCACATTTCAACCAACCTTTAAGAAACTGTTACATGGCAAATGGTGGTTTCACTTCAAAGAAGAATATATGCGGTTATTAATACCTGAAAAGTCTATGAAGTCTTCCTCCATTCCCTAACTACATATCTTACGAGATCAGATTTTCCTTGTATGCTTCAACCATAATACTTGCCACAAAAAAATTAAGTGCATTAGCTATTTAAAAAAGAATCTAGATTTTTAAATTAGCTAGACTTTACAAAGATTTATAAAAATGTAAAAATAAGCCTGTTTCCCAGTAATTATTTTTTGTTTTAGAAAACATTATTTTTTGTAAAAATATGTATGTGTGTTATAGTATTATTTTAAAATATAAATACACATTTTAATCACCTCAGTTTTTATTTCTATTACAGCAAGTATTAGTACTTATAACAGGCATAAATCAAAAGCATGGGCGCCTCGTTAATTTGTAAGAGTGTAAAAGGAGTATGACAATAAAAAATTTGAGAATTACTTCAATCTAAGAATATCCCAGGTTTCTAATGCCCAGCTTTTAATGAAAGACTAAACTCTTTTAAGAAATTATGGTCTAAAAAGAGAGTTCTAAAAGCTCTGTGTAAGTAAGCATTGCACGTTATGCAATAGAGTTGTTCATAATGTATACATTCATTTAATTTCTTCAGTTCTGTAATAGCATTTTCTGATATTGTTGAGCACATAAAATATGATGTTTGTCTCACTAATAGGTAGGACTTTTTGTGAATTAAAAACCAATTCACTGCATTATGACATTTTTTATTTGCTCAAGTTCATTAAATTCCCATCTTAACCAAAGTGTTTAGATTTGACATATTAATAGAAGCAAATCTAAAGAGTGTGTGAGTAAGGAAAGCGAGAAGGAACTTTTGAGATAAGCATTGTACTTCAAAAAAGCATATACATTCTAGCATTTGTTTTCATAAAACATGAGAAATTCACTATGAGCCACTGTGCAACTAGTATCAACTGTATGACTGGAAGTGTTGTATACATACCACCTTTTTATGAAAATATTCTACTTAATATGCTTCTCGAAAGTCTTGCTCAAATATGTGACCTGCCTCGCATCTAATCATTTTTATCTTCCAGTATTTAGAATAGTGGTAAAATACACATAAAATTTGCCGTTGGAACCGTGTTTAGATACACGTTTCGTTGATATGTTAGGCCACCATCACCACCATCCATCTCCACGACTCTTCTAGACCCATTAGACAATAATTTCCATCCCCCCTTCTCCATTGCTCTTAGAAATCACCGTTCTACTTTCTGTTATTTTGACTACGTATCTCATACTCACTTTCATCTCATATAAGCGGAATCATATAGTATTCTCTTTATGACTGGCTCTTTAATTCAGCATACTCTTCTGAAGGTTCATCGCGTTTTGACATGTATCAGAGTTTCCTCCCCCTTTAAGGCTGAGAACCGCTCGGCCGTGTGTTTGCACGGCGCCTTGCTTACCCTCTTATCTGTCGAGCTTCCACGGCCAGCTGTTTTGAATGAGGAGGCTCTGAACGTGGTTGTGCAGACCTCTCTTCCGTCTCTGCCTTCAGTTCTTTGGGGAGCATACTCAGAGGTGGAATTCCTGGACAGCAAGTCTGTTTTTAATTGAGGAGCCACCCTATAGTTTTCCATAACGAAGCACCGTTTAATATCTTCACCAACAGCACCCAGGGGTGCCAGTTTCCCGCAACCTCACTAACACTCGTTTTCTATTTTTTTGATAATAGCTACTCTAGTGGGTGTGAGGTGGTACCTTGTAATTCTGACTTGCATTTCCCTAATGATTAGCTGTGCTGAGCATGTTTTTATGTGCTCAATCACCAGTTTCCTATCTTCTTTGGTGATGTGTCTATTCAAGTCCTTTGCTCATTTTTAATTTGGGTTGTTTATTAGTTCTAGAAGTTCTTTATATATTCTGGATGTTAATCCCTTATCAGATATATTATTTTAAAATATCTTCTCCAGTTCTGCGTGTTGCCTTTTTAATTTGTTGATAGGACCTTTTGATGCCCCGATTTTTATGCAACCCAGTTTTTCAGTTTTTTCTTTTACTGTGTATGCCTTTGGTGTTGTGTCCAAGAAATCATTGATAAATCTATTATCATGAAGATTTTCCCCATTATTTTGTTTCATAGTTTTACATCTTATATGTAGGTCTTTGATCCATTTTGGGTTAATTTTTCTATATGATGAAAGACTCCATCCTCACTATTTCACATGTGGATATTCAGTTTTTCCCAGCACTATTTGTCAAAAAGATTTTCCTTTCGTCAAGGGTGTCCTTAGCACTCTTGTCAAATTATGTGACTATATATGTGAAAGTTTATTTCTGAACTCTCAATTTTATTCCACTGACCTACATGTCTGACTTTAAGCCAGTACCAGAAAATGTATCAGAAAATGTGAGTCCTCCAGCTTTGGTTTTGTTTTTGTTTTTTAAATTGTTTTGGCTTTTTACGGTCCCTTGAGATTTTATGTGAACTTTAGGATAGGTTTTCCTACTTGTTCACAAGTCATCTTTGGGATTTTGGTATGGATTGTATTGAATCCATAGACTGCTTTGGATAGTATTGACATCGCAGCAATATTGTCTTCCCATCATAAACGTGGAATGTGTTTCCATTTATGTTTGCTTTGTTTCATTAATGTTTTGTAGCTTTTATTGTACAAATCTTTCACCTCCTTGGTTGAATTATCAGTACTTCCTAAGTATTTTATTCTTTTTGATACTAGTGTAAATGGAATTGTTTTCTTAGTTTCATGCTTGCATTATTGATTGTTAGTATATAGAAAGGCAACTGATTTTTGTGTGTTGGCTTTGTGTCCTGCTACTTTGCATTTATTAATTTGAATTTGTGTGTGTGTGTGTGTAATCTTTAGAGTTTGTTACATATGAGGTCATGTACAAACAGAGGTCTTTTTTCTACTTCTTTCCAAGTTGCATGCCTTTTATTTATTTTTCTTGCCTAATTATACAGTCTAGAACTTCCTCTATTATGTTGAATAAAAGCATTGAAAGTGGGCATTCTTGGCTTATTCCTGATATTAAGGGAAAGGCTTCTCTTGTATTGAATGTGATGTTTGCTATGGGTTTTTCATTTATGTGCTTTCATTTTGTTGACATAGCTTCTGTTCTGGTTTGTTGAGCATTTTATCATGAAAGGGTGCTAAATTTTATTAAATGTATATTCAGATTCAATTGAGATGTTGTGTTTTTTTCCCCTTCTTTCTGTTAATTTGGCATATTGATCATTTTTTGTAGGTTGATTCATTCTTGCATTCCAGGAATAAATCTCACTTGATCCTGGTATATAATTCTTTTAATATGGTGATAACTTGAGTTTGCTAGTATTTTATTGAGGATTTTTGCATCAGTATTCACAAGGAGATATTTTTCTGCAGTTTTCTTTTCTTATAGTAAGTCTTTGTAATGCTGGCTTCAAGCAAAAAAGTTTAAAAATGTTTTCTTCAACTTTTTGGAAAAGTATGAAAATGCATGGTGTTAGCTCTTCTTTAAGTGTTGGTGGCCCACTGGAGAAGGGAGTGGCAGACCACTTCAGTATTCTTGCCTTCAGAAGCCCATGAGCAGCATGAAAAGGCACAGAGATGTGCCACCACGAAATTAAAAGATATTTGCTCCTTAGAGAAAAGCTATGACAAACCTAGACAGTGTATTAAAAAGCAAAGACATCACTTTGTCAACAAAGGTCCATCTAGTCAAGGCTATGGTCTTTCCGGTAGTCATGTACATATGTGAGAGTTGGACCATAAAGAAAGCTGAGTGCCGAAAAATTGATGTTTTTAAACTGTGGTGTTGGAGAAGACTCTTGAGAGTCCCTTGGACTGCAAGGAGATCCAACCAGTGCATTCTAAAGGAAACCAGTCCTGAATATTCATTGGAAGGACTGATTCTGAATCTGAAACTCCAAAATTTTGGCCACTTGATGCAGTGAGCCAGTTCATTGGAAAAGACCCTGATGCTGGGAAAGATTGAAGGCAGGAGGAGAAGGGGACAACAGAGGATGAGATGGCTGGATGGCATCACCGACTCGATGGACATGAGTTTGAGTGAACTCCGGGAGTTGGTGATGGACAGGGAGGCCTTGGAGTGCTGCAGTCCATGGGGTTGCAAAGAATAAGACACAGTTTAGCAACTAAACACACAACGAAATGTTCGGTAGAAGTCACTAGTGAAGCCATCAGATCCAGGGCTTTTCTTGGTCAAGTTTTTTTCTTTTTTTTTAATTTTCAGTCTCCTACTAGTTATGGGTCTCTTCAGATTTTCTTTTTCTTCACTGTCTAATCTTGGTTTATATTTTATAATTTTTAGGAATTTATCCTAAATTCCTTTATATTTCTAGGAATTTGACCATTTCATCCAGTTAATTCAGTTTGTTGATGTGCAGTTGTTATAATCCTTTTTATTTCTCTTATAATCCTTTGTATTTCTGTGGAATCAGTAGTAATACCTCCACTTTTATAATCCTTACTCTCTTATAATCCTTTGTATTTCTGTGGAATCAGTAGTAATACCTCCACTTTTATTTTTATGTTAGTAATTAGAGTCTTTTTTTCTTAATCCATCTATCAAGATTTTATCAAATTTTTGACGCTTTCAAAGAATCAGCTTTTGGTTTCACTGATTTTCTATTTTGTTTTTCCGTTTATTTCATTTATCTCTGCTGGAATCTTTTTTATATTCTGCCTTCTGCTGGTTTGAGGCTTTTTTTTTTTTTCTAGTTGCTTTAGTTGTAAAGTTAGGTTGTGGTTTTGAGATCTTTCTTGTTTTAATGTGAGCATTTATGGTTATAAATTTTGCCCTTACCACTACTTTTACTGTGTCCCACACATAACTCCGGGAGATGGTGATGGACAGGGAGGCCTGGCATGCTGCGATTCATGGGGTCGCAAAGAGTCAAACATGACTGAGCGACTGAACTGAACTGAACTGATACATAAGTTTGGTGCTTTGTCAGTTTTTCTTTCCTGTTTTACGTCTTTGTGTGTTCTAATTTCTATTGTGATTTCTTTTTTGAACCACTGGTTGTTTAAGAACGTGTTGTTTATTTTCACAAGTCTGTGACTTGTCCAGCTTTTCTTTTGCTGTTGATTCCTAACTTCATCTCATTGTGGTTGAAGAAGATGCTTTGCATCTATTTTTTAGGTATTTTGAGACTTAATTTATGAGCTTAACATGTGGCCTGTCCTGTGACGTGTCCCATGTGCATTTGGGAAGAATGTATATGTTATTATTGTTGGATGGAGTGTTCTGTATGTATATCTGTTTCATTTATTTGGTTTATTATGCTATTCAGATCCGATATTTCCTTGCTTATCTTCTGTCTGATTGGTATGTCCATTACTGGGACTAAGGTATCAAAGTTTTGGACTATTATTGTGGAACTGACTTTCTGTTTTCATTCCGTTCATTTGTGCTTCATGTATTTTCATGGCCTTTTATCAGGTGTGTAAATGTTTGTAACTTTTTAACTTGTTGCTATTTTGAGCATTTTATTAACATACAATGTCCTTTGTTTATTGTAACTTTTTTAGGTTAAAAAATGTGGAGTTACAAAATTACCGTAATATCAGTACCAACTTGTAAACAAGCTTTTAAAAAATGTATCAGCCTCAAATCATGTCGAAGACAAAACTTCAAACAGCTGTTGAAGTAATTGTTGTTGTTCAGTCACTCAGTTGTGTCCAGCTGTTCTGCAGCCCCGTGGACTGGATGTAGCCCGCCAAACTCTTTGTGCATTGGCTTTCCCAGGCAAGAATACTGCAGTGGGTTGCCATTTCCTTCTCCAGGGGATCTCCCTGCCCCAGTGACTGAACCCAGGTCTCCTACATTGCCAGGCAGATTCTTTGCCACTGAGCCACCTGGTAATACCGGCTTTGATCATTCTGCAACTGTTCACTTTTTCTGAGACATTCATTGTTTTCATATGACTTTGAGTTTCTATCCGATGTCTTTTTACTTCAACTTGCAGAACTCCATCTGGCATTTCTTGTGAAGCAGGACTAAAGGTTATGAACTATCTTTGTACCTGAGAATGACTTACATTTTCCTTTGCTTGTGAATGATAGCTGTACTGATATAGGATACTTAGTCGATGAACTTTTTTCTTTCAGAACTTTAAATACGTTGGCCCACTGCCTTCTGGCCTCCAAATTTTCTGATGAGAAATCTGTGGATAATCATATTGAAGGTCTTTGTGTGTGAAGAATCACTTTCTCTTTTTCTACTTTCAAATCTCTCTCTTTCTATTTTTTTTAAAGTTTGATTATAATGTATCTTGTATTGGTCCCTTCGAGTGCATCTCACTTGGAATCTAACCTTCTTGGATGTTTATATTCATGTCTTTCATTAAATCTGGGAAGCTTTCAGAGATTTATTTCAATATTCTCTACACCTTGTCTTCTCTTCTGAGACTCCCACAGTGCACGTGTCTGTTCACGTGGTGGTCTTCCACAAGTCCTTTGCGCTCTGTTCAATTTGAGCAAATTTAAAGTCTTTTAAAATCTTTATCTTTTGACCTTCTATTACTTCTTTTTTTAGGGAGAGTCTATGTTGCTCTATTTTTTTTTTTTTCCTTTGACTGTGCCATACTGTACGGTTTCTTTGTATACCTTGATTTTTTTTTTTAATTGTGTATTTGCATGTAAGACATAACTCTTAAAGCCAGATTCTTTCCTTTCTCCAGGATTTGTAATTTTTCATTCGTTTGTTTTTCCATTGCTGTAGGCTTTGTGCAGAGGATCAGCTTAAAGTGTAAGCGGAGAGCTGGCACTGTGCTTGGAGCTGAAACTGACCAAAATTAACTGTAATTTACCATCCAGATGTTCCCTGGAAGTTGCAATCCTTCAATAGACTCCAGACTTTGCTAAGCTTGTGTCTTTACCTGAACATACATGCTATATGCAGATGCTTTGGAATGTCTTTAATGCCTGGCTCCCTGAGGGGAAAAGAGAGAAATGGAGGATGGGGGAAAAAGAGGACTAGCCTTTTAAATCCCTTGACAGTCTCTTTAGGCAGAAGAGAGGGACAGTCTGGGGAAGTGCAGCAACAATGGTGACCCACCTCCTTGTTTGCACCTCTGAAATCAGAAACAGCACTCAGTGACCGGATCACAGGCCCTTGATATTTGGAGGTCAAGGTCCTTTTCACCCACCTTGACTCCCACACGCTCTGTGCAGGCTGCTGCAAGAACGCTGCACAGCTGCCTGCCGTGAAGTGGGGAGCGGAGAGCTGGCACTGTGCTTCGAGCTGAAACTGACCAAAATTAACTGTAATTTACCATCCAGATGTTCCCTGGAAGTTGCAATCCTTCAATAGGCTCCAGACTTTCAAATAATTACATCCAACAGATTCTGCCAGTGCAGTTATTATCTAGTGAGAGTGAAAGTAGCTCAGTCACATCCAACTCTTTGTGACCCCGTGGACCATACAGTCCCTGGAGCTCTCCAGGCCAGAATACTGGAGTGGGTAGCTGTTCCCTTCTCCAGGGGATCTTCTCAACCCAGGGATCGAACCCAGGTTTCCCACATTGTGGGCAGATTCTTTACTAGTTGAGCCACCAGGGAAGCCCAAGAATACTGGAGTGGGTAGCCTTTCCCTTCTCCAGCAGATCTTCCCGACCCTGGAATCGAACTGGGGTCTCCTGCGTTGCAGGTGGATTCTTTACCAGCTGAGCCACCAGGAAGCCCTTTCTTATCTAGAGGGGCGACTAATTTTCAGAATTCTCTTTCCCCACTCAGGCAATCTTATAGTGTATTTCCCCCATTAGTCTGTATTTCCTTATTTTACAATATGTAATTTTTTACTCAGACTATTCATTAAACATCCTTTGATGTAATAAAGTGAAGTAGCATCAGTTGTATATTCTAAATTTCAAAATTTTATCCATAGTGCTAATTTTTATTGCTTTGAAATGCAACAAAACTAGATCTTTAATATTTTGCTCCCTCCTCTGATTTTATATGTATAAGTAGTGCTTCCTTTCCTTTTAAGTGAGTTTTACCCTCATTTAAAGTGCTGATGGTTTGACCCTTACAGACTGTACCACCACTTCCAGAACCTTGTCAAAGTAAATCTGTGAAACATCTTTTAAAAATAATTGTGAAGTGTTTCATACATGTAACTGTAGGTCCATACAAACTGTTTAAATAACTTACTGAACTTGCATGTGATGTGTTGAAAAGTCAAAGTTTTGCCTGATATCCACATGAATGACGAAAGTGAAGGAAAGGAGCAGCACTGTGGGGAGTGGCTTATGTTGGCTCAGCCAGGTGATAAATTTTCCGGAATGTTATGATCCACTTGATATCAAAGTTGGTCGCTTGACATCAGCCATGGGTTAAGTATTTACTCCACAGAAACCCGCAAATGCTACAAATCAGAGTTTTACTTACTTTCCTTCAGAGCTGATCAACATTTCCTTACGGAGCACTGAACTCCATATCAGTCTACGTGAGTCTATGTGAGGTCACCAAGCTTGGAATTAAGAAGAGATAAACAGTAGCACACCGTTACATCGTGTTTCTGTCACAGATGCAGTAGGCATGGCCTCAAGGGGGCAGATCATAGTAAAATGTCATGAAATGGGTAGAGAATGGTGCGTTTTCAATATTTATTACCTTTAAAATGTTTGTTTACGTGATTAGGTTTTTAATAATGACTATTTTAACAACCAGCTTGCAAAATTCTAGAAAATTTAATAATTGGTTCTTTCAAGCCTGTACAAGCTGATTTTAGTACATCATAGGAATATTTCTACCACAGAGATTGGAAAATGCTACAAATTAGAGCATACTTTCCCACAGGAGTCATTTGTTAAACATTCACCGGCTTACCACTGGAGGTAAGCCCTACAGTGATTCCGAGGTCCTCCGAAAATCAATGAAAATTTCAGAGGTTCAGTTATCCTGGGTCCCTGCCTGCAAAGTAATATGAAAATTAGCCTCGTGCCCCTCCCACTATAAAAGAGTTAGCCTACAGCTGGTGGTCTGTTCAGGTCTGGAAGAAGCGTGTTCCACTCCTGAGAATGTTCTTTGTCCTGTGTGCTAGACAATGCAAGAGGCTGGGCTTTAGACTTAGAACACGCACGATCTGCCTGTAACAGACCCAGGCCATGAGGCAAGTGACTTTGCTTCTGGTGCCATATGACCTGGCATATCCTGTGATGGAGATGGATCAGTGATGAGAAAGACAGAGTTACCCGAGGGAGTGGGGAGGACTTTCCTGGACCTGAGGTCACTCATCTGGGTGTCTGCTGGTGACCTTTGCTTTCTGCTGATGTTAAATACACAAGTTTCACAGCAGTGGCCTGCTACATTAAGGACATCCTTAAACTAAAGTGACTTTTTTTTTTTCTATGAGTCTGTGAGAGCTTTAAAAATGTTATTCAACACTTAGAATATCTCATTACTATTTGTGCTTGTATATTACACAAAGATATTCATATATTTTGCTAGTGTATGGCACACACAAAAATGACAGTGACTGCTAGTGCAGCTTGGAGTCATTGCTCTGACCTGGGCCAGCCACAAGCAGCTTTACGAAAACAAGTGTCAATCCAGTCGTTCCCGGATACAGGAGGACACTCTGAACTCTTGGTTCCGCATCACTCACGTTTGTTGTCCCATATTCAAATGAAAGGTCTTTGATGACTCTTATGTATTGATTTCAGACAAATATCAGGAAAATAATGACAGCAGCCACGTCTATAGTTCATTCACTGTAAAGCAGAATTACAGTTTTGAAGATGTTTGCGACTGTCTGAGTCCTCGGGCTGACTTCTCACGCAGCAGGCACCCGGCAGCGCCCCCTGAACATTTCATCACTTTCTCAGCCACTGTGGGTGCTTCTCTAGTCAATCCGGTAACATTAACTTACCCTCAAGTCAGTGGCTGTGATGCTTCTAGTATGAAAAGCTATTACAAGCAATTTGGGGCTTTTAAAGAGGGCGCCATGTCTACATTTAAAATATTCAATTCTTTTCTCTTTATATACTGAATGAAGCTGAAGGTGAAGTCGCTCAGTCGTGTCTGACTCTTTGCGACCCCGTGGACTGTAGCCTACCAGGCTCCTCCGTCCAGGGGATTCTCCAGGCAAGAATACTGGAGTGGGTTGCCATTTCCTTCTCCAAAGGATCTTCCCGACCCAGGGATCGAACCCAGGTCTCCCACATTGCAGGCAGACGCTTTAACCTCTGAGCCACCACCAGGGAAACCTATATACTGAATGATTGGTCTCAAAATAACCTTGCAACTTAACTGGAACCACAGTACTGTTGGCAAAAGTTCTGTTGCATAAGGCAGGATAAGGTAAATTATTAAAGCCAAAAGAGTGATCTTTTATCCTATTTTTTTTTCTTATTTACAGTTTCACTTTGTTCCTTTGGAGTAGATTCCTCCCACCCATGAGTCGGAGAATCTTCTCATAAGTCAGTTTCATCTTTTTCAGTGTCTTTAGACATAAACAGTGCAGCTGTAGGTTGAGAGAATGAGTCAGCTAAGCTCCCCTTTTAAAGGCTAAAGACCTATCCTTAAATATAAGAAAATGTACTATGTATGAATTTTGGTTTTAGGATAAAATAATTAAAATATTAAATTCTAAATAATAATAGTTTGGGGTGAAGTGTACATTTTTCTGTGTCTGTGTAGGTGCAAAGAACTTTGGAATACAAAGTAGCTCTTTATCAGGTGCTGTTGAAGTTGCAGAGGCTGGATCAGGGGTGACCAAGGGCGGCAAACGCAAGTGCTGCACCGCTGAGAACATGAATAGCCTCTGGAGGCTCACACACTGACATCTTAAAGCAGTGACCTTAAAACATTTTAGAAGATATTCGGATACAATGGATGCATTCCATTTACTGTAGGAGCATTATGTAGTCTCTGAAAAATACAACATATATTTCTGGGAAAATAAGAAATAGGTGAGTTGGATTTTAGTGTTATTATGAAAATAGTTTACTTGTGAACCCTCTGAATGGTCTCTGGGATGCCAGAGGCCTCTGGACCACATGTTGATAATTGCTGTTACTCAGTGAAAATGATGACTTTGAATGCAAAGCTGGACTTCCACCTATGAGTGAGTAAAGAAGGTAGCAAAGTCTTTCCTCAAGAAGCAGTTATCAGTTGGACAGTAATGGACAAAACCAGCCACTTTAGTCTCGAATGTCAACCAATGGCATACAGCAGTTCGAGAGACATTCATAATTTGAAAACTGTGACCTTCAGTTTTCAGATAAATTCAGGTAAGAGGCATGGCTATTCATCATGTTATGGTCTGGAGCTTCTTCCGCTGCGCCCTGTCCCCGGTTGGAGCAGAGGTTCTGACAGCTTCTCTACAAGTTGAAAGGGTTCACTCAACTGGGAGGCGCCACCATCTTTGGAGCTTTGGAGGCCAGGGAGTGGGGGAGGGCTGGTGAGTGGGGGAGGGCTGTGCCAGCCTGAGATCTTGGTGAGCCTGAGGCGGACACGCTCCTGACTGAGGACACGCACACGCTCCTGGAGAAGCTTCTGCTGGTCCCCCTTGGAAAGGGCCCAGACAACATAGAACTCGAGAAGACCTGAAGAAGGTTTGGATTCTGGGCATTGTCCCCTTCTGAGGGACAGATCCATCAGCAGTTGATGGAGAATGCAAAGCATCCTGTTAGAAACTAGACATCTGGAATAAAGCAGACTCCTGGAAAGATCAAATCACCAAAACTGACATAACAGGAAATAGACCATCTAAGCAGGTCTTAGTAATTGAACGGATTTCCGCAGCCCAGAGCTGCCCCCCGTGGCTGTGCTGACGGATCGGATCAGGTGCTGCGAATGGAGTTACTACCAATCCTTCTCCAGCTCTTTTCCGCAGGAGAGGAGGGAAAAGAGCTTCCCAGCTCCTGCTCTGAGTCATGTATTAATCTGATAAGAAAACCAGGCTAAAACATCACAAGGCAAGTCTCCCTTGAACATACATGCAATAACCCCTAAATAAAATCAGGAAACCAAATCTAGTAACATATTAAAAATATGATATGGTATGACGCTGTATGAATACCATTTGTTTAATATCAGTAAATCAATTATTTAAACTTACTAGAGTTAACACAATTATCTTAATACAGAAAAAGGTTTTGACAGAATTCAATATCCATTCATGATGAAAACTGTCAGAAAATTAGGAGAAGTGAACTGTTAACTTGAGCAGCACAAAACAGGACGTATCTAGGTTTAAGTGGAAGAACTAAATCTTTTTTCCACAGATACATGATCCTGGATGTGGAAAAATTTCAAATGTTCCACAGAAAACTGCTGAAACTAATGAATGTGTGAGCGAGGTCTCAGGATACAAGGACCAATATAGAAAAAAAGGTCAAGACGCAAAAATCAAGCCCATTTCTATCTACTAGAAAGGAACAGTCAGAAACTAAGAAAACAGTTTTATTCATAATAGCCTCAGAAAATTAAAAAGCTTAGGAATAAATTTAGCAAAGAAACACAAATTTCATACACTGAAATCTATAAATCTTGCTGAGAGGAAGGAAAGAAAAGTCTGAATAAATGGAGACATATGTCATGTTCATGGGTTGGGAGAATCAGTATTGCCAGGATGACAGTTCTCCCCAAATTAATCTATATATTCAATGCATTACCTCTCAAAATCCCGGGGCGATTTTTAATACAAATTGAGAGGTTGATTGTAAAAGGTAAAGGACCTAAAAGAGCCATAATAATTACAAAAGTAAAGTTTCAGTTTTGAGGAGTTACATTACTTGATTTCAGAACTTCCTGTCCTAATGGTATTTCAGCTCTGTTGTCCTGCCTTACAGATAGGTCAGCGCAGCAGAATTCAGAGTCCAGGCAAAACCCTCACGTGGTCAAATGATTTTCAACAAAGATGTTGAAACAGTTCCTTAGAAGGAAGCATAGTTGTTATCGAACAATTGGATATCCAGATGCAATATTTAAAAATACCCTTTCCTCACATTATAAACTAAAATTAATTTAATATAGATCATATATCTAATTGTAAGAGCTAAAATTTTGAAATTCCTAGACAAAATAGGAAAAAAAAAATTCATGATCTTGGGTGGGCCAAAGAGTTATTTTATATAATAACTAAAGCAGGATCCTTAAAATAAAAAACATTATTTTGGAAAAACAGACTTCATTAAAAACATATCTGGAATATATAAAGATTTGCTAAACTCAGTAAGAAGATAGACAACTCAGTGTATAAACAGACAACGGATTTGGATATGCATTATCCCAGAGAAGTATGCAAATGACCGGTAAGTCTTCTCACCATCATTAGCTAGGGGAATGCAGCGAGATGTTGTATACTCACCAAGTATGAAAGAAAAATGACACTGTCCAGTATTGATGACGATGAAGATAAACTGGTGTCTGTGCAATTCACTTTTGGAAAAGTAAAATGGTAATGGTGCTTTGGAAAACAATTGATCAGTTTCTAAGAAGGTTAAACTTACTTTATTAATACTCATCAAATCTACTCCTAAGTGTCTATCCAAGAGAAAGGAAAGTGTGTCCATACAAAAGCCATGTGTCCAGTAGTTCCTGGGGGGCATTGTTCAGAATAACTCCAAATCAAAAACAATTGAAATGTCTATTAGCTGGTAAACGGCTAAAAACAAACGAGATATACCCATATAACAGGACTACTGTTTGATAAGAAGAAGGAATACTGATACATGTTCTAACATGGATGAACCTCAAAATATTGTGCTAGTGGAAGAAGCCGGATACAGCGAGTTCTGTACTGTGTGATTCCACTTATTTGAAATGCCCGGGAAAGGTGAGACGTCCCTGATGTGAGAACAGAGAGACGTCCCTGATGTGACTGGCTGCGGTGGGAACAGGGATCGAATGTAATGGGGGATAAGGGAACTTGAGGGAGTGGAGTGTCTAAACTGGATTGGTGAGAGCCTGTCACACGTCTGTAAATCGACTGGAATCACTGAGTTGTATACCTATTATGGGTTAATTTTATGGCATGTAAATTGGGCTTTAGTAAAGCTGCTAATGAAAAATCAATATCACTGCATGTGTCTTAAAGTAGCTACTTTTAAACACACTGACCATATTTTTACAAACATTTCTTAGAGAAAATGTGAGCTAAATTTTTTCACAGATCTACATTTTAAGATGTGGATTTACATATGACCCCTAGGCCTGTTGAGGGGAAAGGTGAGGTTCTTTTGTTAAAAGCATTGTTTAGTCTACTGACCTATATTTAGTTTCTCCTTATTTGCCTAAAGATTTAATGACGGAAGATGGCTAGAAGATTTAGAGAAATGATTGTCCTGCTAGCCATTCATTCACTCATGGGGGATAACAATGGAATAAAAAAGAATAATAATCTAACAGGAAATAAAATTTTTCATTTCCTCCTAAAATACTGGGGAGATGTTGTGTTTTATATATTTAACGTACTTGTCTACAAATATCAAGATTTAGTATTTTATCATCTCACAGTATTAAAATAAAACCACTTATCAAAATCTTTTGTCATTTTTTTCTTCTTCCTGTAGCATTAGTGAACACCACATTTTCCTTCTAAGTTGATGGTAAGAAAATTATCATGATATTAGTTGCCATTTTGGCTTCAAACCTCCAGGTTATTTTTATATTAATATCTGTGTTTCCATTTCTATAGCCTTGAAGGTATGGTTGTGAGGGTTTATATTTTGAAATGTTCATTTGATTTGTTCACTCACTTTTAACTGCTATCAACATTTTATGAAAATATTTTCTGATAAATTAGAAGAGCTCATGATGTCACATATGGATGGATTCTTTGACCTATCCTAGACAGTTGCTTAAATTTTGTATCCAGTGTAACTGTGGCTTCAGTCTGTTATACGATATTGATTTCATTTTTTCTGTACTTTTGATGCTATTGTTGCTCAGTTGTTAAGTCACGTCTGACTCTGCGACCCCGTGGACTGCAGCACGCCAGGCTTCCCTGTCCTCTCTCTCCCACGTTTGCTCACACTCATGTGCATCAACTCGGTGGTGCCATCCAAGCACCTCATCCTCTGTTGTCCCGTCTCCTCCTGTCCTCAATCAGCATGAGGGTCTTTTCCAATGAGTACTTAACTCAAAAATAAGTACTTGCTGGAAGGTGTACTTACTGGGATATTCTCCAGGAAAGTTTTTGCTGCATGGGCTATTTTTTCTAAGGCTTTAAAAAATCATTAAAATGATTTTTAGATTGAAGATGGTTTCTTCTTGTCTTAAAAAAAAAATTTCTCTTTAACAGGCATCAATATTCCCTTTCTGAAATTGCTTAAATTTTTTCTTGTTTGTTCATCCCATTAGAAATTAAGTCTTTAAGAACAAGGATAAATGCCCGCACATAATGGATCCGTAGTGCACATTTGTTGAGTAAACAAACGTTTGCAGAAACCCAGTGCCACATAAAAATTCAGTGTCTGCTGTTGTGAACGTTTTGGTTGCTCACTTGATGGTCACGAAGGACTCAAAATCTGGCCTCCATGTCCATTTCCTTCCTTGCCGTGGCTCCTTATCCTTCCGGGGGTGCAGCGTCGTCCCGGAGTGGTGGGTTCGTGGGACGGTCTAGGTCGGGGCCCGGGCCCTCCCCTGGCCGGCGGCCTGTTCGGGACTTGGTCGCCAAGCGGGAGGCCGGCCATGGGCCGAGAGAGAAGCTTGGCCTGGCGTCTGCCACGGCTCCCATCGTCGCCTGGCCCGCCGTCACGCGCTCCCGGTCCAGAACCTCCCTTCGGTTCCCGTTTTATTCCTTCAGCGTCATTGGGCTTTCGCTGTGGGCTCCTTCCCCAACCAGGGGCCACGGAGTCAGCCTCCAGGGGCCACCGGGGAAGTCCCCAAGTCAGGGGCTTTGCTACTTTGCAATTGTTCTTGTGGAAAGAAAATTATTTCTCAGTGTCAAATTATGTGGATAGGATGTTGCTTCACTTCAGACTTAGAGGCCGTCAAAGGCAGACGTCTTGCCCAGGGTTGCAACGGCCGCCGGCTCCCAAGCCCCGCGCGCGCTGAGCCTCCCGCCGAGCTGCCTCTGGGGCGCCCCCCTCCGGCCGCCCCGCCGCGCAGCACTCACCCAGGCAGGCAAGTGTCTTCAGGGTGCTGGCCCTTTCCTTGGGCGAGAGAGCTCGATGGAACTTCCAAATACAGGAAGCCAGTTTCCCTTATCCTAAAGAGTTCACTGCGCCCATTAATCCCTCAGCTGCATTGCTGAATTCCCTAAATGTAATGGACTTGACATTCACTTAGCAGAAACTGTTTGGCTTCCGAGTCAGAAGAAGAGGTAGAAGAGACAGTCTTAAATCTGTACACAAGGTAAAAAAGCCAGATGTTAAGATATAGAGAGCATTTTTCTTTCAAATACTTTAGACTGTCCATCAAACCAAAAGAGGAGTTGGTTTGTATAAATACTTATCAGCAGAGTATCCTTTGCACGCTCGAGTTGGAGGAGCGCTCGGCAAAACTGAAGGAGAAAGCAAAGGGGACGTTTATATACAGACGTCTGGACATTTGAGCTCTTCCTCCCTTGAACTGACTTCCGAGTCGTGGTGATGATTGGACAGTGGACAGCCCCAGAGCGTCGCAGCCTGGACGCTCCCCTTAGTGCCTCAATCAGCTTGTGCGCATGACCGCTACCTGCCATCGCCCATGCGTTAATCACCCTTCACTTTTCAGCCCCCCCCCACCCCCCAGTTTACTGAACTTCTTCGATAAAAATCTAACAGAGTTAGAAACGTATTGGTCTCTGCAACTTTATAATCTTAGTTTGTTGTGATGATTAAATCAAATAGTTTCATCTTCAGAGAGCTTTAGAAAAGAAGAAGAGGTTAGGAGTTGAGGAATAAGTGAATTTTTTTAATTAAGTGACTTCAGTATATAAGATAAACTCCATGTTTTCCCTATAACATGGCTACATTTTACGGAAATCAGATGCAATATTCAAATCATTATGGAACAAATATAACAAAAATATATAAGAAATATGTGTTAATATAGTAATGCAAGAATAGCTACTATTTACTGAACATCTACTATCTGCTAGTTCCAAGCTTGCTAATTTTGAAAAAGTCCCCAAGTAAAGGCAATATGCATGCATGCTAAGTCTCTTCAGTTGTGTCTGACTCTTTGCGATCCTATGGACTACAGCCTGTCAGGCTCTTCTGTTCATGGAATTCTTCAAGCAAGAATACTAGAATGGGTTGCTATGCTCTCCTCCAGGGAATCTTCCCAACCCAGGGATCTAACCTGACAGTCTTGTATCTCTTGCATTAGCAGGTGGGTTCTTTACCACTAGCACCACCTGGGAAGCCCTTTGATGTCTAATTTACTATAAATTCTGAAGCATCCAAAGGGCATGATCAGTTCACTTCAGTCCAATTCAGTCGCTCAGTCATGTCTGATTCTTTGCTACCCCATGGACTGCAGCATGCCAGGCTTCCCTGTCCATCACCAACTCCCGGAGCATGCTCAAACTCATGTCCATTGAATCGGTGATGCCATCCAACCATCTCATCCTCTGTTGTCCCCTTTTCCTCCCACCTTCAATCTTTCCCAGCATCAGGGTCTTTTCCAATGAGTCAGTTCTTTGCATCAGGTGGTCCAAAGTATTGGAGCTTCAGCTTCAACCTCAGTCCTTCCAATGAATATTCAGGACTGATTTCCTTTAGGATGGACTGGTTGGATCTCCTTGCAGTCCAAGGGACTCTCAAGAGTCTTCTCCAACACCACAGTTCAAAAGCATCAATTCTTCGGCATTCAGCTTTCTTTATAGTCCAACTCTCACATCCATAACTGACTACTGGAATGATAGATAGCGATAGATGGAATATTTTTGAAAGATAAACTGGGTGGGTGAATGTGTGTGTGTGTGTGTGTGTGTGTGTGTGTGTATACATGATTTCCAGGGCAGATACTGAATTCAGGGATCAGCTTCAAGACGACTGGTTGATATGTGCTTTGGGACTATACTTAATATTATTTGTGGAAATGGGTGGTAAGCTGTAAATCTGAAAAAGATTAGAAACAAGGAAATGCCAGGACTCAGTGGTTTAGTTAATAAGGATGTTGAAGGAGAAAGAAGAATCTGTGCCCTGTCTGGACCTGTGCGGCAAGCCTTTGTCAGTGTTCAGGTGGATGAGGCTGTGCTTTGGTGTAACATAGAACACGTTAGAAACTTGGTGTGCTAAGTGTGTGCTGATGGTGGTAGTAAGACAGGGTTTCCTTGCTAAACAAGGCGCAAGAAGCCAGCAGTGCTAAATCAAAGGCTGCCTTCCAGTGAGGGATCTGGAGAGGGGTCTCCAGCCCCCAGCCCCATCCTCTGGAAGGGCCACATCAACACATTTCCTCTAGGTCAGAACTAGTTCCCAGGCATGGGGTGCTCACAGCCGGTGGACCTAAAGTGGTGTCTTGGCCGGTTCGTTTCTCATACCCTGTTGGTTACACAGGCATAGTCTGGCCATGTAGCCAGCCTCGCAGGGAGAGCCCATCAGAGGGCCCCACCTAGACCAGGACAACCCGTCAGCCTTAATTTACCAGCAAGCAGTGCTGCCCTGCTGGTAGAGACAAGCCCGCCACCTCCCGGGCCCGTGGTGCAGAGCAGCCTGTTGGTGGGGGTGGTCTGTGCCTTCACCAGGCCGTGCAGACACAGGTCTCATTTCAGCAAACTCGAGATGCTGGCGTCAGCTCTGACAGCATGAGTGCTAATGGCCTTTTGAGACATCCGTGTGGATTGTGTCATTCAGAATATTGCAAATACTACAATCCCATTTTTAGGCGTATGTATTGGATAAAATACAGTGTAGCCATATTTTCAGGCAATACTATTTGAGAATCTCTAAAAAGGTAATCATGAAAATGATTAACAAGCTGCTGTGTTATTTCATTTCCCTCCAAAATTGCTACATACATACATCCAACTCTAAATATACAATGTTTTTTTACCTTACAGAGTTTTAAAACCAAATTTTTAGATATCACAAGAGGAAGGATTGCAAATAACCTTCTGGTTTATAGAGAGTGAATGACATGTTCTGTGTTTTTCAGAAACTACCCAGAGCTTCTAACGTTATGTTTTTTTTTTTTTCCTCCCTCCCTTCTTCGTCCCCCAGATGAATCAGCTCCTAAGGAAGTCAGCAGGGTAAGTAATGTGAATATAATTTTTTTTACTACAATGTAGAAAGTATGTTCTTTTGCATATTTTTTCAGTGCTCTTAACATGCTAAAGTGTTAGAAAAATAATTACAAAAACTGAGTGCCCTCTCCGAAGTGTCACTCATGAGCGTGGAGTGAAGCCAGTGGGGGGAGAGGTGTAAAAGCAGAGGGCTCAAACTGATTACAGCGAGCAGATGCGCCCCGCGTGGCCTGCACGTGCTCAAGGAGTTTTCTGCTGCCAACAGTCAGAGATTGAGAGAGTGCTTGTTAAGATGGGATTTCTGGCTTCTCTTGAAACACTAAGATGAGGCAGCGCCTCCGTAGAGTTCGCAGGCTGTGACAGTTGCTCTGGCCGCCCCCTCGTGGTCCCCTGCTAAGTGGCTTCGTGCTGCCTGGCTGACCCTGCCTGTGAGTTCATGCACCTCCATTCTGGGAGAGCAAAAGGTGACTCCACCTGGATCAAGGACGTGACATCTTCAGTACTTTCACAAATGTTAAATACACTGTTTTCGTACCCAAGAGAAATGCTTTAAGAGAGTTAGCAAATTTAAGAGCTGTTACAAAATGATAATTCTGTGATTACACATAAAGTGGATGTTAATTCTGTATCCTGTTGACAGATAAAGATCTTAACAGGTGGAGTCAGTGTGGAAAATAATCGGTCAGAATTATACCTGATACAGCTTTGTGTAAGCGATCACTCTATCATATGGTAGAAACTGAAGTGCTGTTCATCAGAGTCACGTATTCAGATACATTCCTTTATTCTGTATTATCTGAAGAAATGAATCTTTAAAATGACCAGGGCTATTGCTGGAGACCGAGCAGGGTTCCCCCTGCCCATAGCAACCTAACAGACTTAAGATTCTCGAAGTCTCAGGTTTTCCTGGATATGGCACTATTAGCTTTTCGTCTTCTGGGCTCGCAGTTGGAACGTTCGTTCCCAAGTCTGAGTGTTTCAGCGTATATCAGGGGCAGAGAGATCAGACTGGAATTTTTACAGCTATGGAGAGCAGCAGAAATGGCTGAAAGCAATGTGTGAGGGTGACAGAGGATCCTCACAAGGGGACCTGGACTGTCATGAGATACTGAGGTGTGGATATTGGCAAAGCCACTATCTCAGAGCTCCAAGGTGCTTCCACCTGTTTGTACATCAAGGACAGTAGGGAAAAAGCTGCAATACAACTTACCCATCACATTCTTGCTTTAGAATAGCTTTCATTCATAGTGAATCCCTAACCTCAGTTTAGCCTTTAGAGGCCTGGAAAGACTTTAAATATTGTTGTTCTGAAGGGAAGTGGGAAAGAGATGCCCCAGGAGGTGATTCCAGCCCGCCTGTACATCTTGCTTCCGTCCTGTTCTGTTGGCAGCAGAGTGGACAGCGGTCCTCCTGCTGCCCCGCTGATGTCACTGCACTAACTCCGCTCACTCGTTTAGTGGGCTACCTTGCATCGCTTCCAGTGTCCCCCAGTTGAAAGCTTTTGTACCAGTGTCTGTCGTCAGTGAATTTGGTGCTGCAGTCCACGCTTTCAGTTATTCTTGCCAGGCTCTATTTGGGGAAAATAGCTGTGTGAACAAAGAAGAGTCCTTTTGATTGAATGCATCTTTGCATAGTTTAATTTTACAAAATATCGCCACCAGGCATTGTGGGTGCAGATGGCAGTGTATGTCTTATAACAGTGCCTCCTGTCTGGTGAGCAGAGAGGAGACGCAGACGACATCGCGTGCTGTCTTTAAGGCCATGAGAAGTGATGAGCGGCTATACATAGTGCTTTTCTTCTTTGCTGTTATTTTATAAGATTCTCCTATTTTATGCCAGATTCAGAGGCATGCATCTCCAGCTGAGAAGTGCTAAATACATGAGCTGTTGATCTAAACCAGCATCGGTTGCCAGGATCTTTACGTTGTTTTTTTGTTTTTTTTCCTGAATGTACTCCAGATCTCGGTCAGTTCTGATATTCAGAATTTGCTTTATAAAATGGCATACCAATGTTTTAAGTTAAAGTGAGACTTAGAAATACCTTGTGCAACCTTGGAGATCAAACTAGTCAGTCCATCCTAAAGGAAATCAGTCCTGAATATTCATTGGAAGGACTGATGCTAAAGCTAAAACTCCAAAGCTTTAGCTACCTGATGGGAAGAACTGACTCGTTGGAAAAGACACTGATGGTGGGAAAGACTGAGGGCAAGAGGAGAAGGGGACGACAGAGGATGAGATGGTTGGATGGTGTCACCAACTCGATGGACATGAGTTTGAGCAGGCTCTGGGAGATGGTGAATTACAGGGAAGCCTGACGTGCTGCAGTCCATGGAGTTGCAAGGAGCTGGACACGACTTAGTGCCTGAACAATGAATGACAAAATGTTTGGTTGAATTTACTAGTAAAGCCACCAGGTCCAGGGCTTTTCGTGGTCAGGTTATTTTTCTTTTGATTCAATCTCCTACTTGTTATGAGTCTCTTCAGATTTTCTTTTTCTTCCCTGTTTAATCTTGATGTGCTTTATATATCTCAGTTCAGTTCAGTCGCTCAGTCGTGTCCGACTCTTTGTGGCCCCATGGACCGCAGCACGCCAGGCCTCCCTGTCCATCACCAACTCCCAGAGCTTACTCAAACTCATGTCCAGCAAATCCATGATGCCATCCAACCAATATCAAAACTACCCAAGTTCTGGAGTTTATTTAGAACAACAACAAGAAAAAACTTACAGATTCTGGCAACTGACACTCATCTAGGTCATCAGCTCATGTATTTAGCACTTCTCAAGTTACATTTCTAGGAGACAGTGAAGGACAGGAAAGGCTGGAGTGCTGCAGTCCATGGGGTTGCAAAGAGTCAGACACGACTTAGCGACTGAACAACAACAAGTGCAACCTTTAGGTAGGTGGTGACTGGTCACAGGGCACATCCATTGTTGAGAGCTTGCTCTCCAGGGAGGCAGATTCTTATCCTCCAGGCAGTTCTGATTGTTGTGAGATACTTTGCACTGGGAGCCAAACAGCCTCTCCTGAACTGCTGTCTGCTAGCATTGTTTTGATTTTTGTAGCAACTCAAAAAAGGCTGGCGTGTACAGGCTGCTCCACATGCTGCTGCTGCTGCTGCTAAGTCGCTTCAGTCGTGTCCGACTCTGTGCGACCCCATGGATGGTGGCTCACCAGGCTCCCCCGTCCCTGGGATTCTCTAGGCAAGAACACTGGAGTGGGTTGTCATTGCCTTCTCCAGTGCATGAAAGTGAAAAGTGAAAGTGAAGTCGCTCAGTTGTGTCCGACTCTTCGAGACCCCATGGACTACAGCCTACCAGGCTCCTCCGTCCATGGGATTTTCCAGGCAAGAGTAGGGAGTGGGTCGCCATTGCCTTCTCCGCTCCACATGAGAACTCCTCAAATAGAGGGACTGTGTTCTGTCTTCCCAAGGGAAACTCACTCAGGTTTTTCCCACACGTCTCCTTAGGGTTGGGTGGACATCTGACAAAGCCTACTGTATTGTCAGTATATTTGTAGAAGGTGGCAGCTCTGGCGCGACACTGTGGACCAACTGTGGCTTGACTCCGATAAGACAGGGTAGGCCAGGTAGTTCTTGTCAGCTCCGTGTCTGTAATAGGATTTAGGGAGAATCAGCTTTTCACAGAAACTGCAGGACATTTATGGTTATTGATCTTTTGGTACACCAAGATGTTTTTGACATGCAGTAACACTTCGGTCCTTTCTCCTCCTCTTTCTTCCTCTCTTGCTCCTTCCCTCCCTGCCTCCATCCTCCTCCCTGCTTCTATTCCATCGACAAATACTTAGTGAGCATTCACATGCCAGGCATTGCTCTAGGTCCTAGGAATACAGTGCAAAATGGCATTCCAGTTCTCATAGTATGGGAGGCAGTGGTGGAGACAGCTGAGAAAACTTTTAAATGATAAATACATAGAATAAATAAATACATAGGAAGCAGAATGATCCAATAGAGAGTGATGGTGGACTAGGAGTGGCCGTAGTATAGAGACAAGGCCAGGGGAGAAGACGTGGGCTGGGGGTTTGAGTGTGTCGCCAGCGATGCCTTCCAGGTAACTGGGAAGACATTACAGGGGGTGCAGGAGGGAGGCATGCTGGGAACGGGGGGAAGGGCACTGTGGCAGAAGGTGCAGCAAGTGCAAAGGCCCTGGGGCAGCGAGGTCCACGTCACAGAGTGCAGTCGCGCTGGCCAAAACTGAGAGAGGAGGGGAAGAGCCCTCATCACAGCCGTCAGGACAGGGGGCCTCCAGGGGCGTGTGTCAGTCAGAGCTTCTAGTCAGTACAATTGGTCCTTTCTTTTCCTATTGTCGTTTTTGATGTAAGTGGCTCCAGCTTATAAATCAGAACGATTTCTGACAAGAAAAGGGAGAGAAAATATCAAGAGAAAAAGAGTATTTGGATGCTGAGTACTAGAGTATGACAAATTTAACCAGCTCTAGAATTCTTTGGGGCTTCCCAGGTGGCTCAATGGTAAAGATTCTGCCCGCAGTGCAGGAGATGCAGGCTCGATCCCGGGTCGGCAAGATCCCCTGGAGAAGGAATTGGCAACCTACTCCAGTGTTCTTGCCTGGAAAATTCCATGGAGAGAGAAGAATCCTTGGGTACTGTCTTTACCCCTCAGAATGTTATCAGTGTATTTCAGTATATTATAATTTTCATTTAGCAGTCTTAGTCTTATGAACTATGTCCTGAAGAAGAATGCTAAGATCTGAGATTACTTGGTGAAAAGACATAAGTATTTTATAATACATACTACAGGTAGATTTAAGGGCCTAGATCTGATAGAGTGCCTGATGAACTATGGACTGAGGTTCATGACATTGTGCAGGAGACAGGTATCAAGACCATCCCCATGGAAAAGAAATGCAAAAAAGCAAAATGGCTGTCTGGGGAGGCCTTACAAATAGCTGTGAAAAGAAGAGAAGCAAAAAGCAAAGGAGAAAAGGAAAGATATAAGCATCTGAATGCAGAGTTCCAAAGAATAGCAAGAAGAGATAAGAAAGCCTTCTTCAGTGATCAATGCAAAGAAATAGAGGAAAACAACAGAATGGGAAAGACTAGAGATCTCGTCAAGAAAATTAGAGATACCAAGGGAACATTTCATGCAAAGATGGGCTCGATAAGGGACAGAAATGGTATGGACCTAACAGAAGCAGAAGATATTAAGAAGAGGTGGCAAGAATACACAGAAGAACTTACAAAAAAGATCTTCATGACCCAGATAATCATGATGATGTGATCACTAATCTAGAGCCAGACACCTTAGAAAGTGAAGTCAAGTGGGCCTTAGAAAGGATCTCTACAAACAAAGCTAGTGGAGGCGATAGAATTCCAGTTGAGCTGTTTCAAATCCTGAAAGATGATGCTGTGAAAGTGCTACACTCAATATGCCAGCAAATTTGGAAAACTCAGCAGTGGCCACAGGACTGGAAAAGGTCAGTTTTCATTCCAATTCCAAAGAAAGGAAATGCAAAAGAATGCTCAAACTACTGCACAATTGCACTCATCTCACACGCTAGTGAAGTAATGCTCAAAATTCTCCAAGCCAGACTTCAGCTATACGTGAACCGGGAACTCCCTGATGTTCAAGCTGGTTTTAGAAAAGGCAGAGCAACCAGAGATCAAATTGCCAACATCCGCTGGATCATCGAAAAAAGCAAGAGAGTTCCAGAAAACCATCTGTTTCTGCTTTATTGACTATGCCAAAGCCTTTGACTGTGTGGATCACAATAAACTGTGGAAAATTCTGAAAGAGATGGGAATACCAGACCACCTAACCTGCCTCTTGAGAAATCTGTATGCAGGTCAGGAAGCAATAGTTAGAACTGGACATGGAACAGCAGATTGGTTCCAGATAGGAAAAGGAGTACATCAAGGCTGTATATTATCACCCTGCTTATTTAACTTCTATGCAGAGTACATCATGAGAAACGCTGGACTGGAAGAAACACAAGCTGGAATCAAGATTGCTGGGAGAAATATCAATAACCTCAGATATGCAGATGACACCACCCTTATGGCAGAAAGTGAAGAGGAGCTAAAAAGCCTCTTGATGAAAGTTAAAGAGGAGAGTGAAAAAATTGGCTGAAAGCTCAACATTCAGAAAACGAAGATTATGGCATCCCATCCCATCACTTCATGGGAAATAGATGGGGAAACAGTGGAAACAGTGTCAGACTTTATTTTTGGGGGCTCCAAAATCACTGCAGATGGTGATTGCAGCCATGAAGTTAAAAGATGCTTACTCCTTGGAAGAAAAGTTATGACCAACCTAGATAGTATATTCAAAAGCAGAGACATTACTTTGCTGACTAAGGTCCGTCTAGTCAAGGCTATGGTTTTTCCAGTGGTCATGTATGGATGTGAGAGTTGGACTGTGAAGAAAGCTGAGTGCCGAAGAATTGATGCTTTTGAACTGTGGTGTTGGAGAAGACTCTTGAGAGTCCCTTGGACTGCAAGGAGATCCAACCAGTCCATTCTGAAGGAGATCAACCCTGGGATTTCTTTGGAAGGAATGATGCTAAAGCTGAAGCTACAGTACTTTGGCCACCTCATGCGAAGAGTTGACTCATTGGAAAAGACTCTGATGCTGGGAGGGATTGGGGGTTGGAGGAGAAGGGGACGACAGAGGATGAGATGGCTGGATGGCATCACAGACTTGATGGATGTGAGTCTGAGTGAACTCTGGGAGATGGTGATGAACAAGGAGGCCTGGCGTGCTGCGATTCATGGGGTCGCAAAGAGTTGGACATGACTGACCGACTGAACTGAACTGAACAGGTTGATAAGGTGGTTTATCAAATTATTGTCCCAGTTAAGATTTCATTCTAACCCAATTTAATTAGCAGTCATATCTCTTCTCATGTGTCAATGGCATGACGTTGTTTTACTGTTTTTATTTAAAGGAAATAAACACATTGTCACTTGTTAACTTTGTTTCCTTTCGTGTGAACTGCATCTATGTTTCATGCATGATATATTTGAAAGAACTTCTCTGGAACAGTGTAAATCACACAGATTTGAATTTGTTCTTTGCCAGTCTTTATCTGGGTGACCTTTTAAATTAACCTTTAAAAACCTGAAATGTAAAATGGGAATAAAATCTACCAAACCTAAGGTATGCAGTCAAAAGAGGATGAAAATGCATAGTCTTTTATTCAGTTATGGAATAACAAAAATAAAATTTTTAAAAGCAGAGGGAATTAATGAGAAGAAATTAATGGCCCACAATTTAAAATATAGGCTTAATTAATAATGCAAAAGATATTTTCTTAAACAGATCAATAAAGTAGACGGTTTTGGCAATCTATTCAAGAAATAAGAAAATAGCAAACATTAAGGGATGAAAAAGGGAAGATAACTATAGGCAAAAAGGACATTATTAATAATTTAATAAGGAATGATATTAATATATACTAATGCATTTGAAAATTTAGACATAATGGCCAATATTAAGGAAATTATAAATTATTAAAGTTTATTGAAGGAAAGTTAAGAAAACTAAATGTCTTGTTAAGCAGTGAAAAAAACTGAAAAGTTGGTATAAGTCCCCTTACAATGCAAGATGCCCAAAAGTTTTTACTGGATGATTCCTCCAGACATGAAAAAGGAGAAAATTTCTACATGATATAAAGTATGTATTTCAAAAGCTAAGAGGATAATTTATCTCAAGAGGGAAGTTTATTCCTAAAACAAAAATTAAAACATTATACAAGATAGAACACATATTGACCAGTGTTACTGGTGCAGACATAAGTGCAGGAATCTTAAGTAAATAAATATAGCAGCACTCCCAGTTCCAAGGGTGGTGACAGGTGGGAGGACAGAGCAGTGATCCTGGGAGAGATGAAGGCGGTGATGATGGAGGTGCGGAGATTTGGTAGACTGGATTCTATACATATTTGGAAAGCAGAGTGAACAAGAACTGCTGGTTAACTGAATGCTTGGTATAGAAAAAAGACAAAAAAGAGAAATGATGCATTGGGTCTTTGCCTGAGCAGATGGAACGTCAAGGTTGCCAGCACTGAGATGGGAGTGTTTGCCAGAGCAGGGAGCAGGGGTCACCACCGGGTGCTGAGTCTGAGACCTTGAGTAGATTTCTAAGCTGAGATGTTAAGCAGTTAGTTGACTATTTGAGTCTGGAGTTCAGGGGAATGATCTGAGCTAGAGATACAAATTTGAGAAGCCTTAGTAATAATATGGGTGATTAAGAACCCCAGCATATAGGATGGTAGTGAAGTGCTGCCACTGCGTGAGCTCACCTAGGAAGTGAGGGTGGTTTGAGAAGAGAGGACCGAAGCCACAGCCCTGGCGCAGGGCATTTGCAAGTCTTCCACAGGAGAGAGGCCTGTGCAGACTGGACGGAGGAGTCCGTGGGCAGGAGGCGAACCCGGGGCCGGTGCCTCCTGGAGTGGAGGAGAAGCTGGGTCCAGACGAAGAGAGCAGTCACTGGTGTGTTCAATGCTGCCAGCATTTCAGGGAAGTGAAGCCTGAGAGCTGGCATTTGGATCTGACGGCATGGAGGCCACGGGCGACTTCAATTAGAGCTGTTCCACTGAGCGATTAGAGTTGGGCAGGGGGGAGGAGAAATTGCAGGCGGCAAATACATACAATTGTTTTTTGGAGTTTTGCCTCAAAAGAGAGACGAGAAAGTGTGTGGTAGCTAGACAGGGAGTCAGGTGTACTTGACGTGTGACCTTGATTAGTTTCAGGTGCACAGCAGAATATTCACACACGTGCACACTGTGAAGTGATCGTTGCAATAGGCCTAGTTACCACCCGTCACTGCGTGGTTATGAGCTGCCTCTTCCTGGTGATGAGAACTTGAAGGTCTACCCCCTCAGCAACTTTAAAATATCCAATACAGTCTTGTTAATTACAGTCACTCTGCTGTACATCATAGCCCCGAGACTTGCTTATTTTGTACCTGAAAGTTTGTATCTTTTGACCACTTTCACCCATTTTGCTCACTCCCCACCCCTGAGATATTATTTTGTTTTTAAAATGTTTCATTTTTCTTTTTTTAAAAATGGAATAAACAGCAACAAATGCATACCAATGGAAATAATCCAGTGGAGAGAAGATGTGATGATTTGGGTCAGAGGGGCCACTTGGCTGCGGCCACAGTTCTCGAGTCTCAGAGGCCTCCCCCACCTTCTGCAGCCTCCCCAGCGAACTCCAGTCTTTTCCTTCACAAAAAACTCACATTTATTCACTTCCCGTTTCTTTTCACAGTGTATCATTTTTTAAAAATAATTTTTAATTGGCTATAAGAAAAATATAACCAAAGAAGCAAATAGAGGAAGAAACAGAGGAGGAGAAATAAAAATTGGGATCATCAGTACTTTTCTATGAATAAGCAGACTAGCTGGCTGTTAAGCTTCCAGTTATGTGAACCTGAACCTAAGTTGGTCTGCTGCTAAGTCACTTCAGTCATGTCAGACTCTGTGCGACTCCGTAGACGGCAGCCCACCAGGCTCCCCCATCCCTGGGATTCTCTAGGCAAGAACACTGGAGTGGGTTGCCTTTTCCTTCTCCAATGTAGGAAAGTGAAAAGAGAAAGTGAAGTCGCTCAGTCGTGTCCGACTCTTAGCGACCCCATGGACTGCAGCCTACCAGGCTCCTCCGTCCATGGGATTTTCTTGGCAAGAGTACTGGAGTGGGGTGCCATTGCCTTCTCCAGGTTGACCTTGGAAATAAAGCAGTTGTTTTACCAGCAAAGTCCTTTGTGGGTTTTTTTTTTTTTTTTTTTCAGGAAAAACAGAGATTTGCAGTTTGGGATAAGCATGCTATAGCAGAAGCTATACGCAAACCTAGACAGAGAAGAGGAATGCTGTCTTATAGAGGAACAAGCGGAAGCTTGGAAGGGCTGTTGACAAGCACGGAGTCCATTGGAGGAAACCGGGAGTGGGGAGTGTAGTGGCTTTTCATTGGCTGAGCTGTTGCTGGGTGGGAAGAAGACCTTCCGTCCTTTCCCGGGGAGTTAGGTGGTAAGGCACCTGCTCCCAGCTGGAGATGCAGGGTAGTCTCTTCCTGTTTGGGGTCTGCATGAGTGCTCCCTCTTCTGGTCTTGCCCATTCATTTAATAAGGTATCCTAAAAATAAATAAATACGGTATCTTTTCTTCATTTCTACATCTCTTAGGGAAGGATACCTGTCAGTTTTTATTATTAAATTTCATGATAATATAAACCTATTTATCTGATTTTACGTCAATCTTTAGGAAGTTTCAGAGACATACTATTAAAATGTGGTTCAGTGTTCAGTAAGCGAAGGTGATACACAGATGACTAGAGTAGGCAGTGAAATAGTGAAAGTCGCTCAGTCTTGTCCTACTCTTTGCGACCCCATGGACTATACAGTCCATGGGATTCTCCAGGCCAGAATACTGGAGTGGGTAGCCATTCCCTTTTCCAGGGGATCTTCCCAACCCAGGGATTGAACCCAGGTCTCCCGCATTGTAGGCAGATTCTTTACCAGCTGAGTCACAAGGGAAACCGAAGAATACTGGAGTGGGTGGTCTATCCCTTCTCTAGCGGATCTTCCTGACCCAGGAATCGAACCGGGGTCTCCTGCATTGCAGGCAGATTCTTTACCAACTGAGCTATCAGGGCAGCCCAAGAGTAGGCAGATGCTTGTAGAAATACCTGGAGGAGGTTTTCTTGTTCCCTATGCCCTCCCTCCAGCTGACAGTCATGGGACTCAGGTGCTATGACCCAGTGGAGAAGCAGACAGAAAGCGTGTCCTCTAAAATCTCCCTAAATGCCAGGCCTCCCTGTCCGTCACCAACTCCAGGAGCCCACCCAAACCCATGTCCATTGTGTTGGTGATGCCATCCAACCACCTCGTCCTCTGTCGTGCCCTTCTCCCCCTGCCCTCTCCCTGGCAGTTCCTGTAATCAGGCTTTGGCGAAGAGGGCCTTCGGACACCTGGATATGACACTTGCCAGCGAGGACCGGGAGGACAGGCAGGTCACCGCCCCGTTGATTCTCAGCTTAACTGTAGGCCTGAGAAGCCAGAGGAACGGCAGAGATGTAACGTTCCAGCCAGGCAAAGTGAAACTGTGGCCTTTTGAATTTGAAATAGCAAACAGCCTAACAAGGATTTAGCCCTGAGGCTGGGAAAGATTGAGGGCGGGGGGAGAAGGGGACGACAGAGGACGAGATGGTTGGATGGCATCACCAACTCAATGGACATGGGTTTGGGTGGACTCCTGGAGTTGGTGACGGACAGGGAGGCCTGGCGTGCTGCAGTCCATGGGGTCGCAAAGAGTTGGACATGACTGAGCGACTGAACTGAACTGAACAAGGGTGTCTCACCCTGATGGAAGAATCACCCGCTTTCCCGAGGAATACTGGCTGGAAGCCTGCCAGCAGAGGCTGTGTTTTCCATATGACACAAGGCAAAATAGCTTCAGGCACTCCAACGTGAGTTTTGTGAAACTCAAAGCAAAATTTCTTACAAAGCACAGTATGGTTCGTTTCAGCTAAATTTCGTTTCGCAGCTTTGGCGGCTAGTTACTAACTATAGCCACAGAAACCTCGGAAGCCTGTGTGGAGGATCAGTTCTCAGCACCCTGGCTTCCGCAGAGAGTGAGTGGCGGATCGTCTCCCTGAGTAGCTGAGCGCATCAGTCTGCTGTGAGAACATGTTGCATGCTATTGACATCCCGGAAAACGGTGGCTAAAGACAGCGGTTTGTCTTGGCTCATGCTAAGGATGAAACCTGTAATCTTAACGACAGACACGTAGACCATCTGTCTGTTATAGTTTGTTCCTGATCAGTGATAATAAAACGATATCCGTGATATATAGAAGAACACAGATCCTGTTGGTCATGGTGATAGTGATTAAACTCACTATCAAGCCATTATGATGTTTTTAAAATGGGAACCAAACACATTCTTCTTTCACAAGATTCTAAATTGGTACCTGTTTTTAAAGAGCATTCTTGGCAACCACAACTCTGTTTTAGAGAGCGTAGATGCTGGAAAATATTAACAGCAGAGACACATATGAAGCTGTTGATCTTAGTGTAGTTTCTCTTGGCAACAGAAGGGAAGGAAGAGGAGTGCTAAGTCGCTCGTTCGTGTCCGACTCTCTGCGACCTCGTGGACTGCAGCCCGCCAGGCGCCTCTGTCCATGGGGTTCTCCAGGCAAGAGCACTGGAGTGGGTGCCATTCGCTTCTCCAGGAGGGGGTCTTCCTGACCCAGGGACTGAATCTGCGTCTCTTTAGACTCCTGCACTGGCAGCCAGATTCTTCACCACAGCTGACGCCTGGGAAGCCCGGTCACAGAGTCAGAGGCTAATTAAAGTCCATTGTTTTGGGCACATTTCTTTGTTGTAAGAAGCAAGAACATAGTAATGATCTAGTCAAAGAACAGTTGTGCATAAAATCCAGTTTCTCCTGGATCGTAGTTTATTACGTTAAAGATGGCAACGGAATCATAGTATGTTTCATTTGGGCTTCCCAGGTAGGGCTTCCCTGGTGGCTCAGATGGTAAAGAATCTGCCTGCAATGTAGGAGACTTGTGTTCCATCTCTGGGTTGGAAAGATCCCCTGGAGAAGGGTATGGCAATCTGCTCTAGTATTCTTGACTGGAGAATTCTGTGGACACAGGAGCCTGGCAGGGCTGTAGTCCATGGGGTCACACAGAGTTTTACATGACAGAGCACACATTTTTGCTGTAGACATTATCACTGTTTTCTTGTATATTGCTTTCTCCCCACTGGGATTTCAATTCCATGAGTGATAGAGCCTTGTTGGATACTTATACAGTAGTAGTGCTTGACACGTTGCTGAGGAAATATTTGTTTAAAAAGACTTATTTACATATTGACATTCACGAATACATCTACTGGGTAAAGCACTTAGATACATCTTTTGTTTCTTTAACCTTCTCTTTAATTCATCTGCTCTTGATTGCTTAATTTTTTTCTGTTAACAGTCTTAGACATATCAGAAATGTTTACTACATGAGTGATTTGAAGACATCTTATCTCATGGACTCATTTTCCTAAATTAATTTATCATCATGAAAAGCCCTTTCATCTCTTAGACTTTTTTGCCCTAAATTACATTAGTTAAAGTAATCCTTTGAAAACTTAAGTATTCTTTAGGAAAGTTAGTTTTTAAAAGATCCCTCTAGTCAAGGCTGTGACTTTTCTAGTAGTCATGTATAGATGTGAGAGTTGGACTATAAAGAAAGCTGAGCGCTGAAGAATTGATGCTTTTGAAGTGTGGTGTTGGAGAAGACTCTTGAGAGTCCCTTGGGCTGCAAGGAGATCCAACCAGTCCATCCCAAGGGAAATCAGTCCTGAATATTCCGTGGAAGGACTGATGTTGAAGCTGAAACTCCAATACTTTGGCCACCTGATAGGAAGAGCTGACTCATTTGAAAAGACCCTGATGCTGGGAAAGATTGAAGGCAGGGAGGGGACGACAGAGGATGAGATGGTTGGATGGTATCACCGACTCGATGGACATGAGTTTGAGTGAACTCCAGGAGTTGGTGATGGACAGGGAGGCCTGGCGCACTGCAGTCCATGGGGTCACCAGAGTCAGACATGACTGAGTGACTGAACTGAACTGAACTGAATTGTCCTTATGTTGAGCTGGCGATATGTTTTCAAAAGAATGCCTCCCTCATTTGTAGCATGCTTGCTTTCACCACTTTTAACATGGACTTCCTACCTTGCCTGAGTGTAACCTGCGGTCATTCTGTCCTCTTGTCCTGGTTGTTGCTCTTCGGCCTTCATCCACGTTTCTCCATCCTTTGTAGCTTTTTGTAGGATGCTTCCTCTGAACTCCTGAAGTCTGCTGTGGAGGACTCTGAACCAGCTTCACGTGCCGCCTGCCCGGTGCACTCAGTTAAGTGCAGGACAAGCTAGGCAGCTTCCCCTTGGTGTCAGGATGAGTGTCTACTAATCCTTTGCTTTCTGTTAAGGATTTTTAAACTTTACAATGGCATTTGCAAAGAGTCAGTGGCGTCTTCTTTCCCAGCTCTTTTTCTCCTGCAGTGCCTCTGAGGCCCACAGGTTTCCTTAACTCTTCATTGTGATTGCCCATGTTTAGAATTCTCCTGCCTGTGGTGTTTGTATGAAATAAATGACCTTTATTTATAATTTATTTTCCTCTAAAATACTCAAATCATTTTGATAACTTTATTCTTAATATGTAACATTGAAAAAGGTTTGCCACTTGCTTGTAAAGTTAAACATACTTATACTTTTCCACCCAGGAATAACCCTCTTAAGTATTTGCCTAGTATGATTTTGTTTCTATATTTTTCTGAGAATTATGCTTTAATTTTTAAAAATCTTATTTTTTATTGAAGTATGGTTGCTACACAATATAAGTTTCAGGTATACAATTTAGTGATTAACATTTTTTAAAGTGGGAGAAGGCAATGGCACCCCACTCCAGTACTCTTGCCTGGAGAATCCCATGGACAGAGGAGCCTGGTGGGCTGCAGTCGATGGGGTTGCAAAGAGTCGGAGTCAGCTGAGTGATTTCGCTTTCACTTTTCATTTTGATGCATTGGAGAAGGAAATGGCAACCCACTCCAGTGTTCTTGCCTGGAGAATCCCAGGGACGGGGGAGCCTGGTGGGCTACCATCCATGGGGTCACACAGAGTTGGACACGACTTAAAGCGACTTAGCAGCAGCAGCAGCAGCAGCAGGAGTTTTTAAAGATGATACTCCATGTAGAGTTATTATAAAATGTTGGCTCTATTCTCCATGCTGAACAGCGTATTCTTGTAGCTTACTTTATATGTGGTAGTCTGTGCCTCTTAGCCCTCTTCCGCAGTGTTGCCCTTTCTTGTTCCCCTCTCCCAACTGATGACCGCTAGTCTTGTCACAATTCTGTGAGCCTGCTTCTTTTTTGCTTTATTCACTGGTGTGTTGTAGTTTTTTGATCCCACATATAAGTGATGTCATGCAGGACTTGTCTCTCTGACTTATCTCACTTAGCATAATGTCCTCCCAGTCCATCCTCGTTGCCGCAGCTGGCAGTGTTTCCTCTTTTAGGGCTGAGTCGTATCCCATTACATCTCATATCTTTCTCCATTCATCTGTTGACGGGCACTTAGGTTGCTTCCATATCTTGGCAATTGTAAATAAAGCTGCTGTGAACTTTGGGTACGTATGTCTGTTTTAATTTCTGTTTTGGAGTTTTTGGATATATACTCAGGAATGGAATTGCTGGGTCATAACATAGTTCTATTTTTAGGTTGGTTTTTTGTTTTTGAAAAACCCCTTATTTTCCACAGTGGCTGTACCAATTTACATTCCCACCAACAGTGCACACGAGTTCCATTTTCACCAACATTTATTATTTGTGTTCTTTCTGATGGTAGCCATTCTGACGAGTATGAGGTGATATCTCATCGTGGTTTTGATTTGCATTTCCCCAATGATTACTGATGTTGAATATTGTTGGACAAATGTCTACTTCATTCTTCTGCTCATTTTTAAATCAGTTTCTTTGATGTTGAATTGGTGAGCTGTTTATATATGTGGGATGTTAACTCCTTGTCAGTCATTATTTGCAACTATCTTTTCCCACTTAGTAGGTTATCTTTTTGTTTTGTTAATGATTTCCTTTCCTGTGCAAAAGCTTTTAAATTTACTTAGATCCTTTTTAAAAACATTTTTTGCTCTTATTTTCTTTACTCTAGGAGACAGATCTAAAAAACATTGCTGCAATTTGTGTAAGAGTGTTCTGACGTTTTCCTCTAGGAGTTTTCTGGTATCTGGTCTTACACTTAGGTCTGTCATCCATTTATTTTTGCATGTGGTGCTAGAGAGTGTTCTGGTTTCACCCTTTTACCTGTAGCTGTCCAGTGTCCACAGCACCACTTATTGGAGAGACTGTCTTTTCTCTATTAGATATTCTTGCCTCCTTTGTCATAGATTAATTGCCCATGTAAGTATAATATAATACATATATTTACATGAGGTTCTCTCATATATATATATTATATTTGTCTTGATGAGAAGCTTAGAATCAATGACAGTAGTGGGCACATATAGCTCCAGCTCTTGGATTTTAAATATCATTTGCCACTAAAAGAAACTAGGTCTTCTTTGAGAAGCAGAAATAGCTGGATCAAGGTCTAGCAAAATGTTTGATAAGAAAGTATTGAAAGAATCAAGAAGATTTGTGAAAAGAGCATGGGAGCTATCCTGAAGGGGTTTTCATTGGTCAAGTTTGGGACAATTTGAGCATTAAAATGCATGTATAACAATATAAATTAATATTAATTAGTTAACACATTGAATAAAATCAGCATCTGTGAGCCCATACTCATGTAAATGAATGAATGAGGGGAAACAGCAAGCTCTTCTCCCCAGCAGAATGCCGAAGAGCCAATCCAGGACAGACGATGGTGTTCTACCTCCATCACCTCACTGCACTCTTGCCCAAAATACAAAACCTCTAAATCTGATCTTGAGAAAATATCAGGCAAGTCAGAATTGACTCATATTCCTCAAAAACATTGAGTTCAAGAATGCAAAGAAAGGCTGTGGAATTGTTCCACATTAAGTCTACGAAAGAGACATGGCAACTAACTGGCATATATGATTTGGAATTTGAACCTCACCCAGTGAGGAAGGGATAATTATAAAGACAATATTGGGACAATGTATGAAATTTGAATATGAATTTATCTATTTTTCTGATTATGATAACTATATTGACCTATGACTCTCACACTCTGTACAAATTCAGTGTTTACTCTCTTATTGTTCTTTTTCTTAGGAAATATATCCTGAAGGTTGCGGTTAAAGGAACATAACAACTTCTTCTCAAATATTCATAAAAATATGTATTTCTAGTTTATCTGTATATATGTGTGTATAGATGGATAGATAGATAAGACACACATGGGGAGAGATGGAAAGAGAGAGAGGGAAGTGGGGAAGGAAGGGAAAGAATTTACCACGAGGATAAGGCAAATGTGGTAGTGGTGTAGTCGCTACGTAATGTCTGACTCTTGCAACCCCATGGACTGTAGCCTGCCGGGCTTCTCTGACCATGGGATTCCCCAGGCAAGAATCCTGGAGTGGGTTGCCATTTCTTTCTCCAGGGGATCTTCCTGACCCAGCGATCTAACCCAGGTCTCCTGCATTGCAGGCAGACACTTTAACGACTAAGCTAAGGCAAATATGATCAAATGTAAATAATTGATGGTATACAGGATTTTCTTGTACTAGTCAAGTTGAAATTATGCCAGCAAATATGGAAAATTCAGCAGTGGCCACAGGACTGGAAAAGGTCAGTTTTCATTCCAATCCCAAAGAAAGGCAATGCCAGACAATGCTCAAACTACTGCACAATTGCACTCTCTCACACACGAGTAAAGAAATGTTCAAAATTCTCCAAGCCAGGCTTCAGCAACATGTAAACCGTGAACTTTCTGATGTTCAAGGTGGTTTTAGAAAAGGCGGAGGAACCAGAGATTGAATTTCAGCATCTGCTGGATCATGGAAAAAGCAAGAGAGTTCCAGAAAAATATATATTTCTGCTTTATTGACTATGCCAAAGCCTTTGACTGTGTGGAGCACAATAAACTGTAGAAAATTCTTCAAGAGATGGGAATATCAGACCACCTAACCTGCCTCTTGAGAAACCTATATGCAGGTCAGGAAGCAACAGTTAGAACTGGACATGGAGCAACAATCTGGTTCCAAATAGGAAAAGAAGTACATCAAGGCTGTATATTATCACCCTGCTTATTTAACTTCTATGCAGAGTACATCATGAGAAACGCTGGACTGGAAGAAGCACAAGCTGGAATCAAGATTGCTGGGAGAAATATCAATAACCTCAGATATGAAGATGACACCACCCTTATGGCAGAAAGTGAAGAGGAACTAAAGAGCCTCTTGATAAAAGTGAAAGAGGAGAGTGAAAAAGTTGTCTTAAAGCTCAACATTCAGAAAACGAAGATCATGGCATCTGGTCCATCACTTCATGGGAAATAGATGGGGAAACAGTGAAAACAGTGTCAGACTTCATTTTTTTGGGCTCCAAAATCACTGCAGATGGTGATTGCCGCCATGAAATTAGAAGATGCTTACTCCTTGGAAGGAAAGTTATGACCAACCTAGACAGCATATTAAAAAGCAGAGACATTACTTTGCCAACAAAGGTCCGTCTAGTCAAGGCTATGGTTTTTCCAGTGGTCATGTATGGATGTGAGAGTTGGACTGTGAAGAAAGCTGAGTGCCGAAGAATTGATGCTTTTGAACTGTGGTGTTGGAGAAGACTCCTGAGAGTCCCTTGGACTGCAAGGAGATCCAACTAGTCCATCCTTAAGGAGATCAGTCCTGGGTGTTCATTGGTGGGACTGATGCTGAAGCTGAAACCCCAATAGTTTGGCCACCTGATGCGAAGGGCTGATTGGAAAAGACCCTGATGCTGGGAAAGATTGAGGGCAGGAGGAGAAGGGGATGACAGGATGAGATGGTTGGATGCCATCATCAACTCGATGGACATTGGTTTGGGTGGACTCCGGAGTCGGTGATGGAGAGAGAGGCCTGGTGTGCTACGGTTCATGGGGTTGCAAAGAGTCAGGCACGACTCAGCGACTGAACTGAACTGAACTGATTCAGTCAGTACTAATATTGTTGCTCAGTCATGTTCGACTTTTTGCGACCCCAGGGGCTGCAGCACGCCAGTCTTCCCTGTCCATCGCCAACTCCTGGAGCTTGCTCAAACTCATGTCCATCGAGTCGGTGATGCCATCCAACTATCTCATCCTCTGTTGCCCCTTTCTCTTCCTGCCCTCAATCTTTCCCAGAATCAGGGTCTTTTCCAATGACTTGGCTCTTCGCATCAGGTGGCTAACGTATTGTAGCTTCAGCTTTAGCGTCGGTCCTTCAGTGAATGTTCAGGGTTGATTTCCTTTAGGATTGATGGGTCTGATCTCGTTGCAGTCCAGGGCACTCTCAAGAATCTTCTCCAGAATCATTGTGTCATGTGAAATTTTATTTCTCTCTGGGTGACAGAGTGGCTATTCCCTGGTCCCCAAGTTGTGTTCCAGATGCCCTCAGGCACCACAGCAAACTCACAGGGACGATTTAGGACATGGTGCGGTTTCATGGGAAGCAGCACCATCTGTCAGAGCTTGATAGAGTTCACAGTTTCAGTGCCTGGCTGACATAGTTCCCAGTTTTAATGTTAGATCACCACAGTCCCATCAATGGAGTCATATCTCTGCAAATCCTTTGTGTGTGTGTGTGTGTGTGTGTGTGTGTGTGTGTGTGTGTGTGTGGTTTCTCTAATGAAAAGCAACTACTGCTTGAAAACCAATGTGGAACAGAAAATGAGGGTGACTGTGTCCAGTTTGATTCTAAGGTTTCCACTGCCCAATTCATTGAACCTTCGAGTTCTGACTCCTCTTGATTGAGAAATGTCTGTGATACTCGGTGCATACTTTATATGGGTTCTGTTAATAAAGTGGTGAAAGGACTTTGCGAAGTTGAAATGCTGTGCAAATACAAGTTCTTAAACAACTTCACTAATACACGGTTGTAGTTTCCTATTAGTCAGGACATAGAACTGAAAGTTTATTCCACTGAATTGAATTCATCTCTGGGTAAATTTTCTTCATCATGTTTCCGTAAGAGAAGTGCCTTAGCTGACTTTCATCCCCACTGCTTTTCTTCTCATAATAGTACTCATGCAAAATGGCCATAAGGCTGAGGACAAATAATTGTAATTATTATTAACATTTTTAGTATATTGTGATTTGAATGATCCACTAACTGTGAAAGTGTGTGTATTAGTCGTTTAGTCCTGTCCAACTCTTTGTGACCCCATGGGCTATAGCCCACCAGGCTCCTCTAGCCATGGGATTCTCCAGGCAAGAGTACTGGAGTGGATTGCCATTCCCTTCTCCAAGGGGTCTTCCCAAACCAGGGATTGAACCCAGGTCTCCTGCATTGCAGGCAGATTCTTTACCATCTGAACCTTTGATATTTGAGAGGTAATATTATGTTGGTGTAAATTAGTAATCATAGTTAAATATTTTGATTTTATGGTATTTATGTAATTATTGCTAATCAAAGGAAACAGGGTCTACTGAAAGTAACCCATGTATTATTTTCAAGATTAGAATTTGAAGTTTAATATAAACAGCAACAAAATTTGAGGTCATAGATTGCCACAGAAGGTTACTGTTGAAAGATATCTTAAATACAGTCTATTTCAACTTTCTTATTACGCAAATGATAAAAATGAAAGCTCGGAGACTTGAAAGGAAATCTCATGATAAAGTGTCCATAACCCCAAGTGTCTCCTTGTTCTCGCTTGTGTGTGACGACCCATTTCCTGTCCCAAAGAGATGGAAAGCAGCTGGTCACTGATCTCAGCACTGCATTCCGGTCACATTGAAGGAAGGGCCTGGTCTCAGAATTACATCGTCAGGGAAAAGTCAGTCTGTTATCATTTTTACAGAGACTTCTCTACTGAGTAACTAAAATCCCACCTTGAAGCAGGAGGTCGTCCTGTCTATTTCAGCTGCAGGGACCCTGTGGTCAGGTGCTTGATGCGGGTTGAAGACCTCTGCCGGCCAGGTCATTCTGATCGCAGCTTCCGTTCTGTCCACTATGCTAACAGCACCTGCCTTGTCTCTGGTTAGTGTGCGTGGCCTCCTGTCCCCTGTGAGGCCAGGATCCCATGTGCTCAGTGAATCAGGAAAACCCTTTGAACCGTAGTGGTTCCCAGAGTCACTCATGGCCCACACCCCCGAGCTCTGCACACAGGCCGGCATGGCCTGGGGAATGTACTTGTCATGGCCTTGAGGAAGGGAGTGTCCCTCGGATATAGCTAAGGGGCGGGTCACTGGGTCTGGCAGGAAGAATCCACGCTAGCCTTCCAGTCTTGCCAAGATTAGAGTATATACCGCGGAAGTTCTGATTTTCAGCTGCATTAAATATCAGCCGTTGGGGAGTGGGGCGATGCAGATTTCAGCTTCTCGACTGCAAGCCCACTGAACCCGGTACTTCTGTTTACTGCACCCCTCCTCCATCTGCCTGATCCGATGTTATCTTTATTCTGCCCAACCCAAGCCCCTGTGAGGTTCATCCTCATTCGTTTCCCAGGTTTCCATGTGTGAGTGAAGTCGTTCAGTCGTGTCCGATGCTTTGCGACCCCATGGGCTATAGCCTACCAGGCTCCTCTGTCCATGGGATTCCCCGGGCAAGAATACTGGAGTGGGTTGCCTTTTCCTTCTCCAGGGGGGTCTTCCCGACCCAGGGATCGAACCCGGGTCTCCTGCATTGCAGGCAGATGCTTTACCCTCTGAGCCACCAAGGAAGCCCAGGTTTCTCTAGGTTAGCTGAATCTCACCCGTCTCATCTCTTGACAGTTTATCCTTGATACTTCGTTTTCTGGGGTCTGCCTGGACTTAAGTCTGTTAATAGGTCAGTAGCAGAGAAATGTGGTGGACAACCAGCATCCTTCTACAAGGCAGCGGGGGGCGCTAGGCAGACCCGCCCTTCACGGTTCTAGGCTTCACCGGAGCCTGTCCATGTCTCTCGTGTCCCTGGATCCTTCCGTCCCTGAGCATCCTGTTTAAAAAGCCGTCCTTTCCTCCAAAGCCAAGTACCGTCAGCCTTCCCGGATCTCCTGTCTGCGCCGTGCCCATCACCTTCCATCGCGCTGCGTAGCTTGCTTACTTCCTCTCTTCCAGCTGGAGTGTAAGTTCCTTGAGGACTGGAGTTTTACCTTGTCCAGGCTCTAGCATTTCTCGTGTTGGTAGTGGATCGTCAGCTCTGGCAGCGTGAGTTTGTGGAGCGACTGACTGATGGCCTCATCCATTCTGTTGTGTATCCATCCCGCAGAGGGATGAGTGCAGGGCTCAACAGTAACAACGAACGGTAGGGCTTTCGGAGAGAAAGATGGCTGAGTGGTCTAGTGAGTTTGTGAAAGAGAGAGACAGCCTGAGATGGTTTTTGCAGCAGACAATCACCACATTTTGCAGAGTTCAGAGACCATCCTGGGAGAAGCATTTAGGCTAAGTGCCCTGGGGAGCCCCAGGGGCCTGTTGAGCCTCAGAGTCAGAGAATTTTATTTAAAAGTTCACCATGTCCGTGGTATGGAGAGGAGGCTTGGGAAGGCATGCTTGGTGGCACGGAGGCTCACCAGAAGATGGGTTTTCCGTCCTTTGAAGAAGACACAGCATTGGGCGTAGCCTCCACCGTCTTCCCAGACCTTTGTCCACCAGCTCCTGCCCTGGCGGCCCGGTGCGGTGAGCACCACGGGCTTGCTGGGGCTGCTGCTCTCGCAGGGGCGGCTCCCGTGAGAGCCTCCCTTCCTGTTCTAGTGGCAGAGTTGAGATCAGACTCACGTGGGTCCAGGGGTCACTCCATGGACCCCAGTGAGTGGAGAGTAATAAACGAGCATCGTTTCACCCAGTGCAGGGCATCTTAGGACGTTTCAGTCAGTTAACAAATTTCCGAACTGTTTTCACTGATCCAGCTTGCTTGATTACCTTGTATTTAAAACTTCAGAAACAAACTTGTAACACTCTATATTTTAATATAAATATTCATTCATGGAGTCTATAAGTATCCTAAGTTGTAGCAGTTTTAACTTTCAATCTCTTTTTATGGTCCATCATAATAATTAAATCATGCTCTATAAAAATATCATGAACAGCTAACATATAGTATAAAGTCATGTATATTAATTGCATATGTGACAAACTAAGGAATTTTTATTTTTTTATATTTAATTATGCCTCTTTTTTTAATTCAAAGTATCAAGATACAAATATGCAAGGAGTTGTGTATGAACTGAACAGCTATATTGAACAACGGTTGGATACAGGAGGAGACAACCAGCTACTCCTCTATGAATTGAGTAGCATCATCAAAATCGGTAAGGAACGTTTAATGTTCCTCCTAGTAGAAAGCTTATACCAAAGTAAATTAAATTATGTTCTCTTCGCTGATGACATGTAGGCATATACATCATTGTTTGGTTGATGCTTATATTGGTTATTCAGTATTATAAATGTCATTTGTCTATTTTTTAAATGCTTTAAAATTAAATATGTTTCAAATTTTAAAAATATTTTCTAATAATTCTAATATTTAAACTTTGACCAATATATTATTACATAGTACATTGCTGTGTGCCTTTGAGAATGTCACATCTTAAAAAGAGAAATAGCTAATGAAAAGAAATGAAAATATTCTAAGTATGTAATTCAGTAAAGCCATAAATTATTTAGTTCAGTTTACTGTATGAAAATTAATTATGCTAACAAATCCATTCGAAAGACTCCTATTTGAAGTCTCACCTTAGAGAATTCATGCATGTTATATTCTCCCATTGAGATTAGTCTCTTCCTTTCTTATTGCTTTGGCAGCCACAAAAGCTGATGGATTTGCACTGTATTTCCTTGGAGAGTGCAATAACGTAAGTATCTAAATTTAGATTTAGGTATTCAGATAAGAGAATGTTATAAGCTGTAAAATTATGTTGCAAACAGCCAATGTTGTATCATAATTAAGTACTTTAACCAGCATTTTCTATTTTGTTTCTGTATGTGGTGATTACCAGTTGAGTATTTTACCAACATCGTGACGTTTAGTCATGAAAATCTTAACTTTCTTTTCTTTATTGTTTGGTTTGGTTTCTGGTGTGCTATTTCATGAATGGCGTTTCTAGACTCACTGTTCTATACAGAAGTTATTTCACCACTGTGGGCTGGGGTGTTGGGGGCAGCCTCTGCCCTTTTTCTACATGCAATCTGCAGTAGAAGCAAATGAGAGCAGAAGTTTTATGTGATGTTTGTAGACTTTGTAAAGCTAACTCTGAAAAGTGCTGGGATGGAGTTGCTGCGTATAGATTCCTGGGCTGTGGGGTGGTGACTCGGGCTGCTCTGGGGTTGGAGCTGCTCAGGGGTGCCTGGTCCACCCGCCGGCAGAAGAGGCTGGACCCTATGCTTCAGGACTGACTCACTTAAAGCACCGTCTGCAGCCAAGTGCAGCTCGCTTAGGCACTTTCAAAACTACTTCAGGACATTCAGTTGTTGGCATTTGAATTTTTGTTATGGTGTTAACACATCTGTAACATTTTAGAAAAATACTCTGAACCAGCAACACTTATCTTCATAGGTTAAGTGAACAAAACCCAGTTATAACATTATTTTGCAAACTTTCACTCTGCATTTCTTGTGTGTTAGGCATTGTTCTTTGAGATTTGGTATGTGTTTTTGCAACGTGATACTTGTTTTGTGAGTAAGCAAAATGTATGCTATTTATATTGTACAAAATGTTAATAGGAATAAAGACACAGTATTCTGATATTTTTAGCAGTGTTCATGAATAGTAGAGTAGTCCAAACCTGGAAGTCACTGCACAGAAAGTCCTCATTGGCTGGGTGCCCCTACTCATAAGTGACCTCTTCATTTGCACAACGTTGCTCCCCTTATGTTGTGATGATCTGTGTTACAAGATTAACAGCTGTTCAGGATAAGGACTGCTCTTTATTCATTTATGTATTCACCTGTATTCTCTCTTATTTTCTTTCATAGAAGCAGTCAGCAAGAGGGTTTATTAAATAGAATTATTCAGATATTACTCCTACTTGTAAATGCTTTCTATTTTACATACTGGTAGTATTTTAAAATGATGAAGCTACTGAAATAATGAATAGATTTCTGTCCTAGTCACTCTAAATTTTTTTTTCTAAGCCTTGAAATTTTTATTTAAAAACCAAGACTTCCTTTTAAAAAATTAGTATGTAATTTACAATATATTTAAAAAATTTTTTAATTGAAGGATAATTGCTTTACAGAATTTTGGGATTTTCTGTCATGAATCACCAACAAGAACCAGCCCTAGGCACACCCATGTCCCTCCCTCCTGGGCCTCCCTCCCATCTGCCTCCCCTCCTCACCTTCAACCTGCTGCAGAGCCCCTATTTGCATTCCCTGAGTCACACAGCAAATTCCCACTGGCTATCTGTTTTACAAACGGTATTGTAGATTTCTCTGTTTCTCTCTCCATGCCTCTCCCGACTTCTCCTTCCTCTCCTCCCACCTTGTCCAGAGGTCTGTTCTCTGTCTCAATTTCTCCATTGCTGCTCTGAAAATAGGTTCATCAGTGCCGTCCCTCCAGATTCCACATATATGTGTCAGTATGCGATACGTCTCTTTCTCTTTCTGACGTACTTCACTCCGTGTAATGGGCTCTAGTTTCATCCACCTCATTAGAACAGATTCAAATGTGTTCCTCTTCATGGCTGAGTAGTCTTCCATTGTGTATCTGTACCCTGTTTCTTTATCCGTCCATCCATCCATGGACACGTGGGTTGTAAATGCAGATGTGAATGCAGATGTAAAAAATAATTCACGATAATTTTCATGATTTCTGGGGTGCATATTGTCGTGTAACTACAGTGGCCCACATTGCAGATTTCTGGGATGCATATTGTCCTGTAACTACAGTGGTCCACGTCTTATCACTCCTCCCCTGATGTCTCCACCCAAGCCTCAGAGGTGGTCTGCAGTAGCTGTGTTTGTATTTTGGCCCTTGACCTTCAGTCACAGCTGTGGGTGACCCAAACTGGGACCAGTAGATTCCCTGCTGACACCTGGGTTGTGGGCTCAGCGTTCTGGCTGCTCTACCTGGAAAGAAATGATATGAACCCCAGACCAAGGCGAGGTTGCCCTGTGGGCTGGCCCTCTTCTGCTCTGTGTGGAGGAGAATGGGAAGGTGGGGAGAGCTTGTCTGCGGAGGTGGAAAGGGCAGACGACTGGGAGCCGGGTCCGCTGTGCAGGGGCCTCTAACAGGGCCTGGCTCAGAGCTGGGGTTTAGGCTCCCAGACCACCTGCTCTTAATCACTTGGCCACACTTCTCTACTGTGCTGCAGACTTCTGCCTGATTACGATTTAGAAAAAGCTTTTGCAGCTCAAATATCCCAAATGTAATTCTGTTTTGGTTTAGTTGCTAAGCTGTGTCCGACTCTTTGCAACCCTGTGGACTGCAGCCCACCAGGCTCCTCCGTCCATGGGATTCTCCAGGCAAAAGTGCTGGAGTGGGTTGCCATTCCTTTCTCCAGGAGGGGATCTTTCCGACCCAGGGATGGAACCCGGGTCTCCTGTGCTGGAAGCGATCTGCATTGCTGACTGAGCCCCAGGGAAGCCCATAAAATATGATTCTGCGTGTATCTAATCCTTTCACTTTTACTTACTCACTTTGTAATTTAATTGAGGGATTGGTAATGTCTTCTCAGGCTTTAGTTGGCACCTCATTCTAAACTGCTCAGGTCAGTTGCTTGACTCTCTGTGGTTCCCTCCAGGCTGATGGGGTCTTTACCCCTTTCTTCCCCACATCTCAGGGACCAAGTGTACCCTGTCAGTGCAGCCGTAGGAGCAGCAGGGCACAGAGCAGAACGGTAGCCTTTCCTGACCTTCCTAAGCCAGCCTCCACTCTGCTGTGCTTTCTTAATATCAGATCCTCCTTCATAGCACTGAGCTGAACCTGCAATTGCATGTTTATCTGTGCCTTGTTTGATTATTTGCTTATCCAGTTTTCTCTCCAGCATATAAGCCTCACTAAGAGGCCTTTCTCCCTGGGAGGATAATTCTAGGGGATGATGACTGGGTTCTACTCCCTTGAGTCATATCATTCCTTTGGCCCCTTTCAGTCGATATCCTTGAGGTTGTTCCTTCCCCGTTCTATTTCTCGAGATCAGATATGTACTTGATTTTGCCATTCACTGAAGGTACCACCAATTGAAATCTATTTTGATTAATTCGTATAGTTGAGATTTTCTTCCCGACCACTGAGTGGTATGGATTCAAGCCTCACGTCCACACGATGTGCAGTTATTACTTCTCAGATGAGATTTTTATTTTCTCTGCAGCAATAAATTCAAGGTACTCTGGTTTCCTTGTCACCCCCTTGCAGCTGTGGTGTCTTCACTGTTCAGGCTGAGATGAGCCCATAGCCCTGGGCTGGTCTTGACCCACCTGGGGGTCTCCCATTAGACTTCCCAGTGGTGAGGTCTCAGGCTTTACCTCTGGTCTCCTGTTAGCCATGCAAATCTGCTGAGGTCAATACAGTTGACCCTCGAACAAATCCACATGTCACTTTACTGCCGGCCCTCAGAACCCACAAGTACACGTCTGCACATTCAACCTGTCCTGGATGTACAGTGCTACTGTGGTATCTGTTGAAAGAGATCTGCACGTAAGTGGATCCACACAGATCAAACCCATGTGCTTCACGGGTCAACTCTGTATCTAGGCTTTAGCTGATGCTCTCAAGAAAAAAAAAAAAAAATTGGAATTTGCTCACCTCCCAGAGTCCCTTTGTTTACTTCCTTTTAGATTTCTTTGGATCCTTCCAATCTTCTCAGCCCAGCAATGCCTGCAATATTTGTGAAATATTCTTTATCCAGCCTTTAAGTAATTTTACAATTTTTTTTTCAGGAGTGTCAAATTATCTAATCTGCCATATTACTTGCAACAGATGTTGACATACTTCTAAAATGTAAGCTAACTGTATGAAATAAAGTAAAACGTTGCTTTGCACAGATGAGGAAATACGTGTATATTTTCTTATATTTCTTCCTTTGTACATGAAAGACAACATATTATAGATATTTATCAATGTTTTTAAAAATTGTCTCTGGATTTTGAATCATAGAAAGTATTTCTTGGTGACTCACTTTCAAAACAAAATATATATACTTTAGTGACAAAATTATAATAATGCAACCCAAATAGACTACAATAAAAATTTTAGTCTTGATATCAATAAATATTAATATAAGGATTAAGACAGACATGGCATGGACTAAATCATTCTTATAAAAGTATTCATTTCTTTTTTCACCAATGAGAATCAGTGGAAATAATTCAATTTCTGAAATTTTTACATTGAAAAACATGGCTTAAATGATATTTAAATACATCAGAAGTTATACAGGTAGAATTTAAAACCAACATTCATATTACCAGAAAGAAAAAAAATTAAAACACAGAAAATTTAGGAGATGGTAGAAAACAAATGGTATTAAAGCACTAAAAATAATACATTAAATGTGATTATTGAACTCATTTTGAAGCTAATTTAAAAGACAATAAAACAATAGAGTGGAAAATAGCGCATTATGAGAGCACACTCACAAAGGTGAAAATGTAGGTGAAAGGGACAGTTTTTGAGGAAAATAGAAATTGTTCCATTTGATGATAGAGAGCTATCTATCCAAATGAGGATAGAAAGCCAATAGACCAGTGAGCGGAAGAAATTGAACGCAGTGTTGAAATGATGTTTGGGTTTTTTTTTTTTAAAGCCAATAGGACATTGATGGAGAAGGCTATGGCACCCCACTCCAGTACTCTTGCCTGGAAAATCCCATGGATGGACAAGCCTGGTAGGCTGCAGTCCATGGGGTCACTAACAGTTGGACACGACTGAGCGACTTCACTTTTACTTTTCACTTTCATGCATTGGAGAAGGAAATGGCAACCTACTCCAGTGTTCTTGCCTAGAGAATCCCAGAGATGGGGGAGCCTGGTGGGCTGCCGTCTCTGGGGTCGCACAGAGTTGGACACGACTGAGGCGACTCAGCAGCAGCAGCAGCAGCAGCAGCAGGACGTTGATGGTGGTTTTGAGCACCAGCATTGTTCAGGCTGTCGTTCGCTCTGGGACGCGGCACGTGATGAACCAGTTGATTCCTTACTCTGAGCTCACACTCAACTGGGGACAGCCCTTCAGAAGAGGGAATGCCTGCCTGGCCACACTGTTCCAGAGCTTGGGAAGAGAAGGAAAGCTCCCCAGCTAGTTGCTCAGTTTTCCAAAGAGTTTCCATTCTGGAGTTGGATTGTGTGAGTTCCAATTCACTACTTTGGGATTTTGACAAGGTTCTCAAACCTTCTGAATCTTAGTTTGACCTCCATTGGTTAAGCGTTACGTCTATGCATGTCATTTAACTAGCCATTTTAGACGCCAGCCACGTACCAAAATCTGTGTTGAATTTACTGAGCCTACAAATAAATAAAAATCATTCCTGTCCTCAAAGAACATACAGTCAGTAGGAGAAATGAAGAAATCCACTGTTAGTTATACTGCATGATGACACGTGAGCAGAGAGGAACCGAGGTGCTCCGGGACCCTACCTTTTTGATTGGCTGGTGGGGTCTGGGCTTGGTAACACTGAAATGAGCTTGGGTGGTGAGCTCTGTTTGAACAGAGCGTAGGAGACCTCTGCCTTAGTAGACAAGAAGGGAAAAGGAAGGAGGAAGCAGTCTGTGAGAAATCTAGAAAGGAAACTCTTTGTGTTCTGGCCAATGCCAGTGTCTGGCACATAGCACATACAGGGTGCTCTTGAAATACTTGTTGGGCAAAACTGATTTTTTCATGATTGAGATTTTTTTGCTTAATACCTAGTCACATACTTCAGTTACTGTGTAGCATACTTTATAATGTCGGGCTGCTGCTAAGTCGCTTCAGTCGTGTCCAACTCTGTGCGACCCCATAGATGGCAGCCCACCAGGCTCCCCCGTCCCTGAGATTCTCCAGGCAAGAACACTGGAGTGGGTTGCCATTTCCTTCTCCAGTGCATGAAAGTGAAAAGTGAAAGGGAAGTTCTCAGTCGTGTCTGACTCTTAGCAACCCCATGGACTGCAGCCTACCAGGCTCGTCCATCCATGGGATTTTCCAGGCAAGAGTACTGGAGTGGGGTGCCATTGCCTTCTCCTATAATGTCCTAATATAGTTTATATATATAGATAGATAGATAGATAGATAATCTATAAGACTAGTTAGTGAAAGCTGAAAACTTTGTGATCTCTAATGATTCGTCAGACTTTATAATTCATAAAGTAAGCGCACAGATAGTTCTTTATGTATTAGTTTAGAGTAGCCGTGTGGCTGTCAGTGCCTGGTGAACTTTTGTAAGAATTATGCAAACGAAGTTAGGGATCTGGCTCACGTTCCAGGGAACTTGGGGCTAGTTGCTGCTGCCCTCTGCACGGAGCGAAATTCATTTACTCTCCAGTGCCATCTAGTGTCTCCAAGAAAAATAACTTAATGGTAAGCCTCAGTAACTTGTTTTCTTCTTAAAAAGTGTTTCCAAACTTTAACTGGTTGTGAGTTGAAACCTTAACATAAAAGAGAAGTTTCATGGATAAACTGAACTTTGAATTGTGTGTGGGGAGAAAGAGGAGAGCAGATGTTTACCACGTAAAGCAGACATCTCTGTAGTTGATGTCAATGAATCAGTTTCCCGATTCATCAGAAACTCCTGTTTTTTTAAGAAATAATGTGCAGTAGTCTAGTCTATGATTCTTTTTCCACTGAACCTATTTCTAAAAATTTGATTTTTTAAATAACTTGAGTGCTTTCTTATTTCTTCTTTGAGTCAGCTTAGTCATTATGACTACTGTTAGCAATCTCCTTTTGTTTAAATGGTTTAACTTCAGAAATATTTTTGGAAAATAGTACTGTTGCCACAAAAATACTGGATAGGTCATCATGAGTTTCTCTGAAATAATGAGAAAACTAACTTATGCCCTGCCACTGCCTGGTGTCTGGACTGATTTCCAACCCTGTGGCCAGTCTCCTCGCTGGCGTTGGGAGGTGCAGGGCTCGTCCAGGCCACGTGCAGCGCTGTCGGCTGCAGTGACCAGCAGGTTGGGGGTCAGCTGCATGCCCTGATGCATGAAGCTCTTCTTGAAAGGGTAGGGTTGGCTGAGATCTGAAACTTTGAACCTTTTCTTCGTTTTTGGTTTTCATGTAGTTTTCCATCTCTAGCCTCTAAAAAATCTGTGCTAATAAAAGTTTTCATATATTTATACAACATTAGAGCAGAAATTAATTTTAGAGACTCATCTCAACACTGGATGTTACAGATTATAAATGTATGTATAATCGCCTTAATTATTTAATATGTTATGCAGTGATATTTGATGAAAGTTTTCATTCATCTTCCTGTGAAAATAAATCATGAGTATAATCTTTTTTCATCTTATTAATTTGAACATCCCAGTCAAATTCTTATGTCAAAATTCGTAAGAATTGACATGGGGGTGTGGGAGGTACAAACGTTGGGGTGTACGATAGGCTTCCAAGTATGTGTTTTATGACAATATGGAAAATATAGCCAACATTTTGTAATAACTTTAAATTGAAAGTACATTTTAAGTATTGTATTAAAGTTCTTTAAAAATACACCTTTAAAAAACTCATAATGATTGGTTTTGAAAAATAAAGTCCTTGCCTCATTTTTCCGTTTCCTTATGGAAACTTTTTTCCACCCATCAGTCATTAATGCATTAGTGCAGCACCTTCATCAATGGAAAATGCGAAATGTGTCTTATACATTATGCTTATTTTGAAACATGAAGAACCAAAGCAAGACTTGGCTTACCGGATCACAGAATGTGCTATAAATTACAGTAATTAAACAGTGTGGTAGGAAAATAGGCCAAGTGGTGCAGAATTGAGAGTTCAGAAACAGACCCAGGTGTACTAGAGGATTTATGTGATGAAAATGTCGGTTCAGCCAGTGGGAGAAAGAAGACTATTCAACCCGTCACTGTCTTTTTGATTATTTCTGTGGAGGGGGTTAAGGTAGATTTCACAAACTCTTCTCTGTTCCCAAATACCTGAATACACTGAAGCTGGGAGAGCATCAAAACAGGCGTCTGGCTGCGTCAGCCCTCACTTTGCCTTCACGTGACCAGCCCCTTCGGCCTTCACAGGACAACTTACTTTTTTGTTAGCGCTTGCTCTCAGTTCTCATTTGTAAGCCTTTCTATTTGATAGATGTGAACAAAAATCATAGTCAAATTACAAAAGAAAGTACAAAGTCCCCACTGGAAAGAATAATTTAATTTTTGATAATTATTTTCCATGAGGAGTTTTCCACAGTCAGGTAATTGAAGGATTCCTAAATCATTTATCTTCAGCGAGTCCAGTCTGCAGAGTAGCTTGCCGTGTACCCACGGTGCAGTATTTGCTTGTCTATTTCTTGCGCATCATCTAGAAAGTCTGCACAGAGGCAATCAATGCTTATATTAAATAAATGATACAGGACCATATAAGCTATTTCGTCCTTACTGAATTACAAAGCAAAATGTAACTTGAAGATCTTATTAAATTCAGCCTTAATGTTCTCATAGAAAAGTCAGCCGAAAGAAGTGTCTGTGGTATATCTCCAAACAACGAACACATGCAGTCAACAACCGTTAAAAAATATCCAGAGCTTCTGCTGGGAGCTTGCTATAGCGTTTGTTTTCTGTTGGTGTCTCGGGAAGTTCTTTAAAAGTTATCCAAACGACTGGGGTCAATTTAAGTTCATTTCCTGCAGTTCTGACTTTGAGAGGAGGAACATTACTCAGCATCCTTGTAATTAACTTTCTCATAGTTTGAAAAAATCATTGTCAATTCTGACTTTTCTTCAGCCTACATATACTGTATTTTTTATATTTTTATTGTAGTCATCGCTCTTCCTGTTCCTGGATCATTTTGCTACTCTCCTGTCAATCGTAAGAAAGGGTAACACGTTGAATGATATTTTGCAAGATAGATACTAAATCTAATGAAATTCTTATTTGTTTATGTCACGTGTGTTGGTGCATAACAGATTACAGTAACTGTTGTAAACACAGTGACTGATTTCTAGCCACTTTAAAAGTGCGTTTGGTCCAACTGTCAATTATCGCATATGTAGTTAAATTAAAAAAATCTTTTTAAAGTGTGTAACTTGTACTTAAAGATTTTAAGGTTAAAACTTTTTAAAAGAAGCAATTTAAAACTACTTTTCACAGACATTGTACTTAATAGGAAATTACTGCTTGAACTCAGTCCTAGCTAATGTAGATATGCTAATGAATAAAACTATCTTGAATTTATAATCTTTAGATAATGGTGACTTAAAGGACACAGAATGAGCCAAGGGTCTGTTTTCCTCCATTCTGTTCCCAGTGATTGAAGTAGCTCAGGTTTATGAGGCTCAATCCTTTGTAAGATTTTATTTGAAGAAAGAGTTCTTTGACTGTGTGTGTGTGTGTGTGTGTGTGTGTGTGTGTGCGCGCGCGCGCGTACTCGTATGCAGGCTTAGTCGTGTTTGACTCTTTGTGACACTATGGACTTAGCCCGCCAGGCTCCTCTGTCTGTGGGATTTCCTAGGTAAGGATACTGGAGTGGGTTGCTGTTTCCTCCTCCAGGGGATCTTCCCGACCCAGAGATCGAACCCTCATCTTCTGTGTCTTTGACATTCCAAAGTTGGAAAACCGCATTATCTAAAAAGCAACACATCAGAGGATTGCCTGATACTTACTAGTTCAAAAGGCCATCATCCTTAAGTTACAGCAGTTCCATTTAAGATAAAAGTAAAGTGTTGGGAGAAGTTACCAGAACTTTAACATTTTTTAAATTGAATAGAAAATCACAGTGCGGTTCTGTCAAAATATTGCTCCCCCTGCCCAGATGATTTGATTAGCAATTCTTGTTTAGTAGAAATTTATTTTAAAATGTGGTTGGGTTTAGTCAAAATAATTGATTGTGTTTAAAAAAAATAAATTTAAGATACTTTGAAATGTTCTCTATCTGCCTCGTCTTTTGAGGCGGAGAGATACACCAGGTTTGTCTAGTTATTTATTTACTTAATTTTTCATGTGTATGTGCAGAGAAAAACAAAGGTTTTACCAAGAGTATTCTAAATCTGTAATATTATGGGCAGGCCAGTTTCAGGAATGGAGTGGTCGATTATTAAAACAAACAACAAAAAGTAAAGCTCTGAGAAAGATTTTTAATGAACGTCAAAAAGTACAGCCACCTCACATTGACTTTGTAGTCACAGAGCCATGTGTCACGTCTGTAGGAAGCGGGGCGCGTCATCTGCTTCTTGACTGGTAGTTTCTAGAGCCCGAGGACAGCTGACGCTTCTGTCTTCATGTTAGCATTTCCTGTGGATAAAAATTGGAGGCTGCTGTAAGAGTTTTCCTGCAAGTGGACATTTGTGCGAGTCCTGCGTCTAGCGTTTGTCTGGTGTTCGTGGGAATTCCACCTCAGATGCTTAGTGTGGTCCTCGCAAAGCACCTCCCTCATTTTGGGGCGCCTCTTTCCCTTGGCTCACAGGTTTCTTGTGATCATTAAGTAGAGTCTAGGAGTCTTTGCGTCCCGTGTCAAAAAGCACAGGACAGTTTCTAGAAGGTGTTCTTTTCCTCTTCTCAGAGCCTTTGTGTGTTTATCCCACCTGGAATCAAGGAAGGAAAACCCAAGCTCATCCCCGCTGGTCCCATCGCCCAGGGCACCACCACCTCTGCCTACGTGGCCAAGTCCAGGAAAACGTTGCTGGTGGAAGACATCCTCGGGGTGAGTGGCTTTTCACCCTTTGTGACATTTGTAAACCGAAGTATTTAATTAAGAAAAATAACATATACTCTTGATGTTGTAACTTAAACCATGTTATAGCAGCATAAAAGCAAGATACCGATCAATAAAAGGGTTTGTGTATGTAAATGAATTCTTTGTACTCCAAGAAATGTATCTGATAACCTCCTAAGAGCTAGGTTTGAGTAGTTCTTCTTTCAGCGTTTGCCTGTATGCTGATATACATATAAAGTGAATGATTGCTGTTTGCTGGCTCGTATCCCAGCAGCACAGATTTGAGTGAGTTAGCTGTGTGACTGACTGCCCCAGATTTTAGTGGTGTCGTGCAACAATCACTCACTGTCTCTAGACCGGCCGTTCTGCTGATCCGAGCTTTCTCGCACATCTGAGGTTGTCTGGGCGTCCCTTGGGAGCTGGCCAGGCTGAGGTGGGCTTTGTTCTCTGTGTGTGTCCCATCCCTTCCACTGAGGCTAGCCTGGCATCTTACGGCAGTGGCCGGGGTCAGAGAGAAGTGGACACACACGGGTGAGTTTTCAAGCCTCTGCTTGCATCAGATTCATGACCTCCAGTTTAGCCAACCAAATCATGCAGGGGGCCATTCTCAGTGTAGTCTGACCAAGGCCGGGGGTACAGAGAATAGGACCAGATGGAGCCCTCAGACCAACCTCCCGCAGTATATGTGCGCGTCGTGATGAAATGTCCCTGCGTGAGCTCAGACTCTGAAACTGACAAGCATACAAACAAGTTCATTGGTGTCAGGAATTTGCTCTGAAAAAGTACTAAATTGGAGTCACAAAATCTAGATTTTAATTTTATTTTTGCCACTAATTATCTGTGTGACCTTGAACAAATCAGGTTGCTAGTTACTGTTATCAAAAAGAAAAAAAGTTATCAAAAAGTTATCAAAAAGAAGAAAAGAGTGTTTAAAATACATATTTCACAGTATAATTATATAGACAAGAATATTATAATTGTCAAACTTTCTAAGAGACTAGGTATTCATCATTCTCACCACGGAAAAGAAAAGATAATGAGATTGCTGGTGGAGGTCCCAGCAGCGCTGGTGATCCTAGTACAGTGTCCAAACGCAGCAGACCAGCTCACTGTGCGCCTCAAACCCCACGACGGTGTATACCGAGTCTATCTCATTTTTACAAAGTAAATGTTAAAAGTAGATATGTCAAAAGTTATCACTTAAAACGTTATGTTGTATCATATACAAGCTCTCCAAAGATCTGTAAGTTGCAAAGGATGTATTCCTTTGAGTGGTTTTGCTAACTTAGGAAATAAAGTAGAAGAATCAGTTTCATTTCTTATGCTAGGTAATGGGTGATTATTGGTTGATTTGAGTGCCTAATATGGCAAACCACTTCACTGTTCTAGCCTTGAGAACCCCATGAACAGTATGAAAAGGCAAAATGATAGGCTATTGGTAGGGGAACTCCCCGGGTCGGTAGGTGCCCAGTATGCTACAGGAGATCAGTGGAGAAATAACTCCAGAAAGAATGAAGGGATGGAGCCAAAGCAAAAACAATACCCAGCTGTGGATGGATTGGTGATAGAAGCAAGGTCCGATGCTGTAAAGAGCAATATTGCATAGCAAGCTGGAATGTCAGGTCCATGAATCAAGGCAAATTGGAAGTGGTCAAACAGGAGATGGCAAGAGTGAACGTTGACATTCTAGGAATCAGCTAATTAAAATGGACTGGAATGGGTGAATTTAACTCAGATGACCATTATATCTACTACTGTGGGCAGGAATCCCTTAGGAGAAATGGGGTAGCCATCATGGTCAAAGAGTCCGAAATGCAGTACTTGGATGCAATCTCAAAAAAAGACAGAATGATCTCTGTTCATCTCCAAGGCAAACCATTCAATATCACAGTAATCCAAGTCTATGCCCCAACCAGTAACGCTGAAGAAGCTGATGTTGAACAGTTCTATGAAGACCTGCAAGACATTTTAGAACTAACACCCAAGAAAGATGTCCTTTTCATTATAGGGGACTGGAATGCAAAAGTAGGAAGTCAAGAAACACCTAGGGTAACAGGCAAATTTGGCCTTGGAGTACAGAATGAACCAGGGCAAAGGCTAATAGAGTTTTGCCAAGAAAATGCACTGGTCATAGCAAACACCCTCTTCCAACAGCACAAGAAAAGACTCTACACATGGACATCACCAGATGGTCAACACTGAAATCAGATTGATTATATTATTTGCAGCCAAACATGGAGAAGCTCTATACAGTCAGCAAAAACAAGACAGAGAGCTGACTGTGGCTCAGATCATGAACTCCTTATTGCCATTTCAGGCTTAAACTGATGATGTAGGGAAAACTAGTAGACCATTCAGGTATGACCTAAGTCAAATCTCTTATGATTATACAGTGGAAGTGAGAAATAGATTTAAGGGCCTAGATCTGATAGATAGAGTGCCTGATGAACTATGGACGGAGATTCATGATGTTGTACAGGAGACAGGGATCAAGACCATCCCCATGGAAAAGAAATGCAAAAAAGCAAAATGGCTGTCTGAGGAGGCCTTACAAATAGCTGTGAAAAGAAGAGAAGCAAAAAGCAAAGGAGAAAAGGAAAGATATAATTGATGCTTTTGATCTGTGGTGTTGGAGAAGACTCTTGAGAGTCCCTTGGACTGCAAGGAGATCCAACCAATCCATTCTGAAGGAGATCAGCCCTGGGATTTCTTTGGAAGGAATGATGCTAAAGCTGAAACTCCACTATTTTTGGCCACCTCATGCGAAGAGTTGAATCATTGGAAAAGACTCTGATGCTGGGAGGGATTGAGGGCAGGAGGAAAAGGGGACGACAGAGGATGAGATGGCTGGATGGCATCACTGACCTGATGGACATGAGTCTGAGTGAACTCCAGGAGTTGGTGATGGGCAGGGAGGCCTGGCGTGCTGCGATTCATGGGGTCGCGAAGAGTTGGACACGACTGAGTGACTGAACTGAACTGAACTGAAGCATCTGAATGCAGAGTTCCAAAGAATAGCAAGGAGAGATAAAAAAGCCTTCCTTGGCGATCAGTACAAAGAAATAGAAGAAAACAACAGAATGGGAAAAACTAGAGATCTCTTCAAGAAAATTAGAGATACCAAGGGAACATTTCATGTAAAGATGGGCTCTATAAAGGACAGAAATTGTATGGACCTAACAGAAGCAGAAGGTATTAAGAAGAGGTGGCAAGAATACACAGAAGAACTGTACAAAAAAGATCTTCACGACCCAGATAATCATGATGGTGTGATCATTCACCTAGAGCCAGACATCCTGGAATGTGGAGGCAAGTGGGCCTTAGAAAGCATCACTATAAACAAAGCTAGTGGAGATGATGGAATTCCAGTTGAGCTATTTCAAATCCTGGAAGATGATGCTGTGAAAGTGCTGCATTCAATATGCCAGCAAATTTGGAAAACTCAGCAGTGGCCACAGGACTGGAAAAGATCAGTTTTCATTCCAATCCCAAAGAAAGGCAATGCCAAAGAATGCTCAAACTACTGCACAATTGCACTCATCTCACAAGCTAGTTAAGTAATGCTCAAAATTCTCCAAGCCAGGCTTCAGCAATACGTGAACTGTGAACTCCCTGATGTTCAAGATGGATTTAGTAAAGGCAGAGGAACCAGAGATCAAATTGCCAACATCTGCTGGGTCATCGAAAAAGCAAGAGAGTTCCAGAAAAACATCTATTTCTGCTTTATTGACTAAGCCAAAGCTTTTGACTGTGTGGATCACAATAAACTGTGGAAAATTCTTCAAGAGATGGGAATACCAGACCACCTAACCTGCCTCTTGAGAAACCTATATGCAAGTCAGGAAGCAACAGTTAGAACTGGACATGGAACAACAGACTGGTTCTGAATAGGAAAAGGCGTACGTCAAGGCTGTATATTGTCACCCTGCTTATTTAACTCCTATGCAGAGTACATCATGAGAAATGCTGGACTGGAAGAAACACAAGCTGGAATCAAGGTTGCCAAGAGAAATATCAATAACCTCAGATATGCAGATGACACCACCCTTATGGCAGAAAGTGAAGAGGAGCTAAAAAGCCTCTTGATGAAAGTGGAAGTGGAGAGTGCAAAAGTTGGCTGAAAGCTCAACATTCAGAAAACGAAGATCATGGCATCTGGTCCCATCACTTCATGGCAAATAGATGGGGAAACAGTGTCCGACTTTATTTTTCTGGGCTCCAAAATCACTGCAGATGGTGATTGCCGCCATGAAATGAAAAGACGCTTACTCCTTGGAAGGAAAGTTATGACCAACCTAGATAGTATATTCAAAAGCAGAGACATTACTTTGCCAACAAAGGTCCATCTAGTCAAGGCTTTGGTATTTCCCATAGTCATGTATGGATGTGAGAGTTGGACTGTGACGAAAGCTGAGCACAAAAGAAGTAATGTTTTTGAACTGTGGTATTGGAAAAGAGTCTTGAGAGTCCCTTGGACTACAGGGAGATCCAGCCAGTCCATTCTAAAGGAGATCAGTCCTGGGTGTTCATTGGAAGGACTGATGCTAAAGCTGAAACTCCAGTACTTTGGCCACCTCATGCGAAGAGTTGACTCATTGGAAAAGACTCTGATGCTGGGAGGGATTGGGGGCAGGAGGCGAAGGGGACAACAGAGGATGAGATGGTTGGATGGCATCACTGACTCAATGCGCATGAGTTTGAGTAAACTCTGGGAGTTAGTGATGACAGGAAGGCCTGGCGTGCCGCAAGTCATGGGGTCGCAAAGAGTCGGACATGATTGAGTGACCGAACTGAACCAAACTAATATGGGTCTTTGGGGCTCAGTTACAATAACTCTCATTAACCTGTGGTTTTGTGTTATTCTGACCTTAAAAATAAGAGAAAAAAAATTATATAAATATAATTTGCCTTGGCATTTGGAGTAATTTTCACATGTGACTTTATATGTCTGAAACTTTAATTCTGACCCTAGAAGGTGAGGAATAAAAAAGTGTTGCTTAGAACTGCTTGTGTGCTCAGACATGTCCTATTCTTTGCAGCCCCGTGGACTGTAGCCCGCCAGGCTTCTCTGTCCATGGATTCCCCAGGCAAGAATACTGGAGTGGGTTGCCATTTCCTCCTCCAGGGTGTCTTCGAGACTCTGAGACCGAACCCGTGTCTCCTGCGGCTCCAGCATTAGCAGGTGGATTCCTTACCACTCGAGCCACCTGGGAAGCCATTGTAATTAATTTTATTATTGCACGAAGCTATGCATATTCATTCATTCATTGAATTCTCCTGTATAATGATAATGAAACATGAGGCACTATCTGGGTTTAAGTCCCATCTTGCTCAAGTTATCTTAAACAGCTCAGTGGGTAAATAATCCGCCTGCAGTGCTGGAGTCAGAGGAGTCGAGGGTTTGATGCGTGGTTTGGGAAGATCCCCTGGAGGAGGAAATGAAACCCAGTCCAGTATTCTTGTCTGGGAAATCCATGGACAGAGGAGCCTGGTGGGCTACAGTCCAAAGGATCGCAAAGGGTCAGACAGAGCTGAGCGCCCCAGCACAGCGCAAGCACAGCCCGTGTGCTCAGGTTTTCTCAAACAAGGTTTACAGTGACCGTCGTCATTTGGTTTTCCTTTGAAAAGGACTGCTGATCATGGCTTACAAGTACTAGGGAATTTCTGATAGAGTCCTAAATTAATGATTCCAATTCTTTCAAAGAATTTATATCTTTTCCCCCTCCTGTGTTTTTAGGATGAACGGTTTCCAAGAGGTACCGGGCTGGAATCAGGGACTCGGATCCAGTCTGTTCTTTGTCTGCCGATCGTCACTGCGATTGGGGACTTGATTGGCATCCTGGAGCTCTACCGGCACTGGGGCAAAGAAGCCTTCTGTCTGAGTCACCAGGAGGTGAGCCTGAGCTCTGCCTGGGGGGGTCTTAGCTGTACCCAGTTCATCGAAGGTGCTTATGGATACTGTTCAGTTAAAGAATGAATAGTATTTAAAACCTGGACTTGTTTAAAAATATTTTGATATCAATAGTAATGAATTTTAGAAACTGTTTTTTTTATTTTGCAGTGATAATGATGTAGAAATATGGTAGTTTATTGCAGTCAGGATCCATTTTGACAATAAACGTAAAATACCAAGTCGTTAATCAAATTAAGCAATAGTGTGGCTTTGGAGGGTTTTCACATTCTGGTTGACTTTGTGTCTCCTTAGAGATTTCTTCTTCGAGTGTGTCCTGAATAAATACTCCAGTGTTAGAAACATTTGGGAAACATCCCTAGTGGCTCAGGGGTAAAGAACGTGCCTACCAGTGTAGGAGACACGGGTTCGATCCCTGGGTCGGGAAGATCCCCTGGAGAAGGAAATGGCAGCCCCCTCCAGTATTCTTGGCTGGAGAATCCCATGGACAGAGGAGCCTGGAGGCTACAGCTCCACGGGGTCACAAAGGGTCGGACACAACCTAGCAACTAAACAACAGTCACACCACCACCAGCGTCTGTTCACATTCCTTGAATGGGAACGGCTCAGTGACACTAAAACCAAGGAGTTCTGTGACCTCTCTGTTGCCCGCGATGCTCGTCCAGGCCCCTGGGGTGGCTGGCTCCCTGTCCTCTCACCGAGATGACCGTCCGCCACTCCAGCCCCTTCGCTCCCTGCCGCCTCGCCGGGCCCTTGCGCACGGCTGGCCCCTCTCCAGCAGATCCCGCACCTCGATTCCCCCTCTGCTCCGACTTCTCTGTCCCCACCTGGCTGCTGCCTCCAGGAGTGTGCTCTGATGTCACCTGCTCAGGGTGGCATCTTCCCTGAGCCCTGCACGCAAACTCGAGTAGCACCTGCTCTCTAACAACAGCGCTGGGCCCCAGCTACTGCTGCTGCTAAGTCGCTTCAGGCATGTCCGACTCTGTGCGACCCCATAGATGGCAGCCCACCAGGCTCCCCCATCCCTGGGATTCTCCGGTCAAGAACACTGGAGTGGGTTGCCATTTCCTTCTCCAATCTGGGCCCCAGCAGGCACCCAGGAATACTCGTTAGATGAACAGAAAAAAGAAAAAGAAATAGGATAGCTAGTAGTTTGAGCAAGTGTCAGCCAAGTTTGGGAAACATTTCCTCATTTTTAAAGTGGTCACAAACAACTGATTTGAGTCAGTCCCAATGAGGTGGATGAAACTGGAGCCTGTTACACAGAGTGAAGTAAGCCAGAAAGAGCGAGACAGATACGGTCTAGTAACACATGTTCGTGGGATTTAGAAAGATGGTAACGACGAGCCAGCATGCTGGGCAGCGCGGGAGACACAGATGTGAAGAGACCTTTGGGCTCAGTGGGAAGAGGCGAGGGGGGATGGTTTGAGAGGATAGAACTGAAACAGGTACATTCCCGTGTGTGAAGCAGATGCCTGACGCCAGGCACCCAAAGGTGCTCTGGGACAACCCAGAGGGGTGAGGTGGGGAGGGGGAGGGAGGTGGGAGGGGGGTTCGGGATGTACACATGTACCCCTGTGGCTGGTTCATGTTGCTGTCTGGCAGAAACCATCACAAAATTGTAAAGTAATTAACCTCCAATTAAAATTAATTTAAAAAAAAAAAGAAGGAAAGAAAATGGTCACTAGAAGCCTTTCTAATAGTGATTTTGTTGAAGCGAAAAATAATTATTTTATGATAAGCTCATTGGATGACAGTGCTCTTAATCAATTTATCTTCCTTTTTATCCCAAATTAAGAGGAACAAGAGAGCATTACACCCAATCATGAAGAGGTGGGAAATAGAGAAATTTTGTAAGAAAAGAGAAATTTTGCATGCATTTGATAGTTCGGGTTTTCGGAGCGTTCGAAGACACGATGACGGCACCAAACTTAAGCTGGTGGCCTCTGTTGGGGTGTCTGCGTGTGGCTGAGGAAAGCTCGCGTCACACTCTTCCTTCTTGTGTTTTTCAGGTCGCGACAGCAAACCTCGCCTGGGCCTCAGTAGCGATCCACCAGGTGCAGGTGCGTGCTGGCGCTGCCCTCCAGGCCGTCCTGAGGGAAGGGGCGCGTGGTACACGCCGCGGGAGGCAGCGGGCGGGCAGCTAGCCACCCAGGGCTTGCATCGTGGGTAGTAAATGTTTTCCTGTGTTCTGAAATGTGTGATCTGGTCACTTATATTTACTGACTCCCTGCCTTAAACGTCTTCCAACCAATTCTGTTCTATAGTTAAACAGGGTGTTGAATCATTTGCATTTCCTATCTTGGTCCTTGTTTTCCACTGAAAGCCCAGGAATGATGTCCTACTGGCAGTAACGTTGATGTTTCTACGATCCATTTCCTAAACTAAAGCATCCACTAAACTTAGTGGCATATGAAAACAATAATCATAAATTTAAGTTCCTTGATTCTCTTGAAAATGTGATCTAATTTAAAAGTCACAAACTGCATAGAGTTTCCCTGACAACTAGACTCTTAAGTTCAGGAACATGGCAGCAATAAAATTCTGTTTTGTGTCTTCCACTGTTTCTTGTTTTAAGCCCATTTCAGCAAACTCAGATTGGTGAGGAACTGTCTGATAAGGAGAAAATGTGTGTGTATCTGTGTGTGTGTCTATATACATCAGTTCAGTCACTCAGTCATGTTTGACTCTTTGCAACCCCATGGACTGCAGCACGCCAGGCCTCCCTGTCCATCACCAACTCCCTGGGCTTGCGCAAACTCATGCCCATCGAGTCGGTGATGCCATCCAACCATCTCATCCTCTGTCATCCCCTTCTTCTCCTGCCTTCAATCTTTCCCAGCATCAGGGTCTTTTCAAATGAGTCAGTTCTTTGCATCAGGTGGCCAAAGTATAGGAGTTTCAGCTTCGTCAGTCCTTCCAATAAATATTCAAGACTGATTTCCTTTAGAATGAACTGGTTGGATCTCCTTGCTGTCCAAGGGAATCTCAAGAGTCTTCTCCAACACCACAGTTCAAAAACATCAATTCTCTGGTGCTCAGCTTTCTTTATAGTCCAACTCTTACATCCATACATGACCACTGGAAAAACCATAGCTTTGACTAGATGAACCTTTGTTGGCAAAGTAATGTCTCTGCTTATATATATATATATACAAAACAAATAAAATATATAAAGCATATATATATATATATATATATATATATATATATGGATAATGGTATGAGAATCAAGGACTCCCTGGATCTGACAGTACTGAATGTAGGTGGGATATATGCTCAGGAACATATAAGCACGGCAAAGACTGATAGAGTTTTGCCAAGAGAATGCCCTGGTCATAGCAAACACCCTCTTCCAACATCACAGGAGAAGACTCTACACATGGACATCACCAGATGGTCCACACCGAAATCAGATTGATTATATTCTTTGCAGCCAAAGATGGAGAAGCTCTATACAGTCAACAGAAACAAGACCGGGAGCTTACTGTGGCACAGATCTTGAACTCCTTATTGCCAAATTCAGACTTAAATGGACAAAAGTAGGGAAAACCACTAGACCATTCAGGTATAACCTAAGTCAAATCCCTTATGATTATACAGTGGAAGTGAGAAATAGATTTAAGATAGATAGAGTGCCTGATGAATTATGGATGGAGGTTCATGACACTGTACAGGAGACAGGGATCAAGACCATCCCCATGGAAAAGAAATGCAAAAAAGCAAAATGGCTGTCTGAGGAGGCCTTACAAATAGCTGTGAAAAGAAGAGAAGCAAAAGGCAAAGGAGAAAAGGAAAGATACAAGCATCTGAATGCAGAGTTCCAAACAATAGCAAGGAGAGATAAGAAAGCCTTCCTCAGTGATCAATGCAAAGAAATAGAGGAAAACAACAGAATGGGAAAGACTAGAGATCTCTTCAAGAAAATTAGAGACACCAAGGGAACATTTCATGCAAAGATGGGCTCGATAAGGGACAGAAATGGTATGGACCTAACAGAAGCAGAAGATATTAAGAAGAGGTGGCAAGAATACACAGAACTGTCCAAAAAAGATCTTCACGACCCAGATAATCATGATGGTGTGATCACTCACCTAGAGCCAGACATCCTGGAATGTGAAGGCAAGTGGGCCTTAGAAAGCATCACTATGAACAAAGCTAGTAGAGGTGATGGGATTCCAATTGAGCTCTTTCAAATCCTGGAAGATGATGCTGTGAAAGTGCTGCATTCAGTATTGCAGCACATTTGGAAAACTCAGCAGTGGCCACAGGACTGGAAAAGATCAGTTTTCATTCCAATCTCAAAGAAAGGCAATGCCAAAGAATGCTCAAACTACTGCACAATTGCACTCATCTCACACGCTAGTTAAGTAATGCTCAAAATTCTCTAAGCCAGGCTTCAGCAATACGTGAACTGTGAACTTCCAGATGTTCAAGATGGATTTAGAAAAGGCAGAGGAACCAGAGATCAAATTGCCAACATCCACTGGATCATCGAAAAAGCAAGAGATTTAAAAAAAAAACCACTATTTCTGCTTTATTGACTAAGCCAAAGCCTTTGACTGTGTGGATCACAATAAACTGTGGAAAATTCTAAAAGAGATGGGAATACCAGACCACCTAACCTGCCTCTTAAGAAACCTGTATGCAGTCCAGGAAGCAACAGTTAGAACTGGACATGGAACAACAGACTGGTTCCAAATAGGAAAAGGAGTATGTAAGGCTGTATATTGTCACCCTGCTTATTTAACTTCTATGCAGAGTCCATCATGAGAAACGCTGGACTGGAAGAAGCACAAGCTGGAATCAGGATTGCCGGGAGAAATATCAGTCACCTCAGATATGCAGATGACACCACCCTTAAGGCAGAAAGTGAAGAGGAACTAAAAAGCCTTTTGATGAAAGTGAAAGAAGAGAGTGCAAAAGTTGGCTGAAAGCTCAACATTCAGAAAACGAAGATCATGGCATCTGGTCCCATCACTTCATGGGAAATAGATGGGGAAACAGTGGAAACAGTGTCAGACTTTATTTTGGGGGGCTCCAGAATCACTGGAGATGGTGACTGCAGCCATGAAATTAAAAGACGCTTACTCCTTGGAAGAAAAGTTATGACCAACCTAGATAGCGTATTCAAAAGCAGAGACGTTACTTTGCCAACAGAGGTACGTCTAGGCAAGGCTATGGTTTTTCCAGTGGTCATGTACGGATGTGAGAGTTGTATTGTGAAGAAGGCTAAGCGCCAAAGAATTGATGCTTTTGAACTGTGGTGTTGGAGAAGACTCTTGAGAGTCCCATGGACTGCAAGGAGATCCAACCAGTCCATTCTGAAGATCAACCCTGGGATTTCTTTGGAGGGAATGATGCTAAAGCTGAAACTCCAGTACTTTGGCCACCTCATGCAAAGAGTTGACTCATTGGAAAAGACTCTGATGCTGGGAGGAATTGGGGGCAGGAGGAGAAGGGGACGACCAAGGATGAGATGGCTGGATGGCATCACGGACTCGATGGACGTGAGTCTGAGTGAACTCCAGGAGTTGGTGATGGACAGGGAGGCCTGGCGTGCTGCGATTCATGGGGTCACAAAGAGTCGGACACGACTGAGCTACTGAACTGAACTGAACAATTTTTTAAAATCCTTGAAGTAGTGATTGTGTTATGCCTTTTTAAATGAATAACGTAAATAATATTCTGGAATTTTCATTCCTAAAATAAACAAAAATCCCTCAAAATTAATAGCCACTGTTTTGTATGGCAGGTATGCAGAGGTCTTGCCAAACAGACTGAACTGAATGACTTTCTACTCGATGTATCAAAGTAAGTCTTCATTTCTAGGGATGTGGTAAGCTCTAACTGGTCAACAGTTTAGATCAGGCACCAGCCCTCACCATGACAGACTGCTGTCCACTGCAGTCACTAGCAGAAGATCAGTGTTTATCAGGCACGTGATCCGGTAAGTATGGTCCAGCATGTTTGCGATTAGAGAGTTTCCTTCTCATCCCCATTCACTTCACAAGGATCAAAGATGTATATGTGATCGTCTTAATTTGCAGTTCAGCATATTTGTAAATGACTCACTAGAAGGTGTTAGGGACTGTACAGAGAGATGCCCTGCGTGTTTCTGTTTCCGTAGGAGAGAATTGACAGCAGTAGAAGGAGGGGAGGTGTTGTAGTTTATCATTTTCCAGAAGTCCTCTCTGGCCTTTGCTGTGAACTTCAGTAAATTAAAACATACTATTAACATTATCGTTTCAGTTTTCCCATGTGTAGTGGCTCAGGTGCCATTCTCAAAAAGATGCTGCCCTTCCCCGGAGTTTAACCTAGGAAAAGTCTCTTAGGCTGGCAGTGGAAGCAAGCACAGATGTTTATTAAATGTCAGATCCACACCAGGTTTGCTTGCTGTAGGGAAGGTCATGTATTCATATCTCTCTGACCGTCTGCTCAGTGGCTGAGATCTGAAAACGTCCCAGGATGTGCTAGCTTCAGGGCCTCACCCCACGACAGGTTATTAACTCAAGGAGCACTCCACAGCAGCTCTGACGCTGTTCCCCTGACGTGTCCCTAGTTTACTCATCACCAAGTCCCGTAATCCCCTCACTTGTGATTTTGAAATTGCATCTTCGTGTTTTGAAATATTAAATTAGGGAAGTTTGGGTTGGAGGGCGTGCTCTTTTGATTTCCTCAGCCAACTATCAGTATCTTCTCTGAGACAGAATGAAACAGTATGTCTGGACACCAGATGTGACTGTTTCAGAGACACCTGGGAAGGGAAGCCGTGTTCAGCCTCTTGCTAGCCTATCTGAACACTTGGCAAGCCTCCCAAAGCCCAGTTAAAACCCTCATGTGACACCTTAAATCTCTTCCCCAGGGGGAAACTCATTTTCTTCAACCTGTTCCTTACAGGATATTCCTCAGTAGATGCTGTAACTAAGCATATCAACAGCTTCAAGTCAGATGACTTCTCTTCTTGAAAAGGGCATTGTTAATTGCAATAAGTTATCTTAATCCTGAATACATGGCTAAATTCTCACAGACCTAAACTGAGAGCAGTACCTCGCCAACAGTCTGTGTTAAGAGTATTTGCTACCTATTCCCTGTAACACATGCCTACTGATTTATCTGTTTCTCCACTCTACGTTTTAATATACGTGCCATGTGCCCCACAGATATTTACTTGCAGTTCATAATGATGAATCTGTATTTACTTGCGTAGAGTTGTCAGGTCCTATCATTGCTTGTATTCTGATATTTCTTCTCAAATGAATTTCCCTGCTTTTTTAAAAAATACAGTTAAACTACATTCTAGCTTTTGGGATTTTCAGTGATTATTTATATTTTTATCTTATTAATGATATTTAGCAAATTTAAATATTTTTATTTTATATCAAAGTTATTAGTGAGATGTTAAATTTGATGTACCAGTTTTATTTCTTCATCGTTTTAGTTAAATGCTACAAACTTTTTCTCTACCTTGAATACTTGCTGATAAAATAATTACTGAAGGCGATCTCTGGAATTAGAGCCCTTATACTAAAGTCAATGGTAAACTTTCGTTTACCTCTTAAAAATAATATTATTGGTTATTTCCCCAAAAGGAAAAGAGTTAAACAACATATACCTTTCTGTTTTTTTTATTTAAATGTAGACAAAATTGGGAAATGTATTCAAAGTTTAATATGTTCTGTGTTCTAACAACATTGCTTAAAGATTTTACCTTTCTTTTTTTTCAGAACGTATTTTGATAACATAGTTGCAATAGATTCTCTACTTGAACACATAATGGTAGGTTGCCTTCTGTTGTAAAAATTATTTTGTTTAACCTTTGGTCATGTCCTAATATGGGCTTCCCTTGTGCTCAGGTGGTAAGGAATCTGCCTGAAATGCAGAAGACCCAGGTTCTATACCTAGGTTGGGAAGATCCTCTGGAGAAAGAAATGGCTACCCACTCCCAGTATTCTTGCCTGGAGAATCCTGTGGATAGAGGAGCCTGGATAGAGTTGCAAAGAGTCAGACACGACTGAGTGACTAACGCTACTCTTAGGTGTCTTAATATATGATGGAGCGTTTTAATGTACAAGACATACATGCTGTTTTAAATATGATGAAAGTGATCTGGAGGCATCACCTTGATTGATCTGTCACTTCCGTTAATTTTGGAGGGGTTATGGATAATGTTTTGAAAAATATCAGAGTTTTCCATTATTTAATGGAGAGCTAATTTGAAAAAGCATTTAATCTCTTTTTCTTTGTTCAGAATACCTTTTGCATGTAGGTTTTATTAGGCATTTCCGATGATTCTTCCTAAAACCCTGAGTTTCATTCCACTTAGTTTTGGTCTAAGTTATTTCCCTCTTCCAGAAGACTCACGGGCTAGAACTGAAGGCTCCAGGAAGTAGAGTTTGGTTTCCCCACATGAAGTGTTGCTGCTTTAGTGCTGGGAGAGGGTCCGCTGAGGGCGGGCTCAGGGTGCTGAAGGTGGTGTGCATGTGGGCACGAGCGTGCCAGGCAGGCTTGCTTGGGACCATCTATGCCTTGTTGTGTGTTTTGATAAGTGTTCTTTCTCCTTCCCGTTTTCCTGGTCTTTCTCGAGACATAGTGATCCTGCGCAACAAGGCTTCCTTTCATCCCCAGGTTTCAGGGTGCGCAGTGATCTGTTTCGCTGATGTCATGGCAGGTCAGGTATGAGTGTGCCCTGCGCAGCGTCAGAGCGTTTCCTGAGGGTCATGTAGGGGTCACTGCCTTCAGCACATTGTCCCTGTAAGTGGTTACACTGATGATTTGACAGTTGACCCTTGAGCTGCATGAGTTTGAACAGGCCCACTTACACGTGGACTTTTTTCAGTAGTTAAACACTGCAGTGAGACTCCATCCGGAGCTGTGGAGTCTGTAGATGTGGGACTGTGAGTACGGACGAACCGCATATGTGGGGGGCGGTAGAGGCTAAATGTGGGTTTTTTATTGGGTGGGCAGTGCTCAAGGGTCAGCTTTGTTTGGACAGAAAAAGAAAGTAACTGATTGCATAGTAAAAAGAAAAATAGCCTTTTTGGTTATGACAAAATTTAAGGAATTTATAAAGCAATGAAAAGTGTTTAAGAAGACATAAAAATATATAACATGAACTGACATATAGCTTGTACCAGGAGTACAAAAAATGCCATTGGCCAGTTCTTGTATTCTTAATGTTACGTTAGAAAACAGTTTTATTGAGATATAATTCATGTACAATACAGTTAATCCATTTAAAGTGCTTAATTCAGTGGTCTTTACCATATTCTCAGATAGCTGCAACCATCGCCAGTGAATTTTAGAGCATTTCATTACTTCAGAAAGAAACTTCCAAGGATTTTAGATGCCACCTGTCTGTTCCCCATCCCCTGAACCCCCCAGCCTGCAGTAACTACTGATTTACTTTCTCTTCTGTGGATTTCACCTAAATCCCACATAAAAGGAATCCTGTACTATGTGGCCTTTCCTGCCTGGCTTCTTTCACTTAGCATAATGTTTTCAAAGTTCATGCGTGTTGTAGTATGTGTGATTACTTCATTCCTTTTGGTAGGCAACTAATATTCTAGTGTGTGAATATGCATACCGCCATTTTTTAATCCATTCATCAGCTGGTGGACATTTGAATTTGTTTCCACGTTTTGGCTAATGCAAATGCGACTGTTTTGAACATTTGGGTACATTGTTTTTGTTGTTTTAACCCCTGTTTTCAGTTGTTTTAGGTAAGACTGGAACTGCTAAGTGCTATGATCACTCTGTGCTGAACTTTTTGAGGAGCGGTCAAACCGTTTCCGTGGCACCTGACACGAGTCTACCTTCCTATCAGCAGTGCACACGGCTTCCGATTTCCCCACACTCTCACCAACACTGGTCATTGTCTTAATTTTTGGTTATTGCCATTGTAGTAGATGTGAAGTACTATCTTAGTGTGACTCTGATTAGCAGCTCCTGGTGACTAATGATATTGACTATCTATCCATGTGATGAAAGATTCAGATCCATGGACTGCTTTTTACTTTATTTTTCAGTGTCGAGTTCTAAGACTTCTTGCGTTTTAGATACCACTCCCTTATTTGATGTGTAGTTGGAAAATATTTTTCCCATCTGTGTATTGTTAATATCTTTTCACTTTCCTGATAGCGTGAAGTACTAACATTTTTAATTTTTGTGGAGTCTAATTTATCTTTTTGCTTTGGTTGCTCACACTTGTGTCATATCTAAGAATCCACTGCCAAATCAGATACCATGAAAACTTACTCCAATATTCTCTTCTAAGAGTTTTGTAGCGTTAGCTTCTACATTTAGTTAGGGTACTCACTTACGTTAGTTCATTTTTGTTCATGGTGTAAGAACATGTCCAGTTTCCTTCTTTTGCAGGTAGCTATCCAATTTTACCAGCAGCATTTGTTGAAAAGACTCTTATTTTCCCTTTAAACGCAGTTTTCCTGGAATCAGTTGAGCGTGCTCACACTGTTTTCTTCTTAGGGTCTCTGTTCTATTCAGTTGACCTATATGTCCAGCTTAATGACAGTACCATCTCGTCTTGATTACTGTTGCTTTATAGCAAGTTTTGAAGTCAGCAAGTGTGAATTCCTCCAAATGTGTTCTTCATATTCATTTCTCTTTTGGCTATTTTGAGTCCCTTGCAATTCCATGTAAATTTTAGAAACCAGCTTGTCAATTTCTACAAATAGGTCATATGGGTTTCTGATAGGGATTTTGTTGACTGTACATCAATTTGGGGAATATTGCCTTCTTAATAATATGAAGTCTTCCAGTACAGGAACAAGGGCGTTTTCCATTTATTTAAAATTTTCTTAATTTTTTCAACACTATTCTGTAATTTTCAGAGTACAAGCATTGCCGTTATTTTGGTAAAGTTATTTCTAGATGTTTTATCTTTTAATGCTGTTAGGCAGGAGACCTGGGTTCAATCCCTGGGTCAGGAAGATCCCCTGGAGAAGGGAATGGCTACCCACTCCAGTATGCTCGCCTGGAGAATCCCATGTACAGAGTAGCCTATCGGGCTACAGTCCATGGGGTCACAGAGAATCAGACATGACTGAGTAGCTAACACTGTCACATAAAGTTACTCCCAGATGTGTATCTTTACTGCTGTTTCATGCTATTATTAATGTGTTCTTAATTTTATTTTCAGATGTTTCATTGAAAATTTATGGAAGTAAACTTGCTTTTTCTGCCTTGATCCCCTATCCTACAGTCTTGATGAACTCATTATTTCTGGTAGTTTCCTGGTGGATTCTTTAGTGTCTTATGTCATCCACAATTACTGATAGTTTTAACTCCTCCGCCCTAATCTGTAAACCTTTTTTCCCCTCTGTTGCCTAGTTGTCCTGGCTAGGTCCCCCAGGGCAGTACTGAACTAGGGGATGGGGAGTGTGGATATCCTGCATCCATTCTGCAGTCTTTCACAGGTAACTATGTGGGTTAGTTGTGGACTTCTCATAGGCAGCCTTTATCAGGGTGATGCCATCTCCTTCTAGTCCTAGCTTTCAGTGTCTTAAATCATGATGGGATGTTGGGTATTGTCCTCATTTATTTTCTCTGCCTTTATTAAGATGACCATGTGTTTATTTAAATTTTTGTCTTATTGATCTATAGTGTATTATCCAGAGTGGTTTTTGGATGTTATATGAACCCAGCATTCCTATGATGTATCCCTCTTCACCATGGAGTGTGACTTACATCGGAATTACCTTGAATTTCGTAAAATCTTAAGTAGAGTTGATATGTTTAGTGTATGGAGTCTTGTGCAACAGCATTGTCTTATTTTCAATTTAAAAAAAATCTCTCTTGATTGAATGTACTGACTTTGATCCCCCATATTTGGTATGTTGTTTTTTTCAGTTTACAGTCTTGGATTTTCAAGAAAGATCATTTATAGTGATAAGTGAGAGTGGTGGTTCAATTTCCCCAGTGTTTACACTATGTCTTGTTTCTTTTCTACTGAGTTTGCTAGGACCCGAGAATACTGTGGAGTGGACCAGTAAGAGTGAATATATTGTAGTTTCTTTAATGTGCATGCTTCTCATGTGTCCTTGCTGTGTATAACTGTTGAAGGTCCCCCAATAGATACTGTTTATTATCTTAAAAATGTTTCCTTCTGTTCCTTTCTTTGAGTTTATACCCAATTGGGTGTCAAACATTATCAAATTTTGTAAGTCATTATTAAAATTATGTAATTTTTCTTCCTTTAATCAATTAGAATCGGGAACTATATTAATTTATCACTTAGTGTTAAATGACTCTTGCATTCCTGGAATTATTGATCCCTGTGTGGTGGGGGCTTCCCTGGTGGCTCAGACAATAAAGTGTCTGCCTGCACTGTGGCAGACCTGGGTGCAATCCCTGGGTTGGGACGATCCCTTGGAGAAGGAAATGGCACCCCACTCCAGTACTCTTGCCTGGGAAATCCCATGGACAGAGGAGCCTGGTAGGCTGCAGTCCATGGGGTCGCAGAGAGTGAGACACGACTGAGCAACTTCACTTTCACTTTTCATGTAGCTGTAGTCTTTACTCCTGAATTGGTTGCTATTATTTTTCTGACTTTTTCATCTACATGCATAAGTAAGATTGCTTAATGGCTGTCTTTTTCGCCTGTACTTAAATTCTCTTCGTCATCTATAGTTCAATTAATGGATATTTTCTCCCTCTCCCTCTCTCATATCAGACTTGCCTTGAGCTTGTTTGTCAGTCTCGACTCTCTGGTGTAAGGCGAAAGACGTCACTACCCAACTCACAATAGCCTGAGAGAATCAAGGGGAAGTTTCTTAGCTTGTATCACCCTGGAGAGACCTGAAGGTTCAGAATCCTGTGATTGCTGGGCCTGGGGGCTCAAGTGACATCTTCAGGACAGGAATGGGCTGTTCTGGCTCTGTGCAGCTTACCTCTGTATAGGCCTTGTCCTCTGGAGGCTTCACTAACCCTAAGAACAGCAAACTCCTACTCCCTCCTGTTTGGCCTTCTAATCTTATGTATTTTTTTGACACAACCAGATATTTTCAGTCTTTTTAATTAACTTTTTTATATGACAGCTGTAATTTCATAGATAACATTTACTAACGAAATGTACAGTTTAATTATAGCTTTAGTAGTTCCTTTGCTCGTCAATTTTGCTTACGCTCCAGGTCGTCCTATGCTTTCTTGAATTTATCTATTAATTTTTTCTTGAGCTCATCTCCTTTTTCCAAAATAGTTCAAAAGTAGTAATTTTCTGAGTACTTTGTGCTTCTGAAATATCTTCATTTTGCCTCATGTCTGAATGTTAGCCTGATCTGGTAAAGAATTTTAAGTTTAAAATGTTTTCCTCAGAAATTTGAAGATATATTTCCACTGAATTTGAAATCCTCTATTGCTGTCAAGAATTATTTCCACTTATAAGTAAACCTGTGTTTGTATGTAAGAGAGAGAAGGTGTGTGGGAGATAGGCTGGCTTTTATGATGACCTTGTGGCTCAGTTGGTAAAGAATCCACCTGCAATGCGGGAGACCACGGTTTGATTCCTGGGTTGGGAAGATCCGCAGGAGAAGGGATAGGCTACCCACTCCAGTAATCTTTGGTCTCCCTGTGGCTCAGCTGGTAAAGAATCTGCCCGCAATGCGGGAGACCTGGGTTCGATCCCTGGGTTGGGAAGATCCCCTGGAGAAGGAAAAGGCTGCCCACTCCAGTATTCTGGCCTGGAGAATTCCATGGACTGCATAGTTCTTGGGGTCTCGAAGAGTTGGACACAACTGAGCAACTTTCACTTTTCACTTTCTGAGGCTTGGGTTACCAAAATATGCCTAGGATTTCTTTATTAATTAATTTCCAGCTTCTGAGTATCATTACAAACTGAAAGCTTAATATTCAGGGAGAATTTTTAAAATAAATGTATATTTAGAGTGACTTATCTTAAAGCAGAAGTTTTTCCTACTGCTTGTAATTGTTTTCAGTTGATTTTCTTGATTTTCCAACATATTCAGTAACACCACCTAACATTAGAACCATTGCCTTTTACCTGCTAGTGGTTTAGTCGCTCAGTTGTGTCCGACTCTTGCGAGCCCGTGGACTGTGGTCTGCCAGGCTCTTCTGTCCATGGGATTCTCCAGGTGAGAATACTGGAGTGGCTGCCATTTCCTTTTTCAGTCTTTCACCTAATTGTGTATTAATAATTATGATAACATATCTTTGTCTTGTGCATAACTTTAATGTCTTAATGTTAATAGGATGACTCTGATATTGTATTACTTTCTATGATGTAGACTATAATTTTCACACACTATTAGGGTGTCTGTGTATGCTGATATATGTATGCATACATATATATTTTTCTTCTACAAAATTTCTATTTTAAAAAATTTTATCATAAATACTGAATTTTGTTACATATATTTTCTGATAGCCATGATAATAGTCACGTGATTTTTCTCCTTTTTTTTAATTGCTTTATGAGCTATAATAATAGACTTTCCAATACTGGAAGTTGTGAGTGAAGTGTAATTTTAAATTACTGAAAATTTAAAAATATTATCCTCAAGTGTGACTTGCTGATATTTTTATTATAGTTTTTCTTCTCTTTCCAAGATAAATTGTCTGTGATTTTCTTTTTTATAGTATCTTCATCAGTTTTCAGCATCAGTGACATAGCAAGGGTTGTAAGAGTAACTAGAGAGGTTTTGTTTTGTCTGAAGTTGGATGTGTATGTTGGTTGCTTAGTTGTGTCTGACTCTTTGCAGCCCCGTGGACTATAGTCCACCAGGCTCCTCGGTCCATGGGATTTCCCAGACAAAAGTACTGGAGTGGGTTGCCATTTCCTTCTCCAGGGGATCTTCCTGACCCAGGCATCTGTCTGAACTTACACTAGTTTAAATTAGATGAGACTTTATTTTTGAAAATTATTTAATGATTTATATTTGAAATTATTTGGGCCTGATGCCTTTTATGAGGATAATTTTTTTTTACAGTATTTCAGTCATCTGTTTATTCTAATCTCATTCAGATATTTCTCTCCCAAATTCATTTTCTTTTTCTAGACAGTTGTCCGTTTCATCCAGATGTTTACAACTATTAACATGAATATGTGCCAGAGTATTAGGCAACTGACATGACCGCTAAAGGTGCAGATTTCACCATATATGATTTACCAGTTCAGGGTCGTTATTATCATTTAACAGTTCAAGACCTCCTGAGCTTGCTAACAGTGCAGTCCCACCGCTTCCTTCCTTCCTATATGTTGCTCCTCCTTCTCAAGTGTTTATTGAGAGTTGTTGGGTTGTAGAGATATCTGGTATGTTCTGACCTGAGGGCTGGCAAATTTATTATGAAGGGCCAATAGTAAAGCTTTATGCTTCTTGGGCCATAGTCTCCTACAGCTATTCCAGGCTTCTGATACAGCAGCTGTGAACCACTCATAAAGCGTGGTTCTGTCCCAGTGAACCTTTGTTTGCAAGCGGGGTGAGTTTAGATGGCCTGTGGACGTTAGCTGACCTTTCTCTAAGCCTGGTTCTGGACATTTGGGATACTGTGGAGGAAAGGAAGCAGTTCTACTGCCCTGAACTCATGAGTCAGCTAGTGGAGGAGAGAAGTCCCCTGGGAGTTGACACTCACGATGCCCAGGGTACTTGGTTTACGGTGCATAAGGAACATCCAGTGTTTGCTGGGTGAGTGAGTACAGCTGCTGACAACAGGGAAGACAAAGACGAAAGACGAGGAGGAACAGGTCCCTAAACCACTCTGATTTCTTTCTATGAAATCTCTAAGGTATTTTTACATGAGATCATGTATTTTTCCTCTGGCCACAAGGTGGCCTAGGAAACTTTTGCATAGACTTTGTAATGGTTCTTCTCGGAGCAGTCATTTCATGTCTGTCATCTACAGGGTTGAAGTTGCCAGAATTCTGAACATATGTAAATACAGCTTTTGTGACATTGCTGTAATCCCAGCTCACTGGGGACAGTGAGAAGTGTTAGGCATTAGAGAAATACTCATTGAAGGGAATTGATGGACAAATGAATGGCTATATTAATACACAGTTTTCCATTCAGAAAGAGTAAAGCGTACTTGTGTCAAGAGCTTAGGCCATGGCGGCAGCTTGTGTGAGTTCCCATGCCAGATCCACCTTCTACGAGCCGTGTGGTAGTAGACAAGTCGCCTCTCCGTGCCTCGGGTCTTCTGGTGTGCAAACGGTTATTGTGAGGGTTAAGTGAATTAGTGCACATAAGTACTGAAAAACTGGCACGTAGTAAACACTACTTGTTGCACATTATTGTTAGTGTAATAAATAAAGTGCTGCTGCTGCTGCTGCTAAGTTGCTTCAGTCGTGTCCGACTCTGTGCGACCCCAGAGACAGCAGCCCACCAGGCTCCCCCATCCCTGGGATTCTCCACTGTCCCTGGGATTCTGCAGCTAATGTAAATATGAGCACTTGGAGTCTCATTAGAGGTTGTATTTCATATTTTTTTTTACAACTGGTGTTTCATAAACACCCACCATTGGAATAGATGTTGACCTTCGAGCTGGCCTTCGAGCTGACTGAGACTCAGACGAGGGCACCAGGGAGGCCTGGGAGGTTCCGGAAGAGGAGCCAGGGTGGCAGGCTTTTGGGAAATGAGGCCGGTTCCTGCCCCCCAACCCCTGGGGGTGCTGTACTGCTCCCGCCCCTGGCACCACAGCCCGGATGCAGAGCAGCGGCTGGCGTCCGCCCCGTGGCCAGTGACATAGGCTTAGTTTCGTCCTCACATGCCTGTATTTATCTAATCATAATGCTCACTTCCCGCCCTGTTCCAGTCTAGAACAGCCGCAATTCATGTTTATTTCTGATAACGTTTACCTGCAACCTCTTTGCACCTCTCACCGGCTGACTCTCGTTTTCTCGTTTGTCTGTAGATATATGCAAAAAACCTGGTGAATGCCGACCGTTGTGCCCTTTTCCAGGTGGACCATAAGAACCAGGAGTTATATTCAGACCTTTTTGATATTGGAGAGGAAAAGGAAGGGAAGCCCGTCTTCAAGAAGACCAAGGAGATCAGGTACAGCGCGCAGGAGCGTGTGGTTGCCTTGGCGGCAGCCGGGCAGGTGCTCCGTCACCCACGTGTCTGTGCCTCTTCACAGGCGTGCTGACAGCACTTGTCATACTGTGATATCATTCCCACCAGGACCCGCCTCCTGAAGGTAGTGCTTCTGGGCATGACATTGCAGTGCCAGCGAAACCGCGCCTAGGAAGCTTTAGCGTCACTCCTGGAAATGCCGTCTTCCGGAGGCGGTCCTTTTGGAAATCATGTTGGAAAAACTTACTAGTGCTCCCAGGTAGGTAAAGGTGCGCCCCGCCTGGGGTCTGCAGGGCCTCCCGTGTCTAGAAGCAGGTCCGCTTAGACAATTTCGTCCCCTCCCCCTCGCCACCCAGAGAGCTGTCTGCAAGTCCGGACTGCAGTGAAACTGACCCGGTATATTTCCTAACTTCAACACATTATCCTGCAACCCAACAGCCGGTTTAACCGATTGCAGCGCACTCTTGTGCTGCGTCTTAAAGCTAGAGCGTTCTTGGATCTGCCAGTGGCCACAGCTGTCACTTACGTGAGCAGGACGGCCTTTGGCTGGTGGCTGAGTCCTGCCACCACCGGGCACCTACAAGGAGCACGCCACAGAGCTAGTTCGCGTCAAGCTGAGCGCTCAGAAGCTTTTTTAGACATTCGCATTTCTTCTGTTTTACACATGTATACAACGTTTAACTACTTTTCCACAAGGTACTCTAAGGTACCGTGGTAGTTGCAACATTCCGAGTGAGATGCTGTCCCTTATTAATAGGACCGGCTCTTCATCTGGGCTGTCTGTCTGCACACAGGAAGCCTGGAATGTGCCCACACTGACGCCCGCCACGGGGTGCTTCCCCTTATGTGCTCCCGGGATGCTAGGATTCCACACTCACAGAACGCTGCCTGCAGGCACCATTTAGGTTTCTGTAAAATAAAATTTCGTTTGTTTAGAGCTCAGTAGATTCGTCTGGATATAGTCATTTAGGTAAAGTCACTTCTCCTGCTGAAGGTTTGAGAGCTCCTCACCAGGGCCGGCATTGGTCTCCTTTTGAAGACATTAACTTGGAGCCTGCACTTCCAAGCACAGAGAGAACAGGGAGCGGGGTGTGGTTGGCTGTAACTCTCTGGCTGACCAGTCAATGCCAGCCATTTACCTAAGGGCATGCCGCTCAGTTATGTTTCCACTGATCGGACATAGAGACCACACTGAGCTACCCTCAGACCGAGAAAATCAAGAATAAACTGTGAAACGGGCTCTGTTACTCTGCTCAAGGCCGTCTGGTTTGTTGTGTTCATGTTGCTCAAAGCGCAAGAAAACGGGGGCAAAGACAGCCTTGCGGTTTACCTAATACAATGCTGGGTTCACTTGTTGGTCTTTTAAGAAAAGTTGATTCTCTTTGGTGTCAATTCTCTTTTGAATTTTCCTTAGGGAAATCAATGGGGTGAAGCTTTATTTCAAGAATGATAATTTTCTATAATGTTGAAAATGTATATTTTTCAGCTACTGAAATATGCAACTGTTGTGATTATAGATATCTTAACTATGTCTTGAATGAGAGTGTGTATTATTGTAATATTGTAATAAGAAAACTATTTATAAATATGAGAACATATTTCTGTCTAAAAGAAAATACTGATATTAGATATCAAAATATATCCAATACAATAATGCCTGTATTTTGACTGTTTTTAAATTTAACGAATTAGAGAAGTGAAGATGCCAGCAGTCGTAAACTGTGTTATTTTGGTAGTTACATTGCAGAGACCTTAAAATTGAGGTCCTCTGTCTCATGATCATGTAACCTGTGGGTTTGGTTATATGTGTGGTGGAAAGGGTACTGGTGTTGACCTGCATTCTTGTTTTTGCTGTGCCACTCATATTTTAAGTATATGGGCAAGTTACTGAACCCATATGGGTCTCAGCTCACAGGAAGAATTATTTTAAAAAACTCGTGTTGAAACATGTTGTAAATTATAAGGTATTTTGCAAATCTAAAGGATTATTATTAGTCAGTGCAGGAGAAGGCTAGTTAATTTTTCAGTTTCAGTTTGTGATTCAGCATAATTTAATGCATTATGAATTATGTCTTGTAAGATCTTTAAGTGATTACCATGCAGTGTTTTTGAGCTTCACCTTTATACCTTTTGTAGTAAGACAAGCATTTAAAGTAGCAGTCTGCCTTACTCAGTGTTTGCTGGCAGTGACGCATCTCAAGTTTTTCTGCAACATCTGTGTGCTCCTGTCTTCTGTGTGTGCAGGTTTTCCATCGAGAAGGGGATCGCTGGCCAAGTGGCAAGGACCGGGGAGGTTCTGAACATCCCAGACGCCTACGCAGACCCGCGCTTCAACAGGTGAGGCGGCCTCCTGTGCTCCAGCCCTCCTCCTTTCCCGTCCAGCTCAGCTGAAGCCTCTGCGGTAGGGCCCCAGCTCTCCGCGCCCCAGCTCAGTCAGTTTTTCCTCTTTGATGCTGTTATGCTTTCTTTGAACCAACTTATTATCAGTAGTCAGTGTTTTCATTCTTTATAAAAAATGATGGATTCGAAACCATTGATTGTCTCCAGCTGTGCATATGTGTGTGCAGAGTTGCTTCGCTCGTGAAAGACTTTGTGACTCCATGGACTGCAGCCCACCAGGCTCCTCTGTCTATGGCATTCTCCAGACGAGAATACTGGAGTGGGCTGCCATGCCCTCCTCCAGGGGATCTTCCCAACCCAGGGACTGAACCTGCATCTCTTAGGTCTCCTGCACGGCAGGCGGATTCTTTACTACCAAGGCCACCTGGGAAGCCCCTATCTCCAGCTACAGGAGTTTAAAATGTTTTAAGGAAAACTAAAAATCAAGAGTTTAAATTTATAAATTTTTTTCATTATAGTGTCATCATTTTGTCCTAGGCATATCCTTTAGCAAACCGTTTATCTTCAAAGGCTGTAACACATGGTGATAAAAGTACCTATTTTAAATCCTGGCTCTGTCCTCTGTCACCTTTAGAACATCCCGAAGTGAGTGACTGAATCTGTCACAGCCTCAGTTGTTTTCTCATCTTTAAAGTGGGCACAGTAATACCTATTTTGTAGGTTTTTAAAAAATTTTTTAATTAGAAAAAATATTCAGAAAAGGCCTGGCAACTTCACATGACACAAAGTAGGAACTCAATCAGTTGCAGACGTTATTGGATATTAAGATTGCTAATAAATTTTTGTTTGTTTTGAGTTACTTTGGAGAACTAGAAACCAGTTTATGTAATTTGGTTTAAAAAACTTTCGAAATTGAAAGTCTCAAGGTTGATGCCCTGAAAGTTGAAGGTAATGGTTCACCTGTTTTGACGGCAGTGTTCTGTGCATTCACGACCGGGTTTCCTTTAGGGGACAGTTAAATAGCATAAGCAATGGGAAGTTTTTCAGGTGTTTGATTAATGTCTTATTGCATAAGTTTTATATAAACAGAGCTGTATCCTGGTAACATATTTTTTCAATAAATTGAGTGTGCTGAAAATCTCAATTTTTGTCTTAAAAAAGCCAACTTGTCGTTTTCGTACTTAAATATTGAAAATACTTATATATACACATATAAAAGCTTTTTAAATAACATGAAAAAGAAAGCAACAGATTGTGAGAACAATTTGCAAAATATATATCTGGCAAAATATTTGTATCTAGTATATATATATTTTTTAAAACTTCCAAGAGAACCCAATTTAATAAATAGGACACAAGATTTTAACAGATGCTTCACAAAATAAGATCGACGAATGGCCATTAAACAGATGAAAGATAAATTTAGTTGACTGTGAAATCCTGTTACATACAAGCTTGAATGGTTTAAATTTTTTAAAAAGTGATGCTAGCAAGCATTGGCAAGAATATGGAGAAACGTGGATGCTCATACCTTGCAGGTGGGAGTTTATGTTTGCACAACCACCTTGGAGAATAGATTCACAGTGTCTTATAAAGTTCGGCACACACTTACAGCCCTCATTCAGCTCCACTTCTGGGTAACGCTCCAAGAAAAACAGCACCTGTCCACACAAAGATTTGTAGACAAATCTTGAGGGCAGCATTATTCATAATTGCCCCAAACTGGCAATTAACAAATAATGTCCATTAACTGGTGAAGATATATATAAAATGTGATGTACCCGTACCATGAGCTTCTGCAGCGGCTCAGTGGTAGAGAATCTGCCTGTCAGTGCAGGAGACGCAGGTTAGATCCTTGGGTCGGAAAGATTCCCTGGAGAAGTGAATGGGTATCCACTCCAGTATTCTTCCCTGGGAAGTCCCACGGAGAGAGGGGCCTGGAGGGTTATAATCCACGAGGTCACAAAGAGTCGGACATGACTGAGAGGCTGAACACACACACACACACATATCCACACCATAGAATACACTCAGCAAACAAAAGGGCTGAGCTGCTGATAGTGCAACACGGGCGAATCTCAAAACCATCACTCTAGGTGAGAGAAACCCATCAGAAGGCTACCGACTAACTCATTGCCTGTAGTCGTAAAATTGCTTCTGTGGAATGACTCCTATTTTCAAAAACTATTTTGAAACTATTTCCCCTAAATCGGGAGTCAGCAAATCTCTTCTTTGAAGAATCAGACAATAGGTATTTTTGGCTTTGTCAGCCACAGCATCTGCGTCACAGCTCTGTTGTGGGGCAGTGGGAATCCGTCAAGGGATGGTGTGGCTGTGTCCCATGTATATTGCTTACAAAACTGGAGGGCACCGGTTTGTACACAGTCTGTAGATGGCTGCTCCCTGCTCTAAATTGTTATGGTAAGAAGTCCCATTTAAGTTTGTTCAGCAAGTTTACAGCGCTCATAAACCTGGCCAAGTGCAAACAAACAGGTCATTTTTACCGAATGTATTAGACTTTTCTCCAAATCCACAGTTGGCATGTACTTTGTGACGTGGGATGCTTCTCATTAGAACCAGATGAGAAGCTGAACACCTCCTGGAGATGGTTCTGAAAAACTCTCTTGAAAGCAGAACTGGGTTAGAATATTTTCAAAAAGGTTTTATTAAAAACCGCGTGCATGTGTCTCCACTGTCTTTGAGTTTAGAAGCTAACAGTTCCGTTGCAGTGAAGTGTGGGAGAAGTGGGACTGGGCTGAGTGTGCGATGGCACGTGGCTTACTCTCTCCTGCCTGTGCTGTCTCTTGTGCTGCCGTGCCCCCGCCGCGGGCGCAGAGAGGTGGACTTGTACACAGGCTACACGACCCGCAACATTCTCTGCATGCCGATCGTCAGCCGCGGCAGCGTCATCGGCGTGGTGCAGATGGTCAACAAGCTCAGCGGCAGCGCCTTCTCCAAGACGGACGAGAACAACTTCAAGATGTTTGCTGTCTTCTGTGCTTTAGCCTTACACTGTGCCAACGTAAGTCATGACGTTTTCACTACTTGGTATTAAATTTTATAAACTTGGAAAGTGGTTTTTTCCCCTCCATTTCCTTTATAAACCCCAAAGAGTGATTCCTGGTTATGCATATCTTAGGAAATACCTTAAAATTCCTTGGAAGGAAAAAAAGAAAAAAAACAACCTGATTTTTGCATTTATTTTAAGGTGTGAGTTTGAGAGAAAGAAAAATGAGGTGAATGTATAAGGTTTCCCTTCCCTGATAACTACTGATGTAGTTTCGGATGTAATCTACCGATGTAGACAAGGTTATCCAAACCCGAAGAGGTTGTCATTCGTGCTGTGCTTGAGACTCTGGTGCAAAAAAAAAAAAAAAAAAAGAGAGAGAGAGAGAGAGAGTAATAACTCGAGTCTTAACACCAAGAAGGAAAGTTTCCTCTGCGAGGAAAAGGGAGGCAGCCACTCTACGTATCTATCGGGTGCTGTGTGCAGGCGTGCTTAGTTGCTCAGTCGTGTCTGACTCTTTGAGACCCCACAGACTGCAGCCCCCCAGGCTCCTCTGTGCATGGCTTTTTCCAGGCAGGAATACTGGAGTGGGTTGCCATGCCCTCCTCCAGGGGATCTTCTCCACCCAGGCTTCGAACCTGTGTCTCCTCCACTGGCAGGCAGATTCTTTATCAGTGAGCCCCCGATGATGTATTCATTTAATCTTCCCAACAGCCCAGCTCTGTGTACTGAACAGTAAGATTAGGTTCTGTTTATTTTATAAAGTCTCACTTTAAAAGAGCTGAACGTATCATCTTTCTTTTACATTTTAAATGAGTCAAACATTCAGTATTCTATGAACTCTAGTCATCCTTCAGTGACATTACTGGAATTCTGAACTCGGAGAAGATTTTATTAACCTTTTGTAAAGCCAAATCAACATGCACGGGAATTGTCACCCTAGTAATTTAGAGAAATGTGTCTTTTTGGAAATCATAGGAGCAACCATGTGAGTAATGAAAACAGCCGAGAAGACTCGGAACAAAATGGCAAAAAATAATCGTCTGGTGATGAGGGGTGGCTGTGCATCGCTCGCAGTCCTTCCTGCAGCCCCGTGCCGCCTCATGGGGGCTGTGCTGTCACCCGACCCATCGGAGGCAGACCGGGGCAGCTGTCAGACACTTCCAACTTCAGACGTTTTTTATACCAGCATATCTCCCCATCAGTAAAAAGATTGACAGAATGCATCTGTTTAGTTTTAAAGTTGCAGGAAATATAATTTCTACTATATTCTAAATATTGACCTTTATAATTTTAAAATATATTCAGTGGAATCTAGGTATTAGAATAATTTGACATCTATTAATAGTCCACTTCCCTGAAAGAGAGCATGGAAACCCACTCCAGTATTCTTGCCTGGAGAATCCCATGGACAGAAGATCCTGGGAGGCTACAGTTCATGGGATTGCAAAGAGTTGTACACAACTGAAGCAACTTAGCACAGTCCACTTAAAAATAGAATGAGAAACTCTTACCACTTATCATTCTTTTCTCTCTTTGAACATGTGTTTCTGTTACCCCACAAAAGTTTACTCTAATATATGTTGTACTTTAAAGTGTTTTTTAAAAAATTATAATAGGCTAAAACAAACATGTGCAAGGAGTGTTAAAAATTAACTTTGACCTGCAGTGTTATGTCATGGGCCTCCCAGGTGGCACAGTAGTAAAGAACCCGCCTGCCCATGCAGGAGATGCAAGAGACAAGGGTTTGATTGCTGGGTGGGGAAGAGCCTCTGGAGTAGGAAGTAGCAACCTGCTCCAGTATTCTTGCCTGAAAGATTTCATGGACAGAGGAGCCAGGAGGGCTTAGTCCATGGGGTTGCAGAGTCAGACATGACTGAGCAGCTGAGTACACACTATTCAGTTCAGCTCAGTCGCTCAGTCGTGTCCAATTCTTTGCAACCCCATGAACCGCAGCACGCCAGACCTCCCTGTCCATCACCAACTCCCGGAGTTTACCCAGCCTCATGCCGATCGAGTCGGTGATGCCATCCAACCATCTCATCCTCTGTCGTCCCCTTCTCCTCCTGTCTTCAATCTTTCCCAGCATCAGGGTCTTTTCCAAGGAGTCAGTTTGTGACAAATACCACAGACTGGGCGACTTAAACAACAGAAGGTTATGCTTCTGTGGTTCTGACAGCTGCAATGTAAAGAGTCCGACTGCTGGCAGTTTGGTTTCTTCTAGGCCTGTGGCCTCCTGCCTTTGTGTGTCTCCGCATGGTCTTTTCTCTGTGATCATCTGTGTTGCAGTCGCCTCTTCTTATAAGGGATTAGGGCCCGCCCTAGTGAAGTCTGTAGACCGCTTTAGTCTCTTCCCTTGGGGCTTCCCCAAGTGGCTCAATTGGTAAGGAATCTGCCTGCAATGCAGGAGACCCAGGTTCGAGCCCTGGCTAGGGAAGATGCCCTGGAGAAAGAAATGGCCACCCACTCCAGCATCTTGCCTGGAGAATTCCGTGAACAGAGGAGCCAGGCAGTCCATGGTATCGCAAAGAGTCAGATACAACTGAATGATTAACTTTTTTTTTTAGCATTCAACCTAGAGTCATTCCTTATTCTGTCTTTTATGTCCTAGGCATTTTGAAGTGTATAGTGAAAGTGAAAGTCGCTTAGTCATGTCCGATTCTTTGCAACCCCATGGACTATACAGTCCATGAAATTCTCCAAGCTGAAATACTGGAGTGGGTGGCCTTTCCCTTCTCCAGGTGATCTTCTTAACCTAGGGGTGAAACCCAGGTCTCCCGTATTTCTAGCGGATTCTTTACCAGCTGAGCCACAAAGGAAGCCCAAGAATACTGGAGTGGGTAACCTATCCCTTTTCCAGTAGATCTTCCCGACCCAGGAATCGAACCAGGGTCTCCTGTACGTCAAGTGGATTCTTTACCAACTGAGCTATCAGGGAAGCCCTTTTGAAGTGTACGGACAGGTTATTTTGTAGGGTGTTTCTATTTTGGTTTTGTCTGGTGTTTCCTCATGGCTCTCTCGAGGTAATCATTTCGGCGGAAACATCTCAGAAGGCTGTGTGTTCACAGTGCCAGCTGCAAGCAGGCTCTGGGAAGGAGGTGTCTGCCTGGTTTCTCCACTGAAACATCCTTTCCCCCTGTTGTCACTATTTCAGAAGAGAGTTTACACATAAGCCTGGATATTCTTTGCTGGATCTCTCTCTCTGTCTCTCTCTGCATGTCAGAACTTCCTCCTAACTCCAGAGAATTCCTTCCAGCTATTTCGTCTCCACCTTTGGGATATTGCTCTCTGAGAATGTGGCTCCCACTATTTCAGCATCAAGTTTATTTCTACTTATCACGTTTACTTTTTGGGAAGCCCTAAGAGTTGCAGATATGCCGATGACACCACCCTTATGGCAGAAAGTGAAGAGGAACTAAAAAGCCTCTTGATGAAAGTGAAAGAGGAGAGTGGAAAAGTTGGCTTAAAGCTCAACATTCAGAAAACGAAGATCATGGCATCTGGTCCCATCACTTCATGGGAAATAGATGGGGAAACAGTGTCAGACTTTATTTTTTGGGGCTCCAAAATCACTGCAGATGGTGACTGCAGCCATGAAATTAAAAGATGCTTACTGCTTGAAAGAAAAGTTATCAACCTAGATAGCATATTCAAAAGCAGAGAAATTACTTTGCCGACTAAGGTCCGTCTAGTCAAGGCTTTAAAATCACTGTCTTTTTTTTTTTTTTTTTTTAATAACTGTTCCTCTTAAGTGATTTTTGTTGTGCTACACACCAGGACCTCTGATAGTCTCTTGGCTTGCGTTGACTCATTTCAGGAGTCTAATGACTTTTGAGATAAGCACTGTTGCTTTCCCCTGTAGAAGCTTGAGGCCCTGAGAGGGTTAAGTAAAGTGGTGTTTGCGGGGTGACAGAACTTGGGTTAAAATGCAAGCAGTTTTGTTTTTAAATTTTTAAAACTTATTTATTTAGGCCCATGAGTCTTCATTGCTGCAGGAGGGCTTTCCCTAGGTCGGGGGCGGGGTACTCTCTAGCTGTGCGCGGGCTTCTCACTGCAGTGGCTGCTCCTGATGTGGAGCTGGGGCTCCGGGGCACGCGGGCTTTGGTAGTTGCACTTCCCAGCCTGTGCTCAGTAGCTGTGGCACACGGGGTTAGTTGCTTCACGACTCGGGGGATCTTCCCAGACCAGGGATTGAACCCGTGTCTCCTGCATTGGCAGGTGAAATCTGTACCAGTGAGCCACCTGGGAACTTTGCCTAACTTTACAGCTTCTCTGTAGAGAGGATGAAACGTTTTAATAAGAAGCTGTTTTTATTATTGCAGTGAGCCTAACTGCAGAGAAGGCAATGGCAACCCACTCCAGTACTCTTGCCTGGAAAATTCCATGGACAGGGGAGCCTGGTGGGCTGCTGTCTATGGGGTCACACAGAGTCGGACATGACTGAAGTGACTTAGCAGCAGCAGTAGCAGTCAAGGCTATGGTTTTTCCAGTGGTCATGTATGGATGTGAGAGTTGGACTGTGAAAAAGGCTGAGCACTGAAGAACTGATGCTTTTGAACTGTGGTGTTGGAGAAGACTCTTGAGAGTCCCTTGGACTGCAAGGAGATCCAACCAGTCCATTCTGAAGGAGATCAGCCCTGGGATTTCTTTGGAAGGAATGATGCTAAAGCTGAAACTCCAGTAATTTGGCCACCTCATGCGAAGGGTTGACTCACTGGAAAAGACTCTGAAGCTGGGAGGGATTGGGGGCAGGAGGAGAAGGGGACGACAGAGGATGAGATGGCTGGATGGCATCACTGATGGATGGACATGTATCTGAGTGAATTCTAGGAATTGGTGATGGACAGGGAGGCCTGGTGTGCTGCGATTCATGGGGTTGCAAAGAGTCGGACACGGCTGAGCAACTGAACTGAACTGAACTGAAGAGTTGCTTTCATCTTGAGTCGATGGGAACAGGAAGAGTTTTATTATAGCAATTGCTCTTAATCTGAACTCCAGATGAACCAAGATGCCAAGGAGTATGGCCGCCCTGTCATCAAAAACTGTTTTTAATGATGTCAGCTGAAAATTTATTTAGGTCCACGTTCAAGTACCTTATGAAAGCTTTAGAAACCACTTTTAGACGTTAGTAACACCAGTATTTGATTTAAGAGATTTTCGTACTAGTGAAACTTGAGAAGGTGGTGATTTGAAATGAGAGGTGGGAAAAGAGCATTTTTAGGTAAGACTCCAGCTGAAAATCAAGGTGGTGGAACTTGATCTTCTTAAAACCCGTCCATGTTTCTGTGCATCCCTTGAGGACTCACTGAGTCCGTCCCAGGGAGGACGCTGTGAGGCCGGTTCAGCATTGTTGTTGCAGAGCTCACCCAGGGCACTCAAAGCTCTCCTTAGCAATGAATATTGCAGCAGAAACCTGGACTCAACCACGGTCGAACGATCATACCAACCCGAATACCAAGGTGAGACAAGGAAAAGAACACTCCTCTGCAAAGTCGTGAATAAGCTGACAGGCATTCTGTTTTTATGTTGGGGCAAAGCTAGTAGAGCTCCTTTATAGTGAAGCTGACTTGTAGCTTTTTATAAACACTTTGAAACTCACCGAAACTGTTTCTGCTCTCCTGTCATGCCAGATAGGGTATGTGCCACAGTTTCATAGAGTGTCAGTGCCCGGTGGCAGGCTCTGGGAGTAAACCTCTCTTGAACCGAGCAGACCTATCCCTGGTTGTTGCCTGAAGGTGTGTGTTGAAACCCAGGTGGCGCAGCGTCAGCTCTCTGTATGGAGTTAATCGCCACTTTTTAAACTGCAGTATATCTTCTCCCCACGAGAGCTTATAAAATCTGCATTGTTTCTGACAGTGCCTCCAAACTCAGAAAGCATGACAGCCTCTGACCCCACAGCTCAGGGGCACACCCACCCCCGCCCTGCCCTCTCCACGTGCCTTCCTGTCTAGGGAGCAGCTGGTACTGGAGTTGTTTCTGTTCAATGCAGAGGGAAGACCAACGTACTGCCCTTCTTTACAGTAACACTGGCTTTGTTGAGGCAAGCATCCTCCTAAAGAAAAAAGAAAATGCAGAGAGCGCCCACTGTGTGTCAGTGCCTGTAAGCCAGCAAGCAATTGGTTTCTTTGCAAGAAGAGTTTCCTGTCAGAGCCTTCTTCAGGGGAGGATGTCAGATCAGAGACCTCTAGAGTAAAGACCAAGACCTGGATCCCGGTTCCTTTGTTAGTCCCAGAGCTATCCCGAGGGAGGCTGTGATTAGCTCCACTTGATGTGAGAGAGACAGATACGTGGATGAAGTAACCGGGGGAAGGCCCCGCAGCACGTGTGTGGCCGGCCAGCTTTGGATGTGGCCCTGGAGTCCTTGGCGCACTGCTCTTCACTCGTCCGCAAGAAAGACAGCGTTCTAAACACTTCCGTCTCAGAGCTAGTCAAGGAGAAAAAGTCATTTCTCTGCATCTCGGTACCGTGGTCTCCATAAGCTGGGATAGACGTGCAGGCAGAGAAAGCCCGCATCAGATGCTGCATTTTTTCGATGGTGTATTTTTAGCCACTCGATTCTTTTTATCAGCTCAGTTCTTAGCGGGGACGTCAGTATGTTGGTTTTTCCTTGTGTTGGTCTCTTCTTTCCTGGATTTCCTCACTCCTCCATTCCTTCACTTACTTGACTTTTACTTACTCAGATCTGTCTGGAATTGCTTCCCCTGGGGGAGACCCAGGTAACCTTGTCTCTCTGCAGGGTCCTCAGCCCAGGAACTCCTCCCTGCAGCCACAACCGGGCCCCTGGTCCCACACAGGGCATGGGGCACAGCCTCCGCTGGGCCTGGTGCTGCCCTCGCCCCTGTAGCCCTGCTTCATGCTGCTGCATACAGAGCACAGAGCTTCCTGTCCACACCTGTGTGGACCATGTCTTCTGTTTTAGGATTATTTAGGGGGCCACATTAACTTCAGTAATGACATCATTTAATGCCATTGACATCACACTGAAAATCTGCACTTTAGCAGATATCTCGTCAGGTTGGGCGTGTGAATTGAGTAAAGGGGAAAGAGCACCCAGTTTGTATCAGCAGGAGTTGAGCCCCTGGCATCTATGGATTACCTGCAGCCAGTGGTGAGCGGGTAAAGCCAGCTCTCTAACCAAGAAGGGGCCTTACGTGTAGCGCTTCCCAGTTTGTGTGGCGTGCAGACTCCCGCTCGGACAGGCGCGCACCCAAGGAGCATCCTGAGTGCAGACCTGGGAGCCAGGGTGCATCCTCAGCAGGTGGGACGCAGTGCAGAAAGCCCTGAAATGCAAGAGTTCTTCAGCAGACCGAGCCCTCAGGAGTCCAACGGTGTGGCCGCGGCACTGGAGGAGGTGGTCATCGCCGGCCACTCAGATCTGTGTTTCTGATTCTGTGCCCACCAGAACTTTCTTGTTACAGTGTCACCAAGACAAAATGGCTTGGTAACTGGGATGCTGAGGCTAGATAGAGCAGGCCTTGCTGGCGATTTCCCAGGATTTCAAGTTTCAAATGTCCATCAAAACAGCAACATCATTTCTCAACTGTTATAAGTAAATATGAGAAAGTCAAGCTAAAGAAAACACCCTTGTATGTTCAGGCATGTTTAGCTGCTCAGTTGCATCTGACCCTTTGCGACCCCGTGGACTGTAGCCCACCAGGCTTCTCTGTCCATGGGATTTTCCAGGCAAGAGTACTGGAGTGGGTTGCCATTTCCTTCTCCAGCAGATCTTCCCAACCCAGGGATCAAACCCAGGTCTCCCACTTTGTAGACAGACGCTTTACCGTCTGAGCCACCAGGGAAGTCCTATTCAGTCCCTAAGTTGTGTCCAACTCTTTGCGATCCCATGGACTGCAGCATGCCAGGCTTCCCTGTCATTTACTATCTCCTGGAATTTGCCCAGACTCATGTCCATTGAGTCAGTGATGCCATCCAACCATCTCATCCCCTGTTACCCTCTTCTCTTGCCCTCAATCTTTCCAAGCATGAGGGTCTTTTCCAGTGAGTCAGCTCTTCGCATCCAGTGGCCAAAATATTGAAGCTTCAGCTTAAGCCTCAGTCCTTTCAATGAATATTCAGGGCCGATTTACTTTAGGATTGACTGGTTTGATGTCGTTGCTGTCCAGAGGACTCTCAAAAATTTTCTCCAGCACCACATTTCAAAAGCATCAATCCTTTGGTGTTCAGCCATCTTTGTGGTCCAACTCTCACATCCATACATGACTACTGGGAAAACCAGAGCTTTGACTAGACAGACCTTTGTCAGCAAAGTAATGTCTCTGCTTTTTAATATGCTGCCTAGGTTGGTCATGGCTTTTCCTCTAAGGACCAATCGTCTTTTAATTTCATGGCTGCAGTCACTGTCCACAGTGACTTTTGGAGCCCAAGAAAAATAAAGTCTGTCACTGTGTCCACTTTTTCCCATCCATTTGCCATGAAGTGATGGGACCAGATGCCATGATCTTTGTTTTTTGAATGCTGAGTTTTAATCCAGCTTTTCCACTCTCCTCTTTCGCCTTCATCAAGAGGCTCCTAAGTTCCTCTTCGCTTTCTGCCATTAAAGTGGTATTATCTGTATATATGAGGTTGCTGATATTTCTCTCTGTAGTCTTGATTCCAGCTTGTGATTCATCCAGCCTAGCATTTTGCATGATGTACTCTGCATGTAAGTTAAATAAACAAGGTGACAATATATAGCCTTGATGTATTCCCTTCCCAATTTGGAACCAGTCCATTGTTCCATGTCCAGTTCTAACTGTTGTTCCTTGTCCTGCATACAAGTTTTTCAGGAGACAGGTAAGGTAGTCTGGTATTCTCATCTCTTTAAGAATTTTCTAGTTGTTGTGATCTACACAGTCAAGTATTCAGGGTAGTTAATGAACCAGAATATGAAGTCAAATGGGCCTTAGGAAGCATCACTATGAACAAAGCTAGTGGAGGTGATGAATTCCAGTTGAGTTATTTCAAATCCTAAAAGATGATGCTGTGAAAGTGCTGCAGTCAATGTGCCAGCAAATTTGGAAAACTCAGCAGTGGCCACAGGACTGGAAAAGGTCAGTTTTCATTCCAATCCCAAAGAAAGGCAATGCCAAAGAATGCTCAAACTACCACACAATTGCACTCATCTCATGCACTAGTCAAGTAATGCTTAAAATTCTCCAAGCCAGGCTTCAGCAGTATGTGAATCAAGAACTTCTAGATGTTCAAGCTGGATTTAGAAAAGGCTGAGAAGCCAGAGATCAAATTGCCAACATCCGTTGGATCTTCGAAAAAGCAAAAGAGAGTTCCAGAAAAACATCTATTTCTGCTTTATTGACTATGCCAAAGCTTTTCACTGTGTGGATCACAATAAACTGTGGAAAATTCTTCAAGAGATGGGAGTACCAGACCACCTGACCTGCCTCTTGAGAAATCTGTATGCAGGTCAGGAAGCAACAGTTAGAACTGGACATGGAACAACAGACTGGTTCCAAATAGGGAAGGAGTACATTGAGGCTTATATTGTCACCCTGCTTATTTAACTTATATGCAGAGTACATCATGAAAAATGCTGGGCTGGATGAAGCACAAGCTGGAATCAAGATCACTGGGAGAAATATCAATAACCTCAGATATGCAGATGACACCACTCTTATGGCAGAAAGTGAAGAGGAACTAAAGAGCCTCTTGATGAAAGTGAAAGAGGAGAGTGAAAAAGTTGGCTGAAAGCTCAACATTCAGAAAACGAAGATCATGGCATCTGGTCCCATCATTTTATGGCAAATAGATGGGGAAGCAGTGGCTGACTTTATTTTTCTGGGCTCCAAAATCACCTGCAGATGGTGATTGCAGCCATGAAATTAAAAGACGCTTACTCCTTGGAAGAAAAGCTATGACCAACCTAGGCAGCATGTTAAAAAGCAGAGACATTACTTTGCCAACAAAGGTCGGTCTAGTCAAGGCTATGGTTTTTCCAGTGGTCATGTATGAATGTGAGAGTTGGACTATAAAGAAAGCTGAGCGCCAAAGAACTGATGCTTTTGAACTGTGGTGTTGGAGAAGACTCTTGAGAATGCCTTGGACTGCAAGGAGACCGACTAGTCCATCCTAAAGGAAATCAGTTCTGAATATTCATTGGAAGGACTGATGCTGAAGCTGAAACTCCAATACTTTGGCCACCTGATGCAAAGAACTGACTCATTTGAAAAGACCCTGATGCTGGGAAAGATTGAAGGCAGGAGGAGAAGGGGATGATAGAGGATAAGATGGTTGGATGGCATCACCGACTGAATGGACATGAGCTTGAGTAGTCTCTAGGAGTTAATGATGGACAGGGAGGCCTAGTGTGCTGCAATTCATGGGGTCGCAAAGAGTCAGACACGACTGAGTGACTGAACTGAACTGAACTGAACGAACCAGAAGTAGATGTTTTTCTGGAATTTTCTTGCTTTTTCTATGATCCAATGGATGTTGGCAATTTGAACCCTGGTTCCTCTGCATTTTATAAATCTAGGTTGAACATCTGGAAGTTCTCAGTTCACGTGCTGCTGAAGTGTAGTTTGAAGGATTTTAAGCATAATCTTGCTAGCATGTGAAATTAGTGTAACTATATGGTAATTTGAACATTCTTTGGCATTGTCTTTTTGTAATTGGGATGAAAACTGACCTTTTCCAGTCCTGTAGCCACTGCTGAGTTTTACGAATTTCCAGCCTTTTACTTTTACCCTGTGAAGTGTGAAATTTGCTCAGTCGTGTCCAACTCTTTGCAACCCCATGAACTATGCAGTCCATGGAATTCTCTAGACCAGAATACTGGAGTGGGTAGCCTTTTCCTTCTCTAGGGGTTCTTCCCACCCCAGGGATGGAACCCAGGTCTTCTGCATTGCAGGTGGATTCTCTACCAGCTGAGCCACAAGGGAAGACCCTGTCTGAGTCTTTGTTATATTTAAAGTAGGATTCTTGTAGACAGTGTGAGTTGGGGTTTTGCTTCCTGCTCAGTCAGATAACCGTTCCTTTAATGAGGCTGCTTAGACCAGGCATGTCTTTTGTTTAGGTGTACATCCATAATCTTGTTATTTGTTTGTTCCATCTGTTTTTTTGTTTCCGTTTCCCTCTCTGTCTTCAAAAGTTGAATTTTTTTTAAAAAAAATCTGTTTTATCACACAGCTTTTAACTTACTGAAATCTGCTGTATGACAGATTTCACTGATTGTCACTGGTTTTGAACCTGATTGACGGTATATAAAGATGCAGCTGATTAGTTTGCAAAAGTAACTGATTTACGTCAGGGAAAATAGAAATTTATCTGAATTTCAGTCAAAGATATTAGTGATTAGAGAGCAAAACTGTGAGTGTGATGTGTAAGAACAGGCAGTGCTACCTTTATTCTGTTTGACACCACATACTTTCTGGCATCACCGACTCGATGGACATGAGCTTGAACAAGCTCTGGGAGTTGGTGATGGACGGAGAAGCCTGGCGTGCTCCCGTGGGGTCACAGAGTGGGACAAGATGGAGCGACTGAACTGAACTTTCTGGCATATTTTTCTCCAGTAGGTGGTGCTACTGGTAAAGAACCTGCCTGCCTGCCAAGGCAGGAAATGGAAGGGAAGCGGGTTCCATTCCTGGGTAGGGATGACCCCTACAGCAGGGCATGGCCTCCCCTCCAGTGTTCTTGGCTGGAGAATAGCTTGGACAGAGGAGCCTGGAGGGCTGTGGTCCATAGTGTTGCGAAGAGTCGGACACAACTGAAGCGACTCAGCACAGCACACGCTCACGCACTTTTTGGCATATTTTTCTCCACTAGTACCACTGTTTCTAAGTGTTAAATTAAACACCACCATCTCACCAAGTAATAAAGAAAAAAATTTGACAATAGATAACATAAAGTGCTTTATTTCAAAATATATGATTGTTTAGTGTGAGCAAAAGTCATGCTAAGTAAATAAAACTAAATATTTAGAAAATATGTACTTTTAATCTTTTAAAATCTCCATTATATTTTAATTTCTAATACAGTATATTAGCACAGTGTGTAATTTCTGAGGGGGCGTACGTTTATTACACGTGCATCTATAAACTTATTTTGTCAATAAAGAACTTTACAATCAACAAATTTTCAAACTCCCTGGACTAGAGGACTTTGAGATCACCAAGAGTTAAGCTAAATATTTTTAAAAGGAGACACAGAAGAAAAGTCAACTGATGTCTCAGTTTAGTTGTTTTGCATATTGGTCTGTTTGTGCTGCTCTAACAAAATACCGTGGACTAGGTGGCTTATGAACAGCAGACGTTTATTTCCTACCAAGGCTGGGAGTCCAAGAACAAGGTACCAGGTAATCTCTCCACCTAGATACAATGTCTGGCCTGTCTGACAGAAAAAAACAAAACCAAAAACTTGTTACAAAATGTAAGAAGTCTTTTAAAATGGAGATATAGTTTCTTAAAAAGCCATTTGTGTCTTCAGAGTCATATGTGGGGGTTTCTTCAGTGTATATGAAAATATATAGTGATGATGAGAAAGATTGGGAAAGATTGAAGGCAGGAGGAGAAGGGACCACAGAGGATGAGAGGGTTGGATGGCATCACTGACTCGATGGACATGAGTTGAGGAAGCTCCAGGAGTTGGTGATGGACAGGGAGGCCTGGCGTGCTGCAGTCCACGGGGTCGCCAAGAGTGGGACACGACTGAGGAGCTGAATGGAACTGAACTGATGGTGATGGTGGTTAACGGGTAGTAATATGCAGTAATAGCAGTTAAGGACGAGTACTAGTGAACCCAGTTGCGGTTGTGATTTTTTTTTTTAAATAGCAGCCTCTGCACTTTAATGCCGAGCCGCGCGCGCCTTCGCTCACGCTTTCTGTGTTGGCTCCGCCCTCCAGATGTACCACAGAATCCGGCACTCGGAGTGCATCTACAGGGTCACGATGGAGAAGCTGTCCTACCACAGCATCTGCACCGCGGAGGAGTGGCAGGGCCTCATGCACTTCAGCCTGCCCGGCCGCCTGTGCAAAGAGATCGAGCTGTGAGCGTCCCGTCCCGCCCGCTTCCTCCGCCACAGTGCCCGCCCGACTGCGCTTAGAGTGAAATGGCTTCCATAAGTAGAATCATAAATACTGTGTTACACGTGCGGTCTCTGACCTTACCGTTTCCCCCTTCCAAGGAAGGAAAGGCCGGATCTCTTTATCTTTAGAAAAACTAGCCTGAATGCCATTTTGAAATGAGCCAACCTAAATGTTAGCTTTCCTTGTTTACATACTTTATGAAATATTTACTATTCAAAATGGCATTTAAGCTCAGATAACTGAAAGCTTTCATTTCCATATAGTTTTAAGTTTGCCAGTTAAATCTGAGACTTTATAATACACGATTTAGCATCCATACTTGGCTTCTAATCCTACATGAATATATTTGTTACTGGTGGTCAGACTGCCCACCAAAAGTGTAAGCCAACACTGTGTGTTAATAACAACATAAAATAATCTTCAAAAGTGATCCAGAGCTGACAGTTATTTAAAATAAGAAAAATCGTGTTGTTAAATTAAATAAGGAGGTCATTAGGTTACTGTGCGTTTGATGCCCTGCTGGCCTAGTAAACAAATGGGAATCTAAGCCTGTAAATGCCTCAGGGTCACCAGTCGGAAATGCTAAGGAGAACAGTTCTGAACAGCCAGCTAGGCTTTAGCTGGAGCCAGTCAGATGATTCCTTTTCTTGGCATGGTCTCTATAGAGGAGTTCCCATGACTGCTGTCAAGAAAGCACTCCTGACCTCTTTAAGTAGGTGCTGCCCTTTTCAAATGGGTTTTTGCCCAAATAATACGCAATTTTTTACTCAGTTTATGTTTAACAGTGTATATGTTGCATAGTGTGTATATATATATATATATATATATATATGGTATGTGTTGTGATACCCAGGACAGAGGAGCCTGGTGGACTACAGTCCACAGGTCGCAAAGAGTCGAACATGACCGCCCAACTAACACATACGTATATTGTGATCCAGTAAGAAACACGTGACTGTGGTCTTTGTAGCTATTTCCTGGCACAGAGCTCCTTTGTCCCTTAAAATTTCCTGAGTGATTTGGGTGAGAGAGGTATCTTTTGTTATTCATATTAAGCCTCTTTCAACCACTCAAGAGTTTTTGCTAATCAAAGACTCTGGGCTGATGAGGGCTGGCTTGTTGCTTGTGATTGGAGGGCTGGAAGCTCAATCCCATGGACTCCTTTCCAGGGAGAGAGACTGGGGGGCGGTTTACTCGTGAGCAAGGATTTCACCACCTGTACCTGTGTGCTGGAAGCTCCAGAAAACCCTAACTGAGAGAGAGTTTCCAGACTGGGGAGCATGTCAGGTGCTGGAAAGGGGGTGCCCCCAGAGAGAGGCCAGAGCTGCACGGCCAGCCCCACTGCCTGGCCCTGGGCACCTCTTGCTCTTGGCCGCTCTCGAGTTGTGTCCCAATTATAAGCCAGACGTCTAGCTAAAGTGTTGTTCCTCTGAGTTCTGGAGCTGTTCTAGCGCATTACCTCCCCTGAGGAGGGGCTTGTGAGAATGGCCGTCAGATTAGAAGGGCAGGTGGCCTTGACTTGTGATTGGCGTATGAAGTGGGGCAGTCTGTGGGCCCCAGCCCCTGAGCTGTGAGGTCTGCCTCAACTCCAAGTAGTGTGAGAATGGGGTTGAATCCTAGGAAATCAGTGGGTATCTGCAGAGAACTGTAAAATTGCTTGGTGCGGAAAATTCACATTTGGTGTCAGAAGTGTTGGACCTCTGTTTATTTGGGTTAAATATCCACAACTAAATTAGCATATGAAAATAGGTAATAGCTTTGAATGTTAATATTTATAAACATTTTCTATGGATTAAGATGGGAAATAGATGGATTTTCAGCTCTAAAAGAATTTCAGATAAGATCCCCCCTTTTCTATGAATTGTATAGGGCGCGTGTCGTGTTTTAGTATTGATGAGTGTGTAGTATTAAGAGCATCATTATGTTGTCCTTTTTCATTGCTCGGATAATGACCACAGTATTCCTTTGTAACAGAGACTTAAGCAGTGGCTTAAATCTTGGACTAAGTTCCTGAGGGGGTGGGTGGAATGTCCTGGAAACATTTGATTACGACAGAGATGTGACTGAGGAGGGGAGAAGGCAGGGGGCCAAACTTTTAGTTATCTAGAATTCTTTTAGTTTCTTCATAGACATAGAAGTTGCTTGCTTTATTTGTACATTTATCCTAGTTCGCTGCATTTCCTCATGAGCTGTGCTTTCTGTTTATTCCAGGTTCCACTTTGACGTCGGCCCCTTTGAAAACATGTGGCCTGGAATTTTTGTGTACATGATCCACCGATCCTGTGGGACAGCCTGGTATGCAAGCCTGCCTCGATGCCTCGCCGCATTCCTGGTTGATAATTAAAACATGCCACAAGTTGTTTTCTCTAAACACTTGAGTTTTTAAAAAAGGCTGAGATTATTAGACAGCATGCAGCCTTCTTAGAGTCCCTTGGTTCGTAACCAGGTCTGACCAGGTGATGATGAGAATGTAGGTGTAGCTGGGATAAATAATTGCATATTGATTCTGTGGGTGTCTTGGAACAAACACGCACAGTTAGCATCGCCTTTCACCTTTGACATCAGTATGCCAGTATGCCAGTTAAAGCAAGAGTGAAGGAACCAGGTCTCCTAATTCAGAGTGGCGTTCTTTGTTCAGAGTGAAGTTAACTTGCCCTTTCCTTTACATCTCCCTTCTTTTGCGGCCTGTCCTTGAGGAGCTGTGTGGCCTTTCATTTGTTTGTTTCTTTGTTTGTTTTAATATAGCTTAAACACCTACTTAAAATGCAAGAAATAATTTTCTTTTTCTCTTTTTCACTGCTCATTAAGTGGCTTATAGAGGCTCTTAGCTTCTCTAGAGCTAAATTGTCTCTCCTTTCCCATTGAATTCTGTTTTCTCTTATTTCCATCAGTAACTTTTATAAATTATTGTTTCAAAACAATGAGCACAAGATACCTAACTTATTTCTTAGATAGCAGTTGAGAGTTTGACCAGTTGAAACTCTGGTAATGACATACCTTATACTTCAGGGACTGTTTGGAAAATTTCAGTAGAGAAACATAAAGGTTATGTGTATTAATATTTAGAGGTTTTCCAAACTGTCATCTCTGGTAATTCTGGAGCCCTGTTTCATATTGATACGCTTTTGTCTTAAGCTGCCTCATATCCATTGAGAGAGTTGGTGGGGCTCTAAAGAAGTCTAAGTGCATGATAAATACAAAATTACCACCACACTGTAGAATAAGAGCATGCGTCATAGCCTTTCATGTACTGTGTTGGGTACATGATCGTTACCACATCATTTGCCATGCCAGTTAATAATTTGAGTGTGCCATAGTAATTTGGATTCCTTTTCAAAGGATAACCACTCATCTAGAGAATTCTTATGGTGTATATGTTTGCAATTTGTGAATGTGAATGTGATTTTTTGGAAAAAAACTATCTCAAAACCCCCTTGAGCAGGGTGATGGTATGTTGCTGTCTGTTGACCCTGTGGGCTGCAAGAGATGCTTGACTGTTCAGGAAGCGGTGATGGGAGTTGATGGTAGGGGAGGCAAGCAGATTCTGGGGTCTGCTCGCTGGTGGGCCCATTACAGTGTCCAAGAGGAAGCCAGTAAAGAGTCCTCCTTCCTTGCTGGCTGGAGGAATGTCAGGCAGATGGTGAACGAGGCTCACTCAGCACCCCGGGAAATCCCCCCAGAGCAGGTGTGTGTGGGCACAGACCCACGTGTCTAGACCAGAGCTGCCTCCTGGAGCGCGCTGTCCCTTTACCAGTTTCTGTCCTGACGATGTCTCTTCCACACAGCTTCGAGCTGGAAAAGCTGTGTCGCTTCATCATGTCTGTGAAGAAGAACTACCGCCGGGTCCCTTATCACAACTGGAAGCACGCGGTCACAGTGGCACACTGCATGTACGCCATCCTGCAGAACAACCACGGGCTCTTCACCGACCTCGAGGTGCGTTTCCAGAGAGCCGGAGTGGATTCGAACCCTCTGTGTCTGCAGCCCATTCACGATATAATTAGGTGCCGTGTTATCCCAGGACAAACTTTCGTTCAGTAAATTCATGAGCAGCACAGTTTTAAATGGTAATATCCAAGCATTTTTTCCTATTGCTTTGTGTAAGAAATATAGAAACGGAAATTCCAGTGTCACCAAAATGTCCCTCCACGAAGCACAGGTTTTTGTAGTCTCTTCCCTGGTAAAGCCAGACTCTACTGAAAGGATGTGTGCTTAGTCACTCAGTCATTTCTGACTCTTTGTGACCCCACGGAGTGTAGCCCGCCAGGCTCCTCTGTCCATGGGATTTTCCCAGGCAAGAATACTGGAGTGGGTTGCCATTTGCTACGCCTCTGAAAGGATGTAGATGAGGTGAATTGCTGTCTTTGCCCTCATGCCCTAGATAATGGACACTTATCCTATCTCCCTGAGAGCCCAGAACATTAAATGCAATTAAAACATAAACGCTGATCTGACCTTTTCCCGCACAGAGGACAGGGACACTGTGATGTTCCACTGATTTGCAGCCTCTACAGACTTGGAGCTGCTGATGCACTCAGAGAGGACGCAGGGACGCCTAACCGTTCACGCCCTGCTGTCCAGCCCTTCCTTGGCCACCCAGCCCCGAGCTCGGGGACCGGAGCGCCTTCACCCCAGCCGTGCCGCTCCCAGGCAGACCTTCCCGGCGGCCACGCTGTCCCCTCTCCATCAGCCCCAGCGGCCGCTGTGAAAGCCCAACTCAACCCCCTTCCCCGCTTCTGCTCCAGGATTCATGACCCTGCAGAGAAAGGGGGCTGCCTGCCCCGTGCTTTATGCTTTCCTTGTTACAGTCCTCGTTCACGATAACCATACCATCGCTAGAATTCAGCGTCGAACAGATTTTTGAATGAAGAATGGAAACTGCCCGCTCCTTCTGCAGATTCGCTTTATCTGTCCTTCTTTGGAACCCTTGCTTTAATTTGCCCCCACTTAAACACTTTTTCCCAGAGCTCAGCAGAAAACCTCAGTAGTAATCTGGCTGTCAGAATCAGCCGCAGAAAGCAAAGTGGTTAAAAAGGAGGCTGGATTACCTGGCATTTCCGCTCTTCCTGAGGACGTGGGCTGCATCAGTGACAGAAGTCAGCGTGAGAGTCCCGTTTCTTTGTTTTGAGCATCTGTGTGCTGTGTCGTTTCTTAAGCGCAAAGGACTGCTCATCGCGTGTCTGTGCCATGACCTGGACCACCGGGGCTTCAGCAACAGCTACCTGCAGAAGTTCGACCACCCCCTGGCCGCGCTGTACTCCACGTCCACCATGGAGCAGCACCACTTCTCCCAGACGGTGTCCATCCTGCAGGTGAGCCGCCAGGGCCCCGGCATCTTCTGAGAGAGACTCCTGGCTTAGGTAGTTGTGGCCCTCTTTAAAAACAGCAGCCACATTTTACTGTAGAACCGTTCCTCGGAGTCATCTTCAGATAATCGTGTTTGTTTCTTTTTTTAATAAAGACTCTCTTTTGAAGATTTACATATATATATTTTGTAACCACATTCGATTTTAAGTACCTTATACCCTGAGGCAAATGAACTGTTTCACATAGTTCATTTAATCTATGTAGATTGTCATATTCTAGAACCAGAATGTGTTGACCAACAAATCTCTGAAGTTAGGCAGGTAAGATTTTAAGTGCATTGAAGTTCTTTTTTTTTTTTTTCCTTTTGTGTGTTTGTAATTCTGTTGCTTTTAAGATGTTCTTAGTGACTGCTCTGGACGCTGATAGTTCTCACATCACAGTGAGATGCATTTGCTTCTTCACTTAAAGCTTTTCCTCAAACTCATCTTAAATAGTGGTTTGATTTCCGTCACAATTTTTAAAATATGCTCTGTGTTTGACTCAGAAGAGTGGACCCCGTTTCTTCCTCTCAGTGTTAGCACCTCGAAGGAGGAAAAGACATTTCATTAGGTCCCCTGATTACGGGTCTGGTTACTGGAAGGATTCTGAATTTGCAAGAATGTGAGGCAACCCCCAGCAGGACCTCAGCAGCAACCGCTGTGGTCACCTGTGAAGCAGAGGGTGTTTACCACTCAGGGCAGCCTTCCTTCCTGGGGTAGCCCCGGGCTGGTTCCTCCCGCCAGCTTCTCCAGGGGGCTCATCACTGTCCCCGCGGTCCCCGTGCCTGGTGGTACGGCACACCGGGTCTTCCCGAGCCCAGCAGACTGTGCCTATTCACGCCCCTTTTCCTCTGGGCTGCGAGGGTGAACGTGAGCTCGCTGGAGTGCAGGTCCTCTGACTCCCTGCCGGGGAGGGGGAGAGGTCTGCCCAGCCAGAGCCATGTCCGGCAGGGGCCCTAACATCCCACCTGTCACCGGTTCTGTCCCCGAAAGCAACAGGGAGTCACCAGTCCTGATGGTCACTGTCCTTCATTGTGTTAAGTGATGTACGTACGGATGGATGGATGGTTTGGATGGATAGTTAGAAGATACATATATACCTGGAAATTTAAGCAAGATGAAAGATGTGTATGGATATGTATGGGTGTGTACGTGTTTGCATATGTGTATATAATATAGATATGTGTGTACCTATATGTGTGTGTATAATAAATGTGTTATACATATGCACATATATATATTAAAACACACACATACTAAAATGAGCTTTCTGTAGGCAGATAGTATAAAACTTTATGACAGTTTATACCTACTTTGCCCTTACTCATCCTGTGAGACTATTTACTTGTACAGGAAGAAAGGCAAATGCCAGAGATGACGTCAGCATGCTTTTGCTTAGAGATATTTAGGCCTCCCTCAACCCCGTGTGCTTCCTGTGTCCTAAGTGAGTTCATGCATTCGGCTGTGATGACATCTCTGCCATTTAATCTGCCAGTGAATTTTGATAGCCTTCATAAAGTTTCTTGGGAAAACTTTTTCTAGACATGATAGGATTAGCTTTTAAAAAGGCCAGGGTTGCGAAGGCCATTGCTGCCGGGTGGACCGAAACCTGATCTGGGATAATAGCAGTGATACCAGCGGGCGGGGTGGGAGGGTCTCACCCGGGCAAGGAAGACTGCCTCTGCTTTTCACTGCTGACGGTGAAGGCGGCGTCAGCCGTTTGTCTCATTTTCAGCAAATCCCCAGTGATGTGGGGACTGCATATTATGTAATGCAGCGTTCCCAGAACGGTCAGAACATGGTCACTGAAACTCAAGGCAGTGAATTAAGTTCAGTCAAGCTGTTGACATCCAGAATTGTTGGGGGACATTAGATTCCAAGTATTAGAGAAGGGATTTCTGTCACTGGTGAGACATGTTTGTGCATTTGTTCTTGTGTCTTTAGAGAAGGTGCAGTCCTCAGCAGAGGACTGGGGTCTCTGGCTAGAGGAACCAGGCATGGCCACAGGCTCAGGGCATCCTGGACTGATCGGCACCGCCTGAGCAGCTGTGCCTGGGGAAACGGGCGGGGAATAGACTCATGGCCCCACCCCCATGGGCAGGAGTATTTCGGAGCGTTTTCCTTCCTGTTCTGGAGATGTCTACCCTGCGGATTTTACATGCTCCTGAGTTTTCTTTCTCAGATCCATCCAACTGCCTCTGAGAATTCCTGCCAACAGCAGACGTGCCTCCTAGCACAGGATTTAGGCCCGGGGTACCGTGAGAAGGGCACCAGCCACGCCCCAGCAGCACGCGGGGGAGCAGGACCCCCGCCCTCTGCCCACCTCCTGCGGCCCCACTGCCCTCCCAAGCTTGCCTCTCGCCCCCGCGTGTCCCCCCAGGACGCGCCGAGGTTCTGCCTCCGGACGCTGGACTCGGCGTCCGCGCGGCGGCCCATGTGCTGCCCCCGCAGCTCCCGCGATGGTGCGGTGACCCTGTCAGGCTCGCCCTCCCCTCCCCGCCTCCAGTCACCGAGTCCCGCCGAGTGTGAGCGTGGTCAGGACGCTTTCCAGGCTAAACAGTTAAGGTGACATCCTCGGGTAATGGTAAAAATGCCACCGTCTGGTCACTGAACTCTCAGACGGTGCGTCGATAGGAGACACGGACCGCTCTGGGAGCTCTGTCCGCCAGCGACCCCTGTAAGGAGCGGCTCTCCCCGCGGCCGCCCGGAGCACCGCGCACGCTTCTTCCCCATCACCGCGCAGACCGCAGCGGTCCTGCGACGGCTTGCCTCCGGTCACGTGGCCGGAGAGAAAGAGTTCACTCTGATGGATAGGGGGAGCTGCCCACAGGCCTCCTCCAAGCCAGGTGTGTGCCTGTGTGTGTGTGTGTCTGTGTGTCTGTGTATCAGTCTTGCTGACTTTGAGTGGGTTGCCGCACTTCCTTAGTGGACAATCTGGACAGCGGGGTGTGGGGTGGGGGCATGGGGAAGAGGACCCCATGTGACCGCAGCAGCATGGGTACACAGAGAGACTGAGCCAGTGGCCTGGACAGCTGACCTCAGCCCAACACCCACACACAGCATTGTTCCCTGTACAGGTCGGGTATCCGTCGCAGTGCGGGGTGCCCACGGGTGTCTCGTTCACCCTTGCGGGTTCTGTCCTGGTACAGGGGGCTGGGTGGGTGTCTGTCCTGGTACAGGGGGCCGGGCAGGTGTTTGTCCATCACCCTGGCTTGCACATTCATCCTTGAGGAGGATGCAGGGAAGTTCCCTCCCCGCTGGGCAGTGGGAGGAGATCAAGGCAGGAGTGAAGGAGGAAGTCTCAGCGCACCAAGAGAGAAGACAGGCTCCCGTTCTCAGCGGGGCTGAGCCGCACTGTCTCAGCGGGCCCGGGTCTCCCCTGCGCAGGCCGCGGCCGGCTGGACAGAAGTGCCTGCTGGCGTCCGCGGTGGACAACACACAGGCCCCTCTGGGCACCGCAGCCTCCTGTGTGGCCGGCAGCGACCTTCCCCGGGGATGTCCCAGATTCTGCCTTCATTGGAAGCTGTCTGTCTGACTCCCTTTTTCCCCTGGTGACTGCCGTTTCCCCAGGCTTGTGGGTCTCAGGTCTGCCTTCCATGTATGTGTCTGAACATGTTATTCTCCTGTTTTAAAAGTGACCAGTGGGTGCCAGGACATCAAGAATAAAGTTCCTTTCTTAACTGATATGCAGTCCTTGATGAACGGCCCCTGCCAGTTCCAGAACTGTTGTATCTACCACACTTCTGTGGCCCCAGACTCTTCCTGACTCTCTGCCCTGTCCAGTTCCCACTTTCTTTTTGTGGCAACGTCTCCTTGTCTTCAAGGCTCAGCTCAGGCATTACCTCCTCCAGCGAAATTATTGCACGCCATCTCCACACAGCTGGGGCGCAGGTGTGTGCCCCTTCACTCGGCCCTGAGCCCCTCAGATGCCCGCAGACATCTCACATGGCCCCGGGATCTTCTGTCTGTGAGTTTAGCGCTCCTCTCCTCTGCATGGTAAACCCTGTCCATCTCCGCCGCTGCAGGCCTCTGCCACGCCTGCAGACATGGGTGCCGTGGGCAACGTGACGCCTGTGGACTCAGAGTCAGAGAGGGCAGAGCAGTGTGGGCACAGTTCGGAGACTGGAAGCTGCCAGCTTTTATTTAGGGGGAAGCGAGTAGATACGTGTCCTCAGGACAGAGCGTGTAGGTGGCTCAGTCGTGGAGTCAAGTGGAATGACTGCAGGTAGGGAGACTAGCCTGTGTGCAGTGACTGAATAAGCTCTGTTTTCTTATCTAAAACGTACCCATGTGCTTTTAGTGTTAGAATACTAAACCCATTTTAATGTTCATTCACTATTCCTTTATATAATATTCATAATAATTTCATTTTAATATTGAAAATGTATTTCATAAGAAGATGTTAATGATTGTTTTGAATACTGAAGCTGCCCTTTTTCTGTCTTTCGCCTTCTGTGAATACCTCGTGGTGGGTATCGAAAAGCCGGCATTTTAGAAACCAGACCAACTAGGGATGATTATTCTCATTACTCAGAAAACTGTCTCACTATTCCATTAATCTTAAATTGCCTAGTGCTTTGGAAATATGTTTAGGTTTCTAAAACATCATCTTTATCCCAGCATTTTGGGATCCTGTGACGTTTCCATGAGTTTTTCCAGCGGTAGCATTTCTGTGACGCAGCCCATCTGCAGGACGTGGAATTTACTGTTGTCTGTTGCAACTGTAGCGAAATTGTTGTACTTACAGCCAACACTGTCCCGACTTACAAGCTGCAATGTGTTAGTTAATACAGAGGTTAGCTGGAGTCCATCCTTTTCTACAGATGAACCCTAAACAGATAGGAGGCCTCTGGCCACCCATTCACTTCTGGACATATACGTATGTTTGCTTGTTTCTCCTCTCTCTCCCTGAAGTCTGCCTGCAGAAGTTATGCTGCTAGGTTTTATCATCATCACCGCCGTCATAGTCACTGTTTCATCGTTTTTGTGCTGTGCTTAGTCGCTCAGTCGTGTCCAGCTCTTTGTGACGCCCTGGACTGTAGCCCACCAGGCTGCTCTGTCCATGGGATTCTCCAGGCAAGAATACTGGAGTGGGTCGCCATGCCCTCCTCCAGGAGATCTTCCCAACCCAGGAACTGAACCCCGGTCCCTCCCACATTGCAGGCAGATTCTTTACCGTCTGAGCCGTCAGAAGCCCTCATCATTTTTAGGTACTTCCAATAAACGAGAATTTTGCACTTACCAATACATTTGCTTTTTGTGGAATCTGGAGAGACAGGTGTTATTATTCATGCCTGTTTTCCAAATAAGAGTAACGTACATCAAAGAGGTTAGGGTGCTCGTTCATTGTCACACGGCTTGTGAGCAGCAGAAGGACATTAGCAACCAGAGCTGTTTGACTCCAAAATCTGTGTTCTTAATTACAGTGCTCTTATGTTTCCTAGTATATGGTTTGATGCAGTTGTCAATTAAACATCAAAATAAATATTGTATATTTTTCAAAGCATCATTGTTTTGAATACTGGATGCCATTAGTTGCATCATTGACTTTTTTCCATCCAAAGTCCCAGAATGTGTCAGCCTCTGCCTCCTGTTCCCACAGTAGTGATTCATAATGCGGGCAGAAGGGGGCAGGACTGCTGGAGAGTGAGGTCTGGGTTGGCTTTCTTTAGTCAAGTAAAAATGGCATTAATGTTTCAGCAAACACTTCATTTTAGCTATATATCAACAATTTATTGAAATTTTATCATTTGAAAGTGAAATCATGAGTTTGAAAGGGATTTATAATCTTAGACTATTCTATAGATATCGTCAGAACAAGAACCAATTATAAGTAACTCCACTGTTGCGTTTATCATAGGATAATTTAAATATACATATAATACCTTAACAGTAAATAATTCAGAAAGATTCTGATAATTGAAAATAAATGGAGAACACACAGCCTTATTTCCGAGTAACAGGAAGTAGACGATGTCTTACTGAGGTATCTGATTTTGTAAAGAAATGTGCTTTAATAATTTCAAGTTTGTAATATATTTTATGTCAGTAAATATAGTTTAAGACAACTGGAAACAAAAGTCAATTTATAGTACAATTATGAAAGCGTTAGTTGCTCAGTCGTGTCCAACTCTTTGAGACCGCACAGACTATATAGTGGAATAGACTGTACAGAGAATTCTAGTGGAATTCTCCAGGCTAGAATACTGGATGGGGTAGCTGTTCCCTTCTCCAGGGCATCTTCCCAACCAAGAGACCAAACCCAGGTCTCCTGCATTGCAGGCAGATTCTTTACCAACTCAGTAGTAGCTCAGTATAATTATGTTGACTAATAAATCATTCAAAAATAATTGATGAACCCACAAGTTGAATCTCAACTTTTTTTGTGTGAACCGAATGCCACATTTAAATCTCAATTACAAATCAAAACTTAAAATTTTGAGGGAAATTATTGGAAACAGGTTTAAGAGATTCACATATAGAAGAATAATTCTGAGGAAATAGAATCCGAATGACAGGTGTTTGGCCTTGTTCAGGGAGATGATCTGCCGTGTCTGCGCACCGTGATGACAAAAAGCGGATGGCCTTCCAGATTTTGTGCTTCAGGGATGTGTGTTTTACGTAGAAGCACTCCTGCCTGTAGGGAGAGTTTTTAATATGCCTGTGAATTTTCCAGTACATTTTCTTCTATGGTACAGAGTGATCAGGTTAATATTCAGTAGGTTTGCAGAAATGGACAAGAGTGTAGATGATTTTTAAGGCCATTAATTTCTACTGTAATATGAAAATTACCAAAATTTTTAATTAGTATGAAAGGGAAATTCTTTCACTTAAATATTTCACGTATTCTAATCCTTTGATTACTTACTGGAAGTATCCCCAAACTAGGTACATATTTAAATTGCTGGAATTCTGTGGTGGGAAATGTTATGTGGTTTAAATAGTTCATTTAAGTGGTAGCTTCATTGTTGTATCATAAGGAGAAACCAAAACACTGATTTCATTAGCCATTTCAGACTATCCTTTTATTCCCCCCAAATGTGTCCTGAAAGCGTTAGTCGCTCAGTCGTATCTGACTCTGTGAGCCCATGGACTGTAGCCCGTCAGGCTCCTCTGTCCGTCGAATTCTCGCAGGCAAGTTTACTGGGGTGAGTTGCCATTTCCTTCTCCAGAGGATCACGCCCGGGTCTCCTGCACTGCAGGCAGATCCTGTCCGTGTCCTAAACGGCAACCACCTGCTGTTCCCCAGCACCGCCTGTGCTGCGAGGCGGGGGCCGGCGCTCGCTGTCGGCGCGTGTGTGGGCATTTGTGCTCATGTGTGTCTGCTTGTGTCTCCCCCTAGTTGGAAGGGCACAACATCTTCTCCACCCTGAGCTCCAGCGAATATGAGCAGGTGCTTGAGATCATCCGCAAAGCCATCATCGCCACGGACCTCGCTCTGTACTTCGGGAACCGGAAGCAGCTGGAAGAGATGTACCAGACCGGGTCGCTGAACCTTAATAACCAGTCACATAGGTAAAAAGCACTTCTGAAAGTTCAGTAGCTCAGGCAGTGTTATTTGGAATAAATGTATATTTAAAAACAAAAGCGTAATTTCAAATTTATATTTGAAAAATGAAATGTAAAGAGAATTTATGTGGGGTTTTTTTGTTTGTTTTATATGCATTTTATATTTACTTTGGATATTTCATTACTTGACAAGATTGCTGACAGTGTATTGCCAAGGTAACTAAACTACGAATTGGAGTTTACACTGGTCGCTTAGGAATGGATACTGTCAAAGGGAAGTCATTTCGGAAGACACCTCTCCTCAGATTTATCACCGTCCCGCATTTGGTCGTTGACCTCTCAGACTCAGAAGCAAACAGAAATGGATTCATCAGAATCCAGATCTTATTCGCCAAGCCAGTGTGACTGATATGTAAGACTTGCATTCCGTGTTATTGATCTGCAAACGTGTATTTCTAGCTGCACACGTCAGAATATTGGCACTCAGTGTGGTCACAATCTTTGGAAGCTGAGTGGCCATCCAGAGTCTATTTGCACATGGAGTCAAAACAGAAAGAATAAGAGTCCTTAAATGTTCCAGTGGCATCAGGCTGAGGTGGCCTGATTCCTTTTTTTCTGAAAAGGTGTGACTTGCCTGCTAGATTCAGGAATGCATCCGGTGTTTTCTTTGTGAGCCTGTCCACCCATCTGTCCATTAGATCTCAGTCCATTGGCTGAAACGCTTCTTGCCCTGGCCAGTGTGTAGGTGGTTACCGCCAGCTTCTCTTTCTAGGACTTTGCTGTCGCAGGGTCCATATCTGACCAAGTCCATCTTAGGTGATACATCTTTAGACCTGGGAACACTTGCTTATTTGTTCGTTTCAGTCTTACTGAACTTTAATCTGCTCTTTATTCAGGTGCTTTGTGTGCCCTGCTCTGTGATCCATTAAGGTGCTGGTCCTAACGTTTCTTTCCAGAGGAATCTACTTTCAGTTTTTAGAAGCAATTTGCTCGGGGGTCCCAAACACAAAACTTTATGTTTACAAATAACTACAGACAGATGCATAATAAACCTTATCTCCTCAAGAATATGATCATCAAACGTTTTACAGGGAGTCACTTTGAGGAAAAGAAATGCATCTTAACTTCACAGAGTCGTCTGGACACATTGCCGGGAGCCTCCCAGGATGGTGGGAACGTCTGTGTCATGTAGACATCTGCTCCTCCGCCTGCAGCCCAAGGGGTGCAGAGCAATTTGCAGTCTTCATGTGTCTCTGCCTCTGGCAGATTCCACGTGTAGTTCTTGCGCCAAAACCCGTAGGAACAGGTGTTTATTCACAGTTCTCTCTTATGGCAATTATAAGATTGGAGAAGTATGCCCGCCATCACGGCATCCTTCGGGCTGCTGAAAAGTCTCACTCCACTGTCTTTAGGTTACAAAGAAGAGCCGTTTAAGTAGGATCACGTTTCTTGCATATACTTTTAGCAAAATGATTATGATGATAATAGCATTATTATAAAATAGAAAATTTTAAAACTCTAATTGCAAATAATATTATGCTTGGTGTGTCATGCATGTATACGTGTTGGTGTATACTGTATAGTTATGATGATTGAATAATTTTGGGGTGATTAGTAATTTTAAAGATAATGCATATTTGTTTTTAACAGTTTAAAGAGTGCAGCCATATACAAGAAAAGCAATAATAGAGCCGTCCGTCAGTGTGTTGGTGGGGAGGCATTCGTTCCCTGACCCCTGCAGACACCAGAACATTGCTGCTCCAGCCCCTCATGTAGAATGGCCCCGTAGAATTGATACCGTTACTGCCCCATCTGCACAGCATGGATGAGAAGCCCGAGGGTGCCCTGCTTCTGTCTGTGGTCCACAGCTAATAGCATGCTTGGCGTGGTACCATCCCATGCCTTCCCCTGTGTATATTCACAGCTGTGTGTTTGTGCATGAGCCTATATTTTTAAACAAAAACATGATCATAGAGCTTCCCCAGTATCTGGGGTTGACTCATTAAGCCTTCTTTCTATTAATCAAGTGTTTCTAGAATTTTGCACTATTACTCTGTAACCAACTCTCTTATCTACTGTCCTTTATAAATATCTATGTCATATCACACATGGTGTTAGAAAACCAGACATGCGTTAAAGTTCCTAAAAGAATGTAGAGATTTACACTTCTTCTAACATAGGGTGGACCCGTTTGTCTTTAAGTGCGCCATTCTCTGGTAGATGCCTGCATTCAAGACCTTTTCATGTTTGCTGACTGTTGTTGCTACTTCTGTTTGTTCACAATTTGTGCATTTTCTTTGTTGGATTCTGTACATTTTTTCACAAATCAGTTCACATTCTAATTTTTGTTAAGGATATTCAGATTTTCTCTGTCATGTTACATTTTCTTTTAAGTGTCTTTCAAAAGTTTTATTCATATTTTAACTGCAAAGAAATTAAATTTCTTGAGTCCAAATCTGTCATTTGTTTTTTTTCAAATCTGGTTCCCTGTCTTGCTTACGAAGGCCTCCCCTATCCTCAAAGTGAAAAGTGAAGTCGCTCAGTCGTGTCCGACTCTTTGCGACCCCATGGACTGTAGCCTACCAGGCTCCTCCGTCCGTGGGATTCTCCAGGCAAGAGTAGTGGAATGGGTTGCCATTTCCGTCTCCAGGAGATCTTCCCAACCCAGGGATCGAACCCAGGTGTCCCGCATTGCAGGCAGATGCTTTACCATCTGAGCCACCAGGGTAGACGCTCCCCTGTCCTCAAAGGAGTGTAAATTATACTTAAATTTTTCTTTGCATATTTTTGTAATTAGATCTTAATGCTTCTGGAATTACATTTTTATGAACAAAACGATTTCTTCCTGATGGGTTGAATCAATACCTTTCAATTAACAATCTGTTCTTTTCCATTGAATTGAAGTTTTCATATAGACTGAAATACTTCTTTTGACTCCTTAAACCATTTAAATGTTAATTATCTAACTCATCTGTGGTCATACTATTTTGACTGTTGTAACTGTGTTAAAATTTATCATACATACCTGGCAAGATAATTTTCATCTTTCATTTGCTTTCCAAAAATTTCATGGAAATTGGTACTTAATAAATGTATTTTTATATTTTTATAAGAAAAACTTCAAACTTAAGAAATGTGGAAATTATGCTGAAATATATACTAATACCTACATTCAAGAATTAATTAACATTTTAAAATATTTTTTGCCTATTTTTCACTGTGCCGCTTTAGTATAAATTACGCACGTAATGACCCTTTATCCTCTTCATAGTGAATACTTATAAACAAAAAGAACATTCTATCAGGTTTGTTTTCAATTAAAATATCCACCTTGCAGCTATATTAATTGCAGCTATATTGCATTTATCTCTTCACTTGTAAATGAGAGTGTATTGGCTTCTTATCCAAGAGCATTGCTGTGACTTTTTACTCTTGAATAATATTTTATGTGGTTTGTTTACACAGATCCTATCACTTTTTGTTAGTAAAATTATACTGGTCGTATCATAGATTTTATCACTTGTGAATGTATTTTTCCCATTTTTAATGGAAACACAGTTTCTAGTATTTAAAAAGTTACGAATTTTATATATTTCTCAGTTTTGCTTCATGCGTTTAGAAACTTCATTAGGTGCCTAGGCATCTGTGTATTTCTCTTGTCTTCTCCACGACTGAGCCTCCTGTCACTATGAGAGTCTCTTTCTATCCTGGTGGTACCTCTCGCCTTCAAGTTTTCTGTGTCTTATAGCCACACCAGCCTTCCCATGCTTGCTTCAGTTCAGTTCAGTCTCTAAGTCGTGTCCGACTCTTTGCGACCCCGTGGTTTCATGGGGTTCTCAAGGCAGGAATACTGACGTGCTTTGCCATTCCCTTCTCCAGCGATCCCCGTTTTGTCAGAACTCTCCGCTGTGACCCGTCCATCTCGGGTGGTCCTGCAGGGCATGGCTCGTAGCTTCGCTGAGTGAGACAAGGCTGTGGCCTGTGTGGTCGGATAGGTTAGTTTCCTGTGATTGTGGCCACTTATTGGCAATATTTTTTTCCAGCCCTTTACTGCCACGCTGTCTGCATCCTTATGTTTAAAGTGTGTCTTGTCATCAGCAGTAGTTGAGACTTTCAATCTCTGCTTCCTTAGAGACTCTCAGTTCCTTGGCTTTTAAAACCAGATTTTTTTTTTTTTTAATTTGTATTGGCAGGTGGTTGATTTAAAATGGGTCAGTTTCTGCTGTACTGTTGGTGGAAATGTAAACCCCTACAATCATGATAGGCAACAGTGTAGAGGTTCCTTAAAATTGGAGGAGGGAATGGCAACCCACTCCAGCATTCTTGCCTGGAAAATTCCATGGATACAGGAGTCTGGCGGCTACAGAGAGTGGGACACGAGTGAATACTCACGCACTGCCTCTAACATTCCTCCTGCTTGCTCTGTCTCCACTTGTAGTCAGTCACCAAGTCGTGTCCAACCCCGTGGGCTGTAGCACGCCAGGCTTCCTCGTCCTTCACCTTCTCCCTGAGCTTGCTCAAACTCTTGTTCGTTGAGTCGGTGATGCCATCCAGCCATCTCATCCCCTGTCGTCCCCTTCTCCTCCTGCCTTCAGTCTTCCCCAGCATCAGGGTCTTTTCCAATAAGTCGGCTCTTTGCATCAGGTGGCCAAAGTATTGGAGCTTGAGCTTCAGCATCAGTCCTGCCTGTGGATATTCGGGGTTGATTTCCTCTAAAATGCACTGGTTAGATCTCTGCAGTCCAGGGGCCTCTGCCTTCACCTCGATTCATACTGCTGTGCTCGCGCCTCTGGACACCGGCGTGCTCCTGCAGGCCTTCTCAGCAGCCTCCCCAACAGAGGTCTCCAGCCCATCCTCCCCCGAGCACACCTGAGGGGCCTCTCTAAAAATGTGGCGGGTCGCTCTTGCACCTGCAGCCTCCAGGTGCTTGCCATCAGACTGTTCCTGTCTGTCTCCAGACTCAGCAACAAGCAGCCCACACCCCACCTCCCTGCTGCGTTTCTTCCAGACTGGCTTTCCTGCTGTTCTGCAAACACTCGGCACTTATTCCCGACTTGGACACTGTCATCGCCACTGGACTCTCACTCATCTTCATGTGTTTGCCTCCTTTAAAGTATTTTTCTATAGACTCATTGAATGAAAATTTTCTCCTTACCTTCTGCTTTTCCCCACTAGCACATTACTCCTACAAGTTCAGTTCAGTTCAGTCACGCAGTCATGTCCAACTCTTTGCGACCCCAAGAACTACAGCACGCCAGGCCTCCCTGTCCATCACCAACTCCCGGAGTTTATCCAGATTCATGTCCCTTGAGTCGGTGGTGGCATCTAACCATCTCATCCTCTGTCGTCCCCTTCCCTTCCTGCCTTCAGTCTTTCCCAACATCAGGGTCTTTTCCAATGAGTCAGCTCTTCACATCAGGTGGCCAAAATATTGGAGTTTCAGCTTCAGCATCAGTCCGTCCAATGAACACCCAGGACTAATCTCCTTTAGGATGGACTGGTTGGATCTCCTTGCAGTCCAAGGGACTCTCGAGAGTCTTCTCCAACACCACAGTTCAAAAGCATCAATTCTTCTGAGCAGGGCTTATTTTACTCATTTCTAGAACCGTGTCTGACACACACAGGCCTTCAGAACTTTTTGGAATAAATGAATGCAGTGAACCATGCCATCGCCACCCCCCTCCCCGAAGTCACCCTCCTGAGAACCGTCAGTAGTAGAGGCGGCATGTACCGGGCTCTAACTGCAGTGTTCCTAGTGAGGAGGACAGGCAAGGTCATGCCAAGAGCGCAGTTGGCATAAACTCCATCCCTTTCAGAGTTGGCTGTCGGAATGCAGCATGAATTAGGTCTCCATGCTGCAGTCCATGGGGTCACAAAGAGTCAGACGTGACTGAGTGACTGAAGTGAGTGAGTCACCAGTTAGGCCTATATCCCATTCATAGACAGAAATGACACAGTTCCAATTCAGGTTAATATTTCCAGGGAACCATGACTATCGAACTAATTTGTCATTAATAGTAAAAAAAAAAAAAAAAAAGGTAATTTTTAGAGGAATTTAATACAGATCTTATCTGTCTTATTTTTATTTGTTTGGTTAACAGTAAAATACTGGTAAATTTTTTTTTCTAAGTAATTTTGACAGTGAAGTCTGAATGATAAGTAGGTGGTTATCCTTTCAACCCTAATGGCAAGGATGCTGCCTGTGGAGTCATATTCAGGGGGAGAATCGGTTCACATGCTTTCTCCTGCCCGTTTATGTTAACAGTTTTTCCGTAGATTTATGAGATAAGAAATCTTTCTTGAGATGATTGCTTATTGCAATATTTATCCAAAAGAAATGAATGCTGATCCTTTTGTGTGAATGTAGATTGAATGAGACTGAATTACTTAAGTCTCATGAAATAATTATTTGTTAGCAAAATAATAGTATCTTTCATGTTCTGTTCCTTTTTAAATGAACTGGCCTGTTAAGCAAACAGAAAATACTGTCATTGCTTTAGAAGCCCAAATCCAGAAATAAATATTATTCCTGTAAACCACAAAGTGCTTAGGAAACTACCTCAGCAAGAAAACATGGGCTTTCTGATTGTTTTAAGGGATTCATATCTTCACATGACATCTGTTTTGGGGTCACAGGGCTAGTACACGTTTTAAGTCTCAGTGACATTTTTAAAGTCACCTAGACTGCCTGTTAGATACACGATACCCCCTTGTCCTTATGAAAAGTAAGGTTGTGGGAGAGATTACTAGCACTTGCTCAGCTGCTCAGTCATGTCTGACTCTTTGCAACCCTTTGGACTGCAGCCCGACAGGCTCTGCTGTCCATGGGATTTCTCAGGCAAGAATACTGGAGTGGGCTGCCATTTCCTTCTCCAGAGGTCTTCCCCACCCAGGGATCAAACCCAGGTCTCGTATCTCCTGCATTGGCAGGTGGATTCATTACCACTGAGCCACCTGGCTAATGGGCTGAAAGAAATAGGCTGATGGAAAGTATTAATACAAGACCTCACAAGTGCTTGGCACCAAAGACATGGATAATAGACAAAGCAGGGTCTCCTGGAGATCCAGGAATCTTTGCTTGGGGGAGCACCCCTAAATCAGAAGCTCCAGCCAAGCCTCTTGCTCTGCTGTGAGCCCTGGTCGACAGGCTCAGGCCCCAGGGCAGCCCTTGCCCACAGATGGGGTCTGTCTGCAGCCCTCCAGGAAGCTCGGCGTCCTTGAGCAGCAGCAGAGTCCTTAGACTCTGGAGTTTAGGTGGGAGGGGCCATGGCGACATCTCGCTTGTTACGAGGTTTTATGTCTTTCTCGATAATTTGCCTTCTATCATTATGCCATTTGCTTTGTAAAATTTTAAGTCTGTATATTGAAAGCTCTTAATAGCTAGCGCGTAGTGCCACACTGAAGTGTAGACTTCATTTAGGGTGACCCCATGTCATTAGACCAAATCCATTAAAATTATATAGGGAGTGTGTATGTTTGAATACTTTTTAGGCAATTTTTATCTGTCTTCTAGAGAAAAGACTGAATAAACCATATTTAGGGGGAAAAAAAAGACCTAGAACACATGGTGGTGAGTGCAAAGCAATTGAGGAAAAAACACTCCTTTCCCTGGGGATGTTAGAGTTTGTGCAGCGGTTGGCGACCCTGCCCTTCTCTGCAGGTGAGGCGGTGAGAGAGCTGTCTGGAAACCTGAGTCCTCTGGCCGGCCCTGGACTGTTTACCTCTCGAAGAAATCGTCGCGCTCATTGCATCTCACAGTCTCCTTCTACAAAGTGAAAGGGTTGAATAGGTTTCCCCCCGCCCCTCAGGTTTCTTTCCACTCTAAAGTTTCACAGTTCCATGAGATTGAAAATCTGGTTCGTGGCAGTCAGGTATCGCAGGGATTTAGAAGGTGTCAGGGCCAGGCCAGCATGCCGTCTATTTCAGCAGGAAGCAGCCAGAAGCAGGAGCGGAGTGTGCTCTCTTCATGGGGCTAGGGAGAGCAGTGACCCGTGTTCTCACGAGTAAGGCGACACCATCCCTTAATTGTATCCTCCTTCTCCTTCCAGCTGCATCTGCTCTGAAATGCTATCTTTCCTCCCCGCTGCGGTGCCAGCCTGAAGCCGCACTTGGTCCTGAAACTGCGGAAGTCTTCCTAGCTGTTCTTACACCTGTGCAAACGCTACGCTGACCAGTCTCATCTCATTGTGTTCTAGAGACCGTGTCATCGGTTTGATGATGACCGCCTGTGATCTTTGTTCTGTGACAAAGCTGTGGCCAGTGACGAGGCTGACGGCCAATGACATATATGCAGAATTCTGGGCCGAGGTACGTCCTGGGGTTTCATAGGAATGCAGGTGATGTCGAGAAATGAGGAAAAATTGAGGGGATATTAAATACAGGGATAATGTAGTAACAGTATCTTAGCTGCTCATGTTGCTAGTAGTGCCTTAAAAAACACTATTGTTTAGCATTCATACAGGTATAAAGTCAGAGCGTCTGACTTGGATGTGTGTGTAAATTCCCTGATCTCCACTGAAATGGTTCAGGAACTGATTCCCTGAACAGCAGTGCAGCAGTTTTCTTTATTTAATAGCCAGTCCTTGCCATCCTTTCAATAATTATCAGTGGCCATCCCTTTTACGGCCACTAGAGAAAGTATTAAGAGGGACCCACAACATCACAGGCTGTATTTGCCTGCAGCAGAAAATTGGAGAGACTAATGATGTACCATAGAAACCCGAGATTAAATTGTGAACATGCCAAACAGTCAATTAGGCTGCAAATTATGAGTTCCACAGGAATTAATTCATGAACTCATGAATTCCCAACATATGAAACAACTATGTAAATTGCTTTCATGATACCTTTTCTTGACTGAATTATCTAAATGATCAGAAATGTGTCTTTGCTCCTCAATTTGCTCTCTGAATTGGTCATGAATAAGTAGGATATAATTCTCTTGTTCAAATGAATCCACAGATACTTAGATCCCTGCATATTAAAAACAAGTTTATGGAAAAAAACTATAAAATGTTTGTGCACCTCATTTGGGTAGAAGAAGTCAAAGTAAATTTGGAGGACATGAGTTTGGTAAAACCATGAATCTCATACCTTAAATCTCATCCAATAGAAGAACAGATGTAAAAAGTGAAAAAAAAAAAAAAAAAAACAGTAAACCATTCAGGTAATGATGAATAGAAATGGTCTATGATGTTGGTTTTGTCTCATAATAGTAATACCAAAGTTTTTATTGAGTGAAGACCACAGGCCTTGGGTTGATTATACTGAAGGTATTGTTTCTATACCAGCTTCCCTGGTAGCTCAGCTGTACACATTGTATATGCCTCCTCTTGAATGTCTCTTTGTGTGTGTGTGTGTGTGTGTGTGTGTGTGTGTGTCAAAATCTAGTTACTCTCAGACTCAAGATTGTTTTTAAATGTACATGTCTGAGCTGTAATATTTGACTTTATTATCACAATCAGCTTAATTTGCATGTATGTCTAAACTAGTAACATAGTCAATGCTATACATACCACATAAGAAAGCTTGTCTGAAGCTTGCTTACTGTTTTGTAGACACTTTGATTTATTTAGCAGTGATATACTTCATACCTTAACAACTATATTTGTATTCTAAAACATGAAGCAAAAGGGGACAAACGTATTGATTTCTTTTCCCTTTCAATTCCTCATTGGTTAAGCAGTGCAGGGGTTAGGCACGCATTGGATAAGCTGTGCAGTAGTTAAGCGCGGCATTGGTTAGGCCGTGCAGTAGTTAAGCGCGGCATTGGTTAAGCGGTGCACAGAGATTGACTGAGCTCCCAGTAGGCTCACAGATGCCATCTGCAAGGACCTCAGCGTCCCAGAGCAGAAGCAGAGCTGTAGTCCCCAAGCCTTGCCGTGGTTTCCTAGATGTTCATCAAGTCCACGCTGCCCTCCTCCCCGCCCCACCCTCCGCCCTCCGTCAGGCCCTCACAGGCTCTCGCCTGGATCCCTGCAGCATGCAGCTGGGCTCCTTGCCTGTCTTCTAGAATCAGTGTAACAGTGGCTGAGAGCATGGGGTCTTTAGTGTCACGCTGTCCGAGATGAACATCCTGCCTTAGTGCTGAGACTGACACTTCGGGCCTGCTTTCTGATCCGTCTCAGCCTCAGCTGCCACACTTCCTGCTTTGGGACAAGTTGAGTTCTGTTTCCCGGCAACTGCCTGTCTCCCCTCGCTGCGGTGAAGACAGAAACGGCGAGCCTGATGCTCAAGCCCACGGCCCCTCTGCAGCCTGGGTCCCTGACTGTGCTGTGCAGCTCCATCCGCCTGGAGCCCCCCGCCCCACACCCCTGCAGCCCTCCCCACCTCAGCCCGGCACCGCAGACCACATGCACACACGGGCCATCCGTCCCACTCAGACATTCTCCTTGTCGGCATCAATGTTTGTTTCTAGGTGCCTGTGCGAATCACTGCTTATTTAAAATCTTTTTATGTCTCGGGGCTTGGGAAATCCTTGAGGGGGGCCAGTTATTTTCATTCCCTTAGGGCAGAAAAGAAGAAAGTATGAGGACTAGCGCAGTTCCTGTTTAGACCGGTAGCTTCAGAGCAGACCGCTTCCGGTGCCCTTACATGGTTAAGACAGTGTTTGGGTCCTGTGCTCACATGTTCCTATCGAGGGTTATGGCCATTTGTCCCAGGACCCTGTCTTAGCAAACTCAGGATGCTTTACGCTTCTGAAAACAAGCCCAACAAGATAATCAAAAATATTAATAATTAAGAAACGTGAAGGACTTAATAATCTTTAACCTTAGGAAAGAAATAAAAAGAGTAAGGTAATTTTTAAATCTGTAAAATGGGGATAATAGTATCTAACTCATAGTATTTCATGAAGATCAAGGGGCATAATATTTACAGTGGCCCAGATATTATACATCTTTAGTAAACATCTATAGTTTTAACCTTTATGCTGATCTCCAGCCAGTTATACTGTATCTTTACTGACATGTTTTAGCAGACTGCTCTTTATTCTTGATGGGTCAATATTCCTCTTTAAACTCTGACTTCATCTTTCTCTCTCGGTGCATGTGAAAAAATCATCTGAAAAAGTGAGATAAAGGCCTTGAGGTTATGTCATCCTTGTTCTTGTGTTCCTCCTCGCACACGCGTGTCCTTTTGTTATAACTTTCACTAACTTCTACGAAGTGAAACGGAAGTGATGGCTAGGTTTCTGGTAATTCAGGATAAGAGAGGAGCATGAGGATAAAAACCTACAGTAGTACATTACATTTTTATTATTCTGACATTTGTGTGGGCCATTAGCCAAAAACATTATTCATCTTGAAAAACATTAATGGATAGAGGGAACAGCACATTCGTGCCGACGTTTTATAACACTGCATGAAACTGAGAGAGCCTGGTTTCCCCCCGTTTCTCCCAGGGCGATGAGATGAAGAAGCTGGGGATACAGCCCATTCCCATGATGGACCGAGACAAGAAGGACGAGGTCCCGCAAGGCCAGGTATGGGCTGTGTGGTCAAGCGGTCGTTCGGTGGTCCTGAGCGGATGGGAGTGAGAAGCACGTGCCATCTGGCGGGAGCTGAAACCCGCTGAAGTCTTCTCCATTTAGATGCCCCTTGATTGGGAAATCCTAGCTAGATTTAAAGACTTCATAACTAGCCTTGTCATCGCCTCTTTCTACAGATAAAATTGCAGTAAATTACAGGCTTTCTTTTCTTACTTGAAATAGAGGGGATGGATGAAGTTGAAATGTTAATATATTTTAGCAAACAAAAAATATTTTGTCATCGAATATACAAAGATATTCTTTGGAGAATAACATTATAGATTTTGGCTAGGTTTACATTTCCTAACAAATAATGCGTAATGTTTCAGTACATTTTGAGCTTCGTCTTACTGTAAACTGGCACTCATTATCCTCTTTTCAGGTCTTACAACATATTTTGCATTAATTTTTGATGCTTTGAGAGCTCTAGTGCCTTCTTAGCTTTGCATGTATGCACATGTGGTGTGATACATTCCTTTATGACGGTCTTTTAAAACTATCAATCTTCTAACGTCAGGATAAGGATGTTAATGACGTCTCTTGGCGGGCACCAGCCCAGCAGGGGAAGGTGTGATTTGCTCACCCTTGTCGCCGAGGGGCGGTTTTCTCGAATCCTCCACGGGAGGCTCACTCCCCATCCCCGTCTGACTTGCACTGACACGCGTGCCATGCCTGTCACGTGTGTAAGTTGCAGTCTAGCCCTGTTTTGACACTGTTTGTGGATCCTCCCCATATTTGTAATCATAGTGCTTCGCTTTTCAAGTCACATTGCAAGAGTCCTGCCCCATGCCGAGAGAAGATCTTTACCTTCATTTTCTTCAGCTTCTTTTTTATTTCATCGTTTTATATTTGATTTGTTCAATTTTGGGAATTCATCTTGCAACGTAGTTAAGAGAGGAAGCTGACAGTATTAGCTTTTCCTTGTGGGCAATTGAGCAGTAACCCCAGTGGGATTCTTGATAAGAGAACTGAAAATGCCATCAGAAAGTGGACTTTGTTCTTGTGTGATTCCATTAAGAGCAGTGCTTTTTTTTTTTTTTTTTTTGCCAAAATTCCAGATCCATTTATAGTATTAGTGAATTTTAAATAAGATATTTCTGCGATCAGCTAGTATTTTACCAAATATATTGCTTCTGACTTGTGATTATTGTGAAATTATTCTTTGCCATTTAGTAAAAGACTCCTAAGAATAGGTCATGAGTTACAACTGATCTATAATAAGAATCCCATTGAATATTGTACTTGGGTTTTAGAGTGACCTCTTTTTATTATTTAAATATTTTATGCTTTATAGCGTGAATGTATTTTAATGAATTTTAAACCATCATCTGCAGGAGTGTTCACTGAGGCAAATGTTACTTAGCAAAACCAGAGTGCTTAGATTTTCAGGTAGGCTCGAGAAGTAGAAAATTCACTTGATGAGTTTCGCCAGTGCTGCTGGAATCGCTGACGTGCCATTGTGTTTCTTGTCTGCATTTCCGTGCTGGGCCAGCTGGGGTTCTACAATGCCGTGGCCATTCCCTGCTACACCACCCTCACCCAGATCTTCCCCGCCACGGAGCCGCTCCTGAAGGCCTGCAGGTATGTACACCAGCTTCACCTCGATGCTTTTCCGCCAAAAATAAGAATCTGTGCAGCGTTTTTGTCCCATCTAGACACAGACGTCTTCACTACAGTTCACAGTAACTGGGCTGTGTGTTTGCCTATGTAACAAGTATAAGTCAAAAATATTTATTCACAAAGTTGTTCATTCACCAAAAAGGAGCGGGAAGTGTTCCCTTTTATGACTCACAGACCCCTGGCTGATGCTGTTTTTAAAAAGACAATAATGTCTTTTCTGAGCTGCTGGTTTGGAAGGGGACTCAGTTTAAATCACACAGTTTACTGTTTGAAGGGTAGAGACCGAATCTTGAATGCGATCTTTAAGTTTCATTTTCTTCCCGAAAGAAAGGCAGGCCTCCAGCTGACCTGTTCTAGTTCAGATTTCTCTGTGTGGTCTCATTATCCTTTTTAAGAGCTAAACTCAGCTCAGGATGTTGGAAATTTTCTAAGATTTCATTTTACTTGGAAAAGAAATTCCCCTAGGAGGGTGACAGGCAATGAGCAAACAGCCATGTGTTGGTTTTCTGCAAGAGAATGGGTGTGGGGACTGTTTTTGTAACCGTTCGACCAGAACCATGCTGGGGGCTGGAGTGGGTGCACCACTGAGGGGCAAGCAGACCTGTGGCTGGAAGGTTGCAAACACAGTCAGAGGCTTTAGGGCTCTCCCGTCCTTTGCTGTAGCAACTCAGGAACTGTTCTGTTTTGTTTTGTTTTGTTTTAAGGAAAACTAACAAATAAACTAACATGCAAGAAGATTTAAAAAAGATACTGCTTTCTCCCGTTTAAAAGATACTGCTTTCTCCCGTTTAAGTGGTCCTCTTTCTTCTCTGCTCCTGTGGCAATGAACAGGACATCCCAGCTTGTTTTGCTGAGCTAAGGAAACACAGCAAAGTTAGTGTGTGTCTTTTTTCCAACATATCAAGAAGTCTCTTTAGGTTTTGGGGAAATGACACCTGACGATATGGTACAGAAGCTAAAGCGTTACATTTTTCAGGTTATATTTTAGGGGTTTCTTTGTACAAAGGTATCTTAGCATTCTGCGCTTGCCGACACTAAGGTTCCCTTCTGATTTTGACTTCCCGTCAAGGTGGCGGTGTGGATGGGGTCTCTGCTGGGTTGGACAGGGCGGGCGAGGGGCAGTCAGGCAGCGGGAGTGCCCTACCATCGAAGGAGACCAAGGTGCCATCACGTTTGAGCTGCAGATCCTGAGAGAGGCTAGGGGGGCAGGGGAGCCGAGGGTGCATTTGAGACCAGAGGCCAGGGGAGCACAAATCAACCACCTAACAAGGAAATCTCAAAGGTCCATAGCAGGTGTAACTTGTGGTGACTTGTTTAATGCCTGACATGGTGTTTAGCATATGGCATGTGATGGGCGGGACTGACCTGCGCAGGGCACACACTTCTGCCCCACGGGGTGCAAAGGCCTGGCTGCAGGGTCGTCATGGATGCCCCCCTTCCTTTCTCCCCACCCGTGTGTGACCTGATGGCCCAGTCTGCTCTCCCAGTGAATCCTGACTCTGAGTGTGGGCTGCCTGTTCGCCTCCGCAGCCTGAAGCTGGTGGGGTGGGGGCCTCCGCTCTAGCGGGTGTGGCTCCTCTGAGGACCCAAACTGCAGTGCAGGCCCAAGGGGACAGTTGTTATCAGTCAGTCAGTTGGTTCAGTTGCTCAGTCGTGTCCGACTCTGCAACCCCATGGACTGCAGCACACCAGGCCTCCCTGTCCATCACCAACTCGCAGATTTTACTCAAACTCATGTCCACTGAGGCGGTGATGCTATCCAACCATCTCGTCCTCTGTTGTCCCCTTCCCCTCCCACCTTTGATCTTTCCCAGGATCAGGTTCTTTTCCAGTGAGTCAGCTCTTCTCATCAGGTGGCCAAAGTATTGGAGTTTCAGCTTCAGCATCAGTCCTTCCATGGAACACCCAGGACTGATTTCCTTTAGGATGGACTGGTTGGATCTCCTTGCAGTCCAAGGGACTCTCAAGAGTCTTCTCCAACACCACACTTCAAAAGCATCAATTCTTCGGCACTCAGCTTTCTTTATAGTCCAACTGTCACATCCATACATGACCACTGGAAAAACCATAGCCTTTACTAGACGGACCTTTGTTGGCAAACTAACGTCTGCTTTTTAATATGCTGTCTAAAGTCTATTACCGTGTTTTAAATGAATATTATATATGATCAGGGTGACACCAAAAAGCCAGCAGGCTGAGTTATGCCCAAGTTACACTGTGTGTGGTGTGGGGACAGAGTGCAGAAGTCCTTTCTGAAACGGCCCCTGTCTCTGCCTTCCTCGTTCCAGGAATAACCTGAGCCAGTGGGAGAAGGTGATCCGGGGCGAGGAGAGCGCCTTGGGGATCCTGGACCTGCCAGAGGCCGAGGGGTCCCCGGAGAGGCCGCCCGTGAAGACCGACGACTGATGGCCCCCAGCGGGCCGTCCCACCGGAAAATGCTCATCCTGCTTCTTTGACTTTTCTTCCTTTTATTTTCGGGGGGAACCTACACCTGTTAAACTGGGATGCAGACCTCTTCAAGAAGGACCATCAGGTGAACACATCCAGCAGATGGCTCCCTGCCGGCCTCCCTGCCGCGTCCTCGACGATGATCGGCCAGGCCCAGAGACGCGCCGCCCAGAGTCGCCTCTTGACTTGTGACCCGGCCTCTTCTGATGGGCTGCTAGGCGGAGGCCTTAATGGAGACGGACGTTTAGAAAGGGGTACTTTTCCGCTGTATCTTTCTGGTGAGGGTTGAAACGGTACTAAGAAGGCACCGCACTTTGGCTTCCACACCACTGTTGCTTTGATGTTGTTGGCTATAAATAGGAGCTTTGACACGTTGCGCTTGTGGATGTTCGTGTGTGACCTGGTTGTTGTTAGCGTGGATCGTGGTAGACAGCCTTAGCCCGTGGCATCGAGCTGACTGAGCAAGAAGTGTCTTTCTGCAATCATTGACGGAAAATAGTCAGACTTGGGTTCAGAGCCTCGTGAATTAAAAAAAGTTAGGTGGACTAAAGTGTACTCTTTAAATTTATATAAAGGGCTTAGATGCATAAATTTAACACTAAAGGAAGTAGATTTTCTATCCTCTCTAGAAGAGATGCAGATATACATCATAATAAATCTAAGAACTCCAATATCAATTCTAAAGATGTTAAGAGAATTTTTTTTTAATTCTTTTTCCTTTATTGTCATCTCGGCAAATTTCCTAAACCCTTACACAAAGAACAAAATAAAAGCAAGGCATACAAATGTTTTTCAGTGGACAAGTCTTATGGATGCAAAGTGCGAATTTTTAGTAATGATGCTTTTATGTTTTCACTTGATGTCATTGCAAAATCTTAAACTCACATTCAAAAATGAAAGATTTATTCTACAGATTATTTAATTAAGAGACCATACATTTCTCTTAAAATCAATTAAACCATAAAATCTAAGCCTTCTGGAATCTTCACTCTGGCCCGCTGCGTTCCTCTCCCACATCCTGCCCTCGTCCGCCCGATGGTCTTTCAGAAGCTCTCTGCCCACAGCAGGGAGGCCAGAGGACACAGCTGTATCTGGGCCCATCTCTGCCCTTTCTGCTCCACTCAAGGTGGGATATCCACAGAAAATCCTGTGTCTGCAGAGTTGCTTCTGTATCAGTTTGGTAAGCTCATATTACTCTACAGTGTAAATGCTTTGAAAGAAGTATACAAACTTTATAGGCAGCCCCCTTCCTGCAAGGATTCGAAGTCAGTCACTCCTGGTGCCTGCTAATGCTTCACCTCCGAAGCTGCTAGTACTGACCTGAAGGAATTAGAGTCTCAGAAGTACTGAGTTGTCCCTAACAAGTGGCTTATCCACCATCCTTGTAGCAGGAGACTGGAGCATTACTCTTAATGAAATAAATTTTTTCAAAGATTATTTCACATATCCAATACTGTATACATTGTTGTTCATATGAGCTTGGTTTTTGCAAAAATTATTAAATCAGATGTTTCTAAGATATGGTTGGTTTATAGCAGAGTTAGCTATACATAAACATCATTCGTATTTTAAACTTAACACTGTGTTCAGTTTCCTTAAGGGCTTCTAAAAGTGGCCATCTTCCTTACTTGGAGCTCCATTTGCTATTATAATTTTATGATATGAGATAAAATGAAATAACAGAGAGAATGCCACTGCGGCTAGTTTCACACACACACACATGGACACGTGCAGCTGTGTGCATGCATATAGACATATACATGTGTGTAGATGTGCCCACGCATGTATATGTGAGAGAGAGAAAGGGAGAGAGATGCAAACACATCTTTGAAAACTAAAAATCAGCCCCATTCTTCAAAAACAGTGATTTCTCATGTGGAAAAATGTATATTGTTTAATATAAAGCTGACTAGAAAAAGCCCTCTTTCATGTTAGTGTATTCATACAATTGAATTCTAAAATGTTGCATACATCCAAACTTTCTACATCCAAATGTTTGAAACTGGACCCACGAGATTTAATGTTAATCAGGAGAGTGCCTTAGGTCATCTAACTGAACCTGGAGACTGAATTGCAAGGGGGAAGGAAATATTATTTAAGGCTGCTGTTATTAAAAAATGTTTAGGAGACTGAATTGCAAGGGGGAAGGAAATATTATTTAAGGCTGCTGTTATTAAAATTTTTTTTAAGGAATGTGTGAATTCTGCTTCTGGAAAGAGAAAGCAGTCCTGGGGAGGGAAGCCTCTGACTATTTTTGCATTTAAGCTTGCTGTTGTGACCCGATTATTAGAGAAAAGTGTCTTATTCAGACATAGCCAAGTGTGTTACATGATGTGACCTGTGCTTTGAACAATAGTTTCCCAAAGAAGTGTATGTGGATTTATCTGTTGGTTAATTTCTTGCGAATCGTCATAATAGAAGCAAAGTTTGAACAAAGGACTGTATTCCAAGGTAAACTGTTAATACTGCTTCCATCATGTATAAGATCGACTTGAGAATCATAGATTCACCGAAGATGAAAGTTGCCTCGGATGCAGGGATGTTTAGTTAACAATCTGTTGTGGAAAACATGCAGTTGGGATGTATTTTGTATCTCAGCATTTATTTAGCAGGCATGCTTTTAGAGTTCCATCTTGTCTTTCCCCCAGATCTTTTCTTTAAAGGACAGATGGTTGTCATTGCCAAGTGTTTTGATGAGTTTCTCATTAAGGTGGTATTTTATATTGGGCCCAAGTTCCCTGTGCAGTATAAATTTGGTAACCAGTTGTGAGCATATGTTAAATATTTAATTTCCAAAAATTTTTATTGGTTTTCATTTATAGTAGAGAACAGTTTTATCATCAAATGCCATTATGCCATTATCTTTCCAGAGATAGTGAATATATTTTTTACCTAGAAATTTCCTTGGAAATGCATTCTAACGACGACATGAAATACTGAACTTGGACAGTGGAATAAAATTCTAAAAAAATGCAAGTATCTGGTTAATTAATAGTTGGCTGTGATTTAATTAAATGGAGAGTCTTCATTGCAATTAATGTGGAAAGGAATCCTCAAATACAGCCCTTTTACTAGGGCAGGAATTGTGTGATCCATTTCCCAGCTTTAGTTATTTTCAAGAAGCACGTGAGAAGCCAGCCTCGGAGGAGAGACCAAGTTTTAAATTATTCACACACAGTTGTCCTTCGTCCCAACTCTTCTCTCGATGGAAAAGCATCTGTACAGACGACCCCAGAGCTGCCGACTTGTTACCACAGCGACAAAAACAGAGCTACTTCAGAACTACGCTTGTTCAGTGTAGGTTTCCTCTCTTTAGCATGCTTTTCAGATATTATGTTTATTTTATAGAATCAACCTCAGTAAATTTTGCTTTCTTTGTACATTCAAGCACACTAGCTATGCTTGTACACAGTACACATAGATGCATAAATCCTTAGCTTCTTGGATTACTTAATAGATTTAGTTTCTAGTATTATGTTGCTGGTCTTTTAATCCAAAGAAAGGGTTGAGTCTCAGTAAGACTAAATAATTCACCATGCCTTGGTCTGTGCCTTTGTTTTGAACACTGCAAATTTTACTTCTTCTTTCATAGGTTCGTCGTTTTGCTTTCTCGCTTGACTATACTTAAAAGCATTTCAAGGGATATATCCACGGTTAATTTTATCACGTTAAATTAATTAAGATCATTCTCTCCTTATGAGACTTCTATGCTTTATTTCATTTTATTCCGTTACCTTCCTGACCATAAGCAATGAACTGTTCAGACTCAGTTTTTTTTTTTTTTTAACAAGAATTTCCAAGAACTGTGACACTGATTGTGACGTGATTTTGTGGGGTTTTCAGGTACATATGCATGGTTTAGACTTTGAAACTCACTTCTATCTTCATGTATTTCAAATGTGTTTGCCTTCTACACTTCACTGGTTTTATTCAAGGTTTCATTCTTTAAAAACGTATTCATTTATTTCGCTTTAAAGTATCCCTTCAATTGCAAGTGTTACTATGATTTAAAATCACTGTTAAATGTAAAACTAACCAAGTATGGCATCAGTGGTGCTTTCCCCACACTTGTCTATAGCGCATGGCTGGTGTCTTTTTACGTTTGCATAAATATTTATGCTGATACACACTTTGCCAATTTCTTTAAACACTTAAGTTTAAACTGTGATACTCAGTGCACTGCTTACTCTGTTTTCTCTTTTTTTATTGAGTATTTTGATTGAAGCATTAGATACATTTATGCGATGATAAAAATAGCAAAAAAAAAAAAAAGAGGAAGAAAACAGTTTCTATGCTGCTCTCGTTCTAAATTTAAAAGGTGGGACAAAGTGAAAGACATCCATGTTTTCCAAGGAACATGTTTGAAATCCAAAGAAGCATCACTGCCTTTGCCTAAGCTCTCAGCGTTTTCTTCTCTGACCACTGAGAGCATGCAGACCCTCATGCGTCTGCCAGGCAAGGTCACTGTTACCCCAGGACCCAGGCAGAAACTTCCAGCCAGTCCAAGCCACCAGGTAGAGAAGTCCGTCTGCACACGTCAAGTTTCGGCTGATGTAACCGAGGAACTGTCCATTTTCTGATGCTTAAGTGGAAAGGTTTCATTCCTATTGCAAGCTAAATTTTTAAAGTGTGTGATCTCGTACCCTAGCCCACCTAAAAATGTCAACCTCTCTCGGGCATTGCAGCTTTTGTTTTCTCGTTAGCGCCCAGTCCTGTGTCGTGTCTCAAACATCCTAGGCAAATGATGTACGGGAATGTTCTCTTCCATATGATCCGTTGTATGGTCTATATTCTATATATCCACTTAGCGTGAACATCGAACATAGACTTCATCACAGTAGTTTCCACACAATGCCCCCACATTTTACCATGCCCTCCCCAGTGACCCACTGGAAACAATAAGCGCGCCCAAAGCACTGTGAAACAGTTACCAAAATTTATAGAAATGCAGTGTCCTGACTCTTTCTGAAAAGGTGGCTTTTTAACAAGTCCTTATGAACAAAAGATCCTCTATCCCTACTTAGCCAAGGCATCTGTAATCTCCTTGCTGACAGGAAGCTGCTGGAGTGACATATGGGTCACATGCTATCAAAAATACAGTGAATGCTCATAATAATGCTGATTTTTAGACTCAATGGCTCTGTATCCACAGTTTTAGTGGGCTCTCTTGGAAGGAGAAAGAAATTTGAGTTAACAATATCCAATTTCACTATAGTTAATGAGTTATAAATTTACAAATATTTTATACATCTGACATATAAAAACTTTGTAAAATGCACAAGTGCAATAACTTAAAGAGATCTTAACTTTGCATTTATAAATTATAAATATTGTACATGTGTGTAATTTTTTCACGTATTCATTTGCAGTCTTTGTATTTAAAAGAAATCTTTTCTGTTCTGTTTGTATAATATAACAATAATCATTTATGATAAACTAGGCAAGTTGTAAATAAATTCATAATTCAAACAGCCAGTGTATATGCGTATACAGGTGTTACATTACAAAATCTTTGTTTTACCTACAAGCTTAGAGCAGCTAGAAACTTTTGTTGATATGTAACTATACATTTAAAGTATATATATATATGTATGATACATGAAATATATGTAGAGATGTTCATAATTTTAATGGCTCTCCTTCGTTGTGAATAATTGAATACAGAATTTTTAAAATATCACCTTTCACGTTCATTGTTTGTTCTCATGTATGGGGAAGGTCAGAGACATTTTGTGCATTGAGGAGGAGGTGCAGGGCTTCCTAAAGTTCGCGTGCAAACACCCCAGGCCTTGTCTGCAGAGGAGACATCAAGTTCACATTGGAGCAACCTGGTGCATTTGCTTCAAGCATTTTCTAGCAGAAAGGATGAGGCAACATAAAAGGTTACATTTTTACAAGATGATTTATTAACCCCATTGTATAATCTTAAATGTTGGGAGACTGTTCGGGTCTTTCAGAAAGACAGTTTCAGGTTACAGAACTCCTGATCCTGAGTGCCCAAGGCCGAGGCTGGCTCCTGAATCAGACCCCTGCCAGCAGAGTTTCCAGGACCAGTCCAAATTCGCCTGGCTAAGAGCAGGAAGGACTCCACGGGGCAGGCACGTTTACGAGTAAGTGATGGGATTGTTTCTGCTGGTAAAGAAAATGTTCTTGGCTAAATTCACATAATCTTAGGCACTGATGAGTATCCTCCTGGCTTCATCTTTAAACTCTGCTGAAAGAAATTGTGTTTATTTGGCTCTTTCTGCTTGCCCTCAGGTGAGCAGGCAAATGATAAATATTTAAGACCAGAAAGTTAAAGTTGAATTGTATCCCGAGACCCTCTTTAACTAAAATTATACTACTATGCTAACTAAAGATATACCTTTGGGAGCAAATGAAATAAATGTTTTGTGGAATAAAGGCCTGTCGCATTGTTGAATGTGTGTGTCCACAGCCTTGTTAATTAGATGAACATAGAAAGACCTCAAAATGGAGCAAGCCCTTCTGCACACCAGACTCCTACGGATACGGTGCTGTCTGCGTGCACGGCACTGTGCGTGTTGTAGACAGGATTTTTGTTCAATATCCGTTTCCTGTGAAATTGTATCAAATGTTTGCTGTGTTAAAAATAAATCTCGTGTGCTTATACATCCATCAACTCATCTAGTGACTGAGCTTGCTGATTTGTTCTCTGTAAAACTGATCTGAACGTGAGTCCGTATCTTCCTTACGCAGATTTGACTTCTCCATCAGCCTTACCCTGTTTCCTAACACCAAAGGAAACCCTAAAAAAGCAACACTATTAAACACTTATTCAACAAGTGGGACTGCGCACCTGATATGCGGTGGGGTGTGGGGTGCAGCATTGGGGCCAGTGCAGGGAAGGCAGCTGAGAGTTGGCTGCACACACGTCTTCCCACCCTAAGGCCTCTGTCACCTTGCATAACTCTCTGCGCCCTTGTTCCTTCCTGTGGGGACTGTCCTCAGGCCCAGTTCTGGAAGAGACAAACGGGAAATTGCATATTTGTTGACCTGAGAATCTCACGTATTAACAGGACATTTACTTTTTTTTAAGCTTTTTATTGGCGTTTAGTTGCTTTACAACATTGCATCAGTTTCTGTCGAACAGCAAAGTGAATCAGTTGTATATGTATGTGTGGCCTCTCTTTTTTAGGTTCTTTTCCCATATAGGTCGTTACAGAGCACTGAACAGAGCTCCCTGTGCGGTGTTCTCATTAGTTCTCTATTTTGTACACAAGATCAGTAATGTTTGTATCTCAGTCGCAGTCTCCCCAGCCGTCCCACCTCCTCCTTGGTGTCCGCACTCAACATCTGTGTCTCTGGTGTTTGCTCTCTACATCTGTGTCTCTATTTCTGTTTTGCAAATGAGATCATCTATACCGTGTTTCTAGATTCCACACAAAGGTTAACACACGATACTTGTATTTCTCAGTCTGACTTTCTTCACTCTGTGTGACAGTCTCTAGATTCATCCACGTCTCTGCAAATGACTCGGTCACATTTCTGGTTATGGCTGAGTAATAAGACAGTTTTTAAAAAAATCTTCCAAATAATATACAAATGAGGTGGTTCTCCCACAAGGAAGCTGAGCCTGATGACACAGAAGCTGACAGAAGCCTGTTCCTGCATCCATCGCCCCCCCATACCCCTCTCCCACCATCACAAAATTGGGAGCCCCCAACCCACTGCACCATGGGTTGAGATTTTTCCTTGATTTTGAGGGGAAAAGAGAAAGTGACTAGGAAATAAAAGCAGGCATTGATTTGAAACAACTTCCGAATGTTCATTTGGTAATTGTACACATTCAGATGAGTCCTTGTTGACATGTCATTTCAGTCGTGTCCGACTCTTTGCAACCCCGTGGACTGTGGCCCACCAGGCTCCTCTGTCCATGGGATTCTCCAGGCAAGAATACTGCAGTGGGTTGCCGTTTCCTTCTCCAGGGGATCTTCCTGACCCGGGGATCGAACCTGGGTCGCCCGCATTGCATGCAGATTCTTTACCAGCTGAGCCACAAGGGAAGCCCTCCTTGTTGACATTAAATAGGTAGAATTGACATTAAATAAGTAGAATTCTTGCTCAGAATGATATTTATGGAACATAGTAAATGTTTAGTCATCAAAAACAAGTCAAACATAACATGCAGAATGACTGGGACACATGAATATATTAAGAAAATAACATTTACCTGATTAACCTTGCATTAACTAGAGGCCAAGCCTCAAAACACCTGTTTCCCAAGTCTTCCTGGTAACCGAATTTTGTCTGTGTGACACCTCGACTGTTGAAGTTTGGCCTTAAGGTCATTGGTTCAACCTTCCATAGCAAGTCAACAGCACTGGCTTATAGCACTGGCTTGCCATGTCTGAAAGATGGTCCTCCAAGTTCACACCGCTCCAGGAAGGAGGACATGTTCCCATGACACAAACCAGACCACTGACTGGCTGCTCTGAAGGCCAGAGAGTTTTATCTAAAGTTGTCCTGGAACCTGTAATTTTTTATTAATAGTTTCTATTTCAAGAAATTACTTCTGTAGTTGCAGCCACAGGGATAAACCCACTTCCTCTTTTATGGGACCACCTTTCATTTATTTTAAGAAAGCTATTCGGCTTCTTTGGGCTTCTCCCGTGGTGGTAGTGCTAAAGAACTCGTCCGCCAATGCAAGAGGTGTAAGAGGTGCCGGCTTGATCCCTGGAAGCTCACGGTTCATGTATCGCTGAAGCCTGGCTTGGAAAATTTTGAGCATTACTTTTCTAGCATGTCGGGAAGATCCCCTGGAGGAGGGCACCTCAACCCACACCAGTATTCTTGCCTGGAGAATCCCATGGACAAGAGAGCCTGGCAGGCTACAGTCCATAGGCTGCAAAGAGTTGGACAGAAGTGCAGCGATTTAGCGTGCACACATCTTGCTTCTTTGTGCTTAACCTTGTCTGATGTTTTTGAAAAATATAGCTTGACTTAGGAGCCCATGCAATTCTCAGCATCCCAGTAGAAGTTTGCCAGCGGCCTCCTGCTGGGCCCTTACTTTCCAGAGAATAAACTGTCCGGTTCATGAGTTGGCTCTCTGGGCGCACTTCCTAGACCTCCTGTCTCCGTGGCTCAGTCACGTGGGACGCACACCTGTTCTAGGAGACCCTCCCCCACGTCCTTTCTCTCTACCGGAACAACCTCCTCCTGTCTCCTGCTTAGCGCGTCCTTAGAGGCTCTGAGGTTCCCTTCTCTGTTTAAGAATCTCTATTTCTCCCGCCCGGGGACCCGCCCCCTCTCGATCTTCCCTCCCGCCCGGGGACCCGCCCCTCCCGGTCCCCCCGCCAGCCCGGGGACCCGCCCCCTCCCGATCTTCCCTCCCGCCCGGGGACCCTCCCCCCAAATCCTCCCGCCCGGAGACCCGCCCCCTCCCGGTCCCACCCCCGCCGCCCGCCCGGGGACCCGCCCCTCCCGATCCTCCCGCCGTCCCGCCCTCCCGGGGACCCGCCGCCTCCCGATCTTCCCTCCCGCCCGGGGACCCGCCCCTCCAGATCCCGCCCCATGCCCGCCCGGGGACCCGCCCCTCCCGATCCTCCCGCCCGCCCAGGGACCCGCCCCCTCCCGGTCCTCCCGCCGTCCCGCCCTCCCGGGGACCCGCCGCCTCCCGATCCTCCCGCCCGGAGACCCGGCCCCTCCCGGTCCCACCCCCGCTGCCCGCCAGGGAACCCGCCCCTCCCGGTCCCCCGCCCTCCCGAGGGCCCGCCCCTCCCGATCCTCCCGCCCGCCTAGGGACCCGCCCCCTCCCGGTCCTCCCGCCCAGGGACCCGCCCCCTCCGGATCCTCCTCCCGCCTGGTGACCGGCTCCCTCCTGACTGTGCTCCTTCGGGACAGGAATTCACACCGCGCCAAGACTGAAGTAACAGAGGTTGACGCATGTTGGGTGCTTGCTATCTGCCTGGCCCTCCAGGTACTACTTGTATTAACTCAACGCTTGACAATTCTATACATTATTCATATTATTGAGCCCTATTTAAAGATGGGGAAAATGAAACCCAAAGAATTTGAAACAGCTTGTCAGAGAGAAAGCAGCTGGTCTAGTCAAGGTACAGAGATCCCCCCCAAGAGGTACCTGATGCGCTGGGTGCACCTGGCTTCACTGCCTGTGGGTGAAGGGCGCCTCTTGACTAATACAGACACATGGAACCTTCAAGATGTCAGGGACCATCCAGCCCCTGAGCACGTGGTGCTTAAGTGACCTCCCTTCATACCTTTTCCTGGAGAGGGCTGGGAACCAGGATTCAAGGGAGGAAACAGCACACAACTGTTCAGTTTTACAAGCGCCTTTGGAAATTCTGATGACGTCAAGAGAAAGGCTTTTACCAGTGCTTACAACCTGACAATCTGGCTGCAATGAGAGGCTTACAGATTGTTCTGCCCCGGTCCTGAGGATCACCTGGGCAGGGCAGGAAGGACTGTGGAGAAGAAAGCAACCCAGGTGTCAGCCTGCTGTCTCCAAGCAGGTCCCTGCCTGCCCTCCGCCAGGTGAGGCCCCTGCGGATGGGAGTCACCCCACACCAGTTCTGTGCGACCTAATCAACAGGTCCTGGAGCCCGCTTTTCTCCTCGAGCTCAGAGAGTGTGGTGCATGACACAGGGGAAGCCTCGGATCAGGCTGTGGGGAGGGGAGGTGGGGCGCTGGGGTGCATGCAGCCCCCGCCACCGCTGGGGGGAGGTCGCAGCCCCGTGGGGCTCCTGCTGTGACAGCAGCCTGCACTGTGTGGTGGGGGGTGGGCGGAGGGGGGACACGGCCTCCATGAAACCAGCCAGAGGAGCACTGGGCTGCTTTCCTTTCAGAATGAAAGTGCTACTCTTCTTCAGTATCTTTCAACATTTGTGGTCCATCTGAGTCAACCCGGGCCCCTTAGTCAGGGTTCCCCAGAGAGACAGAACCCATGAGACACACACATACACAGCACATATACACGCATGCATGTATGTGTGTTATGAATATAACCTGCTGGCTCTGTTTCTGCGTAGAACCTTAACACACACACACACAGACACACACACACACACGCATTTATTATAAGGAATTGGCTCATGTGATTCAGGAGGCTAAGTCTCACCATCCACAGGGGGAGCCAGGAAAGCTGGTGGTTTCACTTCTAAATTCTAGTCTGAGTCCTACGATCTCAGAAACAGGAGCAGCGACAGTGTCGGTTTCCGGCCAGGGCCAGGAGAAGACGAGCGTCCCAGCCCACCATCAGGCAGAGAGAGCAAGCCGCCTCCTCTCCTGCCTCCTGTCTAGGGCACCTGCAGCAGCTTGCCTGGGGCCTCCCCCACCTGGAGGGTGATCCGCTTGGCGCTGCACTGTTTCAAAGGCTCATCTGACCAAGCAACGGCCACCCAGATGAGAGCCAAGGCTACAGCTGAGCCAGATATCGGATCCCCGCAGCTCGGTCACTGACAGTAGCACAGACCATCACAGCAAGACAGACTTTCTTCTGTCAGAGTGCTTCCTGTTCTCAGCTAACCGAGTCCTCTGGGGTCTCTGCTCTTGATGTGTGTGCTATCTTTCATTCTGGCTCTATTGCATGCCTCCAGCAGGCTCTGCAGGGTCCAGCCAGCCAGCGCCCCTGCTCCAGAGGCTCTGGTCAGAGGTGCTGCCGCTGGGGCCCCAGGCCAGCTTCACTGTCACTTTCTCGGCTGCGGTGAATTCCGACCACGAGTCTGGCTCCGCTCCAGGCACTGGGCGTCCAGCCATGAATGGAAGTAAGAGAAACACTGCTTTCCAGGAGCATACTGTACATCCAAGTGTGGAAAGAAAGCCAGTCAGGACCTGACCTGTCCGCTGGGCACAGTGGTGATAGAGACGAGCAGGGCGGGGGGTTGAGGAAAGGGGTGTAATCTCTAATGAGACAGCCTTTCAGCTGATCCCTGATGGCTCAGACGGTAAAGGGTCTGCCTGCAGTGTGGGAGACTCAGGTTCGATCCCTGGGTTGGGAAGATGCCCTGGAGAAGGAAATGGCAACCCACTGCAGTGTTCTTGCCTGGACACTTCCATGGACGGAGGAGCCTGGTGGGTTATGGTCCATGGGGACACAAGAGTTGGACAGGAGTGAGTGACTGACACGCTGATCAAATGGCAGGTACGACACAAAAGCTATTGGTGCCAAAAGCAGGTAAGTCCAGCTTCACGGAACACCACAAATACCTGTGCTTCAGAGGACGTTGCTAAGAAAGTGAACAAAGAAAAAGAACAACAGCCCAAAATAGACGACGATCGCAAATCACAGATGCGATGAGGGACTTGTGTCCAAAATATAGAAAGAACTCTTTCAACAACAAAATGACAATCCGATTTTAAAATGGACAAAGGATACGAATGGCCCCTTCTCCAAAGAAGATATCCCCATGGCTGATAAGCAATGCGGAGGTGTTCCACATCATTTGTTATCAGGGAAATACAAGCGACAACCACACAGCACACCCGTCACCCCCACCCCGCCCCGCCACGGCTGCAACAAAAGAGACGGACAATGAAAAGTCGTTTTCGGCAAAGACGGGGGGAAACTGCAGCCCTCACACGCTGCTTCTGGGATGTAAAACGGTGCCAACACTTTGGAGAACAGTTTGGTCATTCCTCAAGATGTTAGAGTTTCTGTGTAACTCAGCTATTCCTCCCCTAGCTACATATTCGGGAAGAATAAACACGTGTTCATACAATACCTAATTCACAATTGTTCACAGCAGCATTATTCAAGAAGTGGAAACAAACCCAGTGTCTGCTGACTGATGAGTGGATACTCAGCGGTGCCTCATCCATAGCGGAATGCCATTCGGTCAGGAAAGGGAATGGGGTGCTGATACCTGTACAACATGGATGAAACCCTGGAAACAATGCTAAGTGAGAGGAGCCAGTCATAAGAGGCCACATGCAATATGATTCCATTCATACAGAATGTTCAGGGGGGCGAATTCATAGAGACAGAGAAAAAGATCAGTGGTTGCCAGGGCTGGGGGAGAAGATGGAGAGTGATGCTAGAAAGTAGGGGGTTCCTCCCAGTGATGACGAGAAACTGTCCTCAAAGCAGACAACGGTGATGTCCGCACCTTTCCGTGAACCTAAACCGCCAGACTGAGTATACATAGACACTTCAAGGGAGGAGAGCTTAGGGCGTGTTAATTATATTTCAATAAGACTTATGAAAGAGAATGCATATTGAATATGTTCCACTGGATAAAGAAAACTCCTTGAGTCCGTAGTGATCCTCAAAACAAAAGGAGGACTGACTCCACCAGGCAGCTCTGGAGGTGGCTCCCGCCTCAAGTCCTTTCTTCAGGAGAGGCCGTTAGAGGCAAGGAATAAAGCGTTAGCCTCTTTAGGAGATCAGATTCCAGCCTAGGCTTCCCAGGTGGTGCTGGTGGTAGAGAATCTGCCTGCCAGTGCAGGAGACACGAGAGATGTGGGTTGATCCCTGGGTCGAGAAGATCCCCTGGAGGAGGAAACGGCAACCCACCCCAGTATCCTTGCCTGGAGAATCCCATGGACAGAGGAGCCTCGTGAGCTGCAGTCCAGGGGGTCGCAAAGAGTCAGACATGCCTGAGCAACTAAATACACGGCACACATCCCAGTCTGATGAGGGAAAGCCCCGATTTCCAGAACAATATCACATCACTGTGGACGGCACGATGGTGGAAATAACCACCCCCACCCCCAAGCTGATTGATTCAGGCAGGTGTATCCCTGGAGCAGAAGGGTTCTTGGAAACTGGGCAGCCTCACGACCTCCAAGTGCCATCTCGAAGCGTCCTTCCTGACCACAAAAGGAAGAGCCACCACCAGAGTGACAAGATACCGCGGTTGCCCCCTCCCTGCAGAGATCAAGTCTTACCCCACTAACTGTGGGAAGCAGTGATCAGCACCCGTGAAGGACTCTGGGCAAGCTGTCTTCACTGCACGCAGGCCTTCGATCCCCTCCACTTTATAGGTGATCTGAGACAGACAGGCCAGTACCACCGCAGCAAAGAGACAGAACAGGGCAAGACCCCAAAGTGACGGTGCACCAGACAGCTGGCCCGGTCCTCTCAAGGTGTCCCCATCACTGAAAAACGGGAAAAAGCACAACTCTGTGTCTAAACTAGAAACCATCAAACTGTACATGCCAAAGGGGTGACTAGCACACTATGAAAATGATACACCGAAGCTTTTTGAACAAAAGGGTAGCAGATAAATGTGTGGATTCTTGTTTGAAAATACTCCTATGAATGGAATTTCTTGGATGATTAGGAAAACCTGAACATCGGGCTAGGTATCAGCAGGTAGTAAGAAGGACTGACTTTTCTTTGGTGTAAAAGAGTGGTCTGGGTTACGAACAAGTCTCCTTTATATCAGGAGACGAAGCCCAGGAATTCAGGGCTAAAGACTCCTGATATATAATCACTTCAGTTCAGTTCAGTTGCTCAGTCATGTCCGACTCTATGCGACCCCATGAATCACAGCACGCCAGGCTTCCCTGTCCATCACCAACCTCCAGAGTTCACTCAAACTCTCATCCATTGAGTCAGTGATGCCATCCAACCATCTCATCCTCTGTTGTCCCCTTCTCCTCCTGCCCCAAGTCCCTCCCAGCATCAGAGTCTTTTCCAATGAGTCACCTCTTCGCATGAGGTGGTCAAAGTACTGGAGTTTCAGCTTTGGCATCATTCCTTCCAAAGAACATCCAGGACTGATCTCCTTTAGAATGGACTGTTTGGATCTCCTTGCAGTCCATGGAACTCTCAAGAGTCTTCTCCAACACCACAGTTCCAAAGCATCAATTCTTCGGCGCTCAGCTTTCTTTATAGTCCAACTCTCACATCGATACGTGACTTGACTAGACGGACCTTTGTTGGCAAAGTACTGTCTCTGCTTTTGAATATGCTATCAAGGTTGGTCATAACTTTCCTTCCAAGGAGTGAGCATCTTCTAATTTCATGGCTGCAATCACCATCTGCAGTGATTCTGGAGCCCAGAAAAATAAAGTCTGACACTGTTTCCCCATCTATTTCCCATGAAGTGATGGGACCAGATGCCATGATCTTCGTTTTCTGAATGTTGAGCTTTAAGCCAACTTTTTCACTCTCTTCTTTCACTTTCATCAAGAGGCTTTTTAGTTCCTTTTCACTTTCTGCCATAAGGGTGGTGTCATCGCATATCTGAGGTTATTGAGATTTCTCCCGGCAATCTTGATTCCAGCTTGTGCTTCTTCCAGCCCAGCATTTCTCATGTACTCTGCATATAAGCTAAATAAGCAGGGTGACAATATACAGCCTTGACGTACTCCTTTTCCTATTTGGAACCAGTCTGTTGTTCTATGTCCAGTTCTAACTGTTGCTTCCTGACCTGCATATAGGTTTCTCAAGAGGCAGGTTAGGTGGTCTGGTATTCCCATCTCTTTCAGAATTTTCCACAGTTTGTTGTGATCCACACAGTCAAAGGCTTTGGCATAGTCAATAAAGCAGAAATAGATGTTTTTCTGGAACTCTCTTCCTTTTTCCATGATCCAGCTGCTGCTGCTGCTGCTAAGTCACTTCAGTCGTGTACAACTCTGTGTGACCCAATAGATGGCAGCCCACCAGGCTCCCCCGTCCCTGGGATTCTCCAGGCAAGAACACTGGGGTGGGTTGCCATTTCCTTCTCCAATGCATGAAAGTGAAAAATGAAAGTGAAGTTGCTCAGTCATATCCAAGTCTTCACGACCCCATGGACTGCAGCCCACCAGGCTCCTCCGCCCATGGAATTTCCCAGGCAAGAGTACTGGAGTGGGGTGCCATTGCCTCCTCCGCCATGATCCAGCAGATGTCAGCAATTTGATCTCTGGTTCTTTTGCCTTTTCTAAAACCAGCTTGCACATCTGTATGTCTAATACAGATTCTCAAAAGTTTCAGCCAAAAAGATGGAGAGACTAAATGAATGAGCCAAAATGTTAATACTTGAATCTACGTAGTTGTTCATTCTACTGTTGATTGCTTTTTTTTTAAAAGAAATACTACTTGGTACATTTAGTGGGCATGAGTTGACCCAACAGTACAGGTGTAGAAAAATGACAATTTTCAAAACTCAGGTCGGACTTATCCCTCTTCTTGCCATCTGGTGGGCACTTCGCCCCATTTATCAGTGTGACCTCCTCAAGGTCACGTGAGAGCCCCAGGTCTGGGTGCAGGGCGGCCTCTCTGCAGGCCCCACCCTGGGTTCTGATGCTGTGACCTTGTCCAGGGCAGCTTGAGTGAGCACAGGATTGGTGCCACGTCCTGAGATGGGGTCCACCCTGGACATCTGGGGGTCCTCCCTAATGACTGATCTCTGGACGCTATGAGGGCCGAAGTGCCCCTGGAGAAACCCCATCCATGTCTTTAAGCTTTGGACCCTCTTTTTCTTCCTGTTCTACTCTCCACACCCCCAAAAAGCTCTTTGCTTTTCTTCTCCCCTGAGCACACTTCCTCCAATGAAATGAGTTTCCAAAACAAACAAGAAAGGAGAGTCACTCCAAACAACATCAGCTCTCTGCGGGCATCATGAACCTCCCCCAGAACTGGAGAACACAGAGCACAGATTCTAGACTGTAAATCACCCTGCAATACCCCCAACCCCCGGCACCAAAAGCAGAGAAGCAGCTGTGGGTGCCAGGCCACTTAATGACAAAGACGCTTTGCAGAAGTTCATTCAGCATTTCTCAAAGCACGCTGCATAGTCAGAGTGGTGCCTTAAGGAAAAGAAAGTCTGCGATGGACTTACTCAAGGGGCTGCCGGAAGCAAAGAATGGGTGGAGACACCCCGCTCCTCCAGGCGTGAGCCTCAATTCTCCTCAGCATCGTCTCAGACTGTCTGTGCCTCTTGCGCAGGGTGGATGGAGAAGGCGGCGAACAGGGGCAAGGGGTGGTCCAGGGCCCATCGTGGTCGGGAGCCCAGGGCTCTGCATCCTACAGGCAGGCAGGTGACAACCTGGGTCCCTGGATGCATGGGCACACCTGGAGTCAGACTCCATCTCATCTTTAAAGTATCACTTAGACATAATTTTCCCTCTATTGCCGTAAACTCTGGCTTGATTTCTCATGAGATTAACAGTGTCCCCCCCACCTTCCTCTGCTCCCTTGCTGGGAAAATGCCCACTGGAGAGACAGAAGGCAGAGCTTCCCTTTCTGCCCACTGATGCCCAATTGCCTTGCTGAGCAGGAGGCCTTCCCGCTCTGAAACACGGAGACCACCCTGCAGGTTCACAGGCTCATCAAACAGGAAAGAGCTGCCAGTTCCCAGAGGGGCAACCACCACCTGCTCTGGGTTTGTGTTTGGGGACCCTCAGGCTGGCCATGACTGTTTTTCAAGGTGGGCAACTCTTTACCATGATGAAACACCAGTGATGCAAAGGGTGAGTAAGAAACAGGCTGCGGAGGGAAACGTCCGAGGGCTTGCTTCCTGCAGCGACAAGGACTGTCTTTCCCTACCCTGCGTCCCTTTGGAGGGTCCGTGGACCTTTCAGACGTGTACAGTATCATGGAACCAAATGGACCCTAATCAGTAGGTTTTCAGTTTTCCCTTCTCTTCGGGCTGTTCCTTAACGACGCTTCCATCTCTCCGATCCTAGACAATCAAACAAAGCCATCACATCCCCAGAGCAGCAACCCTCCCCAGCCCCTGCTCTGGCTCCTGCCTTTCTGTGGGATTCGGGAGCCAGGCTCCATGTCTGTCTGGACGGAGCCTCATCCTGACCCCACTCCGCTCTGATCCTGAAGCCAGAAGCTTCTTCCTCTGGATCTGGGGGCTACACGTGGGGTCTCAGGCCAAGCGTTACTTCCCTCTGGGACAGATTCCTAGGAAGTGAGGCTGTGGGAGGAAGGAAGCTGCTGGGCCGCTGACCTTAGCAGGACGGTGTGGTCTGTGCCGGCCGGGGACCCAGAATGGGGTGGAGGGGGTCTTTCTAAGTGGGATAGGGAGGCAGGGATCTGTGATGTGAGGTGAGGACTGCACCAGCCTTTGTCCATCACTCGCTTCTAAAAATAAATTTCTCTCGGTTATACTGGGATATGATGGACACTTAGCACCGTGTAGGTTTAAGGTGGTCAAAGTACTGGAGTTTCAGCTTCAGCGTCAATCCTTCCAATGAACAGCCAGGACTGATTTCCTTTAGGATGGACTGGTTGGATCTCCTTGCAGTCCAAGGGATTCTCAAGAGTCTTCTTCAACACCACAGTTCAAAAGCATCAATTCTTTGGCGCTCAGCTTTCTTTATAGTCCAACTCTCACATCCATACATGACTACTGGAAAAACCATAGCCTTAACGAGAAGGACCTTTGTTGGCAAAGTAATGTCTCTGCTTTTTAATATGCTATCCTGATGTGCAGACCTGACTCATTTGAAAAGACTCTGATGCTGGGAAAGATCGAAGGCAGGAGAAGGGGATGACAGAGGATAAGATGGTTGAATGGCATCACCGACTCAATGGACATGAGTTTGTGTAAACTCTGGGAGTTGGAGATGGACAGGGAGGCCTGGCGTGCTGCAGTGCATGGGGTCACAAAGAGTCAGACACGACTGAGCGACTGAACTGAACTGAAGGTGCACAGCACACCCATCTTCCAACCTTTTGGGCTCTTGTGATTACTTTGTCCTCAAGTACCACTTAAAAATAGAGTGATACTGCGGAAAAGCACCCTTAGGGCAGAGACGGGGCTGCATGTGAGAAGGTGTGAGGTGAGTGGGACATGGAGACAGTACTGGGCCTCAGTCCCTGGTTACAGGAGACCTCGTTTGGAAGCTGGCTGTGTTAGTCTGTCCTGGGCAGGGGGTCCACTGTCCCACACCCAGCGATGCTCCCTGGCCACAATCTGTTCCCTTAATAGATGTGGGGGTGTCTTTGGCTCAGAGAGGTGAGGAGTCACAGCAAAACTTTGCTTTAATGTACTTTTAAGATTGGAAAAACAAGAGTATGTGTGTGTGTGTATTCCATTGGTGGTGGGGAAGAGACGGGTGGGGGTGGAGGGGAAGACTCACAAGAGGGGTGGGGTGGACACCCCAGAAAGGCACGGGGTCTTGATTGAGTTCATGAACGTTTAAAAGAACACATTCAAAAACGCATATGAAATATGCTTATGGAATTCAGTTCACTGGAATATGTCAATATTAGATTCAACACAGACTGAGAGAGAAATCCTTATAGTGTGATGCATTAATTGCATAGCTAAAAATATTATAAAATAAGTCTATTTTTAAAAGCCATTTTGTGTTAGCATTTAGCCAGAATGTTATTTGAGAGTGTGCAATCTCTTATTTGGGATTCCCTTGTGGCTCAGCTGGTATAAAGAAAGCTGAGCACCCAAGAATAGATGCTTTTGAACTGTGGTGTTGGAGAAGACTCTTGAGAGTCCCTTGGACTGCAAGGAGATCCAACCAGTCCATCCTAAAGGAGATTAGCCCTGAATATTCATTGGAAGGACTGATGCTGAAGCTGAAACTCCAATTCTTTGGCCACCTGATGTGAAGAACTGACTCATCTGAAAAGACTCTGATGCTGGGAAAGATTGAGGGCAGGAGGAGAAGGGGACGACAGAGGATGAGATGGCTGGATGGCATCACCGACTCAATGGGCATGAGTCTGAGTAGACTCCGGGAGTTGGTGATGGACAAGGAGGCCTGGCGTGCTGCAGTTCATGGGGTCGCCGAGTCGGACTCAACTGAGCGGCTGAACTGACTGAACTAATCTCTTATTCAAAGCTGCCGGGTGTGCACGGCAGCGCACACCCAGGCTCTCTGAGCAGTCAGTGGAGGAAGCCTTCCTGCCCCGTGTCAGGAGCGGGCGGCACTGGGGTGAGAGCCCGGCCCCCTTTCGGTGTGCGGGCTGGACAAGCCCGTCCTGACTCTTACTCTACCGGGTCACTGTCTCCAAAAGGGCAGCAGAGCTGTCCTCCTCCAACGGAACCCGGCGATCGCCTCTGAACTCTTGCAACAGCCCTCTGCGGGCTGAGGGCCGAACCAAACGCCGGCGCCGCGCCGCCCCGCGCTCGCCGAGCTCCCGGCACTCCCACGCGTAGGCATCTCCCCCTCGGGCTGGCGGGTAGTCGCCATTTACCCCCAGTCGCATCTCTGTTTCTCGCCTGCAGAGTGGCGAGGCCCCAAAGGTGTTTAAACAGTCGGCTCAACTTTGTTCATCTTTGCGCCATAAATTCTAATAGCTGGAAACGCGGTAACGGAAAATGTTTCTTTCCGCGCAGTTTACCTTTCCCAGCCCGTCGGTCCTGACCGCCCGAGGCTCTACCCGGCCCAGCCCCGCATCCCGCCGCGGCGCGCCTTCCGGCCCGGGGTCCTCCGGCCCCTCCCTCCTCCCCGCTTCTCCTCCGATCTCCGCGCCCGAGCCCTCCGTTGTCTGACTCCTCTGCACGCAGCATCTTCGGGGGGCGGGGGGGACTTCGTGTGTCTCTGCAGTCCTGGCAAAGTGACGGGAGCGGACGGAGCGCCTCCTGGACGCAGGGCCGCTGGAGGAAGCGCAGACGGAGCTGGGTTAACCGGAGTCCCGGGTCGGGCGGGGGCTGTAGGGTGTGCTGCGGCCCCACCTAGAGCCGAAACGCAGAACAGCACCCCGCCAGCAACAGCTGCGGGCGCGGTTTCAGGCAAGGAGCTCAGTCGTGTTCGACTCTTTGCGACCCCATGGACTGCTGCACGCCAGGCCTCCCTGTCCGTCAGCAACTCCCGGAGCTTGCTCAAATTCATGTCCATCGAGTCGGTGATGCCATACAACCATCTCATCCTCTGTCATCCCCTTCTCCTCCCGCCTTCAATCTTTCGCATCATCAGGGTCTTTCCCGATGAACAGGTTTTCCGCATCAAGTGGCCAACGTACTGGAGCTTCAGCTTTACCGTCAGTCCTTCCAATGAATATAAAGGGTTGATTTCCTTTAGGATGGCCTGGTTGGATCTCCTTGCAGTTCAAGGGACTTTCAAGAGTCTTCTCCAACACCATAGCTAAAAAACATCGATTCTTCGGTGCTCAGCTTTGTTTATAGTCCAACTCTCATATCCATGCATGACTACTGGAAAAACCATAGCTTTACTATGCGGAGCTTTGTTGGCAAAGTAATGTCTCTGCTTTTAACATGCTCTCACGGTTAGCACAGGGTCATTACAGAGGGCTGGCCTCTGGAGAAACCAGAGGATTTCCTCTGTGGCTTCAGAGGATTCACTGACTGTGTTCATAATGTAATACTTAAATACGTTTCTGCCTCAGATGCTTTGTTGAAACATTTAGCAATCACAGAGCCACAAGTGGGCTTTTAAGGCTTGATGTTGATTTGATCAATGATTTCCTGTTCTTTACTGTGTAAGTGAAGCCGCTTAGTTGAGTCCCACTCTTTGCGACCCCATGGACTGTAGCACACCAGGCTCCTCCATCCATGGGATTTTCCAGGCAAGAGTCCATTTCCTTCTCCAGGGGATCTTCCTGACCCAGGAAGAACCTGGGTGTCCTGCATTGCAGGCAGACTCTTTACATCTGAGTTACTAGGGAATCCCAAGTTGCTCAGACATGTCTGACATTTTGTGATCCCATGGACTGTAGCCCACGAGGCTCCTCTGTCCATGGAATTCTCCAGGCCAGAATACTGGAGTGGGCAGCCTTTCCCTTCTTCAGGGGATCTTCCCAACCCAGGAATCGAACCCTGGTCTCCTACATTGCAGGCAGATTCTTTACCAACTGAGCCACAAGGAAAGCCCTTACTGTGTGAGGGGTGGGCCACAGAGCTAACCTGGGAGCAGCTGAGGTCTTAGAACAAACGCATTCTTTCTTTTGGATCTACAGCAAGGCTGCATTTCCAGGAAGAATGAGCCCAGACCACCCTTGTGTGAAGGCGGCCTTGACTGAACCCTGGAGGCCACAGAACCTCTCCCACCCCCGCTGAACCCTCCAGGCTATGGGTGGCTTCTGATTCCTGTCCCTTCAACCTGCCTGTGGGAGACAGGGGATCCTCTGTCACCCGTCTGCCTGCCTGGTAGAAACGATGGGATATTCTGGCGGGGGCCTTCCTCTCCCGGGTCAATGCTTAGCTGTCTGTCTGTGATGTGGGCATTTCCTGCCAGGACTTCTCATTACAATCAGACTCCTAAATGCTGTGAACACTGGCGAGAGAAGATCAGTAAACAGTTCTGATCATCCGTCTCCAGGTTAAAATTCAAACGCACCTGACTTGGGAGCGCTCTGAGCCTGCTCAGATCGTGACCTTCCCTGGTTTCTGAAAGGCTCACATCTAAACTGTCTGGTTAGCACCTGTGGAAAGAAAAGGAAAACGGTGTGTCCTCCTAACCAGGAAGGGTTAATTTTGAATTCACATGGGGTCAGCACTGTGATGTAACCCTTATCTTGCCGCTTTCATTTTTTTCCTATCATTACATGATGGCTTGCCTCAGGGAGATAAGCTGACCTGCCAACCTGTGGAGGACTGTGGCATTTCTTAAATTCTTTGTGTGGCAAATGGCTCAGCTCCCACCTTGTGTCTGCTACTTACCTGCATGGCCCAGAAATACACATTTGGGGAGGCCAGAGTCACAGACAGATGTGGCATCTGTTTGTTGACATGACAGGAGATGTTCCCTTTCACAGTTCAGTTCAGTTCAGTTCAGTCGCTCAGTCGTGTCTTTTTGCGACCCCATGGACTGCAGCACGCCAGGCCTCCCTGTCCATCACCAACTCCTGGAGTTCACCCAAACCCATGTCCGTTGAGTCAGTGATGCCATCCAGCCATCTCCTCCTGCCCTGAATCTTTCCCAGCATCAAGGTCTTTTCCAATGAGTCAACACTTTGCACCAGGTAGCCAAAGTATTGGAGTTTCAGCTTCAACATCATTCCTTCCAATGAACATCCGGGACTGATTTCCTTTAGGATGGACTGGTTGGATCTCCTTGCAGTCCAAGGGATTCTCAAGAGTCTTCTCCAACACCACAGTTCAAAAGCATCAATTCTCTGGCGCTCAGCTTTCTTTATAGTCCAACTCTCATATCCATACATGACTACTGGAAAAACCATGGACCTTTGTTGATAAAGTAATGTCTCTGCTTTTCAGTATGCTGTCTAGGTTAGTCATAGCTTTCCTTCCAAGGAGTAAGTGTCTTTTAATTTCATGGCTGCAATCACCATCTGCAGTGATTTTGGAGCCCAGAAAAATAAAGTCAAGCGCTGTTTCCACTGTTTCCCCATCAATTTCCCATGAAGTGATGGGACCAGATGCTGTGATCTTCATTTTTTGAATGTTGAGCTTTAAAGCCAACTTTTTCACTCTCCTCTTTCACCTTATCAAGAGGCTCTTTAGTTTTTCTTCACTTTCTGCCATCAGGGTGGTGTCATCGCATATCTGAGCTTATTTATATTTCTCGCGGCAATCTTGATTCCAGCTTGTGCTTCATTCAGTCAAGCATTTCTCGTGATGTACTCTGCATATAAGTTAAATAATTAGGGTGTCAATATACAGCCTTGACATACTCCTTTTCCTATTTGGAACCAGACTGTTGTTCCATGTCCAGTTCTAACTGTTACTTCCTGACTTGCATACAGGTTTCTCAAGAGGCAGGTCAGGTGGTCTGGTATTCCCATCTCTTGAAGAATATTTCAGTTTATTGTGATCCATACAGTCAAAGGCTTTGGCATAGTCAATAAAGCAGAAATAGATGTTTTTCTGGAACTCTCTTGCTTTTTCCATGATCCAGCGGATGTTGGCAATTTGATCTCTGGTTCCTCTGCCTTTTCTTGATGCTAACACATCCCATTGCCTGAAGCTTGCCATTCTAGAGCAAGTTTGCAAGGGTTGAAGTGAAGTGAAGTGAAGTTACTCAGTTGTGTCCTACTCTTTGCGACCCCATGGACTGTAGCCCACCAGGCTCCTCTGTCCATGGGATTCTCCAGGCAAGAATACTGGAGTGGGTGGCCGTTTCCCTCTCCAGGAGATCTTACTGACCCAGGGATCGAAGCCGGGTCTCCCACGTTGCAGGCAGACCCTTTGATGTCTGAGCCACCAGCAAAGTCTTGCAAGGGTTGAACAGTCTTTTTACTTTGATTCCTCACCTCCTCCCATTTCTAATCCGTAAAAGAACCTGGCATCCAGGCCCCAGCAAGATGGTTGTGTTGAGGCTCCAGATTGCAGTGCTCTTAGTCAACCGGCTCCTGAAAAAAGTCCCTTCCCTGTCTTCACACCTCGTGTGAAGACTTATTGACCTAGCTTGCCGGGAGCAGAGTGAGTTTGGACTCGGTAACACCCTGAGTGTTTCACAAGCACTGACTTCATCCTGACTTCATCCTGTGAGGTCGGTATTGTCGCCTTTCTCGCCTGGAGCCTGAGAGTAGTAAGTTCTGCTCAGTCACCTCCCCTGAGCCTGGAAGCTAGTATTCCACGGCACTGAATTGTCTCTGGTGCAAGACATTAAAATACAACACAGTTTTCAAAGATGCAAATCTTAGTGGCCTTTAGCTTTTCCTCCCTTGCTTCTGCGATAGCCTGAGGAAAAAGCACAGACTCTGTGCGAGACTTGAATTTGCAGCATTCTCCTCCGTGATACTGTTCTCAGGCAGCTCACTTTACCTCCCCTCATCTCAATTCCCCACGAGGAATTTCGTGGATAAAACAGTAAATGACTAAATGCTCATCTCGAGACTGGCACCTACTCTGCACTAGAACTCCAAGCATCGTCGAGAGGGTCGTGCACTCTGTCGAAGATGCCCAACCCGAGGCCACTAAGCTTTGGCTCCCTTGGCTTTGGAAAGGAGTTAGAGCATGCAGAGGTATTTTGAATTTTTTCAAATCACATAAAGGGTTTTCTTTTAAAAGGGAAAACAGGCAAGCAAGTCTGGTACTCCCTGTTCAAGAAGGCCAGAGGCATAAGAGAGGTTCAAAGGAGAGATCCCTTGGCTGAGACTGTGCCGCGGTTGCCTGGCAACAGAGGAGCCCCGGAGGAGGGGCTTGGAATGTTTGTCTGTTTCCAGAGCAACTCCCAGCCTCAGCAGCTGCAGGTGGAAGGTGGCAATGGCTGAGGACCCAGAGCCTGAATGTAAGTAGATGCTGACCGTTTTGTGTTTGGTGTTTGATGTTTGTTGGATGTTTGCCTAGGAACTAACTTCTCTAACCCAGTGTGGAAAATGAAAACCTTTCTGGAGGTGCAACTCAGCTCCTGGGGTCACTGGGATTTAGGACTGGATTTAGGAATCAGAGCCTTTTCAGAAGATCCAGTAATAAAAGGCAGAAAATGAGGTTGGATGTGTGTGTGTATGTGTGTGTCCTCTGGGAGGAGGAGAAATAGGAGGAAATTTCTAGACACTGTTTCTATGTTCTTTTTTTTTTTTAAAGATGACACATTTAGAGACATTTTCTTTGGCACATGGTCCTTCTAGAGTCCTCAGTAAACAGCCACACGCCGCAGAACATGCACACCACTGCATACAGAGTGCTTCCCTGTCTCTGACTTAGTTTCCTATCTCTGGAGGCTGGATTATTGTGATTTTGCAAATGGGGCAGGAGGGTCTCATCTGGGTCTTTGAACTCTGAAGCTCTTGCTTTCTCACCACACAGAGTGCCTGAAAGCATTGGTGAGTCAGATGAACTGGGGCAGAGAGAAAACTCTGGTTGAAAAATTTGTTAGTTTAAATCTAGCCCAAAAAAACCTATTGCTGTGTCTTCCTTATCAGCATCTATTCAGAAGTTGATTTGGTTTTACTTAAAGCAAATTTATTCTCTGATCATTTTGTAGAGAAGCAAATATTCCATGAATCCTTTCAGATTTTTTTTTCTTTTCCTGCTTGTCAGGTTGACATGGCAGGATAAGCAAATCACAGTGTTTCCAGTTTAAAATTCTCCAGAGTTTTTCATGGCTGACTTGGGAGCCCTTGTCCTTATCACAGGATCTTGGCAGAGAGAAATGGAATCTGGATTCTTCAGGTCTAGTGAAGCAAGTCTTTCAGCAAACTAAGGAAAACAAATTGTAAGCTGGAATGACTTGCTAACTAATTTGCTGGTGACTCCAAATCCTTTTTTTGGAATAGAATCAACAAAGAAAAACACAACAATTAAGTCACCTCCTCTCATTTTCCAAACAGAGTTGGTCTAATACACGTGATGGTGAATTTTATGTGTCAGTTTATGTGGGCACTGTCTTGTACATTTGGTCAAGCTTCCTGGATATTCCTGTTGAGGTGTTTTTGGATGAGATGAACATTTAAATAAGAAGCCTTGAGTAAGACAGATTCCCCTCCATAGTGTGGGTGGGTCAACTCTAATAACTGAAGATCTTAAAGGAAAAAGACTGACCTCCCACTAGCAGGAGAAAATCCTCCAGTAGAAGGCATTTGGATGAACTCTGTCTTCAGCCTGCTATCCATCCTGCAGATTTTGGACTCTCCTTTTTTTTTTTTGCATAATTGTGTGAGTCAATTCCTTATAATAAACCTCTATCCTAGACTACCTTACCTGTATTCTTAGAAATCTGCATTCAGGTCCAGAAGCAACAGTTAGAACTGGACATGGAACAACTGACTGGTTCCAAGCTAGGAAAGGAGTATATTAAGGCTACATATTGTCACCTTGTTTATGTAACTTATATGCAAAGTACATCATGTGAATTGCCAGGCTGGATGAAGGACAAGCTGGAATCAAGACTGCTGGGAAAAATATCAACAAACTCAGATATACAGATGATACCACTCTAATGAGAGAAAGTGAAGAGGAACTAAGGAGTCTCTTGATAAAGGTGAAAGAAGAGAGTGAAAAGCTGGCTTGAAACATTCAAAGAACAAAGATCATGGCATCTGGTCCAATCACTTCATGGAAAATAGATGGGGAAAAAAGTGGAAACCGTGATAGACTTTATTTCTTAGGCTCCAGAATCACTGCAGATGGTGACTGCATCCATGAAATTAAAAGATGCTTGCTCCTTGGAAGGAAACCTATTACAAACCTAGACTGCATATTAAAAAGCAGATACATCATTTTGCTGACAAAGGTCTGTACAATCAAAGTGATGGTTTTTCCATAGTCATGTATGGACGTGAGAGTTGGACCATAAAGAAGAAATGATGCTTTGAGTTGTGATGTTGGCGCAGACTCTTGAGAGCCCCTTGGACTGCAAGGAGATCCAACCAGTCAATCTTAAATTAAATCAACCTTGAATATTCACTGGAAGGACTGATGCTGAAGTTGGAGCCCCAATACTTTGGCCACCTGATGAGAAGAACTGACTCATTGGAAAAGGCCCTCATGCTGGGGGAGATTGAAGATAGGAGGAGAAGGGGACGGCAGAGGATGAGATGGTTGGATGGCATCACCGACTCATTGGACAACAGTTTGAGCAGACTGTGGGAGACACGGAAGGCTGTGGAAGCCTGCAGTCCATGAGATTGCAATGAGTTGGGCACAACCGAGTGACTGAGCAGCAACATATTCATCCTTCTGGGTCTGTTTCCCTGGAGAAACCCAACTAATGTGATGTTTTTTCAGTGCTTTCTTTATGTGTTGGTGCCTTTGATGAATTAGAATGATTATCAATTAAGATATCTCTTAACTGAAAACTTGTTTTGAAAATCTGTTTAATTAATATTTTAAAATTTCTTAACTGCTTTCTTTGAAGTACTAATTTATTTAATACGGAAATTCTCAACGATCCCACTGCTCCAAGATCCAGCTACACAGGAGGGACAGGCTGATTCCTTTCCACCCCGGGCCCTGCCCCGTGCTGCCCCCTGCTGCCCCCTGCCCAGCACGGACCCCGGGAGTGAACTCGAAGAGGGCGCTCCCTGGTTGAATCGTGTCCCCTGGCACTGGTGACCTCATGGCAGGGAGTGTGTCAGGTGGGCCTGACCTAATCACATGAAGTCAGGGACTGGGCAGGGTCAGAGGTCAAGTGCACGGGGAATATGTGGAGTGCCCTTGCTGACTGGCTCAGGGATGGAGGCCATGTGACCGGGAAGGTGGGCAGCCCCAGGAGCCAGGAAGGATCCCCACCAGCAGCCACCAAGGGGGGTTGGGGACCTCTATCCCACAGCTACAGGGAGGTGGATCCTGTCCCAACAGGACAGAGCCCAGGACAGATTTCCCCAAGGAGTCCAGGAGCCAGCCAGGCCTGATCCTGACGTGCCAGTTGTGATCCCAGTGTGGAGAGCCAGCCCGCAGCCTGAGGTGCCGCCACGGGGCAGGGGGCCCACGCGGGTGTGAGGCCTCTGGACCCTGGGCTTCTCAGCGCGAGTCGCCATCACCCTTCACCCCCTTGTGCTCTCAGCCCTTCCCTCTAAGGTGACAATGCGGGGGTCGGGGACACGTCCTGTACTTGGTCTTGGCCAGAGCAGGGGGCGTGGGTCCCGGGGGGGGCCCTGCCTGGTCCCCTTGGCTCGGGACAAGGGAAGAATGACAGGTGGGGTGGAAAAGCCGAATTCAGAAGTCACGCCGGCACGCGTCGGGTGGGAGGACCCGAGCTGGTCACCCACTGCCCTCGGCCTCCGTGGAACAGAAGGGGCCTCCTTCCAGACGGGTTGGCCGTGTGGACCGAGGACGGCAGCGGGGGTGGACATGGGCAAAGCCTCGGCCTCCGGGAGCTCACGATGGACCCTCGAGGGTCCAGATGGGCCTGGTCCGATGCCCTGTGGCAGGGCCCCTCCAGCTCCGGGGACAAGGCAGGGCGCAGACAGCGTGGCGTCTGCCAGGCCATGCCTCGGGTCAGCGCCGGCCGGGAGGAAGCCCCTCCCGCTCCTCTGTGGGCTCTGGGCGCTCACGTCCTCCCGGAAGCCCTTAGGCGGTGTTCCCTGCACTGCAGTCCTTTGATGACGCAGGCAGCATTTAGGGAACGTCCCCTCCTTGCCAGGTGCCTCTCTGCCAAAAGCGATTCTATCTGGTTGTCAATTAGCCTTACTGAGTAGGACAAGTCTCCTAATTTTGCTGAAGAAACTGCTTCAGAGAGATGATGTAAGATCTCTGGACTCATGTAGTAGGAAACTGACTCAAAAAGCTCACTTTTCCCATCATCTTCTGTCCTGGGCCAAATGTCCAAATGGACCCTTACTTCTGGGATCCTTTGTGAAGGGAGCTGGGGTCCCCATCAACACGCCCCCAGATTTCACTCTGTGGGTCATCGTCTTCCTCTGAGTGGGGAAGGGAGGGGGCCAAGTGACCGACTCATTTTTTTTTTTTAACCATGTAACAAAACCTTTATCAGCATTTTGGACAGGTTCAGCTGTTACTGAAAATGGTAACTTCTAAACTTCAGTTGGGGTAAATGGCTAGAGTGCAGAATGATGCCGTCGTTGGGCGTTGTGAATGGAAGACTGAACAGCCGCCCCTCAGACGGAGGACGAGCTGCCGGTCCGCTCCCCCCGGATGCTGTAATCAGCAGAGTGCGGCCGTCTTCCGGCAGCTTGCCAGCAAAGATGAGCCTCTCCTGGCCGGGGGGCATGCCTTCCTTATCCAGGATCTTGATAGAACACCACAGAATTCTGCAATGCAATTATCCTTCAATTTAAAAATAAATAAATTAAAATTAAAAATGGATTCCCTGTTGGAGCCAAGTCCCTGCTTCCTCCTTCTCGGCTCTGCACATCCCGGCTCGCTGATGGGAACTGCCCATCACATGCCCTTACCCAGCCCTCCTCTGCAGCCGGGCTGGCCTGCCCTCCTTCCTTTCCGTGGGCTCCTGCCCTGGGAATGGTAGTCTCCAGCTCAGCAGGCGCACAGGCCCTGCTATGGCCTCAGTGGGGAACTAGAGTGGTACTTACTGGTCTTCTTGTCTTTCCTGACCAGCTTACCTGAGGTGGAAGCACTGTGAGACGCCAGGTGTTAAGACCCTCTGCAATCTGCGGACGCTTCTGAACCAACTGCAGAAAGACCACAGACATGACGTCTACATGTACATGTCCGGACACCTGAACCCCAGCAAGCTCTACAGGCCCCCGGAGACCATTCTGTATCACTGGCCCAATGCCAACAGGCCCCGGGAGGCAAAAGCCTTTGGAGCGGAAAGGCTATCTGATAAGGTCAAGAAGATGAAAGACGCTTTGGCTCATTTTACCATCAACACAGCGGTGGGCCCGAGTGACGCTGAGAACACACCACTCTTCCGGTATCTGAACCCTCCTGCACAGGCCTCCCAGGCTTCGCAGGAGGACGTGAGTCCTAAGGCAGGGTTGAGAGAGGCGGGTTCTCCTGAACGGCCAAAGCGAGAGGAGCTGAGATTGCCGGACATGAAGGTTCTGAAGTACAAGGAGGTGAGGTCCAGCCGTGAGTGTGTGACATCCCCGCCGGGCAGGGACGAGTTCCAGTATGTCAGCTCGCACTTGGCCGCCGTAACAAAAGCAGACAGCTACAGAAAGTTCTTGAGCTTCCAGAAGCAAGTGCTGGCCAAGCAGGACCTCTTGATGAGGGACTTCACTGGGAGCCAGGCAGCGAGGTGCCATGAGAAGAAGCTGGAGCAGGTAAGGAGGGCAGTTCTGTGATGCTATGGGGACCCCCGCCGGGTGCAGGAGTCTCAAGACTGTGGGCAGGGACCCAGCCTCCGAGGCCGCACTGATACTTGCAGGTGGGACAGCACAGGGCTGCCAGTGGCTGAGAATATCCCACCTGGTGCAGATGAGACAGCTGTTTAGTCACTGAGTCCCGCCTGACTCTTGCGACCCTAGGGACTATAGCCCACCCGGCTCCTCTGTCCATGGGATTCTCCAGGCCAGAAGACTGGAGTGGGTTGCCATTTCTTTCTCCACGGAGGTCTTCCCAACTCAGGGATCGAACCTCAGTCTCCTGAATTGCAGGTGGAAATGCTGAGCCACCTGGGAAGCCCAGATGATAACGCTTAGGTGCAAGAGCAGAAGTTTGGAAACTGGTGCCTTGGAGGTGCTTTCATAATGGAAAGCTGTGGCTGCTACACTGAAGGAAATGCCCCTGGGGCAGCAGAAACAGCTGAGACAAGGTTTGCCTGAGTCGTCAGGAAAGAATGCAAAGGGAGGGTGAGGAGAGAGTTGAGGATGCAGGTAAAGTCTGCGTAGGAGTCTCTCCATCTGCAGAAGGAGGTTAGGCATCATGGGATGCACTACGGAGAGCTTAGAGTGGTACTTAGTGGAGGACCTGGTGTTGGAAGGGTGAAGATGCAGCAAAGAGTTATCATATGAAATAACCAAACCTTGATGAGAGCTTTGGGTGAGAGGACTGGTGGAAAGAGAAGGACCTTGGAAACACTGTGGAGGCGGAGAGGCACTGTTCGTTCCCTTGACTCACAGGTTGCAAGGGAATAAATGAAGTCAGGCGATCGTAGAGCCTCAGCACCAGGTGGTTGGCTACCCAGCTGACAGAATGCCCCACCCGAGAAACTAATCAGAAAGGAAACTGAAGTCTTCCTGAAGCACGGTGGTTCTCTTTTCCTCCAGGAGCTCCAGAAAATATGTGTCTGTGACCCTGAAGAGTTCAACAGACTCCAGGTCTTTGGAGAAGTCTTTGAAGATATTTGCAAAAGTTCTTTGATATTTGGTGATATCCTGAAAGAAATTAAGGTAATAGAAACACACATGTCCCACGTAACAGCTGAGAGCTGTGCATGAGTTTTGCGCACATGAGCTCAGGCCACGCAGAAATCCTGCCGAGTTTCATGGTGTCCATTCTACAAAGGAGAATCATTCATGGAGAGTCAAAGGAACCTGTGTGCAGCCACATGAGTCTTAAGTGGGCCGTGTGAGAAAAACACCCAGCTAGCTCACTTTTGAAGCCCATGTTTTTCTACTAAAGCTTCCTAATTATAATATAAACTCTTATCAACTGCACATAAATGTACACAGAAACTTCTAAAGCTATCCATACGTACTTTTAAATGCATCTGGATGGAGTTTTAAGTTTGTTGTCATTTCCTGCTGAAAGTGACCATCATATCAGAGCTGAGTTGGAATCAGGTTGCTTGAAGGGTCTGCTATTGTCCATTTCCAAATGTAAGCAAGGCGTAAAAGCTGGATATGGTGACCTGTCTCCATCCCTGGAGCATTCATCTCTAGGAAGTTTGTTGTACTTGTTCAGTTGCTCAGTCATGTCCGATTCTTTGCGACCCCATGGACCCCATGCCAGGCTTCCTGTCCTCCACCAGCTCCTGGAGCTTGCTCAAACTTATGTCCACTGAGTTGGTGATTCCATCCAACCATCTCATCCTCTGTCATCCCTTTCTCCTCCTGCGTTCAATCTTTCCCATCATCAGGGTCTTTTCCAAGGAGTCAGCTCTTCCCATCAGGTGGCCAAAGTATTGGAGTTTCAGTTCCAGCATCAGCTCTTCCAATGAATACTCAGGACTGATTTCCTTTAGGATGGACTGGTTTGATCTCCTTGCTGTCCAAGGGTGGCTCAAGAATCTTCACCAGCATCACAGTTCAAAAGCATCAATTCTTTGGTGCTCAGCTTTCTCTATGGTCCAACTCTCACATGCATACATGGTTACTGGTAAAACCATAGCTTTGATTATACGGATCTTTGTCAGCAAAGTAATGTCTCTGCTTTTTAATACACTGTCTAGTTTTGTTGCGTCTTTTCTTCCAAGGAGCAAGTGTCTTTTAATTTCATGGCTGCAGCCACCATTTGCAGTGATTTGGGAGCCCAGGAAAATAAAGTCTGTCACTGTTTCCATTGTTTCCCCATCTATTTGCCATGAAGTGATGGGACCAGATGCCCTGATCTTTGTTTTTTTGAATGTTCAATTTTAAGCTAGCTTTTTTGCTCTCCTCTTTCACCTTCATCAGGAGGCTCTTTAGTTCCTCTTCGCTTTCTGCCATAAGGGTAGTGTCATATGCATATCTGAGGTTATTGATATTTCTTGCAGCAAACTTGATTCCAGCTTGAGCTTCATCCATTGTGGCATTTCACATGATGTATCCTGCATATAAGTTAAACAAGCAGGGTGACAATATACAGCCTTGATGCACTCCTTTTCCAACTTGGAAAAAAGTCCATTATTCCATGTCTGGTTCTAACTGTGGCCCCCTGACCTGCACACAGGTTTCTCAGGAGGCAGGTCAGGTGGTCTGGCATTCCCATTTCTTTAAGAATTTTCTACAGTTTGTTGTGATCCACACAGTCAAAGGCTTTAGCATATTCAATAAAGCAGAAGTAGATATTTTTCTGGAATTCCTTTGCTTTTTCTATGATCCAGCAGATGTTGGCAAGTTGAACTCTGGTTCCTCTGTCTTTTCTAAGTCCCGCTTGAACATCTGAAAGTTCTTGGTTCACATATTGTTGAAGCCCGGCTTGGAGAATTTTGAGCATTTCTTTGCTAGCATGTGAGATGAGTGCAATTGTGCGGTAGTGTGAGCATTCTTTGGTATTGCCTTTCTTTGGGATTGGAATGAAAACTGACATTTTCCAGTCCTGTGGCCACTGCTGAGTTTTCCAAATTTGCTGGCATATTGAGTGCAGCACTTTCACAGCATCATCTTTTAGGATTTGAAATAGCTCAGCTGGAATTTCATCACCTCCACTAGCTTTGTTCGTAGTGATGCTTCCGAAGGCCCACTTGACTTCACATTCCAGGATGTCTGGCTCTAGGTGGGTGATCACACCATCGTGGTTATCCGGGTCGTGAAGATCTTTTCGGTACAGTTGTTCTGTGTATTCTTGCCACTTCCTTAATATCTTCTGCTTCTCGCAGGTTCAGATCAGTTCAGTTCAGTCGCTCAGTCGTGTGCGACTCTTTGCGACCCCATGAAGTGCAGCACGCCAGGCTTCCCATCCTTCACCATCTCCTGGAGCTTGCTCAAACTCATGTTCATTGAGTCAGTGGTGCCATCCAACCATCTCATCCTCTGTCATCCCCTTCTCCTCCTGCCTTCAATCTTTCCCAACATCAGGGTCTTTTCCAATGAGTGGGTTCTTCGCATCAAGTGGTCAAAAGACTGGAGTTTCAGCTTCAGCATCAGTCCTTCCAATGAACATTCAGGACTGATTTCCTTTAGGATGGACAGGTTGGATCTCCGTGCAGTCCCAGGGACTCTCGAGAGTCTTCTCCAACACCACAGTTCAAAAGCATCCGTTCTTTGGCACTCAAGCTTTCTGCAGGTTGAAGTGAAGAGAAAGTGGCTTAGTGGCAGAAAGTCACGTGTTACACATGTGTCCAGGTGTTTTGTGAGTCCTAATAGTCAATACCGGAGAAGGCAATGGCAACCCACTCCAGTACTCCTGCCCAAAAAATTCCATGGATGGAGTAGCCTGGACAAGACTGAGTGACTTCACTTTCACGTTTCACTTTCCTGCATTGGAGAAGGAAATGGCAACCCACTCCAGTGTTCTTGCCTGGAGAATCCCAGGGATGGGGCAGCCTGGTGGGCTGCCTATCTATGGGGTCGCACATAGTCGGACAAGACTGAATTGATTTAGCAGCAGTTAGCAGCAATAGTCAATACTCAACTGTGCTTTAAAAATGGTGGGATTTTGCACATTTCCGTGCGTGTGTTATTTAATATATTGCAGGAGTGTTGTTATATTTTTAAAATATTCTGAACTGACACTCCTTAGCCAAGTGTCAGTTACAGAGAAAGTTACATTGTGCAGTAATCTCATAACACATTTCCAGTGGATCTTTTTTCTTTCTTTTTCTTTCTCCCTCCCTCCCACCTTCCTTCCTTCTCATTTCCTTCCTTTCTTTCTTTTTTCTTCTCTCTTTCTTTTTTTTTTTCCTATAGGAAGAATATGAACTCTACATACTATTACTTCTGAAGAACCATCCCACAGATCAGTATAAGGTAACATTCAATCGTGCATGTCTTAAATAGAGCCCGTGTCTTCATATTTTCTGAGCTCGGGGAAACAGCCTGAATTTTGGGAGCCCCGTTTGTGCCCACATGATCTAGATCAGCAGGTACTTTTAACAGGCGGGGGCCTTATGTCCGTGAGGACACAGTGACAGACTGGCCCTCTGCCCCGGCGGCAGCGCGGGGCGGCCGGGGAGGCGCGCACGTCTCTTGACTTGGCCGCCACCTCTGGCCGCCGGTTCTCGGCAGCTGCGCAGGCTTGTCCTCTGTGGCCTGCTCTCGTGTGCTCGTTTTGCAGACGTGGCTCTGCCTCTCTGCTCGCTGAGGTCCCCCCACACTGATGGTGCCCCACTTTGTAGGTGGCACCCAGGTCTTTCTAGCGAGTTCCGGATTACAGCGTATCCAGCCAGCGCCCCTCTGGAGGCTGACACTTCCGTGTCTGAGCAGGAAGGTTACTGCTTAAGAGGGGAGGTGACCTTGGATTCTCTGTGACACCTTCCAGGGCTTCTCTCTGGGCTCAGGTCATGCATGTGGATGCTCGGGAAGGAAAATGGGCTGCAGCAATGACATTGTCACGCACACAGCTCAGAGACTGTGGCACTGTCGCTAAGGTGACTGTTGACATTTTCAATAAAGTTTAAAAATCCTGTCTCTTGGGAAGGAGAGTGTCTCACTTTGTCTATGAAACAAACAAAGATCACGGCCTGACAAGGACGGCAGTTCTGACTCAATTGGGAATCACACGCGTTCATTGTTTTCCTTGCCTTGAGCTATTCAGGCTTCAGAAAAAAGATTCTGTCCGGCAAGTGTAAGCAAAGGCTCCAGTTGGGGGTCTACGTTGCTCTTTGCTTTCTGAGGCTGAGTCACTAAGGACCACATCTGCCCGCATCCCCATCAAGCACCAGAATGAAAATGTCCGCAGGCCGGCAGGGCTCCAGATCCTTCTTCCTGGAAACTTGGCAGCCCGTCATCCAATGAGCCCGAGAGTTGTGTTTCACCACATTTGAGAATCATTACTTTGCAGCCATAAATAGCCATTGAGTTAATATTGTTTTCAATACATTTAGAGAAATAATCATGGAGCTGATAATATACTCAGGAAGTGTCTTCTTCAGCGTTTTCTCTCCCCACACAAACCAGCAATGAAATTCCCCACCACTTTCTAATTTCTTAGGAAAATAAAGACTCAAAATTATATATATATAACACCTTACCCAGACCTTTACCTGACAACTTATCTCTTCTCCAATATTCCCCCGTCACGTTCATCCTCGCCGTTTACCTGTTTTACTTAGCATCTGACCCTGGGCATCTTGAACACACCGTATTAACAGAGAAAATTCTCGCCCTTGTTCTCTGTTTCTCTCACCCACTCTGGCCTTGTCCTGCCCAGTCTTTGCTGACTCAGGTCCAGAGTCTGCAGAAGGGGAAGGTGAAGACGGCGGATGTCGAGCGGGCCAGGGAGGAGCTGAGAGCGCTCGTGACTGCCTTCAGAGAGGCCCTGGACCACAACAACAGGTGGGGAGGGCGGCCAGGGCTGGTCCGTGCTGGGCTACACTACTATTATTGGCCGCATTATTACATTATTGGTCTCAGAGCGTAAAGTGCTCCTTGGAAGAAAAGTTATGACCAACTTAGACAGCGTATTGAAAAGCAGAGACATTACTCTGCCAGCAAAGGTCCGTCTAGTCAAAGCTACGGTTTTTCCAGTAGTTGTGTATGGATGTGAGAGTTGGACCATAAAGAAAGCTGAGAGCCAAAGAATTGATGCTTTTGAACTGTGGTGTTGCAGAAGACTCTTGAGAGTCCCTTGGACTGCAAGGAGATCCAACCTGTCCATCCTAAAGGAGATCAGTCCTCAATATTCACTGGAAGGACTGATGCTGAAGCTGAAACTCCAATACTTTGGCCACCTGATGTGAAGAACTGACTCTTTTGAAAAGACCCTGATGCTGGGAAAGATTGAAGTGGGGAGGAGAAGGGGACGACAGAGGATGAGATGGTTGGATGGCATCACCGACTCAATGGGCATGAGTTTGAGTGAACTCCAGGAGTTGGTGATGGACAGGGAGGCCTGGTGTGAGGCAGTCCATGGGGTCTCAAAGAGTTGGACACATTGAGCAACTGAACTGAACTGAACTGAAGAGTGTAAAATGGCTAGTTTCTTTTCGTCCTTACTTCTTAAGAATTCAAGTCACAAAGGAACATCCATAGACACTAAAAGACCAGCTCCTTTAACTAGTGGCTTAGGCACTCTTGATGAGAAAGTATACTTTAGTTTATTGAACTTGACTAATTCAGCCTCATTGTACCTACATCTTCAAGTCATCTTTTTATTGTTAGAAGCTAAGAGGATCGGTTCTTATTTCTCAGTTTTTAAGTCTGTGATATAAGAGAGAGAAAGGGAGGAAGGCATGAACAGGGTGCTAACGTATCATGGTGTATTTTTACCAAACCGTAGGCTCAGAAGTGAACTGGAGCAGGAGCGTGTACTGCTGGAGGCCGCGAGGAGCTGGGCAGGCAAGTACCCTGGGATCGGTCTTCCGAAGCGAGGCTTGCTGTGACCTCCGCGTGAGGGATCTTCAAGACTGGTTTCCCGCTGGTGGTTCCTGCTGCTAGTTGGAAAAGGCTTTTCAGAGCGGTCATTGTCTTCCCCCTGCCCCCATCAAGTTCTTTAGAAATTCAGTGAGTTTCCATTTTTATCTGAAGTGGTTTAAAGTACTTTAAAGACACAAGGAAGTAGTTGATCTCTTGGAGAGACTTGTCTGGGTGAAGATGTTCATCGCAGGTTCTGTCGCTTCGGACATGTTTGCTTGTCGAGTTGCTGTGATCAGAGACAGCTCATGTGCGTGTCATTTTCCTGGAAGATCTTCATGGGTTTTAGTGAAACTTTGAGTGAATTCAGGACCTTATGTTGAGAGAATGACCAAGATTCTTGAAATTGATTTTAACAACCTTGACACAGTGGTGTAAATATGAGAATCAACTCTGCTGAGGAAGTGTTGAAGAACTAAATGTGTTTATTTTAGAGAAAGTGTCTTGAAATACATAGTGGATTTTAGGGGGGAGCTGTGAATACTCCAGGGCATCCCTGGGGGATGGAAATAGAGGAAGTGTTGCTGTGGCCTGTGGTTTCCAGGGTAACAGTGAGGAGGATGGTCCAGTCTTGTTTTCAGACACTTTGCATCTTTATTCTTGGATCAGAGGAGTCAGCTTTTCTGGACAACGAGGTTCTGTCCAGGTGGGTGCACCCTCTCTTGCAAATGGACTTCAATGTGCGCATCTCAGCACCCTACTCACAAGACTGTTACGTGAACCGCTTTCGTGATACTGCTGCCTGTTCAGTGGAGGCAAGGACAGGGCTTCCCTCGTCATTAAGAGGATCCGACACGATGCAGGAACACAGGGCCTGGTGCCGTGGGGTCACTCTGCCTGTGGGTTCCTCCTGCCATCATTACTCGTGAAGAGGGACACACGGTTTGTGGGAAATTGATGACATTTTGTGAATATTTATGCAGTCAATGAAATAATGGAAATGATCTCAGAACTGGGCACACCATTCACAGCTGGATTCAATGCCCCACACAGGCTCAGGTGACTGTCTGTCTCACTGACCTCTGCAGTTCACCCTGTGGCTTAGTCGGGTGCCGCTCCACTCCAGGCTTGTTACGCACTAACTCACGCAGAATCGCGCTTTCATCTCAGCATCTTTGAGGATGTTCTCACAAGTCTAATGGTCTTGGGTTCTTCGGCAAACTTGGCCTCAAAGGTTCTGACCCCAGAGGATTTCGTTTTCCTTCCCCTGTTCTTTCTGCCCTCCCATGAGCCAGGCCTGTGTGGTTTGCCTGATGGGCATCTTTCAAGGGTTTCTTGTGGCTTGAGTCTCCGGGTGGCCTGGTCTTGTGATTCTTCCAGAGCTCAGAGGTGGGTGGATTCCTTCTCTATCTGCAGTCCTGCTCACTCATTTAATGTTTTAAAAAATGTATTGAAAATAAGAATCCACCTGCAGTGCAGGAGAGGCGGCTTTGGTCCCTGGGTTGGGTAGATCCCTTGGAGGAGGGCATGGCAACCCACTCCAGTACTCTTGCCTGGAGAGTCCCACGGACAGAGGAGCTTGGCGGGCTACAGTCCATGGGGTCGCAAAGAGTGGGGCACGACTGAGCTGACTCAGCACACGCCCACGCGAGATTGCAGGTACTGCACCCCTCTATCTCTGCTGATGCACACTGGGGTTGCTGCATGCCTTCTGTTGTGAACAGTGCTGCAAGGGACGTGTGTTGGCTCCTCTCCAGACAAGTCGCAAGATGAGACTGGAACTCCCTGGTCTTCTGTCTCCTGCTATTTCTTAAAACTGGCCACCATTTTTTAAAATGTAAAACTTTATTGCTAAACGGTAACAGAACAACATGGCAAAGGCTCATAAAAATAATAAGCAGAAAGAAGTTACCAACTTTCTAGGCCTGTAGTAATCTTTTCTTAATATCTGGTCCTAGCTGTTTCTGACACCCGTTCAAACACTGTTAAAGAAACCCGGTATCCTGCCTGCATCCTCCTGGATTCTCTTTCTGAAGATTTCTCATTTCCGAGCCTTCTCCAGCCAAACACATTTTCTGCGGACTTCCCCTGTTTTGATGCCACAGTCTTCCTCTTTAGGTAGACAGATAAGACACAGTCGGGCCATGGTGAGCGGCTTTCTGCGCCTTCTGTGTTCCTTGCTGCCAGATACTTATTTCGGGTGAAAGCTTCAGCTTGGCTCGAGATGGGAATCAGAGGCATTTTCGCTGGCTCTCTCAGAGCTCGCGTAGAAGCTTAAGCACGGCTGCCTCTGCTCCGGCAAGCTTGCTTCTCATGCATCTGCTGGACTAATTCACTCAAGTTTCAAAATACACCTTCACACTTTTCCCTGCTTCCAAATTTGGCAAGTTTGAATGACAGCAGTGACTTGGTGTGTATCAGCAGGTAAGATCACTCTTGCTAATGGCATTTTTCCATTAAAAAAAAAAGAAAAAAAAGCAGCTGTTCTTTCTCAAAGAATTAAGTGTTCCGATTCTTCAGAGCCTACCTGTGCTGAGAACAGAGGATTCTTACCCCTGAGTTATTTTCTGTCTCCATCTCTCGGCTCCTTAAACACCGATCTTTGCTGGAGCTCAGCATGGTTTGGCTCAGTGCACACATCTTTGATTCTAGATCTCTTTCCTGCTAAAACAGCTTTTTCAGGCTTGTGGTCTGTATATGCCACTGCCTACTGCTCATGGCACCTGAGTGTCAACTCAGCAAGTCCAAGGTGAAGGTTTCCTCTCTGAATTTACTGTCCTTGGAAGTTTCAATGAATGGCATCTCCAGACACATGGCGGCTTAAGTTGGGGTACCAGTGGCAGCATCCTCACTCTCTGCCCCTCAGCTACAACATGGCTTGTTGTAAGTGGCCAGGCTGGCTTCAGACCTGTTCACCCAGCTTTGACTGGTTTCTTCCCATGAGCTAGAAGACCTTTTCTGATCTGCCGCCTGCTCCTCGCTAGTGTTCTGATTTTCTGCTTCTCCCCTGGCCCTCAGCGCCCCTACCGTACAGTGTAAATTCCCTCTTCTGGAAGGCGTCAGCTCTGCCCCTCTGCCTGCTTCTCACGCTCTCCCGGTCACCTGACTCCTGTGCGTCCTGCTCTCGCCTTAGTCCCACGCCTGCAGCAAAGTCATCCTTGTGCCTTGCCCATACTGGCTAGGTACTCGATAAAGACTCATGGAGGATATAAATGAGTTACAAGAGCAACACCCCATTCTTGGGTCTGATCATTTATTTCCCTTTTATTTCAGTTGCTATCCTTGCTTTTACTGTTTATATTTTTAATAGGAAAAGATAGAAAAATATATATGTACACTAAGGCAGTGAAACATATATACTTAAATTGGCTCATAATCTTTATTGACGTGATTGAAGTTTGAATTACATTATATTTTATAACTATATACAATGTGCTTTATATTGTTAATACATAATGTTACTAATAAGAATTAAGGCATTAAACACAGAATATGTTGTTTTTAAAAAAATATTCCAGAATCACCTGAGAAAAAGGTCATGAAGGAGGAGAACCTTACTCTTATTGAGAAGGTTGAAAAAAAGAGGTGTGAAGTACTTCATAAATGGGATGAGATTCAAGCTCTTGAAAGACTAATTAAAACAGGCTTTGTTCATACTGGAATACTGCAAATCACTGAAAGTAAGATCAAGAGCTTAGAGGTATGCAAATTGATTTTTTCAGTGTCTATCTTGTTATTTTGCTAGAAGACCTTGGCAAACATATGAAGTGATTTGACTTTCAATAGAGGCAAAATGTAACACTTGGGCTAAACATATTCTCATTTCAACCACTTTGTAGCAAATGATGAGAATGATTAAGAGAAGTAGCTAAACTAGGTCTTCCCAGGTGGCGCTAGCTGTAGAGAACCTGCCTGCCAACGCAGGAGACATAGATCCCCTTGGGTCGACCAGATCCCCTGGAAGAAGACATGGCAACCCCCTCCAGTACTCTTGCCTGGAGAATCCCATGGACAGAGGAGCCTGGAGGGCTACAGTCCATGGGGTTGCGAAGAGTCAGACACGACTGAGCGACTGAGCCTGTATGTGTGCATAGCTGAAACAACAAGTAAAGGTGAAAAAAATCTGTAGAGCTCTATTAAGGGTCAGACTGAATCTCTTTCAGCCCAATTGACATCTCTTAGAAATTAGCAATTTTATATGGAAAACGCTTGTCGTAAAGATAATGACCGACATCATTTAATGGCCAGTGTTTGCTAAGTAGTTTAATCTGAAGCCTAGAGAAGCTAAATGACCCACCCAATATGGCACGAGTCAGAGGTGGCAAAGCTGGGATTCAGCTTAATTCTTCTGGGGCCCAAAGTCCTTATAATTTCTATTGAGCCACATTGACCCCATGGTTATGTGTACAATTAGTTGCACATTATGCTAGAAGATAGGATTAGTTGCTGCCATTGAGGACCTGCTGTATTAGACTTGAACAACTGTTGCTAACCATTTTCTTGATAACAATAAAATTATGATCTTGTCATGATCTTGATATACATAAATTATTATGTGTATTATGATCTAATGTTTTGAAATGCTATGATGGCCTACTTCTTAGGTTATAACCTATTTTTAATTGCGCAAAATCTTAATATAACTTCTACTTATAGAGTTTGTAAGGCATATGTGATTATCCTTTTTTCTCCTGGTTATAGAGTTTCGTATATTTTCCCAACCCTACTTTATTTTTAAAGCCTAATTATAGGAAGGTGGTGGTGGTCCAAACTTGCTTTGGATTCTCTTGTCTCTCTTTGAAAATAATCTGGTCAGATTTCTTTCTGTGTTTTCACTGAGAGTCTGCCCCCATTTTTTAAACTTAATAATGTCCTAAAAAGAAACACTATTTTATAATTGAATGTGTAAACAGCAAAAACCAGTTACAACTTTATGTGTTCTGAGCACACTATAATGCAAAATTGTGTAAACTTCGCTTTCAAAATGGAAACCTCTTTTAAACCTGGGAAATAGAAGATTCTATATAAGGATTCCATATCAATAATTTATATTACTTTAAATATTTGTTATTTATATTTGGCTCCTTAATTCAAATACTGAAGGATATAATAGAAATGCATTTATTATCCTATTAGATAACTGATTTCTGGGTCTGGATTTGAAATGTTATTTCTAACCAGAAGAAAAAATAACTAAATGTATCACAGGTTTATGATGCACAGATATTGCTGTAAATAATACAAAAATACTATTTCATTTAATTCCAAACAACCCCAAAAGATAGATGCATTTATTAACCCCCTTTTTCATATGGGGAAACCAAGGCACACATATGCTCAGTAACTTGATCAAGCTTACAGTGAGCAAGTGGTAGAGTTAGGATGCAAAGTCAGCCCAACTCCCTAAGCCTCTTGATATGCTGATAATCGCAAATGCTTTCCATTATGATGCGTCTCTGGAGGAGCAAACCTTTTCATCCCTTCCTCATCATCATTTTGTTCACAATTATCTTGAATATTCTCATTTATAATATTAACTAATTTTTCAGTTTCAGTAGTAAATACTCTTGGTTTTTCTATTGTGCTTCTAATGAATTTATAGATTCATTTGGGGAGAAATGACAGCTTTACAATATTAACACTCCATCTAGGATCACTTTATATTTCTTTTAATGCATTGGTCTTAAAGATTTTTTGTCACTTTTGTTTCGTGACTTTTTGGTATCTGTTGCTATTGTGAATGGAAACCTCCCCAAAATTTTTTTCTTAACTTTACAGTTTACAATCAGTGATGTCCATATATACATGACTTATTGATATTTGTATTTTTATATTGTATCCAGCTATCTTTAAAAATTCCATTATTAGTTCCAAAAATATTTGGAATGCACCTACTTTGGCACTCCCCTAAAACTCCCTAGTGTTTGCAACATCAAGCTCCACCTCCTCCGCTTTCTGACCAGAGGGCCAGGGTTTTCCTCTCTCACTGCCCAGCCTTCAAGTCATGCTTTGTGTGTCCATTGTTTCTGAGTCGTGTGCTATTGGATACTTTTAAATTAAAGTAATAGCATTCACAGAATACTTTTTGTTCCATAAATGGTGAAAAATACTTAACAAATATTGTTAACCACTTGTCTTTCTTTTAAAACCATTTTTCCTTTAGACTGAAACTATAAAGTTGGAAACAGCAAATAAAATTTTAGTGAAGAAAATTCAAGTAAGTTTTTAGAGTCTGCTTCTCAATAGAAATATTTCTGCTAGTGCCTTCTTGTGCTATGTGATAAATCAAGTATGGAAGTGTATGCATAATCCTTGTAAACGGTGGCGTTCTCTCATGGCAGGAATGTCTCACTATGCGGACCTTAGCTTAAACCTGGACAGGTGTAAGCTAATACATTAATGAAAATGTTCTACCTTTAATAGTTGAATGTGTCCTTCAGAATCGACCATTTCTCTCACCCACCACTCGTAATAAAGAATTATCATGAGCTTATGAAGGCCACGGCTCCCTTCATGCCTCTCATGATAGCCCTCCAACATGCACGGTAACAATTTGCGGCTTAATAGGTTGCAGTGCCACCTTGATTACCCACGTGCACCTCTCTGCATTATATTTGCCATCAATTAGCATGCTATGCCTGATTCTAGACGCGGTAATGTATTTGGATGCAATTGGCAACATTGCTGATGTTACGCCCGGCCAGTACCATGCTGTTGCATGTGACCAAGTGATTTTTAATTCTTGGCAGTTTGTTGTGAACTACGTGAAGCAGGTCATGTGGAAGAGCAAGCTGAGAGAGGGCGAGCAGCAGTGAGTATCGGAGCGCCGGCGGAGCAGCGGCCATGAGCTGGTGCTGGAGCCACAACAAGCAGATGACCTAGGCAGTGCTTTTTGTCCAGGACCTTTTGTCCATTACAAGCAGATGACCTGACATCCATTTACAAGTAGATGACCCGGGCAATATTTCTGAAGTCTTTGGGTTCCTGAGTGTTAACTTCACACACATTATATATGCTACATCTTTTCCTTTGCTTAAGAATGCTTGATCCAAGGTTTAAATTTCCATCATATATATTATTTAGCAATATAGAAATATAGGTTTTTTTTTGGAAAAAGCTGAAGAGTTGAAGGTGGTTCCTCAAAGGGAAGGATCAGGAAAGCGGGGAAGTGTGTGGCTGTGGGTGGCTTTCTTTTCTCAAATTGCATGCCTTTAGTGATACTAAATACATGATAAATTTTCATGTAGCTGGTACATGAAAAAACCTATACATATATTAGTCTGAAAGATTTAATTTAAAAATCAAATGCTGACTATTATTATCTCTTATATAAGTTTAGATTTTACAGAGTTAACTTGCTCTGAGTTGACGCCATCATTCAGCCCTTGGGATTTGAGACGGCTGGAAAAACCACTGAAAGTTTAAATATGGGAAAAGCTTATTGCATCAACAAGTAAAAAGACATTTAGTTGGTGGTGGTACATGTTCAGTGGAATCGAGGAGCCGGGGCTCTTTTCCTTCCCTGCTGCCCTTGGGTGGTGGCCTCAGGGTGGCCACAAGGCTGTTGTTAGGCACTGGGTCCCTGTCCCAGGGGGAAGGAAGTGGGGAACCGCAGGACAACTGGCATCCCACGGGTGAGTCTGTTCCATTGGATTTAGGTAGGAAAGCCCACCACAGGGACTTCCACTGTATCTCATTGGGCACCAAGGTGACTCTTAGCTGCAAAAGAGTCAGAAAATGGGCCATCAGACTTGCCAGCTTACATGTTAAAGAAAGGAGAAACGGCGTCAGGCTGGGTGCTGGTTGAACCACGCAGGGAGATCAGGTTCTGGGAGGCCTTGCATTATGTTGCGTGTTCTCAATGGAAAAGAACATGGAAATGCAAACACAACCTTTGGAAGGATCCTCCAGAGCTTTGTGAATGAGAATGAACTCACCTGATACCATGGCTCAGACGGTAAAGAATCCACCTGCAATGTGGGAGACCTGGGTTTGATCACTGGGTTGGGAAGTTCCTATGGAGGAGGGCATGGCAACCCACTCCAATATTCTTGCCTGGAGAATCCCCATGGACAGAGGAGCCTGGCGGACTATACTCCATCGAGTCACAAAGAATCGGGACATGACTGAGTGTCTAAGAGCAGCAGCGTCATTAAGGTAAACCCACCTCTGCGGCATGAACTACTTGGCCTGGAAAGTGTTGCAGAGGCCCAGGCCCACATGCAGAGAAGCTTTGCCACACCCAAGGCCAAACATCTATGACAAATACCCTTTAAAATGGAAGTGGAGCATTGCAAGTCTTACTATGAGTGTTTAAGTAAATGTATTTTAATGGATGTTTGTTTTGAAGTTTTCTTTTATGATTCATGTACTTTTTCTTTAACCTATTGTACTCATCTGTTTTATATTTTAAGGAACCTCTGGGAATTTATTAAAGAATTTGCAAAATTGAAAGAGACCGATATCTCTTAAGTGACTGGAAGAATGGCCTATGAAAATCCACAACCACCATGGACACGCAATGTGGGTGTTTTTAAAGGTATCCGTTAAAGAAGATACATTTCACTTTGTCAGTTTTAATCTCCAATAATGTGAATGCGGTCTTCGTATTCTTCTCAAGATATTGAATTAAATCCATGTATTCACGTGATTCATTTTACTTTGCATGCATGTCCGTAACAATAGTAGCTCTGTTCTGCTTTCATTCAATAACTTTCTTCAGGAAGAAAAATACTTTCAATTATTTGATAGGAATAGGAAATTCAGTACTGCTACAACATAGATTAAACTTATTTCTTACTTGCCAATGCAAGCTTAAGTGTAAACATTTAACAAAATGCAGTAGTTGTGTAATAAATCTCCTTTTAATTAAATCGTCTTTACTGATTGTGAATTATACAGTGTTTCACCAGTGTTGCAAAACTGGCCTGGTTCTTTACACTGCACCTCTTACCTGATTTTGACCTTCACGACAACTGCGTGAGTTGGAGTTTGTGTTTATCCGTGCTTTGCCTGTAATATGGTCTGAGCGCTTAGAGTCAATGCAAGTCCAGTTTCTCATGACAACTGCGTGAGTTGGAGTTTGTGTTTATCCGTGCTTTGCCTATAATACGATCTGAGCGCTTAGAGTCACTGCAAGTCCAGTTTCTCATGACAACTGAGTGAGTTGGAGTTTGTGTTCATCCGTGCTTTGCCTATACTATGGTCTGAGCGCTTAGAGTCAATGCAAGTCCAGTTTCTTTGATTGATCTTTGGCTGTCTTGAAGGTCAAAGGTAAGTGATGAGTATGAACACGAGGGTTTTAATCTTAGCTTAGACGTATCGGGTGACATAGATTTTTTTACATAAAGCGTCAATGTCCAAGTCCCATGTTAGGCTAGAGGAAGCACAGCAGTTGCCCCAAGTTCAAGGTCTCCAGGGTCCAGGTGACGCCAGGAGGGTCCATCAGAGATGCTTCTGGAATGCTGGGCTTTGAAAGAGAATGAGACTCAGACAGAAGCTGGAGTCCTAAAACGGAGGATGCACTCAGCATAAGTTTGAGGTGAGGGAGGAGCAGGTGAATCAGTTGTTTCCTGAAAGTGGCCACTGGGGTCCAGAAGGGGATGGCGGGGTCACGCCAGGGTGAGCCAGGTGTGCTGGTGTTTGTGAATAGAGACAGTGGCCACACTCTGCTTTTAGTACACGTAAACCATGGTCCCCAGGCCCCTTTCTCCTACAGATCACCTGAGAATTAAGCTTCAAGTTCCTGTGCGTTGCTATAGAAAGAGCATCTCAGCCTGTCATATGCCCCACGTGTTCCTGGGAGCAGGAGAAGGCATCTCTCCCGTGTCCCTGAGTGGATTCCCTCCTGGCAGGCACTTTGCCAGGCGCGTGCCTCCCGAGCTCTCCCATCCTCCGCAGCCCACCTGCCGCAGTCCTCAGGAGCGTGTGCTTGCATGGCCAGGGGCAGCTGGGAGGCGCATCTCCACCACACTTCAAACCCTGTGCCACAGAAGCGTCCACACTGGGTGGCTTCCGTGGTTTCACCATGAGAAGTGGTAAAACCTTGTAGGCAAAACATATTCACTGTATTGTCATGAAAGGCAGTATTCTAGGCCACTGTCTGCACATGGGTCTACCTTGCCTGTTGGAAGTGACCCGAATCTTGGTTTTGTCTGTGTAGTTTTAAACCTTTATCTTGACTATAAATATTTATATGGAACGTGCTATCATCCCAAGAAACTCTATCTCCCAAAGATACTCGTGATGCTGACTCAAGGGATGGCCTTCTGGGGCTCTTTCTGTGTGTCTTGCATTTGATGCGGATGTCCATCCATATAGCAAGCTGTGCGCAGGCCTCCCTGGTGGCTCCGTGGTAGAGAATCCGCCTGCCAATGCAGGAGACCCAGGCTGGGTCCCTGGGTCAGGAAGATCCCCCTGGAGAAGGGAATGGCTGCCCACTCCAGTATTCTTGCCTGGGAGATCCCACGGACAGAGAAGCCTGGAGGGCTACAGCCCCTGGGGTTGCCAAGTGTGGGGCATGACCTAGCGAGTAAACAACAAAAACGTTTGTGCACTTGTATTACTAATTAACAATAAATTATAACTATAAGTTAATAGGTGCCTATATAGTTTAGCTTGGAGGAGGAAATGGCAACCCACTCCAGTGTTCTTGCCTGGAGAATCCCAGGGACTGGGGAGCCTGGTGGGCTGCTATCTATAGGGTCGCACAGAGTCGGACACAACTGAAGCAACTTAGCAGCAGCAGCATATAGTTTAACTAAATTAGATCAACTTATAAGAGCTTTGAAATTTGTCATTATTTGACATTATATTAGAATCATCATTTTAAGTAAGAAAATGACAATCTGCTTTATTTTTGAATAGCTACATCATATTCTGAGTTGTGGCTATATCTTAATTAATATAACTATTTCCTTGTGGATTATTGGCTATTTAGCTTGTTCTCAAAATTTTCTTTTCAATGAAATGGATATTTGCAACTTTAATGAACAAACTTTATTTGAGACTATAATTTCTGAAACTATTCAAAGTCAATTTCTGTCTAAGTAGGTTTCTGTGTAAAATGACATATGCATTAATTTTCTTCTAGATTTATCAAAATATCCAGATTGTGAAACTGTACTGTGGTTGTAACAAATTAAACTCTCATCAGCCATAGACAAGGACCCCCATTTCACCTCTTTGTAACTAGCCCGTTATTGGGGTTATGATTGCTGACTCATTCATTACTCACATTTGTTGAAGACATACTGCTTGCTGAGCGTTGTCCTCAGTGGTGGAGACACAGCTGTGGACGCCACATGCCAGGCCCCCGGAGTCCTGGAGCTTGCGTTGCGGAGGGGGCAGACAAACCAACCAGCAAATTGGTGACGATGTCAGCTGGCACTTACTGCTATGAGCGAAAGTAAAGCCGGGGAAGGAGAGGGTGTGCAGGGTGGTGAGGAGGACGCTGTTTCACAGCTGGTGAGGGGAGCTCTGCCTCCTAACATGCTGGAGAGAGGCCCTAAGGAAGCGGGGGAATCATATCCTTGTCTGGGGCGCTTCTAGACAGCAGGAGGGCATGTGCAAAGGCCCTGGGAGCAGAAGGCTGTGGGGCTTCAGGGTGCAGCAGATGTCCAACCAGTACTGCTCACGGTGCTGTCTCAAGAACGGGCATATTGAGGGCGACACCACAGCAGAAAGGAGGGGGCAGGGAGAGACGCTGAGGTCGGGGTGGCGCTTCTCTTGGGGGGCGGACGGGCAGTCACTGGGGGGTGAGAGCAGAGGAGACAGGACCAGTCTGCCTCCTGCGTAAGGGGCTTGGATGGTGAGTCTTATGGGTCAGTCTAGTTGAAACAGAGCACCCAGGGATTTACTCAAATACCATCGAGGTGCTGGTGTGAAGGTATGAGGTAGATGGGGTTAACCTCTACAGCTGGTTTTTGTTGTTCGGTCACTAAGTCGTGTCTGACTGTTTGCAACCCCATGGACTGCAGCATGCCAGGCTCCTCTGTCCTCCACTGTCTCCCGGAGTTTTCTTTTTTTTAATTTATTTTAGTTGGAGGCTAATTACTTTACAATATCGTATTGGTTTTGCCACACATCAACATGAATCCGCCACGGGTGTACACGTGTTCCCCATCCTGAACCCCCCTCCCACCTCCCTCCCCATACCATCGCTCTGGGTCGTCCCAGTGCACCAGCCCCAAGCATCCTGTATCCTGCTTCGAACCTGGACTGGCGATTCGTTTCTTATATGATATTATACATGTTTCAATGCCATTCTCCCAAATCATCCCACCCTCGCCCTCTCCCACGGAGTCCAAGATGTCCATCAGCAGATGAATGGATAAGAAAGCTGTGGTACATATACACAATGAAGTATTACTCAGCCATTAAAAAGAATACATTTGAATCAGTTCTAATGAGGTGGATGAAACTGGAGCCTGTTATACAGAGTGAAGTAAGCCTGAAAGAAAAACACCAATACAGTATAATAACACATATATATGGAATTTAGAAAGACGGTAACGATAACCCTGTATGTGGAGTTTTCTTGAATTAAAGTCCATTGAGTTGGTGATGCCATCCAACTATCTCATCCTCTGTCATCCCCTTCTCCTCCTGCCCTTAATCTTTCCCAGCATCAGGGTATTTTCCAAGGAGTTGGCTGTTTGCATCAGGTGGCAAAATTATTGGAGCTGCAGCTTCAGCGTCATTCCTTGCAGTGAATAGTCTGGGTTGATTTCCTTTACGATGGACTGGTTGGATCTCTCTGAAGTCCAAGGGACTTTCAAGAGTCTTCAGTTAGTTGACTTGAATTAACGGTAATCACCTTCCCTAATGTGGGTGGGCCTCGTCCAATCAGTTGAAGGAAGGCCCGAAGAGCCAAAACTGAGGTTTCCCTGCAAGCAAGTTCTGCCTCTAGAGGGCATGGTCTCCTCCTGCATGTGTCTAGCCTGCTGGCCTGTCCTAGAGAGTTCAAGCTTGCCAGCCCCCACATGCCATAAGCCAATTTCTTTAAAGATTTATTTTAACCTGCATATCCTCCTGGGGCTTTCCCCTGGAGAATGGAGATTGATACAGGCCCCAGGGCAGAAAACTCCTATGCAGAGAGCCCAGGAGGAGAGTTTTCCAGGAATATGGGCTGGAGGTGATACGGAGCTAGCCAGGAACCTTGGGGATGGTGAGAAGTGCTCAGAGGTGCTAGAAATGGGGGTAGAGAAAAGCAGACTTGGAGCAGATTTGAAGTGGAAATGGCAGGATTTGCTGATAGGATGGGAGGCTGGAGAAAGGGCAGGAAACCAAAGGCCCCTTGGAGGCTTTCTGTCTGAGCACGAGCAGTGGCTGCCGGGGGGCTCTGGTTGGAGGACAGTGGGGTGGGAGGGAATTATGAGTTTTTAATTAAAAAAAATCTTACTTGGGCTTTAAAAAATACATTTTATCTCACCATTTAAATGTCTTCTTATTAATAGGATGAAGCCTCTTAGATTATCTGTGTTAGCTGTCTTTCTTTTTTCCCTTCTGTGCATTTTCTGGCACATAGCTGATACTCAATAACTACTTTTTATTGCTCATTGGCTACCCACTTATGTCATGCCCATTTGTTTTATGGGCTTTTCATCTGAATTCTGTGTAACTTGGCACATGGCATCTTGGATAGCATTCAGCAAGTACAAAGCATTGATTTCTGTTTGGAATAAACAATTTGACAACTGGGCTACAGGTTTTAAGTAATCAAGAACCTATTCACTTCTCAATGGTGTACAAGATGTACACTATTAGTACTACTTTAAATAGTAAGAAAGTTGAAATTATAAGGCGTGTGCCTGCCTGAGTGGGTTGTGAGTTGTGTGGATATGTGTTGGTACCGTGAGGGATCAAGCTGGTTGCCCCACATGGTTGATTGGAGCATAACCAGCTCCATCTGAAATTTTGGAGGATCAGCTTGTAAAGAGGTGCCAACATTCTGAAGGTGGAGGGGGCAGCATGCAAACTTCTCATGGTTCTTAGAGCTGATTAGAACCTCTCAAAAGCCCTTCCTGCTTTTTGTAGAAAGCAGAAAATTGTAGAAACGCTACAATTCCTTTCCGTTTTACAGAAGAGAATAGCAAGTCTCAGCTGCAGGTGGCTGGGGACCCAGGCATCAAGGTGGTCCATTTAGGTGAATCCACATCCTTAGCTGCTTGTGGAGATCAGGTCACTTGTATCACTGTGAAGATCCACCCTGTGCCTTTTGTAGACAGTGGACCTTGGCTTGGGTCAGCGACTCAAAGACTTTCCCTTGTCACTCCCTGCAGCGTATCTGTGTGGCCCACGCTTCTTCCCTGTGGCCTCACTCTCTGCCACTGGCCTTCACTCCTGCCTGGCAGAAGACAATCTAATTGTGAAAAATGATACGCATGAACTTGTTCACAAGAACAGAAATGGACTCATGGATTTTGGAAACAAATTTCTGGTTACCACAGGGGAAATGCTGGGGGAGGGATAAACAGGAGGTTGGGATTAACACATACATGTTACTATATATAAAATATATAAACTAGATGATCAACAAGGGGATACTGCAAAGCACAGGGAACTCTACTCAATATTCCTAATAAGCTATATGGGAAAAGAATCCAGAAAAGAATAGATGCATATGTATATATGGGCTTCCCAGGCGGCTCAGCGGTAAAGAGTCTGCCTTCCAACGCAGGAGACGGAAGAGACCCAAGCTCCAACCCTGGGTCGGGTAGATCCCCTGGGTTGGGTATGGCAGCCCACTAGAATTCTTGCCTGGGAAAGCCCATGGACAGAGGAGCCTGGAGAGCTACAGTCCATGGGGTCACAAGGAGGTGGACACGACTGAAGTGACTTAGCATTCACGCCAGGGGCGAGCGCTGTCTCAAGTCCCACTTCACACGATCAAGAAAATCAGGTAGAGACGGGCTTGCACTTGGCAGAAAGCCTGACCAATAAGCTGCCAGAGGGAACACGGAGACCGCCTCCATGAGCTGGGCAGCAAAGACATGTTTTAGTCTGAGGCCACAGAAAGCGTGAAACAAAAAGTAACAAACAACGTGCAATTCTGGATGGGGCCCTGAAACAAGACAAGGACGGCGGTGGAGAGCCTGGTGAGGCCCAGTCAGAGCTGGTGGCTTAGATGCCAGTGGGGGACAGAGTCCATTTCACAGCTTTCATGGATGCACCATCGTCACAAAGCATGCTAACACTGGGGGAACCTGGCTGAGGTCCTAACCCTTAGGAGCTCTCTGTACATCCTTTACAATTTTTAAGTGAACCTGAAGTTATTCCACAATAAGCTAATAAGCACCAATGAATAGATTATTTCAAATATCAGGAAGCCCAGAGGCAGGCAGTTTGGATCTGATCCAACGGCTTTACAATGTCCTCGGGTATCCAAATTCTGTCCATGGTTCTGTTGCCCTAGTGTTTTGGCTTAACATTTAAATTTCTTCCCTCATGGTAAATTGGCCAAAGAAGAGATACATTTCATGTTATTCCTCACTGGCTTTTGTATCAGGGAGGAAAATCTTTCCCAGGAGCTATCAGCAGACTTCCCACCAGAAATCACGGGATGGAATTGGGTGGATGCTCGAACTCTCGTTGCAAGAGAGCCTGAGGTTTCAGGAGCGAGGCCGGGGCAGAACAGGATAAGCTGGGAACAGAGGTGCTGGTGTTGGGGACTGACAAGGCTGGGACAGTCACTCCGGACTGGCACTTTCAAGGTGTTAGCACCCTGAACCAAGAGATGAGGAGAGGGAGCCATCGCTGGACCTCCAAAGGAGGGCATCTTGTAGGGAGACCACCGTGAAAGGAGCCCAAGGTGACCTCCAAGGAAAGGATCTGGCCCGTCTGGTCGGGATCGAGGGGCCTGGGGAGTCTCATCCAGCATCGGGCTCTGCAGGCGGTCAGCAGGGGTGGCCATGCTTCCCAATGTGGCCAGAACCAGCGGCTGCACCTTTCGGAGTTTCTGCATCTGTGAAACGGCAGCAGTGACAATCCTTCCATCGCATCGTTGTTTGGGGATGAAGTGGGGAAATACAGGTTGAGCACTAACGTGCTGCTTGGACTAAAGTAAATAAATGCTTAGTAAGTGTTAGTATCAGCCTGTATTTATGCACAACCAAAGCCCTTTCTCCCCTCAGCCCGCAGGGCAGACCCGGCGTAGGCTCTGAGCTGATGCAAGAAGTGACTGTTCATCCACTCGAGATCTTGGTTCCACTGATACTTTACTTGGATTTTATGAGAATTTGTGTTTGTGAGAATAATCAGTTAGGACTCTGGAAAAAATAGAACTCTTTTCAAGGGGTAGAACACAACATAAGTTAGTATCACAAAATAAGAGGATCTTTTATTCAGTTCAGTTCAGTTGCTCAGTCCTGTCTGACTGTAACCCCATGGACTGCAGCACGCCAGGCTTCCCTGTCCATCACCAACTCCCAGAGCTTATTCAAACTCATGTCATCAGTGATGCCATCCAACCGTCTCATCCTCTGTGCTCCCCTTCTCCTCCTGCCCTCAGTCTTTCCCAGCATCAGGGTCTTTTCCAATGAGTTAGTTCTTTGCATCAGGTGGCCAAAGTATTGGAGCTTCAGCTTCAACATCAGTCCTTCCAAAGAAGATTCAGGACTGATTTCCTATAGGATGGACTGGTTTGATCTTGCAATCCAAGGGACTCTCAAGAGTCTTCTCCAACACCATAGTTCAAAAGTATCAATTCTTCGGCGCTCAGCTTTCTTCCCAGTCCAGCTCTCACATCCATATATGACCACTGGAAAAACCATAGCCTTGACTAGACGGACCTTAGTCGGCAAAGTAATGTCTCTGCTTTTGAATATGCTGTCTAGGTTGGTCAGCTTTTCTTTCAGGGAGTAGGCGTCTTTTAATTCCGAGCTGCAGTCACCATCTACAGTGATTTTGGAGCCCAGAAAAATAAAGTCAGCCACCATTTCCATTGTTTCCCCTTCTATTTGCATGAAGTGAAGGGACCAGATGCCATGATCTCAGTTTTTGGAATGTTGACTTTTAAGCCAGGTTTTTCACTCTCTTCTTTCACTGTCATCAGTCATCACTGATGTGAGTGAAAGTCACTCAGTCGTATCCTACTCTTTGCGACCCTGTGGACTGTACAGTCCATGGAATTCTCCAGGCCAGAATTCTGGAGTGGGTAGCCTTTCCCTTCTCCAGGGGATCTTCCCAACCCAGGGATCGAACCCAGGTCTCTCGCATTGCAGGTGAATTCTTTACCAGCTGAGCCACAAGGGAAACCCTTTCATCAAAAGGTTCTTTAGCTCTTCTTAACTTTCTTCCATGAAGGCTGTGTCTTCTGCGTATCTGAGGTTATTGATATTTCTCCCTGAAATCTTGATTCCAGCTTGTGTTTCAACTCGTCCAGCATTTTGCATGATGTACTCTGCATACAAATTAAATAAGCAGGGTGACAAAATACAGCTTTGACATACTCCTTTCCTAATTTGGAACCAGCCTGTTCCATGTCTGGTTCTAACTATTGAATCTTGACGTGAATACTGGTTTCTCAGGAGGCAGGTCAGGTGGTCTGATATTCCCATCTCTTTCAGAATTTTCCACAGTTTATTGTGATCCACACAGTCAAAGGCTTTAGCGTGGTCAGTGAAACAGAAGTAGATGTTCTTCTGAAATTCTCTTTTTCTATGATCCAACAAATGTTGTCAACTTGATCTCTGGTTCCTTTGCCTTTTCTGCTACTGCTAAGTCACTTCAGTTGTGTCCGACTCTGTGCGACCCCATAGATGGCAGCCCACTAGGCTCCTCTGTCTCTGGGATTCTCCAGGCAAGAACACTGGAGTGGGTTGCCATTTCCTTCTCCAATGCATGAAAGTGAAAAGCGAAAGTGAAGTCGCTCAGTCATGCCCGACTCTTAGCGACCCCGTGGATTGCAGCCTACCAGGCTCCTCCGTGCATGGGATTTTCCAGGCAAGAGTACTGGAGTGGGGTGCCATTGCCTTCTCCAAATGCAGCTTAAACATCTGGAAGTTCTCAGCTTGTTTTAAAAAATTATGCAACTCTGGGGCTTCCCAGGTGATGCTAGAGGTGAAGAACCTGCCTGCCAAAGCTGGAGAAGGGGATGGCAGCCCACTTCAGTATTCTTGCCTGAGAGCCCATGGTCAGAGGAGCCTGGCGGGCTGCAGTGCATGGGGTCCTAAAGAGCTGGCCTCCATGGAAGCGACTTAGTGCAAGGCACCTCTGCCTGTCCAGGCGTGTGTTCGGCCCCCTGCTGGTGGCGGAGTGGTGGGCGGGGGGCTGCTTGGGACCCAAGGGCTCCAGCAGTGCTCTGTCTGTAGGCCCTCAGGGCTCTTCTCCAGGCGCCTCTGTCTCCATGGTATTTCTTGCATTAAAGCCAGTGATTTAGGGACTTGCCTGGTGGTCCAGTGGTTAAGAATTTGTCTTCCAATGTGGGGATGTGGGTTCAATCCCTGGTGCGGGGGGAGCGAAGAACCACCTGCTGCAGGGCAATCACAAGCCAGGCCTGATGCGGCCAAACATAAAAACGAATCAATTAATGCAAAAAAAAAAACCCAATTATTTAAAATCCCAAGGGCAAGGAGGTTTTACCTATATTGTTTTACCTGTATTTATAAATACAGCTATGTTTGGGACTTCCCTGGTGGCTCAGATGATAAAGAATCTGCCTGCAACGTGGGAGACCTGGGTTCGACCCCTGGGGCAGGAAGATCCCCTGGAGAACGGCATGGCCACCCACTTCAGTATTGTTGCCTGGAGAATTCCAAGGACAGAGGAGTCCATGGGGTCGCAAAGAGCGGGACACAACTGGGTGACTTAGCACAGCACATAAATGTAGGTGTTCAGTTTCCATTGGAATTTACTTCCTAGAACAATTCTAGGTTCACAGCAGAATTGAGCAGATGGCCCAGAGATTTCCCATATGGCCCCTACCCCAATGCATGCACGCCCTCCCACATTACCAACATCCCCCACCAGAGGGATATATCATTAGCAGTATAATCGATGGACCTGTGTTGAGACCTCATCACCCAGAGTCCACAGTTTACGTGAGGGCTTCACTCTTGGTGGTGTTCCTTTCATGGGTATAATGAGCTGTATCCACTGTAATAGTATCACTCAGAACAGTTTCACTCATGTCCCCCAAATCCTCTGTGTTCTGCCTGCTCATTCTATCCATTCATTCCCTAATCCGTGGCCACCGCTGATCTCTTTGCCTTCTCCAAAATGTCCTCTAGCTGGAACCATACAGTGGGTTGGAGAAGGGAATGGTAACCCACTCCAGTACTCTTGCCTGGAGAATTCCATGGACAGAGAAACCTACTGGGTTACAGTCCACGGGGTCGCAAGGAGTCAGACATGACTGAGCGACTAACATGCACGCACACACACACACACGCACACACATACACACACACACACAAACACACACCCCGTATGTAGCCTTTTCAGACTGGCTTCTTTCTCTTAGGAAAATGCATTTAAGATTCTTCCGTCTCTTTCCATAGTTTGAAACCTCATTTCTTTTCAGTGCTGAATGTTGCTGTTGTTCAGTTGCTCAGTCGTGCCCAACTCTTTTAGACCCTGTGAACTGCAGCATGCCGAACTTCCCTGTCCTTCACTATCTCCTGGAGCTTGCTCAAACTCATTAGTCGGTGACGCCATCTAACCATCTCACCCTCTGTCATCCCCCTCTCCTCCTGTCTTCAATCTTTCCCAGCATCAGGGTCTTTTCCAATGAGTTAGTTCTTCACATCAGGTGGCCAAAATATTGCAGCTTCAGCTTCAACATCAGTCTTTCCAATGAACATTCAGGATTGATTTCCTTTAGAGTTGACTGGTTTGATCTCCTTGCAGTCCAAGGGACTCTCAAGAGTCTTTTCCAACACCACAGTTTGAAAGCATCAGTTCTTCAGTGCTCAGCTTTCTTAATAGTCTCAACTCTCACATCCATAAGTGACTATTGGAAAAAAACCATAGCTTTGACCAGATGGACCTTTGTCGGCAAAGTAATGTCTCTGCTTTTTAATATGCTGTCTAGGCTGGTCATAGCTTTCCTCCCAAGGAGCAAGCGTCATGTCAATGTCACGGGTGCAGTCACTGTCAGTAGTGGTTTGGAGCCAAGAAAATAAAGTCTGTCACTGTTTCCATTGTTTCCCCATCTATTTGCCATGAAGTGATGGGACTGAATGTCATGATCTTAGCTTTTAGAATGTTGAGCTTTAAGCCAGCTTTTTCACTCTTCTCTTTCATCTTCATTAAGAGGCTCTTTAGTTCCTCTTCACTTTCTGCCATCAGGGTGGTGTCATCTGCATATCTGAGGTTATTGATATTTCTCCCAGCAATCAATAATATCCATTATCTGGAGATATCACCTCTTGAAGGACTTCTTGATTGCTTCCAATTTTTTGGCAACTGTGAACAAAGCTTTTCTCAACACTCATGTGCACACTGAGATCACTGGGAAGAGTGTGCTTAGCTTTGTAAGAAGCTGCAAGGCCCCTTCCACAGTGGCCACGCGGCTTTGCATTCCTTCCCGCCGGCGAGAAACGAGGGTTTCTGCCCTTCACTCTCCCACCTGCGTTCGGCGTCGTCAGTGTCCTGGGTCTGGGGCCTTCTCGCAGGTGTGTGCTGGGACCTCATCACTGTTTGAATTCACATTCCCCTGGTGACCAGTGATGTGCAGCATCTGGCCACAGGCTTCCCGCCACCTGTATGCCTTCTTTGATGAGTTGTGTGTTCAGATCTTTGCCCATGTTTCAGTTCAGTTCAGTTCAGTTCAGTCGCTCAGTCGTGTCTGACTCATTGCAACCCCGTGAATCGCAGCACGCCAGGCCTCCCTGTCCATCACCAACTCCCAGAGTTCACTCAGACTCACGTCCATCGTGTTTAATCTGGATTATTTATTTTCTTATTGTTGAGTTTTTAAAGTTCTTTGCATATAACAGTCCTTTATCAGATGTGATTTTTGGAAATATTTTCTCTTAATTTGTGGCTTGTCTTTTTATTCTCTTGACAATAATTCACCTTTAACATAAAACTAAAACATCTTGAAAATCTTTGAAAGAGCATTAAGCAATTAACAATTTCGCAATTTCACCTACTTTTACATTCCCCTACTCTGGAAATTAGTATACTGAAGTTTTCTGCAGCAAAAAGATAAAACCTCAGAATACATACTTTATTTTCTGAGAGTATGTGCTCTCAAGAGTTTCATTATTACACAAGTCATATTTCTTTTGGAAAATACTTGACAATATAAAAAAGCAGGAAAATGTCCATGATTATGCACTCTCAGTGGCTCTCAGTGTTCATATTTTGGCAGGTTTGCTTAATCCTGCCAATCTTTTTTCTCCTAATTTTCAAAGACATTCTTTAACAGAAATAAATAATCTGTCCCCTTTCCTGTAAATTATTTAATGTGTTTTCCCATGTTGCCTCTTTTCAATAATAAGCAACAAATTAGCACCATTTATTGGATAATTCTTTCATAAGAGTGAAAAGATAACTATTCGCAACATTACATACACGCACACAAATAGAAATATCGTTTGCTCAGACCAGTTGACTGTACATGTCTATTCCATTCTACACATCTGTGGATTCTACATCAAGGCCTTCAATTTAAAGATCAAGAACAAAAAAGCAATTAATTAGATGAAGGGATTTGTCCAAGATTCCACAGAAAATCTAGGGAATAATTAGGACTAAGACTGAGATTGCCTGTGCTTTCAGGCTATTCCATCAGCGCTTTGCCAATTGCTGAGAAGGAGGTGGTACAGGCAGCCGTTTCCAAAAATAGCTCACTTACTTCTCTGAGCATCTGCTGGGACTTGTGCAAATACAGACACAGTGAAGCCTTGACCTGAATCCTGCAGAGTCCCCCTCCTGCCTCTGCGATGTGGGAAACAGAATAAGAACAGAAAAATGAGACAGGAGAACAAACTGGGGAAATGTTCAAGGAAAAGGCATTAAAGGAGACAGAACAGAAGTGTCTTAGCATCAGCGTATTTCTAGCTGATGTTTAAAGTTGCATGGAATCTGAGAAGATTATTGCGCACTTAATAATGTTTTATCACGAATGATAATTCACTACTAGGTCAGATATACTTATTCATTATTTGAAATACATTCATGGACACATATATGCATCTATATGTATAATCTCTTGCATAATATGCGTGAAAACCATTGACCAACATATCAGAAATAGCTCTAACTTTAATCAAACGTTGTTGTCTCTTTCTGCAAACTACTTTTGTGCATGCATGCCTGCTAAGTTGCTTCGGTCTTTGCGACCCCAGAGACCATAGCCCACCAGGCTCCTTTGTCCCTGGGATTCTCCAGGCAAGAATACTGGAGTGGGCCCTCCTCCAGGGGATCTTCCCAACCCTGGGATCAAACCTGTGTCTCTTCTGTATCTCTTATATCTCCTGCATTGGCAGGCGAGTTCTTTACCACTAGTGCCACCTGTGAAGCCCAACTATTTTTATAAACTTAATTAATTTGGACTTGCAGTTAGTGAACTCATTTAAACTTATTTACAATATGTCATTCTCTTTAGAACCCTGAATAGAGCATTCTATTCAGAACGATGACCATCTTAACTTGAATTTGGCCTCTTATTCTAATTTTATCTACATCAATTCAAAAATATAAAAGTGAACTGTAAACAGGAAGATTTTTGCAAGAATAAAATATGATTTTCAGTCTCAATTGATTGTTATTGTGGAGACTTGATCAAAAATTATAACTTGTTATCATCTGAGTTTCCTTAACTTTGACTATCAGCTTAGCCTTCCAGATATCATATTTAAATGGATATTATGTTTTATGTTCAAACATAAACAAAATCCCTTGGATCTATTCTTTCAAAATTCATTACACCAAGAACTAATTTGGTCCATGGATGTCCCATGTTTTATTCTTGCGGCATTTAACAAAATTTTAATTCCCAGATAAGCTGTTAAATTCCACCGTCAGTGGGTGTTGTAGATTTTTTATTCTACCTTCATTGTCTGGAATAGTAGGAGGCAGGGCGGTCTGAAGGGTTCTCCTACACCTAGGACGCAAAGGGGTGTCGCCCATGGCTCAGTTCAGTTCAGTCGCTCAGTCGTGTCCGACTCTTTGAGACCTTGTGGACTACAGTACGCCAGGCTTCCCTGTCCATCACCAACTCCCAGGGCTTGCTCAGACTCATGTCCATCAAGTCGGTGATGCCATCCAACCATATCCTCTGCCGTCCCATCTCCTCCCACCTTCAATCTTTCCCAGCATCAGGGTCTTTTCCAGTGAGTCAGTTCTTCTCATCAGGTGGCCAGAGTATTGGAGTTTCAGCTTCAGAATCAGTCCTTCCAAAGAATATTCAGGACTGATTTCCTGTAGGATTGGCTGGTTGGATCTCCTTGCAATCCAAGGGACTCTCAAGAGTTCAAAAGTCCCCACAGTTCAAAAGCATCAATTCTTTGGCACTTAGCTTTCTTTCTAGTTCAACTCTCACATCCATACATGACTACTGGAAAAATCATAGCCTTGACTAGATGGACCTTTGCTGACAAAGTAATGTCTCTGCTTTTTAATATGCTGTCTAGATTGGTCATAGCTTTTTTCCCAAGGGGCAAGTGTCTTTTGATTTCATGGCTGTAGTCACTATCTGCAGTGATTTTGGAGCCTAAAAAAATAAAGTCACTGTTTCCACTGTTTCCCCATCTATTTGCATGAAGTGATGGGACCAGATGCCATGATCTTAATTTTTTAAATGCTGAGTTTTAAGCCAGTTTTTTTTTCTTTTCACTCTCCCTTTTTCACTTTCTTCACGAGGCTCTTTAGGTCTTCTTTACTTTCTGCCATAAGGGTGGTGTCATCTGCATATCTGAGGTTATTGATATTTCCCCCAGCAATCTTGATTCCAGTTTGTGCTTATCCAGCCCTGCATTTCGCATGATGTACTCTGCATATAAGTTAAATAAACAGGGTGACAATACAGTCTTGATATACTCTTTTCCCAATTTTGAACCAATCTGTTGTTCTATGTCCCATTCTAACTCTTGGTTCTTGACCTGCATGCAGATTTCTCAGGAGGCAGGTAAGAGGGTCTGGTATTCTCATCTCTTGAAGAATTTTCCACAGTTTGTTGTGATCCACACAGTCAAAGGCTTTGGCATAGTCAATAAAACAGAAGTAGATGTTCTTTCTGGAACTCTCTTGCTTTTTCTATGATCCAACAGGTGTTGGCAATTTGATCTCTGGTTCCTCTGCCTTTTCTAAATCCAGCTTGAACATCAGGAAGTTCACGGTTCACGTATTGCTGGCTTGGAGAATTTTGAGCATTACTTTACTAGTGTGTGAAATGAATGCAATTGTGTGGTAGTTTGAACTCTCTTTGGCATTGCTTTTCTTTGGGATTGGAATGAAAACTGACCTTTTCCAGTCCTGTGGCCACTGCTGAGTTTTCCAAATATACTGGCATATTGAGTGCAGCACTTTCACAGCATCATCTTTTAGGATTTGAAATAGCTCAGCTGGAATTCCATCTCCTCCACTTGCTTTGCAGTGATGCTTCCTAAAGCCCCCCTGACTTCACACTCCAGGGTGTCTGGCTCTGGGTGAGTGTCACACCATTGTGGTTATCTGGGCCGTGAAGTTGTCTTTTGTATAGTTCTTCTGTGGCTCAGTGGTAAAGAATTCACCTGCAAGGCAGGGACAAGGGAGATGCAGGCTCCATCCCTGGGTCAGGAAGATCCCCTGGAGTAGGAAATGGCAACCCACCCCAGTATTCTTGCTTGGAGAGTCCTATGGACAGTGGAGCCTGGTGGGCTACCTACAGTCCATGGGTCCCAACGAGTCAAACACAACTGAGGGACTAAGCATGAAGGATGCAAAATTGTTGTGAGCTGAAAACAGAGTAAAAGAGGAGAGGAAATAACTATTGATTTTATGGGTGTCCTCACAGAAAAAGAGGTAAGACTCATGGCCTCTTAGAGGTGCTCTACTTCCAAGTGCTAAGCAGCGGCTCTTGCTGGATGTCAGAGTCTGCTTGTATTTGTAAGGGACTCAGTGTGTTCACAGTGCTCCTATGGGCATTTGACCTGTGTGCATTCCAAGCCTCTGGGGGTACCCATCGCTGACTCCTCCATAACATTGCCCGGTCAGTCAGACTCTCTCTTTAATTGCTCTTTTCCTGTGTCTTTCCCCTTAACTGGTGAACATACCCAAGTTATCCATGTTACAAACAATAGACAACAAGGAAAAGTAACAAATTTGCATGCTTTCAGCAGCTGTAGTGTGGGCTGTCTACCCAACCTCATTACCCACGTCCGCTTTACTGAAAGAATCTGTTTCACTATTGTTTTATATTGCTATTTTTTCCACAGTACCCGCCTCTCCTCTGCTACAGCCCTTGTAACTTGGCAGGCCTGACTTTCCTTCTATACCTAAGAGCAGGTCCCAGATCACACCAAGTCAAGGGATGTCAATTTTACCCACACACTAGACTCATCTGAGGGAAATTAAAAAAAAAATATATGCCCGAGCTTCCACCTGGACTAGTGAAAATGAGAGATTGATGAGACTTGGACATCAGAAATTGTTATAAGTTCCCCTGGCTCTTCTAACAGATGAGATGGGGGTTTTGACTCCATCGCTCCCTGGTATTTGATCAGGAACTCAGGCTGCAGCCGGGTACAGGTGACTCTTCCTGTCCAGGGATGGGAATGAGACCTATGGCGGCCCAATCAGGTGAAGGGAAGGATGCTCCTCTGCGGTTGGGAGCGGGCCTCTGGCGCCTGCCGGTCACCCAGGGGGCCGGTTGCCTAGATAACTGTCCATGCTGGCTACTGTCTGTGATGACGAGCAAGCACGTGGAGAGAGCGGTGTGGACACACAGGGGCACGGGGAGGAGGTCGCGAGACTGTGACCCGACCTGACGCACACTCCCGGAGGCCCCCCACCTCGGCCCTTTCTGTGTTTTCTGATGTGAGCCATGCTGAGTCAGGCTGTAGTGCTTGGGGCATTCATCACCTCCCCGTTCTCCTCTCCAGGGTGTTCAGGCCACGGTCTTCTGACAGCCTCACGTCCACGTGAAGGGCTGCCATCTAGCGTCTGCCCAGGATGCTGGGCACTGTTCTCATTAACGTGGGTAACTGTGTCCTTCTCACTGGTCCCCGTTCATCCGGCTTCACTCCCTCCGTCACAAGCACCTGCTCGTGGCCCTAAATAGAGGCCGGCATCTCTACTTTGACTCCACAAGGGAGAGTCCTCAGCCGAGAGCAGCCGTCCTTCCTTCCTGCCTCCTTAGAGTAGAGTCCATCCTTCAGAATCACAAGTTCACCTCATCTAGGAAGTTGCCCTCCACTCTCGCAGGGTGAGCATGAAGCTCCTACTATGTGCACATTATCACAGATGCGATGGTGACTGCAGCCATGAAATTAAAAGATGCTTACTCCTTGGAAGGAAAGTTATGACCAACCTAGACAGCATATTCAAAAGCAGAGACATTACTTTGCCGACTAAGGTCCGTCTAGAAAAGGCTATGGTTTTTCCTGTGGTCATGTATGGATGTGAGAGTTGGACTGTGAAGAAGGCTGAGTGCCGAAGAATTGATGCTTTTGAACTGTGGTGTTGGAGAAGACTCTTGAGAGTCCCTTGGACTGCAAGGAGATCCAACCAGTCCATTCTGAAGGAGATCAGCCCTGAGATTTCTTTGGAGGGAATGATGCTAAAGCTGAAATTCCAGTACTTTGGCCACCTCATGAGAAGAGTTGACTCACTGGAAAAGACTCTGATGCTGGGAGGGATTGGGGGCAGGAGGAGAAGGGGACGACCGAGGCTGAGATGACTGGATGGCATCATGGACTCGATGGACGTGAGTCTGAGTGAACTCTGAGAGATGGTGATGAACAGAGAGGCCTGGCGTGCTGTGATTCATGGAGTCGCAAAGTGTCGGACACGACAGTGACTGAACTGAACTGAACTGAACTGATGTCTTTCTGTTACCATGCGATGTCTGTTGGGGCCAGTGTCCCCAGTGAATGGGGTTGAGCTGTAAGTCACATTACACCTGTGTCTCAGCGTCTTCAGATGCATGATGTGTTGTGACTCTTGTGGGCTGGACAGTGTCCCCACAAAAGACACTGAATTCCTAACCCCCATCCTCCCCTGTCCTCCAGGATGGGGCCGTGTTTGGAATGACGGTCTTCGCAGGTTACTAAGTTTGGATGAGGTCACTAGGGTTGGCCCTGCTCCAATATGTCTGTGCCCTCATGAAAAGGAGCTTTGCACATAGACGTGCCCACGGGGAAAACTCCGTGGGAAGATGCACCTTGCTTTGCTTCTGGACTGCAGATCAGTGAGGGATGCGTTTCTGTCATCTCAGCCACGTACACAGTATCAGAGTCTGTGGTACTCTGTGACAGCAGCTGCGGGAAGCAAAGAGGGGGACCCCTGCATGGTTACTCGAGGACTGACTGAAGAAGTGAGCAAAGGGGCTAAGCTTGACCCCAGGAATGAAGCCCCAGCCCCAGCACAGGTAGTTCAGTTCAGTTCAGTCATTCAGTCGTGTCTGACTCTTTGCAACCCCATGGATGGCAGCACGCCAGGCCTCCCTGTCCATCACCAACTCCTGGAGCTTGCTCAAACCCATGTCCATTGAGTCGGTGATGCCATCTAACCATCTCATCCTCTGTCGTTCCCTTCTCCCGCCTTCAATCTTTCCCAGCATCAGGGTCTTTTCAAATGAGTCAGTTCTTTGCATCAGGTGGCCAAAGTATTGGAGTTTCAGCTTCAGCATCAGTCCTTCCATGGAACACCCAGGACTGATTTCCCTTAGGATGGACTGGTTGGATCTCCTTGCAGTCCAAGGGACTCTCAAGAGTCTTCTCCAACACTATAGTTCAAAAGCATCAATTCTTCGGCACTCAGCTTTCTTTATAGCCCAACTCTCACATCCATACATGACTGCTGGAAAAACCATAGCCTTAACTAGACAGAACTTTGTTGACAAAATAATGTCTCTGCTTTTTTAGTATGCTGTCCAGGTTGGTCATAACTTTCCTTCTAAGGAGTAAGCGTCTTTTAACTTCATGGCTGCAGTCACCCTCTGCAGGTGGAGCTGTTACTGAATGCAAGCTTACATGCCCGACCCGCAGCGAGGTCAGTCAGCAACAACATGGACTTTGGAGCAGAGACAGGTTTATTGCAGGGCTGCACAAGGAGAACTGGGAGCTGATGCCTCTCCCACATCCTGAACTCTTGGAAGAATTTCAGCAAAATAGTTTTCTATTTTTCTTCTTTTTGTCTGTGCCATGAGGCTTCCTGGATCCAGTTCCCCAACCAGGGGCTGAACCTGGCTGGCGGCAGTGAAAGCTCGGAGCCCCAGTTAGTGGGCTGTGGGGGGCCTTCCCTCAGCAAGCAGTTTTTTAAAGACACCGTGAGGTCAGAGCCTGGCAGTTTGTTGTAAACTTCTTGGTGTAGGAATCCTTTGTTCTTGCAGGTCAGGTCACATGTTCCTGTAAACCTTTAACAAGACAAATGCTGTCCTCTGCTCTGCAACTTTTTATCTGTATGAATGAGATATTAGCCTTAAAGGTCAGATCCTGAGAATTGGCTCTTCTGTATATTTCAAGCTATACAAGACTTTTTTTTTTTTAAATGTCTGTTTTATTTGTTTGTTTCTGGCCATTGCACAGTCATGTGGGGTCTTAGTTCCCCAACCAGGGACCAAACTTGAGCCTCCTGGTTTGGGGGCACAGATCCTTAACCACCAGACCCCCAGGGAAGTCCTTAACATTCTTAAAGCAAAGCGAAAGCAATAGAATACAAAGGGTAAAGCAGAAGAGAAATCTCACGTGGAAGCAGATTTGTTCTTCCCTATCGCAGAGCCGAAGGGTAGGGAAGGCATTTGTACTGCAGGGCTGGGTTCTGGGGCTCAAACCTAGACCACTCTGTTCAAAATGATGTACATAGTGGATGTGACTTTTAACTTGTGAATTCACACCCTTCATTTCTAGGTAAGAAAATTATTTTTTAACCTAAGTTTTATCTAGATTTCTTTTCCCCTGCTCTTTTAAGAATTAATGTTAGGCTTTTCTGGAATTCAAGCACTCATATAAGCAATTGCATATTTAAAATCTATTTCAAGGTAATTATCTGCTTCACTGTATTCTTCATTTCAAATCCTCTCGGTTCATTGAAAGTAATTCGGGTTTTCCCTCTCTCCAGACAATGCTTTGCTAGACATTTCCCTACACTTTCAAAACGTACTGAACTCAGAGTTCTTGGCAGAAATGAGAAAACAGTGGTGACATTCTCTTGAGGTAGTAAAGTGAAACTGACCTATTTAATTTTTCAAATCTCAAGGAATTTACACACAAATAAAACTGGTTCACACCCCTGTAAAATGGCTGGAGATTTTTTATCTAATTATTTCAGAAATGTAACCATTAGCTTATTCTTTCTGAGAAGGTTGCCCTTCACATTGGAAATATGCCTGTTTGGCTACTGTGTTTCCTTTTGACCTGTGAAGTTTAGGGCACAATTTTTCATTTCCCCTTTTCTAAATCACATACTCTTAAGTTTCCTTGGCTTGTTCAGAACCCTGACTTCTGGAGCTCAGTTAACTTTCTCCGGCAGCTTATCCAGAATATTACAAAGGGGAGCCCCCAGGATTGGGTGGGACCCTCCTACCCCCCCTCCTACCCCCCAACAGCGGCTACTCCAGGTAACGTTCCATATCTGCCCTGGCGAGGCCAGGGAGGCCAAGAGGAAGAGTACCCTGTGTCAGCATCTTCACGTCCTCCAGTTCCCTTCTTTCCATACGGGAGGTGATAATAATAACTCACGGTAACTGTTGTGAAGGTCAAGTCCCAGAAGACAGTGGCTTTGGGGATGTCAGTAGTAACAGTGACGTCCCCCTTTGGAGGGACTCCCACACTTGCCCCGTGAGTGGGGAGCAGGGTGCTGGGCAGCAGCCCACAGTGTCACAGGATGGGCATCCGACCCTCAGGACTGCCCGACTGAAAGCACACTGCCTGCCTGCTGGGGGCGGGTGCGGTCCTCCCCAAGCCTGTGCCCAGCCCTGGATGGGCTCACCCAGGAGGGCAGGCGCTGGGGCAGTTACTACCAGCTTCCGTCTTGTGTCAGTCGAGGGTTGGTTGCTGCTCGGGTGGGTGGGGGGTAGGGGGGCTCATGACCCTGGTGCCCCCTGCAGAAGCCAGCTGACCTCTGGGGCTAGAGAGGGGTCTTAGGACGGGGGCTTGGCCAGTACGTGGGACCCTCCTGCCATGCTGCAGGTGACATCCAGGGTGGGGCGAGGGCCTCTAGGAGGATAGGGAGAGTATGTGCTGCTACAGGGGAGAGAGACAGGCCAGGGGAAGCTGACCGAGAGGGCAGGTGTGTGCCTGCAGATGAGCCTCATGCACCTCAGTTCTTCTGGCCTGTAGGTTCTGCCAGTGGCTTGAAAATTAATTTTCACAGGGAAGGAGTCCTCTCGTCTTGGGCCTTTTCTGTACCAGCAAAACATCCAGTTCTCAGGCTGCAGCAGAGCCCGTGACATTTTCTGTCCTATCTTTTTGGGAGCAGCCAGTGCAGGGCGTGACCTCCTCTGGCGTCTCTGGCTTCGAGACGTTCTGTGCTCTCTGGCTTGCCCACGCAGGCTTTTGGGAATTCTTTCCAATATTTTGCTCAGTTCTCAGTGTCTACTGTCTCCTCCTGCTCTGATGCAGGTGAGCCAGGCTCCACCGCCTCTTTCCTTGGATGGTTCTGTCTTTCTCTATATTTAAGGTTACTTATTTTCTCTGTGCTTCCCTGGAAGCTCAGCTGGTAAAGAATCTGCTGCAAAACAGGAGATCCCGGTTTGATTTTGGGGTTGGGAAGTTCCCTGGAGAAGGGATAGTCTATCCACTCCAGTATTCTTGGGTTTTCCTGGTGGCTCAGACAGTAAAGAATCCACCTGAAATGCGGGAGACCTGGGTTTGATCCCTGGGTTGGGAAGATCCCCTGGAGGAGACCTTGGCAACCCACTCTAGTATACTTGCCTGGAGAATCCCCATGGACAGAGGAGTCTGGCGGGCTGCAGTCCATGGGGTCACAAAGTGTCAGGCACGACTGAGCAACTAAGGCACAGCGCACATTCGCTCTGTGACCTTGGGCTTCCCTGGTGGCTCAGATGGTGAAGAATCTGCCTGTAATACAGGACACCTGGGTCTGATCCCTGGGTCAGCACCTTAGCTCTCTCTTGCGATTCAGTTATCATGGTCTTGAAGTCATCTAGCTTTTTCTTGTAACCGGAGTAGGAGAGATGTTCCTTCTGGCTTTCTGCCTCCCAAGTACAAGGGGAACACCCTCCTTCGGTCATGTTTCCATTTGTAAATCTCTGTTAATAGCTTCTGACATATTCTGTCAATAGGATAATTCATTTTTACAAACATAATCCTCAGGTGTTGGGAAATCTTGACAGGTCTCTTGACTCAAGTGTTATTTAGCACTGCTTTGTAATTTCGTTTAGGTAAAGAATCTTCGTGGGATGTGGGAGACCTGGGTTCAATGCCCAGGTTGGGAAAATCCCCTGGAGAAGGGAACCCCCACTCCAGGATTGTCGGGGTTTCCTTGGTGGCTCAGGTGGTAAAGAATTTGCCTACAATGTGGGAGACCTGGGTTTGATCCTTGGATCAGGAAGAGCCCCTGGAGAAGGAAATGGCAACTCTTTCCAGTATTCTTGCCTGGAGAATTCCATGGATAGAGGAGCCTGCTGGGCTACACCCATGGGGTCGCAAAGAGTCGGACCCGATTGAACAACTAACACTTACTTTCAGCACTGCTTCCAATTTCTGTTTCCTTAGAGATCTAATTTGTTGGAACTTGGTTGTACTCGCAAGGTGCAGCCTCAGTGAATATCAAGCTTCCAGACCCACGTGTCAGCTTTGTGTAACAGCCCCTGGGAGTTGAAAGGGAGGGGGGATTCTACCCATGGAAGCAGTCAGGCAAGTGAAGTGAAGTGAAAGTCGCTCAGTCGTGTCTGACTCTTTGCGACCCCATGGACTGTAGTCCATGGAATTCTCCAGGCCAGAATACTGGAGTGGGTAGTCTTTCCCTTCTCCAGGGGATCTTCCCAACCCAGGTGTCGAACCAGAGTCTGCAGGCAGATTCTCTACCAACTGAGTCACAAGGGAAGCCCAAGAATACTGGAGTGGGTAGCCTATCCCTTCTCTAGCAGATCTCAACCCAGCAATCAAGCTGGGATCTCCTGCATTGCAGGCAGATTCTTTACCAACTGCACCCCCAGGGAAGCCAGGCAAGGACCCCAGATAACAGGCTGGACCTACCTGTTCCTGGAAATCATCGCTGGCGAGAACTGTAGCTTGGAGGGAATGGCTCTCCTGGGCTGCTGCTTCTGTGAACATTATCACACCCCCCCAGCTTCACTCTGCCCCCTGCAGCCTGACCCCTGCTGCCAGTCTGATGTTTTTATTCTCATTTAAAATCGCTGAAAGTATTTTCCATTTTGCATTCCATTTACACTTATCATTTTTACCCGAGACTTTCTAAGGAGTCACCTGAAGACATGGACAAATCTTTACAGTGAAAGGCTGAAATATTCATTTCAGATCTCGTTTCCTGTTCAGGAGTGTACAGGGTACATTTGTGATCACCGGCTGGCATGCCACCTATGGACTGAATGGGTAATAGAAGGAACCATGAAGGATGGAATAGAATAGAGGATTTCTGAAAAATTGAGTTTCTAGAGGTGTTATGGAAACGTTTTTGAGTTACATGAAATATTTTATCCAAGTTTTCCCTGAAGTAATTGCTTACTTTTGAAAAGCAATGATATTTTATTTAAATTGACTCGAGTCTCATGGGTAAATGAAATCTAGTGTGTAGACACATGAAGGAATAAGGAAATTTATTGCTATTTCACTTTTTCAGGTTAAGAGTTAGAGAATTCAACAGAAAGAAATGATACATTTCACTCAGCAACTCATTTTAAAATTTATGGGGTTTTTTACATTATTTATTTTGTAATAATAATAAACCACTTTTATTAAAAGCTCAAGATCTTTCTATCCTCTTCCAGAAAAGCATAAGCCTATTCCTATAGAGTCATTCAAATATTCATTCAGCCCCTTCTATACGCTGCACACGGTGATGAATAAAGCTCAGCCCTTGTCGTCAAGTAGTTTATGTCTCCAATGTAGCTGACAAGGGTCCAAGCTCGATTTTTCACATAGTTTTCACTTCCTTCAGTGGATAAAAGAAAGAGCTCTTATGGCATTGCATGGTAAGTCCTGTAACATAAATGTCTTTGTGTTTTGTAATATTTTGCCTGTTCAAGTGGAAACTTTATGAGTCACTAGGGGTTTTCTTCTAACCAGTTTGACTTTTGAATTCATTTGAATTGATTTAATTGACTGGTAGCTTTTCTCTGAGAACACAGACAAAAGTCATTTTCCAGCTGATCTTTAGCTAAAAATGTCAGTCATGCAAGCATTCATGTAGTTATTACTCTCCAGCCTTTTAAAACATCATTACAGACCACTTTAAAAAATTTCCCCTATTTCCAGTTGATCCATGGGAGATTGAAATGGTTTCAAGTTACTAAATTAAGTATATTGTGCATTTCATTTATGTCCTCTTTTTAAAGCCATTAGAAAAAAAATACGAAAGGATTTGCTGTAAAATCTCGAGCAGGGCATGTTTTGGGGGGCAATTTTAGAATTTCATCAGTAGGGAAGGTATGACCATGTTCATCTTTAGGAAAAACTTTTAGCCTAAAAATGGAAACTTATATTAAGAGAGTCCAAGAGAACTTTGATTCTAGGGCTTCCTTATTCCTTGGTGAATTCACAGGTTCAGAAAGCCTCAGACGTTATCAGCGACTTTCCATCATGATTAGCTTGCTAGACATCCAGCTTTAGAGAAGAGGATCCATCTTACAAAAACATCTGGTGACAATGTTGCAAGGGTCCTGGCTGTTTGAGTCTAACAAATGTAGCAGAAACTAGGAGAACTGGAGCTGAGATTCCAGGGTGAGTCCGCTGTCCACTCTGACACTGCTTTTGGCTTGTGGACATTCATATGTATTTTACTACTCAGGTGAGGGCCCTTGGAATGCCCTTTCTCAGTGTGGTCCATGGGTCGCCTGCATCAGAACCATCCTGGATTTTGGAAAATTCAGATTCCCTGCTCATAGTCCACTTCAGAGTCTGGGGCTCTATATATTTCATCTGCTTCCTGAGCGGAGACATCTCGTTCAGTTTTTGCTTTTGTTCAGTTGCTGAGTCCTGTTTGACTCTTTGTGATCTCATGGACTGCAACATGCCAGGCTTCCCTGTCCTTCACTACCTCCTGGAGTTTTCTCGAACTCATGTCCATCAAGTTGGTGATGCCATCCAACCATCTCACCCTCTGTCATCCCCCTTTCCTCCTGCCTTCCATCTTTCCCAGCATCAGGGTCTTTTCCAATGAGTCAGTTCTTTGCATCAGGTGGCCAAAGTATTGGAGCTTCAGCTTCAGCATCAGTCCTTCCAATGAACATTCAGGGTTGATTTCCTTTATGATTGACTGATTTGATCTCTTTGCTGCCAAAGGACTCTCAAGAGTCTTCTCTAACACAACAGTTAGAAAGCATCAATTCTTCAGCACTCAGCCTCTTTCTTTTTTTGTTGTTGTTAGAGGAGGGGGAAGGGGGCATCAGTTTCCACAGTTTTAAATCAGAGGATTAGACTGGAATTTGGTTTTCAAGGCTTTCCCCATGGGATGCAGGTACAAGTTTCAGGAGTATTGGCACTCCACAGTCCCCCCACCCCTGAAGCTGGGAGGGAAAATAAAGGATTTTCTCCTAAGGCCTCTGGGGAATGTAGCCCTACTAATTCCTTGGCTAGCAGAACTGTGAGAGGATAGCTTTCTGTCATTTGAAACCACACATTGTGGCAACTTGTCACAGCAGCTGCAGGGCACTAATATACCATGGTTTTCACTGAACACCAAAGATTCCCTGGGAATTTTTACTTTTATCACTTGATGGATTATCTGGGAATAGGTATGCCTTCTACTCTCAAAAACTTGAAAACTGGGCAAAACGATGAAAGATCAGCTTTCAGACCTTGGACAACAGGTGTGTTCCCTGAGAGAAGAGGGCATGCGAGGTGGCCTTAAAGCAGGAGGAAGGTCCCCAGCGAGTGCTGGTGGTTGGAGACGCCAACGGGCTGGAATTTGCAGAGCAGAGGAAAAGAGAGTCAGGAGCCATGCAGGGAATACACCCCGGAAGTCCGCTCAGGAGGCCCTTTGAATCTCCGCCAGGTATTTATCTGCACGTCTCTACCTGCGCACGTGCTCTGTGCTTTTGCAGTGTGTCATCAAAAATTAATCAGTTGACCTAAGAAAGAACTGGAAAACTTTATTCAAGCCGAATTTGAGAATTATAACCTGGGAAGAGAATCTCAGAAAACTCTGAGAACCATTCTACCTGTTAGAAGTCAAGACACAAATTTATACGCTTTTTTATTAATGATGTATTATTGACAGTTAACATAATCCAGATCTAAGCACCTTTGTGATGGGTCATGGGGCCCCTCACGAGATCAAGAAAGGATGCTGTGTTTCACGGAGTTGTCTGTTGATGCTGGGAGAATGTTGCTCTTTGTGTCTGAGCAGGTATTTCTGCTGACAGTGGGAGGTCTGGTCTATACGAAGCGCAGATGAGCAATGCACAGAACAGGGAGAGAGGAGGTCAAAAGGGAGAGAAGAGTTTTTATGTTTAAATTCTTCTTGTCTTGAAATACGAATATTTTTCATTCTCAAATTTTATTTATTGAAAAATAAAATATGAATTTTATTTCATAGGAGTGATGCTTATCATTAGTAACCAGGACAATACACTATTGAAGCCTCATAAGACATCCAGCTCACCTGGTCCATCAGCTAAAATGAGACGCCTGTTGTTTGCATGGGTGACCCTGGCTAAAGAAGACCCCCTGGAAAAGCAAATGGCAATCCATTCCAGTATTCTTGCCTGGAGAATCCCAGGGACAGAGGAGCCCCTCAGGCTACAGTCCACAGGGCTGCAGCGTCAGACAGGACTAAAGTGACTTAGCACGCATGCATGGCGCAACAGGTGTGGTCATACATTGTGGGTTGGTGTATAAGATGATATTAATCACCTGGAGCAAGATTAGGCAGCTTCTTATACCTTCTATACTCACAGCAATATAACCCCTTGAATTTACTCCTAGGCGTTTCAAGAGAAGCGAAAAACTTATATTCACACAAGGACTTGTGTACAAATGTTAAGACCAACTTACTTATAACTGCCCCAAACTGACACTGCTTAGACATCCACCAGGTTAAGAATGATGAACACAAAGTGGAATATCCACGCAGTGGAACACCACTCAACAAGGAAAGCGATCACGTTACTGGTCCCTGCAACCTGGGTGAATCTCAAAATCATGATGACGAGAGAGAGAAGTCAGAAGGCAAAGCATATATTGCATGGTTCAGTTTATCAAAACTTCTAGGCCTGGCAAAATAGAAAAGAGAGCGGACCTGTGGTTAGGGCTGGTATGAGGGGTGGTTTGGCAAGGGGCGTCAGGGAAATTTTGGGGGTGAGAGAAAATTTAATGTGTGGCAGTGGCAGCGGTAGTTCTGTTTGCATTTGTCAAAACACATTGAACTGTACACTCAAAATGTGGGAATTAATAAATTTGATTAGTGAAATATTTCTCGTGAATTTTAATTGAGGGTTCCAGTGTTCAGCAAGTATCATGGGGATGGTGGAAGTGGTGGTGGAGGTTTAGTCTCTAAGTCATGTCCAACTCTTGCAACCCCATGGACTGCAGCCTGCCAGGCTCCCCTATCCATGGGATTCTCCAGGCAAGAGTACTGGAGTGGGTTGCCATTTCCTTCTCCAGGGGATCTTCCCAACCCAGGAATCAAACCCGGTCTCCTGCATTACAGGCAGATTTTTTTACCGACTGAGTTATGAGGGAGGTAGGGTCAAGACCCTTGCCCCCTCTCTCAGTTCAGTTCTCTGAAGCATTCCATTTTGAAGTTTGGATACCATCCTCTCAAACGATAAAGACCAAGTTTCCCGGGTCAATGTTGAACAGGAGGCTTTCTTTGTATCCACCACAAGATGGCAGGGCAGCCTTCTTTACAGGATTTTAAACTGCTCCATCCAAATCCAGCTCTGTTTAGGATGCTTTTAGGACCCTAACAAGAGGCGTTGGGATGGCAAATGTCCCTCCGAGGCTGCAGGCTAAGGGAGAGGGCTGTCTTTCAACCTGAGACTCCCAGCTACACCGGGCCCACTGGAAGAGCTGTGCAGAGACCCCTTCCATGTCTATGCCCCTCAGGTGTTCAGGGGGTGTCAGCGTCGAGACAGGCAGAACTGACTGAGGCTGGGCAGCACTGAGCAGACACTTCTGCCTGTTTTATAAAGTCAGGAGTTCCGAGACGCATGTGAGAAGAGTGTGATTCAATGTACGCTGACATTGATGACAAGGTCTTCAGCAGCCGGGTCAGGAGGCTGCATTCGAATGGACACTCTAGGTTGGGAGGCTTCAGTTGCTGGCTTGCTGTTCCGGGAGCTCTTCCTTTCACACCGGCTGCCCTCGGGGAGGAGGGGGAGGAAGGGCAGGAGGAGGGAAGAAGACCACAGGAGCACAGCGTTCCTCCTAGGGCGCAGGAACAGAGCCTTCCTCTCGGCTTTAAAAGTTTCATTGAAGTTCAGTTAGTTTACAACGTTTTGTCAATTTCTGCTGCTGCTGCTGCTGCTAGGTAGCTTTAGTCGTGTCCGACTCTGTGCGACGCCAGAGACGGCAGCCCACTAGACTCCCCCGTCCCTGGGATTCTCCAGGCAAGAACACTGGAGTGGGTTGCCGTTTCCTTCTCCAATGCAGGAAAGTGAAAAGTGAAAGTGAAGTCGCTCAGTAGTGCCAAACTCTTAGCGACCCATGGACTGCAGCACACCAGGCTCCTCCATCCATGGGATTTTCCAGGCAAGAGTACTGGAGTAGGGCGCCATTGCCTTCTCCGTCAATTTCTGCTCTACTGCAAAGTGATTCAGTGATGCATATACATCTATTCTTTTTCAAATTCTTTTCCATCAAGGCTGCTGAATACAGCTCCCTATGCTATATAGTAGGACCTGGTTGGGAACCCGTTCCATATGTAAGTTTTCATCCGCTCACCCCCCACTCCCACTTCCCTGCCGCTTGGCAACCACGAGTCCATGCAGACTCTGCCTTCTCTTCTGTCCACTCCTGTGCCCCCACACCGGGAATTACTTTACGTGTTAGGAGGTCAGTCGCCTCCAAAATGAATGCAAGAAGGAATGAAAGGTGTAAAGAGAAAGCAACAGCGAGAACTATTAACACACAGCAAGGAACACAGAAAAAGTAACTGCAGCTCCTGCAGCCGGAAAGCAGGTGTTTGATGGTGTGTGGCTTCAGGAAACAACCAGTAAGAAAATGGCAACATTCAACTAAGAAGTTATTCTCCATGTCACCTCGAGCCTAAGAGGTTAGAAAACAACAACACAATAACAACATTTTCCAAAAGAGCACCGCAGTGATGTGCAGAAACAGCTCTTCAGGTGTGTTTGCTGCAGAGATCTTTGTAGTCCTGTCCAATTTCCAGGTGGTGCAGGGGTGGAGAATCGTCTTGCAATGCAGGAGACACAAGAGATGCAGTTCCATCCCTGGGTCAGGAAGCTCCGCTGGAGAAGGAAATGGCAGCCCACTCCTGTACTCTTGCCTGGAGAATCCCACCGACAGAGGAGCTTGGCAGGCTACCGCCCATGGGGTCGCAAAAGAGTTGGACGTGATTGATTGAGTGTGTACACATTAATGTGCCACAAGTGGGGAGCGAATTTGTAATAGAAAATAAAAATAGTTGCATTTGTGTCTGAAGCACTAAATTTGAATACTGCAGTGGGTGCCTGACTCAAGGGGGTATTTTCCAAAAGTCCAACTTGTATATTTCTCTTCTTTACTGTAACAAGGTTATGTAGCCTGGATGCAAACGCCTATAAATTTCAAGGGCAGAATTTTCTTAGACGAGTAGAAGTTTTGATTGTCTGTGAAAAGGTGTGCAGGCAAGTACTTTGTTTTTTGAGGATTTCAAAGAAATGATGTTCTAGCTCTTGGGGGATGGTGTCTGGAGAGGAAAGGCAAGCTGGCTTTGACCCTGGAGTGGTGGACATCCGGCTGGCTTTCCCCCTGAGAATTTCTCTGTGTGTTTCCAGAGAAACCTGAGGCCAGAGCCATGATCCTGGGCTCAGCTGGTGAGATCTTACTGTCAGAGTCTCTAAGGATGGGACCTTCATCCTTGAGAAACTGCATGGCCCATCAGGATCTTTCTGGACTGGAGGATTTGTGGATCATGCCAGATCTGACTTCAGGTCTCTAAGCCTTGTGCGAGAAGAACCTGTATCTCCCCTCTCTGTGCACCCTTCTCCACAGCTTCTTGGATCAGAGAACTTCCTGGGGCCCTGGGCAATTTAGAGACATGCAACTGAAGTTGAAGCTTCCAAACTTCCTACAATCAGGAAAGACAGAGTTCTGAGGCACACAGTGACAAAAGAGACACGTTCCTGCATTATACTCCAAATAGCAGTGGCTCATGTTGATCACACAGTGATCGGACACTTTCTAGAATTATATTCCGACCAGCAAAATAAAGCCACTCCCTCCCGCCTGGTGTGAATCAGCAAAGGGCATCGCTCAGCATTAGAAGCCTACGTGTGTGTGTGTGTGTGTGTGAGTCGCTCAGTCATGTCCGACTCTTTTCGACTGCGTGGACCGCAGCCCACAGGCTCCTCTGTCCATGGAATTCTGCAGGCAGGAATACTGGAGTGGGCTGCCATTTCCTTCTCTGTGGGATCATAGCTATTGGGAAACCAGACAGTGGTGCAGAACCAGCAGCATCGACTGCAAAGAGAACCTGGACTGTAGTTCTTACGATGTCTGAGTTATAGTTTTCCTTGTTAATTCCTGTAGGAGAAGAATCAGGAGCTAATATCAGTATATTCGTCTGGATGCGTCATAATGGAGTCCTTATGCATACAAGTGCACTGATCTCATGGATGCATGAACCAGCAGATACATATATGAGTATAACAGATATGATACAGTAATATGTGTATATAACAGATATAATACAGTAATATGTGTGTATAACAGATATAATACAGTAATATGTGTGTATAACAGATATAATACAGTAATATGTGTGTATAACAGATATAATACAGTAATATGTGTGTATAACAGATATAATACAGTAATATGTGTGTATAACAGATATAATACAGTAATATGTGTGTATAACAGATATAATACAGTAATATGTGTGTATTTATGTGCAAATAGAGAGTCTATCTCTCTGTCTCTCTACCAGGAGAGGAGTAATTGCTATGGCTAAACACAAGTAGCTGCAGGGACAGGAACCAGGTCAGGGGAGTTTTGTCACTTAAACAAACGCACCTGAAGCATGAAGCTCCTACCAAGGAGGCCGGGTCCACAGGGGCGCCGTGATGGAAGGCCTGGAATCACAGGGAAGTCCAGGCTTTCAGGTGGATGAGAGGCGCCGCACCGGGGAGAAGTGTATTCAGAGCCAAAACAAAGGCAGCTTAAGTCATGCTCCCCAGGAGGAGGGACGCCAGCACACGTTAGAAGTCCTGGAGGAGAACCACGTCCCGGGGGCTCCTAGTTCTGTCTGCAACACCGACGCCTATCCCGTGGGCGTGGCTGTCTGGAGACCTGTCTTGAGAGGGGTTTTGTAGGTGAGTCAGACTTCTGTGCTTCAGTAGAAATGTCTCCCTTAGTGCAGGAGTGGGGTGGTGAGTTCACATCTGCGGGCATTTGCCATCCCAAGGCTGGATATAAATACGTTTAGCTTGGAGAGACAGAAGATATATATACATTCATGCATATATATATATATATAAAACTAGTAAGATGCATAAAGAGAGCATGCCCAAATGTTGCTGGCAACCATGTAAATTAGTACAGATATTCTGGAGAGCAATTTGCAATGCGTATCAAAGCTTAAGCAGTGCGCAATATTCGACTCTGAGAGTTTGCTTCTAGGAATTTCTGTTATGAAAGTGATCAGAGGTGGGAATACTTACATCGTAAGGATAATGTTCAAAAAACCATGTATGTTTTTCAAAAAGAGATGCATCAAATAAACTTTGTTTTTACACAATAGAATCTGAGAAGCAATTAAACGTCATGTTTCAGAAGGATATGTGATAATTAGAAATGTAAGACTCATCTCTGGATGATGGCTGCTCCGTGACTTATACTTTTTATAGCATAGCAATTATCACGTTTCCGCACACCCAACGGGTCCACACTTAGAACCTGGGAGGAAGCACTTCGGCATCTTTTCTGTAGAACTAAAAAAATTGGGAATTCCCTGGTAGTCCAGGAGTTACGACTCCTTGCTTTCACTATCAAGAGCCACGGTCTGGGAACTAAGATCCCATAAGCTGTGTGTCGAGGCACCAATGTTAGAGTTGTTCCAATCTTTTTCCAAATTATTTCAAACTAACACTTGTTGTACTTAGATGGACTTTAAATGAAAAAATACATTTCTTAAGTGAAAGCATATTTTTTTCCCTGAAAAATCAATAGGTATGGAATGTTTATTTCTCAAATAGATTTGAATGTAAAACTCTAAAATTTTTATTTTGGCTCATGTTTACCTAGAAGAGTTGTCTTGCAACTCATTGACTATTGATGTCATGCTGTGTAAAAAATACTAGAGATCAGAAGAAAACTATACCTTGGGCATCTATGCAAAACAAATGACAAATTTTGATAGCAGAGCCAAAAAGTTACTAGTGGTTGACTATAAGACTGACCAACAAAAAAGGTCAATGAAACTATAGGAAGAGATGTTTAATACTGTTAGAGTTCAGGTATTGAATACTTAGTACACTTAGTAATTTAGTATATTGCTAAAATTCAAATCGCCATGAGACATACCTTATAAAACCATCTTACATTTAAAAGAATGACTGTGCAAGTATTGAGGACCTGAAACTCTTATACACTCCTATTGTGATTGTAAAATGGTACAATTGTTTTGGAAAAGAGTTTGGACTTTTCTCAGAAACTTGAATGTACGCCATCCACATGACCCAGGCCATCCGACCCCTGGGTGTTTACTCTAGAGGAATTAATGCACACTTCCATGCAAATATTTGTACATATGTTCATAGCAGCTTTATTTGCAAGAGCCCCTGACTGAGAAAGAAAAGGAGGAAAACCTAAGTGTCTGGGACTCACTTGGTGGTCCAGGGGTTAAGAATCTACCTTGCAATGCATGGGACGTGGGTTTGATCCTTGATTGGGAAACTAAGATGCCACAAGCTTTGGAGCCTGTTTGATTCAACTACTAAGCCTGCTTGCCACAACTAGAGAATCCTCGTGCTCTGAGGAAAGATGCTTCATGATACAATTAAAATCCATCCATAGGGTCACAAAGAGTCGGACACGACTGAAGTGACTTAGCACACACGCATGGACTATGTCGCCCGCCAGACTCCTCTGACCATGGGATTCTCCAGGCAAGAATACTGGAGGGGGTTGCCATTTCCTTCTCCAATGTATGTTGTATATATAAAGTTATATATGTATAACTGAATCAATTTGCTGTATGCCTGAAACACAACATTGTAAATCAGCATACAGTTGATTAAAAGTAGTAGTTATCTCAAAAATAAGTAGCTAATCTCAAAAATAAAACAATACTTGCCGTATGACCAGGCAATCAGCATGGGAGTGAGTGCTTCGCACTCTGTCCCTCTTAGGGGCTGGTGGGAGGGGTCCTGTCTCCTCGGTCAGTCCCCTGCAGCAGGTCTATTGTGTCGCGGGTCTGGGTCTGTATGCTCTGAGAAGCCTCGGGGATGAAGTATGCCTGTTGGGTGTCCCTCCGCTCGTCTCCTCCCCAACCCCAACCCGCTGCAACTCCAGGGCGGGGACTGCCCAAGGCTCAGCATCCTTGCGGGACCCTCTGCCTCCTGGTGCTCCCTGTAGGGGACGGAGGCCTGGTGATGCCCAAGGAGGCCCTGGGATGATGTCTTGCGTTCCCCCGCAATTTCACCCGGCCCGGTGCCCAGGCCGCTGGCAGAGGCTCCGTCCCCTACAGGGAGCACCAGGAGGTCCTGTCTATAGTGCTGGGGGAGAGGTCTGGGCGGAGGAAGCATGTTTATGTCCTCTCGGGAATTAAAATGAAATAGCCGGGCCATCCAGCAGCTTCCCTGGGGGCGGCCAGAAACTGCTGGTGGTGCCGGAAGGCCAGCTGACCTCTCTTGTGGGCAGGAGGAGGCCAGCTCTTCCAAAGCCCCCTTTTAGGCCAGAAAGGCAGGAGGGGAAGAAAGGTTGAAAGGCCAGGAAGAGGAAAGGGCACAATGGGCTTCCTTTTGCTTTTAAACCCGGACCTCAGTACTACAGACTCTTCAGCGATGTGAAATATGATCCTTGGATATTTGGTGTGTGTCCTCTTAGGTGCTGGGAGGGAGAGGGGCTGGGGTCCCCTGGACGGCAGGTGTGGTGGGCACTCCTGCAGCAGCTTGGCCGGACCGTGATGCTGGCTGGGTTACATCACGTGCCATCCAGACGTCGCTCTGAGGTTACCCTGTAGATGTGATGGACACTCACCGTCACTCAGCACCAAGTAGAACCCTTACTTGGTAGAACCCTCATTATGTGGGTGGGCCTCATCTGATCAGTTGAAGGCCTGAAGTATGAAACTCAAGTTTCCTGGAGAAGAAGGAATTTGGCCTCAGGGCCTCAAGCTCAGCTCCTGCCTGTCCTACCTGTGTGTCCAGCCGACCCAGCTGCCCTGTGGATTGTGGACGCGCACCCTGCCCCCCAACCCCCCACCTCACAAGCCAGTTCCTTAAAATAAGTGTCTTTCTCTGCATCTCCTATTGATTCTGCTCTCTAGAGAAACCTGACTAGGACAGCATGCGGGGGGAGGGGAGGGAGTCTTTACAGGTAAAAGAGGATGCTTTCACAATTTTCTGGTAGAAGGTGGACTTTTTGAGCAGGCGAGGCCCTTGCGTCCTTTACGCTGACTCCAAGCGCAGAGGCTGAGGCCTGTGCTGGGTCTCTCCCGCCCCTCTTGTGGGTCTCCCAGCCTTCTGGAACCCGTGGACTCAGCTGCCCTGCTCCGGAGGCTGGTGAACAGTGTCACCTAATTCTGCACCCCGTGTATCTTAGGGGCACATTCTCCCTGGATTTAAAGAGCTCTCTTCACAATCCTTGGGATTAGAACCTGAAGGAACCCCAGCTCTCTTGGCAGGAGAAGATTTGCTTCTTCAGGGAAACACCCCCATTCCTGTCGGGTGGGTGGGCCTGTTCCAGGCGTTTGAGTGTGCTGCAGCTTATCTCTAAAGCATCCTACGTCGTCCTCACCCTTGCTGAAGGCAGGGCATGGCACCAAAGGGACCCTCCTTCCGGTTCCACATTAAACACAGACTCGTTTCTGTTTTCTCACCACCTGGGAAGCGCTGACTCCTGGTAGTCCTGAAGCCTTCAGAAGTGGTGGTGTTTAGCCATGCTGGGTCAATATTCCCCACACTTTGATCTTTCCAGTTTCAATGTGAATTTTACATCTTTCTTTCCAGCCGACTTTGTTTTTCTCACAAAAGGCTAGGATTCAGCCTTTGATAAATTCTCATTTGCAGAAGGGATGGTAAAAGGAGAAAGAAAAGCATTCAGGCTCTTATTAAAAAAAGTAATAAGGTTTTACCCTGACGCTTCACCGTGCGATTGTTTTGAAGTCTGGAGGGTAACACACACACGCACAGGTACACACCACTGTTCAAGCATGAAAAGAACTGGAATTAAATCAGGCACCATGCAAGGGGCTGGAGCTCAGAGGAGAGAGATGCTGCAAAGGCCCTGAGAGCCTTCTCTTTATTCTCTTGAGCTAACTGTGTCATTTGACACACCAGCATCAGGAATAGTGAGGTTCTGACAGGCTAATCTGAGCTTGCGGTTCCAATGAAATGTACATAAGGCACTTGTTATATTTAGCGACAATCAGTGTCATTTTCCGTTTAAAAGCAGTCCATTCATTTGCTTGCCTGTGAGTGCATGGAGCCCCTTGGAGGGAGTTAGAGGTTTAGACACAGTCGGGCAATGGGGAGACAGAGACCAGAGGGCCTAGGGAAGGTCCTGGCTGTTGGCTGCCTGGGGTCACCCTGAGGGCAGGCCCTGAAAAACGCGCCTGCCTTTGACACTCAAAATCAGCTCACGCTTTGCCTGGCTGATCTCAACCCCTATTAAGCAAGATCTTACAGATTTCGACTAGCAGAGATTCAGATGGTGATTTTATTTGGTTCGAAGTCCTCCTGGTGGCTTTCAGTAGAAAGTTGAAAGCAAATTCCGTGTGGATTCCGGGAAATGCCTATAAGGTGTTCCAACAGGAAAAAGAAAAATCTATAAAATGAGAAGGGGAACAGAATATCTTTTGCCAGTAGGTGGCAGTGTCGAGCCAGGCAGAGCGGGGCTTCCTGGCACTGGTGGAACCGGGCGGTTAGGGTTGTATAAAATTTCCCGTTGGCACAGAAGGTGAAGTCAAGGGTTGCAATAAAGACCACTTTGAGTCTTTGAAAATGTCTCGTGTCAGCAGCAACCAAGACTGACCCTTTGGGGAGAAAATAAATAAATAAATAAAGCTCAGGACCCGGGTCGCTGCAGAGGGTATGGAAACAAGGTCTGAATAATGTCTGATGGCGTGGGTGAGGATAGACCTCGCTGTGTATTCTGGTCATAAAGTGGCCACATTTCCTAGGCGGCTGCAAGTTTCATCTCGTTGTGAAAGAGAGAGTCATATTACACTTTTTATACAGCTTATTTATCTCAGAGAGATAAGGAAGATATTCTAAATAACATCTATCTCCTAAACCTGTGTGCTTCCCCACCCCCCGAGGAATCTTGGTGCTAGAACAGCAAGGTCAAGGTAGTATGTCATTGCCGTGCCAGATGGGACTCTATTTCTGCCAACGAGGATTCTAATTTCGTCCTTTCCTTTATCTAGTACTAAATTGACTCTGCTTAATAGAACCATACGCCGCCGAAACCACTGCTCCCTGAGCAATCTGATTTGTGCCTAGCTTGTAATATTTCAGAAAAGCCACCTTTCTAGATTGAATGGACATGAAATAGCAATGCTATAAGAACAGCTAAGTTCCAAAGAGGCTGTGGAAGATTCAAGCACAGTATAAACTAGGCTGAGACGGTTCTGAGGCCCTGCAAAGCCTTACTTGGGGGATGGGAGCTGAGGTCCCAAGCTGCCATCATCTCAAGCCGCTGCTGCTGCTTCTAAGTCACTTCAGTCGTGTCTGACTCTGTGCAGCCCCATAGACGGCAGCCCACCAGGCTCCCCCGTCCCTGGGATTCTCCAGGCAAGAACACTGGAGTGGGGTGCCATTTCCTTCTCCAATGCAGGAAAGTGGAAAGTGAAAATTGTAAGTGAAGTCGCTCAGTCATGTCCGACTCTTAGCGACCCCGTGGACTGCAGCCTACCAGGCTCCTCCCTCCCAGCAAGATTTTTGTTGTTGTTGTTCAAAATTCTTTTTTGAGCCAATTTATTTCCCGCTACTGAGAGTGATCATCAGCTAAACTGTAGTAAAGCCCCTCACCGCCCAAATCGCTGTAGTTTCTAGGTGGTGAAATGTAATCAAGTCAGAGGTGTGTTATCTTCTCAGACAGGGGTCCAGCCCTGAGGACCTGGGGACCTGGCTTCCTTCCAGAAAGATGGATTAGTCACCTTTTTGTTAGGGGGCAGTGGAGTTGTGGACAGAAGTGTAGGAAATGGAGCTTCACAAATTGTTGAGAGAGAGAGAAAGAGAGAGAGAGAGAGCGAGCTCTGAAGACTCTGAGTGAGGTCAAGGTAAACAGCTCTGCACTGGGCAGTCGGATTGTGGGAGCCCCTTGTTTTGTTTGGCTTATTTTTTTTCTTGCCAGAGTGACCAACTCTGAACACCAACCAAGTCAGAATGCTGTAGAGGCAGTTATGGTTATTTTCCAGAGGAAATCTGGGCTTGGTCAATTTCATAAACATCAGGAGATAAATTCTTCATTTATTACCCATTTGGCTTTTCAGGTTGATACTTGTTGTTGTTGTTGTTCAGTCGACCATCCGTATCCGACTCTTCGCGACCCCGTGGACTGCAGCACGCCAGGCCTCCCTGCCCCTCACCATCTCCCGGAGTTTGCCCAAGTTTACATTGATTGCATCAGTGATGCCATCCAGCCATCTCAATTTCTGATGCCTCTTCTCCTTCCGCCTTCAGTCTTTCCCAGCATCAGGGTCTTTTCCAATGAATTGGCTGTTCGCATCAGGTGACCAACATCCTGGAGCTTCAGCTTCAGCGTCAGTCTTTCCAATGAGTATTCAGGGTTGATTTCCTTCAGGAGAGACTGGTCGGATCTCCGAAGTTAATGCTACTTTACTGCAAATCTCCAAGTTCACTCCATCCCCATGCATACACGTTAGGATGCATTGGGATCCCCAGTGCATGTTCCAGGCAAAACCTCTCGCCCTCACGTTCTCTGTGTGAAGAGTCCCGGTTTGGAGTGGGAAGCTCTGATTTCGTCTCAGCTCTCTGCTTTGCTAGAGCTGGGCTCCGCTGCTCATCCCGACCTGGCCAGGGCATGCTGACTCACTTCTGGAGCATCACTTCCGCGTTTCTGGTTGCACTAGAAGGGAGAGGGGTTGTCAGGCTTTCTGCTCCCCTCAGTGCCTCTTGAGGGTTATCCGACCATGAGTCCTCAACAACGCCGTCCCTTTTTGATCGTCATCACCTGATTACATCGCCCTCTTCAAGGGCCTGGTCCTGGTTCACTGGCTGCTGGCCTATCGGACATCTTCTTTACAGGAAGCAGGGATCCTCTCCACCGTGTCGCAGGGTCAGTCAAGCCTCAGAGGGAAGGTGGGCATGGCAGCCGTGACTTTCTGCTTCGGGATGTATCTTCCTTCCCGACCGTCTTAGAGGGAGAAGGACCCTCACTGTCAAGGCTGACCCTTCCGGTGGGCATCTGTGTCCTTCAGGATTGCATTCTTTCCATTTTTCCTTCTGTCCTGCTCTCACTTCAACATTCTCCCTTCCCACTGCCCCTCCTTTGCCTTTATACGAATTTCCCAAAAGAATAAAAATGGTTAAACCTTTCCTAGGGCTTCCCAGGTGGCTCATGGTAAAGAACCTGCCTGCCAACCGATACAGGAGACATAAGAGACCTGGGTTCGATCCCTGGGTAGGGAAGATCCCCTGGAGGAGAGCATGGCAACCCACTCCAGTACTCTTGCCTGGAGACTCCCATGGACAGAGGAACCTGGTGGGCTACAGTCCATGGGGTCACAAAGAGTCGGACAGGACTGCAGCGACTTAGCAGGCACGCATGCAGGGATCCCCGCTAATATCCGAACGCTGGCCCTCTCTTTCCCTGGAAACCAGCTTCAGCAGTGTGCATGCTTCCTCTGGATGCTGGCCACAGTTGTGTAGTAGGTGTCTTGGTTTCCACCTATGTGGCCTCCTCTCTGTTCCCCACACATCAGCATTAGTGACTCCCTTTAAACAGAAATCCATTACACCAATTTCTGGCGTAAAATACTCCAGTGTGTTCCAGTCACTCAGATTGAAAGCGAAGCTCCTTACCACGTTGCACTGGACCCGTTTCCCATGGAAGGTCTGGGCTGTGCTGCGGGCTGCGCTCACTCTGTGTGGCTTCAGTCTTGTTTGTCACCCCCCTCCCCGGGTCACCCCAGGCTGCTCATGGAAGGTCTGGGCTGTGCTGTGGGCTGCGCGCTCACCCTGCACTGCTTCGGTCTTGTTTGTCCCCCCGGGTCACCCCAGGCTGCTCTTCCTGTCGCAACACCCTGAGCTCTCCACACTGCAGCGGCCTCTTCGTCAAAGTCTTCTTGTGGTGGTCCCCGCCAGTCTTGTAGAAACCTGCTTCTTTCTTTTATGCGTCACATAATATGTGATTAGTGCAGTTGTTTAGCTTCTGTCTCTTCCAATAAATTGTAAGCTCTGTGAGAGCAGCAACTGTTTGGTTTATTCTTGTATTGGGCTTTACCTGGTGGCTCAGTGGTAAAGAATCTGCCTGCCAATGCAGGAGACATAGGTTTGATCCCTCAGGGGTCAGGAAGGTCTCCTGGAGAAGGAAATGGCAGCTCACTCCAGTATTCTTGCCTGGAGAATCCCATGGACAGAGGAGCCTGGCGGGCTACAGTGCATGGGGTCACAAAAGAGTCGGACATGACTTTGCAACTACACAACAAGTCTTGCATCCCTTGGACCTGCTCATCAGGATCTCTGGTATATTAAACACTTTCCTTGGATCCTGCATTGTGGAGGTCTCAGCCAGCTGTGCCAATGGCTAAGAGTGAGAGAGATTATTCTACAAGGCAAGTCTCCCCATACCAAGCTGTTCTCTGTGATATTAGCTGGGAGTCCTACAATTTCACTCGATTCCGACACTACCTGCCTGGGCAGAGCCTGAGATCCCCCAGGTTAAGGTTCAATCCCACAAAACTGCCCTTTGCAACTCTAGGTTATCACCTGTGTTTCTGACCAATTGGCTGGAGATCAGAGGTTCTGATGAGTCCCCTCCCTGGGTTTGGTTAATTTGCTAGAGCAGCTCACAGAACTCAGGGAAGCACTTGTTTACATTTATCCATTTATTATAGGAGGCAGTGATGCAGGTCACTCTTTGTGACCCCATGGACTATAGTCCACCAGGCTCCTCAGTCCATGGGATTTTTCAGGCAAGAATCCTGGAATGGGTTGCCATTTCCTCTTCCAGGGAATCTTCCTGATGTAGTGATCAAACTTGTGTCTCCTGCATTGCAGGTGGGTTCTTTACTGCTGAGCCACCAGGGAAGCCCAGGGAAGTAACAAAGGATACGAATGAACAGCCAGATGAAGAGAGCTGCCGGGTGAGGTCTGGGCAGCTCCCGGCCCTGGAGCCTCTGTCACCGTCTCCACGCGTGGCTGGGTTTGCCAGCCTGGAGCCTCATCCAAGCCCATACTCTTGGGATTCTCTGCAGGCTTTCTCGTGTAGGCATGATCGAGTATTAACTTCACTTGCAGCCCCTTCTTCTTCTGTGGAGGGTGGAAGAGGGGTTGGAGCTGAGAATTCCAAGCCTCTAATCCTGGCTTGGTCTTTCTGGTGTCCATTTAGGAGCTCACCCAGAGCTACTCCATCCGTGAAAATGATGCCCCTATTTCTCTTATCATTTAGGAACTTACAAGGGTTTTATAAACCCTGTGTCAGAGACTCGGGGGATGGAGGCTATCAAACCTCTTTTCAATAGTCTCATGACCTGAAACATGGGATTTCCCTGGGTGTTAAGTCTGCTGGTCTCTGGACTAGAACTACATCATCAGAATTACCAGGAACTTCCTAGTGACAAACTTTTCACGGTTCACTTGACTATTTAGCTTTATCTGATGCAACTGACAACTCTTCCCCACCCCCACCCCATGAGAGGTTCTCAACTGGGGGTGACTTTTGTCCCCCAGTTGTTAGCTGGTAACATCTAGAGATACTAGAGACACTGCTGCTTTCATAAATAGGGAGGGGTCACTGGAGTCTAGTGGGGAGAGATCAGGGCCCCCTGCTTCACAGAGAATTATCCAGCCCAGCATGTCAGTGTGGTGTGCCAAGTGCTGAGTTTATCTTTTGTTTGTAACTGCCCGATGGTTTCAAAAGATGCTCTTGTGTCATTTGCTGTCTCATCCTCTTCCAGGTAACCCCTAAATATTATATTTTTGCAAGATTTGGTCCTGTTCTTCGTTCTCTACTTATATTCTCCCCACTGGCAACCAAATACACTTCCATGTTTTAAAATACCGTTAATATGACGATTGTCATAGCTTTAAACACTGGATGGCTCCAGACTCACATATCTAATTACTTACATGACATTAACACTTGAATAAATAACAGGATCACAAACGTCATATGTGCAAAACATAATTTAAATTGCTTCAAACCTGTTTCTTGCACCAAACCAACTTTGAATTGCACCAAACCTGTTTCTTCTTTACTTTTCCACTTCTCTATAAAGAACCCCATAAGTTACTCAGTACATAGAGCTCTAGCCATCATGCTTGCTTCCTCTCATTCTACAACCCCCTACAGTTTATACATTAGCAAGTCATATCAGCTTTAATTATAAGATATTTCCTGATTTGATTGAATTTTTTCTAGCTTCCCAGCTGCTCATATAAGGCACCATTAATACCACTTCTTTTTCTATTTCATTAAATGTTACTTCTAAATGATCACTCTGCTTCTGCTCTTTGCAACCTGTAATCTATATAGAATCTCTAAGGATTATTTCAAAAACAAATCACATTAGCTTCCAGTGACTTATTTTGCATTTAGTAAAAAGACTCCATCTCTTTACCCTGGCACATATATCCTGAATTATGGGACTACTGCCCACCCGCTCATTGCATTCACTGCATCAGTAATTGTTGGACGGATGGCAAGAATAGCTCCAAGTATTATCCTCCCCAATTTATGACTGTTTTGCAAAGTGACTTTGAAGCTTTTCCCATTGAAACATGGAGTCTATTTCTCTCCCTCATGAATCTGCGTTTGATTAAAGTGAAAGTGATGGTGCATCATCCATTCCAGGCACTCGCGTCTCGAATCACTGTCCAGACCCCGCGAGAGCCGCCTGCTGGAGGAGGAGGGAGCCTGTGGAGCAGAGACTTGTTATCGCAGTTGAGGCAGTCTAGGATCAAGAAGCCCCCAACAGACTCAGCAGTAGACCACTGATGCATTTGTGCGTCCAATTGAGGCTAGAAATAAAGTCCATCTCAACTTGCTGAAGTTGCTGACTCATTAATAGTGAGTTACGTTAATAGCTACAGGTTTAAAGGATTAAAATTTTGGGGTGGTTTGATATATAGCAATACAAGCTTTCTTTCTGTTCTTCTGATTGGCAAAACTGGTTCCCCCATTTGGATGGTTGTACTTGCTGTTTCCTTTGCTTGGAATATTTGTTAAATGAAAAAAAAATGTGTAAGTGAAGGCACGAGGCAAATGTGTGGCAGAAATACGAGAGTAATAACCTTCTTTTGGAGACTGTGCTAGGGGACAAAATGTTTCCTACGAACTTCCCCAAACTTTCATCTTAACATTTAAACATCAAAGGAGGGAAAATATATTAAGGAAACATTGAATTGTCATAATCATATGTGCTTAGTCATTCAGTCGTGTCCAGTTGTTTGCAGCCTCATGGACTGTAGCCCGCCAGGTTCCTCTGTCCATGGGGATTCTCCAGGCAAGAATACTGGAGTGGGTTGCCATGCCCTTCTCCAGAGAATCTTTCTAACACAGGGATCAAACCCAGGTCTCCCACATTGCAGGTGGATTCTTTACCAGCTGAGCCATCAGGGAAGCTCCTAATAATCATAGCAATTTTATTGAGTGATCTGAGCTCTGAGTAGTGAATAAGGAAGAAACTTTTTTTTTTTTTTTCTGACTATGCCCATGGCTTGCAGGTTCTCAGGGGTTGAGAACAGAAGTGAAAGCCTGGAATCCCAGCCTCTAGGCAACCAGGGAACTCCCCAGAAGCAACTTTTTCTGACTCATGCTGAATGACCCTCCCCCTAAGAACAAAGACTCTGACCAACACTCAGTCAGTTTCAGATGCTGATAGAATTTCATGCACAGAAAAGATGTGGGGGTCTAAATCAAAACTGCAGTTTGTCATTCAATATTCTAATTTTATTTAATTTATTTTTCAAATTAATTTTTATCAGAGTATAGTTGCTTTACAATGTTGTGTTACACTCTACTGTGTAGCAAAGTGTATCAGCTGTGTGAATACATATCCCCCCTTTCCTGGGTTTCCTTCTTATTGGGATCACCAAAGTGCATTAAGTAGAGTTCCTATACAGTAGGTTCTCACTGGTTATCTATTTACATAGTAGTGCGTCCATGTCAATCCCAATCTCCCAGTTCTTCCCAATCCCCCTTCCCCCGGTTGGTGTCCACACTTTTGTTCTCTGCATCTGAGTCTCTCTTTCTGCTTTGCAGATAGTTTCATCTGTATCATTTTTGTAGATTTCACTGCTGCTACTGCTAAGTCGCTTCAGTCGTGTCTGATTCTGTGCGACCCCACAGACGGCAGCCCACCAGGCTACCCCGTCCCTGGGATTCTCCAGGCAAGAACACTGGAGTGGGGTGCCAACACAGATATGCATTTTTATCTGATATTTGTTTTTCTCTTTCTGACTCCCTTCACTCTGTATGACCGTCCAACTCTTTTTGCCACAGGTCTTGCAGCCTGGCCCCAAACCCTATGTGAGGAAGAAGGTGTGGTTTGCTTTCTCCTCTTTGGTCCTTTTCTTCTCTTAGCCCTGGCCTTCTGGCACGTCCAGGGCGAGCAGAGGGAGGAGGTGCAGGAATGTGAAGGCCTTGCTTGACAGGTGTCTTTGCAACTGGGACTAATGTTTCTGTTGTGAAAATGCAGACACTTGGGCTTCCCTGATAGCTCAGTTGGTAAAGAATCCACCTACAAGGCAGGATACCCTAGTTAAGTTCCTGGGTTGGGAAGATCCCCTGGAGAAGGGAAAGGCTACCCACTCCAGTGTTCTGGCCTGGAGAATTCCATGGACTGTGGAGTCCGTGGGGTCGCAAAGAGTTGGACACGACAGAGCGACGTTCTCTTTGACTTTTCACTTTCAGTCTGGGGGTAAACCTCATGCAGCTTCTTTCCATTGATGTCACTTCCCCTGATGAGCTGTCTCTTGGGATGGGCTGCTTTCCATGGTGACCACTTTGGCCCGTGGGGAGCACTGGGCAGGCCCCTTCTCAATGTGGCTATCATTCTCACTCGTCTCTCACAGACAGCTACAGCCAGGCTCTTGCCTTTGGACTTTTTGTTAGATAAAAGTCAGTTACTGAGTCTCTGTGTCTCTAGCCCATCGGGCTCCTCCTCCATGGAATTTTCCAGACAAGAATACTGGAGTGGGTTGCCTTTCCTTTCTCCAGGGGATCTTCCCAACTCAGGGATCAGACTTAGGTCTCCCGAGTTGCAGGAAGATTCTTTACTGTCTGAGCTACCAGGGAGGCCCTAAATGTTAGGCTTCCCTTTACCTGGCTTGAATTAGAGGACTTCTCTTGTGGCTCAGATGGTAAAGCATCTGCCTACAATGCAGGAGACCTGGGTTCAATCCCTGGGTCAGGAAGATCCACTGAGGAAGGAAATGGCAATCCACTCCAGTACTCTTGGCTGGAAAATTCAATGGATGGAGGAGCGTGGTAGGCTACAGTCCAAGGGAGTACTAATCTCCCTTGCTGATTAGTCTCCTCGACGTACCTGGGGGAGAGCTTCAAGGAGCTTTTGTAGCCTTGTGTGTGATTGGTTTGTATCTGCTCGTGTCTCTCTTTAGAACATGGAGGTCGTTGACACCTATTAAACTCAGCAGAAACCCTGACTGGAAAAGCCTAATTTAACATGTCCAATAATTTAATTATTTAAAAGGTAGCTTAGATGTGATCGCTGAGCAAATCAGTGTTTGGAGAGTGGACAGGCTGACCAGAACGTGGCTGACTCAGGCAGGGTCTTAATGTGAAGTTCCCAGAAGGTGGGAAAGGGACCGTCTGCTGGTGCGAACAAGGCAAAGAACGCTTGTAACAGGGCACCACGTGTACGCAGAGAAAATACCAGTGTAGCTTTCACAGCAATGGTCTGTGATGCTGTTCTCGTTTTATAGATGAAGAAATTTACACTTGTTATATTGCTGTTACTGTTTTCTAGGCAGAGGAGAGGACAAATATTTAGGCTGGGAACTGATGAAAATATTGTCACCTAGTCAATAGGTATTTTATTTTCTGTGTTGAATTTGATGGATAATTTTAATTCCACTGCTTTGTTCATTATCTGTATGCTAATGAGTAAAACGATACTTAACTTTAATGTCCCATGCTACTTAAACTTCCATGTTAAATTTCACATTGAATTCTCATTCTCATCTACCAGGTGACAGTATTGATAGGAATTGACCACTCTAGTTGGTTTCCATCCTGATGTCGTTAAAATTTTACTAGCCTGGGTCATTAAAAATAAGAATTCACAGGACTATCCAAATCTGCTGTTTCTCCCGAACCTCAGCCAGATTCTTCTAGAACGACCCTGCTCTTGTCAAGCCTACAATCTTCTGTATTCATCTGTTTCTACAGTGTTGATCTGTGATATCTAGACTGTGTGAGCGGATACGAATTCTGGGAGAGGCAAAACCACTCTGTGTGAGATTCTGGGGGAAGCCAGCCATGCGCTCTGTCGGCACGCATACAGCGGATGTAAGAATAGCTGTCGAGTCCTTTTTTGTCTATGTGAGAGATAAGACACTTTTTTCTCACCCCCCAATTTGTCACTGCCCATTGGAATGTTTATCCAGTGTCAGGGAAACAACCCGAGCATCTATTTTCTGCTTTAATAGCCTGCCAGACACAGATGCCTGAGTAGCTTTCGTTCTGAAAGATGTCCCCACGTTTATTACCTTTCCTGTTTGTTGATCATATATTACTCAACATAACAAACTTGGCTGGGTTCTTAAAATATATGACACGACACGATAAGGGTTTAGGTTTCAGATAATTTTGACTGAATGGCATTGGATTCAGGCGCTGCTGAACCAGATTGCAGCTTTTCCTGATGGGAGCAACGTGAATACATTACAGTCACATGATCAGCCTTTCGTATCCAAGCTAATGGGATGCAGAATTTAGACAGAAAATAATCACAGCAGCCCTGTCAGCGTTCCTATCAGAGACGCAGCTGTGCTAACATGCTGCTGCCCCTCTCTTCCAAAACCTGTCTACATGTAAGGTGTCAAAGGGTCACGTTTGCTTACAGCTGTGATTTCCTGAGATCCTTCATCAGGATAACCAGCTTCCGGGTGATGCCATCTGTCTTCATTTATCTTTGCAGAATGTCCAGTTCAGAAAAATGAAATGTCTGTATGAGTTAAGGTCTTAGAATACTGGAAGCCAAGCTGAAATCTCTATCAATTAGTTAATTTTCCCCCCATACCATTGTCTCATCTCCTGTAACACATTAAGCATGAAATGCACACTAATACAGCAACACTGGAAGATACAGGCACTGGACACATTTTAGGTTTAGGAATAAGACAGAAATGAATTTTATGGGCCAGTTATTAATATTTCTCACCTGTACATGCGTGCTCAGCTGCTCAGTTGTGTCCGACTCTTTGTAACCCTTTGGACTGCAGCCCGACAGGCTCCTCTGTCCATGGGATTTTTCAAGCAAGAACACTGGAGGGGGCTGTCATTTCCTCCCACAGGGGGGTCTTCCCGACTCAGGGTCCGAGTCCAGTGTCTTCTGTGCCTCTAGCATTGCAAGCGGATTCTTTACTGTTGAGCCATCCGGGAAGCCCACTTCCCATGTGTACAATGTGCAAGAAAAAAAAAAAAAGCAGCAAATGCATCTTGACTAAACCACCGTTTGCCAGCTGTAGATACAAAGGTCAGGATGTCAAGGGAAGGAGTGAGAGCCAGGTGGTGTCAGCTGTGTGACACAGCTGTTATGATTTTTCCTCAAGGCAAAGATGCCAAACGTGAATGCTAAAATTGAAATGGCATCAAGAATATCAGGTCCCCAAAATAGAACTACTTGGACTAAACAGTGACCCGGCCACAGAACAAATGCTCCCTCTCTTGTGAGTGTTTCAGGTGGCCTTAAAAGAATTTTCTATTGAGTGTACTGACTCAATCAGTCGCAACGTTCACCAGCTACTAAGCCTCCTTCAACTCTGAACTGTTGCCACTGCACGTAATAATTTTGACTGTGTTTTCATATCCTGTTTGCTTAACCCCACAGTCTCCATTGTTTTCAAGAGCACATTTGGGATTGGATTTCCCCACATTTTGTTCCAGACAAAGTTAGGTCAGTTGGGGAGATTTTGAACTATGTGATCTTGTGTACTTCCTCTTCTTACTGTTGTTCAGTTGCTCAGTCGTGTCCGACTCTTTGCAACCGCATGGACTGCAGCAGGCCAGGCTCCTCTGTGTTCCACCAGGCTCCTCTGCCCTCCACTATCTCCCAGAGTTTGCTCAAACTCATATCCACTGAGTTGTTGATGCCATTCAACCATCTCATCTTCTGTTGTCCCCTTCTCCTCCTGCCTTCAATCTTTCCCAGCATCAGGGTCTTTTCCAATGAGCTGGCTCTTCCCAGCAGGTACCCAAAGTATTGGAGCTTCAGCTTCAGTATCAGTTCTTTCAATGAATAATCAGGGCTGATTTCCTTTAGGATTGACTGGTTAACATCTCCTTGCAGTCCAAAGGACTCTTAAAAGTCTTTTCTAACACCACAGTTCAAAAGCATCAATTCTTCAGTGTTCACCCTTCTTTAAGGTCCAACTCTCACACCCATACATGACTACTGGAAAAACCATAGCTTTGACTAGACAGACCTTTGTTAGCAAAGTAATGGCTCTGCTTTTTAATATGCTGTCTTTGTTATAGCTTTTCTTCCAGTGAGCAGGCCTCTTTAAATTTCATGACAGCAGTGACTTTGGAGCCCAAGAAAATCAAGTCTGTCACTGAATTTCTTCATCCTCTGGGTGAAATCTCTGCACAACTGCTCTTGAGCTGGGCAAGCACATGACCCTGCTTCTCTGAAACACCCTGAATCACAGACATGGGGCTGGGCTGGGCTGAGTGCAAAGGGAGCCCTGATTCTCTCCGTCTGCTGGGCATGAGGCTGAGAGTCTGCCCTGTGAGTGAGAACCAGGTAAAGAAGAGAGTCCCAGATCCCTCTGCTGTCACTGCCTAGAAAAAGTCCTCCACAACAGACCTGGGGCTTTGGTGAAGAAATGCTGGTGGCTTTCCCTTCCTGGGGGGGCACCTTAGCCATCCACCGGGAGCTAGCGGGGATCGGGAAGCAGGGGGTGGGAGTCTTTTCTGTCTCCAGACGCTGTGGTGCTCTGTAGCAATGGGGGAAGAAAGGAGTTGGGGAGAGGGCATCATGGTTCAAATGCTAAGGACTGTTCCTGTCCGTATTTAGATTTCATAGTTGTTTTTTTTTGACCGAATGTGTGTTTGCTATATAGACTTAGGACAATTTACAGAGATTTAAAGTTTTTTTTTTTTAAGAAAAATTTCATGGTTTATGTTCATTTCACAGGAGAGTGGGTCCTTGTGTACACTACCAAGTTAGCCTCATGTATAGTTTATATTTTACTTTTTTTAAGTGATTTTTTTCAAGTCGTTATTGAATTTGTTACAGTATTGCTTCTGTTGCTTATGTTCTAGTTTTTTGGCCGTGAGGCATGTGGGATCTCACCTCCCGACCAGGGATCGAACCCACACTCTCCGTATCAGAAGGTGAATGGGCTGTCAGGGAAGTTCTCTCAAGTATGATTTTAAAATAAACCTTATTAATACATGATTTTCTTACAATAAAAGGGCCTATTTTCAGTGCACCATTTGAAGGCTTTGACAAGATGATACACCTGCATATCTACCAGTACCATCAGTAAGTAAAGCATTTCTGTCTCAACGGAAGGTTCCCTTCACCTCTTCCCAGGCAACTCCCTAGCCTTCATCTGCTTCCTGCCATGACAGATTTTTCTTTTCTAGAGTTTTCAGTATACAGAGTTATACAATACATACACTTTTACGTCTGGGTTCTTTTATTCATTACTGTAAGTTTGAGGTTTATTCACTATATAGCTTGTGCCGGGGTCCGGCCTGGGTGGATCCAGGGTGATTCAAAGGGGAGATGGAACCGGCATCCTAGGAAAAAGCTATTTAATTAGAAGTATAAAGAGAGATTAGAAAGGAATAGTGTAGTAGGAAAGTTAGTGGAGAAAAAGAGGTTGAATAACTTGGTTTATGTGGGATACCAATAAAGCTTCGAGACAAGAAGCTTGCACCACCTACGTAGGCCACAAGCGTCTTTCTGTTCTCCTGAAGGAGAGGAGGCACTGAGGCCTCCCCGGTCCGATCTTAGAAGCCCAGGCAAAATTAGCAGGCTTGGCGAGTATCCACGCTCCAGATGGGAATTCAGCCAGAAGGGGAAAAAAAGAACGACGTGGGGGAATCAGTCTTTCCAGAAACTGATCCAATTTCTTTATTTTTAGGTTTGCTTATATACTTTTTGTTATACATAGGGATGAATACAGAGTCACATGGGGTCAGCAGACCTGACCCTTGTCACAATCAGGTGCTTCATATAAAATTATACAAAAGTCTTAGGGGTTTTACATCATCTTCTGGCCATGAGGCCTGCTGACATTTTATGGCCCTTTCTGATAATGGTCAGTCAACCAGAAAACTTATTTTTTCCAGGGGTGATTTTTTTCTTAAACCAGGCACCACCCTCCAAATAAAGTTGCATTCCTATAGGGTAAGGGTGTAGTGGGTTACAATCAAGAAAGGGATTTACTTAGCCTAAGGTTTAACATGATTAATCTTAAAGGTTAATACTTATTTTTCCTATATGCTAGTTATATTCATTATAAGGGCAGGGAATATGGAGATTTAGCAGCAAATATTGGCTCAACAAATGAAAAACCCTTCACCAATATAATTTCTAATCAACCCACTAATACTATACTAATAATTTTCTAACTTCTCAAAAGAGTCTGTATTTAGAAAGTTTTAAAGCATCTCATGCCTCTCACAGTTGGGAGGCTGTAAACAATCACATGTGGCCGAACAAACCTGCTCAGGCAGGCTAGAGAACCTTCAGAGGAGTTTGTAAGTTGAAACACTCTTGTCATGCCCAGGAACTTTTATTAACTGGAGCTGCAAGTTAACTCCTTCTCTGAGAGAGGTGGTGGGGGAACAGCCCCCCGTAAAGTCAGAAGTATAGGTGAGGGCATAAAACAGACTTTGGTTTTGGGGGTAGATGCTCGGGAACAGGGAGTTTCCTGAGGCTCGATCCGCCTTTGCGTAATGCCGAGCCTCCTTCCTCATGACCTTTGCCACGGGCGGAGTTTCTCATGCTGGCTCCCGGCACCTTGCATCGACAGTTTCTTCCTTCTTATTGCTAAAGTGTATTCCATCGTATCAATGCACCACAACTTGTTTACCCATTCATTTGATGGACATTTGAGTTGTTTTGAGTCTTGGTGAGTTTGAATAAAGATATTGTAAGCATTCTTTGTGCAGACACGTTTCCATGTCTCCTAGGTAAATGCCAAGAGTGGCTTTGCCTCCCAAAGTGACTGTACCAAATTGCACTTTTGGAAGAAATGGATCAATTCTCCTATTGCTAAACATCCTCAGGAACACTTGGAATTGTTTACAGATCTGAGTCCTTCTTGCAGGTCTATGAGTGAAGTCGCTCAGTCGTGTCCAACTCTTTGCGACCCCGTGGCCTGTAGCCCACCAGGCTTCTCTGTCCATGGGATTCTCCAGGCAAGAATACTGGAGTGGGTTGCCATTTCCTTCTCCAGGGGATCTTCCAGACCCAGGGATCGAACCCAGGTCTCCCGCATTGCAGGCAGATGCTTTAATCTCTGAGCCACCAGAGCAGTATTAAATTGTAGTTTTAAGTTAGATTTACATAATAGCTGATGACGTTGAGCATCTTTTCATGTGCTTATTTGCCCTCTTTACATATCAATACTCTTCTTTCGTGAAGTGACCTAAATGGGAAGGAAATCCAAAAAAGAGAGGATGTCTGTACACATATAACCGATTCACTTTGCTGTACCGCAGAAACTAACCAACATTGTAAAGCAACTCTACTCCAATAAAGTGAAGCAAAGTCTGAAAGTGTTAGTCAGACTAACACTTGACTCTTGGCGACCCTGTAGACTGCAGCCTGCCAGGCTCTTAAGAGAATTCTGTGGAATTCTCCAGGCAAGAACACTGGAGCAGGTTGCATTCCCTTTTCCAGAGTATTTTCTGGACCCAGGAGTTAAACTTGGGTCTCCTGCATTGTAGGCAGATTCTTTACCATCTGAGCCCCCAGGGAAGTCAGTCCAATAGAGATTAATTTTAAAAAAAGGAACTGCTAGAGGGCTAATGTCAGGTAAGAATTCAGATTCTAATAATTAGGCTTCCCAGGTGGCTCAGTGGTAAACAATCTGTCTGCCAATGCAGGAGATGCAGATTTGACCCCTGGGTTGGGAAGATCCCTTGGAGGAGGGCAACCCACTCCGGTATTCTTGCCTGGAGAATCCCATGGCAGGCTATGGTCCATGGGGTCACAGAGAGTCGGACACGACTGAACGAATAAACCACCACCAATAAAGAATTACACTCTATGCAGTGCAACGTACGAAGTCCTCAGTGCTATCTTTACAGGAGTTGCCATTATTCTCCCTCTGGTCCTCCAAGTGGACGGTGCTTCGTTATAGAAACCCTGCCTCTCTCCACCCCGTCCGTCCTTCCCTCTGTGAGTTGGTGCAAAGTGAACCTGGCCTGAATAGCCCAGCTGCTGCTCCCTCTCCTCGAGAGGGAGGCGTCTGCAGGGATGCAGACTTCTCTTCACTCTGAGTTATCACCTGTCGCAGGGGAAGCCCTGCCGCAGTCAGAAATAATGGGAAATGATGCCCGCTATGATGCCCGCTATGCCTGTGGCTGCTTCTGTGATTAAGTCCAAGAAATCCTACTGCCTGAAAACTCTTTAATAATCATTGGTTAGTCGAGAAATACTGAGTTGGATTTGCACCTCATTTGCTATTTCTTAATTGACTCAGCTCTCCCACAGGGAAGAGATGTTTGTTTACTTACTGAAACCCCTAGAAATGCAATAATTTTCACAGTTATTTATTTTAAAGATAATCAATGTAAGCTGACATAAAAAAGTACAACTTAGTAAGTGGTTCTATAGTGCATAAATGTGATGTTGTTACCATATTTTGCTGGATGTTCTAGGTCTAGAAATGTGTTTTAGAATATCTAGAAGAGAGTAGATGGTCTGCATGACCTTGAGTTTGCTTTGTTTGCTGGAAAATAGTCACCAGAGCTGCTTGTTTGGGAATCAGGTTGTCATTTTCGCAGTTTTACTTCAGCCTCTTGATTACAATTTTGGCAAGTCCAATAAAATCTTGGGAACTCATGCCTCTCAGTCTCAGAGGTTCTGCTTTCCAAACCTCATCACGCTTACTCGAGAGCTTGTCCTGTGTCATGACCCCACGATTCTGGGCCCGAGAGTCCTGTGTGCGCTACTGGAGTCTGGGTTCGGTCAGCAGCTCGGGAAGTGAAGGTCTTCTCCACTCTGAGAGCCCACGACTGTCTGGACTTTGCAACTGCTGGATATTTCCTGTCTCATCCTTAGAGCGTCACCGGTCACACCATTCTCAACATCACGTGTATGTTTTTATGTAAAATGTTTTCTCGGTTAAGTGGTGACACAGTGCCAGTAGCAGGCTGCATACAGTGGAGCGTGGCGTCGTTTCTTATCATCACCTGAGTCTGAAGACCCCAGGGGCGGCAGAGTCCGCAGGCCGGTCCCTTTCGCGCAGTGCCTGAGGCGACAGAGTTTTAGCGGCTAGTTGACAGGTCTGGGTTGCTGTGAACATGGCCCCACTTGATTCACTTCAGATCAGCTGTTACTCATCTGTGCCTGGTGCTTCATGAAGGAGCAAAAGCTGCCCTCAGCTCGGAGCCTGGGGCCACACGGTGAAGCTCCAACAAGGCGTCCTGTCAGCCGGGTGCTCGGAGGCACAAATAAGGAATCTTTTAGACAAAGTATCTTGTCAATCTGCAGCTCGCGAATTTGCATAAATAGGATTTTTGATGTGATGCCTCAGAGCAGCCCCACATTTGCCTTGTCAGTGCGCCTTGCTAATCTGCAGAGAACTCTCAGGATATTAATAATGGTGCAGTGGGCCAAGCTTATTTGTAAACCAAGGAGGCAGAGCTTATGGAAATGGCACGGTACGGGGCGGGGAGGATGGAAAAGAGAGAAGAAAAGGGATTCACTGCGTTTTTTTTTTTTTTTTTTGTCCATAAAAGGACCAGAGATAGATTATTAATCATTTGTTGTCAGCTTCCAGACCCACGCACAAGGTTACGGTTTGAACCACACATGACTTAGAGGGAAAATGGACTGGGAAGTTTATCTAGTCAAATCTCTTCACTGCGAAAATGAGGAATGTGCTCTTCAGAGATGTGAAGTGATTTTTCCAAAATGACACAGCTAGCCAATAATAGATCCAAAAATACAGGATCATTTACATCGTGAAAATAGTAACAGGATACATTTCTCCTGTCAATTTCCAACTCTCTCTGTGAAAGGACTACTTTTTTTCATTTCTCAGCTGTCATAAGTGCATATTATCTGATGGTTTTCTAATTTAAGCATCAAATGTATTACCTTCTTGTAAATCATTTCCTCGGCAACTTAGGAAAAGTGATACTCATGCCAGTGACTCAGTGGGTTTCTGAGATTGCTGACATGAAACCGCAAGTGACTCAAAGACAATGAAAGTTGTGATATGGAGGAGAAGCCCAAAGTTCTTCCAAATATGCACTTCTGGAAGGATACTGGGATTATCCATTGTTCAACAGGGCACATTAGGAGAAAAAGACTCTGTGCAATGCTAAGTCTGAACTCTGGAGCACTCACTTTGTGCAGTGAACAGCACAATCTTTAGGTGGCTTAAAATGGGTAATCAGTTCAGTTCAGTCGTTCAGTCGTGTCCGACCCTTTGCAACCCCATGAGCCACAGCACGCCAGGCCTCCCTGAGCATCACCAACTTCCGGAGTTTAATACGTGCTGAGGTTTCAACATATTATAGTGCATGCATGCTCAGTTGCTAAGTGGTGTTAGATTCTGTGACCCCATGGACTGTAGTCTGTCAGGCTCCTCTGTCCATGGGATTTCCCAGGCAAGAGTACTGGAGTGGGTTGCCATTTCCTCCTTCCCAGCCCAGGGGTCAACCCCACTTCTGCATCTTCGGCACTGGCAGACAGATTCTTTACCATTGAACTGCCTAAGAAGCCCTCCAACCTATTATATAGACACTGCTAATTAAAGATAGAATCTCTGGAGACCAGATTAGTCATTACAGAAAACAGCAGGGCTCAGAGATACATGTTCTTGGTGCCTGTTTTTTTTTTTTTTTCTCTTAAAGAGGTTGCTGGTGCACTGGGATGACCCGGACGGATGGTACGGGGAGGGAGGTGGGAGGGGGATTCAGGGTAGGGAACATGTGTATGCCTGTGGCAGATTCATGTTGATGTGTGGCAGAACCAATACAATATTGTAAAGTAATTAGCCTCCAATTAAAATAAATAAATTTAAATAAAAAAAAAGAGGTTGAAAGGGTTGAAACAGGCTGCACTGAAACAGATCATGTTGCTATCTTGTGATTCACATTTTAGGGGTTTTCGCTCAGGGAAGAAGAAGCAGGGTATTGGGTGTAGGAGAGAATCTGAATAAAGCTTGTGGCCCTCAAGCATTCAGTGTTAGCTTTTCATTACAAGTTGGTGGGGAAGGGGGTGCTCACGGAGTACTGTTAAAGCAGCTGCACATTGGTGCTGCCTCTGAGATGAAGGAGGACAGCGGCTTCTCCTGGTGGCGAGTGGGACGATGCCCCATCTGTGACATTTTTGAAGGGAGAGTATATCTTCCTTCATGAACTCTTTGTCCTGACCTGTTGAGGCCTGTGTTAGATCATCAGTTTTATGGTAGTCTTGAGAGTAACAGGGCAGGACTTCAACAAGGAGAAGATTTCATAGCCCTCAAAGGTGTGAGCTCATTTACTCACCCATCACGTGTCCCTGTGTTCTAAAAGGTGAAGACATCACTTTAAGGACCAAGGTCCGTATAGTCAAAGCTATGGTTTCTCCAGTAGTCTTGTACGGATGTGAGAGGTGGACCATAAAGAGGGCTGAATGCTAAAGAACTGATGCTTTTGAATTGTGGTGCTGGAGAAGACTCTTGAGAGTCCCTTGGACTGTGTGGAGATCCAACCAGTCAATCCTGGAGGAAATCAGTCCTGAATATTCATTGGAAGGACTGATGCTGAAGCTGAAGCTCCAATACTGTGGCCACCTGATATGAACAGCCGGCTCATTGGAAAAGACCCTGATGCTGGGAAAGATTGAGGGCAGGAGGAGAAGGGGACAACAGAGGATGAGATGGCTGGATGGCATCACTGATTCAGTGGACATGGACTCGGGCAGACTCTGGGAGACAGTGAGGGACAGGGTGACCTGGCCTGCTGCAGTTCGTGAGGTCACAAAGAGTCGGGCACGACTTAGTGAGTAAACAACAGAAGCAGATGGAAAGGGACTGAGTAGCGCTGAAGATCCTTCTAGCCCTCTGACTATTTGATCTGTGAATTTATTTAGGAAATGAGAGCCTTTCCTATGTGGCCCCATTAAGTGAAATAAGAAAAGTTCCAGTATGCTTCTCCTTTCTAATAAATAGAGAAGTGAAAGTCGCTCAGTCGTGTCCAACTGTTTGCGAACCCATGGACTATATAGTCCATGGAATTCTCTAGACCAGAATACTGGAGTGGGTAGCCTTTCCCTTCTCCAGGGGATCTTCCAAACCCAGAGATCAAATCCAGGTCTCCCACATTGCAGGCGGATTCTTTACCAGTTGAACCACAAGGGAAGCCCAAGAATACTGGAGTGGGTAGCCTATCCCTTCTCCAATGGATCTTCTCGACTCAGGAATTGAATCAGGGTCTCCTGCGTTGCAGGTGGATTCTTTATCAACTGAGCTATGAGGGAAGCCCTCTTCTAATAAATGATGGATGCCAAAAGTGCCTGGTATTATTAATACTCATGATGAAATAGAATGTACTTTTATAGACCGTGGTCTCTTTGTCTATGGCCGTGATAGCCCACTGAATATGCTGGAGCTTTGGCGGAACTCGAGGGGGATTCCTCTGAGCCGGAGGCTAGGACCAGGGCACCCGTGCAGAGATGTGGGACACAGAATCCTAGGATGAGCAGACGACAGTCGCTCTATGGTGCTGAGTCCTGGATAGAACAGACAGCGGGGCAGGGCAAGTGGGAAGTCCGACAGCTCAGCACAGAAGGAACCTTGGACAGAGAGATCTGGAGAATCCTCAAGTGGGTCAGGGAGCAAGGGCGTCCAAATCACGCTCCTCGGAAAGCAGGCTTGGACTTGCGCACTGAATCTGGGTGAGGGTCATGGGAGTCTTTCTCTCTGCTGGTCTCTCAGAGTACATTTTCACACTGTTCAAATAATTCCAGCCCGGTTGGCATCCCGGCAGGATGCAAGATTCTCCCACATCACCGATACAGGGCAATTGCGTCTAATGAGATGGAGGCCCATTGTAGGATAAGATTAGTGATTATGTAAGATTATATCCCATCCTCAGGCTGTAAGAGGCTTACGCAGTGGTGGAGATCTGTGTAAATGTTATTAACTTCAACTAATTAGGACCCTTCTAAAATGAGAAATCTGGATTCCAGAAGCAGAGATGAGAACACTTGGACCAGTTTACTGAATTACAAAGCGGCTTACATTTGCCTGTGGCCGGTGCTTGCTTAAACCCTTAAGTAGGAAAGGCTTTAGCTGAGGATACTCTGTCTAGCCTGAACGGAGCAGCTGTTGAGAAAAACCTTGGATTTGTCCACTGGGGTTGCTAGGGTTTTGACTGTTGGACCATAACTGTTCAGATGCAGGCCACTCCATCCAGACCACTTAAAAAAGGCAAGAAGGTACACTTTCCCTTAGAACATTGAAGAAAGAAGAACATAAATTAAACACAATGCAGCCAGCCATCTGAATTGAGGATGGCAGAAGTGTTTCTTTCTGGATGTTGTAAGTGTTAGTCACTCAGTCGTGTCTGACTCTTTGCGAGCCCATGGAATGTGGCCCATGAGGCTCCTCTGTCCATGGGATTTTCCAGACAAGAGTACTGGAGTGGGTAGCCATTTCATTCTCCAAGCGATCTTCCTGACCCAGGGATCAAACCTGGGTCTCCTGCATTGCAGGTGAATTTTTTTTTTTACCATCTGAGCCACCAGGGAAGCTAGATAGATTCTCTGTAAGTTAGACGTTCAGTTCAGTTCAGTTCAGTTCAATCACTCAGTCGTGTCCGACTCTTTGCGACCCCATGAATCACAGCACGCCAGACCTCCCTGTCCATCACCAACTCCCGGAGTTCACTCAGATTCACGTCCATAGAGTCGGTGATGCCATCCAGCCATCTCATCCTCTGTTGTCCCTTTCTCCTCCTGCCCCCAATCCCTCCCAGCATCAGAGTTTTTTTCCATTGAGTCAACTCTTTGCATGAGGTAGCCAGAGTACTGGAGTTTCAGCTTTAGCATCATTCCTTCCAAAGAAATCCCAGGGCTTATCTCCTTCAGAATGGACTGGTTGGATCTCCTTGCAGTCCAAGGGACTCTCAAGAGTCTTCTCCAACACCACAGTTCAAAAGCATCAATTCTTTGGTGCTCGGCCTTCTTCACAGTCCAACTCTCACATCCATACATGACCACTGGAAAAACCATAGCCTTGACTAGACGGACCTTAGTCGGCAAAGTAATGTCTCTGCTTTTGAATATGCTATCTAGGTTGGTCATAACTTTTCTTCCAAGGAGTAAGCATCTTTTAATTTCATGGCTGCAATCACCACCTGCAGTGATTTTGGAGCCCCCAAGACAAAGTCTGACACTGTTTCCACTGTTTCCCCATCTATTTCCCATGAAGTGATGGGACTGGATGCCATGATCTTCGTTTTCTGAATGTTGAGCTTTAAGTTAGACATTAGATGTGCCTAAATTCCCAGCTCCTGATAACAAGGTCGCGGGGGGTTGGTGGTGGGTGGGTGGTGGTGGTGGTGGTTCTGCTTTTCTTCAGGTTGTACCCACTTTGAGGGTGATGTTCACCTAACGTCGAGCTGTCGTTTCCTCTCGTCGAGCTCTGTCACCGTCCAGCTCTGTGGAGCTTTCCACCTGGTTTCACCTGATGAGTGGAAGGGCTGCGTTTTGGGCTTGCAGAACGTCCTCAGCCTTTGCTGAGGGACATATTCAAAATCCCTCTGATGTGCACCCTTCGTCACTGGTTCCGGCCTCTGTGTAATGGAATACGTTTTGGAAAGGAGAGATAGCCCCGTGGGCACGCCCTGCGCTGCATTCTTGGCCTCAGGCGGCTGGGGTGCAGACAGGGCTCTTGTCCTGATTGGGCTTGTGGTCTGAGGACTGGCCTCTGCTTTGAAACGCTGTGATGCTGCCGAGGTAACCACATTAAATCCTTCCCACCAGAAATCCTGCTTTGCCTCCAGCTAGTGCAGGCACACGTATATGCTGCGAGCACACACTGTAGGCTCGGGTTAGCGACATGCACACTGGGGTGTCGTCAGCCTGTTTGCTTAGAAACCTAAGCAGCTCGGAACTCCGGCTCCGGGGTCGCGCTCCTTGTGTCTGAGGCTTGAGGCTCCTCGGTGTTTGACCTGGAGTGAGCTGCTAACCCCTCTGAGTGCCTGTTCCCGTATCTCCGGCTATCTGTGTGTCTGTCTATGTGTCTGGCTGCCTGATCTATCCTCTGACCTCCATCTTTCCCTCTGGCTCTTGCATGTCTCTCTGCTCCTGTTGCCCGTCGACCGTCTGCCCCCTCAGTCTTCTCTCTCTGTCTCTCTCATTTCTATGTGTCTGGCACACCTACCATCAGCAGTCCAGCAGCCATATATGTAGCAGCTACACCTACTATACCTCATAGGTTGTCATCACGATTAAACAAGTCATTTAATACAAAGTGATTTGAACAGTGCCTGGACCATAGGACATATTTAAGAAAAGTTAGCTTTTAAAGTTGTCCAGCAGCACCCTTAGAATCACCCATCTCGTAACGGCCATTGTTGCTCTGCTCTCAGTTCTTCCCTGCACATATGCCCTGCTGTGGTCCTTTTATCTTTACCTGCTGTGTGTGGCTTGGTTCATCCAAGTTGCACTGAAGGGCAAGGAAGGAAGCTGGACATTTGTTACTTTTGACTAATAAATGCTACTGCTGCTACTGCTACTAAGTCGCTTCAGTCGTGTCCGACTCTGTGCGACCCCATGGACGGCAACCCACCAGGCTTCCCCGTCCCTGGGATTCTCCTGGCAAGAACATTTGAGTGGGTTGCCATTTCCTTCTCCAGTGCATGAAAGTGGAAAGTGAAAGTGAAGTCGCTCAGTCATGTCTGACTCTTCGTGACCCCATGGACTGCCGCCCACCAGCCTCCTCCGTCCATGGGACTTTCCAGGCAAGAGTACTGGAGTGGGGTGCCATTGACTAATAAATAAATCTATATATTTAGCAAATTTCCAGCCAAAATCTTAAAAGCTTTTTATTTTAGAACTAGGATAGACTTTTACTGAAGTTCCTCCTAAAGAAGTGCATGACAATAAAGATATGTTTATAATTTAATGAGGTCACTTGCCATACAAGTGAGACATTGCATTAATGACCCAGGGTGGGTAATGGGAAGGACTCACAGACTCCCTGGGGTATACAGGACACAGAAATGAAGACAAATGATGTGGCAAACAGGAGCGACTGCTCAAGGTCACGCTCACAGCGGCTTTTGGGGCAGCCACTTCCCTCCAGCTCCCCAGCCCTTTCTTACCTTCACGGGATGTGCTTTATGAACCACTGAGAAACATAACTCAACGCAGAGGAGATCAATGAGGAAGGATAAATAAGTCAATACATTATAACAGTGTGTTCTAGGTACTTGTTGTTTTTCTGGAGCAGTCATTTCTATTTTATGATAGAAATGACCTTCAATTTTACTTCTTGGTAGCCCAGGGACTATTCTGATGGTAACATTGCAGTTAGATACCAAGAACACACATTTCAGGGAAAACAGATTCCGGTTCTCTGTCAAATTTTGAAAACTGTGCTGTCCTTCATGACTCTAGAGGCAGAGATATTGGAGAAGGACAAAAAAAAAAAAAGAGAGAGAGAAACACCGCATTTTCTGTTTTACCTTAGTTTGTACTGAGAGTCCATATGACATTTACTAAAGGATCTCTTTTTATTCGATTTTTTGATATTTTCTATTTTGATACAAGGCAGATGTCTAATTATCAATTTTAACACCAGTATTTCTTCCAGTTTCTTTTTTCACACAGCAGTGCTTTGAGAGGTATACTTAAAAACGTCCTCTAGAGACATGCTTTTAAATGTATGAATGTTTCATCTTCAAATTGTTACTTATTGTTTGTGCTTGTTGAGCCAGGTGCTCAATTTTGTCTTACAAGCCTGTTTCTGGGACAGGAAGTTCCTTGGAGACCAAGCATAGATATGCTGGTCATTGGAAAATTGTCTATTTCCTCTGATTATAAACTAATATAGTGACATTCTGTGTTGCAACCTGCTGACTTGGCCTCTGCAAGCCCAAGTTCATTTAATCAGCTCCTTAGAGCTTTAGTTAAATGCCCTTCATCCTCCAGAATTGAGAATAAAAGGAATATTTCACAACAGATGTCAAAGACAAGATCCCACCATGCAATGACTCTGGTATCACACGAGTGAAGGTTGCAGCGAACAGCTCTTCACTTCCTTGGTCAGAAAACTCTAAGACTCCACAGCCACTTTTTGTTTCTAATGCTATCATTATATTACTTTCTCTCTATTAGTTTTATTCTAATAACTAATTCTCAGCCAAACACACTTGTATATTTTAATAGTTAAGATACAATTTGCAAAAAAAAAAAAAAAAAAAAGAAAGAAAGAAGGATACATTTGCAACAGAAAATGTGTTTTCTTTTTTTTGGATAAAGGCAGATGAGGACTGGAAAAGATTTTGTCAGCACAAATGCACTCTCTTTCTGCTCTTTATGAATTAGAAAGCTTCGTCAGTGATTGCTGTAAATTATAGCCTCCTAATCTTGCCACCTAGCAGGCACATAATTACCGAGTCCTCATCTGTTGCCCACTAATTTTCCATTTGTAATGTCTCCTTTTGGAGTGAGAGAAGAACTGCAAGAAGAGATTCTAAAATAGGAAGAAGGATGATGATAAAAACTTCAAATGTTCTGCCAAATAAGAATAAAGCCACTCTCATTTCATTTCCACTTCGTCTTCTTGTCTGCACCACAGTCTGTCCTGAAGATTCCCATAGCAGCTGGGGTATTTATTAACACATACCGAGGCTGATGTTTCAAAGTCAAGTACAAGTTTGGCAGCAACACTGGACTTGATATAATAAAATAAAAGAAAGAAGATGTTCAGTCTTCAATGTTAATGGGAAGGTCTGTTGACCTCCTTCTTTCTTTGATGCTAATTATATGAGTAAACTCTTTAATTTTGCATGTATCTGTAAAGTATTATTAATGTATATTTAATTATATGAATTGAACATTTACAGATGTTTTCTGTGTTAATTTCACAAAGCAAAACAGGATAAGTGAAAAACAAAAGTCATGTGATATTTAAATACAGCAAATATGGAAAAACCACTTTAGAATATTGAGACTTCAAGATGAGTCTGTGTTCTAAGCCAGCCTAATCAGAGGTAATGTAGGGTAATGGAAAAACACTGGGAAGAAATGCAGTTGACTTTGGCTTCTTGCAAATTTCTGACAATTTTTAAACTGTCTCATTTTCTGCATTGGGAAAATGACTGTGTTGGGTTATTAGGTCTGATGATGTCAAAACTCTCCGGGTTCAAACATTCAAACATTACCTGATATTTGCATGTCCTTTGCTGTCACTAAAGTGAAGGGATTTTAAAAGCTGGGTGAACAAGAGTCAAGGAATCACAGAGAACAATTGTTTAATTATGTCTGATGCCATACTTTGGATAAAATCATAGTCTGCTTGGAAAATGTCTAGGCACTTTCATTAGTTATTCTGTTAAAGTAATTCTCCATTTAACAACGGAAGAAACAAGAGAATTTAATTGAGTTTGTGAAGGTCACACAAGCAGAGACGGTCACACAAGCAGTGAAGGGCAGAGCTGGACTATAACCTGAACTGCTGTCTCCCTAATCTCTGACTCTGCATAATATTACTATCTAGATTATGACGGCATCAATTCATGCTGTGCCATTGCTTGTTATGGGCTTTCTTGGTGGCTCAGACAGTAAAGAATCCTCCTGCAGTGCAGGAGATCTGAGTTCAATCCCTGGGTTGGAAGATCCACTGGAGAAGGAAGCAGCTACCCACTGCGTAGTCCATGGACCGTAGAGTCCATGGGGTGGCGAAGAGTCAGACATGGCTGTCTCTCACACTAATGCTTTTTACACATAGACAGAAAGTAATATATGGTACAATTTGAAGAAATGCAGATGGAACAGCTAGTGATAATGATACTCGAGATGATCTTTTATACGATAAATTTTGGAAACAGATATTTAAATCTAAGTCTGCCTGCATTATTCAGTTCAGTTCAGTCCAGTTCAGTCCAGTTCATTCGCTCTGTCCTGTCCACTCTTTGTGACCCCATGAACCACAGCACGCCAGGCCTCCCTGTCCATCACCAACTCCTGGAGTTCACCCAAACCCATGTCCATTGAGTCGGTGATGCCATCCAGCCATCTCATCCTCTGTTGTCCCCTTCTCCTCCTGCTCCCAATCCCTCCCAGCATCAGGATCTTTTCAAATGAGTCAGCTCTTCATATCAGGTGGCCATAGCACTGGAGTTTCAGCTTCAACATCAGTCCTACCAATGAACACCCAGGACTGATCTCCTTTGGGATGGACTGGTTGAATCTCCTTGAAGTCCAAGGGACTCTCAAGAGTCTTCTCCGACACCACAGTTCAAAAGCATCAATTCTTTGGCACTCAGCTTTCTTTACAGTCCAACTCTCACATCCATACATGACCACTGGAAAAACCATAGCCTTGACTAGATGGACCTTTGTTGACAAAGTAATGTCTCTTCTTTTTAATATGCTGTCTAAGTAGCTTCTCACAATACATCAGTATAATGAATCAGTTAAGTTCAGTTCAGTCGCTCAGCCGTGTCCAACTTTTTGGGACCCCATGGACTACAGCATGCCAGGCCTCCCTGTCCATCACTAACTCCCAGAGTCCACTCAAACTCATGTCCACCGAGTCAGTGATACAATCCCACCATCTCATCCTCTGTCATTCCCTTCTCCTCCCACCTTCAATCTTTGCCAGCATCAGGGACTTTTCAAAAGAATCAGCTTTTCACATCATGTGGCCAAAGTATTGGAGTTTCAGCTTCAAAATCAGTCCTTCCAATGAATATTTAGGACTGATTTCTTTTAGGATGGACTGGTTGGATCTCCTTGCAGTCCAAGGGACTCTCAGGAGTCTTCTCCAACACCACAGTTCAAAAGCATCAAATCTTCAGCCTCAGCTTTCTTTATGGTTCAACTCTCACATCCATACACGACCACTGGAAAAATCATAGCCTTGACTAGACAGACCTTTGTTGGCAAAGTAATGTGTCTCTGCTTTTGAATATGCTGTCTATGTTGGTCATAACTTTCCTTCCAAGGAGTAAACGTCTTTTAATTTCATGGCTACGATCACCATCTGCAGTGATTTGGAAGCCCCAAATAATAAAGGCTGCCACTGTTTCCACTGTTTCCCCATCTGTTTGCCATGAAGTGATGGGACAAGATGCCATGATCTCAGTTTTCTGAATGTTGAGCTTAAGCCAACTTTTTCACTCTCCTCTTTCACTTTCATCAAGCAGCTCTTTAGTTTTTCTTGTCTTTCTGCCATAAGGGTGGTGTCATCTGCATATCTGAGGTTATTGATATTTCTCCCAGAAATATTGCTTCCAGCTTGTGCTTTATCTAGCCCAGCATTTCTCATGATATACTCTGCATATAAGTTAAATAAGCAGGATGACGATATACAGCCTTGACATATTCCTTTTCCTATTTGGAACCAGTTGTTTTTCAATGTCCAATTCTAACTGTTGCTTCCTGGCCTGCATACAGATTTCTCAAGAGGCAGGTCAGGTGGTCTGGTATTCCCATCTCTTTCAGAATTTTCCATAGTTTATTGTGATCCACACAGTCAAAGGCTTTGGCATAGTCAATCAAGCAGAAATAGATGTTTTTCTGGAACTCTCTTGCTTTTTCCATGATCCAGCAGATGTGGCAATTTGATCTCTGGTTCCTCTGCCTTTTCTAAAACCAGCTTGAAGATCAGGGAGTTCACAGTTCACGTATTGCTGAAGCCTGGCTTGGAGAATTTTGAGCATTACTTTACTAGCATGTGAGATGAGTGCAATTGTGCGGTAGTTTGAGCATTCTTTGGTGTTGCCTTTCTTTGGGATTGGAATGAAAACTGACTTTTTCCAGTCCTGTCGTCACCGCTGAGTTTTCCAAATTTGCTGGCATATTGAGTGCAGCACGTTCACAGCATCATCTTTCAGGATTTGAAATGGCTCAACTGGAATTCCATCACCTCCACTTTTAGTGATGCTTCCTAAGGCCTACTTGACTTCACATTCCAGATGTCTGGCTCTAGGTGAGTGACCACACCATTGTGATTATCTGGATCATGAAGATCTTTTTTGTATAGTTCTGTGTATTCTTGCCACCTGTTCTTAATGTCTTCTGCTTCTGTTAGGTCCCTACCATTTCTGTCCTTTATTGTGCCCATCTTTGCAGGAAATGTTCCTTTGGTATGTCCTGTTTTCTTAAAGAGATCTCTAGTCTTTCCCATTCTACTGTTTTCCTCCATTTCTTTGCACTGATTACTGAGGAAGGCTTTCTTATCTCTTTTTTCTATTCTGTGGAACTCTGCATTCAGATGGGTATATCTTTCCTTTTCTCCTTTGCTTTTTGCTTCTCTTCTTTTCACAGCTATTTGTAAGGACACCTCAGACAGCCATTTTGCATTTTTGCATTTCTTTTTCTTGGGGATGATCTTGATCCCTGTATCCTGCGCAATGCCATGAGTGGACATTTATCAGTATAATGGATAAAAGAAATAAAATGGTTTTCCAAGTTCTGTACTCATCGGTCAGTATTTACAGACATGGCCAACATCCCAGTATAATTAATAGATGGGTTCACAGATAAGCGACAGTCATAAAAATGAGAAATGGAAGTTTTATAAGGGAAGCTAGAAGAGGGATATCTTCCCATCCACTGATCACTGATACAGTGAATTTTTGTGACAAAATAAATATAGTGGTTTTAAAGTGAAAAAAAAAATAAGAGAGACTTTTATTACTAGGAAAAAAGAAAAATAGTCATTGGGGTAGAAATGGAAGTTCCACTGTATATCAAGTAAGGTTCCAGAAAGAGATAATAAAGTCACGGGAAAGGGATTTTTCTGGACTTGAAAAAGAAGACATGAAACCTCAAAAGGACAAAAAGTACACAAAAGGACAGCCTCAATAATCACGAATAAAAACAAGTTTATTTATAGGCACAGTACAGGAAAATTGTGGACCATCAAATCTGAAGATAAATACCTAAACAGCCATCAAGGATAATAGACAGAATGTCTACAACAAATGACCTTTGAAAAGCTTATTCTTCTGGAGAAATGATCCTCATAGGAGGATGGACTGGGTAAGCTACTGTTTTAGGGGGATCATGGTTATGACCTGCATAAAAATCAGGAAAATATGAAAAAAAAAAAGAAAACATGTTAGAAATGGAAAAAAAAATATTGGGTGGCTTAGAGTGGATCAAAGGAATTATAGTAAGAAACTTTGAAAAAAAGAAAAATGATAAAGAAGATGAAAATGAAATAAGAGTAAAAGGTTCAAAGGGAAAGTGGTTGTCATGGAAGGCAGGAAAAATGCCCCCCAATAGATACAGAGTTGTTGAAGAAGTGAAACTAAATAAAGGAAGCGAACCAATATTTAAAATAACAATCCAGGTAAACTTTCTGGAAAAGTGAGGAAAGGCTTAAGTTTGTTTACTTAAAGGGGCCATTGTTTTCCCTGGAAAACTGACCTGAAATGGTTAAACTTGAAGGTAGCCTATTGAAAGAATTCACTGGACCTTCTGAAAAAAAGAAAAAAGTTGCTCCTATGGTTAAATGCATCAGGCAAGCTTGAGACCAAGCAGGTCTCCAAGCACAGGCTTTAGGGCACCAGGGCTGAAGGTGTGGGGCTCAGGAAGTGAGTGCACACGTGGGCTGTGACCCACGGCCTCGAGCTTGCTCACCATCGAGTGAGGGGCTACAGCAAAGGAAAAGAAAGAAAGAAAGAAAAGAAGAAAATCCACTGGCCAGTTCCCCCGAGAAAAAATGGGAGAAAGCAAAAATACACAAGACATCTATTGATAGGAATTTGAAAGAAGATAAAACATTTCTCACACTTCTATGGAAATATTGGAACACCTCAGTGAAATGAACAATTTCTTAGGAAAACAAAATGCATCCAAGTTAATCCCAGTAGAAATAGAAAGCTTCTACCCATTCCCATAGAAGAAATAGGAAAGTTTTCTAGACCATAGAAGTCTGTCACAGGATAATTCCACTGAATCATTAGATGACCAGATAACCTCAAAGCTGAAAAAACATTGTAGAAAGTGAATGAAAATTTCTAAAACCATTTTATGACTCAAGATTAACATTGACACAGATATGCCAAAAATAAAATCTAGATCAGTGTTGCTTATGAACATTGTGCAAATACTAATTATAATATTAGTAAGCAGGTTGAAACTGCCTTAAAACTAAGTATACCATGACTAAGTGGGATGTGTACTGTGAACTCAAATCAGACATAGTAGGAAATCTATTACTGTAACTCCTCATCTAATGAGTTCAAGAAGAAAGATACAAGTATCTTCAATTGTGATTTAAAATTGTTTGGCAAAATTCAACATCTGCCATTAAAAATGTTTAAGAAAAAAGGTATAGGTGGATATTTTTTTTAACATCGTAATATATTGGGTTGGACAAAAAGCTCGTTTGGATTTTCCTGGAGGATGTTATGGACAAAACCAAAAAAAAACTTTTTGGCCATCCCAATATAATAACTCAATCTTAGCATCAGACTGTTAATGGGGAGACAAGAGATTTTCTCTTCATAGTCAGAAGCAAGAATATTAAGCAATTTATGTGATGCCAGTGCAATTAAGAAAGAGAACAATTAGGGACAGAAGACTTGGAAGGACAGTGAAACTGTTATTAACAGCTGATATGAAAGCTTGCTTGGAAAGCCCTAAAGAAATAATAATAAAACTAACTCAAATCATAAAAGAATTCATCAGGGTAGTAGAATATAAACTTTACACACAAAAATCAATAGCCTTCATACACAGAAAAAAAAATAATTAGAGTATAATGGAGGAGAAAACCCCATTTGTAACAGCAACAAAAAGATGACATACTTAGGAATAAACTTAATAATTTAAATGGATGAAATTCATCTATTAAAAGACAAATATTCTCAGAATGGATTATAGAAAGTCTAGCGACATGCTGTTTACAAGCGTTATCTATGTACCTAAAATGCAAGGCTATAGAAGGGTCTAAATGTAGAAAGGTAAAAAGATAAGGCAGGGAGTTATTATCTTAAAGAAAGCTAGATTAACTATATCTGAAAAAATTATAGAGAAAAGCATTAAGAAGAATAAAGAAGGAGATCGCTTAATAATAAAAGCAGTATTTCCTCAAGAAGATTTAAAAATCATGTCCCTTATTCACCTAACTCCACAGCTTCAAACTACTTAAATCAATAGAAAGGGGATAGATGATCACACTCACTGACAAATTTACTTTCATAGCAGAGATTTTGATTTTAACAAACTGAGAGAAAAAATGGACAGATTGTTGCCTGCTGTGCCTTACGTCTCGTTTAGCCCTCAGGATAATCCCACGTGCGTGTGCTGCCTGCTAAGTCCCTTCAGTTGTGCCCGACTCTGCGAACCTGTGGACTGCAGCCCACCAGGCTCCTCTGTCCATGGGAATCTCCTAGCAAGAGTAGTGGAGTGGGCTGCCGTGCCCTCCTCTAGGGGATCTTCCCAGCCCAGAGATCGAACCCACATCTCCTGTGCCTCCTGCATTGGCAGGTGGGTTCTTTATCACTGAGCCACCTGGGAAACCCCGATAATCCTATGTGCGTGCGTGCACTACCGCTTCAGTCATGTCTGACTCTGTGGACCCTGTGGACTGCAGCTCACCAGGCTCCTCTGTCCATGGGGATTCTATGAGGCGGATACAATTATCATTCACAGCTGAGGAAACTGGGAGCACAGACTGGCTAAGTGACTTGCTCAGGGGCACAGCGCAGGTAACTGATAGACCCAGGAATCAATATTTGGCCACCTGGCCCCAGAACCCGTGTGTTTATGCCCTGAAGACAGAAAGGGAGACCTCACGAAGTAGCCTAAGCTACCTTGCTTGCATCACTGTCACTTAGGTTCTCAGTTTTCCGTCTGAAGAATAAAGGGGTGGCTCATGCTGTTGCTTCATCACTGTCATATCCGACTCTTTGCGACCCCATGGACTGTAGCCCTCCAGGCTCCGCTGTCCACGGGATTTTCCAGGCAAGAATACTGGAGTGGGATGCCATTTCCTCCTTCAGGGGATCTTCCTGACCCAGGGATTGAACTCAGGGATGGAACCAAGATCTATTACCTCTTCCACATTGGCAGGAAGGTTCTTTACCCCTGAGCCACCAGGGAAGCCCACCTATTGTTAATACATAATGGTCTCAATAGATGGTAGCTTTCGCTGGTCTCAGCCTCTCTCACTGCCAGGTATTCTAATTCCACTTTCCCTCCTGAAGATGCTGCTGAAAAAGGGGCTGCCTCTTCACCCCTGGCTTATGTCTTGCATGTCATTCTAATACGTCATCAACTTTAGAAGGGTTCATTGGAAAACCTCAAGAACCAGAGGACAGGCACACTGAACTCTCAAGAAGAACTACAATTGACTAGTAAACATTTGATAAAAGTAAAGGTCACCCTCACTAATATTAAACAAACATGGAAAATTCAAACAACATTCTCAAATAACAGGTTGGGAGTCATTGAACAGTGGTGAATACTCAGTGTTGGCCAGGCTGTATGAGAAGCTGATTCTTGCCCCTGCTGTCGGAATTTTACTATGTGCAGTCTGAGTATGCATCAATCATATTTTAATAGTTCATGTGACTATGACTATAATTCTACTTCAACCACTTACATGATGGTAATACCAAACATTTATTGAGTTCTTGGGATGTGCCACCTGGAAAGGCTAAGCAGGAACCTTTTGGGATGCCCAGGCATCGAGTCCCTTCCCAAGAACTGTGTGGGTCTCTTCTTCAGATACGAGAGCACGTGAATCAACAGGGCAACAGATTTTCTGAAGAAGAGCGCATAAGCTGCCTTACACACATAGCAGTCTTCATCCCCAGGACAGCGGTTGGCTTATCTGATGGCTTATTCACTGAATTAATAAACAGATTTCAAGCTGATCGAAATCCCTGGATTATGAATTAATGAGATGAATTTTATAGAAGATCTACTTGTTTGTAAAAACAACCTTGAAATATATTGGATTGGATTCCACAGGACCCTAACTGCTGTATAGTCTCCCTTCTCAGAACATCTGTTGCAGCCAAGGCCAGCCAGCTCCAGGAACAAATGCTCTAGACTCAAGGGTGGTCAGTCACCTGCCGGTTAGAGAGCAAAGCTCCCTCCTAAATAAAAAGCAGAGCCTGCAGAAGCTGGTTTGGGTAGGAAATCGGAGGAAGGAAATGGATGAAGAACCGGAATGTCCCGGGTGGAGGGCAGGGGTACTTGGTGCTGTGGGCAGAGGGTCCACAGCCGCCTGCCTGCCTGGTGGCCCGTCTTGCCCAGGGCCTCTCTGGGTCGAGTGCACCAAGGGTAAGGACCAGAATCAGGCACAGGAGGGTGAGGCCGGAAGTCAAGGGTCGGTGAGGCCGGAAGTCAAGTGTGCTGAGGAAACCCCGAGCCGTTCTCAGGAGCTGTGTAGACAGGCCTGCCGGGGAGCCTCGGTGTCTGGGAGAGCCCTCTCCAGAGCCTTGCTCCTCAGAGTCACTTTGTGAGTTCTCTGCTTGCAAAACAGGGGGTGAAGGAGTGAGCTGGTAATGTTTCTTGTCGCTGTATCAAATGTAAAGTGTGTAATATTTCCCAGCAAAAGGCATTAGGTAGATTACAAACATGGACCTTTCTAATCCACTTTCCGAATCTAGTCCCCTGGTTTCTGGCTCCGGTGAAAATGTACATTTTTGGAAAAAAATGTAACAAGGAAACTGGACCAAGCCTTTCTGATTTCGGTCTTCTCGAGTGTCTGACACATTCCAGCCGAGTTGTCTGGGATGCCCTCGTGGGCTGACCTAAAGGTAACATCTTACTGTGAGAAATACAGGGACTACTCTCTGAAAGGGGGTGACTCTCCCAGAAACCTAATGAAAACACTTCAGTGCCCATTGCAGCCAGAGCATCTTCCATCAACTATTACTTGGGGAAGAAAAGTAGCCAGACCAAAGAAGACCAAACTCACACTCATTCTATTGTTCTGAACTTCTTTTGAAAAGCACTTAAAAACTCGGAATCAATAGCTTCCTCTGATTACAGGATGATAAATAGGGTACCTATCTTTGTCCCTGGTTCTTTCTCTAACATCATGGAATTGACTGCTAACTTTTTTAAATTAAATCTTTTTTTAAAAATCTATATTTCATTGGCGTATAGTTGCTTTATAGAGCTGTATTGGTTTCTGCTGTACAGCAAAGTGAATCAGCTTTATGTACATGTATATCCCCTCTTTGCTAGACTGAGCATGGAGTGAAGTTCCCTGCACTATAGAGTAGGTTCTCATTAGCTATCTACTTTATACACAGGAAAAATATGGAATGCTTCATGAATTTTCATGTCATCCTTGCGAAGGGGCCATGCTAATCTCCGTATACTTCCAATGTTAGTGTATGTGCTGACGAAGTGAACACATTGACATTTTAAACTTAGATGGTGATCACTGAAATTCCTTACAATGGAAGGAACAAATATGCCTTAATGGGATTTTGATGGCAAAATTGTGCCTAATTGAATGTTTGCCTTCAATACTCGTAACTTTAGAATATAAAATAAT